>NC_135879.1:36305537-37505537 GCF_964194155.1 Cetorhinus maximus | reverse complement strand
TCCATCACAGCAAAGTAGAGTCAAGGGGGAAGACAGGACATGCCTCCTTTTTATAGCACTAGCCAGAGCTCCAACTTGACTGTTAATGAAAGAATAAGTGAATGGGTGAGTGGATGGCGAGTGAATGTGTCGGTGAGTAGGGTTGGTAGGTGAGTGGTAAGTGGGTAGGGTGGGTGAGACATGGGGTTAAGTGTATAGGTGGATAGGATAGGTGAGGTGGGTAAGTGGGTAGGGTGTAGATGGGTGAAGTGGTAGAAAAGTGAGGTGTGTAGGGTAGTAGGTGGGTGAGGTATCAGGTGTGTGAACTGGGAGGTGGGTGAGGTGGCTGGTGTGTGAGGAGGTAATCAGTTCACGGGGTAGTTGGAGGGTCCATGGGAATAGTTGGGGGTGTGCAGGAGGGTCGAGGGTATAATTGGCTGGTTGGGGGAGTAGTCGAGTGGTTGGGTAGTCGGGGGGAGGGGGTAGTCAGATGGTTGGGGGTGTATTTGGGGGTTAGCGTGAAAGATTGGGGGTTTCAGCTCTTTAGTCACTCAGGTGTTAGACGAGGTTTTAATCTATCTAACATTTTCTGGGTAACTATTCAGGTAAATACTTCAAGACTATCCAAAGTTTTTGACTCTAACTCAGAGTAGAGACCATTTGTGGAGGATCCCGGGAAGTAGGGGAGTTGCCAGTCGGGCAATTCCTATGTAAGTCAGCACATCAGGGCTTCCTCATGGTCCCGATGTGCATCTTCGTCATACGTCCGGCCTCCGACGATCTGGAGACTGGAAGATTTGAGCCAATGTTTCCTCTTATGGGGAAGAACATAATGGGAGGCCATTGAATTAAGAGCAACCAAGCAATCCAATCGGGGATTCGGAGTGGTGAGAATGTGAAACTCGCTACCACAGGGATTAGTTGAAGTGAATGGTATAGATGCATTTCGGGGGGAGTTGGACTAGCTTATGAGGGAGAATGGAATAGAGGACTACAATGAGATGAGAAAATGTGGGAGGAGGTTCGAGTGGAGCACAAACACCGGCATGGACTGCTTGAGCCGAATGGCCTGTTTCGGTGCCGTATATCCTATGTGTGCATTCCCTCTGATCACTTTGAAACAGGACCCAGCACAAGTAGCATGGCTAGCATACATCTTCATGATTCTATCCTTTCTCCTAACAACAACTTGTGGTTTTTCCAACCAGCCCCAATGGATGCCTACTCTCATAGGCCGCAGGATACAGGACGAGGCTTTTCATAGTGTGACATTACAGCCTGCTGAGGAGTCCTCCCAGAACTCAGAAGCCCTGAAACGAGACTCACCTCTGCCCCAAGAGGCTTGTTATACCAGAATGCAGTCAAAATACCCTGGAGTCCTTGATCTCAAGTATGACCTTGACACTGTAAAAGACACCAGAGAGAAGCAGCAGGCAATAAGAAGCATGTTATAAATATTTACAAGAAAAGTAAAACCATTTCACTCTTTATGCTTGACAGAATGTTTGGAGGTCAGCTTACAATCGTGTTATGATTCCCATGGAGACCAACAAACCAAAAGGACCAAATTTACCGAATGGCCCCAATGAGAAACCCGATGGTCAATATTTCACTTGTTACAATCGTTGCTTTAACAATCAAACCAAATCAACATAAATTAAACATGAATTAACTGGAAAATCTCTGTCAATATAAACTAGGAATTACAGTTTAAATAGCAGATGTAATAGAGTTGGATCTCACAGATTCACTAGGTAGTCCACTTAGCATATATGGCGCTACTTCCAGCACAAAGTCCTTCAAAACTCTGAATTTCCAATTTCCAGGCCAAATTTCAGCTCCTTTTCTTCACACAGGATTCAGCCAACAATTCCCATCCGACAGCAGCTTTACTCCACCCGAGCTCCAATGCTACGATTTTCACCAAAAGGCACTCTTTTCCTGATCCCTCTCAGCTCTACTCCTGAGTTTAGCTGTCTTGCTGCACCACATGCAATTCCCCACAGCCTGCCTGCACTGAACTGCCCTGCTGAGATCACCTCATGGCTTTGTCCTTTGTCTGCTTTCGACTGGTTTCCATTTTCTAGCAACCTGAGGCAACAGCCCATTTCTCAGAAACCTGGGGCCACATTTTCGCTCCCAAAGTGGGTAGATCGAGTTGGGAAATTAGCCAACTTTGCAGGCCGCCTCGATTAAAAGTGCCCCATTACACACTATTTCCTCTCCCGGGGGTGGGGACATGATTGAATAGGTCCAGTTGAATCCAGAAGCAGATCGGGGCTTGAATACAAGGAGGGTGGATCACATCTCAGGCCCATTATAAAAAGTCTCCATGGATGTTGCTCCTTGTGTGAGGGAGAAAGCTGGCTGACTGTTTCAGGTTTGTGGGAGGAGACATTTGTCAGCAGTCATGTGAATAAGAACAGTAATTGTTGGCCACTGGTTAGTTACACTGGAAGTGATGGCCCATCATGGGCCTTCCATAGGAAACTATAGATTTTTAAACTGCCTATTGACCTTATTTAATGAAGGACCACACAGCAGTAACTTCATGCTGGCAATGCTTCACAAGATCCAGCCATGCAGATGGCTGCAGCTTCATCAGGTCCTGACACTCTGCATTAAGTGAGATTATCATAATGCTTGAGGGGATAATTTTTAGATGCCGCATACAGACTTTTTCCCTTCCTGTTAACCTTTCACCACACAGCTTTCAGGGTGTGGGCACCCAAATATGTCTTGTCCATTGCCCTCAATGTAACACACTGTCATTGCAGATGAGGGTGGCTCAGAGGGAGCAGGCTAGCAGGGGCACTTGGGAACACAATATGCTATGTTGGCATTAAAACAACAAATGCTAGGCCAACCAGCAATCATGCTGTTCTCCCCCCTCCCCCCCACTAGTAACATCAACCTGTGCTCAACTAGATAGTCCCTGCATGCGAATGGACACAGGATTATGTATTGCATCACACAAAGCGAGAAACCTTGCTTGCCCATATACTTTCTTCATTCTCATACAAGAATGTCACAGAGGACGACAGGTGTAGAAGGTGCTGGAGGGATGGCATCCCTGTTCTACGACCAGGGCCTCAGGATTCTGGTCCAGGAGGTGCAATACAGGAGGGACATTCTCTATCCCAGAGAAAGGAGAAACGCTCCCAGTGTAATGGAGTAAGTTTGGCAGGACATAGCAGTCAAGCTAAGCACAGCACGGGAATACTATTGATCATGGATCCAGTGCCTCAAGCAGTTCCATGATCTGCTGCCTCTGGCAAGGTGAGTTGTTTGTCAGAAGTAAATGGTGCCCCTGTGATGATTGACATCTGGGGCACACTTGGCACATATCTCCCCTCTAACATGGATGAGTAAATGGCCAAGGCTGTCTTGAAGGTCCAAGCAGATATTGGGTGACATTTGAATGCCCACTGTGACCCACAGCCACATTGATGAGTCTCGTCCCTGGATGCAGCATAGGAGGTCTTACACTTCTCTGCATTTTGTACTTGCAGGAGAAGAGAGCTCACAATGTAAGAGAGATGTCCCAGACTGGGTGTGGGTCAGCGCACCTGAGGCCAATTCGTTCAGTTGAGAAGCCTGTAATGGAGATTGTCAGGGTGCCCTCTGACTCATTATCGGAGATGGTGAATTGCCCAAAGCAGGTGTCAAAGGCACTGTTAGAGCTCCTTTTGATCATGGTATTAATGATTAGTGGAGGTGATGCTGCTAGTGCACAAAGCAGGTTGGGAAGTTGGTTCAAGGGGAAGGATAAAGGTTGGGTTGCAGGCTAAGGGTTTTGCTAACATGGTTGAAGGCACTAGACTGGAACTGCATGTGCTCTCATTAAGCCCGAGGCTTACTCTAATTGCCTCATTTTTTGTCTCACACAGATCCCATTGGTGCTTGCCCACATCCCCCCAGCCCCCCAGCCCCCCATCCTGAACTGGTTCATCCTACAGGCATCAGGAAGAGGGGGAGATGGAAGTGGAAGAGCAGCCCACACTCTGCCAATGCAGATAACTCTTTTGAGTTAAAACAATTAACTAAATTAACAAAATAAGGGATAAATCAAGCACAGCCCCTAAGTCAGGTCAGCCATAAAATCAAGGAAAAAGTTTAAAGGAAACTTAAAAACATCAAACCAAAATGTGATTAAAGGGGTCAATAAAACACCCCTGTCCCCGCGGTGCCCACCGGGCACGGAATGCCAATGCAGATACCAGCACTTCAGAGAGATGGAATGTTAATGGTTGGTTGATTATTTTGTTAAAAATACACAGGTGATGGGTATTGTTCGATTAAGGACTGAGAACATATATAAAGAGAGTCTGCCTTTCACGACTGGTGGGCACCGCAGGGGCTGGAGTGCATCATTGGCCCCCAAAAGCACATTTTAATTTAATTAGATAAGTTTCCATTGGAGTTTTGATTTTGTTACAGTGACCCTTAGTTGCAATCACCTCAATTTCATTTGTTAATTTGTTTTGATCAGAAGAGTATAAAGAGAGCCTGCTGGAGCCCTGGGTTACTAGTTAGGAGGCAGAGATCTGTAATGCTGCATCCTGTGAATAAACCTACAAGAAGGAAAAGATCTGTGTCCTGATTCATACTTCACCATCTGGCTTGGATTTAACATGTGACACACATTTAGAGTCGGTGGCATGAGGTAAAAAGCAATGCCTGAGGGGGTATCTGGGTCAGAAATATCAGTGCACAGTCACTCTCAGAGGAGGGAGGGCAGTCATGATTATTGAAGTAGGGCATCAGGAGCCACCTTATTGGGCACATTACTTGGAGCAGGGTCAGCAGATGTGTGGACATCTGGCAGAATTCCCTGAAGTAATGAAAACTCACACACCCACGACCTGAGGAGTCCATTGCAGTGATGAGCTCGACCAAATCTCGCGGGTTTGATCACTTGGGGCAGAATTTTCTGCCTGTTGGGCGGGCCGTGGGGGAGCGGGCGCGGGCAGGAGTGGACCTAATCGCCACCCGCGATCGGGTCTGCGCTGCCATTTTAGGGGGGCGGGCCAATTAAGGCCTGCCCAGCATGAAAAGCGGCTCCTGAAGACAGCGGGCGGCGGCGGGACTGCAATGACTGCTGGGTCCAATGGCGACCTGGCGGCCTGTTTAAAAGTGCTCCTGCAGCCTTGCAAAGGCTGTCAATCATGGCCAGCAGAAGGGCTCACCAGAGCGCTGCTGGTGAGCAGGCCGGGCAGGAGGGTAGGGCAGGGGAGCACTGTGACCCTCATTTCTCAGGCGATTGCCTTGCTGCCCTCCTCAAGGTTCTGCACCCGCAGCATGTGGTACACTGAGACCACATTACTGTTTTGGGGTCAACCTGGAAGTTCTGCACCTAGGCGCAGTGCTGGAACTGCAAAACATGTCAAAATCGGCTAGTGTCCCGGGGCACAGGGTGAGGGCACTTCACAGTTGCTGAAGGAGCTGGCAGAGACAGAGAATGCCCAAGGTGCCAGCAGTCAGTGGACTGCAGGGGGCCAGGCACATACTCAGTTGGTGGCTGATGATGTGCCTCTGGAGTTGTCCATGAGGCAGCAAATGCTGGAAGTCCAGCAGGGTGTGCGGGAGGATCTGGCAGAGATACATGAGGCTATGCTTGGCTTGGTCTCTGTGGTGGAGGAGTCCACGCAGATCCTCGCCAATGCAATGAGCCTCATGACTGAGCGCCATGCTTCCTCCATGGAGAGAGTGGTGACTCTCGTGGAGAGGCTCCTTTAGGGGACCAATCAGGGCTTCCTGGGGATGCGCATGGACCAGCAAGCCCTCACATTGGTATTGACCTCAGCTGGTCAGTGCCAGTGTGGGAGATGGTGTCGGCACCAAGTTTCCCAGCTGAGTGCCCATCCATCTATGGTGAGCAGGGAGGTCCGAAGCGACCTGACGTCGGCGCAGCAGTTGCCTGTCGTCTCTGCGGGCTCCTCTCAGGGCGCTCTGGTTGAAGGCGGCAGCTCCTATGCCCCTCTGCCAGTGACCGTAGCATCCGAAGAGGCTACGATGACTGGGGAGGTGCCAGCTGTGGAACTGGCAGCTCCCTCCTAGGCGGGGCCAGCACAGGCTCCACGGGCCAGAGGACATCCGCCAAGGTCATCGAGGCCAACAGGACATCAGAATCAGCAGGCTGTCTTAGATGCCACACCCAGCATGGGGGCAGCACCAAGACGTAGCACCCGAAAGCGTAAATTTAAGGCACCTTAGGCAGACTATGGATTTCTCACTGGTGCTTTTGTGTTGCTCCACAATGAGGTCATGATTAGTTGGTGTGTTCTTCAACACCTTTGTCATTTTGTTTACTTAAGATTATTTTGTTATATCATTAAATTTATACATGTGACCATGGCTGAGGGTGTTTCTTTTCCTCTGCAGGTGGGTGGTTACCAATGATGTTATGAGTGGGTTAGGTCACATTGAGATTTATTGACTTGACCCTTAGTTAATGTTCCTATCCAGGCAGACATAGCACTCAGGTATCAAATATGGAGCCTGCAGCACAGGCTTTTGTTGGAGGTCCATATGTGGTGTGCTAGCTGAAGGTTCGTTGGATTAAAGCCTCCTGGGTGTCCCTGCCTCCCTGGAGTATGCCGGGGTCAGCGTCTACCCCCTCAGCATTTCCCTCTGCATGCTCATCCTCGGACTCAATGCTAGACTCATGGTGTGCATCCGCAGCAACTGCGTCTACATCTTCTTCATCCACAGCGTCACCCCTTTCCAACACAGGATTGTGGAGAGTGCAGCATGCAACCACTATCAGTGACACACGATCTGGGGGGTACTGGAGTGCGGCCCTGAGTGGTCCATGCATCAGAAGCGCATCTTGAGAAGACCAATGGCTCTCTCTACCACAGCCCTTGTGGAGGCATGGCTCCTATTGTAACGCTGCTCAGCTTCTGTTCTTGGATGGTGGAGAGGGGATAGCCCTTGTCACCCAGCAGCCATCCATCCAGCCGGGCTGGAGCACTGAAGAGCCTCGGCACCTGGGAGGGCCTGGGGATGTAGGCATCGTGGTAGCTGCCTGGGTACCTTGCACAGACTTGTAGAATCAGTATCCTGTGAACACACACTATCTGCACGTTCATGGAGTGGAAGCCCTTTCTGTTGACGAAGGCACTGGACTCACTGCTGGTGCCTTGATGGCCACATGTGTGCAGTCTATTGCACCCTGGATGCGGGGGAAGCCAGCTATGGCCGCAAAGCCTCTAGCCCGCTGTCTGGCTGGCCTGGCCCCAGCGGAAGTGGATGAACATCAATGCATGCCTGAACAGAGTGTTTGTCACCTGCGTGACACAAGTGTGGATAGCTGATTGGGAGACACTGCAAAGATCACCCACCAAGCCCTGGAAAGAGCCAGAAGCATCGACGTTGAAGGAAGCTGTGCCCTTTAGAGCCACTGGCATGGGGTGTCCACCAACACAGTTCGCGGAGATCTCAGGCCCAATCATCTGACAGATATAGTTGACTGTCTCCCTTGAGAGTCAGAGCCTCCTTTGGCACTGCACCTCAGACATATTGAGGTAGCTGCTTCACCGTCTGTATACCCTGGCAGCAGGATAGTGGCATCTTCTGTGACTCCTTCTGCCTTGGACTACCTCTTGGCCCTGCACTCCTTGTGCCTGCACCTCTCTTCCCAAAGGTGGCTCCCCTGGAGGCTGAATGTGCACTCTTGGCCTCCTCCCGCTTCTAGCCCTCCCTCCCTCCACAGAGGAGGTGCCTCCAGTGGAGAGCACAACCCCCATTCCCAGGTTAAGGGAAGGCTTCCTGAAACCTGCAGGCCCCATAAACGATCTTCACTGCAGGGTGCTGACCTGAAGGTTGTGAGTCCTGTCCAAGCAGCTGGTATGAGTTTTGAAGTATTTCTGCTCACACAGGCAAGTATCATTAACTTTCAAAAATAAATATCTGACTGAGCACATTCGTGACCCCACTGACTCCTCTTACCCGGCCTGTGGATGAGGTTTATACAAATGTGTCCTATCCGCCTGCCCGTCGCGCCCGTGCGACGACCTGAAGATCACACGGGCCCCGAGAAATTGCCATCAATTGGTGCCTCAAGGGCCTTAAGTGGCCCCTTAATTAATGGTGGGCGCGCATTGGAGATCACCGCGCGCCCGCCCAACGAAATATCGCGATGGCGCACGGTGACGTCGGGACGTTCGCCAGGCATCACCGCGCTTCATTTTACGTGTTGGTGTGCAGGGCCCGCCCCCGCACGCCAATGGGAAATTTCTGCCCCTGAACTCACTTCATGAGAGAATAGCCTATATCATGGAGAGTCACATGCAGCATCACATTGAGTGTGTACAAGGGCAGCCTGATGTCCTGCAAAGGGCATCCTTATCTTCTACTGCTTCCCTGGCCCCTCTGCCAGTGTCCTTGTCTGTGGTACATATCTGAGTGAAAACAGCTTTCCCTGCAGAAATGCAGAGCCTGCGCTCTCGGGTATGGCCACAACACGTCATTGCGACATGGATTTATTAAGGGCAAATTGTGTTTAACTAACTTACTGGAGATTTATGAAGAGGTAACAGAGGGGGTTGATGACGGCAATGCTGTTGATATGGTTTTCATAAACTTCCAAAAGGCACTTGATACAGACTTGTGAGCAAAGTTATAGCTCACGAAATAAGAGGGACAGTAGCAACGTGGATGTGAAATTGGCTGAGTGACAGGAAACAGAGACTGATGGTTAATGGATGTTTCTCGGACTGGAAGAAGGTTTGTTGTGAAGTTCCCACAGGGGTCGGTGTTGGGAGCCTTGCTCTTCCTGATCTGTATTAATGACCTAGACCTTGGTGTACAGGCACAATTTCGAAGTTTGTGGATGATATGAATCTTGGAATCATTGTGAACTGTGAGGAGGATAGTGTAGAACTTCAAAAGGACAAAGACAATTTGGGGGAATGGGTGGACAAGTGGCAGGTGAAATTCAATGCAGAGAAGTGTGAAGTGATATATTTTGGTAGCAATTACACAGAGAGACAATATAAAACAAAGGGTACAACCCTAAAGGAATTACAGGAGCAGAGCTACCTGGATGTATATGTGAATAAGTCATTGAAGGTGGCAGGACAGGTGGAAAGTGCAGTTAATAAAGCATACAGTATCCTAGGCTTCATTAATAGGGGCGTAGAGTACAAGAGGTAGGAGGCTATGTTAAAACTGCATGAAGCCCTGGTTCAGCCTCAGCTGGTGTACTGTGCCCATTTCTGGGCGCCACACTTTAGGAAAGATGTGAAGTCATTAGTCAGAGTGCTGAAAAACATTCATAAGAATGGTTCCAGGGATGAGGAACCTCAGTTACATAGATAGATTGGAGAAGTTGGGACTGTTTTCCTTTGAGCAGAGAAACATGAGAGGAGATTTAATAAAGGTAGTCATAGCCTTGAGGGGTCCAGACAGAGTAGATAGGGAAAAACTGATCCCACTGGTGGGAGGATTGGGAACAAGAGGGCACAGATTTAAAATCATTGACAAAAGAAGAAATGGCAACATGAGGAAAAACTTTTTAATGCAGCGAGTGGGTAAGATCTGGAAGGTATTGCCTGAGAGTGTGGTGGAAGAAAGTTCAATTGAGACATTTAAGAGGGAATTGGATTATTATCGGAAAAGGAAGAATGTGCAGGGTTACGGGGAGAAGGTGGGAGAATGGCATTAGGTGCATTGCTCATTTGGAGAGCTGGAGCTGACTGAATGTCTTCGTTCCGTGCTGTAACAGTTCTGTGACTCTGTGGACAGAATTTTACATTCCCCCATCAGCAGGTTTGCAGGTGCGGGGTGGCTGTAAAATTCCTTGGATGGCCTTCCCACTGGGTTACCGCCCGCCCCAACCTTTCCGCAAATTTATGCTGGGACGGGCGATTCCTTGGCCGGCCGGCCCACCCTTGTCCCAGTTGAGGCCCTTAAGTGGCCAATTAATGACCGCTTAAGGGTCGTTGCCCACTCAGTCTCAATTTTAGACTGGTGGGAGGAGTTTAGGGTCAGGGGGAAGTCCGCAAAGTGACCCTGTTCAGGCCTTGGGTGGGCGCCTCCATCAGCACTTATAACATCAGCTGGCCCCACCCTCACCCTCACCCCCAACAAAATGACTGGCCCCTGCAGGTACTCCCTCTCCGCCTGTCCTTTCCACCAAC
This sequence comes from Cetorhinus maximus, assembly GCF_964194155.1. Taxonomy (NCBI): domain Eukaryota; kingdom Metazoa; phylum Chordata; class Chondrichthyes; order Lamniformes; family Cetorhinidae; genus Cetorhinus; species Cetorhinus maximus. The sequence continues at coordinate 37,495,413 of NC_135879.1, read as the reverse complement.
ACCCCCCACACAGTCAGCCCCCCTGCTCATCCCCCCGAGATGCACCTCCCCACACCATCCTGCAACCCCAAAGCTTACCTGGGCCTGGACTCCTAGGGCTTAGTCTGTAGGCACAGCCTTGTCCACTGCAGCTTCTACAGATTGACCGTCAGCTCTCTTGAGGTGGGACTTCCTCTAGAGCGAGGGCCAAGAGTCTCGCCTCCAGTCGATTAGTGCTTGTTGGAGTGTTAAATGGCTGCGGGGCAGGGAGCATCGGCAGTGTTCTCCACCGACTCCTCGGGTGGCGGGAGGGAAACCCCGCCATCCTAAAAATCCTGCCCTGTGATTTTGTGATTTCTCCTGAGGCAACAGTGGGAACATTACATAAGAGTTGACGTGAGCGGAGGGCGCCACTTCACCTTGATCATTAATAGTTACTTTAATGGAGGTTGCAAATACACTCTGTACTTTCTGCAATGAATGTGGTGGTCTGTCATTGTACAATAATAGCTATAATTATGAAGGAAACTCTAAAAGCAGAAAGGTCCTTACCAGTGGCAATGGAGACTGCAGCCAGTAGTCCATCTCTTAGTGATGGTATGAGTGTGGAGGGTGTGAGTGTGCATATCCGGCAGTGGAAGGCAGAGTCTTCATTCAGGCACTCCAAGCAGGTGTTAGTCCACCAAAGGGTGTGGATGTCGCGGGCCATCCCAACATTTATTGTCCATCCCTAGGTGCATTTGAGGAAGTAGTAATGATCCGATTTCTTGATAAGATGTAGTCTATCTGGTCTAGGACCACAAATAGTGCTGGAGGAAGGTAGTGACATGCACCTGACTCTGCCACAGTGATGGTACAGTGGTTGCTCCACAGTTCAGGATATTATGTGTGTTTGAGTGAAGCTTGCAGGTGTGGGAGCTCCCATGAAATTGAAGCTTTTGTCCTTCTAGGTGGTAGAAGCCCTGGCTGACAAGGAGCCTCAGCGAGTGGCAGAACTGCATGTTGTAGATGTCACATTCTGATGTCACTGTGCACTGGTCGTGGGTGGAGACTGTGGAAGGAAATGGATGGTGTGGCAAGCACACACATGGTTCTGTCCTGCACAGTGTTGAGTTTCTTCATTTCTGTTGGCCCAGCATTCATATCTGCAGGTCCTGAGTCCAAACTCGCACTGCGCATGTAAACTTTTGACATGGTGAACACCCCTTGGCTAGACACAAGGTGAAGTTGTGTCCGGTTACTTGCTCGGCTCTAGCATAAAATTGCAGGTTCAGCTTTAAAAGGACATCTCAGCCTAATGGTGATGCTGCAGAATTCAGACCAGCTGATGACATTGAATATCAAGGATATTGTTGGCATTCTCTCTCGTTAGGGATGGACATTATCTGGAAGATGTGCAGTGCCAATGTTAATGGGCACTTTTGTGCCCATTAACATTGGCAACAGCTTGCCAGACACTTGCAGCTGGATGTGCATTCAGATCCTCAAGGCTGCTTAGGTGAAGTGCCTCTGTATGAAGAGATCCCTGACAACAATGGCATCCTGAACTAATCCAGCCATAGGTACTTCAGCCTGGTCCTCTGGATGTCTTCCACTGTCACCCTCCTCTTCAATGGCATCTCTATTGTAGTCAATGGGGTCCTCCTCAGCCTCCTCCTTCTCCAATAATATAGATCTTTTGCCGGCCTCTGGCCCCTCGGTGTGAATGCCCCTCCATTGCACCATGTTATAGATCATACAGCAAACAACCACAATCCTCAACACCCACAACACTCAAGGAGTTTGACACCGTCCAGGACAAAGCAGCCTGCTTAATTGGCGCCACATCCACAAACATTCACCCCCTCCACCACCGACGCACAGTAGCAGCATTGTGTACCATCCACAAGATGCACCGCAGGAATTCATCAAGGCTCCTTAGACAGCATCTTCCAAACCCACGACCACTACCACCTAGAAGGACAAGGGCAGCAGACTGATGGGAAACACCACCACCTGGAGGTTCCCCTCCAAGTCACTCACCATCCTGACTTGGAAATATATCGCTGTTCCTTAACTGCTGCTGGGTCAAAATCCTGGAATTCCCTTCCTAACAGCACTGTGGGTTTACCTACACCACATGGACTGCAGCAGTTCAAGAAGGCAGCTCACCACCACCTTCTCAAGGGCAACTAGGAATGGGCAATAAATGCTGGCCCAGCCAGCGAAGCCCACATCCCATGAATGAATTAAAAAATAACCCCTTGCAGGGGAGTAATGGAGTCCTCCTCCTGCAGGATCAAGTCTTCTGAATTGCATCGTTAACAGGCCAATAGCCTGCTTGCTGACAATGCTCATCTGCAAGTGGCTGTTGTTGTAGCAATGTTGGGGCCCCATCTCCAGTCACCTCGAGGGAGTAAGCAACTACCTCCTTAATGGGTACATTTTGTCCCCCAGAAGCCAGTCGTGGACCTGGTGTCTGAGCTGGAAAAATCGCAGCAGTTGTGAATGCCTTAGAACAAATGAGTCATGGCAGTTGCCGTGGAAACGTAACATATGTGCAGGAAGGCCTTATTGTGATCACACAAACCTGCATGGTGATGAAGTGGAATGATTTTCTGTTTATGAATGTTTCTGGCTACTGCAGTGTTGCCCTTATTATCAAATCTCTGAAATGTATTGGCGGTTTGCATATCTTTGTTGGAGGATGCTGTACATTTTCAGAATGTTGGGCAGGGTTGCTTTATTTGTGTTGCATCTTAGGCCACGTTCTAGTTGCGGTTGAGTTACTTGGGATTTCAGGTTGTGGTATTGTTCCGATTTGGCATTTGTTTTGTTGCACTCTCATGCCATTTGGTGTTTGTACTTGATACAATCTTGGTTCTGGGTATATGTGGACAATTTTTGCTGGATTCCAATGCCATCAGCTGGGTGTTGTACTCAAACTTTCTGTCTGACGATCGGGTTGAATAATTCATTAACCGTGTGCTGGATATGGGCATCTTTCATCTTCTCCTGTGTTTCAAGTAAAGCATACATATTCCTGGGAGTATTGACAAGTAATAACTGGGGAGGTTTGTCTGCACTTGTCTGCCAAATAGCAATTCCACAGGTTGCTTTGAATGGTGTTGCCCAAAGATGCAACATAGCCATGTGTAGATCACGTATTGTTTGATGGCACTTCATGATTAGGGATTTTACAGTTCAAACCATACATTCCTCCATTCCATTGAATCTGGGTAATGCACTGATGAAATGGGATGGTTGACCCTCCACTTTTAACACATCGCCTGAAAGAGCCGTCTAGTGTATTGGGGTCCGTTGTCGGAAACAACCTCCTGTGGTGCACCGAAGAGACTGAAGATTAAACTTAATGTGCCTGCAGCCAGTGCACTAGATGTGTCATGTAACAGGCGGATATTGGGAAATTCAGAGAAGTAATCTGTTACAATCAAGAGAAGCGAAGAGGGAGTATGAAAATAGACTTGCAGCTAACATAAAAGGGAATCTTAAAGTCTACATGCATATAAATAATAAAAGGATGGTAAAAGGAGGAGTTGGGCCAATTCGGGACCAAAAAGGGGGTTTTCACCTGAGGCAGAGAGGCAGGCCTGAGGCATTAAATGAATACTTTGTATCTGTCTTTACCAAGGCAGAAGGTGCTACCCATGCCATGGTAAAAGAGGAGCTAATTCAGACGCTAGGAGGGTTTAAAATTGATCAAGAGGAGGTATTGGAGAGGCTGTCTGTACTTAAAGTTGATAAGGCACCAGGACTGGATGAGATGCATCCAAAGATATTGAGGCAGGTGAGAATGGAAATTGGAGAGGCACTGGTCATAATTTTTCAGTCTTCCTTAGATTCAGGGGTGGTTCCAGAGGACTGGAGAACTGTAAATGTTACACCCTTGTTCAAAGAAGCATGTAAAGATAAGCCCAGTAACAGCAGGCCAGTCAGTTTAACATTGGTGATGTGGAAACCTCTAGGAACAATAACCAAGAACAAAATTAATAGTCACATGGACCCATACGGGTTAATTAAGGAAAGCCAGCATGGAGTTTTTAAGCGAAAATTATGTTTAGCTAACTTGCTGGAGTTTTTTAAAGAGGTACCAGAGAGGGTTGATGAGAGCTATGCTGTTGCTGTAGTGGAAAAGACTTCCAAAAAACATATGATACAGAGCCGCACGACAGACTTGTGAGCAAAGTTATAGTTCATGGAATAAAAGGGACAGTAGCAACATGGATATGAAATTGGTTGAGTGACAGGAAACAGCGAGCAGTGGTTAATAGATATTTTTCAGTGGAAGGCTTGTAGTGGAGTTCCCCAGTGGTCAGTTTTGGGACCCTTGCTTTTCCTGATATTTATTAATGACTTAGACCTTTGTGGATGATATGGAAGTTGGAAGCATTATGAACTGTGAAGGAGACATAGACAAATTGGAGGTATGGGCAGACAGGTGGCAGATGAAGTTCATTGCGGAGAAATGGGAAGTGATTCATTTTGGTTGTGTTATGATCCTAGATCAGACTCCCAAGCTTTTGGTAAGATCTGGCTAGGGAACAATAACGTTTTGTTTAAAGTAGACAAAGTTTAAGATTCAAGACACTTGCTAAGAGAATAAAGCCACAAGGGTCCATGGGTTTTGAACAAACAAAAATAAACTTTACTATACAAAATCAAAAAGATAAAACAATTTACAATATCTATCTTATACTCTAACATTCAGGGTTAATATGAGGTATATGCAACTTAACAGGCAAACTGTGGTCAACCATACCGCACTGTACAATAAATAGCAAATGTGACCAAGACAGATCCCATGGATTTCTCAGCAACCACACAGACATCAATAGACATTGTGAGTCAAGAAATCTTGTTGAAACTCTGACTTGCGCATGAGGGACTCCAAACTTTTCACTTTCAAAAATCAAGCCTCTGAATTCCCTCAAAGCCGTTCCAACTTGGACTGCCTCAATGACTGCACACTTCCTAGGGTTTCAATCTTGTCTTCCAAGTCTCTGTTCCCCTGGATTTCAAAGTCCGCACTTGAGGGTCTACCTACTAGTGAAACTTTAGCTGCTTAATATCCGGCTAACTTCACTGGGCTGGCACTTCTCTGGATTTCACAAAGTTCCAATCTCTCCAGTTACACCAAGCTATAAATGGCTCCCAGGGCTTCTTCTGAGCCCTAACCCTTTCCAGCATGGAGCCAGTGACCATCTGCCGTCTCCTCAGCTCCCCAGTTCTTCTTCTGAGCCCTAACTCCACAGAGCTCCTGGACCCCAACTACACAGAAGCAGCTAACAGCAACACTTTTGCTGCATGGAGCCTACTAACAGCAGTACCCTTTCAATATGGTCTTTCCCCTGCTGAAATATGCTCACTCCCTCAGCAAACACACAGATAAATTGAAACTCTAGAACTTTCTTAAGCTCCATCCATGATGAAGCAGCCTTCCAGGGCTCACTGAATGCTTTTAAAATTAATTGTAGCTCTAACTCCCAAAACAAAACAACTCTCTGGGCTGCACTTCTTTGCAATTAGTGCAGACGCCCGTCTCCAATTCTCCAGCTAAGTAAGCTCATTGGCTGGCTGTTTTATGATCTTACCTTTCTAGCTGTTAACTCCTGAAGTCAACATGGCCCTAACATTTTAAATGTTCTTCATGCTGCATTATTTGCATATATCCCATTTTCTACAGTTAAACTTTAATCTTTCCAGGACTAAAAATTGCCTCTAAAATATGACTATGAACCATGAACTAGGTATTTTTAACAGTAGGAAGAACATAGGGAGGCAATATAAAATAAAGGGTACAATTCTAAAGGGGGTGCAGGAACAAAGGGACCTCGGTGTATATGTGCATAAATCATTGAAAGTAGCAGGACAGGTTGAGAGCACAGTTAATAAAGTGTACATTATCCTAGGCTTTATGATTAGGGGCACTGAGTACAAGAGCAAGGAGATTATGTTGAACTTGTACAGGTCATTGGTTTGCATCAGCTGGAGTACTACATCTAGTTCTGGGTGCCACACTTTAGGAAAAATGTGAAGGCATTGAAGAGAGTGCAGAAAAAATTCACAAGAATAGTTCCAGGAATGAGGAACTTCAGGTATGAAGATAGATTGGAGAAGCTAGGACTGTTTTCCTGGAGAAGAGAAGGCTGAGAGAAGATTTGATAGAGGTATTCAAAATCATGAGGGATCTGGACAGAATAGATAGGGAGAAACTGTCCCACTTGTGAGATGATTGGGAATGAGAGGGCACAGATTTAAAGTAATTTGCAAAAGACGCAAAAGTGATATGAGAAAAAACTTTTTCACGAAGTGAATTGTTAAAGTTTTGGAATGCATTGCATGAGAGTGTGGTAGAGGCAGTTTCAATAAAGGCATTCAAAAGGGAATTAGAGGAAGAATGTGCAGGGTTACAGGGAGGAGGTGGGAGAATAGCACTAAGTCAATTGCTCATTTGGAGAGCTGCTGCAGACACGATGGACCAAATGGCCTCCTTCTGCATTGTAACAATTCTGTGAAGAAATCATTTCCATGGATGATGAAGAGGTCAGTTGTAAATCTGGTCTATGGATGTGTGGGTGCCTCATGAGGCTATAGTGGTTCTTTCTGGTTGCTAGGCATGAAGGTTTGTCATGCCTCGTATTTCCTCATGGCCTTTTCAATGTCTTGGTGGATTCCTGGCCAATATACCATCTCTCCGGCCAATATTTTGGTTCGATAAATTTCCATGTGTGCCTGACCTAACTGTTGGAGAATATCTAGTCACATGGGCCCTGGGATGAAGACTTGCTTTCCCTGAAAGATGACTCCTTGAGATATTCGGAATTCATCTCTCTAGGGCCAAGATTGTCTTATAGCCTCTGGAACATCCTGGAAGGATTCTGGCCATTCCCCAGTCACTGTCATCCTTAGTTGCTGTAGCACAGGATCTTTGGATGTTTCCTGATGCAGCACTTGGCACTTGGATTGGCCAAAATGCATAAGGTCAATGTGCTAAACATCTTCTATTTTAGTGTGCATGAGATCTACTTGCAGATCTAGGGGGATGTCTGCAGCTTTTGATGGGTTAGGTAGATGGTTTAGAGTGTCGGATGTGATTATGGAATTTTTGGCTTGTAGCATACGTCACAATCGTAGCCTTGTATTTTGACCAGTACATGCTGTAATCTTGGTGGTGCACAGGTTAGGGGTTTGCACCAGATCATTTCAAATGGCTTATGGTTGGTTTCCATAATAAACTTCTTTCCAAATAAGTTGATGTGGAAGTGCTGGATTCCGAATACCGGTGCTAAGGTTTCGCATTTTATATTTTAATAATTAGCCTGGGCAGTGAGTAAACTCTTGAATACAAAAGCAATAGGCCCCCTTTCTGGAGAAGGCATGCTCCAACTCCTTTTTTGGCGTAGTCTCAGTCAGATCACAAAACTGAAGGGTTCAAGGTCCTTCAGTCAATGACTTTTTAAGGTCATTATAAACATGTCTTCCTGCCAAACAAAAGGTGCTTCTTTCTTCAGAAGTTCATGAAGCGATGAGGCTTTGTAGCCAAAGTTAGGTCAAGAGGGTGAAAGAAAATTAAACAAACCGAGGCAACATTGCAGATCATTTTTGTCTTGTAAAGTGGGAATTACATTAACATCTTCTAGCTTGCTCGGGCCAGGATGAATGCCTGTGTCAAAATAGATGGATCCGGAAGAGTTGATCTATGTTGCATTGATGTTGTGTATCTGACTATTAAACACAAGACCTTCTCTGCGTGCAGCTTTAATCAGTTTGGTGCAAGTTGGTGCAAGTTTCAATTGTGCTTCTGTTTTGCTGTGCCAACAATGGCGATGTCGTCTGCTATGCAGATGCATCCTGGGATCTCGCACATGATTCTGTCCATATGTTGTTGGAAAATATCCTGTCTTATGGAAAGCCTGAACAGTGAGCTTTGAAAACAGTATATTCCAAAAGGAGTATGAAGTTCATTACCTCCTGGGATGTCTTCCCCAGGTGAACTGACCTGTTGCCATTCTTAGCATTGAGTTAAGTGAAGAATTTCACGTTCATAAACTTGGGGTTCAGCTCCTCAAGTGTGGGAATTTTATGAGGGCATCGTTTTAGAGGGCATTCCGATGCCTTGGGTCCAACCAAATGCATAGAGAACTACCTTTTTTAATGAAGCTTGTGATAGAGCTACACCAATTTGTGTGGTACTGGACTTTTCGGACTATGCCATCTCTCTCCATCTTATCCAGTAATGAAAGTTTGGCTTTCATCTTGCTCTGGATGTGAATGCTACACTTGCATGGCAGATTAGTGGATGGAATAACATCTGCATGTTGATGTAATACTGCATCACCCTTTAAACTTCCAATCCCATTGAACCTGTGGGGCATAGGGATGTTAGGTTGACTACTGAGATGATCGGAATGTCCTTGTGTTCTCTTGCCTTTGTCATTGAGTTGTGGATGGTGACAAGGGTTAGAACCCTGCATGCCAGTAGGCGTTTGATCACTGGACCCATGGTGTTCACAACATTAAATGTCTGCAGTGACCAGGAACAGTTTTTGCGATGACACTTGACTGTAATGGATCCCAGGGATGAAATCTCAGAGTCATTGTACACGGTGAGTTTGGCATCTGTTGGTTGACTCATCACTTGCCATTTCTGTGGATACGTACATTTCAGTGTGTGAAGTGGAAAGGTGTTTGCACCTGCACCCGTATCCAGTTTTGCATTTAGGTTATGCTGACCTTGCACCTGTGGCCATATAATCTGGACAGTAGCAAAGGTTACTGCTGGTACTTCTGTGCCAATATATACACCATGCTGAATGTTTGCTCAATTTGAGTGTTGATGTTCTGGTCATTCTCATCAGCTGACTGTATAGCTTGGCTAGATGTGAATCTTGCCTTGATGCTGTTTGGCATGCGCTCTTGGTTGGTTAGAATGCTGTACCTGTTTTTCCAATTCACATATCTTCGAGAGTACAGTGAAGAAGGAAGCTTCTTCACCTCTTGAATTACAGATCAGGTAAGTTCAGATGGCTGGGGGTCAGATATTGGGATTACTTCGAAGAGAAGAATGTTCAGCAGGTCATGAAGTCAGGCACTTGTGTTCTTATGTCAGGAGGTCCAATTTCTTTACAGATGAACTTGGAGCTTTGTCACTCAGCTGGGAAGCTTTTTAAAAGACTTTTAATCCGCTGGCTTCTTAGAAGCCAAAGATGGCACAGCCTGCCTGTGCAGCTGTTATTTTGTAGACTGCCCCCAGGTCTCTTCTGACTTAGGATTCCAGTATCAGAGAATCAGTTTCAGCCAAGTGGTCAATGGTCGTTGATATACAATAGAAGATAGATGATAGTCTTTCAGTATTAGAGAACCAGCTTCAGTCACATACAATAGAAGGTAGATGGTGGTTCTTCACACTTAACTTGTGGATAACTGGTCTTGACAGCTTTCCTTTGTTAAGTTGCAGATCTGCAGACATAGGCTCTAGGAGTCCATTCGCTTTCTGTTTTGAAGTCAGCGTCAAACAGTGGCAGGCGTGAATTACACAAAGGGATGTTGTCTAGGCATGTCCAATCTAAGGGTGAGACCCCCACCTTATTTGATTCAATTCAGAACTTTCCAGAAGCGTGACAGTTGGTTTGAAGTTGCAAAAGTCACCTGATCCCGTTAGCAGCCATCTTAACAGTTCATCATGCCCATTTTAAAATAAATAAAGGCAGTTCCAGAAGCTTCCATATGAGCAAAATCCATGTTTGAAGTTATGAATATGACATGCCTTTTACTGGACATGACATTTTCTAACAGCACTGTGACTGTACTTCCACCATGTTGACTGCAGCAATTCAAGAAAGCGGCTCACCACCACCTTCTCAAGGGCAATTCGAGATGGGCAACAAATGCTGGCAATGCCCACATCGCATGAAAGAACAAATAAAAAATATATCAAGGAATATTTTTCAACTCAAGAAAAGAAAGCATTTAGCCCAGATCTTCTAGTCTCCAGATCATCAGAGTCTGGACATATCCCCCAAGAAATCCCAACACACTGACTGCATGGGAACTGCCAGGGAGGTTTAAACTATTGATGGACAATTCTCCTGCTATCCAGGATCCTCCAGGTCTGAGTTAGAGTTGAAGACTTTTGACACTTCCTACTTAATTATCTGGATAGTTACCCAGGGAACGTAAGACAGAAAAATCAGTCTAACTCCTGGGTAACTATACAACTGAGCCCCTGACACTCCCCCAGCACCCTCGACTCCCCACAAACCACCGACACCCCGCCACCCAACCTGACTACCCTCCAACACCCGACTCCCCCTGAGTAATCACCCCTAACCCCCTGACTCCCCCCGACCTGACCTGAAAACCCCTAACACCTGATTCCCACATGACCTCAACTCACCCCGGCCTCTCTGATTCACCCCGACCCTCTGACTCCCCCCAACATGGGCTGACTACCACCACAACCTGACTTGCTCCCTGACCCCCAACATCCTTCCGACACAACCTAACTACCCCTGCAACTCGATTCCCCTGAACACCTGACCCCCCCAACAGGACCTGACTACCTCTACCCCCTAATTCCCCTGAACACCCGACTCTCCCCGAAACACCTCCAACCCCCTGACTCCCCACCGACCTGACCTGAATACTCCCCCAGCACCTGACTCCCACACGACCTCCAACTCCCTCTGACCTCTCCGACTCACCCCTGACGCTTTGACTCCCCCACAACATGAGTTGACTACCACCACAACCCGACTTGCTCCCTGACCACTCCCAAAAACCCCCTTGACACAACCTGACTTCCCTCATCACATGATTCCCCTGACCACCCCCCCAGCCTCCCCCGACAGGACCTGATTACTCCCACCACCCAATTTCCCTGACCCTCTGACTCCCCACAAAATGACCTGACTAACTGCACCACCCGATCCTTACCTTGACCCCCCCGACACTCCTCAAGCCCCTGACTCCTCAAATCTGACTTGACTACCCCTACACCTGACTGCCCCTGAGCTCCGACTCCCCCCTGACCCAACCCGACCAACAAGTCTGACCACCCGACTACCCCCCCGACCTGACCTGACTAGCCCCCAGTATCTGACTCCCCCACCCCCAACCCGACCTGACCTGACCTCATCACCCTACTCTACTGCCACTCTACCCAATTAACCACACCCACCCTACCCCCTTACCTCACCACCCCACAACACTCATTCACTAACGCATTGAAAAGCTGTTTAAATGTCCTGAAGCTTTACAGTGTGCTCGCAAACACTTACCAGAATACAGCAGCTAAAGCTGTAAGAAGGTGATGTATCTTCTGCACAGATTCCCTTTGCTGACAACGCCAAGGTTTCCTGTGCAGACTGAGTTCTGCACGATCCTCCATTGGAAATTGGTAGGAAAAATCGGAGGAAGGTAAGTGGGTAGTTTTGTTGTCTGATCAGGGTTGGAAATAGGGGTTCCTGCCCTGATTGGAATATTTGGGCCATTATGTTCCATTATACTTCCTGATTGCGCTGGTTTAGGGAAGTTTTTACTTTTGTGATCAGGCAAATTATTTTGAGTGGAAACTTGAATCATAAATTCACTATAGATGACGAGCGCAGTTCTAGGTGTAATTTACATCCAAATTGCTGATTGAGCTCAAAGCAGAAACTCTACCCTAATGTGTTTTGGAAGCAGTAATAAGGTCAGGTTGCCACTACAAGAACAGCTTCTGGTTACTACCAATGGGAATGCTGCAATATTAGGCCTATGATTGTTATTGAACATTGGCTTACATTGCAGTGCCAGTTGCAGTAATGTTGACAGCTCTGGACTCCTTTTTATTGCACAGACTTTTCATTTTAGTTGCATTCATAATTTTGAATATTGTATATACAAATTGGAATTGTTTTACCTGATTTTATTTTGCAACAGGAGTCAGCTACAAAAGTCGAAATAACAAAGTGCCAAGGACATTACGAGTGGCCTCCTCAATTGACGTAGGAATGTTAAATATCAAAGCATTTTTACAGTATTGATTTTCTATCCCTAGTGTTTCGTTGTTCATTCAAAACCACAGTTGGCTGTAGAAGCGAGAGGGAAGTGGCAAAGGGATTATCATCAGCCTGGAGGAGCTGACTGACAATAAATTGAAGCGATTGAAGGAGTGCTTGGTGACAATGAATGAAGCAAATCACATGTTGGGACATAGTGAAAAGGTCAATATTGAATCAGAATAGTGAGGTCACCCTGCCACTGTATAAATCACTGGGGCTACTGCACTTCAGGCAGAATTTTACAATCTTCCTCTGGTGGGTTTGAAGGTGGGGGAGGGGTGGGGCTTGTAAAATGCAGTGTGTGGCCTGCCTGCTGCCTACCCACCCATCCCCAACCTGTCTCCCACTTCACCTGGGACAGCAGAGGACCTAATGAGGCCTTTTAGCGACCACTCAATTGCCTCCCGCCCCCACCGCTATTTTATGGCAGAGGGAGGCCCATGCCAAGCAATAGCCTGGTAACTTTAGCTGCACAGGATGGAATTGGACGCAGGGGGGATCCTGCTTTGCTGTCCCTTGTGCCCATCAGAGGCACCCCTCCTGCCAAATTCATGCCAGCCCCACTTTAATACTCCACCCCTCAGCCTCACCCTCTGGCACCCCTCAATCCCCCTTACCCCACTCCTTTACCCTGTTTGCTGGTGTCAGCTAGCCAGACCTCGCCAGTACCCTGAACTTACTTTGAGTTTGACCTCCATTTTACTCTCTTCTTCTTGGGCTGGCTGTAGTCCCAGTAGTGATGACTGCTCCAATCAGATGGGGGCAGAAGTCTTGCCCTTAGCCAATTAATGCCCCACTGAACTCAGTTAAATGGCTGCAGGGCAACAACTATCGATGGGGATTCATTCCCTGCTGACTCTGCAGGGGTGGGAAACTGCGCCACCTGAAAAATCCTGCCCTCAAAATACTTCGTACAGTTTTGGTCACCACAGAACAAAAAAAAAATGACAGCTATTGAAAGGATACAGAAAAAGGAAGCAACCAGAATGATTGAAGGGATGGAGGGAATATGTAAATTGGGTATATTCTCACTGAGAATGGAAGGTTGAGAGGTGATGTGAGGCACCAGAGGAACCAGAGTTCTTCATTAACACCCAAAAGCAGATTTTAATTTAATTTGATATATTTCCTTTGAATTTGGTTTAATTTAGGGTTAACTTTTGGTGCACCTTCAAAAAGGGGCACCTGCAAACTCTTTGATTCTTAGTTGACACAAAACCAATGAAGGTGTCGTTGGTTATTGTCTTCCTTACAGAATGAGCAAAGAGAGGAGAGGGAGTCTGTTTCCCAGCATCCACAGTATTTTACTTCTGTTGAGGGAATACGATTGCTGTTTTTAGGATTCTAAGGGGGCCTGATAATGTTGATCATACAAAGCTATTTCCAGAACAGTAGAACCAGAGGACATGGCCTACAACTGAAGCGGGGTAAATTCATCCCTAATCTGCACACACCTTAATGCGCTTTATCCTGCGTTCAACTTCACCTTTGAAGTGGAGCAGTCAAACCTGCTCCCTTTCCTTGATGTGCTAATTGAGAAATCTGCCGGTGGGTCTCTACTACCGTCTACCACAAGCCCACCATCACCAGTCAATACACGTGTTGGGATTTCTGCAGTTCACGGTCTATAAGATTGGCCTTATCAGCAACCTCATTAATAGGGCCTGAGCCATTTGCTCACCATGCAAGCTTAATGTTGGTATAGGGTGCATCAAAGTCATCCTGTGAGATAATGGTTATCTTGATCAGGTCATTGCACTCTGTACATGGTGCAAACTCATGAATGAGCCTAAGGCTGTTAATTCTTGTCCCAAAAAGTGCCCGGTCTACTTCAGATTACCCTGGAAGGGTAAGGTGTCTCAAAACTTTGAGCAACAGGTGAATCTAGCTGTTTCATGCTACTACTATACTACAAATACTAGTGGTATTCGCCACTAACAGGATGCTGCCATCAAGCCAAAAAGACGTTCTGCCTATCGCACAAATTAATAACGTGGTATATGAATTTTGGTGCCGGTGTGATGCTAGGTGGGTAGGTTGTACGTCCCAAAGATTTGCGGATTGTATCAAACAGCATATCCATTTGGCTGTTTGCAATAGGCAAGTTACTGACCGTAACCAACCAGCCCATGCTTTCAAAACTCAGAACACAATGTCCAACATTAGATGTGATTTTGCGATTGGACATTTGCTAAACAATCCTGAATGTGCTAAAAATTACACTGACAACCAATTTAAGATTATTAGTCAGGCTCACAGTGTGATGCACTTATGCCTGCTAGAATCAACATATATTAATACACAGGACCTGTCCTTAGCAGACAGAAAGAACGTATACATACATTGTGTCTTTTTCAACTAAACAAAATAGGCGACAGCCATTCTCTGGTTCATTCCTCAGGGGAATGCCTTGACCAATCAGAGTAACCTTGTCTGGTTTGAATTTAAACAAAGCTTGACAATTAACTGTTCATCATCAATTAACTGGTGCATTCTCCATGGCAACATCTTTGCCAATTAGAGTCCACTTGCCACAGATGAATTTGGGCCATTGGTTTCTGGAGCTCACCACCACTGATGTTTTTCTCATTTTACATCTAGGTCTGTTGTAGATGAATGGATAAAGATTGATAGCCATGAATAATCAACAATTCCATTGTATCATACTCATTGCATCATACGAATAAAATTGATGATAAATGGTGATTTAAATGAACCATGGTCTTTCTTCAGTTAGCAATCCCTTGGTTCCTATAAAGTTATTACTATTTTTTTATAAATGGAGAGTTGCAGTTATTTTAAAGGAGGCATTAACTTATTAATAACTATCTTCAAAGTATGATAAAACCGCACAACACAATTTTGAGGCTAGAAGTGATTAATGACTTGATGTTTCATGTAGTTCCAATCTAACCAAACACTGAATATGTTGATTCACAGAGAGATTGAGGAAAAATTGGGGTTAAGATTGTAAGCCTATTTAAAGATATTGATTTTTCAGTGTGAGAAGGATCATAATGGCTTCACATTTTAAACATAAATTGAATTTTACTTCAAAGAGTGTCTGAATTCAAACACAATTTCAGTGATACTGGAAAGAAAAAAAATACTCCAGGGCATTAAAAAAAATGTCTTTAGTGCCTAGCAGGTTTGTAAACAAAGAAGAAACCACATCAAAGGAATATTCTATTATTACAGCCTCTTAAAATTTTCAATCAGCCTTGGATCGATAAACAATCTAAGCTAAAGTCATTATTAGCTTTTGAAACCCAGCCAAACATTCATAATGGCTAGAGCTATCATTACAAAAGAATTTCTGCTACATTGCCTGAAAATTACAGAACAGAATGGCATCCCATTTCCATTCCAAAGCAAATTTTCTGCAGGTACAGAGATTTTTTTTTCCAACTTTCAAAAGCAAGGTTATTTTAATAGCCAGAGTTGTCAGTCAATTTAAAATTACAGCGCAAAACATGATAACATAGGCTGACATGACATTATATTTTGCATTTTTAATGCATTATGGTGTTTTCTTCAATGGAAAGTATTGTAATGTATGACAACAGTTACACAATCATAGTCAATGTAAGGGACAACTTACCTTTGCAGTGCAGATTCCTATGATTAACCACTGCACCTAAACACATCTACATTATAATACAGTATCTGAAAGGTAACAGGTCATAACATTTTACACTTGCTATTCACAATGTGCCTGACTCCTTAGCAGATCACAAACTCTCAAAGGAGGTGTAAATTTTAAATTGTGTTTGGGAGGAAATACAATTTCCCTGTTGTCCTCATAATGGGGACCCTGACCTCAAAAGAGGTGTGTGTGTGTTTTGCACCTAAGGCTTTCCTGACCCACAAAAAAGTCACACAAAAATAGCATGGGGTTAGGAAGGCAGAGGAAAAGTGTCTTTTCAGCAAAAAAACCTAAGTTCAACTTTTCACAGCAATGAGAGGTTTTCTGTTCAGGTCCGGATAATGGAAGCCAATATTCTAATGACCAAAGTGTTCCATGTTAAATAAGAAGCAGGATGCTTACCAGTACCTTGGGATGTAAAAAGAGCGGTTTCAGTTAATCAAACTCTAGCAATAATCCTGGGCACACTTGGAGAGTCCCGAGGCCATTTATTTGTCAAACTACGTTTATGTTCCCTGTCTTGGGTAAAGGGGATGTGGTCCTATAGGGAGAGATTATGATTATCATACTGATGCTTAATACTCATATCTAATTTGTCTCTCTGACATTATAAATTATTAATTTCAAATGATTTGACATCACTGCTAAAAGAGCGGAGAGAGCAATTCGATGCAAGCATGTTTAATGTTTGTTCAAAGGAAACCCTTGCAATAACTTCCAGACTAATATCAAACAAATAGAAACAGTAAGTGGAATTCTTAACAAAATAAAAACAGAATTACCTGGAAAAACTCGGCAAGTCTGGCAGCATCGGCGGAGAAGAAATCAGTCAACGTTTCGAGCCCTCATGGCCCTTCAGCAGAACTGAAGCATAGTTTCAACAAGGGAGAAATATAAATTGGTTTAAGGTGGGTGGGGGGGAAGAGACACATTGAGGGTGTGGTGTGAGCAGATAATCAAAAGATGTCAGAGACAAAAGGGTCAAAGAGGTGTTGAAGGTGGTGGTCTTTGTCTGAGAAAAGTGCTAATTAAGAATGCAAGACAGGATATTCAAAGTACAGCTCTAGTGGGGGTGGGGTGGAAAGACTAAAGGTTTTAGTTTTAGATTTAAAAATAATGGAAATAGGTGGGGAAAGAAGAATCTATATAAATTATTGAAAAAAAAGGCGGGTGGGGGGGGGAAAGGGAATTCTTGGTGGTTTGGTTTGGAAACTCTTAAACAGAGCGATAGGATTTCTCAAATGTCAAAAATACTGTCAAGAGAAAAAATAACATTAGCAGATATTTAGTAAGATTTGAAGTCAAGGACTTTCCCCCACTGGCTTATGGAGGATATTTTGCTTTGCGCAAATTAATCCAATACAACTAAAAAGCATTAGGCAAAGCTGTGTAAAGAAGTTGGATAAAAAGATAAACTAACATAATCCCAAGCTCTGTCAAGATGCTTTTGAAATGAAAACTGGATGTGCTGCAATCTGTAGTCATCTCCTAAAAAGCCTCATGCTATGACTAAAGATATTCATTCAGCCCTCAAAGCCAGCTGATGCCTGTTTGCAGTAACTATGTATAACATTGTTCCCCTACACAAACCAGCATAGAATGAAATAATTTTAGGGTAATTATGGGTTTGGCAAAAGACAGCAGCAATGAACCAAACAGACTAGCTGAGTTTAACCTACTGTAATGCTTAGCAGATGGAGCTCTGTGAATTGTGATCCACAGAGTACACCAACAAATAGGTGTCAGTTTGACCAGTTATAAGTCAAAGTTAGCCCCTGAACATATTTTACCTATCTTGCAACATACCGTAAATGTGGCACATTAACTGGAACCATTTATTTTGAAGAGATTTAAAACAATGGGGATAAAAGTTTAATAGCTTCCTTCTGTCTCTATTGCTTGTCTTCCAATTATGTCCTTTCCTCATTTTGATACTATTGGCAGTCTCTCCATCTTTCAAAATCTATTTCATGTGAAGTCACAAAGAAAAGAATCAATAAATGACTTTGAATAATTGGTTTTGAATGATTCCTTCAGATAGACTAAGACAAGTGCCATAAAAATGAACAGTACCAATGTAGAACTTAAAAATGGAGACGTAACCTAACAATACTCTCATTTCTTAAGGCTGCCTTACTTATATTGGGAATAGAGTGAACCATTGGCAGTTTCACTCCTCTACTGTTTATAATCTTGGCAATATATATATAAAATATATATGTATATTATATATATGTATATACGATTGTGTCTATAGCCATATCAAAAGGGGAATTAACAAAGCAGTGCATAAGAGGGTTTGCTGTTTGTTATTTAGGTTTTGGATAAAAATAATCAACAGTGGATGGGTTTCTGTTTCATAGCAGCATGACTCCTTCTCATTTGAAGCCAAAGCTCTCTGAGTCATTACAGTGTGCCTTGGCAAGGGTACAACACTGATAAATAGTTACATCATCATGACCATCCACAAAAAAACAGACCATTCTGTTGGCACAGCTACCCTTAGAGCCATTTTGAATACAGCTCTATATAGAAAGATTGTGAATGAGGAGTAATTGATTCATGAACAGTGGGGCCTTTTTCTTCGAGGAGGTTGCAGCTGCGCAGATGGCTGGTCTGCATAATCCATCCTGTTTCTGTCCCTTCGCCTCTTCACACTAGTTTTATTTGTTCCTCAAGTACCCTAGAGATCATGACAGTTGCGGAGCAACATGTGCCCAACTGGGCATGTCTGAGGACGCAGAAGCAGAATGTTAATGAGAGCCTCCTGCCTATCTTCAAACTTGTAGTCAAAGGATGCATTAAATTAGTGAACGCATCGACTTATTATTAGGTTCAGTCTATTCCACCTTTATCTTGTCAGTCAGAACTGAAAATTAAAGTGAAATATGGTCAGGTGAGACACAATGACATGAGCATCTGAAAACTTCAATAAAAAGAATAAATCAAAAGGCAAACCGTGGGCCTGTTTTCCTTATCCTGATGAGTTTTTAGTAAAAGAGCAGACATAAGTAAAAAGAGTCTGCTTGGAGAAAATATTCAGTGCATAGGACTGATCAAAGCATTCATAGATCTCCAAAAATGGAGAAAACAGCTAGTGAAAAGTTAAAAAAGTTCAATTTTTCTTGTTAAGATCTAGTTAAAGATCATTGACAATAATTTGTAGAATATTCCTCAGCTGCAACTAAATTAAAATGAACATTTTACTTCAGGTCAGACCTAGCATCAGTGAGCTTAACAAAAGGAAAGATTTTGAGAGTGCAAGAAGTGATTAGTATAGTACTTTGTCAGTGAGCTTGGAAATAGTGGCCTGTGGTGGATATACTGCATTGGAGCAGGATATGGTCGCTAAAAGAGGAAACAAGAGATGCATGACTTGAAGCAGGTAGTGCGTTGAATAACTGGTGTACTGCAATTAGAGCCATGTATCTGTCATGATGGAGGAAGAGTGCACAAGGAGGTTCAGAGTCACCAGGGAGACCTGGCTAAAGGAGGGACAAAACTGGCAGCTAAATATCCCTGGTTATAGAGTCTTCAGACACAATAGAGTAGGAGATAAAAAAGGAGGGGGGGTAGCACTAATGGTTAAAGAATCAATTCCAGTTGTGAGAAGGGATGGTATACTAAATGGGTCAACAAACGAGGCTTTATGGATTGAGCTTAGAAATAAAAAAGGGGCAGTCACACTACTGGGAGTATACTACAGACCCCCAAATAGTGAAAGGGAGATAGAAGAACAAATATGTAGGCAAATTTCTGCTTGTAAGAACAAGAGGGCAATAATTGTAGGAGACTTCAACTATCCTAATATCAACTGGGATTCAAACAATATAAGGGGCACTGAGGGAGAAAAATTCAAGCAGTGTGTCCAGGAAAATTTTTTCAACCAATTAGTGACAAACCCAATGAGAGGAGATGCAATTGTAGACCTAGTCTTGGGGAATGAAGAAGGGCAAGTGGGTGAAGTGACAATTGGCGCCCATATCGGGGAGAGTGATCACAATTCTTTCAGATTTAGCACTACCATGGAAAAGGACAGAGAAAAGGCCAGAGTAAAAGTCTTGAACTGGGGGAAGGCAAATTTTGCAGAAATGAGAAGGGACTTGGCTAAGGTGGACAGGACAGCACTGCTGGAGGATAAAACAGTGGAAAACCAATGGGAAGCACTAAAAAGCGAGATCCTAATTGTACAAAGTAGACATGTACCCTACAAAAATAAGAGTGGTAGTGCCAAATCTAGACCCCCCTGGTTGTCTAGAGGAATACAGGGGAAGATCAAACAGAAAAAGAAAGCGTACGATAGGCATAAAGAACTAAGCACTGCTGATAGCCTAGAGAGTGTAGGACGTACAGGGACGAATTGAAAAAAGAAATAAGGAAATCAAAGAGAGGGCATGAAAACAGATTAGCAAGTAAAGTTAAAGATAACCCAAAGATGTTTTACCAATACATTAATGCTAAAAGTTTAGTTAAGGAATAAGTGGGACCTATCAGAGATGAAGATGGAAACTTGTGTGTAGATGAAGAGGCTGTGGGAAGGGTTTTGAATGAATATTTTGTCTCCGTGTTTACAAAGAAAGGGAGGATGTAGATATAGTAGTCCAGGAGGAACACTGTGGGATATAGGATGGGATAGAGAGGAAGTACTCAAAGGGTTGAAATCCTTGAAAGTTGATAAGTCACCGGGGCCAGATGGATTGTTTCCGAGGCTGCTGAAGGAAGCCAGGGAGGAGATAGCAGTTGCTCTGAGGATGATTTTCCAATCTTCACTAGATACAGGGGAGGTACCGGAGGACTGGAGAAATGCAAACGTAGTTCCATTGTTTAAAAAGGGATCAAAGGAAATGCCAAACAATTATAGGCCAGCTAGTCTTACATCAATGGTGAGCAAATTAGTAGAATCAATCCTGAGAGATAGGATTAACTGTCATGTGGAAAGGCATGGACTAGTCAGGGATGGTCAGCGTGGATTTGTTAAAGGAAGGTCTTGCCTCACAAATTTGATTGAATTCTTTGAGGAAGTGACAAGATGGGTTGATGAAGGTAGTGCAGTTGTGTACATGGATTTTAGCAAGGCATTTGACAAGGTCCCACATGGCAGATTGGTCAGGAAAGTAAAAGCCCATGGGATTCAGGATAATGTGGCAAACTGGATAAATGGTTGGCTTTGTAACAGGAAACAAAGGATAATGGTCGATGGATGCCCTTGTGAATGGAAAGTTGTCTCATGTGGTGTTCCACAGGGCTCAGGTCACAAGGGACCCTTGTTGTTTGTGTTATATATTAATGATTTGGACGTGAATGTGGGGAGCATGATTGGGAAATTTGCAGATGACACAAAGATTGGCCGAGTAGTGGATAGTGTAGAGGATAGCCATAATCTCCAAAACGATATAAATGGGTTGGTGGAGCGGGCGGTAAAGTGGCAGATGGATTTTAACATAGAGAAGTGTGAGGTCATACATTTAGGGAGGTCAAACAGTTTCAGGGATTACAAAATAAATGGGAATATACTAAGAGGGGTAGATGAAGTGAGAGATCTTGGCGTACAAGTACACAGGTCCCTGAAGGCAGCAGTTCAAGTAGACAAGGTTGTAAAGAAGGCATATGGAATGCTCTCCTTCATTGGCAGAGGTATAGAATATACAAGTAAGGATATAATGTTTGAATTGTATAAAACACTGGTGAGGCCACAACTGGAGTATTGTGTGCAGTTCTGGTCACCACATTACAGGAAGGATGTAATAGCTCTGGAGAGAGTGCAGAGGAGGTTTACAAGAATGTTACCAGGGTTAGAAAAGTGTAGGTACGAGGAGAGATTGGATAGGTTGGGGTTATTTTCCTTGGAACAAAGAAGGCTGAGAGGTTACTTGATTGAGGTGTACAAAATTATGAGGGTAATAGATAGAGTGGAGAGGATAAAATTGTTTCCCTTGGTGGGGAATTCTAGAACCAGGGGACATAGATTCAAGATAAGTGGCAGAAGGTGTAGGGGGGACATTAGGAAGAACTTTTTTACGCAGAGGGTAGTGGGTGTCTGGAATTCGCTGCCCAAGTTGGTGGTAGAGGCAGAAACTTTAAACTCTTTTAAAAAATACCTGGATCTGCACCTAAAGTGCTGTAAATTGCAGGACTATGGGCCGGGTGCGGGAAGGTGGGATTAGAAAGGACACCTGGGTGTCCTTGGGCTGGCATGGACAAGATGGGCTGAATGGCCTCCTTCTGTGCTGTAACTTTTCTATGGTGCTATGGTTCTATGGAGACCGTGGCTAAGCTCTTTATGAAGATTTGCAGGATGGCAGTGAAGGTGGTGACTGGCTTTCCTTCCAGACACCTGCAGGGTACATTTCAGGAGTCCATTTGCTGATTAAACTTTTGGACAACTGACACTTGAGAAAGATGAGTGATTGACAATAAAAATGTATTGTTTTTATTTGATTGCAAAGTGCCAGTGGTGCATGTGTTTAATGTTGTAGTAATTATGGTTTTATTTAGTGTGTAATGTGCCTTTAAGAATAATACTTGTTAGGAAAGATCACATAATCTGTAGTAACCAATAGGAGAACAGCATGCAATTCTGGAATCCACAGGAAGGACGTGATTGCACTAGAGAGAGTGCAGAGGAGATTTACCAGGATGTTGCCTAGGCTGGAGAGTTTTAGTTATGAGGAGAGATTGGATAGACTGGGTTATTTTCCCTGGAGCAGAAGAGATTGAGGGGGGACATGATTGAGGTGTATAAAATTATGAGGGGCATAGAAAGGGTAGACAGGAAGGAACTTTTCCCCTTGGTGGAGGGATCAATAACCAGGGGGCATAGATTTAAGGTAAGGGGCAGGAGGTTAAGAGGGGATGTGAGGAAGAATTTTTTCAGCCAGAGGGTGGTGGGAGTCTGGAACTCGCTGCCTGAAAGGGTGGTAGAGGCAGATACCCTCATAACATTTAAGAAGTATTTGGATGTGCACTTGCGATGCCATGGCATACAAAGCTATGGGCCTTGTTCTGTACAATGGGAGTAGAATAGTTAGGTACTTGTTTGACCAGCAGACTCGATGGGCTGAAGGGCCTTTTTCTGTGCTGTAGACGTCTATGACTCTATGACTAGGTTACGTATCAACAAACGCTCACCACAGCGGAAAAGAGATACTCGCAGATAGAAAAAGAAGGCCTGCCTATCATCTTTGGTGTCAAGAAATTTCACCAAGTACATGGCTGCCATTTTACAATCATTTCAGACCACAAACCATGGCTAGGATTGTTTAGTGAGGACAAGATTGTACCACCCATAGCCTCAGCAAGAAAATAACAATGGGCTTTAATTTTGGCAGCATACAAATACACTTTCATACATAGGCCTGGCAATCAAATCGCAAACGCTGATGCCCTTAGTCATTTGCCTTTACAAGAAAATGATGAGCACGTCCCAGTTCCACAGGAACTTGTTTTACTGTTAAATTTCTTAGATTCCTCACCGGTATGTGCTCAACAGATCAGAGACTGGACAAGTCGGGACCCAGTCCTCTCTCAGGTACGAGAACAAGTGCCACTTGGTTGTTCACAGGAGCCTGTATCTGATGAAATGAAACCATACTTCAAGAGAAGACATGAAATAGCCAGCCAGGATGGTACCTTATTATGGGGAGCACGAGTGATAGTTCGTCCAAAGGGAAGGGTGCCACTTTTAATTGAACTACACATTGCCCATCCAGGAATTTCCCAAATGAAGACCATAGTACGCAACTATCTATGGTGGCCTGGGATGGATGGTGAAATAGAGAGTTTGGTAAAGTACTGTGATTCTGTCAGCAACTGCAGGAGTTGCCAGTGACAGCTCCATTACATCCATGGGAGTGGTCAGGTAGACCCTGGGTGTGGTTACGTATTGACTATGTTGGACCTTTCCTGGGAAAAATGTTTCTGCGCATTGTCAATGCCCATTCAAAATGGTTGGATGTATATGAGGTGAAGTCACCAGCGTCGAGCGCTACAATTGAGAAACTACGTCAGAATTTTGACATTCGCAGACTACCAGAAGTAGTCAATGCCGATAACAGCACGGCATTTACGAGTGCTGAGTTTGAACGGTTTATCAGTCTCAATGGTATCACTCATGTAAAAACTGCACCGTACCACCCTTCCTCAAATGCACTGGTTGAACGGGTGGTTCAAACGTTCAAGGCAGGTATGAAAAAGCAGCTAACTGGTGATTCCTTGGCAACCAAGCTAGTACGCTTTCTTTTTCATTACAGGACTACCCCTTACACAACAACAGGTGTCACACCTGCGGAGTTATTGTTGAAACGCCATCTCAGGATGAGTTTGAGCTTAATAATGCCAAATTTAGAAGGGAAAGTGGAAAGGAGTCAGGGAAGCCAGAAGACTAAACACAACTGGCATAGTTGCGAGAGGAAATTTACTGTGGGAGAGCCGGTTTACATGAAAAACTTCGGGGAATGACCAGAGTGGTTACCCGGTGAAATAAGTGCGGTGACTGGAGGTGGAAGGCCGGATCATCCGTAAACTCGTGGACCATTTAAGAAAGAGAGAGACAAATCACCAAGGTTTGGTTCCACCAGTGACCATGACCAAGTCTGCATTTCCTGTTGAGGATACTCAACCCAGGACTGACATGTCTGATGTTCCTGTAAGAGTTGTGGATACAGGACTGCAAGTGCCCACTGAAGCACCTGATGTTCAGGCAATTCTGGAAAAGGAGGTTCCTGATAAAAAATCTGAAGTTATGGAGCTGCGACTTTCCACATGTACCAGGAAACCACCTGAAAGACTGGACTTGTAAATTCCTTACCCAGTGTAAATATTATGTTGTCTTGAAAAATATGTCCTTGTAAATATAATATGTATAGCCAAGTTAAAGGGAGAGGAATGTAGTAATTATGGTTTTATTTAGTGTGTAAATTTCGAGAAGCTTAGTCTGAAAATGAAACACGTCATAATTCTGGTTCCTGTCTTAGGTATTCTGTTGGGTACTGGTGTATTAATCACTTTTGCAAATGATCTGAGGTCCAACATTTCAGGAGTAATTTCATATTAATTAATATCTAACTATATGGAAGCATAACCTAAGGAAATAACAATGGCACGCTACTTGGGATTTGTACTGGATTTTCTTGGCTGGAAATTTTCTTGGAGCTAGCCCCACTCTGCTGATGTAACTTCTATAACAGAAGCCCCGAAATTCACGGGCTGTGCATTGGATGTGGGGCAGGCAAAGGCATCACGGATGAGAAACACAGAGCAATAGATCTCCTGAACGTGCAGCAGTTTTTTGCTGCAAAGCACCTTTTAATTTTTTTCTTCAGGTTTCTCGACTGACAACCAGCTTGATAAACAGGGGGGTGGCAGGGGGTGGTGGGGGGTCATATAGAGAGGCTGGCTGCCTGTTGGGAAGGGAAGTCTGCAGCACAAGCACCCATTGAGCAAACGTTAAGTGGGAGTGAATGTTGACTGGGGGAAGAGATGGGTGAGATATCATGGGGGGGGGAAACGGTGATCATACGCAGAACTTGGTTTGGTGGGGTGGTAGATCATAGTCAGGAGGGGTTCTGATCGTAGGGTAGGTGGTGATAGTGGTCACTGAGGTGGGGAAAATGAGATCATAGATAGGCGGTTTACAGGTTAACTTGTTGCGCTGAAGGAAACACTCCTGGGTCCCCAAACATTGTTGTAACCATCTTTCTTCTCTGTGCTTTTTTAAAAAGCTTGAGAAAAAACACTTTGCTTATAAACTCTATATTGAAATGTAATTCTCATCTAAATCTTTCCTGAAGTCACAACTGCCAATGGTGGTGCAAAGTAAGTGGAAAATGCCCAAGAGTTCAGAGATGCAGGAACGCAGA
This sequence comes from Cetorhinus maximus, assembly GCF_964194155.1. NCBI lineage: Eukaryota > Metazoa > Chordata > Chondrichthyes > Lamniformes > Cetorhinidae > Cetorhinus > Cetorhinus maximus. The sequence continues at coordinate 37,469,887 of NC_135879.1, read as the reverse complement.
GTTCTTGGGGGACTGTAAAGCTACAGGTAGTGCAGAGGCTAGGATGGGCAAGGCCATGGAAGATTTCAACGTAAGGATAAGAAGTTTAAAATTGGGACAGTTGATTGTATGTAAATTGTATTATTGAGGTTAAGAATATACAGGTGGAGATCATTGATTGATTAATTACCTTGAGTACATAAACGAAGAGACTTTTGGGACACTGTTATGAGTTGTTTAAACCCCAGCGGGAAACTTGAACAACTGTAACAACCTATATTTTCAATTAGTATGTTTGAGATGCAGCTCTGAATTCAGGAATAAGACCACCGAGCCTCAAGAGGTTTTTTATATAAAACGAAATTAAACATTTATTAATTTTACAACAAATCAAACACATACACATGTTTACAAATTACTACCATAATAACTTTTAAACAAATCCCCAAATTAATCACTCCCAGGTAAATCTCCACCAAGGCAACAGTAACCAGTAACCCATAGACTTTAAACAGACACCAGGCAAAGCACATTTGACCATACAAATTCAAAATGAGGTTCCTTGCAATTTGGTTCTTCTGTAGACACAGTTGTAGGCTTACAGGCTGGTTAGATCTTAAATGCCTCTACCTTACACACACAAACTTCTTTCTGTTTATACCTAGCTTTCCCTTTGAAAGTAAATTTTCCATTGTATCACTAGGTTTTTAACGTTACATCTCATAACAATAATATTTCATTCCACCAATTTTATTAGTAAACTGAAAAAATAAACACATTGCTTGGTGTCTTCTAGCTAGGTGCAAGATTTTACTCCCACTCTTGAATGCTTTATTCAACAAATGCAAATTTACACTTTACCTTCTATCCTCCTTATATTTGTCTAATTAACATCTCAGTACTAGTCTACATCAAAGCACCCAGACTAGCTAGCTTTAATTCAATTAAGACACACAGTGAAACACATAGGCCACAATTAGATTATTAAAATAATTTCCAATAACATTATAGACATTAATATCTCTTCATGACAGGCACTGGGTGTTGATTAGGGAGGAGGCAGCCATTTGTAATGTTGATTTTGTATATAAATTTAGTACTAAGTAAAAAATTGGCATCTGATTTCCCACTTCACCATCTGGCTATCAGAAGTTTAATTTGATAGCATAGATGGTTGTCTAAAGGTGAAGATTGGAAACTAAGAACATTTTGTTTCAGATAGAAGATTGTAATTTGACTTACTTTTGTGAAGAATGGATGAAAGCAAGTGTAAATTGTCGGGGTTTGATTACCCAATGATGTTCTCCAAATCTGAACCTTATGGCCAATGGTAAATTAAATAGGTATGTGTCCTTAGCAAAGAGAAAACAAAGTGTGGTCTTGACATTGTTTCTTCCTAACAAAAATAAAATAGAAACAAAATATTTTGTGAACTGGATCCCCATCAGTTGAATACTGATGAAGATTTGAATCTTCTATTAAGCTTTGTGGATGAAATTTAAAAGAAAGATGATGTATTAGATGTCTACAAGGCATGGTCAGACTTTCATAGACTTCAAAAGACATTCCATAGAGGAATATATCATGGACTTTTACAGACTGCATAAAAGATTGCAGAAATTCAATTTGGAGATTTGTAATTCAGTGTTCACATTTAAATTGCTTGCCTGTGCTCAGGTGTCAGGTATGGATAGGCCCCTGGTCTTATCTGGTGTTCAGAATACCCAGTTAAGCTTGATTGGACAGTTGAATTGGTTATGCATTCAGACAAGATCGGAGCTGGTTTTGATGGATTGGAACTCAGTGCTATGATGAAACATATCATATTTAAGGATGTTTTAAGGGCAAATAAAACATTATAAAAATTAAATATGGAGAAATGCGTATTCAAGTTTCCTGCCTTGGGGGACCCGAAGGACATGAAATTAATCATTTTTAATGATGCTTCTCATGCCAATCTTCCAGATGGATATTCAAGCGCAGCTGATTTTAGGATATTCTTGGTGGAAAATGTTGTCCTTTAGCCTGGGGAACTAAGGAAAATAGTTTCTTTAACTGTGGAAACTCTAGCTCTTGTAGGAGCAATAGGTGTGGGGTTTTCCTTGTCAAATAAGTTAGGGGAAATTCTATACAAAAGGGAACGCTTGCACAAAGAGAGTATTGGAGGTCCTAGAAAATGGAAATCCTGTATTGTGATGTGGTGCACAGAATATGGAAAATAATTCTTTCCTATTTCTTATTTCTTTGATTTGTTTGGAAATGTTATTAATATTACATTATAAAGTTTTTGATTAAAAGAAAAGGGGAACCTGTTAAAAGTCTGTTAATGGTGTTATTAAGGTTGAGGAAATACAGGTGGAGGACATTGATTAAATGCCTAGAGTACATATAAAGAGAGACATCTGGGACACTGAGTGTTGATGAGTGAAGAGGCAGACATTTGTAATGTTGCATTTTGTAAATAAATCAGGCATTAAGTTAAGGATTGGCATCTGGTCTCCTACTTCACCATCAGAGGTTTAACAGAAACATTGGTGAACCAGGAGCCAATGTAGGTCAGTGAGCACAGAGATTCTGATGAATGGATCTTGGTGCAGGTTAGGAGAATGGTAGAAATCCTTTGGATAAGTGAACATTTATGGAGGGTGAACAGCCAGGTAAGATTACATTGGAATAATTGACTCTGGAGGTAACAAAAGCATGGATGAAGGCTTCAGCAACAGTTGGCCTGAGGTGAGGGCAGAGATAGGTGATATTATGCAGTTGAGGGTCTTGATCACGGGGTATATGGGGTTGGAATCTCGGCTCAGGGCCAGATAGGAAGTTGATGTTGAGAATAGTTTGGTCCAGCCTGAGATAGTGGACAAGGAGGGGGATGGAATCAATTGCTAGGGAACAGAGTTTATGGTGGGAGCAAATACAATGGGCTGAATTTTACACGGCCCTGGCGGGCGTGTTGCCTGTGGTGGGGGGAATGGAAGGCACGTAAAATTGTCTGGGTGTCCATCCCACCACCTTCCTGCCCACCCCAGAAATCATCCCCATAATTTGGGGGGGGCAGGCGGGAGCCAGAATCAGCAGCCCATCTGCCAAATTAAAATGACCAATTAAGGGTCAATTAGGCTTATTATCAAGTCAATTGGCCATAATAATACACTGCCCATGCCATAATACGTTTGGCATGGGCAGCAGGATGGGAGCGGGAACCCTGATTTTTAACCCGACACGGTTAAAGGGCGGGAAGGAAGGGGGTGTCGCTCTTTGGGGGCTGCCTTTTGTTGATCGTGGGGCAACCCCCCTTAGACCGACTACCCCTTCATTGCTACCCACTCCATTAAACCCACTTTCTCCCTACACTCCCACCACCCCCCCGCCCATTGCCCCTGTTCTGAATGCTCCCAAACCCTCCCGGCCCAAGACCTCAGACTTACCTTTTCCGGGATCTTAGGCCATGGGCTCCACTCCTCACCTGCAGTCCTGGCAGCTGCTACTGATGGCCTCCAGATGCTGCTGGGACCGATGGAGCTGCCAACCAATCGGATTGGTTAGCAGCTCCAGAGGGTGGGACTTCCACCCCAATGAGGGACGGAAGGCCCACTCAACCCTGGTTAATGGGCCCTGCAGTGTTTAATGGCTATGGGGCTGATCAGTGTGTTGTTGGTTGACTTCATGCCAACATGGTTTCCTTGGGGGGAATGATGTCCACCCCCAGTCCCCACTCCCCGCCCCCAGTGCCATATTATTCAGCCCAATGGCTTTGGTCTTCCCCCTGTTTAATTGGAGAAAATTTAGGCTCATTCAGGACTGGATGTCAAACAAATAATGTGACAACAAAAAGGCAGTTAGAGTGTTGGTGAAGTAGAGCTGGGTGTCATCAGCATACATATGGAAGCTGTTGTGTTTTTAGCTGATGTTGCAGGCGGGTAGCATGTAGATGAGAAATAGGAGGGGGCTAACGATAGATATTTGGACAGACTCCAGAGTATAGGAGTGGGAAAAGAAAGCATCACAAGAAGTTCTCTGGCTATGTTGTATAGGTAAGAATAGAACCAGGTGAGGGCAGTGCCAACTGCTGGATATTGAAGGAAAGGCTACAAAGGGGGATGGTGTGGTCAACTGTGTCAAAGGCCACAGATGGGACAAGAAGAATGAGGAGGAATAGTGCACCATAGTCACAGTCACATAGAATGTAATTTGTGACTTTGGTAAAGGCTGTTTTAGTGTTGATCGGAGAGGTTCAAACATAGAATTGTGGGAAAGACAGAGATGGATTGCGGAGGTGAAAACATGATCAGGATTTTGGTTGGTTGTTGGTGGGGTGGGGAGGCGGCAGTGATGATGATGGCAGATTTGACAAGGAAGTGGACAATAACTGCGGAGAGGGAATCATTGACACTATTAGCTAGAATGTAGTCAGTAAGGGGATGTTGCTGGTCAGCAGTTTAGTGCGAATAGGGTAGAGAGAACAGCAAGGTGAATATCATGAACAAGATGAGTCTGGAAACTACACAAGAGGAGATAAAAAATAAATTAGATAAAAACGTGAGTTCAGGGCTAGAGCAGGACAAAGCCTTGCAGCAAGTTTGGCTTGGTGAACAAAGGGAAGGGAGGGACGTGCAGAGGCAGCTGAACAGATGATCTCAATCTGCAAGTTCCCCTCCAAACTACTCACATCCTAGCTTAGAACTATATTGCTATTCCTTCACTGTTGCTGGGTCAAAGTCCTGAAACTCCCTCCCCAACAGCACTGTGGGAGTACCTACACCACATGGACTGCAGTGGTTCAAGAGGGTGCTTCCCACCACCTTCTCAAGGGCAATTAGAGATGGGCAACAAATGCTGGCCTTGTCAGTGATACTCACATCCTATGAAAAAATAAAAAAAAGTCAATGGGCCCCTTGAACTTGTTGTTGGAGCTGGGGGTGGTGAGGTCAGGGGAGAGGGGGTTTAAGGACACAGTTAAGAATGGAGAAAATAAGCTGCAGTGTGTTTTGTCTTCATGGATGATGCTGGAGTAGTGAACAGTCTTGGTGGAGGAAAGCAGGGCACAATAGTTCTTGATGTGGTCCAGCCAGATCTGGTGATTAATGGCTAAACCAGTTCTGTGCCATAAACAATTAAACCTATGCCACAATGATGGGAGTTAAATGAGGAAAAGAGCAGGATGGGAGAGAGTAAGATAAGGGCATCAAATGCAGCGTTGAAGGTATGGTTATAAACTCATGAAGTATTGTGGCTAACAATGAGACATTTAGAAGTTTGAAAATGACATTAAGTGACTTGGAGGGAGAGTTTCTAGGGTGGACATAAAAGGAAGTGAGGTTGGAAGGACAAAGGTGAATGTGAGTGGTGTTGGAAATAATGAAGTGATCTGAGATGGCTTTGTCTTTGATTGGGATGATGGGAACAGCAAGGCCATGTGAGATGACAATGTTTTAGAGACGGTCATGAATATGGGTAGGAGACTTTTTAATGGAGGGAGAAGTTAAGGGAGGCCAGTAGGGCAGTAAACTCAGGCATGGAGGACAAGGTCAGTTGAAATTGCCTACATCTCCAACTCAATTCATAGTTGGTGTTCAGGGGTGTGGTATTCTTTGCATGTTGCTAGGTGTCCTCAGGGCTCTGTGAAGCGATCAAATGGCAACTTATGAGTCCATAAGAATGTCCACCTTCATCCACTGTCAAACAAATCAACAATGTTTTTCCCCACACAGCTGTCATTGATTAATGGGATCTAACAGCAGTTCCATATCATGCCCTTACATCCTACAATAGTTTTATCTTTAAGTATAAGACCAATGGGGATTAAGATTTAGAATTAAAAGAGTGTAGTCACCTCATCAAGTAAGTGGCAATCTATTTCTTCACTTCAACCACCATATATAGTTTCACTCCCCTGCTCATTCCCTGTCCGTTTTAATTGTCTTTGTTTTAAAGAAAATACCTAACTCCTTTTCAAAAGTATTTACAAATTTTGCTTCAACCAAGCTTCACACCTGAAACACCAAGCTACCTTCCTCAACATCACCCTCCAAATGACGATGGCGCCTGTTTCTGAGAAATAAGGGGGAAGCTACAGCCTGAAGTTGCTGAAGGCAATGGGGTTATTTTGATGAAAGGGTGAAACCAGGTGCTAAATGGGTGCTGTGCGAATAAGACAGGCCTGTTTGGAAGCCTGGTTTTAATCAGCAATTTGGGGCTAATTGATGATCATCATGATTTAAACATGCCTGGAGGCCCCAAAACAGGCACCTGTGAGTTTAGCACTCAAGCATTGTTTAGAAGCGATTTTCATGGGGTAGTATGTATAGCCTCCATGCGTCAGCTTCTACTGAAGGTGTGGAGTGCTCTGGCTGATACACAACAAAACGCTTCATGATGGCTCAGGGCTGAGTGGGAAGTGCACAAAGGTTGTTGGACTCAGCAATGAAGGCGCTGGTGGAGAAGATCCAAAGGAAGATGGATCTCTTTTGCCCACAGATGGGGTAGGAGGCCACCTTGTCCTACTGCCCACCCTCTCCTCTCTCCTGCAGCACCTATTACTGCTCTGCCTGGCATGTTGTCCTCCTCCCATTCCTGCTCCAGAGCAAGGGAGATCTCAAGCAAAATTCCCGTGACCAAGCAATCTTTCTCCTGGTATCTCCTATAAGGTAGAGCAGCCCTCTTTATGCAAAGTCCTCAGACTCTCTGGAATAAATATTGATAGTTGGTGAAGTCTTGACAAACAGTCCAAGAAAATCTCGTGATAGATCTCAAAAGTCCTCTTAACATCTCCAGCGGCAATTGAACAATGAAAGCTGAGCATAGCTTTAAGTAGAGCTCAAAATTCTCAGCATAGTTTGTTTACTCTTGTTCAGTTGGTTGCTATTAGGAGAGATTGTTAATGGTGGCAGGAGATGCCAAAATGCTATGTAGCCTCTTTAAAGAGCATGAGCAGGCAATTTAATTGCCGCTTAGGCCCTTAATGATTCTTTGGACAGCTGTTCCTGGCTTGTGCTTCAGCATCTTTATCAAGGTAGCACCTTGCGTTGAAGGCAGGCTAAACCACCATTTGCAGCTCAAGACCCCATCTTGCCAAACTGGCAGGCTCTTTTGTGCCAAAATTATCCATGGAAAATCCTCCTCAATGTCCATACTAGAGGGGTGAAGGGAACTCAGAAAAAGATGAAATAAGAGTGCCTGAAATTCCTTAGCATTGGTAGTACGAGGTCTTTGTTATCTGGACTGTGCAGTGGGGTGGAGAGTGTTGCAGGGAGAGAAATTTGGTGCATGATCCCAAATTCCAGTAGAAGTGGGAATGAGTCAGTTTGCAACCACCAGCTTGGCTTCCCATCCTGGTGGAAGTGGGTCTCACCAACATCTGAAATGCAGGTTAACCAATGGCAGTTGATTGCAGCCTCATTGGTTAAAATTGGCAAAGTGGCAAAATGCAATTCAACACCGTTTTTAATAGTTCAAATGCTTCTAGAAACATAGAAAAATAGAAAATAGGAGCAGGAGTCGGCCATTCGGCCCTTCGAGCCTGCTCCGCCATTCATTATGATCATGGCTGATCATTCAACTCAATAGCCTGCTCTCATTTTCTCCCCATATCCTTTGATCCCTTTCACCCTAAGAGCTATATCTAACTCCTTCTTGAAAACATACAATGTTTTGGCGTTAACTATTTTCTGTGGTAACGAATTCTACAGGCTCACCACTCTCTGGATGAAGAAATTTCTCCTCATCTCAGTCCTAAATGGTCTACCCTGTATCCTCAGACTGTGACCCCTGGTTCTGGAGTCCCCCACCATCGGGAACATCCTTCCTGCATCTACCCTGTCTAGTCCTGTTAGAATTTTATAGGTTTCTATGAGATCCCCCTTCATTCTTCTGAACTCCAGCGAATATAATCCTAACCAACTCAATGTCTCCTCATATGTCAGTCCCGTCATCCCAGGAATCAGTCTGGTAAGCCTTTGCTGCACTCCCTCTATAGCAAGAACATTCTTCCTCAGATAAAGAGACCAAAACTGTGCACAATATTTCAGGTGTGGTCTCACCAAAGCCTTGTATAATTGCAACAAGACATCCCTGTTCCTATACTCAAATCCTCTCGCTATGAAAGCCAACATACCGTTTTCCTTCTTTACCGCCTGCTGCACCTGCATGCTTACCTTCAGCGACTGGTGTACGAGGACACTCAGGTCTCGTTGCACATTCCCCGCTCTCAATTTATAACCATTCAGACAATAATTTGCCTTTCTGTTTTTGCTACCAAAGTGGATAATTTCACATTATGCTGCATCTGCCATACATTTGCCCACTCACTCAGCTTGTCTAAATCACACTGAAGCATCTCTGCATCCTCCTCACAGCTCACCCTCTCACCCAGCTTTGTGTCATCTGCAAATATGGAGATATTACATTTAGTTCCCTCATCTAAATCATTAATATATATTGTGAATAGCTGGGGTCCCAGCACCGATTCCTGCGGTACCCCACTAGTCACTGCCTGCCAATCAGAAAAAGACCCGTTTATTCCTACTCTTTGTTTCCTGTCTGCCAACCAGTTTTCTATCCATCTCGATACACTACCCCCAATCCCATGCGCTGTAATTTTACACACTAATCTCTTATGTGGGACTTTGTCGAAAGCCTTCTGAAAGTCCAAATAAACCACATCCACTGGCTCGCCCTCATCAACTCTACTAGTTACATCCTCAAAAAATTCCAGTAGATTTGTCCAGCATGATTTCCCTTTCATAAATCCATGCTGACTCTGTCCGATTCTGCCACTGTTTTCCAAGTGCTCAGCTATTAAATCTATTATAATGAACTCTAGAATTTTCCCCACTACCGATGTCAGGTTGATTGGTCTATAATTCCCTGTTTTCTCTCTACCTCCCTTTTTAAAGAATGGGGTTACATTAGCTACCCTCCAATCTGTAGGAACTGTTCCAGAGTCTACTGAATGTTGGAAGATGACCACCAATGCATCCACTATTTCTAGGGCCACTTCCTTAAGTACTCTGTGATATAGATTATCAGGCCCTGGGGATTTAGCAGCCTTCAATCCCATCAATTTCTCCAACACCATTTCCCTACTAATACTGATTTCTTTCAGTTCCTCCCTCTCACTAAACCCTGTGTTCCCCAACATTTCTGGTATGTTATTTGTGTCCTTCTTTGTGAAGACAGAACCAAAGTATGTATTTAATTGGTCAGCCATTTCTTTGTTCCCCATTATAAATTCCCCTGTTTCTGACTGTAAGGGACCTACATTTGTCTTCACCAATCTTTTTCTCTTCACATACCTATTGAAACTTTTACAGTCAATTTTTAGGTTCCCCGCAAGCTTACTCTCATACTCTATTTTCCCCTTCTTAATCAATCCCTAGGTGCTCCTTTGCTGAATTCTAAAATGCTCTATTTTACTTCTAAAACCTTTTCAGTTGGAAAAGCAGTTTACTTCGATGGTCGCATGATGCTACAGTGATATTGAGACAGTTGGCTGCAGGATGCAGCAAGTATGGCATGGGTCTCCATCCAGAATTTGCACATGACCCTGAAAGGGTGGTGGGAAGCAGATTTTAATAGTTACTTTTAAAAAGAATTAGGTATAGACTTGAAAAGCAAAAGTTTGCAGCATTATGGTGAAAGAGCAGGGAAGTGGGATTAATGAGTTAGCTCTATTAGAAAGCTGACACAAGCAAGGTGAACTAAATGGTTTCCCTCTATGTTGTATGAGTCATTTGACCTTGACTTCAAGATTTTGGAAGTTTGTAGGGGCACCTCTATGCAATGGAAGGAAGTTCCCCATTCCCCAACTTATCTCCAAGAGGCTGGCTGAGGAATTTTCCAACTACACCTTCTGAAACTTTTATTAGGCTTTAAGTGGAGCACTGTAAGAGGCCAAAAATTGAGGAAGTTCACGGTGCGAATAGATATGGAAATTGAAAATCCAGGTTGGGATCACGATTGCAGACAGAATGGAGGGATTCAACCAAGTTGTTTGGTCTCCACACTGTGAAGGAGAAAGCACCATGAACAGTAAATGCAGCATTATAGATTGATGAATGTATTCATAAGTTACTGACAATGAAGGGGTGCTTAGGGTCCTGATGATAGGGTAATAAGAGATGAGTGCATCTAGTTCTGTATTGATGTGTGGATAAGTGCCACATTACGCTGTCAATATAATATTTTTGCATATTCCTTTGCCAACTATTATTTTCTTTCATGTCACCTGTGTACTCTACTGTTACATAGCAGTACAATCGTTTGCTTCTTTAAGCAGTAACTCTTTCTTCAAACCTCCACCTTGGTTCTTCAAGTCATTGCTACAGACTTCACTCCATCGGTAATATATTGACATATTTACATGCGCTCAGTGGGGTTCCACAGGGATTGGTGTTGGGTCCCTTGCTGTTTGTGGTATATATAAACGAGTTAGACTTGAAAGTAGAAGGGTTGATCAGTCAGCTCATGGATGACACGAAAATTGGTAGGGTGGTAAATAGTGAGGAGGATAGTCTTAATTACAGGAGAATATAGACAGGCTGGTCAGGTAAGCTGATCAGTGGCAAATGGAATTTAATCTGGATAAGTGTGAGGTGATGCATTTGGGCAGGACAAACAAGGTAACGGAATACACGATGAATGGTAGGACCCTGGGAAGTACCAAGAACCAGAGGGACCTTGGTGGGCATGTCCACCGGTCCCTTAAGGTAGCGGGACAGGTAGATAAGGTGGTTAAAAAGGCATATGGGATACTTGCCTTTATTAGCCGAGGCATAGAATATAAGAGCAGGGAGGTTATACTGGAACTGTATAAAACGGCTGGTTAGGCCAACACTAGAGTATTGCGTGCAGTTCTGGAATCTGCATTATAGGAAGGATGTGATTGCACTAGAGAGAGTGCAGAGGAGATTTACCAGGATGTTGCCTGGGCTGGAGAGTTTTAGTTATGAGGAGAGATTGGATAGACTGGGGTTATTTTCCCTGGAGCAGAGGAGATTGAGGGGGGACATGATTGAGGTGTATAAAATTATGCGGGGCATAGGCAGTGTAGACAGGAAGGAACTTTAACAATAACCAGGGGGCATAGATTTAAGGTAAGGGGCAGCAAATTTAGAGGGGATGTGAGGAAAAATTTTTTCACCCAGAGGGTGGTGGGAATCTGGAACTCACTGCCTGAAAGGGTGGTAGAGACAGATACCCTCATAACATTTAAGAAGCATTTGGATGTGCACTTGCGATGCCATGGCATACAACACTATGGGCCTAGTGCTGGAAAATGGGAGTAGAATAGTTAGGTATTTGTTTGACTGGCGCAGACTCGAAGGGCCAAAGGGCCTTTTTCTGTGCTGTAGATCTCTATGACTCTATTTGCGGTCCTCCTTCTATATTTCGGGGCTCCCCTCTTGTGTTGATCCATCTGTTCCAGAGGCTATCAGCAAGATTTCATTGTTAAATCATTATTTCTTGTTTGTTATTCATCAATTATCACCAAAATTGTTGCCCTCCACAGTTGCATTCCCAAACTTTTTGACTTTTATACCAATGAATAGTTTGTCTGCTTTTTAACAAGCACTAAGGAATCTTCACTGCAGGTAAATCATAATTGGTTGTTATTTTTTCATTGGTGCTCATGAAGCAAGCTCCTAGTAACCACACGTATTTCAAAACTCCTTTTGTTAGCACTTCATTCATTTCAGGGAATTTCCAGGAATTTCATGAAAGGAAGAATGCAGCTATTTCCTCCAGAAAATCTACGTCCATTGGCTGGATTTTCATCTCCAACTGGAGGCAAGGATTGAGGCGTAAAACACTGCACTCATTTTCTTTTTGGAGGAAAAATAATTTTCCTCTCCCTTCCTGATCCCACACATTTCTGTGAGGCCTTTCCATAGGTCTAGATAGCCTGATGCGCAAAGCGCACATGCATCTCTTCAGAGGCTGGGGTCCCCATTATGAGAAAATATTTATTTCCTCCACACTATTTTTCATTTGGTGGTCTGGAGTTTCAGAAGCCATTAAAAAAAAGTATCTTCTTGGAGAGGTTGTCACCACTGTGGGAAGCCTGCTGAGGAGTCAGGAATATTTTGACAGGTAAGTGTAAAATGTTTTAATGCTTTCACATGTCATTATTAGATTCAGTATTTGTAATGTAAATGTGTTTTAAATGCAGTGATTCATCATAGGGATCTGTCCTGCAAAAGTGAGTTGACCTTTATATTGACTGGCAATGTATAAGCTTTGTCATGCATTACAGTACTTTTCCAATTGGCAAAAGTGCCATAATGCATTACAAATGTGAAAAAGTCCTTTCAGTCTCTGCTGTCATGTTTTGTGCTGTGATGTAAATTGACTGACAGCTCTGGCTGTTTAAAAAACCCCTGCCTTTGAAAGTTGAAAAAAAATTCTGCACCTACTTCTTTTCCTTGATTGACAGACACTCTGCTTTGAAATGGAAATGGGACACGATTCTGTTCTGTCAGTTTCAGGCAATGTAGCTGGAAACTTTAGCTATAACAGCTGTAGCCATTTTGAATGCTTGACTGCATTTCAAAAGCTGTTAGTGGCTTCAGCTCAGGTGGCCTATTGAATTAAGAATGATTGACATTTTTAAGAGGTTTTAATAACAGATATGCCTTTGATACGGTTTCTTGTTTTTTTTTACAAACCAGCTGGCACTTAAAGAATTACTTTTTTTTTCACAGTGGAGTGGGTTTGTTTTCCACTATCACTGATAGTGTGTTTGAATTCAGGGTTTTATTAGATTGTTAGTGGTCTAATTTTTTTCCAATTTAAAATAATTCCCACTGCTATTGCATAGCTCATGAGGATTGTTCAGAGTCGATTCTGGGTAAGTGGCTATGGAGGATACATTGGGGGAATGGAGGTAGCATGGAGTCACATGGGTGATCTGAGGAGGCATGGGGTGGTTGGGGGGGTGGTAAAGTTTATGGGGCCTTTAAATGATATTAGAGCTTGGATGTTGTTTTGGAGAACTGTGGTGGGGCTTCTAACTGGGCCACCTCTGCACACACACTCCTCATGCGCTACATTGCAGCTTGCAACCCAACCCCCGTGTGAAAAGACAAAAATCCTGGGCAAAGTCACACGTGGGTCAGATGTGCATTTTGGAAGGCGCAAAACTCTACGGGTTGGCTTTTCCAGAGCTCACACGGAAATATGGCCCTAGATTTCTGCCACCACGTATTCTTGAGAATAACTATCTTGACTAAATAGCACTGTTGTCCTGTGAATGCAATCCTGTTTTCCCACCCATTGGTTGAGGCATTTGAATCTCCCAGTTATATTTTCACTTTGGGAGGTTACTCATTGTGCGCTAAAGGAAGCATGCAGTAAAATCTCCTGCCCTTAAGACAGGGGAGATAACTTGACATCCATTTTGTCTTGCTTCAAACATGCCTTCATCAGCATTCCACAGCAACATTGGTACTGGCCACTGCCAGGAGGAACTGCTTCGTGGGTTTGTTCAAAGGCTGACAGCCCTTCAGATAAAAGGAGAGAGGAATTGGTAGAAAAATGTAATGGATTTGCTTCTTTTATTGTACAGCCTAAGTGATCACAGGAGTCACAAACCTGGGGGCCCTGGCTGCAATGGCTTTACTAGCCCTGACTCACTGCCCAACTAAAAAACAATTTCATTCATGTTGATTATTTTTAAATAAGCGCATATGACTAAACCCTGTAAGTTTTGTAAGTAGCATAATAGGCTAATAGTTTTTCTGTGTTCAGTTCCTTGAAGTTCAATTGGATATTTCACTTTTTTTAATAAGACTCATATTGAACATTGTGCTGTTCAGATAACTTGTTTCCTTGCTTGTGGTTCAATCCAGTTTGACATCACTATATCATAGATAACTTTTTGTTGTCACCCCCACCAGACTTTGAGATCAGCAACAAAATTCACAGAAATAAAAATGGTACAATCCTGTTGCTAGACTGCAGATGAAAAATTGGATACTTATTGAATGCCTGCATTAACTGTCAGGAAACTATTTTTTCAAAAGGCCCCAAATTATACCTCAAATAGTATGAATTACATAGAACTTATTATTTAATTTCAGTCAATGTGGATTTAAATAAAAAAGTTAGTTTTCACTACAAGAATGGGGTTGCTGTGTAATAATTCACTAGGTTTTTAGCTGCATGTGCTTGCCTGTATGTTCACAGCTGGGACACTGGAGAAAGATTTTTCTTTGCTTGTTCAACTTTAGAATAATGATAAGCTTAAATATGCCGGATTTGAATTTTTATTTGATTGCAGAGATTTTATGGAGTATACCAGTTTCTTCAGTGTTTGGACTCTGTGATGTAATGGTGTGTTCCATTGTATGCTTGAGTCATTTGAAGATAATATCTGTGTTGGTGCTTTGAATGCAATTGGCCAGATATGGAAGAGCTTAAGAAGATGGAATCAAACAAATGTCATTCAGCTCATCCAACTTACTCCATTGCTTGAGTCCTAATTCAGGAGCTGTTCAGAACATTTTTACCTCCCTCACAGTCGGGTGATTGTTTTTCCCTTTGCACACAAAATGTCAGAATTGGAAACCTGAAAGCAAAAACTAAAAAAAAAAGCTGAAATTTTTTTTGGTAGTCATAGGGGATGTTTTGCGTAGGGTTATGCTGGATTTTCATATTCAGTCTGGTCTTATATTGGCATCTTGTGAATTGTTTCTTCTTAATTGGCTGTTAAGAGTACAGAAGTTATTTTCCATTATACATGCTCCAATGCCTCAAGAAGCTGTACTTGTTGAATACTTATGAACATTTTTATGCAGTGGGAATTTATTTTATGGGCACAATAAACTTGGTATACTGGACAGGTTTCTTGTTAGAAACAGTAAACTTTATTTACAGAGTTCCTGGTGAAGCTACATGCTTGAACGAGGTCCACAACTAGAAAGCTCTGCCCCTAAGGTTACCCACATTTAAGGCTGATTTGTCTGTACAATCACATGATCCCCAAACAATATGAAAGGTTTTACTTACAATCACTACATTCCGCCGCCTTTAATTTTGTTTTACCTCTCTTATTTACAAGAATATCTTAATCCATAACATATACAAATATACACAGTTCAAGCGATTATAGATTAAGTCTCTGAGGTGGTTTTCTGATTCAATTAGAGCGACGTAGCTCTACAACTTGAGATTTTACCACTGGATCGACTTGATCAGGAACTGTGGCATCAGAGATATCCTTAGACAATGACAGTTTAGAATTATTTATTTCAATAGAGACATTAGATATGTCTACTCTATGTCGATCTGGCACCTCAGGGGTTAAAGGTTCGACTTCAATTTCAGGTGGAGTAACTGGCTGTTGGAGTGTCTCTCTACTTCTTAGATGATCCACATGTTTCTGAACAATCCGGTTTTCCACTTCCACTTGGTGTGACAGAAGTCCTGTTTCAGAGACAATTATACCAGGCACCCAACTAGGTCCATTTCCAAAATTTTGGTTCTTCTCTACCTTCCCTTCTAAGTTTGGAAGCACCAGACTCAACCTTGTACGAAGGTGACATTTCATGAGTAATTCTGACGGTGTTGAACCTGTGGTTGCATGAGAAGTCATACAATAGTTGAGAAGAAATCATGAAATTCATGTTTCTAACATTCCTTCGGATAATTTCTTCATTCCTGTTTTAAAAATTTGTACTGCTCCTTCTGCTAACCCATTGGTTGAGGGGTGATGTGGTGCTGTTTTAATATGTTTAACCCCATTTAAGTTCATGAATCTCTGGAATTCTGTACTAGTGAAGGCAGCACCATTATCTGAAACATTGACTTGTGGTAGGCCATGTACACTAAAACATTGGCACAGCTTTTCAATAGTTGCACACGATGTCGGTGATCTAACTTCATACACATCCATCCACTTAGAATGTGCATCAATGATCAATAAAAAACATGGTGCCTAAATATGGAGCTACACAGTCTATATGGAGTCTAACCCAGGGTCAACCAGGCCACTCCCACGGAAGCAGTGGAGTTGAAATGGGCAAATTCTGCTTTTGCTGACACTGGAGACAGTGTTTAACCATTTTTCTATATCACTGTCTATACCTGGCTACCGGATATAGCTTCGCGCCAGCATCTTCATCTTTGAAATGCCTGGATGCACACTGTGAACCTCTGTCAAGAGTGGTTCTCTTCCTTGCGAAGGGACGACGACTCCTGCTCCCCACAACAAGATTCCATCTTGACAACTTAATTCAGTTTTACGGACATAGAATGGTCTTATCTCTTCAGAGGCTGGTGCATTCGACCATTGTTGCAATACCTGTTCTCGGACTCTTGATAAAATTGGACCCCGTTTGTCCAATTCTTTATCTGCATCACACAGACCAGCGAGGAGTCCAGGAAATTCAACAAGTACAGCTTCTTGAGGCACTGGAGCATGTATAATGCCATCTGGCAAAGGAAGATGACTGAGGGTGTCTGCCATTTGCTACATGCACACTCATACGGCGCATAAAGGTGCACTCATATGCTGTCAAAATCAAAGCCCATCTTTGAATTCTGGCAGAGATTATTGGCGGAACTGCTTTATTGTCACTAAATAAATCCATAAATGGCTTTTGATCTGACACTATGGTGAAATGTTGACCATGCAGATATTGATGGAATTTCTTTACACCAAATATTATGGATAAGCCTTTTTCAAGTTGTGAGTAACCCTTCTTGGCTGCAGAGAGAGTTCTGGAGATGTGGCCTATTGGCCTTTTGGAACCAGCTTCCATCCTGTGCGACAACACCGTTCCCACACCGTAGAAAGATGCATCACAGGTTAATATTAATTCTTTTGATGGGTCATAATGTACTAGCAAACATGATGAGTGCAATAGCTTCTTAACTTTTATGAAGGCTTTCTCTTGTTGCGCCTTCCATGACCATCGGTGGTTCCTCTTCAATAATAAGCTTAAAGGGGCTAACACTGCAGACAAATTTGGCAAGAAGTGACTGTAATAATTTACCATGCCAAAAAAAGACTTGAGTTCAGTGACACTGGTAAGAGAGGGCACCCCCTTGATTGCCTTGACTTTCTCCTCTACTGGATGAAACCTTTGGGCATCCAATCGATGACCCAAATAAGTGACTTCAGTCGTTTGGAAAGTACACTTCTCTTTGTTTCAATCATGCACCAGCCTCCAAAAGTCTCCTTAAAACCTCTTCTAAGTTGGCCAAATGTTTGGCTTCCATTGATCCTGTGATCAGGACGTCATCCAGGTACACTACAATTCGCAAGTCCTTGTAGTAGGCTTTCCACGCTTTTTTGGAAAATTGCACAAGCAGATGATACACCAAAGGGTAGGCGGTACAGGTCCTTGTGCGTGTTGATGGTTACATACCATGTTGTCCAGCCCTAGCTGTTGGTATGCACGGCTCTTGTCCAGTTTAGTGCAGGATTTTCCTCCAGCAAGGTTAGTGTACAAATCTTCAATCCTTGGGATAGGATATTTATCTAATTTCGCAGCCTTGTTCACAGTTTATTTGTAGTCTCTGGAAATGCCAATAGTTTGATCTGGTTACATCACAAGGACTATGGATGCTGCCCATTCTGAAAATTGGACTGGCTGGATTATTCCTAACTTCTCTAAGTGGCACAATTCTGCATGTACCTTTTCCTTTAGGTTTCAAGGCACAGGTTGAGATGTTGCCTCTGAATCTATGTATATTTTTGCTTGTAGGCCATTTATCTTCCCCAATTCATCACGGAATACACTGTCATACTTTTTTTAACAGCTCATGAAGTCCCCCTGAGAAATTTCTGACCAGCTGAGCTTAATTTCTTTTAACCAGTTGCGGCCCAGAAGACTAAGTCTTTCACCTGTTACAACAATCACTGGCAGCTGGGCTGTCTGTTGCCTGTAGGATACAGGTACTGTAGTGATGCCTTTTACCTGTATTGCCTCTCCACTGTACATCTTCAGATGAGCTGTGGTTTGCTCCAGATTCAGTGGCTGGGTACCTTTGCTTAGGTACTTAAAGACGTGTTCTCCCATCACTGTGGTCGATGCTCCTATGTCTACCTCCATGACTAGAGGCTTCCCATTTGCTTGAAGACTGAGGGTGATTGGTTCAGGTTTTACTGCTTTGACGTTGTATAGGGAATAGGTATCAGCATCAGCAGCTTCAGGTTCAGTTATATTGTGCGCTTCAATCGCCTTGGTCTGCTGTCTGATTGGCAATCTTGATTGTGCTTTGTACTGCTTTATAACATGCCCTTTTTTTGTGACAGTAGTGGCATTCTGCCTCTTTAAATCTGCAGGTTTCCGGTACATGGTTACCCCCCACATTGGTAACAAATTAATTTCTGAATTGCTGGTGAGATGTTTCCAGTAATCCTATTTATTTTTCGAGTGGTTGAGACTGTTTCCTGCTTTGCGGTTGTCTCCCTGGTTTTCGTGTCACGCCTGGCGGTAGGTTCCCACCCCAACTAAAGAACAGCACCAAGTTGCACACTCTGCAAAGCCTGAGAGGCCCTCTCAACACTCTCCATTGCTAACGCTATCTCCATGGCACGCTTCAGATCAATATTAACTTCTGCAAGTAAACGGCACTGAATGGCTTCATCGTGTACGCCACAAACCAAACGATCTCGCAACATATCATTGGGAATATCTCCGAAGTCGCAGTGCTCAGTCAGCTGTTTTAACTTTGTGATATAGTTGCAATTGACTCACTCAGGGCCCTTACCTAGAGTTGAACTTGAACTTTTGCGTAATCACTGATGGCTTAGGCTAAAAATGTGTCTTCACGAGATCGACTAGCTCATTAAAAGATGTGGAATTGGGCACATTCAGGGCCGTCAGACTGTGGATGAGGTTTTATGTCTTGCTCCCACAGACACTTAGAATTGCTTTATGCTACTCCTCCACTGTTATTTCATTTGCCAAGAAGTAGAAACCTAGGTGCTCTATGTGCTGGCTTCAGTCTTCTATGGACAAGTCGTATGGGTTGATTCTGCTGAAGAGTGGCATGACTGGTGAGTATACTTTTCTTCCCTTAAAATTTGATATACTCACATTCAGGAGGCGAGATGCAGCTTCGGAACTATTTATCCTCGTCGCCAATTGTAATAAGCTTGGTGTACCAGACAGGTTTCTTGTGAGAAACAATAAACTTTATTTACAGAGCTCCTGATGAAGCTAAAACAAAAACAAAATTACCTGGAAAAACTCAGTAGGTCTGGCAGCATCGGCGGAGAAGAAAAGAGTTGACGTTTCGAGTCCTCACGACCCTGCAACAGAACTGTTCTGTTGAAGGGTCGTGAGGACTCGAAACGTCAACTCTTTTCTTCTCCGCCGATGCTGCCAGACCTGCTGAGTTTTTCCAGGTAATTTTGTTTTTGTTTTGGATTTCCAGCATCCGCAGTAGTTTTTTGTTTTAATCCTGATGAAGCTACTTGCTTGAACCAGTTCCATGACTAGAAAGCTCCGCCCCTAAGATTACCCACACTTAGGGCTGATTCGTCTGTACAGTCACATGATCCCCAAACAGTATGAAAGGTTTTACTTACAACCATTACAATGGGGAATGGTAAAAACAGCTGGAATATTAACTATGAACAAATATTTTACAGTTCCTCAAGTTCATAAAAAACCTAAATTTTCCGTTATTCATTTTATGTCTTATTTCGCAATATGCTAATCAGTGCATCAAAATTGCTGAGCATACCTTACTGTCCACTCGCAAATGGTGGGCAGAGTTCTTCTTAACCCTATGCCCTAAATAAGGACAGTGATAAGAGGGAAAATGATTCTGATTACTGTTAGATTTATTTTATGTGTTCTTATTTTTGTTGAGGGATGGGAAGCATACATTTCATAGCAATTGAGGAGTCAATTATTTTATTTTTTTCATTAGCCCAGGGTCCTCTTCTAAGCTGATTATGATTTTCCTTTTGTTAAGTGATAAACTTCAACATTGAAAGTGTTAACCCACCTGAATGACATTGGAGAAATATCTGATTATTAATTTATCTTATGTTGGTAACTGTTCTTTCAGTGCCAATGATTCGATATGGTTTTCACCCACAAAATCTTACCTACTGGAACATGACAACTTTGGAAAAATAAATCATTTTTTATTGTTATGCTTTGCATCAATGCTGAGCTATATCATAAATGCAGTGCCAAGGCTTGACTTGACATTGCAATGAAGTAGAGTGAGAGTCCCTGGAACTCTTACTGTTTCCCTTCTGAGTCAGTTTGAGCTTTGGGACTCCATTCACAGTCAAAGCTTACTGTTGGTACAAAGTCCCTTTGGAATTGCATAAATGCTCAGCTTGTGGAGTGCAAATGCACTAGAAGAATCTCCACTGGATCTGCCTCAAAGTGGTTAGACGCAGTAACCACGTTGGTACCCAAGGTTCCGCAAATAATTCTTTCAGCTCTGCAGTCTGATATCATCATTCTTTTGTGACATGCAACAACCCCGCAGAGGGGAAGCATGCCAAATTGGCAGGGGTGGTCTCACTGCGTCATCAGGTAGTCATGGGAACCAACCTGTTAAAGTATTCCCAGCTGGTTATATTCAATGCTGGCTATGTTGCCAAGTTGTTGTGTGCGAGGCTGCCAGCTATTGCTGAGTTTGGGCAGATTTGTCGTGGGCACTTGCTCACTCGGAAGCTGATTTGAGAATGTCCAAACCAATTTCACAAAGGATTATAACAACTAGTTGAGGAGGCATACACTTTTGTCTCCTTGCAGTATTCATAAACAGTGTGACACTTATTCAGAAAGGGCATGTTGCTAACTTCAGTGATAAATTGATTCATCTGTATGCTTTCAACTTTTATTTCACTGACTTACCTCTGATAGTATTACTGTCTTATTAATAGAAAGAAGGGTATACATTTATATAGCACATTTAGGACCTCAAGAGATCCCAAAGCTCTTTACAGACAATTAATTACTTTTGAAGTAGGAAGGGCAGAAGCCAATTAGTGCACCAGAAGGTCCCACAAACAGTTAATCTGTTTGTGATGTTGACTGAAGGATAAATATTGCACAGGTCACGGGGCAAGCCTCCCTGCTCTTTCTTGAAATATTGCCATGGGATTACTTACGTCCACCTGAGACTATATCCATAGCCTCAATTTAATGACTCAGCCAAAAAATGACATCTTCGACAATACAGCAGTCCCACAGTAAGCCTAGAATTTGTGTCCACGTCGCCAGAGCGGGACTTGAACACAGGGGAAGGATACTGGGGAAAAAAGGGTTAAATTATGAGGGCATGTTGTATAAACTAGCTTCATATTCCCTAGAGTATTAAAGATTAAAGAGGTGCTTAAGATGATTAAAGGATTTGTGTAGGGTAGATAAAGATAAACTATTTCCTTTGCTGGGGGTGTCCAGAACAAAGGGAAATAACTTTAAATTGGAACTAAACCATTCAGGTTTGATGTCCGGAAGCATTTCTTCACACAAAGGGTAGTGCAAATGTCGAACTCCTCTCCCTGCAAAAGCTGTTGAGGCTGAGTCAGTTGAAAATTTCAAAACTGTGATCGAATTTTTTTTAAAGCAGAAACAAAGCAGATAGGTGGGGTTAAGATACAGATCAGCCATGATATAATTGAATGGCAGAACAGGCTCAAGGGGCTGTTCTTAGATATTATGTAATGCACAGTAAAAAGACACAGGCCTGAATTTTTCACGCGTTGGGCGGGCTCGGTGGGAGCGGGCGGGGGCAGTTGCGAAGCCGACCACTGCCAGCAATCAGCTCGGCACCACGATTTCACGCGGGCGGGCCAATTAAGGCCCACTCAGTGTGGATCGCGAGCGGTAGCGCTGAGAGGAGTGGGGGGGGAGTCGGGTCCAGCGGGCATGCATGTGAAAGAGCGCTTCAATCTCCCTGAGGCAAGGAGTTGCCTCAGGGAGATTGAAGCGCTTTTTGAAGAAATTATTAACAACATAAAAAATTTAATGAAGCATGTCCCCTCACATGGCTCTGTCATATGAGATGGGACATGTTTTCATTTTTCAAAACAAGTTTTCATTCAATTTGTAAAAGCTTTAGGAAACCTCATCCCGCTCGTGGATGAAGTTTCCTAAAAAATGTAAAGGCCGCTTGGCCTTTTTGCTTGCCCGCCAACCGTTAGGTTGGATGGGCAGCATCAACTTCAAGTTAATGAGGTTGTTAATGGGCTTAATAGGCCTTTTAATTATCGGCGGACGTGCAGCCAACTACAGCACGCGCCCGCCGAATGAAACATCGCGAGACTGCGCGATGATGTCGGCACGTATGCCTGACGTCATCACGCGTCATTTTACGTTCCGGCGTGTCGGACCCGGCCCTGCTTGCCAAATGTAAAATTCTGGCCACAGGGATAAGTGTGCTACCAATGGAACCAAGGCTGACACTTATGATACAAAATATGTGTTAATACTTTAATATTAAGACATCAATAAAGCCAGGAAGTAGTTACTGCTTTCTGGTTAAAAAATAAAGCTTAGCCATACATTATAAGTGATGCACAGTTTTGTGTAAATTTTCTATATATTTTTGTATTGAATCAGCTTCTGTATATTCGGACTGCACTGGGCTTCACCTCTCCACCACCTCTTTTGACTGCTTCGCTGCCTTTCTCCTGTCAGGACATCTAATCTTAACATGAGGTGTAATTTCCTGCAGCTAAACATTGATAAGTCTGACAGTATTGTCTTTGCACACCTCCGCCCTTGCTACAATTTTTTGCACTATTGTCACCAATTCCATTTCCCTTGCTGGCCACTTTCTCTGGAAGAACTACACAGTTTGCATCCTGGCTATTCCATTTGACCCCAAACTGCTTTGTGCCCATCTTTAATGAGATGCTGATTGCATAACTGGGGCTTGACCTTGAAAATGGATCGGAGTGTGCACTCATTGTGTCAGTGGGCTGCGGGCTCATGAATCCCATCTTTTTGCCCAATGGTATCAAACATGAGAATTCATCCTAATACCACCTGTATCCTTGTAATGTGTTCCAGTTTCTAATTCTCGATATTATGTGGCTTTGTGAGTGAACTTAGGGAAAGAATAGCGTTAAAATACTCACAAGAACACATTAAAACTTAGAACACACAAAACCTCAAAGTACATTATTAGAGTGATTTATCAGAAGTGTTTTACCATAAGTTACCATTTTCTTCATTTCTGTGCAAAGTTAATTCTGGATCAACCTACGGTTCTGAATTGTGGTGCAGCACTTTGATGATCTGAAATTATTGATATATCTGATTAAATGAACATAAGAAAGCGGATACTCCAATATTTGCAAAAAGAAAGAAAAAAATGTGAAATGACAGAATTTTCCATATGTGTGATAAAGTGAAAAAATCCCATTAAAAACTATTATTGTACGAAAGGTGTTTCTTTATTGCATTCTACTTCCTTTCAATTCATTAATCACTTATTATTCAAAGATAACTTAAACACAAAACTTGAAACATGACGCTAGCTGAATAAGCTCACAATGCAAATCATTAAGATCCAATTCTGCAATGTAAGATGAGTTTGTACAGCTTACTACTCAATTGTAGCATTTAATCAAAGAAGGAGAATTAGCCCCAACACTAAGTGCATATTATCCTTTACATGGATACAAGTGACTTCTCTGGTTTTTGCTGTGCAACACTTGTCGGGTTGAATGCAAGTTGTTAAGCCATCAATCAGAACGACAGAATGCAGATGAAAGAAGGAAATACAGGAAGTCAGTTGTGACTATACCTTTCCATTCCTATGCCTTTTCTACTCAGCAGACAGATAATAATCCCGGTGGGCCTACAGATCGAATGACTTGCTGCTGATGGATTAGGAGCAACTCTATCCCCTTGGCACAGCCTTTGGAATTTTCATTACAATGACCTTGGGTGTGGCGATAAAGGAATTTCATGTGCATTATTGATCAGAAATGTAGGAGCCTGACCAAAAACACCAAACTCATGCAGACGCACAAATGTTGAATAATAATCTTGTGAAGATATAACAAGCGTTACACAAGTTTCATTTTTTGCCTAATTGTTACGAATTGGAGATGTTTTTCCCATTGTATCAGTGATTCTGCGAAAGCCTAGCCAGAGCCCTGGAGTTACATATGGAATGCAATTTGAGTGCCATTTACTTTTCAACAACAAAGGAGCCACAGTTCGGGGCTTCCCTATTGCCTGGAGAAACAGTCAGTTGCCATGCTGAAAGGACATTTCTTCCAACAATAACTGTACATGACAGCTTTAGAAATAAGTTGTGACACTCCACTCTCCACTCAGTGTTAAGCATAGTTAGCAGCAAGCCTTTAGAGTGGCTCTTTTCTCAATCTACAGCATAGAAAAAAACACAGGCCTTAATTTTATCAGGAAAAAGCTGATGGTGATGGAAGCTGGGATGGCCATAAAATCCTGTGAGATGGAGTTGGGTTGGCCTCGCCTCCCGAGCTCGACATGCTGGGACACAATTTCGTGAAACCGTCTGGAAATTTGCTCGCATTTTTGAAAATGAGCAATTGAAAGGTCATTTAGATGAGTAAGGAGGCAGCAATTGAAACAGATTTTGTGGGCTCCTCTGAATTTTTCGAGTATTGCATGCGGAACATGTGGTTCGGAGCCTCGGCAGCTTTCAAAGGGTGGCAATGGGGCAACATGTGTAGATTACTAGCTCAGTGAAGTGTTTTCACTTGCATTGAAGGAGCAGGGAGAAAATTTATATGGAATTGTGGCCCCTTTGAGGAGTTATTCCTCCCGGCAGGGGGCTCACTGGAGGAGTGGCCTTAGAGTGCTAAGGCGGGCTGGGTAGCATTTCAGCACCCACAAGAAGGCTGCAGAAGGGAGCAAGAGCAGAGATTCATTGGAGACAAGGGTACCCATTGGCCAGGCTATACAGATAATGGATGAGCTACCTCTAGATGTCAGACTGGCAGTGTGGCCAAAAACTGCGCCTATCCCGAGAGGCTGTGACCAATGAGTGCACCATGATGGCAGAGAAGGTGAGCTCTGGTTGTAATGGTGGTCATCTGATGCCGGTGTCTCTCAAGGTCAATGTGGCCCTGAGGTTCTATGCCTCAGGCTCATTCCAGGCGTGCACTGGAGACATGCGACATCTCCTAACCATCTGCAGCACACCATTGCATTAAGGTAATGACAGATGCCTTCCTTCAGGAGGTCCAACCAGCACATCAATTTCTCAACTGATGTGTACAGTCAGGCTGAGAGAGCAAGAGGATTCAGTGCCACTGTGGAATCCCCCAGGTGCAAGGTCTCATAGACTGCACACACATAGCCACCAAGGCTTGCACAGGCCAGCCGAGGGCCTTCATTAATTGGAAAGGATTTAATTCCCTCAATGTCCGACTCATCTGTTATCACCGCCAGCAGATCCTCCAGGCGTGTGCTCTGGGAGTAGCCATGATGCTTACATCCTCCATCTCTCCCATTTGCCATAGCATTTCATCCCCTACGCCCCCACCCCATCCCATACACCAATAAGGGTGTGTACTTGCCAACAAGGGTTTCCCACAGAAGAGGTGGCTGTTGACACCAGTGAGGAACCCAAGGACTGAGACAGAGGAATGCTATATTACCAACCACATTATGACTAGAGCGACCATCAAGCAGACCATTAGTCTAGAATTTAGCTGCAACTGTTTCTTTATCAGAAAATGCAACCGCCTGCGCTCATATAAAGGCAAAATACTGCGGATGTTGGAAATCTGAAACAAAAACAAAAAAATGCTCAAACTCAGCAGGTCTGACAGCATCTGTGGAGAGAAAGACAGAGTTAATGTTTCGAGCCCGTATGACTCGTCATGCATCTGTATGGCGCTCTGAAGAAGAGTCATACGGACTCAAAACATTAACTCTGTCTTTCTCTTCACAGATGCTGTCAGACCTGTGGAGTTTTTCCAGCAATTTTTTCTTTTTGCCTCCGCTCATTGCCATCCACATGATGGACTCTCCCTCCCCATATTCTGCACCCTCACACTTATCCATTTGCTGTCCGCCAAAGGGAACTGAGGTTTCTCACTCACCCTGGCTGAATGGAGAAGGCTGTTGACCTAGCTGCTGCACAACAACCAGGTTCTCCAGGCGAACTCCATGGCTGCTGACTCCAACTGTGACCTCCGACCTGGCTTGCTTGGTTAGGCTGCGAAGTCTCCTCCTTCTGCCCCATGGGAAGAGGACATCCTGCCTTCCCAAGTAGCTTGGAGGAGAACATGGGCTGAGTCATTGCTGAACTATGGGGCCACCTGGGATCTTGCTTCTGCCATGCCCACAAGGGGGTTTCAGCTGCATCCTTGTTGCGTGGATTGTGTGTGCTCATCAGTCTCGGGCTGATGGGTTTCCTAAGCTGGAGGCTGAAGGGTACTGATCACTGGCTGAAGGGGGCTGGGCTCAGGCTGAAATGGTCTGGTTATGGGCTGAGGGGTTAGTGGTTGCAGCAGGCAAGAAGTGAGGTACCATGGTTCTCTGGGGGTGGGGGTTGTGGTGGCAGCAGGAACGCAACGAGATGAGAGTGAGAGCAGATAAGGATCCCGCAGAAGGTATGTGGCAGCCAACCGAGGTGACAAGTATTTGTTCAGAACCAAGGTCCTATGAAGTCATTACACACAATGGCACAATGGTGAGAATATAACCGAGGACAAATCAGATCCATTCCAGCTCCTTAACCACTGTACAGTCCTATTGCATCGAGGACAAGATCCCAAATGCAACTTGGAACAACATCCAAGAATAACAATCTCACAGATCACTGAAAAATTAAAGAAACCTCAGCACAAGGTTACCATTACAAGATCAGGCCATACTAGCAGATAACCTCTATGCTTTAGAGACTCATTGATTCATCAGTTCTATACACTTATGTAATGGTAGCTAAACATGAACATGTATTGTAAGTAGTTATACTTCTTTGGAAGGTGAGGGAACGTATCCTTAAAAAGAAAGGGGGATGTTGTAATATGCTTTTAAGGGATAGGAGCAAGGCATCAATAGAAAGAAAGTATGTTGCGCAATCCAGTTAGTTTTGCTTTTGCTTTTAAGCAGCGTTCACACACACACACACACACACACATAGCTTTGCTGCTGGTGTGTTCAAGCTTTATATCCATGAATATCTGTTCTCATGTGCCTAGTCTCAAAAAATGAACGCACAACGTGTTTACCCAATCCGTTATGAGCGATTGCTGTCTTTATGTCATTATAAAAACCCATGACACTTGGCGTCGCTGGCAGGATCAGCATTTGTTGCCCATCCCTAATTGTCCTTGAACTGAGTGGCTTGCTTGGCCATTTCAGAGTGCAGTTAAGAGTCAACCACATTGCTGAGTGTCTGGAGTCACATGTAGGCCAGACTGGGTAAGGATTTTCTTCCCTAAAAGGCATTAGAGAACCAGGTGGGTTTTTGCAATGATTGTTGATAGTTTCATAGTCACCACCATTACTGAGACTAGCTTTATATCCCAGATATATTAATTGAATTTAAATTCCACCAGCTGCTGTGGTGGGATTTGAACCAATGACCCCAGATCATTAGCCTGGGCCACTGGATTACTAGTCCAGTGACATCAACTCTATGCCACCACCTCCCCAGATGCATCTAGACAATGAACAGGTGATCAGCACTGGCTTGATGCAGAGGACATAGAAATGAGCAGGCAACACAAAGTTGGAGTACTGTATGCATTGCAATCAATGGGTATGTGTTATTAATATATTGTGAGCTCAGTGCCCATTTCCTGGCAGTATTCAATTTAGCCTCCATTCTACCATATAGCACAGTAGGAGGTAATTCCGCTTTTCATGCCTATATTGGCTCTTTGAAAGAACTATCTCATAGTCCCATCCCCTGCCCTTTGCCCATAGTCCTGCAATTTTTACTTCTTTAAGTATTTGTCTAGTTCCCTTTCTAAGGTTATTGTTGAATCTGCTTCCACCATTATTTCAGGTACTGCATTCTAGATCATAATACTTTATTGTGTAAAAGAAATACTCCTCATCTCCGCTCTCGCTCTTTCACCAATTACCTCACATCTGTGCTCTTTGGTTGCTCCTGCCTGTGGAAATAGTTTTTCCCTATTCACTTTATCAAAGCCCACTATTTCAAAATGAAATATGTTTTGCCAAAAAAGCAAAAAAGTGAGGACTATTAGATAATGTGTCCTCATGGATAATGACATGGACCCATTCACAAAAGGATCTGAACATGAAAGCCCTTTCATACAGTCACAGAGAATTTTAAGGTGTTACAAATATATTTGATCACAGATAATAAAAGTTTTATGCGTGTATTTTCTTACCCTTGGAGTGATTGAGTCAATAACCCAGCAACAAGCTTTTGTGTTTTAAAAATGAAGAAAGTTACTTAATTTCTCACGCACATCTGCCCTTTTGAATGAAGTTTGAATGAAAGCTTGATGTCTCATTCGCATGACTCACCCACACTGTCTCACACACAAAAACTAGAAATGGTTGCAGGTATAATTATAATAATCATAAAAATTGAATTTAACTCGCTCTCTATTTTGTTGCGGGCCCAATGTTTCTTGGCTGAGTTGATGTTTTGGCTGGAAGTGAAGATCTTGGCGGCTGCGAAGGCTCTTGTGGTAGATTTGCCAGAGGTTGAGAACTCAGATGAACTTGATGGGGGAACAGGTTAGAGGAGAATCCTTGTTCCTCATGCAAGCTATTACAGGTACATACTTAGGCTGCTTAGCTGACTGCAGCGGCAGATAGCTCTTTGCAGGACTCTTTTTCTCGAAGGGAAGCAGGTCTTGAAGTCTCTGAAGATGTTTCTCTCAAAAGTCAGTTTGAACTGCTAATATCTGTTAGCAGGGAGCAAAGATGGCCACTGTATCATGTGACCTCACATCAGTGTTGAGTCATGGTCCAAATAAGGTATTGTGGCAATCCCATTAGGCAGTTGGATTCTTCTCCCACCTTTTGGTTTCAGTAGCTTTTTGTGTTTGAAAATGCAAATTTTGCATTTTTTGCAATGAAGGTGTCGGTGGTGTTTCATTTATCTCCTGGTCTGACAAACATTGAGTCAATATCAGAAAGAGGGTCCTCTTTGTTCTCTCTGGAGACAAGGTAATGTTTTGTGACCCACAAAAGCATCTGGTGGTCTATCGGAAGCTATCTTGAATTAAGTATTTTGAAGTATAGCTTTTAAAAATATAGACCAGGATTTTACAGCCTCTCGCGCTCGGCGGGTTTATGAATGGAGATTTAAATGGCTCGTGGCATCTGCTGGGGGAGGCAAGCCATGGCGGGGCCTTAAAATCCTGGCCATAGTTTTTTGTAAAGAATCACAATGTTGCTGCACCAGTACGGCTGTGACAATGGAAAACAAGTGGCTTTGTGCGAGCAAGTGACAAATTTTAAGATGTCGATGTGATGCTTCCTTTCATGTTGGAAGCAGATGGTTTGAAAGTTGCAGATGGTTTGAACGTTATAGCACTGTAAGAAGGAACCTAACCCTTGTTAGAAGCAATCATTTTTTGTAACAACTGAGGAATTGAGGAAAGACTGACACATTTGGAATAGGGTCCATGTTGGGCATTCACATCAATAGTATCCAAATTTGCCTCTTCTGATATGTACGTCTGGTTAACCATCTGGTTAGTGTTCTTTCTCCTGCAAATAGAAATGATCCCATGAATTCTTGCAATAGAATGAAAATGGTGAAAACGTCCTGAGACCAATGACACCAATTCAATAAAGGAGGATTTGGTAGCAATGCAAGTCTTCTCAAGCATAACGTCAAAACATATATTGAATGATAAAGTGCCATAATCAAGAATACATACTTCAAACTGCAGAGCCTTCAACAAATAAGGAAATGGCTTGGAGTTGATGTCAACATTTTCTGTCAAGTCTAATACAAATAAAACTGAAGTTAAAATCGACTGTCCCAGTGAAAAAACTATAGAGCTTTCATCTCTGGGTTCTGGGTTTGAATCCATCTCATTTAGGAACTAATACTTCATTTGCATAATAGCTGTGAGGGAGCAGTGCAAAATTAGTTTTGACAGACTGTATCCCCATTTTAGTAGTGTTCAGACCAGGAGAGGAGGAGTGAACTAGCTCCCCTCCATTCACCCTCCTCGGTTGGTCACAACAAATGTTTTAAAATTTCTTTTCCTGATTGATGCCTTTTCCAAATCCAAATGTGTTTTTTTACTACCTATGCAGTGAACAATAAGGAGCCAATCTTGAGGTTTTCTTGAGTCAAAGAAAGAGCAAGTTTATTAGCTACTAAGCCCAAGGCAAAATAATAAAAGACACAATGTTACACACACACACACACACACACACACAGGTATCAGAAGTAAGAAAAGCTAGAATCCAAACAAAAAGTTAAAAGAATATATTGTTAAGTCCTTTGCTTGTTCTTGAGACGTAGATTGTTGAATGTTGTGGCTATTTTAAGTTAGCTGATGCCTTTAAAATTCCAAACTTGAATTAAAGTCCATGTAACTGCATTTGCTGGAGATAATTTCCTTTCATTTAATTCATGGATCGTCTTCCAGGAATCAATGAGTTTCTCCTGAGGTTCTTTCCAAAGAACATTCATTATCTCTTGTGCAGGGTTTTTTAGACTGTAGAGATAGGGCTTTACTTTAGAGAGGGAGAGAGAGAGAGAGAAATTCCTTACTGCTTCATCGGTATCTTCTCTAGATTCCTCTGCTTCTGCTTGGCAAAACCTGTTCTTAAAGTCTTGTTCACTATATTCCAAAGGCATTTGATTATCATGTCTGCCATTATCATTGATTATCATTGTTGTAGAACAAGTAACCACATTTTGATGTTTCATCTCAGAAACTTTTGACACATTTGAAGATAGTAGGAACCAACAGGAGATGGGGTTCTTTCATCCTCCAAAAGGGGATTACGACTCTATTAGTTGTATATCCTGGCTGGCTAGCAGTTCCCCATTGTCTTGATGGACTCTCGGTCTCTTCTCAGCTCATAAAGATGCAAATAACATACCCATTCCTTTCAATGGTCCTTTCTGAAGTGGATCTCGACACCCTTGGGTGTGAAATTCCATGAACAACATGTAAAGGCATGTCTGCAGTGCAATCCATATGGTAACTATTCAGAAGTGGTCCTCTTACAATTCCAGACATCAGGTGGCTGGTGGCAGCCATCTTTGGTCAGTGTCTTTTCTTGTATTTAAAAACAAGGCCCTCTTTAAATAGTTCAGTATGCTTTTGATTAGCTGGTGAATTATACTTAGATATCACTCAGTCACGATTTCCTGTTGCCGTGACAATAGACAGGCATCCATAGTACATAGTTGCTCCTAATTTTGTACTGATAGCAATCTCATTAATCTCAGGCAAAGGATGGCAGTTATGGAACGAACCAGGACAAGTGAGCGCGAAGCTTCCCTTGGGCGCAAGGCTCCAGAGACTGCACTTCCATTATCCTGCTTGCTCCCCATCACCATCTTGGCATTTTTTTGAGCAGAAAGGGCTCCAATTCCTAGTTTGTGACCATGGGCACATGAAGCAGTTCTATGCCTAATTTTCTGGCAGAAGTTATTATTCATTCAACCTGTGCTACGGCAAAGATTCTGTCTCCTGGGCTGTTGCTGAGAAATTTTGTTGTACACCCCTGACCAAATATATAGATTTGTGGTTTCATGCTACATGTTGCAATGGTCTTTACAGAGCTCAGGCACACAAGAGCTTGATTCTTCTTTGCTCTGGGGAACTGTACGCAAGTTCTCTGACAAGGATCCAAGTTCACCTAGTGGTTCCTGGTTCATCAGCCTTCGTTGGTAGTCTTGGCCCTTGAAATCTGCACTAGAGTCCTCTGCAGCAGTGCTAGCATGTGATTTCACCCTCCAGAGAAATTGTACCTCTGACTTCTTACCCCCCCTGTTTTAGCTCATGCACACATGTACCGAGTGATATATGACAGGGAAAACCCCTCCTGTAGCCTCGTCTCTGAAGTATGCATAGAGCCAGTGTCTGAGCTGGTGCTTGCTAGGGCCTCACTGATTTGTGTAACAGCTGAATAGCAAATATTGGCTGCAAAAATAGTAAATCTTGTTTTGTGTTCTCTCATTTATTTTTGCAAATATATCAGTAGCAGAAATATTCATTATACTGAAATCCAAACATGTAGTGCATTCTGTGTCAAGCATATTATTTCACAGTTAACATCATGCTTGATGTAAAGTATTACCATGATAAAAGTACTAATTCAAGTTTGGCAGAACACAGTGTTGTTCTTTTTGTGATTATTCGCATAATGTTTTCAAGTTTAAAAAATAACAGATGGGGTCTAAATTGTGCTGGATACAGTTGTCTTCCTTGAAGTCCAGATGTATACAGCTGCCCATCAGCTCGGCTCAAAAATGAGAATCATTTTCACTGCAAGATGGTTTTTGCTGATTGCAAAATACACTGAAGCAGACCAAATAGTAATACAAGGCAAGCTGGAGTCAATAACAGAACACTGCTTTATATCAGCCCTTTGTTTTGTTTTATTAGTATTGCTGGTAATGTTATTCTTGTTATCAAAGGAGCAGAGTCTTCATTTGTTCATTCCCTCATTAAACCTTTCTTTCCAAAAAACTGTTGCCTGAAAAATAAATAATTTAACAGATTGTGAATACTGCAACTGTACCAACTGAAATGCGACTGGGCTGATGAATTTTCTGCCAGTTTCTTCTAGTTCACCTTTATTCTGAACCTATTTCTCAGTCAATCATTGGTAGTGTGAGTGTCATGAATAGCTTTTCTACTTGTCATGCTCACACAATATAGACTCCTGGATTTATGGAGAATGGACACCTTCATGTTAAAAACAAAATAGAGTTGAGAGGTCAGGTTACCTTTTCCTTTCCTGTCAATATACATGGAACCACACAAGGCCCTGGAGTTAGCCTTCCTGTCTGAACATTCAGAGGTCATTAAAATGCAGCAGACTTTTCCTGTGTATTAATAGTTGCCCTTATCCAAATAATTAAATAAACAGGTTCACAGTGGGCTTTGCTTCAGAGTGGAATTCCAAAGAATGGGTGAGGGGGGGAAAGACCCTATTCTAGCATGATGATATGGAAGGGATGAAACTTCAACTCCATTATTTGAGCATGGCCAAGTTGCAAGAGATCATTTGTGAGGACTATGATAA
Organism: Cetorhinus maximus; assembly: GCF_964194155.1. Taxonomy (NCBI): domain Eukaryota; kingdom Metazoa; phylum Chordata; class Chondrichthyes; order Lamniformes; family Cetorhinidae; genus Cetorhinus; species Cetorhinus maximus. Next base: position 37,436,759 of record NC_135879.1, on the reverse strand, counting down.
ACAGATACTTTGATCACATGACAGAAACCAGGTTCCTGGTAAGAGACTTTTAATAAGATACATTTTTGGGAGCAGGAAGAGAAGAGATCCAGACCAGCAAAGGAACAGGACCCTGCCTAAGACCCATGAGCAGGCATAGAACTCCGGTTAGCCTGTACCTATCTATTTGAAGTGCCAAACCAGGTTTACAGGGGTTTAACTGCACCTTGACAGGAGTGAAGCAAGAAACCTGTTATCGCAAACAATAATCCACTGTAAATCCATCTTCAGCAACCTCCAGACTCTCGAGCTGGGATTAACCATTCACATTTGCAGTGGGTGTCAGAGTGGGCGCGAGCGGAAAATATCAGGAGATCGCAAACATCAGTTTCAAGTCATTGTAAAACTAGTTTACGGTTCTCCGCTCCATCCATCAATTGTGGGGCGTGTTTCCTGCCTACACAAGTTGGGAACCTAATTTCAATCCCTTAGCATCTCATTATAATCCCTGCTCATCGGAATCATCCCCTCATGCTGGATCATGACCATCATGCTGACATGCTTCACAACGGTACATAAGCAATGTGCACCTTGTGACCTGTACTTAGCTTGGGGCTTATGTTTGTTTGCCTACCTTGCTTCAGGTAGTGCTCGCAATCATCAGTGCCAGGCTTCGCAAGCAGCAACACATCACTTTTAGGGGGGGCTCACTGGCAGGGGGTGGCGTTTGATTGGATGCAGGGCTAGGGCTTGCTTGGGAAGTTGGGTGTCCCAAGGTTGTGTGGGGGCACATGTTGATCTCTGCAAGGGGCCACAAGAATGTGAGGACTGAGGAGGTAGTCTCCAGAGGAGATGAGGCCAAATGGAATGTGAATGTGAGAGAGTAAGTGGTGATGGTCCTTGACGTGAGATAACCTTGTGAGTTTTTTTAATTCATTCACGGGATGTGGGCATTGCTGGCTAGGCCAGATTTATTGCCCATCCCTAATTGCCCTTGAGGAGGTGGTGGTGAGCTGCCTTCTTGAACTGTTGCAGTCCATGTGGTGTAGGTACACCCACAGTGCTGTTAGGATATTGACCCAGTGGCATTGAAGGAACGGCAACACATTTCCAAGTCAGGATGGTGATTGGCTTGAGAGGAACATCCAGCTGGTGGTGTACCAATGTGTCTGCTGCCCTTGTCCGTCCAGATAGCAGTGGTCATGTGTCTGGAAGGTGCTGTGTGAGGAGATTTGGTGAGTTTCTGCAGTGCATCTTGTAGATGGTACATGCTGCTGCTACTGTGCATCGGTGGTGGAGGGAGTGAATGTTTGTAGATCTACTTTGTCCTGGATGGTGTCAAGCTTCTTGAGTGCTGTTAGAGCTGCACTCATCCAGGCAGGTGGAGAGTATTACATCACACTCCTGACTTGTGCCTGGTAGGTGGAGAACAGGCTTTGGGGAGTCAGGAGATGAATTACTCACCACAGGATTTTTAGCCTCTGTCCTCTTCTTGTAGCCACAGTATTTATATGGCTAGTCCAGTTCAATGGTAACCCCCAGGATGTTGATGATGGTTAGGCCTAGGACACTAGCCTGAGGAACTCCTGCAGTGATGTCCTGAAACTGAGATGATTGACCTCCAACAGCCACAACTATCTTCCTTTATGCTAGATATGACTCTAACCAGTGGAGAGTTTTCCCCCTGATTCCCATTGAATCCAGTTTTGCTAGGGCTCCTTGATGTCACACTCAGTCAAATACAGCCTTGATGTCAAGGGCAGTCACTCTCACCTCACCTCTGGAGTTCAGCTCTTTTGTTCATGCTTGGACCAAGGCTGTAATGAGGTCAGGAGCTGAGTGACCTCTGGCTGAACCCAAACTGAGCATCAGTGAGCAGGCTGTTGCTAAACAAGTGCCACTTGATAACATTGTTGATGACCCCTTCCATCACTTTACTGAGTGTGTGAGTTTAGAGTGTTGAGATGGTTGCCTTATGAGAATGAGATCATTCATCCTTTTTCTGCACTGGATGGCCAACCTCTTCTGTGCAGTGTTGGCACTGACCACCACTGTCACTGCCTCCCAAGCCAGAGTGGTGAGATTGCTGGACCTCCTGCAGCCAGAACAGGGATGGAGGACATCACAGTGGGCATCAAAGGCATTCCAGGGATGGGTCATTGAACTTTTCTTGGCTTTCGTGGCCATATTTTCACTGAAGCAGTCTTGGACTGCAAGCAATGAGAACTGTCTGCGTGGCTGCAGTTTAGATATGGCACCCAGAGTGAGGAAATAGTGAGGTAATGATTCAGAGGCTGCATGCCAGTGATATGGTGTGCTTCCTGTAGCTGCATAATTAATGATACGGGAAGTGGACAATACGGCACAAAAACCCGCCCTAGCGGCTGGTGGGAAAAGAATCTTTTTTCACGCTCGCCACCGCACTTAGACTGGAATTTTCCCTGAATTGCACTATTTCTTCAGTGGACAGAAAAAGAAACACAGGCCTGCAACATTTCAAGACTTCTTCTCGAGAGAAGCAAGTATAACAGTGCATTTTTGGACTTTTAAGAGCCAAGTGCATGCTACCTCTTCTGTAATCACCATTTGTTCTTGTGTGTATGAGTGTAATTGCGAATACATTTTGGGTGTTGAGTAATAAATATTTATCTTTTTAAAAAACTTTCTAGAACACCTGTCATCTGTCTGTTCTTAACAGTTACAGTAATCTGGGTGGGGGGTTGGGGGGTGGTTAAAACACTTGGTTTTCTTTCTGAAGACACATCTGTTGTTGGTCAATTGAGATGTGAAAAAAAAGGGAGAATCAGGCTACCAACTCTGCCCTGTGTGAAACATACTGGAAATAGGTTGGATGAGAGCTAAGATTACATGTTTATTTCCTAAAGCTTAATAACAAAGGGTCATTTAATGAATCTGTGTCACATATTTGAACCTCACCTGTGAGGTGGGGGGTGCCTGGCCTGCCTGCTGCATATATCCCAATTTCAGAAAGGCAATCTGATGGATGGGAGGTCTTGTGGTGCAGGTGTAGCATCCCTAATTCTGGATCAGAAGCTCTGGGTTCAAGTCCTGGCCATGGAAGGCGCTTTTATAATGTGGCCACACAAGTTGATTATCAACCTGTAAATCCTTCCAATATGCACGAGGGCAGGAGGCAATGGCAAACCACTGCAATACTTTTTCAAGCAATATCATGGACCAATCCAATGGAAGTCCATGGTCATGAACACTGTCTTAGGGCATGATACCAGAAGGAGGAGGAGGAATCTGATGGGTGAGGCTCCCTGCCAGAAATCCTGGATTTGTAAAATTGCTGCTTATGTATAAACTCAAACTAAAATCCTTGAAATGCATTTTTAGTTTGTACAGTCCCCCCGTGGCCCAGCTGATCCCTGCAGGCCAGAACGATCCTAGGTTTGATGTCTTCTCTTTGTGGTACTAATGAATTTGAAACAGAGCTGGGGTGAGGACAGGGCATTTAACTTTTTAACCCCTCTACAAAAGCAGAGAAACCTCATCCAGGGCTTTTGCTATCAGTATTCATTGAGCTCTGCTAGATAGCTTAGACTTCAAGAATGCCCACCTGGTTTCCATACTGAATGGAACTGGTCTTTCTCAGTATTAGCCAATTTTTTTCAGGGGAAAATTGGAGAAATCTCTTTTCTTTTTTCTTTCATAATCTCCTTCCAATACAAACCTTCCTGGCTGAGTGGATTGGCTCAAGAGGAGCTTACAGGTCAATGCCACACTTGTCTTTATCAAGCTGCTAGGAGATGGTTGCTGCTTCAACTTGCTGTGGGGAAGTGTCAATTTTTTAGTTGGTACCACTGCTAAATGCCATAATTGAGGTCTGATACTAGCTGTTTGGAGAATTACATGTGTAACCCAAATTCCTATTCGACCCTAGTGCAACATGGTGCAATTCTAAAATTCTGTGTCACTGAATGGCCCTGATCAAACATTCATTCAATGTTATGCTTGTGAGCAAAATAGCTACATTAAAATTACATTTAAAATATTTAACACTTTAAAAGAGAGAGTACCCCTTTTGATGACATACACAGCATGTAGAATTTGTTCCTAGCTAGCATTTTGCAATAATATTTACAAGGACAAAAATAAATTGAAAGAAACACGTTTGTTCTTTCCAACCAAAGTGGTGGAGTGTTCCATGCTGTTCGAGCCAGGCAAAAAGCTATAGTTTGCCAAGATGTTAAATTGGAACCAGAATTGGGAATACTTTTCATTTTGGTTTAACTTGAAGTTGTTGTTTTTTTAGATACAATGAATTTATAATTACTTATATATTGTTAATATATGCATAGTATGTTTTAGTGTATGGTACAGATTTACAGCATGATAGGAAATATGTCTTACAAGGGTATGTATTCTATGGCTTCTGGTAAGTGAAGTTGATTTTTAATTGCAAACTTGATGTTCCTTGTTTCAGTGATCACAATCACTGTTGAATCCTTTTGGTTGCTTTGCTGCAGCATTGTGAACTTTCACCGACAAACAGATCAGCACATATATTTCCTCTTTGGACACACAATGTGAAGGATGCTGTTGATGTGTTGATGTGTTGATGGGCCACTGGAAACAGAGCAGAAATGGAAAATGAGATTCTGAGGAAGCTTTCTTGGTTCAGCATTAGCCAGCACATCAGAGTGGGCTAATTCCTGTTGTACCTTGATCACCATTAACTGATTGAAGGGAAGTGTTTACCTGTCACAACCACAAAGGAAGATCTTCTGTTTATATATTGCTGTGAAATGTCCTGGGACATTTTTACTCATTAATTTGCTATGTAAACACAAGTTGTTGTTTGCATGGCATGTTCATATTTTCAAATGTTCCCCAGTCAATGAAATTTTGCTGTCGACAAAAGCGACAGCTAACTTTTACATAGCAAGTTCCAACAAACAGCAAATGAATTAAGTTACCAGTTAATTTGTTCTGGTGGTATTGGTTGAGGGATAAATATTGGGCAGAAGACCAGGGAACCCTCTGCTCTCCTTGGAAAAAGTGCCATGGAATCTTTAAAACAGGTAGTCAGGACTTTGGGTTAACCTCTCATTATTTGCACTGAAATGTTTGCCTGGATTATGTGTCCAAGTCCTAGAGTGCATCTTAAACCTATAACCTTTAGGCGCAGAGGAGTGTAACCAATTGAACCAAGCTGACCTCAGCAGAGTACATATTTGTGCTATGGTTAAGTAGAAGCCTCAGAGTAAGCACATGTGTGTTGGGTTTAGAGCAACCAATAGTAAGAAGGTCTAGCTTGATGACTGTTTAGATTTCATGTAGCACTTCTTTGTATGGAGGCCTGAATATTTTTACATAACCAGAAATTATGAAAGGTCTTTTCCACTAATGTCTTATAGGCAATATGCTGATACTTCATGGTCCGCTTTGTGAAGATTGAAGGGTGTGTGCTATGTCTAGGTTCATTTTAATTTGGAATATTAATTTCAACAGATAAAAAGTAGATTTTGACTCGTGATTAATCAAGGGGCAGAAGTCCGGTCTCCAGCTAATTAACACCCCTTGGAGCATTAAATGGCTGTGATTGGCAGGAATGTGTTCCCTGCTGACTGTTTGGGTGGTAGGGTTTGAAACTCTGCCATCTAAAAATTCTGCCTTAACTACTGCCAAACAATCTCTCCAGCATTTAAAATATGATTGAAGAAGTGTAGAGTCTCATTCTTTCAGAATTTAATTATTGTTGGAGACTTTAAAAAGTTATAAATTAAAATAAATGTTGTTTTTACTTTTTATTTCTATCTCTTTTATCTCTGTCTTTCCTCATTTCGTTTCACTTTCTGCATGTGATTTTACACATAATTAAATATTCTAATGAGTACTGCCTTTTTTTGAATTAATTTACGTGATGTGGGTGTCACTGGATAAGCCAGTATTTATTGCCCATCCTGAATTGCCCTTTAGAAGGTGGTGGTGAGCTGCCTTCTTGAACAGGATGTTCCAGGATTTTGACCCAACAACAGTGAAGGAACAGCGATATATTTCCAAGTCAGGATGGTGAGGACTTGGAGGGGAGTTTCCAGGTGGTGGTGTTCCCATGTATCTGCTGCCTTTGTCCTTCTAGACAGTAGCAGTCATGGGTTTGGAAGGTGCTGCCTAAGGAGGCTTGATGAGTTCCTGCATTGCATCTTGTAGATGGTACAGACTGCTACCACTGTGCGTTGGTGGTGGAGGGAGTGAATATTTGTGGATGGGGTGCCAATCAAGCGGGCTGCTTTGTCCTGGATGGCGTCAAGCTTCTTGAGTATTGTTGGAGTTGCACTCATCCAGGCAAGTGGAGAGTATTCCATCATACTCCTGACTTGTAGATGGTGGACAGGCTTTGGGGAGTCAGAAGGTGAGTTACTCGCTGCAGGATGCCTAGCCTCTGACCTGCTCTTATAGCCACAGTATTTATGTGACTAGTCCAGTTCAGTTTTTGATCAATGGTAACCCCTAGGATGTTGATAGTGTGGGAGTCAGTGATGGTAATGCCACTGAATGTCAAGGGGCCATAATTTGATTCTATCTTGTTGGAGATAGTCATTGCCTGGCACTTCTGTGGCGCAAATGTTACTTGTCACTTGTCAGCCCAAGCCTGGATATTGTCCAGGTCTTGCTGCATTTGGACATGCACTGCTTGCATATCTGAGGAGTCGCGAATGGTGCTGAACATTGTGCAGTAATCAGCAAACATCCCCACTTCTGATGTTATGATGGAAGGAAGGTCATTGCTGAAGCAGCTGAAGATGGTTGGGCCTAGGGCACAACCCTAAGGATCTCCTGCAGTGATGTGCTAGATTGAGATGATTGACCTCCAACAGCCATAACCATCTTCCTTTGTGCTAGTGATGACTCCAACCAGTGTAGAGTTTCCACTCGATTCCCATTGACTTCAGTATTGCTAGGGCTCCTTGATGGCACACTTGGTCAAATTCTGCCTTGATGTCAAGGGCAATCACTCTCACCTCACCCCTGGAGTTTAACTCTTTTGTCCATGTTTGAACCAAGGCTGTAATGAGGTCAGAAACTGAGTGACCCTGGCAGAACCCAAACTGAGCATCTGTGAACAGTTTATTGCTGAGCATGTGCCGCTTGATAGCACTGGTGACAACCCTTTTCATCACTTTACTGATGATCGAGAGTAGACTAAATTGGCCGAGTTGGAGTTGTCCTGCTTTTTGTGTACAGGACACGCATGGGCAACTTTCCATATTGCCGGGTAGATGCCTGTGTTGTAACTGGACAAGAAAAGCTTGGCTAGGGGCGCGTCAAGCTCTGGAGCACAAGTCTTCAGTACTATTGCCGGAATGTTGTCAGGGCCCATAGCCTTTGCAGAATTCAGTGCCATCAGCTGTTTCTTGATATCACATGGGTTGAATCAAATTGGCTGCAGACTGGCATCTGTGATGCTGGGGACCTCCGGAGGAGGCCGAGATTGGTCATCCACTCGGCACTTCTGGCTGAAGATTCTTGCAAATTCCTCAGCCTTATCTTTTGCATTGTTGTGCTGGGCTTCTCCATCATTGAGGATGGGGGTATTTGTGGACCGTTGTCCTCCAGTCAGTTTAATTGTCCACCACCATTCACGACTAGATGTGGCAAGAATGCAGAGCTTAGATCTGATCCGTTGGTTGTGGAATCAGTTTAAATCCTGCTGCTGCAAAATTCAGTTGTGTCACTGTTGTATTTTTGGCACTCTGGGTGTCATTTTAGATCTAAAATGGTGTCCACACCACACATGGACACTTCTGATGCAAATCACATTTGACACAATTTTGGGAAGATTGTTAGCACGAGTGCTGGTAGCATGTAATAGACATATGAAGAGTAGGCAGATCGTGAAGCCTGTGATGCTGATTTGTCTGTAGCAGTGCCATTTTTGACCTGAATGCTCTATTTATCGCCCTTTCTTGACCAAGCACCACTGAACATGTGTTCATCAGCAGGAGAGATCCACCAACAGAACTATTTAAAGGAATCATTAATACTTTCAAGTTAGATGCTGGTTAATTTCTAGTGGCTGCCATTGAGTTGGTAGAGGAGTTTTTTTTAATTCAGTCATGGGATGTGAGTGTTGTTGGCTAGACCAGCATTTATTGCCCATCCCTAATTGCCCTTGAGAAGATGATGGTGAGCTGCCTTCTTGAACCATTGCAGTCCATGTAGGTACACCCACAATGCTGTTAGGGAGGAAGTTCTAGGATTTTGACTCAGTGGCAGTGAAGGAACGGTGATATATTTCCAAGTCAGGTTGGTGAGTGGCTTAAGGGGAACTTCCAGGTGGTGGTGTTCCCATGTGTCTGCTGCCCTTGTCCTGCTAGGTGGCAATGGTTGTGGGTTTAGAGAGTGCTGTGTAAGGAGCATTGGTGAGTTCCTGCAGTGCGTCTTTTAGATGGTACACTCTGCTGCCACTGTGCGTTGGTGGTGGATGGAGTGTATGTTTGTGGAAGGGATGCCAATCAAGCGGGCTGCTTTGTCTTGGATGGTATCAAGCTTCTGAGGGTTGTGGAGCTGCACTCATTCCAGCAAGTGAAGAATATTCCATCACATCCCTGACTTGTGCCTTGTAGATGATGGACAGACGTTGTGGAGTCAGGTGGTGAGTTATTTGCTGCAGGATTCCTAGCCTCTGACCTGCTCTTGTAGCTACAGTATTTATATGGCTAGTCCAGTTCAGTTTCTGCTTAATGGTAACCCCCAGGGTGTTGATGTTGGGAGATTCAGCAATAGCAATGCTATTGAATTTCAATGGGCAATGCTTAGATTCTGTCTTGTTGGAGATAGTCATTGCCTGGCACTAGTGTGGCATGAATGTTACTTGAAATTTGTCAGCCTAAGCCTGGATATTGTCCAGGTCTTGCTGTATTTGGACATGGACTCCTTCAGTATCTGAGAGGTCGCGAATGATGCTGAACATTGTGCAATCATCAGCGAACACCCTCAGTTCTGACCTTATGATGGAAGGAAGGTCATTGAAACAGCTGAAGGTGGTTGGGCCGAGGACACTACCCTGAGGAACTCCTGCAATGATGTTCTTGACCTGAGATAATTGACCTCCAACAATCACAATCATCATCCTTTGTGCTGCGTGTGACTCTAACCAGCAGAGAGCTTTCCCCCGATTCCCAATGACTCCAGTATTGCTAGGGTTCCTTGATGTCAAGGGCAGTCACTCTCACCTCACCCCTGGAATTCAGCTCTTTTGTCCATGTTTGAACCAAGGCTGTAATGAAGTCAGGAACTGAGTGACCCTGGTGGAACCCAAGCTGAGAGCTTTTGAGCAGGTTATTACTAAACAAGTGCCGTTTGATAGCACTGTTGACGACCCCTTCCATCACTTTACTGATGATTGAGGGTAGACTGATGGGGTGATAATCGGCTGGGCTGGATTTCTCCTGATGTTTGTGTACAGAACATGCCTGTGAAATTTTCGACATTGCCGGGTGGATGCCAGCAATGTTTGGTGGTTTGTACTTCTACCCAAAGCTGCTGAAGTCTACGGAGAGTGGTACATGGTGAAGTACTTAGCTCTCAGTTGAAGGGTTCTGCTCAGGCCAATTGCTCCCAGACACTGGTGCAGCTGTTTGTATCAACCTGTATGACAGGAAGAATGAGTAAAGTTGATAACGGAGGAGGAGAGGCTGCTTGAAGAGGGAGGAGGAGAAGGGAGAGAAGAGCTTTCAGCAAGAAACCATATACAAACTTGATCTTCAGGAAGCAATTCTCATATCTCAATCTCAGTGAAAAATATTGTGTCAGGCATCTCCATTTCATTAAGGAGTTTTTCACTGAAATCAGTCATGTTTGCAGGCAGAACTGTCATTCTGTAGACCATTGTGCTTAAGCAACACTCCTGCCAACTGGACTCTTTTGGAGGAGCTCGGTAGTTCTCTCTAGGGTGCTTGTCATGATTCATTGTGGTCTAGTGCATACTGCACAACCTTGTCATCATTGGAGCACAAACCTTGCCACGAGCTATATGGAGAGCAGCTGAAGAGAGGAGGAGGAGGAAGGGGGGGAAGAGGAAGGAAGGAGGCAGATTTCCCCATTCTGGCCTGAATGTCTATGCTCTGCTTGACTGTGATGCCAGTTAACACAAGCCCAATTCCCCATTCACGAACAGCCCCAATCTAACCTTCTCTCTGTTCCTGACCATCACAGTGTCCTCTTGGATAAAATGCTGAAATAAAAGTTAACACAAAAATTCCAGATCAACTTTAGCAAACAAGCCATACAAGGTTTCATACAAAAGTCAACTAATCATCCATATGCAATCCCTTAGTGTTTGTCCTCCGTATGTTGCCATTCCTAGGGCTCCTATCCAGCGACTGTAGCGTGGCTGGTGGGAAGGCTGCTGTCTTTCAATGAGACTTCAGATGGCTTTGCAGAATGACCTTGTACAGCTCTGTCCCTAGAAGGCTTGGCTCTGGAGTGCACCACCTTAGCATGAGTGGCAGCAGTCTGGGCTGGCTAGCTGAGAGGCAACAACAGGTAGACTGGCAATCGTAGGAGAACAAATGTTGTTATCCTGAGGGAGGACAGCAGTTTCTTGCTTCACAGTGCCACTGCCACTCACCCAGGACAGTACCTCAACTATCCTAGCAATGCATTGGAGGACTGATCACAACTGCTGAGACAGCTGGCAGACCCTTTTAAACACAGGTATCTGTAGCCATGATTGCAACAGTCAGAGCTTGTATGGCAGCAAGCTGTGCTTTCATTACAACAAGCTGAGGTTGCATTAATTTTGATGTTGGGTGGCTTCTAATTATGCTGCATTGCAAACTAAGTCATCAGCCGTCGGATGTTGCATCACGGTTTGGCCCACAAATGTGATAATGGAGTTGGGCCACCATTTTCATGCTGGAATGGTGGAATCCCAGGTATATGCAAAGCTGTGTATGATGTTGGTGCCAGATTCCCCCATGCTAGTTGACAATATTGTAGGCTTTCTAGTAGGTCTGGCAGGTCTAAGCATTTCCATGTGCATGCTACTCAGCCTTTCTCTGTACACCGCTCCATCAATGTTTTCATCTGAGTCCTCTGCAACATGATTCACGTTGGTGGGACTGGCAATTGCACTACCCTTTCCCACTGTCCTGATGTATCACCACATGCTGATGTCGCCTCTAAGCTACCTTCTAAAGTAAATGTAGTGTAGTGTCTGAGTTTGCGGCTGCAAATGTGAGAGTGAATGATTGTGTTTCTCCATCATCAGTCTCTTCTTCCTCTTCCACCAGTGTCTGGCCAGGCTGCAGTCCTTGGGTATCTGAAAGGAGAAAGATACAAGGGTAGGGTTGTGGTGAGTGGACGGGGAAGCTAGAGGTGCACACTGACACCATCTGCAGCTTGTAAATCGGGAGATGATGAGGAAGTGGGATGTGAGATGGAGGAATAGGTATGAGTGTACTATCAACTTTGATATTTTCAGCTCTGCCCACTGGCCACAGCTTCTCCAACAATACTGAGCACTGTCTTTTCCAGTGAAGGATATGTAGATATGCCCGCAACCCCCCACAACCAGTTAGTTCCAGCTGCCTCCTGTTATGCACCACTTGTACTTAGAGTGCAATGTGTCAGCGGGTTGTAAAATGTGTATGGGTAATGTGGCTGACATGGTTGAATGGTGGGCAGTGTATACAAACAATGAGATGTGGGTGTGAGTCCTGCACCAGTGTGAAGTGTGTGAGGGAGCAATGCAGCTGTGTATGTGATGTTATGATAGAGATTGTGATCGATAGAGATTGTTGGCAGGTGTGTGAAATGGGAGTGGTGAATTGAACAGTGTGTGAGACTAGCAGTACAGTTGGTGGGATATGGCATTTGAAGATGCATTCACTGACCTTGACCACTCATGCAAGGTTGATGAACTTCTTGCACCACTGCATCCAAGTCCTGAGGGCTACACTGCTGGTATTGCCTGAGATGGCTGTCTGCTCCCATTGCCTTCACAGTGTCTGTCTGGATGGCTTTCTGGTCCTGTGGTGACAGAAGATTTTGCTCTTCCTGTCCACTTCTATCACCAAGGCCTCCAGTGATGTATCAGAGATCATTGGAACACGCTCTCTGCCATGTTGTACCATTCTTGCGTCTTTCCCCAGATCAAACTCACTTTTAGATTGCCTTTCAGCACTTGCTCGAGTGAAATGTGCAGGGCACCTTGAACTCATTCTAGCCTCTCTCAATTCTGTGTCCCCTGCTCAGGAATGTCTCCACTCTTTAATGCCTGGGAACAGTGCACAGATTCCTATAGTGAATGACAGTGTCAAGGATGTTAAGGAAACATCAGTAATGCCAACTGAGTGTCATTTGCATCTGACCATGTTTCTTCTCTGTGGAACAAATTAGGCAGTTTTGTTGCTAAGTTGATGATTTGGAATTATGATTTAACAGGGTGATTGAATTGTAAGAAACATCTTTGGGGTGGTTGGGCATGGGTGGTTGTTTCTGGTTCCCCATTGGGAGTGAATGAGATGTTTTCACCACACCACATGCTTCGAGTTTTAATCATGTGTACAAGTGTATTATACGCCAAAAAAAACACTCTGGTCAATTTCTCTGTGTGAAACTCCGCTGGAAGCCCATATTGTTACAAGGTTTTTGCATGGGTGTCAGGCTATGGCAGTACTGTTGCTTCTGTGTAGACGTTTCATCCCCCCTCCAGCAACCTGAGCAGATCTAGGCAGACACTGAAGTGCAATACCAAGGTCTGATCTGATTGTGGCCTTGTAACTCCATTTTCCTAGTTGTCCTCCATAGCGCTTGACTCCCTTGTAGCTGTCTTTTCAGATGACACAAGAAACCAAGATGAAAGAGATCCAATGGCGCTGTTTCAAAGAGGAGCAGAGGAGTTGTCCTTGCTGTTCTGGTCATTATCACATTGCTGTTTGTAGGAAACACATCAGCCAAGTTCTATGTTACATTAGTGATTACACTTTCATAATACTTCATTTGCTAATTGTCCTTTGGTAGTACAAAACTTGAATATTGTTGAAAAAAGACATTTTGTCAAAGCTTTTTGTCAGGGGAAGCAACAACTTAATACTGTATGAGAAGGGAGTGCTGATTGGCTGGCAAGTGGACTCTGGTAGAAGCGCTTCAACAAAATGTCTTTTTTCAGCAATTCTTCATTTATTGTTTAGTTCTTTGGGCCATTCTGAAGTTGTGGAAGGTGCTATATAAATCTAAGTTTATCCCTGCATGATCCAAATTCATAGGAACAAGGAGGAGCAGGAGAAGGCCATTCAGTCCCTCGAAACTGCTCTGCCATTTAATAAGATCATGGCTGATCTGATAGTAAAATCAAGGTCATCAGGGGTAGGTGGGAAGCCATCACCCCCTTGCTAACCAAGAATTGATCCACCTCTGCCTTAAAAATATTCAAAGACTCTGCCTCCACTGCCTTTTCAGGAAGGAAGTTCCAAGGACTCACAATCCTCTATGAGAAAAAATTTCACCTCATCTCCATTTTAAATGGGTGACACCTTATTTTTAAACAGTGACTCCTAGTTCTAGATTCTCCCACAAGAGGAAACATCCTCTCCATATCCACCCTGTCAAGACCCCTCAGGATCTTACAGGTTTCAATCAAATTGCCTCTTTCTCTCCTGAGCTCCAGCGGATGCAAGCCTAGCTTGACCAACCTTTCCTCATAAGACAACCCACTCATCCCGGTATTAGTCTGGTAAACCTTCTTTGAACTGCTTCCAATGCATTTACATCCTTCCTTAAATGAGACCAACGCTGTACACAGCAGTCCAGGTGTGGTCTCGCCAATGCCCTATACAACTGAAGCATAACCTCCCTACCTTTGTATTCAATTCTCCTGGCAATAAATGATAACATTCTATTAGTTTTCCTAATAACTTGCTGTACCTGCATACTAGCCTTCTGTGATTCATGCACTAAGACACCCAGATCTTCCTGCATCTCAGGGCTCTGCAATCTCTCGCCATTTAGATAATATGCTTCTTTTTTGTTATTCTTGCCAAAATGGACAATTTCACATTTTCCCACATTATACTGCATTTGCTAGATCTTTGCCCACTCACTTAACCTGTCCATATCGTTTTGTAGCTTCCTCACGTCCTCTTCACAACTTACTTTCCTACCTATATTTGTGTCATCAGCAAATTTGGCAACCATTCCATCCATCCCTTCATCCAAGTCATTTACATAAATTGTAAACATTTGCGGCCCCAGCACTGATCCCTGTGGCACACCACTCGTCACAACCTGACAACCAGAAAAAATCCATTTATGCCTACTCCCTGCTTCCTGTTAGCTAACCAATCTTCTATCCATGCCAATATGTTACCGCCTATACCATGAGCTTTTATTTTCCGTAATAACCTTTGATGTGGCACTTTATCAAATGCCTCTTAGAAATCTAAGTACAATACATCCACTGGTTCCCCTTTATTTACAGCACATGTTACTTCCTCAAAGAACTCCAATAAGTTGGTTAAGCATGATTTCCTTTTCGCAAAACCATGTTGACTCTGCCTGATTACTTTGGACTTATCCAATTGTCCTGCTATAGCTTCTTTATAGGGAAAATATTAGAAACTATTATTAAAGAAGCATAGCAGGGCACTTGGATAAGTTCAAGATAATCAGGCAGAGTCAGCATGGTTTTGTGAAAGGGAAATCATGTTTAACCAACTTATTGGAATTCATAAGCACTTAAGGGAATTCAGTGCAATTCTCTCACCATTGGTCAATTGGGAAAGAGGCAGAGGGTTTTGCATGCTCTGAGCCAAAGGCATGGATATATAATTATATGTGTGGTTGTGTAAAATTAAATCAATTCCTAGGGTCAGATATCACAGCCCATCTGAGTATCAGATTATTCAGTTTTCCCCTTTACTCCTGCTGAAGTAATCCTTTTGGAGGGTTCTTTGTACTTCTGTTCCTGTTTAAATCTCTCCCACCAAAAGAATGTCTTTGTTTTGTTTAGTTTACCCAGTTGCCCTCTCAGGCATTGTGGGCTCAGTTATCGTGGTCCTAGGCAGTTTCTCTGTGCTTCTGCAGGGTCCATGTTTGGTGGGTTGTGAAGTCATGGTAAGGGGGAATGCAGCACTAGGGAATTACAGTAGGGCTTCCACTAGAGAGATTTGACAATTAATTATAGATGGGGCAATTACTGCATAATTAAGCAGCTGCCATTTTGAGCTCAACTTTATAAATAGCATATAGCAGCACTAAGTTTTTGCAGGAGGTCATCTGGCTGTAAAACCACCCTCCAAATCCAAAAAGGAAAATAACTATTGATAGGAAGGAATGATCAACCAGCATTGTGGTAACACCGTGTAGCTCGGGAAAAGCCGAGGGAAAGAGAGTAGCATACTAGCAATTTTACAAAGAAGGCCAGGCAGTTAGCTTTCTGTCCAAGCCAACATTCATCCTTCAACCAATACTACCAAAACTTGTCATCAGGGTCATTTACCTCGCTGTTTATGGGGCCTTGCTGTTTATAAATTAGCTGCTTTAATTCCTTATACTACAACTGTGACTGCATTTCAAAAGTACTCCACTAGGGCGTGAAGTATTTTAGGATGACCTGAAGATGTGATTGTTGCTCTATGAATGAATGTTCTATCATTTTTTTAAATAAATAATACAGGCAATTGGAAAGGTGACAGAATTCTCTGAAGTACTCTTAATAGAAGCACCGCAACACAGCTGAATGCTGAAACCATATGTAGGTATCTAAATGCAGTAGAAACATTTCTGCTTTAAGTTACAGAAAACTGACAATGTGGAATTCTGTGCTCTGAACCCTTAGACTTGTAGCATGCTATGTACTGTAAAATGACCCACCACTTTCAGGGCAATAATGCATTTTACGGGCCTTGTAAGGAACATAGATTATTCATCTTCATAAGCAAAGCAGCACTGCCTGACCTTGAAGCATCATAAATTGTGGTACAGATAAGCACTCCATAACCATTAATATGCCTCCCTGTGAATGTCCTATTGAAAATGTAGAGCAGTGCTATATCAGTGTGAAAACCAATATACAACTTTTCCTTTTTCTAGTAAAATACACATTTTATAAATCTGGGATATTAACTGCTATATATTTGCCAATTTCAGCTTATTGGGATTGCATTGAAAGATTTCCGTCAGTCGTAAGGCTGCAATGTAGGCTGAGCTTTAGGCATAGCGACCTTGCCTGAATGTTTCCTTTGGCCAATATTTGCGAAAGAATCTTTGCAAGCAGGTCCTGGCATGAGATTGAATGAAGGTATATCCAATAGAAAGAGGGATAATCATCTAAGCAGTGGTGTGTCTGGGGCCCATTTTGGATCCCAGGCCTTAGTTATGGACTAGGCCTTAAGGATGAGATTAGACAACATCCTCACAAAATTCAGCTACCTAATGCCTATGTTTCCAGTGCCATCTTATTTCCAGAAGGTCATTTATGGTGTTTTTAAAAATAGGCATTCCTATAACCCCATGCATAATAACGCTTGGCTGAGAGCCTAGACCCATAAAAGGATTGAGAATGGGAGGTTGTTTACATAGCTGAACAGAACTGTTGACTTTGCTTGACTGACATATTTCTGTGGTTATAATAAGTTGTTCTTTCAGTGATCTCTTTTGTCAATGTCTCAACATTTATTTGCACAAGATTAAGAGGTCTGAAGTGCTTAAGGCTTCTGTTATTAATACTTGAATGGTCTGTTTGATTGGCATGTTTATGGGGTTGTAGGAACACTAATTTTTTCAAAGAATTATGATTTTTTTTCTAAGCAGTTTCACACGTGCCATTGTTACTATGGGCTTCTTTGGTTCCATTCATAGTGTATACTGGGTGAATGGGTATGAGTTGTCATTGAGTCTGCTTGGAAGGGGCATGGAGGCATTGTGGCATGGGTAAGACCTTCTAACCTTGCCTTTCAAAGGGTTCCTGAATTTAGACTATAGTTCACGATTCCTCTGACATCTGTGAACCATGAATCATGGAAAGGCTGGACTGACTGTGGGATGCCCACACCCACAAGGAGCTGGCCAGGTTGAGAGTGCAGGGTACAGGCCCACTACCCATACCCTAATCCCATGCCAGTGAAAATGAGGAGTGCCGGGAATGGGGTCAGGAAGCCGGGAATTGGGTCCCATCTGTAATTTTTAAATTGCACCCATCTCATTCCGACAAGACTGGAAGCATGAAAATCCAGGGCCCTCCACTTCACTAAAGGGGAGCTCACTGAAATGCAGGCAGAACTGCTGCCTCAGAGAAGGGCAAGAATGACATTTCTAGTGGTTGTGAAGGTGACCTTAGCCATGGACTTATATGCGTCTGACTCATTCCAGGCAGGAGAAGCTGATATACAACATCTCCCAGTTTGCCTCCATTATTGCATAAGGGGGAGAAGGGGTGATCACTGAGGATCTGTATTGTAAGAAAGCTGAATGTATCTCATTCTCTCATGGTTAATAAAAATTGTTGGTGGGTGAGTGTTGGGTGTGTAGTACATTGAAAACAGTTTGATGCTAGTGGTGTAGTTGGTAGGTTATGGTATTTGAAAATATATTTACTGATATTGACCATTCACTTGGGGTCATATAGTTGAAATTCTTTTAGCATTGCATCCAGGCCCTTGGGGCTAGACTGTTGGCATTGACCATGACAGCTATCTGCCCAGAAGGAAGAATACGTTTTGGACTAGTATTCTTATTTCCCAGTTTTTACTGCTTTCTCATTCTAGGTGACCCCACTGCCTTTGCAATATCTGCCTGGAGTGCTTCCTAGCTCCCTGTGGATAGAGGACCTCTCTCCTCCTCTCCACCTTCTGCACCAAGGCTTCCAGTGCAGTGTCTGTGAACAGTGAAGTACATCATCTCCCTTGTTGTGCTATAGTTACTCTTCATGCAGATTGGACCCTCTTGTCCAGCCACTTCCAGCACCTGTTCTAGAAAGAATGCACCTCCCCTTTAGAGGAGCAGGCTGGCTTTAAGTAGTGCAAGTTAACTTTAAGTGGTGCTAGCCTCACACAAACTTGTGCTCTCTGCTGAGGTGAGCAACCCCTCAATAGCGCAGGGTGGGTTAATTGCTTATTGCGATCCCCTTGCCTGTAATTGGGGGTTACTCAATCTCTACCCCCCATTTTTGTAAAGCAGTCCTCTTGAAAAGGGGGATTCTGTGAGCAAAAGCTGGTACCTGTGGGCAGAGGGCCCTGAAATCATCTTACTTTAGGAAGCCTCCTGAGATTCATCCCAAATGTTACAGGTATCTGTCAGTCCCACGCAAATGAGGTAATATCTTATTAACTATATACATTCCAACAGGATTTGTGCTGGAAGTCAACGCAGCTGCAACTGAATGTCTGAGGACTTATTGGGCCATAATCTATTTATTTTTAAGGTTGGTGTCTCAAAATAAAACATGAAGAAATAAATTGAACGAGGTCAGAAAGCAAAATGAACTGTTTTGACTGTAAATATCCAAACCATAATTTATAGTTTGAACTACAGAGGACAAAAGTTCCTTTATTATTCTTCATTGTTTCTATGTACAAAGCGTTGAATGCTGGATGTAGAGATTCATGGTGGTTCCAGTAGTTTACATGGAACAATTCCAATCCTTCCTCCTTGCTTGCTTTAAAGGCTAATAAACCATGAATTCAAAGAGATATTGAGTAAAGTCATACTCCTGTTAAATTGACATCTACCGCCTGAGTGACATGTCATCTAAGCATGGCTTTCCCTGCTCTAACCCGCATTCATAGATTATCTGTTACTTGCGTGACAGAGTACAAGACCACATAATAGAAAGGATTATCAAAACAAAAATTGTTTGCTTTCATTTTTAGTATCTTTGTGGTGGGATAAAAGCAGCAAATCAGATTCAGATGGATATGTGCTCATGATAATCCACCCTAAACTTTGATAGTTCATTTGACTTTGCCTTCTGAAAGTCTCTGTGGCTCCTGTGGATTATTTCCCTGTAACGCTTGGAGAAACATCAATTAGCGGAAATCAAAACTTTTCCATTGCTGCACTTACCAACATGATGCAAGACAAAAAAATCACATTCAGATGAAGAACAGAACTTGTTTGGAAAGTGGCTGCAGGCAGGAGCAGCCACGGTAGTTCTGTCTGTGTTTTCTTTGGGACATGTGAAAGTTACATATGTATTAATAACTTTCAAAGTCCTATGTCCTTTCATTTGTTTCTGGAAAGGAAGCATAGTCAATGGGGTAGAATTTGGAAACCCATACACAGTACTTACAATACGAAGACAAGCAACAGGAAGACACCCTACCTTAGCTGACCAATGCCAGTGACTGGAATAATGGGAATGAATTTTCCATTGGAGAAACACCAGCTGAATTCTTGATGCAAACCAGGAGAAAGATACAGCATTCTCCTCAATTGCAGGCTGCCATATTTAATCTATCGAGATTACATGATAATGCAGGAGGAATGCTTTTGTTATGCCCCAGCAGCCATTTTCGCATTGGAAACTATAAGAAATCTGGATGCCTTCAAAGCACCTAAGTATCTTTAAAAAAATAATCGTCATGCTGGTCAACTTTATTTCCAAAACTTTTGCGCTGTATAAAGCCTTTAGTCTTTTCTTTCGAAGGGCAAATAAAAGAGCCCATTGCAAGAATATACACAGACAGAACAAATGGTTACCACTTTTCTTCAAGTAAAAAACAATCTCTCCAAATTTGCCTCATGGATTCATTCAAGGTTTATATAACAAGCAGCCAACTTGGCTCTGCTCATTGAGGTCAGACTGCAGTGAGTTCTTTCCAGGATGAGGCCTTAACTCTTGCTCGATGTATATGTAGCTGGCATGATATTTGCTTGATTCCTTACCATGTATGGTATTTGTGTCAAATAGGCAGGAAACTTGTAATGCAATGTTCCAGAGCTGTGGTTCTGTGAATTGGATTTCCAGGATAAAGCAAATGCTGTGCTGTTTAACACCTTTAAAAACAGGTGTGAATCAATGGGGGTCTGTGTTTGCAACCTGCAAATCTGGGAATGTGGAAGTTCTGCCAAATCAATCTCCATTTCCACCCTGCAGTTGGCTTCCAGCAGGAACTCCAGTGACAGAAAGCAGTGCATCATCCCTGCTAGCTGGGAAACATTGGGGGATTGCTGGCAGGAGCTGTAGGGGTGGGGGGTTGGGCTAGAAGGGAGGGGTTGCAAGAGGGATTGTGGGGGTTGGTGTCAGCTGATTGTGGCAGATAATTTTCTTGAAGATCCGAAGGATCACAGCCTCTCCTCTTAGCCCACTAGGGTGCTGTAAAAATCACCTACCGGCTGGACCCATTGCTCGTGCCTCCAGTAAGCTGCTGGGTTTCCTGAGCCTTAGGAAACCTGGATGACCAGAACTCAAATGGTTGCTAAAATCTGAGTACTGAGAGCTTCATTAGCATGATAAAACCACTACCCACCTCTCCAGAGTGGGTTAGTCAGATGCCCTCAAACCTCCGTGGTTAAAACAGAAGTAGGTGTGTCAGAGCAATTTAGGATCAGGTTTTGCATATTTTCCTATTTAACCCCATCCCCAGGCCTTGCCGGCCCATCGTTGGGCATGGTGGGGAAGGGGTGAGTGCATAAATTTACACCCAATTAATTTTGTTGACTATCATGAAAATACAAGAACACGAAATAGGAGCAAGAGTAAATCTTCAGGCTTCATCATTGTGAAGACTGAACTTCTACATCAACACCACTTTCTAGTCCAATCCTCATAACCCTTGATTCCCTTAGAGCCCAAAATTCTATTGATCTCAGCCTTAAATATACTCATTGGCTGTACATCCACAATCCTCTGTGGTAAAGAGTTCCAAAGATTCGCAATTTCTCCTCATCTCTGTTCTAGGTGGCCAACCTTTTATCCTAAGGCTATGGGCTGAATTGTGGGTCTTCCTCCAAGAGGTTGCAGATGTCTGCGACCACCTGATTCCAGAACCACAATCTTTGCTGGAATTAATGGTGCGAGGAGTGAAGGAAGCTGACCCTGGACCAATAGACTCTCACCTCTCCAAGGTGACTTATGTCCACCCCTTCTGTTCTGTCCACTTGCATTTGGCTGTACAGAATGCTGCAACTGCTGCACCTCTTGTCATTGCTACCTGGGACACATTTTGCTGCTGATCTGGAGGAGGCTTCACTTCCTCCTCAATGGTCCACCCTACTTCAGAATATGTGGACCCAATGCCCCTGTGTAAGCCCACAGGGCTAAAAGGTCAATAGCCCCTTTGAGGTCTCCAAGTCACTTCAAGGAAATGTCACCAAGTTGCTCTCCCCACACCCAATCACTGTGTTTAGCCTCAAGGACTTGCTCCTGTCAGCACAACCTTTGAGGTTGTTCTCAGGCTTACCAGATCCTCCTTATAAAGTGCTAAAACACCATGCCAGTTTTAGGCTTCAATGAGTTCCTGCTTTGCTCTTGCCTTTTCTCACCTGCCGCGTTGCCGAGGCAGCATTTGAACCATGTGCCATTTGGAAAGGCATATTGCAAGGATAAAATGAGTTCTAATTGACTTTTTCAATTGCTTCAATTGGCTTTCCGCTTCAGCCATGGAGGTTTAAACTTCATGCCCAACCCAACCCTGGGAAGGACAGAGGGAGGTGGAAACACTTGGGTGTAGTTAATGGTTTGCCAACATCTAAAGGGGAGATCAGGAAAAAAAACAAGATATTTACAACGCACACTTCCAATTCTTATTATCACATTCTGTTTATCCAATTCTTGTTTTGCCTTTTTATCCAGGAGACAGATTCTTAATGGTAAGAGAAAATGAAAAAAAGATTGGAAGAACCAAGTCAGTGACTAACAGATCATCTTCAAGGGGTCTATAATATGGCTGTTGCTCTTTAGTTCTCTGCCTGATGGCAAGTCCTTGACAATTACCCACTGAACCATGGCAAAGTGATGTGATTTTTTACTGTGGGTTGGGTGAGGAGACAGGCCCTAAGCCTGTCTCAACCAGAATAGGGATTGAACCCTCTGCTGTCACTGGTATTCTCATTCACTTGCTAAATGGCCGCCCATAAAATTGTTAAGAGGTTCAAAAGGTGAACCCAGATTATTACATTAAATTAAACTGCAGAAATAGAACAAACAAGTGCAGAGAAGGATAATTGTGGGACAGATGGCAAGAAGATTCTTTACACATAAAGAATGGTCAACATAAACTATAATATAAAAACTAATACTGACTTCTCTCATGTATGATAGTGTAGTGGTTATGGTACTATGGTATAAAACCAGGAAACATCATCTCAGGATAAGGGGTAGGCCATTTAAGACTGAGATGAGGAGCAATCTCTTCATTTAGAGGGTAGTGAATCTTCTGCCTGTGAATAAACTCTAATGTATGACATAGTTCTGTGTTTGAAGTGCTGATTCTTACAAATATTAGCTAATTAATGAAAGGCAAAATCTTTTTGAAATAGGAAAGGATTTACATTTGTATAGTGCCTTTCATAATTCCAGGACATCCCAAAGCACTTCAAAGCTAACAAGATACAGTGTCGCTGTCATAGCAGCCAATTTTCACCTAATAAGGACCCAGTAAGAGCCATGAGACAAATGACTGAATAACCTGTTTTTTAAAAATGTATTTGTTCACTGGATATGAAAATCACTGGTTAGGGCAGCATTTATTAACCGTCCCTAATTGCCCTTGAGAAGGTGGTGGTGAGCTGCCTTCTTGAACTGCTGCAGTCCATGTGGTGTAGGTACACCCACAGTGCTGTTAGGGAGGGAGTTCCAGGATTTTGACCCAGCCACAGTGAAGGAACAGCGATATATTTCCAAGTCCAAGTCCAATATTTCCAGGGTAGTGTGTGGATTGGAGGGGAACTTCCAGGTGGTGGTGTTCCCATACATCTGCTGCCCTTGTCCTTCTAGATGGTACAGGTCACGGATTTGGAAGGCATTGAAGGAGACTTGGGGAGTTGATATACTGCATTTTGTAGATGGTTACCACTGCTGCTACTGTGCATTGGTGGTGGAGGGAGTCAATGTTTAAGGTGGTGGATGGGGTGCCAATTAGGTGGGCTGCTTTGACCTGGATGGTGTTGTGCTTCTTGAATGTTGTTGAAGCTGCACTAATCCAGGCAAGTGGAGAGTATTCCATCAACCCCTGTTGACTTGTGCCTTGTAAATTGTGGACAGGCTTTGAGGAGTCAGGAGGCGAGTTACTCGCTGCAGGATTCCTAGACCCCGGACCTGCTTTTGTAGCCACTATATTTATATGGCTGGTCTAGTTCAGGTTCTGGTCAATGGTAAGCCCCAAAATGTTAATAATGGGGGATCCATTGAATGTCAAGGGAAGATAGTTAGATTCTCTCCGTTTGGAGATAGTCATTGCCTGGCCTTGTGTGGCACAAATGTTAGTTGCCACTTGGCAGCCCAAGGCTGAATATTATCCAGGTCTTGCTGCATATAGGCACAGACTGCTTCAGTATCTGAGGAGCCGTGAATGGTGCTGAACGTTGTGCAATCATCAGTGAACATTCCGGCTTCTGATGGAAGGAAGGTCATTGAAGCAGCTGAAGGTGGTTGGGCCTAGGACACTACCCTGAGGAACTCCTGCAATGATATCCTGGAGCTGAGATGACTGACCTCCAACAGCCACAACCATCTTCTTTTGTGCTAGGTTTGATTCCAACCAGTGGAGAGTTGTCCCCCAATCTGCATTGACTTGCTTTTGCTAGGGCTCCTTGATGCCACACTAGACCAAATGTCAAGGGCAGACACTATCACCTACCTCTTGAGTTCAGCTCTTTAGTCCACATTTGGATCAAGGCTGTAATGAGGTTAGGAGTTGAGTGGCCCTGGTGGAACCCAAACTGAGTGTCAGTGAGCAGATTATTGCTGAATAAGTGCCTATTGGTAGCACTGTTGATGACACCTTCCATCACTTTGCAGATGATTGAGAGTAGGCTGATGGGGTGCGTTAGATTTGTCCTGCTTTTTGTGGATAAGACATACCTGGGCAATTTTATGTGGATGCCAGTGTTGTAGTTGTACTGGAAGAGCTTGGCTATGGGTACAGGCCAAGTTCTGGAGTGCAAGCCTTCAGAGCTATCGCCATAATGTTGTCAGGGCCCAGAGCCTTTGCAGTATCTAGTGCCTTCATCTATTTCCTCATTTGATGTGGAGTGAATCTAATTGACTGGAGATTGGCATCTGTGATGCTGGAGACCTCAGAAGAAGGCAGAGATGGATCATCCACTCAGCACTTTGGGTGAAGATGGTTGCAAATGTTTCAGCCTTGTGTTTATTACTGATGTGCTGGGCTCCTGCATCATTGAGCATAGGGATGTTTGTGGATCCTCCTCCTCCAGTCAGTTGTTTAATTGTCCTCCACCATTCATGACTGGATGTGGCTGGACTGCAGAGCTTAGATCTGATCCATTGGTTGTGGGATCTCTTAGCTGTGTCTATCGCATGCTGCTTTCACTGTTTGGCATGCAAGTAGTCCTGTGTTATAGCTTCACAAGGTTGACCCCTTATTTTTAGGGAGTCCTGGTGCTGCTCCTGGTCTGCCCTCCTGCACTCTTCATTGAACCAGGGTTGATCCCTTGGCTTGATAGTAATGGTAAAGTGGGCCATGAGTTTACAGATTGTGGTTGAATATAATTCTGCTGCTGCTGGTGGCTCACAGTGACACATGGATGTCCAGTTTTGAGTTGCTAGATTTGTTTGAAATATTCAGCATGGTGGTAGTGTTACACAGCATGATGGAGGGTATTCTCAATGCAAAGGCAGGACTTTGTTTCCCCAAGGACTGTGACTCCTAGCAATACTATCATGGACAGATGCATCTGCAAAGGTAGATTGGTGAGGATGAGTGAAGTAGGTTTTTGGTTCTCTTGTTGGTTCTCTTACCACCTGTCACAAAACCAATCCTTTAGGACTTGGCCAGCTCGGTCAGCAGTGGTGCTACCAAGCCACTCTTGGTGATAGACATTGAAGTCCCCTACCCAGAGTACATTTTGTGCCTTTGCCACCCTTTATGCTTCCTCCAAGTGGTGTTCAACAAGGAGGAGGACTGATTCATCAGCTGAGTGGGGAGGTGGGAGGGTGTGGTAGGTGATAATCAGCAGGAGGTTTCCTTGCCCAAGTTTGACTTGATGACATGAGACTTCATGGGGTCTGGAGTCAATGATGAGGACTCTCAGGGCAACTCCCTCTCTTATGACACAGTTGATGGTAAATGCTGAGCTGCTCAAATCTTAGAGGGAAATTAAAACAATTGCCACAACTGTTTTGCAATTTGTATTTTTATTTCGAGATGTAAGTCCACCGAATCTTAGAAGCTTTTTACAAAACTAAATTATTCATAAAAGAAATAATTTTAAACACATACATAGGTCTACAAATTACTACTATGATAACTCCTGGCTCCCCTGATTAATCTAACTTCCAGTTACACCTCCGTTAAGGCAACAGTAAAACACATAGATTTTAAAAGACCCAGGCAAAGTAACTCGATACCCTGAAATTTCTGAACCCATTTTACATTACCTCCTATACTTATTACACTAATACATTACCAAATGCAAGCATTAACATAGCAATATATATACAAATCCTTCGTATGAACAGAAATCATTGCAGTCCAGTGTCTAGGTTTTAAATGTCCAATCTTCCCTTTTCAGCTTCAAACTCTTGACAATGCATCTGCAATCAGATTTTCTCATCCAGCCACATGTGTAATCTGTAGATTAAATGGTTGCAGTAATAAACTTCTTCTGAATAGCCTTGGACTTTTGTCTCAAAATTTGTCCAGAAACTTTAAAGGATTGTGGTCTGTATAAACAATTGTTTCTGACGAATTGTTTGCAATGTAAATTTCAAAATGCTGCAATGCTAATTAATACCAGACCCAAAGTCTTCTTTTCAATCATTGAATATCTTCTTTGTTGTACATTCAACTTCCGTGAAAAATACCCCATTGGTTTCTCAATTCCATTTTCTTCATCTTGTAACAGAACGCCTCAATGCCTATATCGCTTCAGTTGATAATCAACTTAAATTGCTTGGCATAATTGTCAAAACTAGTGTCATAGTCAATACAGTTTTCAAACTGTCAAATGTCTTTTAACACTCCTGTGTCCATTGAATCTTGTTCTTTTTTAATAGTTCAGTCAACGGAGCAACTGCACTGCTAACACCCACTCATGCCCAGAAATCTCAAATCTTCTCATTTTGTTGTAGGCATAAGGAAATACTCAACAGCCTTGACTTTCACATCTCTTGGAGCCACCTTATCACGTCCAATGGTATGGCCTAGATATGTAACTTGCGCTTTTGCAAATTCACTTTTAGCCAAGTTCATCACCAAATTAGCTTCTTGTAATTGACAAAACAATTCTTCCAGATGCTAAGTGCTCCTCCCATGTCTGACTGAAAGCTATCAAGTCATCAATATAAACAGCACAATTGCTCAGACCTGCAATTACTTTGTTTGTCAGTCTTTGAAATATAGCAGGTGCCTTTTTCATACCAAATGGCATGACTTTAAACCGACAAAGTCCATCTGGCGTCACAAAAGTTGATCCGATAACGGTACTTGCTAATATCCTCTCAGCAAGTCAATCTTTGTGATGAATTTTGATTGTCCCACTTTCTCAATGCAATCTTCCAACTGTGGATAGGATATGAATCTGCTTTTGTCACCTCATTCACATTTCAATAGTCCACACAAAGTCTTTGTGTTCCATCCAGTTTCAGTACCAACACAATAAGTGAACTCCAATTAGCGCAACTAGACTCAATGATATTGAATTCATGCTTCAAAATGATTTCTTTCTGTACTAATGATAGCTTTGCTGGATTTAATCTATAAGGATGTTGCTTTATCGAAGATGAAACTTCAACAGATACATCATGTATAGCTAAATTTGTCCTCCCCTGTTTATATCACAAATTGATTTGTGTGACTGCAATAGCTTCTCCAAATCACTTTGACACTTGTCTGAAAGGTAACTCAATTCTACCTTTAAATTTTCAAGCATCGCCTTATTTCCCAATTTGATTAGAGGAAAATCAATTTTAGAATCCTGCATTTCTACTTCTTTCTCATTATCTATCATCACTAACCCTCCTTTTGGTCCTCTTCCCTGTCAAAGTACTTTTTAAGCATATTTACATGATGCACCCTCCCTGCTTCTTTCTTCTATATGGAGTGTTTAATTAAATAATTTACGTCACTCCATTTTATTTCAATCCTGTGAGGCCCACTAAACCTTGCCCTTAATGAGTCACCGAGTATTGGTAACAAAACTAGCACTTTTTCCCCAGCAATAAAACTATGAGTTGTAGCTTTCCTGTCTCCCTTCAATTTCACCACTTGCTGTGATACCTTTAAATGTTCCCTAGCTAACTCACATCCTCTGTCCAATCTCTCTCTGAAGTTCGATGTATAACCCAGGAGAATAGTTTCTGAATTTTGATCCACCAATTACTCATGAATCAATTTCAATTCTTAGTGGTGGTAGATAATGAGAAAGAGGTAGAAATGCAGGATTCTGAAATTAGCTTTCCTCTAATCAAATTGGGAAATAAGGGGGTACTTGAAAATTTAAATATAATCTCCTTACGTCATGACCATAAACTAGTTCAAAAGGACTAAAACCAGTCGGTGCATTAGGAGCGTCTCTAATCGTAAATAACAGGAATGGAATTCCCTTATACTAATCCTGTGGATAATCCTGACTATACACCCTCATCATAGTTTTTAGAGTTTGATGCCATCTTTCTAAAGCCCCTTATGATTCAGGATGTTAAGCTGTTGACATAAATTGTCTTATCCCCAGTTCTTTACTTCTTAGATAGCTGTGACATGAAATTTGAACCCTGATTAACATTGTATTTCCTTTGGTAAACCATATCTTGTAAAAAGCTTAAGTCAACTCTTCCACAATTTTCTTTCTTGTAATATTTCTCAAAGGTATCGCTTCAGGAATCCTTGTAGACACATCCATTATTGTCAGTAAGTACTGATTTTCACTTTTAGTCTTAGGGAAGGGTCATACACAATCAATCATGACCCTAGTAAAAGGTTCTTCAAATGATGAAATTAGAATTAAAGGTGCTAGCTTAATCACTCTTGTGATTTCCCTATCACCTGACATATGTGACATGTTCTACAGAATTTGACTACATCCCTGTGCAATCCAGGCCAATTAAAATGTTTTTGTACTTTCGCCTGTGCCTTTCTAATTTCTAAATGTTCCCTCATTGGAATTTCATGAGCTATCTTCAGAATCTCATTTCTATATCCAAATGTTATTATAATCTGATGCATCTCCCTCCAGCTTTCATTTGCTGAATCATGATAAGGCCGCCATTTTTTTGTTAAAATGTTACCCTTAAAGTAATAACATTCTGGAATACATTTTGCCTCTGTTTCTGAGTAAGCTGTCTGGTATAACTGTTTTATTTGCAAATCCTTTATTTGTAACTCTATCAAATGCCATGAGTTAAACACCTCAGCTGCATTGTCTTCCACTCTCTCTTCCTGAACAATGTTATCAAAAACAGTGCCAGCTTGGACTTTCACACCTTCTCTCTGCCTTTGAACTTCCTGTTCTTTTCGTTTCAACCTATGAGCCTGTGATCTTGTTATCACACAATCCGGAAACACTCCAGGATGCTGTCTCTGCAACACTTCTGTTGAAAACACTTCTACAGGCTGCTCAACTACCATAGGCATTACCCACAACTAAGACACAACTATATCATCAACCAAAATGAATTGAACCCCTGCAATGGGCAATTTTTCCACTAATTCAACAATCACCTCACTTGTTTTCTACTTACTCTTTAAGTTTAACTTCCAGAATGGAATAGGTTTAGCATCTCCATGAGCCCCACTTATTATCACCTGTTCCTGCAATACTCCCACTGAACAACAAATATCACTATCCCACAACATTAAGGATTGACTAGCCACTGTGTCTCTTAAAATTTTAACAACTTTACCTACTCCACACTGTACACATGGAAAGATTTTCCCTTCACATACTAAATTTTTAAACATTTCTGCAACCTGTTCCTCAGAATCCTCTTGGGTAAATTGTGAACACATTCCCACTTCTTTACCTATCTTTACTCCTGTTTAACTTGTGCCTGAACCTCAGAACCCACAGTACTTCTACTTACAGAACTTTGCTGCACTCCAATAATCCCAACAGATATTCCCTGCAATTTCCAACTTGCTGACTTTTGTGTGTCCAACTTTATTACAATGAAAACACCTCAATTTTCGAATGTCACTTCTACCCTCAGCACCTTCCTTTTTATTCTGAGAAAAAATTTCCTGGGAATTTCCACCTACTTCTTCTCTTCTCTGACCACCCACCTTCCTTTCACCTTCCTACTTCCCAACCTCCTCTGATTTAAAAGGGTGACGAAAAAGCTTTAGCTCTGTGAACTAACTCATAGTTATCAGCTATCTCTGCTGCTTGTCTCACCCTTTTAACCCTCTGTTCCTCCACATGAGTCCTCACCACTGAAGGAATTGAATCTTTAAATTCTTCCAAAAGAACTACCTCTCTAGGAGCTCCATATATCATCATTATCTTTAATGCACGTATCCACCGGTCAAAATTACTTTGTTTTACCCTTTTCAACTCAATATATGTTTGCTCAGGTTGTTTTCTCATATTCCTAAATTTCTGCCTGTATGCCTCAGAAACCAACTCATATGCACTCAAAATAGCCTTCTTTACCACATATAGTTCACTGACATGTCTGCTGACAGTGAAGCATAAACCACATGTGCTCTACCACCAAACTGGATTATAGCAACAATGTCCAGTTTTCCTGTGGCCATTTCATCTGTTCAGCTATCTTTTCAGATGAAATAATGAATGCTTCAACATCTCTTTCCTCAAACTTCGGAAGAGCTTGTACAAATTTAAACACCTCCCCACTGGGTTTTAGGTTAAAGGTTTTCTCATCATCAAATCACTCCTTAGCATCTGATGTCTCCATTTTAAAATCCAGCTTTTTAAGCCAGCACTCTGTCCCTTTCCTTCATTCTCTCTTCCATTGCTAACTTTTCCCTCTGGAGATCAGGTTTCTGTATTTACATTTCCTTTTGAAAAAATCTCTCTATTTCCCTTTCTTTTCCTGCTGCCTCTACTTCAATGTTTTTCCATTTCCTATTCTTTTTTCTTTTCATTTGCCTCCAATTCAAGTTTTCTCAGTTTCTTTGATTGTTCAAATTCAAGCCTCTTCATTTCTAACTGAAGTCTCACTTCCTATAGTTTTGACTCACTAGTCACTTCCAGCTTTAAATGCTGCGCTATCACTTCAACTATGCCTGCTTTCTTTGCCCCAATAGGTAACCTCAACTGCAACTTATTCACCAACCCTGTTAACTTACCCTTAGATACTTTTTGTAACCCAATCAGGGCATATCTTCTACTTCCAAAAACGTTTTAGCCATGGATACAGCCATTTTTGCAGTCTCACCACTTTAAAAATACCTCACACCAACTCCTGAATTCAAAGTGCTTCTCGTATTCATAGCCTTGAGATTCACCAACTCCAAACCAATCAAGGAATATCAAATATATCCTGCAAAGAGCCCCCAATTACGTTATGGCACAGCCGATGGTAAATGCTGAGCCGTTCAAATTCCTAAGGGGAACTTGAAACAACTGACTCATAGACATTTACAGCATAGAAGGAGGCCATTTGGCCCATTGTCCATGCCGGTCAACAAAGACCTGACTACATTAATCCCATTTTCCAGTGCTTGGCCCATAGCCCTGGAGGCTATGACAAAGCAATGAATATATAAATAATTCTTAAATGTTACAAGAATTTCTGACTCAACCACCCTTTCAGGCAGTGAGTTCCAGACTCACTGAGCCAAAAATTTCTCCTCAACTCCCCTCTTAGCCTTCTACCTCTTTCCTTAAATCTATGCCCCCTGGTTATTGACCCCTCTACTAATGGAAAAAGTGCCTTCCTATCCACCCTATCTATGCCCCTCATAATCTTATACTCCTCTATCAGGTCCCCTCTCAATGTTAGCTGCTCCAAGGAAACAACCCCAGCCTATCCAATCTTTCCTCATAGCTCAGACCATCCAGCCCAGGCAGCATCCTGGTAAATCTCCTCTGCACCCTCTCCAGTGCAATCACATCCTTCCTATAAGTGGTGACCAGAACTGCCTGCAGTACTCCAGTTGTGGCCTAACCAGCATTTTATACAGTTCCAGCAATACCTCCCTGCTCTTGTATTCTACGCCTCAGCTAATAAAGGCAAGTTTCCCATATGCCTTCTTAATCACCTTATCAACCTGCCCTGCTACCTTCAGGGATCTGTGGATTTGCACACCAAGGTCCCTCTAGTCTTCAGTACTTACCAGGGCTCTACCATTCATAGTGTAATTCCTTGCCTTGTTAGCCCTCCCCAAATGCATTACCTCACACTTTTCCGGGTTGAATTTCATTTCCCGCTGCTCTGCCCACCTGATCAGTCCATTGATATCCTCCTGCGGTTTATGGCTATCCTCCTCACTATTTACCCCCCCAACTAATTTTTGTGTCATCCGCGAACTTCTTGATCACACCCCCTACATTTAAGTCCAAATCTTTTGTGTACACCACAAACAGCAAGGGCCCCAGCACTGAGTCCTGCGGAACCCCACTGGAAACAGACTTTCAGTCACAGGAACATCCTTCTACCATCACCCTCTGCTTCCTGCCTCTCAGCCAGTTTTGGATCCAACATGCCACTTTGCCTTCGATCCCATGGGCTCTTACTTTCTTGATCAATCTGCCATGAGGGACCTTATCAAAAGCCTTGCTAAAGTCCATGTAGACTGCATCAAATCCATTACCCTCATCAACACTCCTGGTTATCTCCTCAAAAAATTCGATCAGATTTGTCAAACATGATCTTCCCTTAACAAATCCATGCTGACTATCCCTGATTAATCTGTGTCTCTCCAAGTGCAGACATACCCTGTCCCTCAGAATACTTTCTAGTAACTTCCCACCACTGGAGTTAGACTGACTGGCCTGTAATTTCCTGGTCTATCCCTTTCTCTCTTGTTTAATAATGGGGCAATGTAATCAGTCCTCCAGTCCTCTGGCACATTACCTGTGGCCAGAGAGGATTTGAAAATTACTGCAAGGGCCCCTGATATCTCTTCCCTTGCCTTCCTCAATAGCCTGGGATACATCTCATCTGAGCCTGTGGATTTATCCACTTTTAAGGTCACTAAACCCATTAGTACCTCCTCTCTCTATGTTAATTTCCTCTAGTATTTCACCATCCCTTACCCTGATGTCTATACCTGCATCGTCCTTTTCCATTGTGAAGACCGACACCAACTATTCATTGAGGACTGTACCCGCATCTTCTGGGTCAACACACAGATTACCTCTATGGTCTTTAATTGGCCCTACTCTTTCCCTAGTTAATCTCTTGCTGTTTATGTATTTAAAAAACACTTTTGGGTTTTCCTTTATTCTACCCACCAATGCTTTCTCATGCACTCTCTTGGCTTTCCTAATTTCCTTTTTAAGTTCCCCCCTGCACTTTTTATACTCCTCTAGGGACTCTGCCATATTGAGCCCTTTTTTATCTGCCATAAGCTTCTCTTTTTTTTCTTAATCCTAACCTTTATGTCCCTTGACATCCAGGGTTCTCCAGGCTTAGTCCCCCACTTTGTCTTAATGGGAACATATTTGCCCTGTAGTCTCGCTATTACCTATTTGAATGCCTCCCACTGCTCTGACACAGTTTTATCTACAAGTAGCTGCTCCCAGTCCACTTGTGTCAAATCGTATCTCATTTTAGTAAAATTAGCCTTTCCCCAGTTTAGAACTTGTATTCCCGGCCCAGCCTTATCCTTTTCCATAGCTATCCTAAATCTAACTGCGTTATGGTTACTATCTCCAAAATGCTCCCCTACTGGTATGCCTTACACTTGCCTGGGGTCATTTCCGAATATTAGGTCCAGAGCTGTCTCCTCCCTTGTTAGGCTTTCTATGTACTGGCTAAAAATGTTCTCCTGGATGCAACTTAAGAATTTTGCTCCCTCCCTACCGTGCACACTAAACTTGCCCCAGTTCATATTTAGTTGGTTAAAATCTCCCACTATTACTGCCTTATTATTCTTACACTTCTCTGAAATGTGATTACATATTTGATCCTCTATCCCTTCCTGACTATGGAGGCCTAGAGTACAAACCCAACAGTGTGTTTGTCCCTTTTGTGTTTTTTATGTCAACCCGTATGGCCTCATTTTATGATCCTTCCAAGATATCATCCCTCCTATCTGCTATAATTGATTCCTTGATTAATATTGCGACCCCCCACTCCCCCCACCACCCCCCCCCACCCCCCGACAACCCTCCTCTACTATCCCCCTTTCTATCTCAGCTGAATACCCTATAACCACGGATGTTGAGCTGCCAATCCTGCCCTTCTTTTAGCCAAGTCTCGGTCATAGCTATGATATCATAAATTATCTCAAATCATTCTGCTCTATTCTTCTGTTCCTATACTGTGTGGCACCGGGATTAATCCGGGGATTACTAACTTTGAAGTCCTGCTTTTCAATTTCCTCCCTAACTCCTTAAATTCTGCTTGCAGGACCTCATTTCTCTTTCTTTCTATGTCATTAGTCCCAACATGGACCACGACATCTGGCTGTTTGTCCTCCCCCTTCAGAACCCCCTGCAGCTGTTCCGTGACATCCTTGACCCAGGTACCCGGGAGGCATCATACCATCCTAGAGTTACGTCTCTGGCCGCAGAAGCGCCTGTCTACTCCCCTCCCTAAGGAATCCCCTACCACTATTGGCCGTCCACACTTCTTCCTCCCCCTGTGAGAAGCTGGACCACCCACAGTTCCATGGCCTTGGCTCTGGTTGGCCTATACAGAGGAACTGTCACTTTCACTGTTTTACAAGACTGAAAAATGGTTTGCGAGCGAGATGCACTCGGGGGATTCCCTCACTGCCTGGTTCCCTTCTTCTGTCTGGCAGTCACCCATTCCCTCTTTGCTTGCAATTCCTTATTCTGTGGGGTGACCATGTCCTGAAATGTGCTATCCCCGAACCTCTAGCCTCTAGAATGCACCATAGCACCCTCAGCTGCCACTCAAGCTCCAGACCTGGGAGCTCAAGGTGCTCCAGTCGGAGGCACCTTCTGCAAACATGGTCATCCAGACCGTGAGGAGCATCTAGGATTCCCCACATAGCGCATGATGTGCAAATCAAGGGTCTGAGCTCCCCAGACATATCTTAACTAAATAGAATATGGACCCTTGCTTTTATTTTACCCTTACTCCTGCCTGAGTCTCGTTGTTTTAACCTCTCTCCTGAAGTCTCGCTGTTTTAATCGCGCTCTCCCGAAGTCTCGCTGTTTTAATCGCTCTCTCCCGAAGTCTCGCTGTTTTAATCGCTCTCTCCCGAAGTCTCGCTGTTTTAATCGCTCTCTCCCGAAGTCTCCCTGTTTTAATCGCTCTCTCCCGAAGTCTCGCTGTTTTAACCTCTCTCTCCCAAAGTTAAACTGAAGTCCCGCTGCTCTCCGCACCTTTGTCAAAATTGAAGTCCCCACCGCTTTGTGCGCCCATATCAAACTGAAGTTCCCACCGCTCTCCGTGTCCTTGTCAAACTGAAGTTCCCACCGCTCTCCGTGTCCTTGTCAAACTGAAGTTCCCACCGCTCTCCGTGTCCTTGTCAAACTGAAGCTCCCACTGCTCTCCGTGTCCTTGTCAAACTGAAGTCCCCGCCGCTCTCCGTGTCCTTGTCAAACTGAAGTTCCCACCGCTCTCCGTGTCCTTGTCAAACTGATGCCTCTCCCGCTCTCCTTGCCCTTTTCAAACTGCCACAACTGTTTTGCAATTTGTACATTTATTTCGAGATGCATGCCTTGAATTCAGTAGTAATAAGTCCACTGAGTCTTAGAGGGTTTTTACAAACTAAATTCAACATTTCTTAATAAAAGAAATAATTTTAAGCACATAATAGTTCTACAAATTACTACTATGATAACTCCTAGCTCCCCTGATTAATCTAACTCCCAGTTACACCTCCATTAAGGCAACAGTAAAACACATAGATTTTAAAAGACCCAGGCAAAGTAACACGATAACCTGAACAGTCAAATTCAAAGTGAGTTTTTCTCAGCTTCGGTTCCTGGTAGACAGTAGCTTGAGGTTTAGGTGCTGGAGGCTTTACACACTTGTGTTAGATCTTAAGGACAGCAGAAGGCATTTGTGCCCTTACACACAGCCTTCTCTCGTTATGCATATTTTCCCCTTTGAATGCAAATTCCCATTGTTTCACTATGTCTTTGGACTTTACCTCTCTAATAATAAAAATCTATCATAGTACTAATTTTACCAGTAATCTTTGGGAAAAATAAACACACTGCTTCTTAACTTTTTCTGGCTAGGTGTAACATTTCACCCCCCGTTTTGAATTGAAGCCACTCTGGTTTAATTAAGAATCCCTTTATACCTCACATTCTAAAACTTCATCCATGTTTACCTAATTAGCATTTCAAACCTGGCTTTTCTTCTTACGTCAAAGCCTTTGGACCAGCTGTCTTTTAATTCATTTAGGTGCAACATACGCATACACACAGACTCCACTATTATTCTACTTTACAATAAATTCCAATAACATTATGAAAATTACTATATCTTCCTGACACCCTCCAATCTGTGTACCACCATGTGGCCACCTCTAGTAGGTCTGTCTGTCCTGCTGATGGGGCAGGGCATCACCAGTGATGGTGGCATCTGGGACATTATAAGTTTGATTCAGTGGGACCAAATGTTAGTGAAGGATACTTTTCAGGGATGGCAGGGCTGGGCTTGTCATTTCCAGTGCTGAGGTTGATGCTGGGTTGTCCATTCAGTTTCATTCCTTTTTGACTTCTCTGTAGTGGTTTGGCCATTTCACAGGGCAGCTAAGAGTCAACCACATTGCTGTGAGGCCAGACCTGGTAAGGTAAGGACAGCAGAAGGCATTTGTGAACCAGATACAACAATTACTGAGGCTAGCTTTTAATTCCAGATATATTAATTGAATTTAAATTTCACCAGCTGCTCTGGTGGGATTTGTACCCATGTCCCCAGGGCATTAGCCTGACCTCTGGTTTACTAGGCCAATGATATTACCACTATGCCACCACTGCCCCTAAAGTGATATTGGCTGTTTACACCAGTTCTTCACTAATGTTGCAATGAGAAATCAGGAGAATCCTTGAAGAAATTCCAGGTATATGTGCTTAAGTCCTGGATTGGGGCCTGCACCCACAACCTTTTGACTCTGGGGTGAGAGTGCTGCTACTGAACAAAAGCTGGAATCCAACCCTCAATGGTATGTAATTGATTTATTTTTGGAGGGGTGGGATCCTGAATGCAGTGCTAAACATCAACAGTTTGCCAATGCTTTCTTCACAATATCCACCATGTTCATTCACATCTACTTTATTAATAAGTTTTATAGTAAATAATTTTTGTCCTGTACATAAGAATTAGGAAATATGTCAAACTCGCTTAAAGTAAGTTCCATGGAAGCATTTCACAGTTCTCAGTGTTGTAATTCTATATACCAATATATAACCTTTTATACAGCTGTTTGGCACAGAAATTTTGCACAGAATCTCCACTGGCTATGGCATCGCAAAGTGAACCACAGGCCCTTTTTGGAATCCTGCGATATCATAGGTCAGGTTGTTAGGCTGAGCGGATCAAAATTCCCAGATTGTGAAGGGAAGCAGATTGAAGCATAAAACTCAGTAACAACAGATAATTGAGGGACACCTGGTAGGGTGAGCAACTGTCTCAATTTTTAACATTTAGGACCGGTGCAACAATTCAGGGGAGTATAATTTGTCCCCTAAAAAGAATCACTCTTTTAAAACAGGCTACTCTCTTTATTGCCTAAGTATTAAGTATTACCGTGGGCAGATTGCAGAAAGGAACATCAGGTGGGAGGAATTACATGCCCCTTACAGAAACCACTGATGTTCCTTGCTTTCATTTCAATGGATTCTGCAGTCCTCTCCATGAGATTTTCCTTCCTGCACCCCATTAAAGGTAATGCTTAAACCTCAGTAGTAAAGAGAAAATCTACCTCAGCATAAAACATTCTAGACAGTGCATTCTAGACAGTGATACTGTGTAAATAGGTTTTCCAGGGAGATATGTGTGTACATTGTCAAAATATTAGTCAATGTCCCTATTCATACATTAGGATTTTAAGAATCTTATCCAAAAATGTTGACAGAAAAATATATTAATATTCAACAGCATTACTTGAACATGAAGAATGTTATATGTTTGACCTTGATTTGCATGCATACTCTACTGAATGTGGAATTTATAGGGTTTGGAACCGGTGTACAGAATTCTGGGCCACTAAAGCTGGTTGAAAGTGAAGACATACCTGGAAATAGAAGTAATAAGAAAAAATGTATGCCATTCTACATTTGAATTGGTATTAAATAATTGCACTGTTAGGGGTCACAGCAGAATTCCAATTTAATTCAAAATTAAGTTAAGATGGCTTTTTCTGTGTCAATGGCACTTTGACAACAATATAACTTTGAACTTCTGAAGGATTTGGAATTGTAAATGAAACAAAACAGAAATGCTGGAAGCCCTCAGCAGTGGGACAGTGGACAAGTTTCAGGTATAACTCTTCTGATTTGGGTTTGTTAATGTCTGAGAGGAAAGTGCTTATATCCATTCCCTTGCAACAACTTCCAAGTCTCATCCATTCACAGATGCAGCGCAGCCAAAACTCACAGCTGTCAAGCATTTTCAACAGATTCCACAGTGCCTAGATGAGGTTTTAAGAAATTCCTTTGTCCTTACACATTAGCTAAAAGGAATTACCGTAACATCTGATATTGTGGAAGTGGGAAACTTGCCATCTTGACCTTGCCCAAAGCATTCCGGAACTCTGGGTCACAGATTTATTGTCTCATGTGTCTTCAAAAGGTCATGGAGGCCTTTTGTGGCTTTCGGAAAACCCAAGCAACCAATCTGCTATTGATTTTTCTGCTATGCAGCTTTGTATGGCAGATGGGCACATGTTAGTATAGTTCCATAGATCTTTGTCATTGGAAAGGCATGTTCCACTGCAGCAGCTTCCAGCTGTTAGTACTACACTGATCCACCACAACCAATCACCAGACTTCCTATAAATGGAACCATTCTGTTTAGATTGCCTCATGTTTACATGTAATGCCTGCAGTTTTTATAGGTTGGAGCAGCTGTGATTGAATGAATAATTAAAAATCATCGCTAATTTTGTTTTTTTTTCCCTCTCTCTCTCCATTTAGCCACTTGTATTTCTGGGTGCTCGTCAGAGTGAAGGAGGATGGTGCTGAAGAATGGGACATTCTTTAACTTTTTTGTAATAGGGCCATTGTCACATACACATAGTTCAGGTCAAATAGACTCTAGAACTCCCTCTTCGTTACCCTTGCAACACATTCCAGACAAAACCTCTGAGAAACACATCTTCCTATTTCACACACTGATGACGGTCTAGGGTAGATCATCAGCTTGGTGCCTGGGTGTAAAACTGTTTTTGTAACATAATATAATTGTGGCCAATCCACAATTTTATATTGGTTTTATGCCTCTGTGGCAAGTTGAATATCTACCTCCAAGTCATACTAAGGCCCCAGATAGCAGGCAGGAAGTGCGTCCCCTGTCTGGAGGATAAGGACATACAGTGCATGAAGTAGCTGTTAAGATCTTTGCATAAGAATATAAGGAGCCTTGACCCTGCTTGAGGGTCCTTCTCCAACATTTTGTTTGTCCTGCAGTGATCACAGTTTTCCTGCAAGAGAACACCTGTAACAAAGAAAGTAAGTAACCTACCCACCCCATCAACCCCAAGGTCCCTGAGTCCTGATCTCCAAACCTCTACCCAGCCTCCATGGTTGCTGACCTCCTACCCCCCTTTCCCCCAGATGATTGCTCATCTCCCAGCCCCATAACCAGCTCCCATGATTGCTGTTTTCCTACATCCCTCAGTTCCAATGACTAGGACAGGATCCCTGTTACTTCAGGTCACCCAATCCTTAATGTCTGATTCCTGGCCTCGCATCTAACTGGACCTATTTACCTGAGGATTGCTGTAGTGTTAACATCAGCCTAGAATCTTTTCCACTCTTCTCTGTTGGGCTGTAGCACTACCCTGGCTGGAGAACCAACTCTGTTGGGGAAGGCCCACCAGAATTAAGTGCCCAGTAAGCAATTAACTGGGCTGCGGTGGGCCTTTCCAAGCATTTGGGATCCCAGGGGTAGAAATCCCAACTGCAGACAGCTGCTGCCCAGTCAGAGGCCGGCAGCCCTTCATTGTCTGGCAGTGCCACCGGGAATGCTGGCTGCTCCTAGTAATGCAGCCACCAGAGGCCTTGAATTGACAAAGGGCCCAGGCCACAGGTGAGTGAGGACAGCATGGGGATCATAGGGAGGGCGTTGTTGGCTGGGGTGGGGGCAGGGAGAGACTTGGAAGTAAGGGAGTGGGGTGGATTTCAGTGGGCTACCCGTTCCCAATGCTGGGTCCCTCTAACAGGCACTGAGTGCCTTTGATTGAGAGACCCTCCCCTTCTCCCCCACCCCAGAAGCCTCCCCACATGGCATTAATTGCCTACTTAATTCCAGGTGCGAAGGGCATTCAAGAGCCTTCCAACCCTGGACTTAATTGGGCAGAGGCAGTGAAGGTGATGGGATCTTCACCCTGCACCCTTCCTCCCGATTTAATGCCCCCCTCCGCTTCTAAACATGCCGGGATAGGCATAAAATTCTACCCAAAGACATCTTAAGATTTGGAGATTTTATTATTGTAGTTCATAAAGAATTGTTGTTTCTTCTTTTCTCAATAACAAAAATAAATATGGGGCATTGTCCCCTTAGCGTTGTTTTTTATGGGGGGTAGTTGTTGGTGGGGCATCAAAGTCACATAATTTGCAATCTTTCTCTCTGGCACTGGAACAATCATAAAACCCTGAGAAACACAGTGCAAACTGACTTCTGTGTTTACCTACCAACAGCAGTGAAATGCTTTTAGAGGTGGGGAGAAAGCTATGACAATGCAAATACTTTTGTCCAATGTTCCTTTGTTTGCCATAGTATGGAGCTCTTAAATCCATGTATACGCCTAGATATGACTTGCTGATATTAGCTTATGAACACTGTGTGCTCTAGTTTTGGGTGCAGGGATCATGATTTGCAATCTCCCCTCATCACTTCTGATCAAGGTGGGCAGTTTGTACCCACCTCACCTATTTGATTGTTGCATGTCTCGAACAGGTTCCACGCTGCTTCCTTCTCCTTTTGTGCTGTTGGCTACCTCTGTGTTCAGCAGGGGGCTGAGCAGCATTGTGCAAATACCACATGGTGCAACTGGCTTGTGTTTCTTAAAAGCAGCCTGTCCCTCTTAAAGGGAAACTACACTGAAAAGTATTAGTGGAATTTAAATGACAAAAATTTTGAACACCAGGGTAGAGAGAAGGTTCCACGGTGACAGACATACACTGGACACATTACTGGTGGAGTTTGGCAGAAGGGTAGATGCTGTAGATCCTTGGGGAGGGTTGGGATGGGGGGCACGGGCAGGAGGCCCTGGACCACTATAATAAGGTAATGGGAGCAGGTGGGCCAGGGTGGTCAATACCTGGTGCCTGACCTGAGGACCTGGCAGCAGTGCTACAAGAAATGTAATGACCTCACATAGGCATTCTTGAGGTCAGTGGGTGCATTTTCACATGGTACCTCCTACCCACCATACCACCAGCCTCTCATGCTGCTCAGTGCACCAAATCCCCATCACTCACCAAGCAGCACACCCTGGCACACACTCATGTCTGACATTTAGATACTCCAGCTCCATTCATGCATCTATTAAAGCTGCCAGTCTCTCACTCACCTCATGCTGCATCCACACACTTATAGCTATTCACAAATGGCAGGAACATCACACAGATACTGCCCTCTTTCTTGCAGGACACAGTGGCACACAATATAAGGGACCATAGAAGAGCTGGTGGGGAACAAGGGTGCCTGCATCTCCTCTTGAGGAGATGGCTCTCAGCATCTTGGAGTTAGCAGCAGAGCCTGTGTCGTCTGACACCTCTGAGATTATTGAGGGTGAGACAATGTTCTTGACTGATGTCCCTTCTCAACTCCCAGCTCACCTGTCTGGCATGATGTGCCAGCTGCAGATGGTGTGACCATGAACCTCTTGCTTCTCTTCCTTCCCACCCCATTCCCTCACTCAAACCTTCCTCTTCTGAGTTCCTGCTTTCAAATGCCAAAGAACTGCCACTTTTGAGGCACAGTACCCCAAGGAGGGAGGGAGAGAGCAACAGCACAGCAATAATAGAGGCCCCATCATTTGACTTCACACTCATAGCCAACAGCTCAGATATTGACTCTGCACGTATCTTGGAGACAATTATGGAGTTGGAATCAACAGCTGATGAGTCATCAGGCATGAGTGGGCTGCACCCAAGCCAGAAGGAAAGGATGACTTGCTTGCCAGCTCCACCATAGTGGGGAAAAAAATGATCATTTATCTCATTTGCTGTGTGTGAGAGATTTTGCTGTCAACCAGAGGGTGAGGTCACAGACTAGTTCTGCTTCAGGGCGCTCAGATATGTACCTCAATGGGTTGGGATACAGAAGAATAATGATGAGACTGCATACAGAGGCTGGGTGTGTGGCTTGGCCTGCCAGGCAATCTCCTGTCACCGTCAAGGAGCATAGAGGGGTCTGGTGCCAACTTGGCAGAGGGCATCGTGCAGGCTTGCTCTCTTCACAGCCTCTGCTCCACCTCCCTGCAATCCTGTCTACCCACAGGCACTGCTGCCCCCATACCTGTTGCCATCTTTGTGTGGTCAATTCATCTACACCTCTGCCCATCCCTGTGAGGAGGCAGCAACAGCCTCTGACAAATCCAGGAACTCATGACCGTCCAAACACACTCCAGAGTATTCCCATTCAGTTTGCGATAGTTGAAGTTCTTCAAAATTGGCTTATCTGAAATGTGTGTGTCTGGCTCTTTAAGGAACATCAGTGCATGGCCCATCTTGCAACTTCATGCTTGTTGCTTGCTGAGTATTTGGTGAAGTTGTTGCCTGGACCAACATGGTCCTAGTTAGTTACCCTGGTATCGCATCAGCTGGTTGGGCTGTGTGACGCCATGATAGGACATATTCACAGCCTCCCCACACATGCTGGGGTGCTGCTGTGTGAGCCCTTTTCCTGATAAACACTGTACAGGCAGTGCAGGAAATGGCTGGTGGCAGATCGCACCTCAGCAAAGCAGCGCTAGACCAATACATTTTGTGTCCCTAAAGTTTTCAATGCATTAAGGCCTTACAAAATACTGAACAAAGGAACTTTCAATGACATAGCTTTCTCAGGACTTCTCATTGGTTTCACAACCTATGAAATATTTTAAGTGTAGTCACTGATGTTATGTCGGCAATTTTTCAATCAATGTACACATAGCAAAGTCTCACACACAGCAATGAGATAAATGACCATTTTTTCTGCCATGTTGATGTTAGGTGAGTGATAAATGTTGGCTGAAAATAACTCCATTGCCCTTCTTCTAATAGCACCACGGGATCTTGTATCCAGCTGAATGGATAGGCTGGGAAGTGGTTTAACATCTAAACCCACAATTATTCAGTAGTACACTTACGTGCCAGACTAGATTATACGCAAAGTCTTAGAGTGGCACTTGAACTCATAACCTTATAATTCAAAAATAAGAATGCTACCACTGAGTCAAACTAATTCTAACAAAAGAATATATTAAACATCTGTCCACTAAAATCCACATTTGGTGATAACTAGGCTACTGTAACATAAGATTAAAGAGCTATAACATATATTAACTTGCAGCAAGACTTTTCAAAAACTTATACGCTAAAGAGGCAACATTTTCCTTTTCAAATTTAGCTCAGAAAGGGTCAATTAGATCTCAGTGTAGATACTTCTGTATCAGAACTGGAGTTCCAACTTACTGCTTCTGTTCTTATGATGACTCATTCTTTCACTGTGTAGGCGGACCAATGAAACATAAATTACCCAACCATAATTTTACAGTTGATGAAATACACAGATCTTTCGATTAATATTAGACATTGAAAAATACAGTTGCTTCCACATACTACAATGGTTTGCCCTTTTTTATCCAGTCTTGTAGTAATTTACATAGCATTACATAGAATATTCAACACAGAATCAGGCCATTTAGCCCAATCAGTCTATGCTGCTGTTTATGCGGCACTCCAGCCTCCTCCGATCCTTTCTTATTTAACTCTATCAGCATAACCCTCTAGTCCCTTCTCCCTTACCCTTAAATGCAACTATAGTATTTACTTCAACCACTCCCTAGGTAGTGACTTTCACATTTTCACCACTGTCTGGGTAAAGAAATTTCTTCTGAATTTCCTGTTTGATCTCTTGGTGACTATATTATATTGATGGTCTCCAGTTTTGCTTTTCTCCACAAGTAGAAACAGTCTCTTTCTGTTTGCCCTGTCAAAATCTTTCATAATTTTTTATCAGGTCACACCTCAGTGTTTTCTATTCAGGAGAAGAGACACCAAACCTGTTCATCCTTTCCTGATAGGCATAACTTTGCAATTTTAGCAACCTTCTTGTATTTTTTTTTTTTTGCATTCTATTCAGTGCCTCTATATCCTTTTTATAATACGGTGAACAGATCTTCACACCTTAGCCAGGTTTTAAAGCTGAGGATGTGGGCCCACCCACCAGCCAGAATGTTGGATACAAGCCTACCTTCACAGCCCCTGGGAGCCACGACTGAATTTTACATGGTTCAGGCAGTTAGTTGCCTGAAATAGTGGCTTCCACCCCTCTGAGGCAGGATGTCCCACCTCCAAGAGCTCCCAGCCAATCAGAAGGCCAGCAGCTCTCCAGTCCCTAGACCAGTGGCCATCAGAGCCTGGAGTAAAGGTAATTGGGGTAGGGAGTTCCCGGGGTTAATCAGGCAGGCCCCAGCGCGGTGGGATGGGTGCGTTGGTTGGCATGGTGTGGTGGTGGGGGGCTCGGTGGGGGGGGAAGCAGCAGGGACAACACTTGTCATTGGGGATGGGGGCCTCTGTGGGCCATAAGGTGTCTGATCAGGAGAGAACCCCCCCACTCCTGACCCTACAGGGAGGCGGTCAGGTTTTACTGGATGGCCTTTCCAGGTGGTGAGGTGCCTACCCGCCACTGGTAAAAAGCAACTGAGACAGGAAGAGGCCCTTAAGTAGCCAGTAATCTGCCATTTAATGGTCTCAGTGGACCTAAGAGCAGGCGAGCTGCTCACCACCAACCTCATCACTGATAAATGATCTCCCACCATCCTACCCAATTTTATGTGCTCCCACCTCACAGCCTGCTCCCTGGGGATGGAGGGGGTTGTGGAGAATAAAATGCCAGCTTGTATTTCATGTGTGGATGTATAAAGGTTCATTGCACGTTTAGCACAGCCACTGTATATCTTCAATTCTTTCCCTCTGGTAAGAAAACCTAGTGCTGGCTTTTAGTATGATCTTATTGACCTGTGTCACAACTTTCAGCAATTTGTTAATTTGTACTCCCAGGTTGCTTTGTTCCACTACACCATTTAGATTCTTATTTTTCAACTTAAGGGTGACCTCCTCATTTTTCTTACCAAAATGTAAAAACTTACACTTAC
Source organism: Cetorhinus maximus (assembly GCF_964194155.1). Lineage (NCBI taxonomy): Eukaryota > Metazoa > Chordata > Chondrichthyes > Lamniformes > Cetorhinidae > Cetorhinus > Cetorhinus maximus. The sequence continues at coordinate 37,392,042 of NC_135879.1, read as the reverse complement.
CTCTGTTGAAATTCAGTTACCAAATTTGCCTATTCTGCAAGTTTATTACTATCTTCTTTTAACTTGTTTAATCTTCCTCAATATTGACCCTTCCTAATTTGATGTCATCAGCAAGTTTAGAAATTGTGTTTTTGATTCCAAAGTCTAGTTCACTAATTGATTAATTTATTTTAATTGATTAATGTTTCTGTCTTCCAAATAGTGTACACCAGGCACTTGCCTCCTTGGTTACAATAGCATTCATTTTTGGTAACAAATGTATGATCTCTGCTACCATAATTGTTACACAAACATTTTTAGCAGAAAGGAATTTCATAGAATACTGAATGTCCTAGTATTTTATGTTGGAATTGAGGACAGTGTGCTCATTAGGCACTGCCCAATGCTTGTGCTCCAGAATAAAATGATGGAGGGTCTGAAATTATGTACTATTGTAGTACTTCCACTGAAATTCATTGTGACCATTGGCAGGTAGATAGAAGCATGACAGCTGGGTTGTAAAGGTTGACCTTTTTCTTAAGATACAGCCTTTTACTTTGCATTAATACCTTATTGCTCAGAAGAATATCTTGTCTGGATTCAGTAATCTATCTATTAACACTTAGGCTGCCAGCATATCCAACACCAGTCGTTTTTCCTCATGTCAACAGCTGGAGCAGTTATCACAATTTAAGCACTTATTTTTTATTCATTCATGGGATGTGGGCATCACTGGCTAGGTCAGCATTTATTGCCCATCCCGAATTGCCTTTTAGAAGGTGGTGGTGAATCACTTGAATTCTTGAATCACTGCAGTCCATATGGTGTGGGTGCATCCACAGTGCTGTTAGGGAGGGAGTTCCAGGATTTTGACCCTATGACAGTGAAGGAACGGCGATATATTTCCAAGTCAGGATGGTGAATGGCTTGGAGGTAAACTTCCAGGTGGTGATGTTCCCATCTATCTGATGCCCTTGTCTTTCTAGATGGTAGTGGTCATGGGTTTGGAAAGTGCTGTCTAAGGAGCTTTGGTGACTTCCTGCAGTGCATCTTGTATATGGTACACACTGCTGCTACTGTGCGTCGGTGGTAGAGGGAGTGGATGTTTGTGGATGGGTGCTAATCAAGCAGGTAGCTTTGTCCTGGATGGTGTCAAGATTGTTGAGTACTGTTGGAGCTGCACTTCTCCAGGCAAGTAGAGAATATTCAAGAGCAGTCACTCTCACCTTACCTCTGGAGTTCAGCTCTTTTGTCCATGATTGGTAAGCAAGAAAATGCACAAAGTTAGATTGTCCATACCCTAAGGAATTGGAACTTGCTGAAGGAGGTGATTGATGGAATTACTGCCCCTTCAGTTTACCTTCAATCATCAGTGAAGTGATGGGAGGGGTCATCAACAGTGCTATCATGCAGCACTTGCTTAGCAATAACCTGCTTGTTGACGCTCAGTTTGGGTTCTGCCAGGGTCACTCAGCTTCTGACCTCATTACAGCCTTGGAGTAAACATGGACAAAAGAGCTGAACTCCAGAGGTGAGGTGAGAGTGACTGCCCTTGACATCAAGGCAGCATTTGACCGAGTGTGGCATCAAGGAGCCCCAGCAAAACTGGAGTCAATGGGCTTGTGTTAATTTGGGGAGAGAATTGAAGATGATTTCTTGATCTATAAACTTTAGAGTTCCAAATAATTATTTTTACAGACTTATCAAATTTCCCTCCCACTTCTAATGATTTACCCTTTACTCTATATTTTGTCTCCTTAGCTAGGATTTTACGAGGCCCCAAGGAACATGCTTGAATTTGGGGTGTGGTGCATAAAGTTAATGTGGGCAGGGGGGATAGCATGCCAGTCGCCTTCCCCTCACCGTTGCTGGCATTTTATGCCAGTGGACCATACTCCTGACCTTACACCAAGTGAGGTCATTAAGTGGCCAATTAATGTACACTTAAGGACTTCCTGCGCTGCCAATGGTATTTTACCAGATGCAGGTGGACTCCACCACATTGGGAGACTGCCGGTTATACCCTGATGGCCTCCTTGAGCGTTCGGGGTAGGGGGGGATGTGTCCTCCGTATTGCCTATCCTGTGGAATACGGAGGACCCTTCCAGCGGTAGGGGCCACCCCCACTGAAAGACCACCCCTGACTCCACGAACAATCCTTTGCCCCCAGTAGGGCCTGACCTAACTTACCTCCATTTCAGGGTCTCCGCCATTGTGCCTGGTCTTGGCCATTGCTCCTAGAAGCTCTTGGGGATGGGACCTTATCCCTTAAGGGGATGGAAGCCCTGACTGTAGCCGATGAATTACCTTCTGCACATAAAATGCAGTTGAGGCTTCCATGGCGGGCCGAGGCAGGGTTGACTCTGATTTTTCGGCCAGTGGATGGGCCACCACCATCCCATAAAATCCCAGCCCTTATTTTTTCAAATGTATCATTTCACATGAAGTTGCATCTGAAGTCTACCCGTCCAATCGACCGCTGTCTATGCTGCTCAAAGTTGTTAACTGTTCCCTTCCCACATAACTGCTCTGCTTATTTGATTGTTGCTATTATGCCCTTTATACCTTACTTCCCATAAGACCATAAGAGGAGCAGAAGGAGGCCATTCAACCCATCCAGTCTGCTCTGCCATTCAATGAGATCATGGCTGATCTGATAATCCTCAATTCCACTTTCCTGCCTTTTCCCCATAACCCTTGATTCCCTTACTGATTAAAAATCTGTCTGTCTCAGCCTTGAGTATACTTAATGACCCAGCCTCTACACCCCTCTGTGGGAAAGAATTCCACAGATTCACTACCCCCTGAGAAAATAAATTCCTCCTCATCTCTGTCTTAAATGGGCAATCCCTTACTCTGAGGTTATGCCCTCTGGTCATAAACTTTCCCAGAAGAGGAAACAACCTCTCAGCATCTACCCTGTCAAGCCCCCTAAGAACCTTATATGTTTCAATAAGGTCACCTCTCATTCTTCTAAATTCCAATAAGTACAGGTACAACCTACTCAACCTCTCCCCATAAGAAAATCCCTCCATACCTGGGATCAACCTAATGAATCTTCTTGGGACTGCCTCCAATACCAGTATATATTTCCTTAGAAAAGGAGACCAAAACTGTTCACAGTATTCTAGGTGTGGTCTAACTAGTGCCTTGTATAGTTTTAGCAAGACTTCCCTATTTTTATACTTCATTCCCTTTGAAATAAAGGCCAACATTCCATTTGCCTTCCCTATTACCTGCGGAACTTTTATGCTAGTTTTTTGTGATTGATGCATGCCAACCCCCAAATCCCTCTGTGCTATAGCCTTCTGCAGTCTTTCTCCATGTAAATAAGATTCAGCTCCTCTATTCTTCCTACCAAAGTGCATAACCTCACATTTTCTCACATTATATTCCATCAGACAAGATTTTGCCCACTCACTTAACCTGTCTATATCCCTCTGTAGACTGTTTGTGTCATCCTCACAGCTTACCGTGCCACCTATTTTTGTGTAATCGGCAAACTTGGCGATAATACATTCACTTCCCTCATCCAGGTCATTAATATAAATTGTAAATAATTGTGGCCCCAGCACTGATCCCTTTGGCACTCCAAGTTGCCATCCTGAAAATGCTTCCCTACCCCAACTCTCTGTCTTCTATTTGTTAGCCAATCCTCTATCCATGCTAATATACGACCTCCAACACCATGCATGCTTATCTTATTAAGTAGCCTTATATGCGGTACCTTATCGAACACTTTTTGCAAATCCAAATATATTACATGTACTGGTTCCCCTTTACCTATCCTGCTTGTTGCCTCCTCAAAGAATTTTAATAAATTTGTCAGGCATGGTTTCTCCTTTATGAAGTTATGCTGACTCTGCTTGATTATGTTATGCATTTCTAAATGCTCTGCTATTACATCCTTTATAATAGACTCTAACATTTTCCCAATGAAGGATGTTAATCTAACTGGCCTATAGTTACCTGTTTTTTGTCTCCCTCCCTTTTTGAATAAGGGTGTTATATTGGCAGTTTTCCAATCCTCTGGGGCGTTTCCCAGAATCTAAGGATTTTTGGAAGATTACTACCAGTGCACCTGCCATCTCTGTAGCTACTTCCTTTAATATCCTAGGATGCAACCCATCAGGTCCAGGGGACTTAACGGCCTTTAGTCCCATTAGTTTCCCTTGTATTTTTTTCCAAGTGATAGTTATTGTATTTATTTCCACCCCTCCTTTTGCCCCTTGATTATTTAGTATTTTTGGAATGCTATTGGTGTCATCTACCATGAAAACTGATGCAAAGTATTTATTCAACTCCTCTATCATTTCCTGGTTTCCCATTATTATTTCCCCAACCTCATTCTCTAAGGGGCCTATGTTCACTTTGGTCTCTCTCTTCCTTCTAATATATTTAAAGAAGCTTACTGTCCATTTTTATATTACTTGCTAGTTTACCCTCAAAGTTTATTTTCTTCTTCTTTATTGTTTTTTTTGGTCATCTTTTGTTGGTTTTTAAAACTTTCCCAATCCTCTGGTTTACCAATAATCCTTGCCACATGGTATGTTTTTCTTTCAATTTGATACTACCCTTAACTTCCTTGGTTAACCATGGTTGATTTATCCCCTTCCCAGAATCCTTCTTCCTCCTAAGGATATATCTTTGTTGTGAATCATGAACTATTTTCTTAAACATCTACCATTGTTCATCCACTGTCTTTTCTGCTAAACTCCTTTCCCAGTCCACCCCAGCCAACCCTGCCCTCGTTCCTTTGTAATTACACTTATTTAAGTTTAGCACAGTGTTTCCAACCCAAGTTTCTCACTCTCAACCTGAGTGCTGAATTCAACCATATTATGGTCACTGTTTCCTTGGAGATCCTTTACTCTGAGATCATTTATTAAACCTACCTCATTACACATTACCAGATCCAAAACAGCTTGATCCCTGACTGGATCCACAACATATTGTTCTCAGAAACTGTCCTGAATAAACTGTATGAATTCTTGCTCATGGCTTCCTCAGCCAATATGATTTTCCCAATCTACATGAAGATTAAAGTAACCCATAATTAATGTACTGCCTTTTTTACATGCCCTCATTATCCCCTGATTTATTCTCTGTCCTACAGTATAGCTACTGTTAGGGGGCTTATAGACTACTCCCACCAGTGTCTTCTTCTCCTTGTTATTTCTTATCTCCACCCATATGGTTCCTACATCTTCCAATCCAAGATCATTTCTTATTCCATCTCATACTAACAACGCTACCCCACCACACTTTCCTTCCTGCCTGTCCTTTCGAAAAGTCACATACCCCTAAATATTTAGTTCCCAGCTTTGATCCCCTCGTAACCATGTCTCCATAATGGCTACAAGATCATACCCATTAACCTCTATTTGTGCTGTTAATTCATTTATTTTTTTTATGAATACTACATGCATTTAAGTAAAGAGCCATTCATGTTGCCTTTTTACCATTTTTTCCCCCTTTGACCCTATTTGCTGCTGTTTGTTATGTTTGTCCACTCTGTCCCTTCCTGTCACACTCTGGGTATCATTACCTAAATAGCTGCCCTGCAATGCTGCCATATACTTTTACTTTGTAAGCCTAAGTATCCCCTCTCCAGAACCCTCGCCCCCTCTATTTAGTTTAAAGCCCCCTCTACAGCCCTAGTTATTCAATTTGCCAGGACACTGGTCCCACCTGCACGGCTCAAGTGAAGCTTGTGGTTTAGTCATGCGCACCCCTCATCTCAAGTTAATTAACACAATTGTGGCAGCATTACATGATCACTTTTCAGCAAATAAAAGGGATTAGTGTCAGATAGTTGCTTTCCACTGAGTTAAATAATAGCCCAGATATAATTCTTCCAGATTTTTATTTGTTTCTCGGTTTTTATTTTGGGGGTTGGTTAGCTCAGTTGGCTGGATGGCTGGTTTGTGATGCAGAGTGATGCCAACAACACATGTTCAATTCCTGTACCAGCTGAGGTCCTCCATGAAGGCCCAAACTTCTCAATCTTGTCCCTCGCCTGAGGTGCGGTGACCCTCAGGCTAAACTCACCACCAATCATCTCTCTTTAATGCTCCTCTAGGATTACGGCAATTTTCAATTTTCACAGGTCAGGACATACTTCACCACCTAATTTTATTTGTAGATTGTTTTTTGCACCTCTTGACCATCAGTGCCTGACCTGGCATCTTTGATATGAAGTTGATAGTTGCCTGTTTTGCCACTTTATCCATCCATTGCAGCAAATCCATAATTTCCATCTACCATATTTTCTGAATTATAAGGTGCACCAGTCTATAATAGGCACTACAATTTTAAAAGGAGATATTTAGGAAAAAATATTTCAGTGCATAAAGCTACTTAATATCTATGTTTACCATTATGAAACAGAAACAGTAATTTAGCACACAAAAACAATAATGCACCATGAAGCCTCCTTGCTCCTTTCTATTTTCATTAGATCTTCTTGTTTCTTCCACTCCAGTATTATTTTCTCAGTTGGAGGAGGACCAATATACCTTTCATTTGTTCTATTTCCATGCTCTTTGGCATACCTTACCGCTTCCAATTTGAATGCTGAACTACAGAAAACCTCTTTGATTTTGTACCTATTGGTTTGCACAAGATTTTACAAAAATACCCACAATAAAGTAATTACTGGGCAGAATTTTACATCCTGTGGGCGGGCGTGCGCCCAACTCGACAGGGTGTAAAATAACGGGTGATATTTTTCTCGGTGGGTGTGCGCGTGTGCCGGAGTTGTGTATGCCATTAATTAACAGGCCAATTAAAACCATTAACAGTCCAACTGATGGCGATTGTTCATTCCCTGTGCAATTTCGTGCTCGTTGCACTGGCAAAATGGGCAGGCAGTCAGCCGACATTTTCAAAAACCTCATCCAAGGGTGGGATAAAAAGGGTCAGCAGCATTGTCAGTGTGAGTGTTGAGGAGTTTGGTAGATAGTTTGCTGCTGGTTACTGATTGGTACTTGGCAGCTTCCTCTCTGTTCGGGGCTTCATTCTTTGCATTTCCAGGATTCATTTCAGGATCCACTGGTGTCTCCAATGCCCTCGGGGGATTCAGACCATGTGGACACTTCCAGATATCAGACAGCCTTCTGTTACCCTGGTAATGGGGATTGTGATCTCCACTGGTGGTGCCTCTTCTGAGGAGGAAGAGAGGGGCAGAGGGAGAGGAGGTCAGGTGTCCGAGTGCAGATTCCAGGGAAGGGACCTGTGGGAGGAGAGGTGCAGGCACAAGGGGCACAGGGCCAGCAGGTAGTCCAAGGCGGAAGGAGCTGCAGAAAACGCCACTATCCTGCTGCCAGGGTTTACAGGCAGTGATGCAGCTACATCAATATGTCCGAGGTGTAATGCTGAAGGAAGCTCTACCTCTCAAGGGAGACAGTGACCTCCATTTGTCAGATGATCGGGCTTCCACTCCATGGACGTGCAGATAGTGTGTGACTACAGGATGCAGATTCTGCAAGCCTGTGCAAGGTACCCTGGCAGCTCCCATGACGCTTACATCCTCAGACACTCCCAGATGCTGAGGCTCTTAAGTGCTCCAGGCTGACTGGATGGATGGCTGCTGGGTGTTAAGGGCTATTCATTGAAGATGTGATATATGATGCCTCTCTACCAACAAAAAAAAGAGGCAGAGCTGCATTACAATATGACTCATGCCTCCACAAGGGCAGTGGTAGAGAAGACCATAGGTCTTCTGAAGATGCACTTCCAATGTCTGGACCGTTCGGGGGTCACACTGCAATACCCCTCAGAGTGGACGTCACTGATAGTGGTTGCATGCTGCACTCTCCACAATCTGGCACTGACAAAGGGGGACCCACTGGAGGAAGAGGATCTTGACACAGCTGCACAGGCCACAGATAATGAATCCAGTAGAAGAGGAGCACAGTGAGGAGAACACTGAGAGCATGGAGGCAGACCTCAGTAACCTGCAGGGAGGCAGGGACACCAGGGATGCCTTGATCTAACAGTCCTTCGGTTAGGCTACCAAAGATCAGCTTCGACCGCAAGCCGGGGCTGCTGTCTCCATCCCGGATGTCTGAAAGGACCTTTCATTTGAACACAAAAAACACTTAGTGCTTGTGCAATAAAGTTCAGAGCCACTTACGTCCAGCATTACATACTGGTGTACCCTGCACCAATAAAATAAAAAGGTGAAGCATACTCAGGCCATGATGACAAATTTTATCTTATTTTGACAATTCCAAACTATTAACATAAACTTCTTTGGTCTTCATTCCCAGACCAGTATAGATAAAGTAAACACAAATGAACAGAAAATCACTCATGGCCTGTCCCTCTTGTGCTCATGGTGCCTTTAACTTATCTTTGTGAGTGCTACATCTTGGTCCCTCGCTGGCAGCGGCATTGGAGACAGCCTGCTGACTCTGTCTTGTTGGCCTTGATGACCTTGGCGGCCATCCTCTGGCCAGTGGAGCCTGTGCTGGCCCCGCCTGGGAGGGAGCGTCCAGTGTCAAGGCTGGAATCTCCCCAGTCATTGCAGCCTCAGCAGATGCCACGGTCACTGGAAGAGGGGCAGAGGAGCTGCCGCCATCATCCAGAGCGCCCTGAGAGGAGCCCGTAGAGACGACAGGAAGCTCATGCGCCAACGTGAGGTTGCTCTGGACCTCCCTGCTCACCAGTGATTGATGGGCACCTAGCTGGGATACTTGGTGCCTCATCCACCTCCCACACTGGAACTGTCCACCTGAGGTCAGTGTGAGGGCTTGCAGGTCTGAGCGTAATCCCAGGAACCCTTCAATCTGTCCTTGGAGCTGCCTCTCCATGAGAGTCACCACTCTCTCAATGGAGGAGGCAGTGTGCTTGGCCATGATGGTCAACGCAGTGCTCACGCTCCTCATGGACTCCTCCACACCAGAGACCATGGCACACATATCCACACATGTGGATCTCCACAAAATCCTCCCACACATCTCGCAGGACATCCAGCATCTGCCGCCTAATGGACGACTCCAAAGGCTCATCATCAGCCTTCGACTGAGCATCGTCCTGGTCCCCAGCAGTCCTCCAACTGCCGGCGCTCTGGGCACTCTCTGTCTCCACCTGCAATTCCAGTGAGTGTGAAGTGCCCTTACCGATGAGCACTGAGATACTAGCCGCCGAACTAATGCCCACCGAGGTGCTCTCTCGCTGGTGCCTGCTTCAGAGAGTGGGTGTGACGCAGGTGCAACAGGAGCTCGATGGTCCTCCGGTGTCAGGGGTGGCCCTTCGGGGTCTACAGAGCGAAAGCCTGCTGGCGAATCTAAGGGAGAACAAAGACATGTTATTAGTTTAAGTCATCACACTGTCACTTTTCATGCCAGGTGCCCTGGTGAGACAATGGAGATCTGCATCATGGTGACATTGTCTTTCAATGATCAACGGGGACTCCAGGTATGAGGCTCACATCAATGAAGACACTACACTGGAATGGTTGCACAATCCGAAACTCTCACCTCTGTGCACTGCACTCTTACCTTCGTCTGGCAGCCCTGCCTCTCCAGGCCCGTTGCACTTGCAATGTGCCGGCTCTTAAGCTCCAGGGTGTCTTTCTCGACCCTACTGAGCAGCAGGAGGTTGGGCTGCTTACCGCCTGCCCGTGCCCTCTCTGCCTGGCTATGGCTTGTCTTCTCCTGAAAGCACAGAGGAGCATTGATTAGTCCACTCTGTACCTGCAGCACCATTGCAGCCTGGCCAACCCCAGCTGAGGAACACCTCGCAGAGTGATTCTGAGTCATGGCCCTCGAGCCGCAAGGCACCCAGTCCAAGCAGCCAGGGCTCAACCTCTTGGCTAGCTCCAGCATTGTTGACAGTTGGCACTCAGACTCTAACGCCCCTGGGGTCCGCGAGGGGATGGCCACACCTTAACACTTCTGCACACTGACCAATGCCAACACGGTACTCACCCTTCCTGAGTGCAGCAGGTCATTGGAGCACTTCTGGTGCTGTACCCGTGTGCGCCTCACCACATCATGGCTGCTCACCAGCGCTGCCACCTCCTTGCATGCCCTCTTGGTGAGGTGCGGTGTCCTCCTCCTCCCATATCTGGGTACAAGGGTGTCCCTCCTGGCAGCCACCTCCTCTAGGAGGATGGCGAGGCACTCATTGGAAAAGCAGGGGGCTGAGTGCCCTCCCGACCTGCCGTCTTGCCTGCCATGTCCAGCTGCACTCGACTCCTTAACTTCAGTTTGGAAATGCAGAGGCGACGTTCTTCCATGGCAGCCTCCCAGGGACTGCCTGGGCCATGTTTAAACCGGCCGCCGGTTTGCCATTGGACCCAGCGGCCGACAGGCCCCCGCCCCCACTCGGCCCTTCCTGACAAGTGCCGAGCTGTGTTTCACACTGGGCGGTCCTTAATTGGCCCGTCTGCATGAAATTGCGGTGGGGGGCCTATCGCGAGCGGCGGACCACTTCCCGGCCACTCCTGGGCCTGCTCGCCCGCCTCGCCCGCCCAACAACCTCAAAATCCTGCCCACTGTGCCTAACTCTGAAACCTGTGCTAATTTGTGAGACTGGGGGTAATCTTCAGACCATAAGATGCACGGCAATTTCAGATGAGTTTTTCCAGAGCAAAAGAATGTCTAATGGTTCGGCAAACATGGTAGTTCCTTTGTATTTCCTGCGCAATATTCTGTCCTGGTTGAATTTGTTGTACCTGCAGCTCAAACTGTCAGAACTGTCGCGTCTGTTGTTAAATTTTAACCAGGGCTGGAATTTTCTGGCCCTGTTGGTTCAGGTTCTATGGCGGGCGGGGTGGGGGGGAGGGGTATGGGGTGCAGGGGAGGGGGTGGGGGGCAGTTGGGACAATATGGTGAGAAGGCCAAAAATCGGTTTCATGCCGATGTGATGGAGTCTGCCATGATGGAACGCCAATCCCGCTAGACGCTGGCGAGAACCCACTTTGCATCCCGCTAATGAAATGCAAAGTAAGGCCAGGCCGATATCAGGTTGGAGGAGGGAGTAAAGTTGGAGGAGGGGGTAAGGGTGGAGGAGGGAGTAAGGGAGGATGTCCAGGTGAACATGCAAGGGACGGGTCTGTGGAGTCAATGACTGCCTCCTGGGGAGTGAATTGAGGGTGGATGTGGTAGGAGGGAATGCTGAGTATGAAAGGAGCCATGGTGAGCCGGGAAGGTGAGGGTGCGTCGGTAGCGGAAGAAGGGATAGCGAGGGTTCTTGGTGGGGACCCGGAGGCAGACACAGACACTAGGACTGAGAAGGAGGAAGTTGGGCAGGTCAATGTGGATGGGGGTGGGGTTCTCAGGAAAGTAGGGAACGTGCACGTTCACCTGGATGCCCCCGAAAGAAAAGGGTTGTGGCCGGTAGGTGATGGTGGGGAGATGGAAGGCAATGCTAGAGGGGGTCAACAGTGATGGGGGAAAGAAGATGGGTGACTGGGCGGGCGAAAAGGATGGGGGAAACGGATGAGAAACTTAATGACTACTGTGGCTGTTGAAATCAAAAGTGAAAGAAGCCGCATGTTGGGTGGGCCTGGGACTGTGATCATTGGGTGGATGGAGATGCAGATCGGCTCAGATGGACAACTGAAAGAGAACCCCAGCAGGCAGCATTGCAAATGCTCAGGACATTGAGATGAGTGTTGATGGGGGAAGGCTCCTTGTGTGATGGGAGAGTGCTTGCATGAAGCTGCAAAGGGCCCTGCCACACACACACTTCTCCCTCTAGAATCACTCATGGTCCTGCTGCGTGCAGCTGAACTGCTAATGGGGGTAGTAGGGAGGTGGGAGTGGTGGATGGGGATGTAGAGGGAGGCTGTCAATGAAGTTGAAAGACACCATTACAGATTATTCAGTGAAAGTGAATATATTTTCAGATTAGAAAGTGACAACATGTGTTCACCCGTGCAACCACTTGTTATCAGAATTTCTTAACTTTTCTAGGCCTACCAACTTCTTCTAGGTGCAGCCCTGACATCTGCAGCAGGGGTGGAGACAGCTTGTGCAATGGTTGGCCCTGTTGCCTCTGATGACTTCAGTGTGCGTCCTCTGGAGAGCCAAAGCCTTGCTTTGGTTTCCTCCTGTGGATCAGCTGCTCCCTCTGCAGTGACAGAGGATGAGGTTGATGGGGTCACAGACAAAAGGAATCAGAGGGAGAGGACAGCCTCTGAGATTCCTGAGTGGATGACCCAGGGGTGTCCAGCCACCGCTGTTCCTCCTTTTGGATGCCTGAGGGCCCCGGCCTGACTCCTTGAGTGGAAGGAGAACCTGGAGAGACATTGAGGTTTCCCTCTCGCATTGCCACTGCAGGAACCCACGCATGGCTACCGCGATGGAGTGCAGGTCTGCACACATCTCTGCGTTCTGCTGGACCAGGGTCTCCATGGTGTCCACCATCCTTCCCATGCAGACCATCATAAGAGCATGTGTGGTGACCACTCCATCAGAAAGCAGATGGCCACATTCCCTGACTTACATGCCACTTTGTTGAGGGCTTCCAACAGCTCTGTGTGATGTTCCCCTGCTTTCTGCTGACTCTCCACGATGACTTTCCCCAAATCAGAGGCTCATCATCTGACTCGGACCTCACAGATGCTTTTCCCCAGCAGTACTCCGAATGCCGAGGAGCTTGGCTGAATCTGCCTCCTCCTGCTGCGAACACGTGTCCGTGCAGTGACCACCAGGTTGTGAACCCAAGTCTCCTCTAGATCTAGGTCCCACTGAGATGTATGCCTCTGGGCTGGTGAAGGGTGTAGGTAAGCGCTGTGACGGGTCTTCCGGGCTGCTTATTTCCAGCTCTTCAATACAGGATGTGTCCTCCACACAGGAGGTAAGGATTGGCTGGCTGAGGGCTTCGGTTGCTTGGCGGAGCTCCCTGTGAACCAAAGTAGAGATAATTAGTGCATGGCAGCAGAGTGAAAAGCAGGAGAGAGAGTACTCATAGTTGCATTAAGAGAGACATGACGTGGTGCAGGATCCTTACATGTGTGTTCGCTGCTGACCTCACCGTCACCGCAGGCACAGTCCACATCCTCACCAGTCAATGTGATGGCCCAGTCCTCAAAGTGAGTGAGGGGCCTAATGTGGGCCACTCCACCTCCAGTCTGGGACCTCTCCCTGCTGATGTGAGCCAGCTTCTCCTGCATGAAAACAGGTGGAGACAGTATGGGCAGGACATACGTCACTATGTGGAATGTTTGTGTGGTGAGCAGAGCCATAGACGGGTTGAGGACCTGAGCTTGTGAGGATATGAGCCTGATGGAGATGTGAGGGTGTGTGTAAGTTAGTTGCGTTGTCCCTTGAGATCCCTGTGGATGTGTGATGGGTTTGTGAGTGCGTGAATTGAGAGTGATGAGAAGAGTGATTTACCCTGGCAGAATGGATGAGACCATTCATCCTCTTCCTGCACTGGATGGCTGACCACCTCTGTGCTCTGTTGGCACTGACTGCTTCTGCCACTGCCTCCCAGGCCGGATCGATGACACTGGTGGACCCCTGCAGTCAGACTGGGGGTAGAGAACATCGTGGCAGCCTTCCACTGAGTCCGACAGGCGTCCCGATGAGGCGTCATTAAATTTGGGGGCAGCCACCTTCTTTGCTTTCGGGGCTGTGTGTCACCCGGAGCATTCCTGGTCTGAAGGCATGAAGTAGGCTGCGCTCTGGTGCACTTTAAATATGGCGCCCGGGCAAGGAAGTCCTGAGATCATGGCGTGGCGGGCAATTCGAGCCCGCCTGGCAGCGATCCGGCATGTTTCCCGTGAATGCATTATTAATGAGGTGGGACATGGTACGGTGATGATACGGTGTAAAAACCCCCCATTATGGCCGGCAGGTAAAACGTCCTTTTCCCGCCCACTACCGCACTTTGTGCAAATCTGGGACGATTCCGCCCCAAGGGCTCATTGGAATTGCCCCTGAGTCTCAGCCCACGTGGCCTGGAGTTGCTGCTGAATATCGGTCTGGCCATGCAACTTTTTTTGTCGAGTCATTGGGCGGAATCTTGTGCCCTCCTCCCCCCCGGTGAGTTTGGTGGTGGGAGGGGGGTGGATTTTAATTGGGCGAGGGTTCTGGGTGGGGAATGTGCCAGCTGCCCGCCTCCATCCCAATTAAGTCAATGGCAGGAAGGCCCATGAATGGCTTTCCCACCCTGTCTCGAATTGAGACCCTTTTATGGGCAATTAATGCCTATTTAAAGGCCTCATTCCACTGCTGCTGGTATTAACCCAATATTGGGCAGTAGGCTCACCATTTGGGGCATGACAAGCAAACCTGTGTGGGCTGCTTGTAGGCTCACGGAGAGGTCCCTCATTTAAAGACACTCAGTGCCTGATCGAGGGACCCAGCATCGGGAAGGGGGGGTGGTGGTGCTGGTGAGAGGCAACACCTGCCTTTGCTGCCAACCCCCTCTCCCCCACAATCCTCACATTGCGACCTCTGCCCTTACCCTGCAATCACTCACATCTGGCCTGTGAGCCAATGATGATCCTCGGTCTTGGTTGGGTGTCATACCAGCAGCAGCCACTGCCTCCCAAATAGAGCTGTTGGCCGGCATCTCCTGGTGCGCAGGACTTACACCGCTGTGACCCTTGATCCTAGGGGAAGGCCTGCCACTGGCCTGCCAAGTGCCTGAGTGAAACAGGTTGTGTCAGGCCATCCTAGAAAGAGGCAACGAGGGGCTCTCGCCAGCTCTCCAGCCGACAGCCAAGACCCTCGTCGCCTCCACAAGATTCTGCCATTGTTCCTCGTTTAATTATTGAATTTTAGCTTGGATACTTCCAAGCCTCCTGCCCAACAATGATACCAAACATAATTTGGAATTCTGATATGGTAAGGCTTGAAACATCTCTTCCTCCTGGGCTTCAGGCAATTATTCTGCTCTTAACATCATCAACATCTTTTGGCCACGCGTCTTCCTTTAAAGAAACTTACTTTCACTGAAATTCCACTTCTGGCTAAAAATGTAATTCTACTTGGGAGTTCTGCAAAATGCAAAAGCAGGACTGAAAGGAAGAGTGTTGCTATTTGTTCTGCCACATCAAGCTCGAGGGGAGTGACGACAGAATTACAGGAGAGCCCCAGGTAAATTTGATCCTTGTGTAACCACCCTGGTGTACCAGCTGTTATAGCAGAGTTAAGAATTGCTGACAGCATTACAGTACAATCCTGGCTGGGAGTGCGAGGGGACAGGATTTTTAGCAACCCAATTTCACAAGCACTGATCTGGCTGTAATTTCAGAGTGAGCTTAATTTGAATAATCAGCACAAGCTCTGGACATTGGCGAGCTCCCAATGATAGACCCTCCAATGTGGGGTGGAGAATAATGTACGCTGCAGGATTTAAATGCCTGCATCTGCTTAAAGCTCCAGGCATTATCAAAGGACATTTTGCTGCACACCAGTGAATTTGTCAGTGAACAATGCCAGAGATGTGTGTTGGTGGATGCAGTGCCTGCTTTACAGATACCCAGTGTTAAAGGTCTCCTGCAGGCAATTAGGGACAAGATTGAGGCACCAGTTTGTATTGACAGATTGTGGGGCCTATGGGAAGCAGATCAGAGCCGATGGAAAGAAATGACCAGAGCACCAAGTGCTAGTCCAATTGCTGACGTACTAGCACTGAGTGCAAGAAGGAATATCATGACCCTACTAAGACAGACAAGGCAACACGAATTAGGCATACTTGTAAGAATGCACTGCACTATACGTGTCAGCAACTTACAATGAGCTACTCCTCACACAGTGCCACGTGTTTGAATGACTGAACATATATGCCCCAGAGTGCATATAATACCCCAAGCCTCTACTTCACTCATACCCTACATGCTGACACCACAAAAAATCCTTGCATGGATCCAACGTCTACCTCCTATATCACTGGCACATTGTGGCTGAAATACAACATCTCACCATTCGCACTTTGATAACAACTTCCTGCTTGAGATCACTACCACCAACAAGAACAAGAGCAGGAAGTTCATGGCAATACCATTAGATCAAACTCTCCTCCAGGTCACATACGAACATACATATGAACAGACGAACATACATACGAACATGCGAATGAGGAGCAGGAGTAGGCCACTCGGCCGCTCAAGCCTGCTCCGCCATTCATTAAAATCAGGGCTGATCTGAATGTAACCTCAACTCCGCATTCCTCCTACCCCAATAACCATTCACCCCCCTGTTAACCAAGGCCTGAATTCTACCCTTGGGGTGCGTCCAAAGTTGGTGCAGCCGGAAGCGGATGGAAAATCCACTCCTGGCCAAATTCGCACTGTAAACGCAATTTTACGCTGGGTGGCCAATGAATGCCCGCCCAGCATGAAATGTTACTGCTGGATGTGTTTTCCGTGTGCGGGGGGTGCGAATGCTTTGGGCACCAGGTCCAATGGGGACCTGGCAGGGTGTTCAAAAAATGGAAGAGGCAGCTCCCTGAAGGCTGCCAGGAGTTGTGGAGGAGGCTGAGGGAGCTGTTTGGAAGCAATCCAACAAATGTCCTGGTGTGCAGTCATGGCCTCAGCACCTGGCCATGAAAGGCAGGAGTGGGCACTTTGGCCCCAGTTCCTCAGATAAGTGCCTGGGAGCGTTAGTGGAGGAGGTCTGTGCCAGGCAGCACATCCTAGTGCCCTGGGACGGCAAAAGAAGGACGCCCCACCTGACCAAGAAGGCTGGGATGGAGGTCACTGCCCAGGTCAGTGGGCACGGAGTGGTGCACCGCACCTGGCTTCAGTGCCACAAAAGTTTTAATGATCTGCTGCGGTCAGCAAGGGTAACTGCAGAAATGACATGGACTGGGCAGAGAACTTCAGTCAGCTGCCCATTGCTTGGAATGTTCAGGGGTCTAAGAGTGTGTATGCCAACTGGCACCTAAGCCCACCCTGCCAAGGCTGGGATGTCAGCATGACTGGCCTCAAGCATTGCAGGGTGAGATGTGCCACAGTCACAGGGCCCACCTAATGCCTGAGTTGAAGGGTGGGTGGGAACCAGGAAAGGACCTTCAGGGAGACAGAGGGATAGTGAGGCTATTTTTACTTGTCAGGAGATGAGCAGTCATAATGCTGCGGAGCGCCACATAACAGGTGGAGGAGGGCCAAATCTGTGCTTCCTCACGAAGCACGAAAGTGATGCACTGGAGCTGGAATGCCACCGGCCAGCTCGCTCCTCCGGTTGTGGTGAGGCGGGGGTCTCAGGTGAAGGTAAGAGTGGATGTGACCGATGCATGTGTGGTGGGTACTGGAAACATAATGGGCTCCTCTCATCAGAAACTGAACTGTCGTAGCCAGACAGCCCATTGAAGCTCCAAAGCAGATGGCACCATGCAGCAGGTTTCCACTGTTTCCTTAGCCCGCCTAACGTGTTTAGTGACTTTGATGATTGAATGTACTGATCTTTTGCTTTCGTCCCGCAGATGCACCGTCCGCAGGAGCTGCCGGCGACCCCGAGGGCCCCCCATTGAGCTCCGAGGAAGACATCACACCTGCACCAGCATCACACCATCTCTCTGAACTAGGCACCAGCGCAAATACTCACACGTTGGTGGGCATTAGCTATTTGGCTCCGCGGGTAATGCACAGTGATGAGGGCACATCACACTCGCATGAGGAGCTGGCAGAGGCAGAGAGGTCCCAGGGAACTGACAGTGGGAGCACAGCTGGAGACCAGAACCAAGCTGCGTCTGAGGTAGATGACGAGCATCTAGAGTCATCCATCAGGCAGCAGATGCTGGATGTCCAGCGGGATGCGTGGGGAGAGCTGGTGGAGATCCATGAACTCCTGTTGTATCTCTCCTCAGCCTCAGTTCTTGGGTGATGGAGTGGGGTCATCAGCCACCTCTTCAAAGGATAGCCCTTGTCACCCAGGAGCCATCCATCCACTCATGCAGGAGCCCCAAACAGCCTTGGTACCTGTGAGTGCTGCAAGATGTAAACATCATATGAACCAGGGTAATGGACACAAACTTGGAGAATCTGTGTCCTGTGGTCACAGATGATCTGAACATTCACTGAGTGGAATCCCTTTCTGTTTACGAAAGCTCCAGGCTCACCTGCTGGCGCCTTGATGGCCATGTGAGTGCCATCTATTGCACTCTGAACGCGGGGGAACCCAGCCATTGCAGCAAAGCCTTGTTGTCCCTCTGCCTGGCTCGCCTCGTCTGTCCTGAAGTGGATGAACGTGTGGATGTGTTTAATGATAGCATCAGTCATGAACTTAATGCAACTGTGTGCAGCTGATTATAAAACACCGCACAGATCCCCCACTGGGCCCTGAAAAGAACCGGAGGCATAGAAGCTGAGGGCCACTCTGACCTTCAAAGCCACTGGCATGAGGTGTCCGCCCATGCAGTTGGAGGTGAGTTCCAGACCTATCATATGACATATTGCTGTCACTCTGTCCCTGGAGAGGCGGAGTCTCCTGTGGCACTGGACCTCGGACATCTGGAGGTAGTTGGAGTGCTGCCTGAGCACTCGAAACACTGGGTAGTGCAGTCTTCGTGTGCCCTCCCGCCTTGGCCTCCCTATTGGCCCTGCATCAACTGAGCCCATGCCTCCCCTCTTAAAGGTCTGTTCCTGGGACACTACCCGCGCCCACCTGGTCTCCTCTCCCTCTTGCCCCTCTCTTCCTCTTCAGAGGAGGATCCACCGGCAGAATACGCTATCCCCATTAGATGGGATGCAGAGGAGCAGTGCCTTGAAAATAAAGGAGCACTGTGCTGCAATACTCAGAGGAACCTTCCAGGGAAGATGAGGACCTGAGATGCTGAAAGGCAGGCTTGATGATCAAATGAGATGCCATGAAACTCTGGGACAACTCTGTACTCACACAGCAAAGAACTGGCAATGACAGAGAAACTGCTGCTGCTCCGGGGGCCTTTTATCCCGCCCGTAGATGAGGAAATGATTAAAATGTGAATTCCGCCCACCCGTTTGGCTCATGCAACCAGCTAAAAATTGCGCGGGCAATGTAAAATCCGGTCAATAGGCTTTTTAATGACCTTAATTGGCCCTTTAATTGTCCACGGGTGCAGCTCCGACTCCCGCCTGCCTCAATATTGCACATGTGCACAATGATGCTGGAATGCACGCCTGACGTATTTTTGTGCAATTTTACGTGCGTTCAGATCTGGCGCATGCCAAACCTCGGAACGCAAGATTCAGGCCCAAGAATCTATCTAGCTCTGCCTTAACAATATTCAAAGGCTCTGCTTCCACCACTTTTGAGGGAGAGGGTTCCAAAGACTCACAACCCTCTGAGAGAAAAAAATTCTCCTCACATCTGTCTTAACTGAGTGACCCCTTATTTTTAAACAGTGACCCCTAGTTCTAGATTCTCCCACAAGAGGAAAGATCCTCTCCACAGCCACCCTGTCAAGACCCCTCTGGATCTTAAATGTTTCAATTAAATCGCCTCTTACTCTTCTAAATTCCAGTGGTACAAGCCTAACCTATCCAGCCTTTCCTCATAAGACAACCTGTCCATTCCTGGTATTAGCCTAGTCAACCTTTCCTGAACTGCTTCCAATGCATTTACATCTTTCTTTAAATAAGGAGACCAGTACTGTACGCAATACTCCAGATGTGGCCTCACCAATGCCCTGCACATCCCTACTTTTGTATTCAATTCCCCTCACAATAAATGATAACATTCTATTAGCTTTCCTAATTACCTGCTGCATGTGCATGCTAACCTTTTGTGATTCATGCATGAGGACACCCAGATCCTTCTGAATCTCAGAGCTCTGCAATCTCTCACCATTTAGATAATAAGCTTCTTTTTCATTCTTCCTGCCAAAATGAACGATTTCACATTTGCCCATATTAAACTCCATTTGCCAGATCTTTGCCCACTCACTTAACCTATCTATGTCACTTTGTAGCCTCCTTACGTCCTCTTCACAATTTACTTTCCTACCTATCTTTGTGTCATCAGCAAATTTAGTAACCATTCCTTCGGTCCCATCATCCAAGTCATTTATATAAGTTGTGAAAAGTTGAGGCCCCAGCACTGATCCCTGTGGCACACCACTCGTCACATCCTGCCAACCAGAAAAAGACCCATTTATGCAAACTCTCTGCTTCCTGTTAGCTGGCCAATCTTCTGTCCATGCCAATATGTTACCCCCTATATCATAAATACATATCATCTTAACTTGGGCAAATACCACAGCTCCTTCATTCCCACTCAAAATCCTGGAATTCTCTACCTAACAGAATTACAAGTATAAACTAGGCAGATAATTGACTTATGCCAACTTTTTAACCCATTCCAGACTGGAACTTCAAAATTGTGTGAAATGCTGACACGAGGAACATTCCCTTCGGTATTGTTAGCAAATTACAGATTCCTTTCAGGCTACCTCTGTAAGGCACTCACAAAATCCCAATTGAGCTGTTCTAGTGATCAGTAAAGGCCATTTATATTGAGAGAGGCAGGATTCATTCACAGAACCATAGAGTTGGAGGGTGATTATGTTTCAGCCAAACATCTCTCAAATACAAGCTGCCCAAAGATAGTGCATGATGTTTGGGAGAGGAAAGAACTTGCACTTTGCACTTATTGGTGACAATTACAAAAGTAAATGGGGATATAGACATGTCTTATGGAAAACAGCTCTAATAGTTAAGATGGGAGAATTTAACATGTCATTAGTGATGGTTTTAATATTAAAGAGAGGTTTTTCACTATTATAAAGCAGGGACTGTAACTTGTTGCCCTTCCATGAAGAAATCATTTCACCTCCTGTTAGTTTACCTTTGATTAGATTCAGAATTATCACAGGTTATGTTTAATTGATAAATTGAAAATAAACTTGGCAAAACAAATGAAAATAAGTTTATTTTTCAGTCTGAAAAGCATCAACATGACTATCCTTGACCATGGCCCAAATACAAGGTCAACAGTACACTGTTGGTAGCATTCTTTCATTCATGGCATTTCTTGTTGCTATGACAGCTTTGTGTCACAAAGACAAGTGTGAAGAACATATGGTATACCTACTGTCAATGTCAGATAAATGCAAAGTTTTTGCACAGTGAGAGGGATTTTCTGGTCAGTTGTGGCTGATTAATGTGCCAATCTGGGTTGTAACCAACTAGATACATAGATGGTGATCACTTATTGGAGATCTCCACCTATACTGCATGGTTCCAGTAAGTGGTTGGACTGGCACAGGAAGATCCCAACTGAAACAGGTGAAAGGTTTCATTTAACGTAACGACGAAGGGTAAAAGGCAGCCTTACAATCTCCTGACTGTCAACAGAGTCATGAATTTGACCTTGTAACATGACATGAACAAGGGAGTTGTTGAATATGGAAGTGATGACATAGGCTGGGATTTTCCGGTCCTGCCTGTGGCAGGAATCAGCATGGGCAGGACTGGAAAATTTGGAGAGCAGCCAAAAGTCTGTTGACTTTGGGTGGCGACTTACGGTCTCGCCAACAGACAGTGGAGGAGTAAAAAACCGAAACCCCCAATTCCCTTTACTTACTGTCCATAATCATCGTGGTTTTGGAAGAGGAGGTGTGTGTGTGTGTGTGTGTGTGTGTGTGTGTCTTAGCTCCCTTGGGTGTGTGGTCAATGTAGAAATGATAGCAGCAAGCTTTCATGGGTTTAAATAAAGAGGGTTATTAATTCACAGATTTAACCGAAAAGTCTAAATGCTACGTCAATAACTCCCCTACACATAAAGGTACAGTTAATGAAAATAGTATACTTTTGCAAATTGTAAACCAAAAGAATAGTTCATAGTTCAGATGTTGGGTTCATAGTAGAAGAACAGTCACTGAGGGCCTGATAAAGAAAGGAGTCTTTTTCCACTCTTGAACTGTTGTTCAGATGGTTATGAACAGTTGAAGTCAGATATCCACATTCTTGCAGGATTCCCTCAATGTGAATCCCGTAGCTAGGCACTTGTGGTTTTCATGCCAAGAGGTCAAATTTCTTCACTGATGGTCTTGGAGTTTTGGAATTGTACTCAAATACTTACCTTCTTTAGTTCGTAGGCCAAGCTCTCTGGTTCCCGACGAACCTCGGGCCTCCTGCACATGCACCAGCTGTGAAATGGCCATACATGTGCAGTTTGGTGTTTTTTGCATTCTTCAGGCTGGGGACTGGCCCTCTGTGCATGCACAGAAGAAAAGAGAGAGAATGGCATGAAATGGCAGGACATATGACCTGGAATGGAATGCTATTATCTTGTAGGTACCCCTTTGGTGCAGTGGTGTTCTGCTTGGCATGCCGAAGATCTGAAAGCATGCTTGGAATGTGAAGCTTGAGTGTGCTCAGAGATCCAGGGGAAAATAATCTTGGAAGGCGAGATTGAAACCCTGCGAGGTGGGTCATTGTTGAAGACGTCTGAGTAGGAGTGACTTTTGGAGAGAATTCCAAGGCAAGATCTTCAAATGTGGAGATTGGAAACCCTCATGAGAAAGATGAAGGTTCAGTGAGATTGGTTGGCTTACTGTGACAAACATATGAGTGGGCTGTTGAGAAATCCCTGGAATCTGGTTTGGTAACATCTGTCATCTATTGTGTGGCATGCTGTGTCTGACCAGAGTTCGCCTGTTAATTCACATACATCTCATACTGACCCTGAATGTTAGTGAATAAGATAGATATTGTAAATTGTTTTACATTTCGAACTTGTTTGGTAAAGTTTATTTTTGTTGGTTCAACCCTATGAAATCTTGCGGCTTTATTCACTTAGTAAGCATCTTGAATCTCAAACTCTATCTACCTTAAACAAAACATTGTTCGTCCCTAATTGGATTTCGCCCCATGTCCCGGGGTCTGGCCAAGGATCATAACAGGATCAGGCTATGAGGTTCTTTTAAGAAGTATGGCCTCCATGTTCTTAAAGGCAATGATGACACAGCCTTTTTCTGCAGCTGTTGTCACCTTCAGTGTTTTCTGACGACTGCCCAGGTCTTTCTGGGTCTTCAGATAAAAACTCATTATTTCTAGCCGGTTTCGGTCACATGACTAATAGTGGTATTGTCCACCTGGCATGGTTTAAAGCTGAAAGCCATTGCTCTGCAATAGACATAATGAATGAATTCTTCACACTTAAGATGAGTTGGTTTCTGGCCAGCTCTCATTGTTAGGGTTTCAGCTCCGAGACATGGTCCGGAATTTTCTGCTCCCGTTGGCGGCTGGCGTGTTTGGTGGCATGAGTGGGCAATATGGCAAGAAGGCCAAAAATCAGTTTTATGTCATTGGTGGGCCATGTTTCCTGCTACTGCACGTCGGGAACCTAACTTGAATACTTTACAAACTCACTATAAGCCCTGCTCACCGGAATCATCCCCCCATGCTGGATCATCCAGACACGTTGGCGTGATTGTATGTTAACGTGTTTCACAACTGTACATAAGCGACATGCACCTGGCGAGCTATACCTCGCTCGGGACTTATGGTTTGTTTGCCTACATTGTTTTGGGCAGCACTCATGGTCATCAGTGCCAGGCTTCACAGGCAGCACCACATCACTTTTAGGGGGTCTCACGGGCAGATCTCTACCTACCAGACTAGCATAAGGCAGGGCTGGCTTTTCAATGGTTGCAGGGCTAGGGTTTGCTTGGGGAAGGGAGAGAAGTGGCCTCAGGCAAGGGAAGAGGATGCAGGGTTAGGGCTGTACTGGGGAAGGGGGCTTTCCCAGGGTGCGTTTGGGGGCACATGTTGATCTGTGGAAGTGGCCTCAAGATGGTGAGGGCTGAGGAGGCAGTCTCCAGAGGAGATGAGGCCAGATGGAGATGTGAGGGTGTGTGCGAGAGAATGAGTGGTGATGTCCTTTGAGCTGGCAGTGAGTGAGATGCCAGTGAATGTGTGATGGGCTTGTGAGTGTGTGAGTTTAAAGTGAAGGGATGGTTGCCTTACCCTGGCAGTATGAATGAGATTATTCATCCTTTTTCTGCACTGGATGGCTAACTTCTTCTGTGCAGCGTTGGCACTGACCACCACTGCCACCCAAGCCAAGTGGTGAGATTGCTTGACCTCCTTTGGCCAGAGGAGGTGTGGCAGACATCACGACAGGCCTCCAAAAGACATTCCAGTGACCGGTTGCTGAACTCTTCTTGGCTTTCAGGGCCATGTCCTTACTGGAGCAGCCCTGGGCTGCAAGCATTGAGAACTGTGTGCAAGGCCATATCCGGTGAGGAAACGGTGTGGTGGGTGATTCAGAGGCTGTCCGCCAGTGAGACGGCGTGTTTCCTGTGGCTGCATAATTAATGAGGCAGGAAGTGAACAGTACAGCGTGAAAACTTGCCAGTGACTGCAGGTAAAACGTTGCTTTTCATAACTGCCACTGCATTTAGTGCAATCCCGAGACATTCCACCCATGGAGTCTGGACTTGTATTTTGGGTAAATCTCAAACAATAGCAAGTGTAAATTCCTTGTCCATTCTGGGGTGGGGGGTTGGGTGGGAGGAGCGGTTGGATGGAGGGGGGTGTTGGGGGCCTGCCGAGGGTGATGCGATTTGGAACTTTCCAGAAGCTTCAGATAGTCTATGCTGAAGCTGCAACGATCATCCAACCCTTGGCAGCCATTTTAGCCACCTCGTGAGTGTGATTTAAAGAAAACAGTTCCAGAAGCTTCCATACAAACACAGTCCATGTTTAAAGTTATGACTAAGACATGCATTTACTGTACATGACAACATAAAGGAACATTTATCAAGACAAACTATTGACTTCATGCAATTTATGTTTGCTATCTTTCTTTAATCACTCTGTTGGTGAAAAGGTCCAATGTAACAAATTGTGACACTGCAATACTTTGCTTTGGTTCCAGAGATTTGTCAAATGCTTTCTATATATAAATCTATTTATATTTTTCTGGAGGTAGACGAGGAGGAGCAAAGACAGATGCCAGAGACTGCACCAAAGAAAGGCTGCACGCACAGGATGTGACCTCCCAAACTGCTTGTGCAGACAGATCTATGCTCGTCTAATTTGCCTAGGGTTTTCCATCTGAATACCATGAAATTCACCAGTCAGAGAGTTGAATTGCATTCTGCAATCTGACCTACACACAAACACCATCATGCCACTTCATCGTGGACATTTATATTTCAGCCTCTTCGAGGCTGTCACAGATTCATCAGCACTATTAACTAACCAGCAGTTCATGAACATACCAAGCAAGTGCCTGATGTGCTGTGTGTTTGGGTAAGCACATCAATCACTTTTCTCCTTCCACAGCTGGCAATGCAACAAAAGGGGAGTGCATTTTTTTCAAAACTGTAGGACTCTGGAAGTCCGAGAAAGTCAGCAAGCACACTCATGAGATCTATGCAGCCCTGACTAACTTTCATTCTGCAACCAAACATCTAAATCCTAACACTTTAGGTTTTTAATATTTGAAAGGAAACATTCCAGGCCTGCAGAGCCTGATTGGCCATGTTAGCCATGATGTCACTACTGATAGATGTGGCTCCTGGCGTATATCCGACAAAGACTACAGTGAGCTCCAAGTCACACACCATTCCCAGTTAGCCATATAGCACCGTATGGTACCTTGGCCAGAACACTGGAGCTCCTAACTAACAGCATCATGGAGTACCTTCGCCACATGAACAACTGCGGTTTTCAAGGGCAGCTAGGGATGGACAATAAGTGCTGACCTTGCTCGTGATGCTCACATCCAGAGAATGAATTTTAATAAAGAACTATTTCCAAGTGCGTTAATAGAAAGACTCTCCATCTGCTAACCGCCCACCGTATAGGACTGGTAAGTTATATTCAAGCTCACCAGCACCATTAGCTTCCATGCCTTTGCCTTGTTGGCATGCTATGCTGCAGTGAAGGTAAACTAAAGTGCAAGCAGAGATATCCTTCTGTCAGCTGTCTCATATAGGGGCACCTCCACTTCATCAGCCACCAAGCAAAGGATTTGATTGTTGTGCTTCTCCATTACTTGCCCATATGTAGGGCCACCTCCACTACAAGCCTCCACATTTATTTGCCAGTCAATATTTGTCCCAAATAGGGATTGCAAACATTAAAATAGCCACTAAAAATAATTAGACT
Source organism: Cetorhinus maximus (assembly GCF_964194155.1). Classification (NCBI taxonomy): domain Eukaryota; kingdom Metazoa; phylum Chordata; class Chondrichthyes; order Lamniformes; family Cetorhinidae; genus Cetorhinus; species Cetorhinus maximus. The sequence continues at coordinate 37,366,055 of NC_135879.1, read as the reverse complement.
CTTTTCAAAAGTTAACACCCATTTTCCCTTATGTATGGACACTTACCTTTAAGTGGCAACATCCCTTTAAATCTTCTCAGTAGCCCTTATCCTCAACACTCCAAACTGCTGAGATTATTAGAGGGCAATTGAAATTACATATAAATGTCACTTTTTGACTTTCCTGCTCTCGAGATTATTTTGCATTCTATAACAAAATGTGGTGCATGGTATGTGATATCTGTAGCTTGATGGAAGTGTATTAGACAGATGATGGTATGTTTTCCAATCAGCATTATTTTAAGATCAGCATTGAATAACTCAGGTTGAAAAATATATCCTAATATATCTTGTAGCATTCCTCATGTTGAATTAGATGGCATGTTATTTTATAAGGAAAGTCATTGTATCAAACTCAATATTATTCTACTGCTAAAGTGACTCAGTGTCCTGCTGATGCTGCAAAGTCTAATTGCTGTTTAGTATACTCTGGGTCAAGTGAATCAGAGTTTACTTTCCTTCTGAAGGGACATTTACAGAATGGATATTTGTGTCTGTCACTCCCAGTGTGTGCCAATGAAGCATTGTTTCATATGAATCAATTGGCAAATCTGAATCCAAGAAGGTACCCATGGCAGATCCAAAATTAGAACATTTTACTAAAGTGCAGGTATGTAATCCTTTAATGCTACAAAACCTAATTACTGATAAATAACAACATTGCAAACTCATTCAGAAGTCAGGTAAATGGTTGTTTCTGTTCGAGAAACATTGAATAAGATCAATTAAGAGCTTCAGTTACTCTGGTTTTGGCATTTTGAGTTCCTTTGAATAGGACTTAGGGGCAGGAGCAGACCATTCAGCCCTTCAAGCCTTCTCCAGCATTCAATAAGATCACGGCTGATCTGGTTGTGGTCTCAGCTTCACTTTCCTGAATGCTCCCCATAAGATTTGACTCCTTTGTCTAACAAAAATCGAACTCAGCCTTGATTAAATTTAAAGTTCCAGCCTCCACTATCTTCTGGGGAAGAGAATTCCACACTCTAATGACGGTCTGAGAGAAACAATTTCTCCTCATTTCTGTTTTCAAAGGGAAACCTCTTCTTCTTTAACTGTGTCCTTGAGTTCTAGTTTCCCCCACAACAAGAAACATCCTCCTGGTATCCCCCCTATCAAGTCCCCTCAAGGTCTATATTTCAATAAGATCACCTCTCATTTTTCCAAACTCCAATGGGTATAGGGCCAACCTGTTCAACCTTTCTTCATAAGATAAGCCAGGGCTGAGTCAAGTGAACCTTTGCCGAACTGCTTCTAATGCAATCATATCTTCTTTCAAACAAGAAGACCAAAACTGTACACAGTACTTCAGATGTGGTCACACTTCGTTACTTTTTGACTTGCGACCTAGAAATTTGGCGTGACTCTCAAATTGTGACAGACAGGATATGCATGCTGGACTTACTTGAGTGTCTAGGTTTCGGTATTCTGACAGAAGTGGAATCATCTGCTTCATCCGACTCTCTCCTCCTGCACAAATGTCAGAGAAATTGTCAGGATTGTTGGGATAATGTAATTCACCAGAATTCTTGCCAGTTACATCTCATTTCTTTCAATCAGGCCAACACCTACTTGTCAAGACCTGCTTATGGCAAAGATAGAGCCAGTAAAATTTACAAGATAATTGATTGTTGAGTGATTGTGAAAGTAGAATATTAAAAATACAACATTAAACTTTCATACCTCATACTGTAGCAGGGTCCTGCAGCAATCTTTCTTTCTCTTTGCTCAGGTCAGCCCCCCACCGTTACCCCTGCTCAAAATATGGCATTGCAATTGATCCCAGAATCTGGGACTGAGCCAGGGAAAAATCCAAGAACCAAGGTTTTTGATACCTGGAATTTGCCCAAAATTTCAATACTCACCACATAAATTACAGAAGGTTAAAATCATTGATGATTTTAGGCACCTATAATCCCTTTTCCATGCCATTGCTCGTTTAGATTATACTAACGATGTTCTGGGATAATGGGTCCTATTATCTGTTCAGGTCATGAACTTTAAGAAAAGGCCCTTGACTACATTAAGCTATTATGCAATATTTATTCTGGGATGTGGGCATTGCTGGTAAGGCCAACATTTATTGCCCATCCTTAATTGCCCTTGAACCGCTGCAGTCCATGTTTTGTGGATTCTCACACAGTACTATTAAGAAGGGAGTTCCAGGATTTTGACTTGACCAGCTGCAGTGAATGGACGGTGATTGACGAATTTCCAAGTCAGAGCGGTGTGTGACTTGCAGAGGAACTTGGAGGTGGTGGTGTTCCCATGCCCTTGACCTTCTAGGTATTAAAGTTCACAGGTTTGGAAGATGCTGTCGAAGGAGCCTTGGCGAGTTGCTGCAGTGCATCTTGTATATGTTACACCCTGCTGCCGCTATGTACCGGGGTTGGAGGAAGTGAATGAATGAGGTGGTGGACCGGGTACCAATCAAGCAGGCTGATTTGTCCTGAATATAAGACAGAACATCCATTTATATATTGTCTCTTACGGCTTTGAGAAGTCCCAGAATGCCTAGCAACCAATAAATTACTTAATTATAATCACTTTTATGTCAGCAAATTTGCAAACAGCAACATCTCATAAGCAGCAAGAGATAAATGACCAGATAATGCACTTTGTTGATATTGATTGAGGGATGAAGTTTGGCTAGGTTGTTGCTTCTTCCCCGAAAAAGGAAAGACTAGCAAAAACATTTCTTTGAGTTCACACTTGACAAGAAATAACTTGAAAAAAAGGATAGTTGACTGCTCAGTCCAAGACACCAGCTAATGAAAAGTATCCTAATAACAACATTTAATGGAAGGGAACATTTGATGAAGCATTGATTCAGTCCTAATTTTCCTTAGTAGGAGTGAGTAATAAAAGGGATATTTTGTTCGTTAAAGAAATTTTCCATGAAGAGACTGCAACTTGGTTCAGGAAAATAATGGACAGAAAGAATACTGCCATATGCACTGTAATGTAGTGGAATAAAATGGTGTTTGGTAGTCCATAGCTGATTGTTTATTAAAGGAAACAAGAAGATTTGTTCCGACAGTCTAATTACAATTACTTATTATTGTTACAATATTTCACTCAATCCCAAAGCTGTGTCGCAACAGCTAATGTTAAATATGTGATGCAGTATTCTGTCATTGTCTTCAAAGTGAGTAATATATGATACAGTAATGAAAGGTGTGATGTTCACTATGTGATTTAACAATATTGTTTGCATTACTGTCTATAATATGGTTTACAGTGTCTCTGTATTTTCAATGTGTTATTGGCTAGTTAGTACAAAATATATGATGGTTAATAAGATCTATGTAATAGTTTATTTGATTTCTGTAATATTGGCCGCATAATAATCTTGTCTGATCTATTTGATACTTTTACATGATTTTGACCTTGTGAGTAGATGGTATGATGTCTCTGCTATCTTTGTGCTATTTTCTATATGATATTACCTATGTGAAGTTGACTATGTGATATGGTTTGTACAATCTATGGCTTATGTGCTTTATTGTCTGTGTGACATTTGTGGCATTGGCTGGGCATTCTCTGTAGCTAGTGAGGACGTTAGTTAGTTTGGATCATAACTCTGCATGTTGGAAAATGGGGATATAAGAAAGAAATAATCTGAACTGCTCAAAGGGAAATTCAGGTATTGTGCTTGTATATTCAAAGAAATGAGAGACAAGTTGTTTTCTGAAACACTACCAGCTATTGGGAAAGGTGACAAGTTCATGAGCAGAATCAAAGAATTAACAAATGATTTTTCATATAGTACCTGTCAGAAGGTATTTAATTTTTAAAGAATCATAATTATCCCTGAGGAAAAGCAGATAGTACAACAGATGAATTGTTCTCATCCTTAGTGCTCACTGACTACCTGTGATATACTTAGCTTTATTATATAGAAAACAACAAAAAAAAAACAATCTTTCTCCTACTTTCAAATTCAAATGCTCTAAACAATGGCCCAGACCATATTGATGGGCTTTAAGCCACTGCAATCTCTTCTTGAGTTCCAGGAAGCATTGAGGACCTGGTTTGTAATGTCTATCTGCATAGACTACACATTTAAATCACGCTAAAGAAAACATCTTAACCATATACAGTTTTATCATTAAATCAAAATTGTCTTCAATATAACAACAATAGTCCTTCATTGCTACCTGGAAAAAATTGAAGAACACAGAGCTGGAGGCAACCTTGTGACACAGGTTGGTAATTGGTTGGGATGTAGCAGGAAGACAGTAGGGATAAAGACTACTTTCTTTCATTGGTAGGATATGACAAGTGGTAGTCTCCTGGGATCTGTATTGGGGCATCAGTTTTTCAATGTATGTATTAATAATTTGGAAGAAGGAATAAAGAGTTGTATATCCAAGTTTGCACATGACACGAAGTGGAGGGACAATAAGCTGCATAGAAGCCATAGGGTGAAAGCACAGAGTTAAAAGGGATCTGGATAGATTAGCCCCAGTCTTCACTTGGAACAGATTTTCTGAATGAGAGGTGAAGGGGAAGAAGCTGTGGTCAGCTACCCAGAAGTCTGGGCTTCTCCGTGCCCTGTGGAGTTTTAACTCCACGCATGAGCCTCTTTCTCCAAGACTCCATCTGGAGCACTGGGTTCAACTTTCAGCATTGCCTTTCAGGAGGGATATAATGGCCAGATAGAAGCAAATTGGAAACCAATGACTTTGAGGTTTGCAGATTGACCATGTGGAACAGGCATTGGTCAGCTTGCACATACAAACGAAGCCTGATGTACAATTTTGATTGGGCATCAGGCTGGTGTCCCTGGGTGCATGTTAGGATAGTGCCACCCGTTTTAGTTTCAAAGGTTTTGCTGTTCTGTTCAGTGGGCTTTCTGGGGTTTCCCATCTGCTCACCCATTAGAGCTTATTGTACCCAGATAAAATGATTCTCTTCTGATATAACTATAACTAATATTCCTAGGGCTGCTAGACTGAGCCCTTTTTACCTTTTTCTAGTAAGCAGAACAATGGCACACCTGTCTCACATGCATTAAGTTGGTTTGGGGTAGTTTTGATGTAGAGTCCATTTTTATTCCTCAGATTTCTTCATTTGAGCTGGAAGTTATTAAAGAAAGATTACCATATACAGTGTCAATGATTAATGTGTTTTAATTGGAATTGTACATAAATCACTGTGGCATGCATACACATGGAAAGTAAAAGTAGATACATCATGGCCATCATGTCAAATCTTTGTTTCAATCTTTGTGGCAGCTTCATAAAGGTCATGCAGACTGTGGAGCTGAGTCTGTAAGTCCTGGTTGGGGCAGGTAGTGGGTTGAATTTTCCCCGTCCCTTGGAGATGGGTTTGGAGGTGAGAGGTTGGAAAAGCAGCGGGAATCTCCGTCAGGACGACTTTGTGATGCTGTCCCACCTCTGGGTGAGTTTCCCAGGGGTGGGCTATCATGGGAATCGGCAGCCATCCACATGGAAGTGGGCAGACAATAAAGGCCAATTAAGGCCCCACTTCAGGGCCATTTTGCCAAATCAGCATCACACAGGCCCCCTGGTGAGTGCAGAGCCCATCAACAATTTGGAGGCAACTTCCTGATGGGAAGTGGGAGGGCCATCGCTGCTTTCTGGGCCCCTATGATGGAGCCACAGCCACAACCAAAATCATCCTTGTGGGGGAAGTCCTCCTCCACACTGACAGCTGTAACATTAGCTCTGGAACATCTTTGTTAGGAAATCTCCGGAAGCCTTTTGAGAGATCTTCCATTTTCAGGCACCTTGTGCTCACTTTCTGCCTCAGCAGCGTCGACTCTCCCAGTGGTGATGCCAGTCAGCCAGTGTTAGGGAAGTCTCTCATTGGGCCTCCCATTCTGCTCTCTGCCCTTAATCGGATGGTAAACATGGAGGTAGCCAATTAGGAGGCCACATCACTTAAAGTTGCATCAGCGGATGCTGAGCCGAGATGCGTGGGCTCCTGACCCACACGTGGTCCTGACATCAGGTTCCCAATGCCAGTGGGAAAATCTAGCCCACTGTCTTGGAGCTTGGAAATGGAATCAGAGCTGTGACATGAAGCTAGGTCTCGGAATGAAGAAAGGGATGAAGGAGCACACTGAAGCTACCACTGTATTTGTGAATGTTTATGGGTCTCTGGTTAGATACCTGTCAGCAAGGAGTTAATGCTTTCAGGAGAGATGGGAAAAGAGGGGAAATTGATGAGAAAAATCTTCCAGTTTACAATATTTCAACTGAACCTTCACAAAATGTGGAATAAATACAATTTATGTATTGCCTGCAAAGAACATTGCTTTTCTGTTTTTCTTCTATTGACAGAACTATCAAAGCATCACTTAAACCACACGACATGGAAAATGAATAACTGCAGTGTTTTTCCTCTGAGTCTCCGCATCCTAAGCTTGCGATTTCCAAAAATGACCCAGTGGGGTACCCAAGATTACTGTGGAAAACTGTTCAGAATGATTTTCATCAGTTCGGGGGCAATCTAAAGCATTTTACAGCTGGATTATTGCTATTCTTCTGCTGTTTAAACTGTCTTTCATGTCAAAAGTCTTTTCCTGCTTACAAATCATCAGGAAGAATTCTGGCGACCATACTGCTCGCCTAAGCTACTCCAGGGGTTCCTGCCTTTGATCAGTTGTATCATTTGCAATTGAGTTAAAAATAGGAAGCTGCTGGGATAAGCCTACTCTCTCTTCATAGCCTGGGCTTCCCTTGTGTTTAGACTCAATGTTTTTTTTTAATATGCAGCTTTGTTGTTTTTCTTTAGTGTCTGTGAACACAAAGTACAGCACAGGGGGTGGGGAAGGATTTAGAAGTGCACCTACTTGTAAATCTACTGTTCAGCCCATGTTGAATGGGGCCTCATGATAAACAAAGTGGATAGTTAATCCTATCAGGAAACGGTAGTTATAGTACATGTACATGGGGAAGGGAGGGTGGTGGTGGTGGGTGGATCTCCCCTCCCCCTAAAAAAAATATTGACAATGTTTAAAAACTAAACCACTGAGTGGAATAATGTGTTCCTTTACTTTAATATTATACTCTATACGTAAAAGGAAGGAAGAAAAGATTGGAGGAAGAGTTGCTCTGGCCAGCCTTGAAAACCTCTTCCTAGTCAGTTGTAAAACTGCGCGCGAGCAACTGAGCTTGTTGGAACCAGCTTCTTGGATTGTGCGAGTGCCCTTAGAGCTCCAAAATGGCATCTGCAGTGGGGACGTATACTTGTGGGGGTGACTAGGCATATTGGTGCAAGAATTAATGTGAACGCAGTGAGCATCCGCCTGAAGTTTGCAGAACAGGCAGATCCTGAGATTAATCAGTGTCCTTCACCGATTTAATGGCAGTGGTGCCCTTTTGGAGCTCAATGCTCTAATCATTGCTGTGTCTCAACTTCGTGCAGCCAAACATGCATTTAGCAGCAGGAAGGACCTCCCCATCAATGCTATTTAAAGGATTCATCAACTACTTACAGGTTAGTTGCTGATTGATTTCTTCCAGCTGTTGCTACAATTCTGTAACTGTTGTGTTCCAGAGCTGCTTCAATTTGCAAAGGTTTACAGGAAGTGGTGTGACAGGTGCTGAAGGACTTCTTGCTGACTTTAGAGCTTCTTCACAAACCATTTGCTCATCCACATGGTTATACTGGTAGGCATGCTCCTTGGAGTATATCTAGACTTGGAGAATAAACAGAGGCCTTATAGAGCAGGACAAGCTGCTGAAAGAGGAAGAGGGGAGTGGGTAGGGGAGAAGGAATCTCTGGAGCAGGCTCTATCCATCCAGGGTGTTCACAGAGTAATTCTTCTGCCTGAACAGAGAGTACAATATCTGAACTTCAGTAAGGATGTCCTCACTGAAATCTGCTACCTGTTGCAGCCACCCCTGCAACCTTAGAGCAGGGTGAGGGTCACATTACCAGCAGCTGCGTAGGTGACTGAAGTTTGGATTTTTATGTGTCAGGCACCTTACTGGATTTATTTGCAGCATCTCATAATATACCGTCCCCTGTTGCGTGAGGGAAGTCTCTAAGACTCGGGGCGGGATTTTCCGCCGCTGGGATCTGCCGGTCCCACCACAAGCCAATGGACTTCTGGCTGGGGCGCCACCTCGCCCACGACGGGTCCCGCCCATGACAGGGCTGGAAAATTCCGGCCTTGATATTCAAACAGAGCTAACTAAATTTCATTCTCTTTTGCCAGAGACAAGTAGACAGAGTGATCACATGGTGTGGGGTGCCAATGACTGTAGGCACATCTCTTTGAGGGCATGTATGTCAACTCTGCTATATACTGGAACCAAAAGGGATTCCACCCGCTCAACACCCAGCTGGTGTGAGACCATAGGCAGAAAATCATGCTGGCCAATGCCCAATATCCTGGCAAAATTGTGGCAGACTGCTCTGCCAACTGCATTTCAGTGGCCACAGTAAACCAATGTGTGGATAGCCAGTGACAGAAGAAAGGTAATTTTTGGGATTGTTGTTGCATAGGGAACTGAGGCTTTGTTCACTGATATTGCAACTGATGTGCTCTTCATGGGCAGCCTGATCAGACAGGGGCTATTAGGTTGCCTCCTCCCTTCCACTTCCTTCTCATTTTCACTCCCTTCCACTCCTCCTCATGCTCCTACTCCTCATCTGCTTGCCATATTATGCATGGAAAGGGCTGTCCCCTCAAGGTTGTGAAACATGCAGCAGACCATCACAAATCTTGTCTCGCACTCTACCAAGTACTGCAGGGCTTCTCCAGAGTGGTCCACGGAATGGAAATTTTGTTTCATCACGCCAATGGTAATTTGTTGGATTGTTGGTGCATTGTTGGAACTGAGAGGACAAGATCTAGCCACTCACGACATGGCTGATGACTCCAATGGACAACCCACACAAAAGCCTATGTAAGTCATGCTGCCACATGAAATTTGATAGAGCAGACCATTGGCATTCCACACACAGTGCCGTTAGGGAGTGAGTTCCAGGATTTTGACCCAGCAATAGTGAAGGGTCAGTGATATAGTTCCAAGTCAGGATGGGGTTTGGCTTGTAGGGGAACTTGGAGGTGGAGGTGTTTCCATGCATCTTGTCCTTTGAGGCGGTAGAGGCCGTGGGTTTGCAAGGTGCTTTCAAAGGAGACTTGGTGAATTGCTGCAATGTATTGGGCAAGGCAGTGGTGTATTGGTATTATCACTGGACAGGTAATCCAGAGACCCAAGGGAATGTTCTGGGGACCCAGCTTCAAATCCCACCATGGCAGAGTCTAATGATAATCATGAAGTCATTGTCAATTGTTGTAAAAACCCATCTGGTTCACTAATGTCCCCCTTACCTGGTCTGGCCTAAACGTGACTCCAGATCCACAGAATGTGGTTGACTCTTAAATGGCCTAGCAAGCCATTCAGTTATGTCGAACCACTTAAAAAAAGGAATGAAACCGGACAGACCACTTGGCATTGACATCGAGCTAGGCACTGGCACCGGCAATGGCAAATCCAGCTCTGTTAACCCGGCAAAGTCCTCCTTACATCTGGGGGCTTGTGCCAAAATTGGGAGAGCTGTCTCACAGACTAGTCAAGGAACAGCCTGACATAGCCATACTCACGGAATCACACCTGAAAGATAATCTCCCAGACACCACCATCATCATCCCTAGGTATGTCCTGTCCCAACAGCAGGACAGACCCAGCAGAGATGGTGGCATAGTGGTATACAGTTGGGAGGGACCTGCCCTGGGAATCCTCAAAATCAACTCCTGCATCCCATGATGTCTCATTGCATCAGGTCAAACATGGGTAAGGAAACCTCCTGCTGATTACTATTTACCACCCCACTGCCCTCCACCCCATACAGCTGATGAATCAGTGCTCCTCCATGTTGAACACCACTTGCAGGGAGCATTGAGGGTGGCAAGGGCGCAGAACGTACTTTGGTGGGGGGTTTCAATGTCCATCACCAAGACTGGCTTGTTAGCACTACCCACAGACCAAGCTGGTCGAGTCTTAAAGGACATAGCTGCTAGGTTGGGTCGGTGGCAGGAGGTGAGGGAACTAACATGTGGGGAAAACATACTTGGCTTCATCCTCACCAACCCGCCTGCTGCAATGCATCTGTCCATGACAGTGTTGGAAGGAGTGGCCACCGCACAGTTCTTGTGGATACAAAGTCCTGCCTTCACATTGAGAATACCCTCCATCGTGCTGTGTGGCACTACCACTGTGCTAAATGGGATAGATTTCAAACAGATCTAGCAACTCATGACTGGGCATCCATGAGGCACTGTGGGCCATCAGCAGCAGCAGAAGTGTACTCCAACACAATCTGTAACCTCATGGCCTGGCATATCCCCAAGCTACCATTACCACCAAGCGAGAGGATCAACCTTGGTTCAATGAAGAGTGCAGGAGGGTATGCCAGGAGCAGCACCAGGCATACCTAAAAATGAGGTGTCAACCTGGTGATGCTACAACACAGGGTTACCGGCATGCCAAATAGCATAAGCAGCAAGTGACAGACAGAGCTAAGTGATTCCATAACCAATGGATCAAATCTAAGCTCTGCAGTCCTGCCACATCCAGTCGTGAATGGTGGTGGATAATTAAACAATTCACTGGAGGAGGAGGCTCCACAAATATCCTCATCTTCAATGGTGGAGGAGCCCAGCACATCAATACAAGAGATAAGGCTGAAGCATTTGCTACAATCTTCAGCCAGAAGTGCTGAGAGGCTGATCTATCTTGGCCTCCTCCGGAGGTCTTCACCATCACAGATGCCAGATTCAGTCAATCAGTCAATTTGATTCTCTCCACATGATATCAAGATACAGCTGAAGGCGCTGGACGCTGCAAAGGTATGGGCCTGACAATATTCCGACAATAGTACTTAAGACTTGCACTCCAGAACTTGCCGTGCCCCTAGTCAAGCTGTTCCAGTACAGCTACAACACTGGCATCTACCCGGCTATGTGGAAATTTGCCCAGCGATTCCCTGTACACAAAAAGCAGGACAAATCCAACCCGGCCAATTACTGTCCCATCAGTTTACTCTCCATCATCAGTAAAGTGATGGAATGGGTCATCAACAGTGCTATCAAGCAGCACTTGCTTAGCAATAGCCTGCTCACTGATGCCCACTTTGGGTTCCGCCAGGGTCACTCAGCTTCTGACCTCATTACAGCCTTGGTGCAGACATGGACGAAAGAGCTGAACTCCAGCGGTGAGGTGAGAGTGACTGCCCTTGACATTAAGGCCGCATTTGACAGAGTGTGGTATTAAGGAGTCCTAGCAAAACTGAAGCCAATGAGAATCAGGGGAAAAGTTTCCATTGGCTGGAGTCATACCTAGCGCAAAGGAAGATGCTTGGTTGTTGGAGGTCAATTATCTCAGTTCCAGGACATTACTGTAGGAGTCCCTCAGGGTAGTATCCTCGGCCCAACCATCTTCAGCTGCTTCATCAATGACCTTCCTTCCGTCATAAGGTCAGATGCTGAAACTGTCCATGTCAAAACGCAGCAAGACCTGGACAATATCCAGGCTTGGGCTGACAAATGGCAAGTAACATTCGTGCCTAATGAATGTGATGGAATACTCTCCACTTGCCTGCATGAGTTCAGCTCCAACAACACTAAAGAAGCTTGATACTATCCAGGACAAAGCAGCCCACTTGATTGGCACCCCTTCCACAAACATTCACTCCCTCCAACACCGAAGCACAGTGAAGGCTCCTTAGGCAGCACCTTCCAAACCCATGACTGCTAACATAAAGGTAGCAGACACGTGAGAACACCACCACCTGGAAGTTCCCCTTCAAGGCACTCACCATCCTGACTTGGAAATATATCGCCGATTTTTCACTGTCACCGAGTCAAAATCCTGGAATTTTCTCCGTAACAGCACTGTGGGCGTACCTTCACTGCAGGGACTGCAACAGTTCAAGATGGCAGCTCACCACCATCTTCTCCAGAACAATTAGGGATGGGCAATAAATGCTGGCCCACCCAGTGATGCCCACATTCCATGAATGAATTAAAATGATACACACTGCTGCCACTGTGCATTGGTAGCGGAGGGTGTGAATTTTGAAAGTGGTGGAAGGGGTGTGGTGACTGTTGTTTTAAGGCCAGCCTTACTAAGTAAGGGTCACCTTAAAGCAACAATCACCACAGGGTGCTAATCAAGTGGGCTGTTTTGTCCTGAATGGTGTTGGCTTTCCTGAATATTGTTGGAATTGAATTCATCGAGGCAAAAGGAGAGTATTTCGTCATATTCCTGGCTTGGGCCTTGTTTGCTTTGGAGGCTTTCACAGGCTTTGAAGAGTCAGGAGCTGAGATACTCTCCGCAGAATTCTCAGCCTCTGACTTACTCTTATAAGCACAGTATTTATATAGCTGGCCGAGTTCAGTTTCTGGTCAATGGTTGATAGAATGTTGATAGTCAAGGATCCAGTGATGGTAATGCCATTAAATGTCAAGGGGTAATGGTTAGATTCTCTCTTGTTGGAGGTGGTCATTGCCCAGCACTTGTGTGACGCAAATGTTACTTGCTACTTATCAGCCCATGCCTGGATTTTGTCCAGGTCTTGCTGCATTTAGGTATGGACTGCTTCAGTATCTGAGGAGTCACGAATGGTGCTGAACATTGTGCAATCCTCAGCGAACATCCCCACCTCTGACCTTACGATGTAAGGAAGGTCATTGATGAAGCAGCTGAAGATGGTTGGGCCAAGGACACTACCCTGAGGAACTCCTGCAAATCTGGGCTCCAGAAAAGAAAGGACAGTGTGTTACAGAGGCCTCATAGTATCATTCTCTTATTTAAATTTTAGTTTAATCCCCACTAATCTTGTCAGGAGATGGAGGAAACCTTGTTGTTTGCATATGTGCACAGGGTAGGCATAGGCTTAGTCTCCTGTGTTTAGTGATCGTTCATTTTCTGTTTTTTTTTTGGCTGCAGGGAGAATAAGACGTGTGGCATTATATAGCCTTGGGCATGTCTTATCGAGTTTCTGATTGTCTTATGGAGGTTGGAGGGGGATGGTTTGTTGCAAGTACAAGATTGTTTCCCCTGCTCACAGGTCTAGCCTTGATCTTGAACTTTAGAATCAGAGTTTGAGGATTTGAATTTTAATTCATCAATTCAGTGGTTCAAATGCTGAGTGTTTCAACCTTAATGTGTAAATTGTGGAAACTCAACTCATCAAGATTTGTTAGCCTCAACAAGAAAATGTAAGATCATCATTGACCTGAGTAAGTTAACCCATGTATATAGGTAACCCCTTATCATTGTCACGTTCCTTGTTTGTTGATCTATCACAGCTGCAAAGAAAAAGATTGTGCAACTGCTTTCAGCTTTAAAGCGGTACCTCCGTCACTCATTTATGCCTGTCTGGAATCTATTATCTTTTGTTTTTAAAAGCAACCTTGTAATTCCCAGTTCACTTCCAACTTATTTACCCAAGGTAACCTTAGACATGTTTACAAGGCTCTGTTATTGGGCATAAGAAAGCTTACAAATGGATGGATGCAGAGAATAATACATAAACCAACACAGGAAAGCAATCTTACAAATCTATTCTGTTTACACTGTCTTCTGGGCTCCTAATTTAAAAATATTGCCTTCAAATTCAGATGCGTAGCGCCTGTTTTTCTGTGCTATGTGTGTTTTTTTGCCTCCAGCACTTTGTTCTGCTGTGTCACCTCTGCTTATTCTCCCCACTGGGCTGCAGGCAAAAGGGGATGTAAACCACTGTATGTGGAGGGAGGGTATGGTGGAAGAATGCAGATATTATAGTTAAGGAGGATGAGGAGTGCGGAATATTGGCTGGGATAAACATAGTACGCTGAATAATACGCTGGGGCGCCGAGGGAGGGTTCTACACCCAGATGTCGCCAGCTTTTCGACTTCCGGACCGGCCTTCAGTACATGTCCAATAAAATGTCAATTGGGGCTTGTTAATTTCCAGGGCGGATTTGAGGCCTTCATCCCACCCAACCAGCAAGACGTCCGGCCTCTGAGGTTTTTGGCCATAACCCAGAACAAGGTCACGGCCAATACTTTGAAGGACTCCCTGGCATGGGACAGGTTCAGGGGACCAAGCAAATGTAGGATCGTTTCAAACTTAGCAGGATAGTTTGTCATTGAGCAGTTTGTAGGTTTCTAAGGTGAGTCCATTTTATTTTGAGGTCTGCTGTCTCCAAACCTTGGCATTGATTAGAGGTGGCTTTCCTTTTTTAACCTGAACAAGCTCACCACTTCTTTGCATGAAGGAGCTGTCTAGTTGTTGCATATTTGCCTCCAGAGATGCCTGTGTCTTTGGAGCGAGGGGAGAGGCGGGGGAAGAAGGGCCAAACCTGCCCCTAGATTCAATGAGGACTCTCTCAGAGTCTCCAACCAATGTGAGCAGCTGATGCCTACCCCTGGGAGAGGAGGAAGCCGAGCCAAACACACGCAGCCTGGGAGGAGGTGGCCAAGGGGGCCAGCAGTGTTGGGCTCATCAGGAGGACATGGTCCCAATGCCAGAAAAGGCCCAATGACCTCATGAGAGTGGCCACGGTGAGTAAGGCCTCAGTATGTGCAATCTTGTGCCAGTGTGCTGCAGGATGTGCTGATGAATGCAGGAGGAAAGTGAGTTTGGCTGGACCTCAAAGGCAGCAGGATGCAGCAAGGACATAGCTGTCAGCAACCATGTCATTGTGCTTTTAAAGCTTTGCTCCAGTTGTCGGGTGGTTGGTTGGCAGAATGTGCATATGATGGATGAGCACAGCCTCCAGGATAGTATGCACTTTGCTAATAAAAGGTAGGCGGCATTCCATCAAATAATCTGAAATCATTAATGAGTGCACTCTTACACATCTTTTCAGGAGAAATGAGCTCACAATACCTGTGAGCGAGCCCGTACAGGCAGGGGAGTTCCAAACCTGGTCTCTTTGAAGAGGAGGTACTGATGCTCACGGACACAGAGTCCTCCAGGACTATAGGCAGAAGTAAGATTGGAGGAAGGCCTGGGTTTGGTGAGGTGACAAAAGTCTCAATCGGATAGAAAGGGGACAGGGCAAGTAGAAGGTTAATAGAGGGTTAATATAATTAATATAGTTCAGGCATTGAAATCTTTACAAGCTTCATCATCTGAAGCTTCAGATTATTTTTTCAAGTGTGCATTGTGTCTGCAGAATCTCATCTCTCATGTTAGACATGAGTAAGGTTGCTGAGCATATTGTCATAGCGCTGATGTGGCAAGGTCGGTGATGCCCATTAGCCCCCTTACTTATGTCTCTTTGTTGCAGGAGAAGCCTCTTCAAATCACCCTCCTCCAGATGACTGGATGTCCAGTGCGAGGCCTGTGAAGATATGGTGGGTGTAGCAGAGGGGTTGCATGCTCTGGCCCAGAATGTGGAGGTGTCCATCCAGGCTATGTACACTGTGATCACCCACTCTTCGGAGCACCAAGCTTCCTTCATGGACAGACTGGTGAATTGCCTGGAGGGGTGAACCGAGCGCATTGCAGATGCAATCGTGGATATGCACTCTGACCTGCATACCATCGCCCTGGCTCTGAGCTCAGGAGCCCACAGCCAGGGTGACAGGGGAGCTGGGAGCATAGGCACAGACCCAACTCCTAGAACCTTACTGGTTGGCACAGAGTACCAGACAGTCCTTGTGGTGGAGGATGAGCAGCACCTGTCACCATCTGGTAGCACCTCTCAGGGGACTTCTCCATCTACCCACCATTGACACAGTCCTTGTGCAGTGATGCAGCAACTGAAGATTCTCAGCAGGAGTCTCCTAAAGTGGTGGGCCACTCAAGGCTGCAGTCGGACAGAGAACGCCCGCTGAGGTCATCCAGGGCAAGGGACCTGACCGCTCAGCCACCTCTCTCCTGTGCAGCAGCAAGTGAGGGGGGCGAACCCCACTGGAGAATCTGTAAACACGTCCAAAAAACTCCAGAGTAGTTACCAAGAGGGACACATGGGTGAGTTGATTATTTTTATTTGTTAATATTCCTTTAACATTTGTAAATCAACCCACGTCGCATGGAACCTCAGGCTGATGTTTTAATACTAGGCTATGGCTGTGGTACTTGCATCTGGAGGTAGAGGAAAGCTTGATAATATTAATGCAGGGCAGGATGCGCCATATGTTTATGTTGGGAAATGGGAAGTGTGTTGACATGATGGTGACAGGACTCGCTCAGTATATGTGAGCAAAAGATTGTACAGATGGTGACCACGCATCTCTGATGCAGGGATTTTGAGGCTATTGAAACCTCTGCCGTATTAAGGCATCTCTGATCTTGTGGCTATCCATGTGATCATGATCAGGGCCTTTGACCTGAAAGTCACCATGTTTTCTTACCTCATCCTCATCCTCATTCTCTGAAGATTGGCCCCTATCTGCCATGCCCTCATCCTCCAGAGCACTCCTCTTTGGATAGTGAAGTTATGGTGGGCACAGCACATTATGACCATCAGGTTGACATGTGAGGAGGAGTGCTGCAATGCCCCGCCTGATCTGTCCAGGCATCCGAATCTCATCTTTAAGAAATCGATGATGGCCCTGGTGCTTCTGTGACTCTTATTGTATCTCCTTTCTGCCTCAGTTCTGGGCATCCTCACAGATGTTATTAGCCATCTCTTCAATGGATACCCGTAGTCACATATGAGACATCCATGCAAGGAATTAGGGCCACAGAATAAGTCTGGCACCTACGAGTTGCGAAGGATGACAGAGTCGTGGCTGCTGCCCGGGTACCTGGCGCACATCTGCATGATCCAGCAATGATGATCACAGTCCAGCTGATGTTCAGCGAGTGGAAGCCATTCATGTTGATGAAGGTGCAGAGCTATCCAGCAGGAGCCTTTATGAGTACAATCAATGGCTCATTGCACTCTGGGAAACCTGCCATCATCACTAAACCTCAAGCTCTATCCAGTTGACTCTGGGCGTCCAGTGTGAAGGAAATGTAATTCCCTATGCTTCAGAACATGGTGTCAGTGAATACCTAATGCAGTGGTGTGCATCAGGTTGTGTGATGCCACGGAGGCCTCCACAGGCTGACTAAAAGGAGCCTCTCATGAAGATGTTGAGCACAACAGTAACCCTCAGAACAACGGGCATCGGATGCCCCCCTATGTACTTGGTAGTGATCACCCGTGCGAGGTCAATCAGCTCAGTCCCGGGACATTGCTGCGGGAGTTCCTCAGGGTAGTGTCCTCAGCCTAATCTTCTTCAACTGCTTCATCAATGACGTTCCTTCCATCATAAAGTCAAAAGGGGATTTTCGCGGATGACTGTGCAATGTTCAGCACCATTCATGACTCAGATACGGAAGCAGTCCGTACCCATGTGCAGCAACATTGTTGATGGTCGAGAATGGGCTGATGGGGCAGTAATTGGCCTGATATTTGTGTACAGGGCATACCTGGGCAATTTTCCACATTGCCAGTTAGATGCCAATATTGTAGCTGTTACTGGAACAGCTTTGCTAGGGCATGGCTAGTTCTAGAGAACATGCCTTCATGTCCTCCTGCAAACTTCATTGAACACCTGGTTTGAAGGTAACGGTAGAGTAGGGGGTATGCCAGGACATGAGGCTGTACATTGGAGTTGAATAAAATTCTGCTGTTTCTGATGGCCCACAGCACCTCATTGATGCCCAGTTTTCAGCTGCTAGATCTTTTCAAAATCTATCCCATTTAGCATTACGGTGGTAATGCCACACAACATGATGGAGGGCATCCTCAATGTGAAGACAGGACTTTGTCTCCACAAGAACTTTATGGCAGTCATGCTGTCATGAACAGATGCATCCTCAGCAGGCAGGATGGTGAGGATGAGATCAACTGTGTTTTTCCCTCTTGTTGGTTCCCTCACCACCTGCCGCAGACCCAGTCTAGCAGTTATGTCTTTAAGGACTCGGCCAGCAGTGGTGTTACCGAGCCACTTTTGGGGATGAACATTGATGTCCCCCACCCAGGGTACATCCTGTGCCCTTGCCACCCTCAGTGCTTCTTTCAAGTGGTGTTCAACATGGTGGAGTACTGATTCATCAGCTGAGGAGGGTGTGGGCTGCAGGAGGTGGTAATTAGCATGTTTGACCTGATACCATGAGATGGAGCTCAGGGTCAATGGGCAGGATACCGGAAATTCCCACCCAAAGTCAAGGAACTTTTGGCTGCTCTCCAAGTTTTCCAGTCATACCCATGTTGATTCCCGCCTTTGGCGAGATGGAAACTCCCGGCCAATGTTGAGGACTCCGAGGGCAACTCCCTCCCAACTGTATACCATTGTGCTGGGCCTGTCCTGTTGGTGGGATAGGGCATACCCAGGTATGGTGAAGGTGGTGTCTGGGACATTGTCTGTAAGGTATGATTCCATGAGGATGATTATGTCAGGCTGTTGCTTGACCAGTCTGTGAGGCAGCTCTCCAAATTTTGGCACAAGCCTCCAGATATTAGTAAGGAGGACTTTGCTGGGTCAACAGGGCTGTGTTTACCATTGTCAGTTCTAGTGCCCAGTTGATGCTGGGCGGTCCGTCCAGTTTCATTCCATTTTGACTTTTCTTTAGCGGTTTGATACAATTGATTGGCTTGCCATGCCATTTTAGTGGGCAGTTAAGAGTCAATCACATTGTTATGGGTCTGGAGTCACATATAGGCCAGACCAAGTACATGTGGCAGATTTTCTTCCTTAAAGGGCACAAAAGTGCCAGATGGGTTTTTACAACAATTTACATGGCCACTGAGGCTAGCTTTTTAATTCCAGACTTTATTAATCAAATTGAAATTGAACTATCTGCTGTGGTGGGATTTGAACCTGTGTCCCCAGATTGTTAGTGTGGGCCTCTGGATTTGTAGTCCAGTGACATTACCACCACACCACTGCTTCCCCATAGGATGGAACGATAACCACTGTACAGAGTTTCTGAAAGCAGAGGTGAACAACATCTTTGTTTTTACCAATGTTTAGCTTTGTGGATCATCAGAATTGTGGTTGGATTGTTGCTTGACAATCCTGCAACAGTGGAGGGTATGAGATACGTAATGGCGAGATAGAGCTGGGCGTCATCTGCGCATAATTGGAAGTTGGCCTGATGTCTGCAGATGATGTTGCAAGAGGTAAAATATAGATGAGGTAGATGATGGGGACCAAGGATAGATGGCTCTGAGGTTAACAGCACAGGGATGGGAAGAAAAGCCATTGTTGGAAATGCACTGGCTACGATTTGTTAGGAATAAAGCTGAAGTAGCCCCACGGAGCTGGACAATGGATGAAAGTCATTGGAAGTGGATGATATAGTCAACAGTTTCAAATAGTACAGTCACAAAGAATGCCATTTGTCACTTAAGTTATGGTTGTTTCAATTATGTGACAAGGTTGGAAACTAGATTGAGGAGATTCAAACAGGGAGTTGCAGCAAATATAGATATATATTTAGGAGGCGACAATATGTTACATGATTTTGGAGAGGAGGGGGATGCAAGAGATGGAGCAGTAGTTTGCATGGACAGAGGGGC
The DNA here is from genome assembly GCF_964194155.1 of Cetorhinus maximus. NCBI lineage: Eukaryota > Metazoa > Chordata > Chondrichthyes > Lamniformes > Cetorhinidae > Cetorhinus > Cetorhinus maximus. The sequence continues at coordinate 37,346,524 of NC_135879.1, read as the reverse complement.
CATTGGTGGGTTTTGAGGAAAGGTGGCTATTTTAATGTGGGAGGAGGGATAATTGTTCCAGGGGACAGGGAATTGTAGGATGTAACCTTCTAACCTTTGACAGGTTACTCTACAGTTCGGAATCAAGAATCATGAGAAATATTGAGAGCACAATCAAATATCTAAATTAAATATTAAGCTTTATTAGATTAGACATACAATGCTAAAAATTCATTGTACTATGGCTTATGTAACTCCAACACAGATAAATAAATAAAGCTGCTACCTGATTCACCCCTGCTCATTGTTTTTCCTCCTTCCAACTGCGAAGCACAAGAACAATATTGACATGAAAAGCACAGGTAAATAAAGTGACCACTTCCTTCCCTCACCTTCACAACGCACCATTATGCACTTCAAACACCTTTAATTTAAAAAAAAAATTATAGTGTTATTTGTAAAGGACAACATTCCATTCCCTGTAAAGATTCAAAGCAGATTCAACAAAAACCATTGAACTTACACCAATAGTCTCGTGCATTCTCACACGCACGCACACACACACACAGTTATCTGTTTCAAACAGTATATCAGCTTGTGTTAATTTACTTTAGCAATATACTTTAGCAATACAATGCCCAAATAGGTTCTTAGTAAATGGTCATAGAATCAACGAGTGGCGAACTCCTTTTAATTGTAGATACTCTTCTGACGATGGGTCAGGCTTCCTTAAATATTCTTCCAATAATCAGCCAGACTGCCTTAAATATTCACCCAACGATGAGTCGGGTCCCCTTTAAATATCTGGTCTGAGCACAGAACTGATATTGTTTTGAAGATGAATCGAGTTCTCTCTTTGACTGCCATTCTCCTTCTGATAATCGGCTCCCTTGGCTGTAGCACTCCTTGCACAATTGACCAGGTTCCTTCCTTGTCTGCAGTCATGAGGTTACTTTAACTGCTTCTTTTATATCTTGTACCTTTCAATGGTGGACAGGATGTTACATCGCTGAGTCCTCGCTGGCCAATTGGCGATAGCCTAGATCATGATAAACAATGATACCTCACATTTTATTTCAAATTTAAAGTTAGAGCCGCATGACCTGTCCATCTTGTGACTTCCTTTCAGCACATGCCATCGTATGAAGACCACTTTCATAATTAATTGGCTGGTACATCAAATCGCAATTGTCTAGCTGGCAAACTTCCTGACAAGGATTGTTTATTGATAAGGTCCAGTGTTTTCTGTGCAACACTGCTTTTACACAGACATCTTCTTTTGGCTACACAATGTCTTTTTGTTGTTTCAACACTGTCTGGTTTTGCTGTCTGACAACAGCCCAGTAGGTTTCAACATTAAGAATTTGTTCCCCCCCCCAAATAAACCCATTCTGGTTGAAAGTCCAGCTTTAAAATTTTGTCAGAGGCTTTCTTTTCCCACAGAAACTTTTGCAATATCAGCTAGTAAAGTGCCCAAGAAGGTGGATGGTCAGCAGGTTAGTTTTTTGGCGTCTGGAATGGGTCTCACAAAAGAGATGAGCTCGGTGAAGGAATTTTTAAAAATTCATTCACAGGTGTGGGCATCGCTGGCTAGGCCAGCATTTATTGCCCATCCCTAGTGGCCCTTGAGAAGGTGGCGAGCTAATTGAATAGCCTAACTTGCTAGGCCATTTCAGAGGGCATTGCTATGGATCTGGAATCATATGTAGGCCAGACCAGGTAAGGACAGCAGGTTTCCTTCCAGTGAACCAGGTGGGTTTTTATGACAATTGACAATTGTTTCATGGTCATCATTAGACTTTAATTTCAGCTTTTTTAAAAAATTCAAATTTCACCATCTGTTGTGGTGGAATTTGAACCCAGGTCCCCAGAACAATACCTTGGGTATCTGGATTACCAAGCCAGTGATAATACCACTACACAATCAACCTCTACCTAAATGAAGGTAGATATTAGAAAAATTAGAGAGAGATATGGGATTGGGGTAAGAGAGTGAGTGCATCCTGGTGTGAGGTTTAGGTTGTTGGGAAAAGGGAGGTGGGAGACCATTAAGGCAGCTGAAGGTATGTTCTCAACCTTAATGACCAAGAGAACTCCTCACAATTCATATTCAAAGTGAGTGTTGAATGGACAGGCAAGAAGTGTTTAAGGAGATTGCTGACAGTAGAGAAAAGAAGCTGGGAGTTATCTTTGTATTCCGGATGATCCAGGAGAAGTGGGAAGGTTTGGAAGAGGAGAATAAGGCCCCATAGTGTTCGATGTGGTCCAGCCACATCAGCCAGTTGTGCATCAAATGCAATTCTGTTTGTACCCATTATCTTGAAGGAGTGAGATGAGGACTGTAACAGGGGAACTACTGAGATGGGGAGAGTAAAGACTTAGTTAAGATCAAGAGCATGAAAAGTGGAGGAGAGAGAGAGCAATTTAGCAAATTGACAGCAACAGAAGTATCCTGATGAATTTGGGGTCAAAGGCCAGACAGTTGGCAGTTTGAAAGTGCTGAAGTGTAAATGACAAATGAGGGAACATTTTTTCCAGGGTCAGATGCGGAGGAAATGGGGCTTGAAGGGGCAAGGGATGTCTATGGTGCGGGATATCAGGCATCATTTAGTAACCAGGACTGCAAAATCCCAAGTACTAGTTTGCTGCTTCAAGTTACTTCAGCAGAACTTGTATGTGGCCAAATTCAAGCTGTTCAGGCTGATGAATACTTTAGATTACCTCTCCTGTTAACATATAGTATAACATGAATGAAGTGATGAAATATCCTGCTGATCAGTAACAGTTTAGTTTTTGTCATCTCAGGCAGGTGTTTGTCAAAGTATGGGGCTTGCAAAGTTCAGGGATGAAATTGGCTAGCAAGGAACAACCACAGTATCAGTACCGGTCGTCCTTGGTACACTTGACATTGGACTTCAGGTCTCACTTAAATTAGGCCAGTGACATACTGACACTTGCTGGATACCCTGAGGTGGAACTGGATTCAAATTTTGGGCCAATGTCTCACTAGGGTGCCAACTGTCCAGGATTGGCTTGGAGTCTCCAGGACTTGAAGGTGATTCTCCAGGACACTGCCATGTGCAACCCTGGACAAAAATCATCAGGACATGAAAAAAAGATTGTTTTCTTTGGCCATTTTCTTTGAACATTTCTTTACCAATATAAAAATATTGCAAATGGGAAAAAAGACTGTTTGGCTGATAAGTCAAGTATCATCCAATTGGGTAATTAATCCTTTTGCTTTCCAACTGGTGTAGGAAGGCAGTGCGTCAAAAGGATGGATGTGTTGGCCGACAAATGGCAAGATCGTGGGGGCAGGTCATGTGACGAAACCTCCAGGAATACATTTAATCACAGTTGACGACCCTATGGGCGGAATCATCCGTGCCCGCTGCTGTTGGGCGTGTTTGGTGGCGTGAGCAGACAATATGGTGAGAAGGCCAAAGATCGGATTCACAACATCGTGAAACAAGTTTGCAACCGCCCGCTCAGCCCTTTGATTGCAGGATGCGTTTCTTGCTATCAGACTACGGGAGCCTCATTGTAATACATCTGCATATCATTCTAAGGCCAGCCCGCCAGACTCATTCCCCCTCCATCCCCAACTGGATTTTCTGCTCACAAGGCCAATGTGTTTCATAACAGCATATAAAAGGCGTGCAATTGGCGGGCTGCACTTTGAGGGGAACTCGGTGGTGAGTGCACAGAAACGTTGTGGACTTCTCACAAGGGATGCCTTGTTGGACTTCAATGTTGAGACGTGTGGTGGGGGGGGGGAGGGTTGGGGGTGGGGGGTGGGAGGAGGTGGGGTTGGGCAAAGGCTACCCTGTGGTTGAGGTGACTTTGTGATAGGGGAGGGGTGGCAAAGGCTGCCTGCAGTTGAAGGTAGGGCACATGCTGGATGGTGGGGGGGGTTGGTGGGCAAGTGAAGCGGTCACACATTAGGGACACCTTGTATAAAAAGTGGCCATTCCTCTGTAGCTGAGACAGTTCAGGTGCAGCCATGTTGATTTGATTGGAATCAGGCCTCTAGCTTTTCTACCTGCTCAAGCAACGGAGAAGTATCAACATGCTACCAAGAGCTCCAGAGATTTTCACCCCTTGGGCGCAGACTGAAAATTAATGAGCATTTTAGTGGACTTCAGAACAATTGGACGACTGGGCGCATTGTACAATCCCCTTGCTAAATCTGACCGTGGAGCAATCACTTCTGGAGGTGCTCACAGCCCCTTGAAATGTCATCATCCCAATTTAGACCAGTCCACCCAATGCTTCAAGCTTCAGTGCAGTCTTGCAGAGTGGGTTAGGAGAATGTCTGCACCTGAGCTGAGAGCATGCAGCCTAATGGGCAAAGCTGCCGTCAATCAGTCGGGTGGAGTGGGGCAGAGGTGGGCAGGGTTTCGGGCAGCCATGCAGCGCACTAATCTCTGGCCACCCAAGTGGTGACCAGCACTCTCCGCGATGCATTAAGGGGCCTTCAGGCTTAACCAAAAGAGGTTCTTAGTACATCCATGCTAACCCATGCGTCTCTTTCTTTCATCCTGCAGGAGGAGTACATCAGGATCATAGAGCCTGGTGAACTAGCTATATGCCTCATGGCTTACAGACAGTGAAATCAACGGAGAAGAGAGCAACTGAGGCTCCTGGCTGCGCAGATGGAGAAGTAACACACTCTGGAAGAGGGGGTGGCTGGGGCTCCCGCACACACCACCAAAGAGCCACAGTGAGCCGTCACTGGTTGGCGCCTAGCTAGACCCAAGGTCTATAGACGCCACATTTCATTCCTGCAAATGACCAAGAACCAGTGTCACCGAAGACTGCGCAGGCCTAGGGAACTGGTCAGTCACATCTGCCAGCTACTGCAGGATTTGGTGCCACGGGGACATGGAGGGCATCCACTGCCAGGAATGGAAGTGACAGCAGCATTCAATTTTTACACCAGCGGCTCCTTCCAGGGCTCCACAGGTGACCTCTGTGGGATATCACAAACCGCCACCCACAAATGCATCCATGAGGTCACGGATGCTATCTTTGTGTATTTCGAGCGGGACCAGGACAGCCAGGATGCAAGAGCGATTGGATTTGCCCAAATCTCGGGATTCCCACAGGTGCATGGTGCCATAGACTGCCCTCACATGGCGCTCAGATCTCCGTCGCAACAAGCGGTCAACTATGTCAACAGCAAAGGCTTCCATTCGCTGAATGTGCAGCTGGTGTGCAACCACCACAAACGCATCCTGCAGGTCTGTGCATTGTTTCCAGGGAGTGTCCACGACTCCTACATTCTCAGTCGGTCACAGATCCCTGACATCTTCCAGGGGCCACAGAAGCTACAGGGATGGCTCCTTGTGGACAAGGGCTACCCACAGAGGCCGTGGCTGATGACACCCATGTGGCGGCCTCAGACTGCAGCAGAGTGAAGGTATAACGGGGCTCATGCTGCAACTCACAACGTGGTGGAGCAGACCATCGGGATGCTGAAAATGACGTTCCAGGGCCTGGAGGGGTCCGGTGGAGCTCTGCAATATAGTCCACAGAGAGCGTCATGTATCGTCGTCTCCTGCTGTGCCCTTTTCAAACTGGCGCTGCAATGGGAAGAGGAGCTGGCTGAGGAGGAGATGCAGGAGTTGGAAGTCTCCTCCAACGAGGAGGACATCAACAGTGATGAGGGTGAGGAGGTCCTCAAAGGTGATGATGGCAGCCTTTGCACTAGCCAGATGAGGCAGATGCACTCGGGAGGCCCTCATAGCTGCTAGATTTGTGGAGGATGATGGTGACATGCAGTGAGGAGACACCATAAGATCCTCAAATTGCATCTGTGAACATTTGACTCCAGTCTGGCATATGGCAGCGCACATACCCTCTGTGATAATGCTCCTGTCATGGAGATGCAGTGGAGGCTGTAATCATCACTCGATTACAGGAGGATGATGACAACATGCAACGAGGACACTCCATAGATCTTCACATAGCCTCTGAGAATGTCTGACTCCTGTCTGGCCAAGGGTAGCTCGCTTGCACTCTGGAACCATAGAACGTCAAGGTGCAGGCATCGCTAATACGTCCAGTGAGTGTGAGGCTAGACCATCACTTTGGCCCAAAGGCTGCACAGAGCACAGGGAAGAGGCCCTGGACTGAGACACCTGCCTTTATCTTGTGAAGGGAGGTTTCACATCTGAGTGACATAAACACTGCTCATCAGGACAAGGAGCCATTGGCAGGGAGACATTCTTGGGAGTTTGTTGACAATAGTGAACATTATATACAAATGATTAACACCCATGCCCAGGCTGTGCAACTACATCTTGAGGTGTCAGCTGTGGCTCAGTTCATAGCACCCTCGCCTTTGAATCAGAGGGTTGTGGGTTCATGTCCCACTCCCAGAAAAACCAAGAACTGTGAATGTACTCGAAAGAGTTACATGCGATCTGTTGATAACTCGAAAGAGTTACATCTTAACCTTCCTAACCCTACCGTTACGTCTTGGAGCTCCCTGGACATCCACAGCGGAGGTGGAGGCAGCCTGCTGACTATGCCGCTCTGTCTGTATGACCTTGGTGGGTGTCCTCTGGAGGACCAAACCTGGAGGGCCCTGTTTTCGGCATCCTATTATCTGGCAGTGGCACCCTCCTCGGCCTGTGGAGCTGGAGCTGCTGAGGTCAGGAAAAGGAGAATTGGATGGGCCGGACACTCCTGGAGTCACCTGGATGGATGGCCCCAGGAGGAACACCTGCTGATATTCTTCTCTATGTGTACCCAAGGACCCCTGGCTGACTCCTTGAAGAGAAGGGGTAGCTGGAGTGAGATCGAGCTGCCCGGCACCCATCTCGCGTACACACTTTTGGAGGCCAACTATGATGTCAGCCCGTGCAGCAGTGCAGCACCAATGTACTGGACCAAGGCCTCCATGGCGGCTGCTATCCTACCAGTGATGATCTCGGTGCATTGCAATGCCGGCGCTATCACCTCAGCCTGAAGGCAGATGTACTCCTCCATCATGCCTTGCAATCTGAGGAGTGCAGCAGACATCCCTATCTGATCTTCCCGAGCTTGCCTTTGCAGCTCCAGGAACTGTGACATGACTGAGTCCAGAGGCTCATCATCTGACTCGGACAATTTCTGGCCTCCAGCAATCCTCGGAGTGCCGGACACCTGGAAAGTCCCTGCTGTGATTCAGAAAGTGTGATGTGCTCACCAGATTGTGATCCTGAGGCGAATCTAAAATTAGGTCCCACCGAGGTGCGTGTCTCTGTGCTGGTGGAGGGTGTGGGTGAGCGCTGTGATGGGACTTCAAGGAGGGTGCCTTCAGATTCCTCTTCAGAGATTTCTTTGGGTTTGATTAGAGACCATGGGTCTGTTGGCTCCTTGGCAGATGTGCCTGCGAAAGCAAGGAGAGGTAATTAGTGCATGTCATGGCCTGTGAAACAGAATGCATCATTCACGGTATCATTGTCTGATGGATGTTGCTTTTATGTCTTGGGTAAATGAGTTTGCTGGTCGACGGAACTCTAACTACACGCCTTCCTGTGTTCTCCTCAGTTGCTGCTTACAATCAATAATGGGGAAAGACTGATGTAAGAATAATCAGTGATGGTTTATTGAGGCATGGGACAGAGCACCAGATCATAGGTGCTCAATCAGAAACCTCCAGAACTAGACTTACAGTTCTCAGTTGCCCACGCTGTACAGTGATTCGTCAATGCTGTCACATGATCAGTACACTTGCATTTTCTTAAAGGGACAGGGTACCTCACTTACCACATCCCTCCCCATTTACTTAAAACTACAGCTAACAAGCTTAAAATACATTAACTATTTACACAATAACTATTGACAGGTCAAGTCTCTCAGAAGGCCTTCTTTGATGGATTGAGCGTCTTAGCCCAATAGCCTCAGCTGGTGTTTCAAAGACCTCCTTTTCAGGGGCAGTTACCCACTATGTCCATCAGTGGATGATTTCACCACCTACCGGGTGCAGTCACATTCAGTCCTGCTGCCCCTCCCTCCAAGAAACAGATAAAGGGCAACAAGCACAAAGCAATACAGCAAAGAGCTACATGATGTGTGAGGAGAGAGGGGAAAAGGAAAAAAAAAATTCTTTGTTTTTCATTGAGGACTGTCAATAATTTTTCTTTTTCTTCCCGCGTGTCCTTTTCTTGGTAGAACTGACCCGTATCCCTGTCTTCTCTTTAATTTTGTTGTTGGCTGGAACAAACTCAGGCGCGAGCTGAACGTGAATGAGCTCAGTAGTTGGGTTTTCCGACAGCTCTTCTGAGAATTCAAGGCCTCCTAGCTTTAAAACTTCAGGGCTTTTACACAGCTGCTGCTTCAGCTCTTCCAATTCTTTCCTATTCTCATTGATAGTTTCCTGGAGAATCACATATCGTTGCCCCTTCTCAGCTAATTCACTCCTTAACTCGGCCAGAGACAGGTTTAACTCTTCCTTTTCTTCTTCATATCCTTTTCGTGTCACAGATTGGGAGCTGATTGAATTTTGTAGTGCACAAAAGTCCTTTAATAGATTTTCCATTTGCTTTCGAAGGATGCTGACTTCAGCTTGAACTCTGACCCGGTGTAACACTTCGACGGGATTCTCCCATTGGGTCTTTGCGTAACCATTTTTTCTTGCAGCAACACTTCTGGCTTTGAACTGGGAACTTAGCAGGCCCTCAAGATTTATCCCTCCCAGTCAGTTCCTTCTGAGGAGACTCAATCCCCTGCCTGACATTACAAATAGAGGTAATTTTGCAGACTGTTCCTCATACTGCACCTTGACTTGACATATCCCTTTCACATTTATTTCTTCACCTGTGTATGTCCTCAGCTTTGTGTCTGAAACTTCTAACTTCAAAGGGTGGATTCCTTTACTCAGATATCTAAATGTATACTCTCCAATGACGGACATCGACGCTCCCGTGTCAATTTTCACTTCTCTTCAGCCTCTGAAGAAGGGTCATAAGGACTTGAAACATTAACTTTGCTTTTCTCTCTCCACAGATGATGTCAGACCTGCTGAGTTTTTCCAGCATTTTCTCTTTTTGTTTCAACTTTCATCTTAATGGGTTGTCTGTTGGTTATTATGGCTACTTGGATTGGCTTTGTTTTACCAACTTTAAGGTTATACAACTAATGGATGTTTGATTTTATTTCTTCTGGCTCTTTCATAAGGCATATTTCACGATTTTTCCTTTGGCCTTCATAGTGTTGTTTTAGCCTTTCTCTGCAGTGCCACATTATGTGACCATAGCAGTGGCAGAAAAAGCACTCGATTTGTTTAAGTTGTCGTTCACTCACTGGCGGCTTGGGTGTATTCCTCTCATTCATTTTGTGGGTTTTCACTGCAGTCCCGTTGTTTTTCAATGGTCTGGAGCTAGAGAGCATTTCCCGCCTTTCCATGGAGTCCGAAGTTTTCACGCCTTTTGTTGCCGGATTGCCCTGCTCGACCAGATGGACGGCGCCATTTCGTGTATCTTTTATAACTTTAGAATTTCTAACAGCACTCTCCATTGTGGTAGCTAATTCTAATGCCTTATTGAAGCCTAGACTATGTTCAGCTAGCAAACGCCTTTGGACACTATCATCTCCAATCCTGCATATCAATCGGTCTCTCAGCCTATCACTAACGGACGTTCTGAATTTGCAATGCTCAATTAATGCCTTTAAAATGGCTACATAGTCAGCTATTGTCTCCTCTGGAAGCCTGTTCCTTGAATTGAACTTGAAACGCTGCATAGTAACTGAGGGCTTTGGTCTCAGGTAGTTCTGTAAAATATTTATTAGCTCTTCGAAAGTCTTCGAGTCTGGGGCGCTAGGTGATGTGAGGCTGCAGATCAGCCCATATGTTTTGCTCCCGCATGAGGACAAAAGAATCATCCTCTTCTTCTCCTCCCCGCAATGTCGTTAATGGTAAAAAAGAACACTAGGCGTTCGACGTACTGAGACCAGTCATCTGAAATGGGGGCAAATGGATTGACACGCCCGAACTGCAGTATTGTGAACAACTGCAAGGGGACTGCACTTCCGATAGGCTTGATGGTTTATTGAGACATAGGGCAGAGCACCAGATCATATGCGCTCACTCAGAAACCTCCAGATCTAGACCTGCAGTTCCCAGTTGCCCGCGTTGTACAGTGATTCGTCAGTGCTGTCACATGATCAGTACATTTGCATTCTCTTAAAGGGTCAGGGTACCTTACTTTACCACAATTGCACTGCTGGATCCTCACTTGGTAGAGCACTGCCGACCTCACTATCAACACAGGAACAATCCAGATCATTGCCAGCCAGCTGGCTGTTTACAAAGTCCGTGAGGTCCTTGATTTCAGGCTTTCCTCCACCAGTCTGCGACCTCTCCCTGTTGTTGTGTGCCAGTTTGTTCTGCATGAATAGAGATGGAGAGAGTGTAAGCTGGACGCCTGCCAGGCCAGATGATAAATATGCCTGGCCTCTGTGGGTGATGAGTGGTCCCATGGACAGGATGAGGATAATGAAGGTGTGTGAGAGAGTGAATAGTGGTGTCCCTTGAACTGGCAGTGAATGAGGGCCCTGTGGATGTGTGATGGGCTTGTGATTGTGTGAGTTGAGACTGATGAGAAGAGCGACTTACCCTGGAGGAGATCACACGTCTTCTTCTGGCACTGGGTGACTGTCCTCTTTTGCAGGGCGTTGGCGCCGACCATATGAACATACATACAAACGCATAAATTAGGAGCAGTAGTAGATCACTCGGCCCCTTGAACCTGCTCCGCCACTCAATAAGATCACGGCTGAAATGAAGGTAACCTCAACTCCACATTCCTGCCTACCCTTGATAACATTTCACCTGCCTGTTAATAAAGAATCCATCTAGATCTTCCTTAAAAATATTCAAAGACCCTGCTTCCGCTGCCTTTTCAGGAAGAGAGTACCAAAGACTCACAACCCTCTGAAAGAATAAAATTCTCCTCATCTCTGTCTTAAATGACTAACCCCTTATTTTTAAACTGTGATCCCTAATTCTAGATTCTCCCACAAGAGGAAACATCCTCTCCACATCCACTCTGTCAAGACCCCTCAGGATCTTAAAGGTTTCAATTAAGCTGCCTCTTACTCTTTTAAATTCCAGTGGATACAAGCCTAACCTGTCCAGCCTTTCCTCATAAGACAACCCACCCATTCCTGGCATTAGTCTTGTAAACCTTCTCTGAATTGCTTCCAACGCATTTATATCTTTCTTTAAATAAGGAGACCAGTACTCTACGCAATACTCCAGATGTTGTCTCACCAATGCCCTGGACAACTGAAACATAACCTCCTTACTTTTGTAGCCAATTTCCCTCACAATAAATTAGAACATTCTATTAGCTTTCCTAATTACCTGTTATACCTGCATACTAGTCTTTTGTGATTCATGCACTAGGACACCCAGATCCCTCTGAACCTCAGAGCTCTGCAATTTCTCACCATTTAGATAATAAGCTTCTTTTTTATTCTTTCTGCCAAAATGAATGATTTCACATTCGCCCACATTATACTCCATTTGCCAGATCTTTGCCCACTCACTTACCTATCAATATCCCTTTGTAGCCTCCTTACATCCTCTTCACAATTTACTTTCCGACCTATCTTTGTGTCATCAGCAAATTTAGCAACCATTCCATCAGTCCCTTCATTCAAGTCATTTATATAAATTGTAAACAGTTGAGGCCCCAGCACTGATCCCTGTGGTACACCGCTTGTCACATCCTGCCAACCATAAAAAGTCCCATTAATGCCAACTCTCTGCTTCCTGTTAGCAAACCAATCTTCTATCCATGCCAACATGTTACCCCCTACACCATGAGCTTTTATTTTCTGCAATAACCTTTGATGTGGCCCTTCATCAAATGTCTTCTGGAAATCTAAGTACAGTACATCCACCGGTTCCCCTTGATCCACGGCACATGTGACTCCTTCAAAGAACTCCAATAAATTTGTTAAACATGAATTCTCTTTTACAAAACTATGTTGACTCTGCCTGATTGCCTTGAATTTTTCTAAGTGCCCTGCTATAACATCTTTAATAATATCTGCTAACATTTTCCCTATGACAGATGTTAGGCTAATTGGCCCGTAGTTTCCTGATTTCTGTCTCCCTTCATTTTTGAATAAAGGAGTTATATTTGCTATTTTCTAATCTAATGGAACCTTCCTCGAATCTAGGGAATCTTGTAAAATTAAAACCAGTGCATCAACTATCTCACTAGCCACTTCTTTCAAGGCCTTAGGGTGAAGTCCATCTGCACCCAAGAATTTGTCAGCCTGCAGCCTCAACAATTTCTTAATACCACTTCTCTGGTGATTGTAATTTTCCCGAGTTCCTCCCTCCCGTCCATTTCCTGATTTACAGCTATTCATGGGATGTTACTTGAGTCCTCTATAGTGAAGACTAATTCATTCGTCATCTACCTACTTTCCATTATCAATTTCCCAGAAGCACTTTCTATGGGACCAACACTCACTTTGTTTACTCTTTTCTTATTTAAATATCTATAGAAACTCTGACTATCCATCTTTATATTACTAGCTAGCTTTCTGTCATACTCTAATTTTTCCCTCCTTATTAATCTTTTTGTCATCCTTTACTGTTCTTATATTCTTTCCATTCTTCTGACAAGCCACCTATCTTTGTGTAATTATAAGCTTTTCCACCACCACTGGCTCTGCTTCGCAAGCCAGATTAGTGAGGTTGCTGCCCATCCTGTGGCCAGAGAGAGGGTAGAGGGCTTCATGGCGAGCTTCCACTGCATCCAAAAGGTGCTTGATGGATGCGTCATTGAACCTGGGGGCTGCAGTCTTTTTGCCTTTCAGGGCCATGTCTTCTTTGCAGCAGTCGTGGGCTGGAAACGCTGAGAGGTGTCCGCACGGCTGCACTTTAAATATGGCGTCCAGCGTAATGAAGCAGCGAGGTGATGGTGTGGCGGGCGAATGAGAGCCGGCCCGCCATGGAAACAGGGTGTTTCCCGGGAATGCATAATTAATGGGGCGGTTTTGGGACGACACAATGTGAAAAGCCGCCATTGCGGTCGGCAGATAAAACATTGTTTTACCCGCCAACTACTCTGCTTAGTGCAAATCTGGGATGGTTCTGCCCTTTGTCTCACCTGGAGCATCTAGATGTTGGGAGTGGGAGGATGATCAGGAATCTGCTGAGCAGGTATCTGCATTAGCCTTCAAGACTTTTTAAAAAACTCTCCTGTAATGTCTTGTGGTCCCCAGAAGTTCAATACAATCATACATTTAAATTCAGATGTTGGAGCTCCATCGAGTGCATTTCTCAGATCACACCAAGTGCTGATACATTGTCACACCAAGACTGATGCATTGTTGCTCAGTATCCTGACTGGGGTCCAGCAGCAAGTGATGTGGCACTTTGGATACTTATGTATACATACGCATGAATGTATAATTCCTCAATCATATTGGAATAATATAACAATACTGTATAACATCCGTCCTTTTAAAAGTATAATCCTCCTATATTTCGATATAACTTCCAATCTTTAAGTTTTTTATATTTTGTCTAAACTAAAGAAGATTAACAATCGACTTTTATAATTAAGTTGAACACCTTTTATAGCTTGTTTCCTTTTCTCAAAAAAAACATTATTTGTGGTATCACTTAGGTGATAGGGTGTTATAGATTGGTAGTCATTGCTCTCAGTGCTGAGTTGGCACGATGTATTGGCATTGTTGTGCATGTTGCTCCTGGTGTTGTAGGAGTAGTGTTGGATGTTGCTGATGTTGTGTCACTCGCTGCTGAGGCTTTTGATGCTGCACTGCTTGTTGGTAATGCTGTTGATGTTGTTTCACTAATGAGTGATGTGGCTCTCTCGAGACTTACGCATGAACATATAGTTCCTAAACCATATTGGAATAATATAACACTTCTGTTTTTGGCAATGTCCCCTTGCAATTCTTCTCAGGACCATTGTTAGATGTGTAGACTTAACCATCTGAAACACACGGAGTTAGTTGTGTTCAGTGCAGCCCAAATTGGAGTAGGGATCCTGAAACTGGCCTCATGGGTGAGCCCCAGATGCCTATATTTTAACGTTTATCAATGTGGCAGGGTGATTCACTTCCAGTGCAGAATGGGCATGGGCATACCACCTGCCATATTGAATGCAACGGCCAATTCTAAGCTGATGTCTTTAAGTAGAGTTAACATTCCACTTCATGTGGCAATTTGTGAACAGTTAACTGGTGACTTGGGCAAAGCACCAATAGTAAAGCAGAACAAGATGGAAAAGTCAGACGCTATAACTATTTCAATTTGTCATGCCGTTTAAGGCTGTTCTCATGGCTGTCCTTTGATACTTTGATCAACCTAATAAAAATTTATTTTCATATTTTTTACACCCTTCATTCAGTGTGTGTCCACGCCACACCTCCGAGGACAGGCAGGTGACCTACTCTGAGGCTTCTGTATTATTACACGCTAACCAGAATAGAGTCCAGATTTTCATTTTGAGGTTGGGAACACAATGCCTGGATAATTTTCGAGTCCCGACACCGCGTCATGTGTGTGTCACTTACATGACGCTATCTTCAAACGTAAGTGCCCTAACTGGGCTAGCAGTGAGCTCAGAAACACTGCGTCACTAGCAGGCAGGAGCTGCCTACAGAGCATGAGCAGCAACAGCAGATGGCAGCCATGACGGTGCCTGCTGCTGCCTTGCAGAAGAGAGGAGGCATCACATTGGAGGGCCAGCAGCCTCATCGCATAGAAAAGTGTCCAAACAGCCGACTGAAAGGTATTGCATCTGATTTGGAACAAAAACCCCCTAGTGGCAAAAAGTTTTCATCATATTAAAAAAATTACTTAATTGTTCCCCGCATTGAACCTGACAGCTGTACACGACCATGCATCATACTGTTCGGGTTTGTTGATTTACAAGTGGAAAATTGCCTTCTGGCCCTCCCCGGCCCATTGACCAACTCCTCAAGGAGTTTAATGGGTAGTCAATTGGAGGCAAGTAGGTTCCCAACACTCCTCCACCCTGCCCGTCCTGGATTTGAAAATTCCACTATGTCCTAGAAGCATCGGAACACAAAAACATCATCCAGGAGAGCTATGTTCAAAATGTGGCTGCTCCAGCTCTTGACCCCTTGGGCGAAAAATGATTTCTGAACCTAGGTAAGGCATTAGATTAATTTCTGCTCTAATTTTCTTTGTGAGGAAGCACCCTGCTTACTCCTTGCCACCTCCACTTACCCCCATCCTCCACCCCCTCGTCACCACTCCCTATTCCTCCTGACCAGTTGCAAGCTGGAGATTGGGAACTCCCTAAAGGTGAGATTGTGTCCCATTCAACCATTTTAGACTGCACCACAGGCACATCCTAATAACATTGGTACTTCCGAGATGTTTAAATTGCTCTAAATACCCACCCTAAATAATAATAATGTTATGATTTATCATGATGATTTTCAATATGTAAAACATCATACATCTTTTTTTTACAAATTATTTTTACAGTTCAGTCTTTTAATGTAATTAATTGCAACAG
This sequence comes from Cetorhinus maximus, assembly GCF_964194155.1. NCBI lineage: Eukaryota > Metazoa > Chordata > Chondrichthyes > Lamniformes > Cetorhinidae > Cetorhinus > Cetorhinus maximus. The sequence goes on along the minus strand of NC_135879.1, from coordinate 37,331,015 downwards.
CTTCTCACGGGCGAATTAAAAGCCAGCTGGAACCATCACATTGAACAATGTAAAACAAAGGGCTTTTCACTCTCACCCCCAGCCCTGCTTCTGTTTAAAAACCTTGTTCATGTTACAGAAGGACATTAACTCAATTTCAGTCATTTAACTATCTCAACTGATGAATTGGTATCTAAGGTATCCGATAAATGTTTCACTCTCAGGCATACAGACAGAGGAAATGCAACTGTGCCTTGGGGTTGTAAAAGCAGTTGGGGAAATTGGGACCTGAGGGGTACCACAGTATTTTTAGTGGCTTATTATAAGGTAAGGGAATTAATGGACACCTCCAGCTGCCATTAATCAGACATGGAGTCTGACTGGAGCCAGAGAAGGGGCCTGTGGGTGTATTCAGCTAAGTGCTGGGGAAATGCAATGAGACAGAGACAAATGTTTTTTAGCCTAACGGTGCTAAACCATGTACTTTTACCATCTTAACATGCATGTTAAAATTGATTTAGTCCATTAGCCCCCACCGTCGACTCAACTAGTTGGTTTGAAGACTGACAGTTTTCACATTTTTATGTGTTTTTCAATTCAATCATTACTCAAAGCATAGTCAAGTAAACAAGATTCTTAGCAAAGGACTACCATCTTAAATGGTTTTGTTTTCACTGCACGCATGATATTTATGAGCAGCACAAACAGTGTTACTATTGTAGCACGCTGACTTCCGGTATTATAATAATCCATCTCCACTGCAACCTCTGCAAATACAATAGAATGAAGTTTGGGCATCGCATGTACAATCAGAATGGAAATGCAAAAGAATATGCAAGAGTTAAAGATGGAACGATTCAGCATTAAACATAAAAAAAGCAGCAATATTTTAATCTCTGAAGTGCTGTTATGATTATGCACAGATTGCATTACCAAGTCTTAAAGCATGCTGGAAGATAGATGTGTACCTGGCACACAGATCTCCTGCTCTTTTTTTTTTAACCAAACGTTCCTTGGATAATTTGAAACATCTTCCTGCGCACTGTCAAAAACCATCTTATAAATATCATGGAAGGGTTGCAAATTATAGTACTGTTCTGCAAAATAATAAATAATTGGGTTCTGTTTCACATCTTGTTATTACTCACAGTTGTTATGCCAAAAGTCACCGTCCTACAGACCATTCGGAACTCATGGCTCTCGAGTTGGAGTGCTCACATCTGCCAAGGCAGGCTGTCATGTTGCTAGCTGTCGGGTAGGTGGGATGGTTGGAGAAAACTTTAAGCTGGGTTTTCCTGTGCATGCAGGAGTTTCTGTGGTATCTGGGAGGCTGGTCATCTTTAAATAATGAGCAACACCTGAAGCTACATTACTGAAAACTTGTATAATATCAAGAAATAAAACTAATTTAGTCGATTGTTTAGTCAATGCTAGGCACACAAGCTGCTCCTGGGTTAATCTGAGGTTATATCAGAGGGAGTTGTCGACTTCTTTTCCTGCAATGCCTCCAGATATATTAGCTGAGAGGTGTTGTATTTAAGATGCCTTGCCATTTATTGTTTGTTACTTTTTAATGGCTTATAGCTTATTCTTTTGATTGATTGATGAACTATTGGGCAATCTGTCTGACCTTTCAGCTAAAAGAGAGAGGGGTGGGGGAATGGTGATAACCATTCTGGCATGTTGTCCAAGATGGCTCTCTTCCACCCATAATGTTTTCAATGAGAACAATTGTGATGTATTTTCCAGAATCACTGTTGCAAGCATTCCACCTTCATCATGACCTTTTAGTTGAAATAACTGAAAAAAACAAATTGCATTGCCATCACTTTTCTCTCTGATGCCAATGCCATATGTGCTGGCATTTCTGGAGCTGCTGATGCAAAGTCAAAGCACTGCAAATTGAATTTTAATTTCACAGATAGCACCAGCGCTTATGATGTATCATCGAGACACTTTTGAAGGGGCTATACACAGTGGAATCTTGGTGGCTTAATGTTTACTATTCAGTTTTCTTTAGTTATCATTCCTTCTAACAGGAATGTGGTTACTTACCCTTAACTGATGTTTACTGTCCCACACTTTCCTGCAGGGGGTCACTGGATAATGGAAAGCAGCAAGAATCCAGACCAATTTTTCCTCAATCAGCTTAGATGTGCTGAGACCAATTCACAGAAGAAGGTCATTTGGCCTGTTGTGTCTGTTTTGGCTCGCTGAAGGAGCAATTCACTGAGAACCACCCCCCCGGCCCACCTTCTCCTCTTAGCCCTGCACATTCTTCCTTTTCAGGCAATGATACAAATTCTCACTTGAACGCCTCGAATGAAGCTGCCTCCACCACAATCTCAAGCAGTGCATTCCAGATCCTAACCACTCACCATGTGGAAAAAAGTTTTTCCTCATGACGCCATTGCTTCTTTTATCAATTACCTTAAATCTGCATCCTCTGATTCTCAATCCTTCCACCATAAACCTTCCTCCAGTCCGAACACAACTATTAACCACTACACTCTGCTTCCTGTCACTCAACCAATTTTGTATCCATATTGCTACTGCCCCTTTCATTCCATCAGCTCTAACTTTGCTCTGAAGTCTGTTGACATTATCAATTGTAGAGAGAGGATGACACAAAGTGGTCAAGGACAGAATCTAATTGGCTGGAGCTAAGGAACCAAAAAGGTAAAATTACATTGCTCAGTGTAGACTATAGGCCAGCAAATCATGGGAAAGATGTAGAGGAACAAATCTGCAAGGAAATTACAGAGGTGTTAGAATTATCAAGCTGTTACAATGGACGGCTTTATGGGACAGTGATTATTTTATCATAAGATTTAGGTTGACTATGGGACAGTAGAAGGAACAATCCAGAGTAAGAATAATTAATTGTGGGAAAGCCAACTTCAATGGGATAAGAATGGATTTGACCCAGATAAATTGGAATCAAAGGTTGGCAGGCAAGACTAACTGAAAAATGGGCTACCTTTAAAGAAGAGAGAGTTCGGGTATAATCAAAGCATATTCCCTTGAAAGGGAAAGGTAGGGCAAATAGTGAAGTCCATGTACACCACATCAAACAGCACCTCATCAACCCTCTCTGTTACTTTATCAAAAGACTCAAGCAGGCTGGGTAGACACAATTTTCCCTTAACAAACCTGTGCTGGCTTTTCTTAACCAACATTTGCCCAAGTGACTATTAATTTTTTCCCAAATTGTCAATTCTAGAAGCTTCCCTTCCACTGAGGTTAAACTGACTGGCCTGTAGTTGCTGGGCTTATCTTTACACTCCTTTCTGTACAAGGGTACAACGTTGCAAATCTCTAGTCCCCTGGCACCACCCCTGAGTCTAAGGAAGATTGGAAATTTATTGCCATTACCTGTACAATTTCCACTCTCGCTTCCCAGAGTATCCTTAAATGCATCTCATCCAGTCCTGGGGCCTTATCAACTTTGAGTACAAACAGCCTATCCAATACCACCTCCTTATCAATTTTAAACCCTTTAAGTGTCTAAATTACCTTCTCTTTCACTGTGACCTGAGTTGCATCTTCTTCCTTGGTAAAGACAGATCCAAAGTATTTATTTCATACCTCAGCTACTTCCCTGTCCCCATGGGGAGAATTTTCTCCCTGTCGGGCGGGCGGTTCGAGAGCGGGTGTGGGTGGGCGCATAGCCGATCTCAGCCCGCGATTGGCTGCGCACTTCCATTTTGTGTGGATGGGCCAATTAAGGCCTGCCCAGCATGACGTGCACCCGGAAGTGCTTAGCGCTACCTGTGCGGGTGGGGGTAGGAGGGAGAGTTGGGCACATGCACGCAGAAGAGCGCAGAAATCTCCCTGAGGCACAGATCTGACTCAGGGAGATTACTTTGATAATGAAAAGTTGAATAAAAGAATTTAAAAACATTTCAGACATGTCCCCTCAGGTGACAGTGTCACATGAGCTGGGACATGGCAATGAATATTAATAAAATTTTTAATTAAACTTATAAACCCTTCATGAAACCTCATCCTGCTCATGGATGAGGTTCCATGAAAAATGCAAAGGCCACCTGGGCTCTTCGCCTGCCCGCCAACCTTAAGGATGGATGGGCAGTTCAGACAAGTACCCCAATTAGTTTAATAATGGTCTTAATAGGCCTTTGGCAGTTCAGCGGGTGTGGAGCCGACTCCGCTGCGTGCCCACTGAACTGAGGATCAGAATGATGTGTGGTGATGTTGGAACGCACACCCGACGCCACCGTGTATCATTTTATGCGTTGGCAAGCGGGACCCGTCCCCACACATCGACCAGAAGATTCAGGCCCATGTGTAAATCTGCTTTTTGGTCCCGAATTGGCCCCACTCCTCCTTTTATCACACTTTCACTATTTATGTGACTATATAAGATTTTTAGATTCCCTTTTATGTTAACTGCCAGTCTGTTTGCATGCTTTTCCTTTGCTCTTCCTAGTTGCTTTTTCAATTCCCTCTGAACCTTCTGTATTCAGCATAGTTCTTGGCTGTATTATCCACCTGACATTTATCATAAGCACACTTTTTCTTCTTCATCTTAATCTCTATCTTGTTTGTCATCCAGAGAGCTCTGAATTTATTTGCCCTACCTTTCCCTTTCAAGGGGAATATGCTTTGATTATACCCAAGCTCTCTCTTCGGCCCATCATGTCGGTGCAGACTCAATGGGCCGAAGGGCCTCTTCTGCACTGTGATTCTGTGATTCTTTAAAAGTAGTCCATTTTTCAGTTAGTCTTGCCTGCCAACCTTTGATTCCAATTTATCTGGGTCAGATCCGTTCTTACCCCATCGAAGTTGGCTTTTCCACAATTGGGGGCACAGAAACAATGAATGGAGTTGTGAACTCCTCCTCTGAGACTGCGTCCTACATTGACACCAAGGCCCAGGTGGCACCTGACCCTCCTCTGCCATGCTTGCCTTTGTCTGTCTCTCTCTGAATGTCATAGCTGCTATCTGTTGTTACAGTCTCCTTGGAGACCAATAACTGAAAGAACTGAACTTCCCAAATGACCCCATTGGAAAAACCCGATGGACAAAATTTCACTTTTTAAAATTTTTAAATTTAAATGTAATAATCAAACCTAAATGATTTAGATTAAGCATGAACTAACAGGTAAATTGTTTTTAATTGTGACCATAAATTACACTTTAAATAGCGAATACAACAAAGATAAGTCTCACAGATAAATTATGCAGTCCTCTCAGATTATATGGCACTAATTTCAGCCACAGAGTCCTTCAAAGCTCTGAACATGCTCCAGTAGAATTCCAGCTAATCTTCTTCACGAATTGAGCCTGAACCCCAACAGACAGCAGCACCCAACCAACCTGAGTACGATGGGCACAGCCTCTGCCAAAATGGCACATGTCTTCAGAACCTTCTCAACTCTGCTTACAATGGCATAGATCCACCAATGCTACCTTCAAGTAACAGAAACAGATGCAGCAATGGTGTACTGGCCTATTCCCAGCACCTAGTCCAGTCTCTATTTTCTCCAGCTTGCTTGTACTGCACCAGTGGGACCTGACCTTGAATGATTGATCTTTTGCCCTGGTTTCAATCAGTGTCCGTTTCCCCGGAAACCTGAAGTTCCAACATCCATTTCAGTTTTGGTTTTGTTTATCTAGAAATCTGAAGGTTCAGTTTCCCTTTCAGTAGCTGAAGTTTCCAGTTCAGTTCCAGATAGACCCTGACTCAAAAAATACAAGCTTTGAAACCACAGATTCCATCACACCATGGCCGCTTCACTGAGACTCAAAGCCTAGCCCTGACAATGGACTGCTGCTGAGTTCTGGCCTGTCTGAACCCTACCCGTCACCCTGATGCTGTCGATCTACTTGGACTCCAACATCAGCTGCCTCAAGACCCTCTCAACCTGCTCTTCCTCTGCTTCATGGCCAATGTCCATGAATTGTTCAAATGAAGCAATGGATTAATCAGTGCATAAAATAAAAGTTTTTTGCAAAGTACAAGCACAGATTTTATTTGTACAGTATCACATAGGTTGATCTATAACATGCAAACTTTAATAATTATCTGTGGTCTGTGGCAGTGTTATGACACAGCGGACGATGTGTGCTGAGAGGATCAAATTCACAAGAGAAATTTGATCACGCTATCACAACAGTTTTGCAATTTGTATTTATTTCGAGATGCATGCACTGAATTCAGAAGTAATAAGTCCACCAAGATACTTAGAGATTTAAAAAAAACTAAATCAAAATATTTATTAACAAAAGAAAAGATTTCAAGCACATACGTAGGACTACAAATTACTACTATAATAACCTCTAAAATTCCTAATTAGCCTGACTCCCAGTTACACCTCCTTTAAGACAACAGTCCAAAAATAGATATTAGATTTTAAACAGATCCAGCAAATGAACACAATGCCCTGGACAGTGGAATTCAAAATTACTTTCTCCAGCTTTGGTTTCTGTAGACAGCAGGCTTATGCACAAATGCTGGAGGCTTCATTAAGGCTACTTCACACAGTCCTGTTAGATCTCACAATGCCTTCCCTTGACACATAGCGTTATTCCACTTTATAAACATTTCTCTCTTCTTAATATATAAATTCTATTGTTCCACAAATCCTTGAAACTGTATCTCCCTCATAACTTTCATGTGGTCACTACATATTGTCAGTAACCCTTGGAAAAAATAAACAAATTCCTTAGCTTGCTTGTCTGGCTATTTGTAAACCGACTGAGGTCCTTTTGAAATCCAAATCCCCCTTCGTCTATCTAAAATATGCAAATTCCCTTCACACTTTACATGCTAAGCCAACACCCATGTTTACTCATTAGCATGTGAAGCATCTAGCTTCTTTTGATGAGTCAAAACCTGCAGTGAACCTGACTTCAAATGTAATTAAATCACAGACACAGACAGACCCAACCACTTAATCCCATAAGCCTACTTTACAATAAACCAGAAAAATGTTATGAAAATTATGATACTTTCATGACAGGCAGCCTTTGATCTCGTAGGATGATGGTGGTCACCCCTGTGTTAAGCATCATCTGGTATGGTTCAGGAACCACACTCTGGGCATGGCAGTCTCTGCCATATTTGCTACAGAGGAAGATAGTGTGCTGAGGAGTTGCAGGATTCACTGAGCCCTCTTCTCAGTCAGCTGAGCTTTTTGTTTTGCTTGCCTTTTCCAATGCCCTTCCAAACAGGCAGCCTCCTGTCAGCAACTGTCTCCCATTTGTCAGTGTCAATATCTGCCATCTTCATATCTCACTTGCAGATGTCCTTGCGGCAGAGGTATGGACACCCAGGAAGTCGTGCCCCAGAAGCCAATTCACCATACAGAAGATCTTTGGGTGTACAGCCATCATCCATCCAAGTTGTTGGCTTACCAATGAGTGTATGGTGATGGAATTAGCACGTTCAGGACCTCTGAATTGTTGCCCTTGTCCTACCAACAGGTACTGAGGATACGTCTGAGACAGCAAAGGTGGAAACTGGTCAACCTTTTCTCCTGCCTAGCATATGTTGTCAAACTGACATTGACCTTGAATCTTCTAGTGTTGGATGCATTTCAGGGGGCGGCAGCTAACCTCTGCGGGATCTCACAATCAGCAGCCCTCTGCTGCATCTCTCAGGTGGCTGATGCATTTTTTCTGAGGGAATCTGATTGTGTCACTTTCAACACAGATACAGCCAATCAGGCACAGACCTCTGTGGGGTTTGCCTCAATGGCAGGACTCATTCAGGTGCAGGGCGTGATCGGATACACACATGTTGCCATCAAAGCTGTGTCATCCCATGAAGAAGGGTTTCCACTCTGTAAACGTTCAGCTGGCATGTGATGATTGCCAGCACTTCCTTCAGGTTTGTGTGAACTTTCCTGGAAGCTGTCATGATTCATTCGTTCTAATTCAGCCAGATGTGCTCGAGCTGTTTCTTCCACTGCACACATTATATGTGTGGCTCCTGATGGACGAGGGGCACTTGGTGAAGAGATGGCTGCTGACCCCAGTGTGAAACCCTACAACTGAGGCACAGGAGAGATAAAACCGATGCCATGTCAGCAGAAGATCAGCCATCGAGCAGGCCGTTGGCCTCCTCAAGATGTGTTTCTGATGCATTGATAGATCGCGAGGCACCCTGCAGTATATCCCTGAAATGGTTTGCTGCATTGTTGAGGTTTGCTCTGCACAGCATGATCATCCAGAGTGGAGTGGAACCAGAGGACGTCCATGGGGAAGAGCAAGACACCTTGTCTGAAGATGAGAATCTCGAGGATGATCAGCTGGAGGCACAAAAGGCAACCCAGAGACTGGATTCATGCAGAGGCATACTGACCATGATGGCAGGGAAGTCAGGGAAGCCAAGTGCACCCTGCTCCAAGGACACTTCTCCTGAGAAAGCCAGAGCCCTCAATGGAAGCATCTAAAATGGACAGTAAAATATATTGGGTCCCCAGTACAGAGTACAAGGACAGATCCACTCTTGATGGGGATCACTCATGATGCAGAATCCTTTGTGAGACCACATGGTTACATGTCCATCTCAGACCTCACACTCAGGTATTATCTACTGACTATGTTGCAATCCCCCACATCAAATGATATGACAAATGGCACTTTTCCGCCATAACCATTTTGCTCAGACTAAAGTGCATTTCTTTTATAAAACCTTCATGCCAGGTGAATCCCTGGTGATATTGCCATCACTTCTCTGCCCTCTTGTGAGAGCTTCCATGTGGAGCTCTCCATGTAGCTGGAGCAGATTTGAGGGGTGCTGCGTGAGAGGTTCTCCTGGCGGCTGAGATGCCCCTCGTGATTGCCCCTCTGTGCGTATGGTGGCACTGTGGCAGGCTGTGGTAGTTGCATTTGTGTGGAGGCAGCCTTGGTGATGGTGGCCTGATCCTTATTGCATGCTTCAGTCAGAGGGCCAGAGGGGCCAGCTACAGAAGGCACAGTCCTTTGGGTGGGGGCCCCATCCACATCATCCCTTCCTCCTTCAGTCCTTTCATGGTCCATTTAGATGTCTGCTCTTAGCAGGTCTATAAGGACACCTGGTTGGGTGTGCAGGTGTCCCTGCTCCATCAATGCACCTGACTGGTCAAGACAAGAAAATACATCATATAATCAACTCGTGCCAGGTTGCTTCTCTTGCATCCACTGCCATGCCTGCCATATATGATTCTGCACGAGTGTGTCCACCCTTTTAATGAAGGAGCTCATGTGGTCATTTGCCTTAGACATTGCAAAGCTCATGTTGTGATTGGACTCCTCCATTTTCATCACAAGCAACCACATAGCCTCAGGAAACTCTGACAGATGTCCACACATCTCCCATTGTTGTTCTTGGCCACTCACTTTGTTTCTGGCCCCCAAGGCTCAGCATCTCCAGCCAGGTGAGCATGGGTTGAGCTGCCCTCTGGCAGCCTCTGCCTCTACTACCTGCTCCTGCTGACATGTGCCATGCTGCTCATCATGTGCCACCCGTTCTAAAGTCATCTGAGGGCCCATCAAGGTGCATGTATCTGCACTGGCGGATGGTGCGATTGACTCCTGTGGTTCCTCAGAGTGGAAGTCATCCTTTTGAAGTAGACATGGTCTCCACACTCAGCTGCAGCTAATCCTAAGACATTGGCCTTGCGTAAGTTACTCAACCTCCTTCATCTCAGCTGGTGCTTCAGCAGATATCTTTCTACACATCAAGTGACATCTACTGGAAAATACTTCACAGATTTGGAACCTGCTCCAAAACATTTCCATTGAGCATTCATTAAACTATCAGCCTTTCTCTACTGCACACCAATCTCTCCATCTCTGCCTGCCTGCTTTGCTGCCACCTTTGCAAAGTCCAGTGCCTCCTCCGCCATCAGCATCAATATTGTCAGATTGGCCAATCCACCTCCTTAATGACTGCTCTCTTATGCTCGTTTCTTCTGTAATGTGAGGATAGCGAGGTCAGCTACTTTCAACCTTCCAACTGGCATATCCTGATCCACGGCCTGAAGTGATGTGCCTGTCACTGCATTTGCCCAGTGCTTATATTACCTTCATGCCAACCTTACATCACTTTGATCACTTCACTTTATCACTGTGAGGGTTGACAACGGGCAGTGATCTCCTTGATGTTCCTAATCATTGCCTGCTTTGAGGCCCTACTGCTCAGAGGCACGTCATCACTGTAAGATACTCAGGTCTGACAGCTTGGTTTTACTTCATACTCATCTTACCAGAATGGACAATGTCATTGATGCGCTTCTGGCACTGGACCCAGGTCCTGCTGACTGCTCTGATGACCACCAGCCATGCCTCCTTAGTTTGCCTGACAGGCCTCCTCCTCCTGTTCTGGGGAAATAAGATATGGTGCCTGGCTCACACTGCCTCTATCGTCACCTTGAGGGAGATGTTGAAGAACCTTGGGGCCTTCCTGCTACAGCTGACAACTATATCTCTTATCTTGTTACTGTCCTTCAGTGCTGCTTCACTCAGCCTATATCTACTTTTAGCACAGACGGACACTCTTTAAATGGAGACCTGCCACTTCCAGGTTGGCCTCCTCCTTGCACCCACCATCCTTCTTTGGTTGGGTATGGTGCAGGCGACCTATTAATTGGTTGCCTCCTGCAAAATATTGCCAACCAAACACTCCGACCTCTAATGGAGTCAAGGTCCGTAATTGATCCTGATGTCGGGGCGCTGCTGAGATCAGCGAAATCCAGCCCTATGTCTTTGTTGCAAATGATGCTGCCCTGATCATGGCCAGGAGGGTAAACTAGAGCCTGACTGTACAATTATAGCATAATGACCAGTGTGGCACCTGCGCCTGCTGATTTTGCTGGCATGTCCTCCTTCATCCTTTACTACTTTAACTATGAAATACCAGATCAGGTCTTCCTGCATTCTCCCGGTTTGGCGATGTACACTATAAACCTAGCTATCTAGTCTGAAAGTCTCACGTGAAAGAGTTCCTCTATATTTTCCAGTGAGTCTAACTAGAATATAGACAATGAGGAGAGCGATGAGTTGGAAGCAGAGTGGCCATTTTTCCCCGGTGTTTTGATTATTATATAAACAGGATGTCAATGTAAAGTCTTAAATATGACACTCATCAAAATTGCTGCTTCTACCAAATCAATCTCTCCTCAGTGTGACCAACTGACCTGTATCTGTTTCGATCACGTTGTTAGAGTTAGCTTGAACATGGAGATTCCATGCTCAGCCTGTGCTCTGCTTCAGAATGACCCATATTTAATTGTGGGAACAATAAATAAAAAGGACCTTTAGGAGTAATACATGACTTGCCCGGGCCACCAGAGCCATTGTTTTTCAGTCTAATTAGACAAACAGGTGTGAATCCAGCAAGATCACAGTTGTTTTCAGTGGTGGGCGGAGCTACCACTGTTTATGATAAGGTTGGCTGTGGTCAAGCAAGGAAAATATAGGGGCGAATAATACGGGGTTGGGGGTGGATGGCATACCTGCCTGGAAACCACAAACGGTGGGCAAGCTGCCAATTTTGGTGCCTGCTCTTATGGGGGTGAGCTTGGGGGTGGGGTGGAAGGTGATGGGATAAGCACCTGCCCCATTTTACGTGCCCCCCCCCATTTTACATGCCCTCTCCCCTCCGTGGGAAACATGCCCACTGGGGGTATGTAAAATTCAGCCCATAAAATGCTATAAGTGCTGGTGTAAGCCATTTATTCAATTTTTTCTTTCTGTTATGGCTGTTTAAGGGCCTCAATGACGTAGATCTGCTATTATAATGAATTGGAGATGCATCATTAGTCTTAACTTGACTTGCACAAGCAGCAAAGGACTGCAATTTATAGTTAAATACACTGTCAATCCCTAAAATATTTAAAAAAAAGTGCACCACAACTCCAACCTGCTCACTTCAGCTTTTAACAGAGGTGGGGTGTGGGAGAGGGGGAATCGGACAAGTCCCTGTCAGCGCAGGTTGGCCAGTAAAATATTTTAAGGAGCCGGAACTCCTCCATTTTAAGATTGCTTTATTTTTTGACTCCTGCAGGCCGATAGTTATGAAGAGTTGGATAGAACAGGTAAACGCATTTATGGAATTGCTTGTGGGCCAGCAAGAGCAAGAATGTTTCCCCCTGGCTCAACAAGCAAACCTGTAGCCAGCCTCCATTACGGGATGCTACTGACCTTCTCCCAATGGCTGCTTCCCCAGCGGTGGTCTGAAGTCACAGGCCTACCCGCTTGCCAGCCAGCTACAGCTTTCAATCTGCCTGACTGTAGCTGGAAACATAGAAGATTTTTGAAAATCAGATCCTGTCATTAAATTCAGCAGCAACTTTGGGAATGTACTTCAAAATGTTCTTTCCACTAAACCCTCACCTGGCCCATGACCCTTCCCCCTGCCCACCTCCCTGCTGTTACTGGGGCCGTTGTATTATTTCCTTCAAGGACGCCACTAAATTGGTCAGACATGGCTTTCCTTTTCCGAATTCACGCTGGCTGTCCATTAGTAATCCATGTCATAGAATCACAGAGATGTTACGGCACAGAATGAGGCAATTTGGCCCATCGAATCCGTGCCAACTCTCTATAGAGCAATCCAGTCAGTCCCATTCCCCTGTTCAGTCCCGGTGAGCCTGCAAGTTTATTTTCCTCAAGTGCCTATCAAATCCCTCTTTGAAATCATTAATTGTCTCCTGCTTCCACCTCCCTCGGACCCCCACCAGTCTTGCTTTGCTCCCGCTATCATTGTCTTTCTAGTTGAGTGTTAATTTTATCTAATGCTATGGCCTCAAGCAATGTATCCATTACCAATGTTGACTCATTTATAATTATCTAATTTTATTCCCATCTTCCTACTTGAACAGAAATGTTAATTTGGCAACACTCTGGTTCTCTGGAAGAACATTCCTTCAGTACGTTCTATCATTTTTCAGATGAGACTTTAAACACCGTCTGCCATCTCAGATGGATTTAAAATATTCTGTGACACTATTTTGAAGACGAGTTATCCCTGGTGTCTTGGCCAGCATTTATCCCTCAATCAACATCTCAAAAAACAGATAATCTGCTCATTATCACATTACTTTCTTTGAGGGCTTACTGTAGTTTACTGTGCACTAGTGTGCGTTTCCTCCATTACAACAGTGGCTACACTTCAAAAGTACTTTATTGACTGTAAAGCACTTTGGGATGTCCTGTGGTTGTGAAAGGTGCAATGCAAATGCAATTCTTTCTTTTCTTTCATGAAGCTAATTCTGAAAGCATGATTATTTAAAATCTGTATTTGATTTTTTAACACACACACACACACACACAGATACACACACAGACAGACAGACACACACACACACACACACACACTGGAAAAAGTGCAAAGTGATTTGCAGCTTTACACCCTGAACTGAAAAAAACAGTTCATAAACCAGTTTAAAAAAAGTGAATCAGGATGCAGGCAGAAGACAGAACAAAAGCACTTTTGAAATGCATTGCTTTCAGGGGAAGCAGCATTGACTTGAACCAACCAATTATACAGAAGTGTGTAAGTTCAGCGTGGGTGTCAGATGCTGCCCCAAAGACCGGAGAACAAGCAGTACATAAAACATCGAAGATAAGTAGGTGGTTTTTAACTGTCCTCTGTGTGCACAAGGGTCAGTGCACTTTACCCAGTGGCTCAGTTCTGCATGTTTCACATGTTACTCGAGCTGCTCCTTGTTAAAGAAAAAACAACAAACTCTAAAAGGGGTGATGGAGAGGGCTGAGGATCCATTTTCAACGCCACTGCTTTGGTAGCATAACATGGCAATTTTTTTTTCTTAAACTGAAGCCTGTCATGATCTACGATCTTAGAGAACACCTTTCACAGTGATACCAGTTTAGTTCCTGCTAGTTCTGTTTCCAGAGTGCAAACATTTTTTAGTTAGTTATTTACACACTTTATTGAGTGAAAGTGGATATTTTAGTATTAAGTTATATTTGTGGAGATTTTTCCAATCTTCCTGACTAAATTCTGCAATATTGGCCAGTTCCATAAGATATGAGCCAAGAATTATATATTTGCTTCAGTAACATGTCTATACTTTTTTATGTTATTCAAGCATTAGAGCTCAGATTTCCTACAATCATCCACAAAGAATAATTAGTAAGTTACTAGTCCATTGGTTGAGCAAAGTGTTTCTTGTACTTTGAGAGTTTTAAAATATTTAATGCAATTTATATCACACTGGATTGCAAAGCTAATTAGAGGAAAATCAAACAATGCTAAGTAAATCTTTTTAGTTTTGTTATCTGTTCAAAATCAGCGTACACCTGGGGCTGAATTTTCATTCGAGATGGGAAACAGGAGTTGGGACCTCTACAGGCCAGCCTTTGGTTACACCTGTGCCCAGGCAGGCAGCGAGGGCCTCTAGGCCTGCCTGGAGTGCCGGCATACCAGTCTGCTACTCACCTCCAGGCAGTTGAACTCCCGCCACCCCTCCAGGTTGCTTCAAAAACTGAAGGCCGACTGGAAAATCCCAGTCAGCCTCCTTTAACTTCCCTCAACGAGGCACTTAGTGAGACTAATTGGCTGCCCACCATGTGGGATGGACAGGTCCGGAACCCACCTCCCCTATAATGGCCGGCACTAGGAACAGGGTCAGGAAACCAGCACGCCGGCAGATGCCAGTATTTTCGGGCCTTGGCTGCATTCAATCTCGATCCTAGCGGATCTCGATGGGGCTTGAGAATTCAGCCCCTAGAGCTTCTGGAAATGTTGTTCCCAGCATCAGACAATTTGAGGAAGTTTGAAATGCTAACATAATAATTCAGTGAGGCAATGATGAGTTGGCCGGTAGAAGAGTCTCCTTTCCTTCAAACCAGACCATTCAGAAAGATAAATAACAATGTGCTGTGAGAACTGTTTGGATTTGGCAAGGTCAAAGTTGATCTGTGTCATTATTACTGGAAATTCTGCTGCACAAAATGTGTGTATTAAGACTCAATTAACTAAATTAACATCACCACCTTGAACTGGATGATCTGGAAACAGATATTGGTAGCTAGGTCTGCACAAAGATCTAGCTACCAATATGGATTCCAATACAGATTGGTTGCATTTATGCATTCCAATACCTTGTAACATTTTTCTACTTTGAGTTTGCCTTGGGTATTTTAGTGCCTGTTCTTTGGCATGGGCATCATTGTGCAACAACCAAAGGAAGGAGCTGGTCAGCCAGGCATTTGACATAACATGGTTATCATAGATAGCATGTGCCAGGCTTCTGGAAATAGTATAGTTTGGTTTGGAATATGAAACAATCCTTGGCCATTAAAATAAATTACTAACTGAAGCATGATGTGAGGAATAATTTCAATCTGTTGCCTACTCACCTGGTGGAATCTTGTTGAGGCGATGGGGGTCTCGCCCACTGGCTGGAGAGCAGCAAGAGATGCATGAAAAGTCCAAAGCAGAATCAGTTTGGACAGACTAAATGCGGTTCTTATTGATAATGGGTCTATAGAACAAACTGTATCCCAATTCCACACAAATTGGTAAGACCATGGAGACTGGGATGAATGGAAAATTTTAAACCAATGCATTATGACCACCTATGTATTTGGGGGAGCGACATATTGTTGGGTAGAACAGAGAAAATGTTACTCTTCATTTAATCATGCTATACACAATATGTGAATACGTGCTGCTCACACCGGGGTGTAGATTTACCCATTCTGCATGCTGAATGTTGCATGGAGGGAACAAATGTTGGAGAAAACGCAGTGCTGTTTCTCTTTGAGCATGGTCCATGCTGGGAATGTGGGGTCATCAATTTACAGATAGATGCTCCAAATGAGAAAGTGTCTATTTCTCAGAACAAACGTTGTTTTATCTTAAAGTCCATCACTAAGCTCATGGAGCACGATTTAAGCTGCCAGCGGGTGGACCCTTTATTCAGACCCTAGTTTAAAATCCCAACAAAATATGAGGGTTTTTCTTTTTCAACTGAAATATACCTCCCCAAGGGCTGAATTTTGAGGTCGTGGGGTGGGCATGGTGGGCAAGCCCAAGGCTGGCCAGGAAACAGCCCACTGCCCGCAATTGGCCCCCGACCGCGATTCCACATGGCTGGCCAATTAACGGTCAGCCAGCGTGAAACATGCGCTGAAAGGCTCAGTGCTGCCGGGGTGGGAGGTAGGAGGAGGGCGAGCGCTAAAGTCAGCGTGGGCACAGGGGAACAAGCAATGAAAGCTCCCTGATGGCAGAGAGCTGCCTTAGGGAGCTGAAGAATTTAAATTCAATAAAAACAGATTTTAAAATCCGGAAAAAAAAGCCCACGCGTCAGAATGAGTCACCTCAACATATGGATACTGAAATTTGTGCCCAAACATTTTAATCTTTTTTAAAATTAATCTCGGAAACCTCATCCTGCCCTTGGATGAGGTTTCCTCAAAATGCAAAGGCCACCTGGCCGATTTGCCTACCCGCCAACTGTAACGTTGGATGGGCAGCGTAAAATCCCCGCTAATTGAAACTTTAAAGGTCTTAATAGGCCTCTTAATTGTTGGCGGGTGTGCTGCCGACTCTTTCGCGCACCCGCTGACTGAAATATTGTGCGAGTGCACGATGACATCGGGGCGCTCACCTGATGACATCGTGCGTTATTTTGCGCTGGATCGGGTCGGGCGTGCGCCCACCTGCCGGACAGAAAATTCTGCCCCAAGAATTTGTAAAATTGATAGAGTCATAGAGTCATAGAGGTCTACAGCACAGAGAAAGGCCCTTTGGCCCATTGAGTGCACTGGTCAAACAAGTACCTAACTATCCTAATCCCATTTTCCAGCACTAGGTCCATAGTCTTGTATGCCATGGCATCGCAAGTGCACATCCAAATGCTTCTTAAATGTTATGAGGGTTTCTGCCTCTGCCACCCTTTCAGGCAGAGAGTTCCAAATTCCCACCACCCTCTGGGTGAAAAAATTCTTCCTCACATCCCCTCTAAATCTCCTGCCCCTTATCTTAAATCTATGCCCCCTGGTTATTGATCCCTCCACCAAGG
The DNA here is from genome assembly GCF_964194155.1 of Cetorhinus maximus. Classification (NCBI taxonomy): domain Eukaryota; kingdom Metazoa; phylum Chordata; class Chondrichthyes; order Lamniformes; family Cetorhinidae; genus Cetorhinus; species Cetorhinus maximus. The sequence goes on along the minus strand of NC_135879.1, from coordinate 37,314,033 downwards.
GGAAAAGTTTCTTCCTGTCTACCCTATTTATGCCCCTTATAATTTTATACACCTCAATTATGTCCCCCCTCAATCTCCTCTGATCCAGGGAAAATAACCCCAATTTATCCAATCTCTCCTCATAACTAAAACTCTCCAGGCGAGGCAACGTCCTGGTAAATCTCCTCTGCACCCTCTCCAGTGCAATCACATCCTTCCTAGAATGCGGATTCCAGAACTGCACGCAATACTCTGTGGCCTAAGTAGCGTTTTATACAGTTCCAGCATAACCTCCCTGCTCTTATATTCTATGGCTCGGCTAATAAAGGCAAGTATCCCATATGTATTCTTAACCACCTTCTCTACCTGTCCCGCTACCTTAAGGGACCAGTGGACATGCACACCAAGGTCCCTCTGATCCTTGTTACTTCCCAGGGTTCTACCATTCATTGTGTATTCCCGTGCCTTGTTTGTCCTGCCCAAGTGCATCACCTCACACATATAATTTGTAACTTGTAAAATTCTACTGGTAACCTGTCCCAGGAATCCAAAAATCCTCACTATGGTTCATGTGCCAAATTCATTAATGTCCACTGGTGTTTGAATGCAAAAAAGTTTGTGAAATCGCCTGTGAATGTCAAAATGCATAGAGGAAATCACTACCAGTGTTAAAATATTCAAATGTTTTTTTCCTGAAGGATAGTACTAATCATGTAAACCCAGTTTACCTTCTGTCAATGTATAATGTGTCAAAGCATTACAGTAATTTAGGAATTCATAGCTATCATCAGATTTGGTCACCTTCTCCTCAGAATTATAGTAATGTATCTTTAACATGGTAGCCAGGGAAAAAAATTGGGATAAGTTGCTGAGTCCACTTGACCTAGCTACCATGGACACGGTGAATTTCCTGGGGTTGGCATCTTGTGGGATTCCTACCTGCACCAGGCAGCTTGCAACTGGTGGAGTGGAATAAGAATGTTTTAGGCCTAAGGACTCAGTCACCTTCTAGAGCTGAGTGGCACTGGTTGTCTTGAGATAAATATAAAATTTATAGAGCGCAGGCATTTAAGATGATTAAAGGGTTTGGTAGAGTAAGTAGAGAGAAGCTATTTCCTTTTGTGGGAGAATCCAAAACAAGGGAGCATAAACTCAAAATTAGAGCCAGGTCATTCAGGGTGATGTCAGGATGCACTTCTTCACACAAGGAGTAGTGGAAATCTGGAACTCTTTCCCCCAAAAAACTGTTGCCGGAGAATTTTCGGCTCTGCGAGTGAGGGCAGGACTAAGTCGGCTGCGCGCCTGCCGAACTGTCAAAGGCCTATTAAGGCCTATTAAAAATGAATTAAAATAGTTAAATGAGCTGCCCGTCCAACCTTAAGGCGGCCTTCGCATTTTTCATAGAACCTCGTCCAAGGGCGGGATAAGGTTTCATGGAGGGTTTATAAATTAAATAAATTTTTCCATTAATGTCCCTTGACATGTCCCAGCTCATGTGACACTGCTACATGAGGGGACAGTCTTATAATGTTTCCTTTTCTGTATTTAGCTTTTTAAAACTTTAACTAATCTCCCTGAGACACCTCCGTGCCTCAGGGAGATTTCTGCGCTCTTTGGCGTACATGCACGCGAAAGAGCACAGGTCCCAGCTCAGGGAATCCTCCCCCGCCTGCACACGGAGCGCTCAGTGCTGGGCGGGCCTTAGTTGGCCTGCCCATGTAAAATGGCAGCACGCACCCGATCTGGGGACGCCAATCGGGTTCGCGCTCGCTCCCGCCCAGGCATAACCCTCGCGATGGAGGGAAAATTCAGCCCCTAGAATAGTTCGACAGAACTGACAACAAATTAATCAATCATTTAACTATTTAAATGAGTTTTTAACAGGCCTTAATAGGCCTTTGACAGTTCGGCGGGCGCACAGCCGAGTCGGCTGCACACCCGCCGAACTGAAAATCTAAATGACGTGCGGTGACATCAGGACACCCGCCCAACATCACCGCGCATCATTTTACATGTTGGCAAGCGGGCCCTGTCCCTACTCGCTGACCGGAATATTCTTCCCTAGAAGTGACAGCGGTCAGTATGGAGCCACCAATATCTCAGCACCCCACCCCTGCTCCCACACTTGATCCTAGGCTCACATTAAATCAGGCAGAAAGTAACTAATTTGTGTCTCACAAATGAAATTATTGATAAATATCACTGTCATTTGATAAATTTGTGGACATGAATGCTTATATAGCCCATTCCTGATAATTCAAACTATTTCAATTGAAACTACCAGATAATTTAATATTTTTCCTGTACTGTTGTAATGTCCTCTATATGCAAATTAATTAAAATGAATCAAAAAAATGAAGAAGACCATATGGCCCATTGTGACAATGCCAGCTCTCTGCAAGAGCAAATCAACAAGTCCCATACCCAGGCCTAGATTTTTGCAGAATTGTGGAGAATCCAGAGACCTCTCAAAATGTCAAGTGGGACTCAAATCCGGATGTCCCACCCGCATTTCCAAAAGATCCTATTTTCAACACGATAGGATAACAAGGACAGCGCACAGCTCACAAATGAGGGAAACACAAACTCAGCAGTGCCAACTGAACTTAGTGCTGAGTTCAAACAGACCCCATTTTTGCTGTAACAAAGGCTTTATTCCACAGTGTGTGAGTTATGAATTTTTAGAGTAGGTTAAATGCTTGTGAAGGGCCAATAAGCTCTGTAGAATTGTCAAGCTGTGGAGTTACTTAAATAGCATGCCCTTTAAAATTAGAGTTAAAAAAATCTATGCTAGCAGATTCAAGGCTGTTTATTGACATAATCCTAAGTACTATCATAGCCGTATTACTGGTTGACTGCTTCCCACAGCCTATCATTATCACAGTGGGGGGCTGTAAATTCACAGTTTGATTGACAGTTCAAATCGATTATTAAATGATAAGCTGTCTTTGTGGGGTTATGAATGCAAATGTTTGTTTTTATAAGGGGATTTAAATGTATGGAAATGGCTTTCATGAATGGGAATGTTTATTGTATAGTAAAGTCTGTAATAGATATTTGGAATCTTTTTCCTATTTAATCTCAGCATAATTCCCAGGTCTGTTCAAGGTGAAGATTGGGTAAGTTGTACGGAGGGTGTAAGGGCAAAAAAGATGGTGGGTAGGGGGGCATGACTTGGCACTAAATTGGCTAGGGGTTATAATGGGCCATAGGAATAGATGGGTGATCGTGAGTTACATGAGTTGGCATTAAATTTTCATTGAGGTTATAGGAGCCATGGGAGTGGGTGGGAGGTGGTCACACAGAATGGGTGAGGGGTGAGGGGATGTGAGGGGTAAGGCTGAGAAGGCCTATTGTTTAAGAAAATAACTGGATCAAAGTCCCAGAGAACCGAGACGGACTGGTTAAAAGGCCTGTTTTGGCACTTGGCAGCCCGTGTATGTGGGGTGGTAGACCCTAACCCTATCTCATCCCACATTCAACCGCATCCCTCCCACCACACCATGTAAGACACTTTTACCTGGTGATATGGTGAGCTGGGAGATTTCCCGCCTCCACTCATCTTGCCCAGGAGTGAAAATCCAGGCCCCAAACATCCCCCATAACCCTGCAAAGCTTTTCAAATAATTATCCAATTCTCTTTTGAAAGCCTCCATCACCCCCTCAGGCTGTGCATTCCAGATCCAACCACTCGCTGCGGAAAAGCTTTTCGTCTTGTCACCTTTGACTGTTTTGCCAACACCATAAATTTGTGTCCTCTGGTTCTCGAACTTTGCACCAATAGTTTCTCCCTATCAACTCTGTCCAACACCTCTAAGAAGATCAGCCCCAGCTATGCCAATCTAGCCACATAACTGAAGTGTCTCATCCATGGAAACATTCTCATAAATCTTTTTTGCACCCTCTCTAATGTCTTCACATCCTTCCTAAAGTGTGGTGCCCAGGATTGGACACAATGCTCCAAAAGGGGCCAGACCAGCGCTTTGTAAATGTTTACCATAACTTTGTTTTTGAACTCTATGCCTCTCTTTATATACAGCCCAGGATTCCTTAAGCCTCAACCTGCCTTGCCACCTTCACAATTTGTTCACATACAATCCCGGCACTCTCTTTAGAATTCTATCCTTTATTTTATTTTCTTTATTCTTTCTCCCAAAAATGATCACTTCACACTTCAAATCAAATCAACCGAGCAATGTCACCAATACAGCATGGGAGGCGATGGCAGCGATGGTCAGTGCAAATGTCCTGCAAAAGAGGGCAGCCACAAAATGCCGAAAGAGGATGAATGATTTCCTATGTTCCGCCAGGGTAAGTCACTCTTCTCAACACTCAAGAAGTTTGACACCATCCAGGACAAAGCAGCCCGCTTGATTGGCACCACATCCATAAACATTCACTCCCTCCACCACCAACGAATAGTAGCAGCAGTATGTACCATCTACAATATGCACTGCAGGAACTCACCAAGGTTCCTTCGACAGCACCTTCCAAGCCCTCGACCTCTACCACCTAGAAGGACAAGGGCAGCAGATAGATGGGAACACCACCACCTGGAAACTCCCCTCCAAGTCACTCATCATCCTGACTTGGAAATATATCACCGTTCCTTCACTGTCGCTGGGTCAAAATCCTGGAACTCCCTTCCTAACAGCACTGTAGGTGTACCTACACCACATGGACTGCAGCGGTTCAAGAAGGTGCTCATCACTGCCTTCTCAAGGGCAGTTAGGTATGGGCAATGAATGTTGGCCCAGCCAGCGAAGCCCACATCTCATGATTGAATGAAAAGAAAATCATGACTCTCCACTCATATACTCACAAACCCATTACACATCCACAGGGATTTCACTCACTGCCAGTTCAAAAGCCTTCACCATTCACTCTCTCACACACACCTTCATCTGCCCTGTGGATCGTGTTCTCATCCCATCCATGGCACCACTCACCACCCACACATGCCAGGCATCCTTCTCATTTGGCCTGGCATGTGTCCTGCTTACACTCTCTCCATCTAACTTCATGCAGGACAAGCTGGTATAATAAAAGGGAGAATTTGCAGACTGGCAGAGGAATGCCTGAAATCAAGGTCCTCACGGACTTTGAAAACAGAGCCATCCAGCTGGCTGGCCAAGATCTGGACCATTCCTGTGCTGACGGTGAGTTTGGCGGTACTCTACCAAATGAGGATCCAGCAGTGCAACGCCCATTAGTTCCCCTGTTCCGCAGTCCCCTGCCAGGTACTAATTATCTTTCCTTGCTTTTGCAGGCACATCTGGGCAGCAGCCTAGGGGGTCCACGAGCCATGTCCTCAACTCAAGCCCCGCAAACACCTCAGAATAAGAATTTGATAACATCCTAATTGAAGGCCTATCACAACACTCACCCACACCCTCCACCAGCGCAGAGACATACACCTCAGTGGGATCCAGTTCTAGAGTAGCCTCGGGTCACAATCTGGTGAACATATCGCATTATCTGATCCACAGCAGGTGGAGGCAGGAACTTCTCAGGTTTCTGACACTCAGGGGAGCGCTGGAGGCCAGGAATCTGCTGAGTCCAAGTCAGATGAGGTGCCTCTAGACTCAGTCATACCTTAGTTGCTGGAGCTGCAAAGGCAAGCTCGGGAACATCAGGAAGGAATGTCCGCTGCACTCCTCAGATTGCAAGGCGTGATGGAGGAGTCCATCCACCTTCAGTCTGAGGTGATAGTGCCGGCATGCCAACACACCGTGGTCAGCACTGGTAGGATGGCGGCCGCCATTGAGACCTTGGTCCGGGACATCAGTTCTGCATTAATGCACGGGCTGAACTCTATCACTGTTGCCATAATTGGCCTCCAAAAGTGTGTACACAAAAGGGGTGCTGGGCTACTTGACACCAGCTTCCCCTTCTCCTCAAGGAGTCAGCCAGGGGACCTTGGGCACCCATAGGGAGGAGGATCAGCAGGTGCACACCCCTGGGCCATCCATCCAGGTGACTCCGGGAGTGACCGACCCATCTGAAATCCCCCTTCCTGTGATCCCAACAGGTCTAGCTCCACAGGCCAAGAGGGTGCCACTGCCACACAGCAGCACCCCAAAAGCAGGGCAGGGCCATCCACGTCTCGGCCCTCCAGAGGATGCCCACCAAGGTCATCACAGACAGGGAGTAGCAGTCAGCAGGCTGCCTCCACCTCCACTGTGGATGTCCGGGGAGCACCAAGGCATGGCGGCAGGTTTAGGAAGGTTAAGAAGATGTAGTTGCACAGCCTGGACATGGGTGTTAATTACTTGTACATCCTGTTCACTATTGTAAATAAACTCCCAAGAATGTCTCCCTACCTATGGCTCCTTGTTCTGATGAGCAGTGTTCGTATCACTCAGATGTGAAACCTTTCAGCATAAGACAAATGCAAGTGTCTCAGTCCAGGGCCTCTTCCCTGTGCTTTGTGCAGCCTTCGGACCAAAGTGATGGTCTGACCTCACACTCCTTGGGCACATTACTGATGCCTGCAACTCGATGGTGCTTGTCATTGTTACCAGAATGTTGTGGGCAGGCATCACAGAGTTCCGTCATTCTCTCTGTGTGCTCCCAACATCTTTGAGGTGGGACTGGCCCCCATATCTTCAGCATCTGTGACCAGTGACACAGTGCTCCTGAAGGGCTCAGGTGCTGAAGGCAGACAAAGGATCAGATGCTTCTAAAGTTTCATGGCTGCATCTCCATAATATAAGCCTGCTCACAGAGCACAGGCAAGCTGCCCTTGGACAGACAGGAGTCAGACATTTTCAGAGGAAAAGTGAAGATCGATGGAGTGTCCTCACTGCATGTCATCATCATCATCCTCCTGGAATCTAGCAACTATTAGGGCCTCTGCTGCATCTCCATGAACACTGAGGGTATGTGCACTGCCATCAGCCACACAGGAGTGAAACACTCACAGATGCAAGGTGAGGATGTCAGGACTGTCCTTACTGCATCTTGTCATCATCCTCCACAAATCTTGCTGCTATTAGAGCCTCCCTAGCACCTACCTGCCTTGTCTGGCCAGTGCAATGGTCTCATCACCAGCATCCTCACCTTTGAGGAACTCATCATCACCATCCCCTACAACATCCTTCAGGAGGATATGTGCATCTCCTCCCCATCAGGTTGTGGAGCACACAGCAAGTGACGATGATGCCTGACATGTATTGCATTTGCTCCAAGTCCAGGTCATGGTATGAGCCTCCTTATACCATCACTCTCTACAATCTGAGGTACCCAACATTCATGGGATGTGGGCATCACTGGCCACATTTAAGAGTCAACCACATTGCTGTGGGTATGGAGTCACATGTAGATGAAAAGACAGCAGATTTCCTTCCCTAATGGGCATTACAACAATTGACAATGGTTTCACAGTCATCATTAGGCTCTTAATTCTAAATTTTTATTGAATTCAAATTTGACCAACTGCCATGGTGGGATTTGAACCCAGGTCCCCAGAGCATTACCCTGGATCTTTGGGTTGCTAGTCCAGTGACAATACCACTTCACCATTGCCTCTCCCTATAAAACACACATTCATTTGCAGTCTGTGCCTGGGGGGGTGAAAGATTCTGGAGCATTTGGTGGCACTTTCATGCTCTGTGCTGCTTCAGTGGGCAAAAAATCTTCAGCGGCCCCACTCCAAGCCTGTCAATGAGCTGTGAAAGAATGATGACTTTTGACAAGCTTTTCAAAGTTCTTGGCCACTTCCCTCACCCACCCCCCCAACACGTGCTTGACTATTTCCTTCAGCCTGTGCTGCCTTGCCCCCAACACCCCTCCCCCCCCGCCCCACCCAACCTGACCTGACCCACGCTGGAACCATTGCCCCGGAACCGCATTGAAAACCAGCCCGGATGAAGCGACTTGCCTGTGCCCACCGCGAATACACAGCGCCTCTTCCTTGATGTCCTGCGGGCGATGCCTGTGATCGCTGACCAAGGTTGTGTGCCCTCACCCCTGAGTTCCCCTCAAAGTCTATGTTGCCAGGTGCACGCCTTTTAAAGGCAGTCGTGAAGCACACCCTTCTGAAGCTACTCCGACGTGGGCGGTAAATTTGATGTGGGGAGATGATTCGGGTCAGCAGGGCTTATGATTAATGCAAATGTATTAAAATGACATTCCCGACATGCAGTGGCAGGAAACATGGCCTACCATTGATGGGTGGAATGGACATAATCTGGTTTCACGACAGCGTAAAACCAATTTTTGGCCTTCTCGCCATATTGTTTCCCTTGCCATGATGCCCGACTCCAACAGGACCGGAAAATTCCGGCCACAGTGATCAAAGCCATACTCTTGGTATTATCACATCCCAACCAAAGAAGGACATGCACTACTATAGCGCCTTTCACAACCTCAGGAAATCTTAAAGAGTTTTATAGCCAATGAAAAACATTTGACATGTAGCCACTGTTGTAATGTAGGAACAATCTCCCATGAGCAGCAACGCGATAATTAATCAGATAATCTGTTTTTAGTGATAATGATTGAGGGACAAATATTGGCCAACACACTTGGGACAGCTTCCCTGCTCTTCATCAAAATAGTGCCATTGGGTCTGTTTTGTTCGCCTTAGCAGGCAGATATCATCTGAAAACGGCACCACTAATGGTGCAGTGCTCCCTCAGTGAGCTAACTGGTCACTTAAGTTAATTAAAGCAAAATAACGTTAAAATCTCAATCTAAAAAATCTTGATTTGGTCCTTTTGTGTATTTCATAAAGCTTTGCATTCTCACTTCAAGCAGCTGAATCAGGAAATTAACAATGTCAATGTACCTGAAATCCGAAGACCCCCGAAATGCCCTTTTTCCCACTGGAAATACATTGTTACCGGTAATATGACAATTGACAAATTGCTAATATGACTGTCTGAGCCACTCAGTGTCACTGTCTGATACTCAAGCATAAACTACATACCGGGGATTAGCCACATTATGCCTGCAGTTTGCAGAATAAACATCTTAACAGGCATACATGACACAAACAGATGTTCTAATTGCATGTCTGAGAACATGATATTTACTAGTTTCACCACAGCTTGACCTTGGGACCCAGGTACCTTTTAGTCCCTTAAGGGATTATTTATGATTTACTGATTTGGGAACAATGAATAATTCAAAGCTTGACACATTTTTGACGCTAAATGCATGTTAAGGTTCTGTCTAGTAGGAGATTGAAGAAACAGTCGGCAGGATTTTCATCTGCCTTCCCGCTGGATTTGCTGCGGTGTTGAAATGGGCGGGGCCAGGAGATCTGGTGGATTCTGTAACATTTGGATTCCTGCCTATTTCTCAGCTCAACATATTTTCCAGTGAAGCTGGTTGTCAGGAGCGCCCACTCACACATGGGCAAGCACGTTAAAATGAGACGATAATGACAGAATAACATCATCTGTCACATTTTCTGTCATTGTTGCCTTGGCAACGCTGCCTCCTAAGAATGCCGGCGTTTAACAGGCCCTCTGTGTTCCTAGATGACCCGTAGGACACAGCATCCACTTTAGTTATTGAATGGAGAATTGAAGGGAAAAAAGGGTGCAGCAACGTCAAACGAAAGACACCAGAAGACTCCAGAAATGCCCTTTTTCCCACTGGAAATACATTGTTACAGGAAATATGACAATTGGCAAATTGCTAATATGTCTGAGCCACTCAGTGTCACTGTCTGATATTTAAGCGTAAAATGCATATCAGGGATTAATCACATTATGCCTGCAGTTTGCAGAATAAACATCTTAACAGGCATGCATGACACAAACAGATGTTCTATTCCATGTCTGAGAACACGATATCTATTAAAACTTTGGCAATGCTGCATGGCCCTTTAAACTGCTGCAGATGTCCTGCTTAAGGGAGCAGCAGCCATTTCCTGCTCCACCGTCAACACCCTCAGTGACGAAGTCATCAGGACAAATGTGAATGCCATTAGAAGCCAGCAGGAAAATTAGGCTGACACCAAACACTTGGCTGTGACTAGCAGCGGGTCCATTGTCCACCTTGGAATCCTACGCAGCAGATCAGGCTGGAAGTTGAAATGTCCCAGAACTGGGTCCCATTTTTATTGTTGCTAAAGCTGAAGTGACCACGTTATTAGCACGACATGCAGAAAGACAACTCTTTCAATGAGAATAAACTGGCAGAGGCAATGGATGTTCCCTGTGACCCCACAAAGAACTGAAAAAAAGGACAACCTTTTCTAAGCGGTCTCCTGCGCTCCATTTAAGAGCTGAAGGTTAGGCCATTCAATGCCTTGATAAACTGAGGCCAGCTTACACCTTATGCCTTGCCATTTATCCATGATTCTACAGCAGCATGTTTAAACATTCTACCACCTGTGTTGGGTGAGAGTGCTGTTTGACCATTTAAAAGCCTGCCTGAAAATTGAAACAGGCAAGACCAAATGTTCTCCAAGGTCATCACTGCATGTTCACCTGCTGGCCACTTGTCTTTCGAGCAGCAAATGGATGATCAGTGGTTGAAAAGTGCCACCTGCCTTCACTGCAATATAATTTGCCAATAGTTCCTTCTGCAGAGAGTTAAGAGGATGTTCTGACAACTCTAATCTCACTGGAGAAAATAGTAGCTGGGGTACGGATGCCACCTAGCTGTTTATGTTTGGCTTAATTGATTGGTCGATTTCTGAACAGTTACTGCTTTCTATTTTCAAATGTGAACAGCTTTTCAAGACTTCATTCTCTCTTTAGATATCTTTTGACAGATTTTTTTTTTATGCTCAGCATTATGGATTTAATGTGAAACATCAGCACCAAACTGACTCAAAACCTTCCTCCAGATCATCCAAAGAAATGACCGAATCACAGAATCACACAGTGCAGAAGAGGCCCTTTGGCCCATCGAGTCTGCACCGACACGTGAGAAACACCTGACCTACCTACCTAATCCCATTTACCAGCACTTGGCCCATAGCCTTGAATGATATCAGGAGAGATAGCTATAAAAGTTGTAAACAGAGAGAGGGAGAGTTTGACGTCCCCAGATTTATTGTTACAGGGATAGGTTTTTATTTTTAAAAGCGGTGCTCTTTCTAATTCATCTTTTTCTGGCTGGATTTAAAAAACAACAAACTGTAATCCTATTAAGATAATGGAGGACTGCCAGCCAGCCACAATATACAACTTGAATTCTAACCATTCAACCCTCCCCTGGGTAGCAGGAAAGACTTGATGTCTTATAGCTTTCACATTATCCTGCAACTCATCGAAAGTTTCTGAGATGAGACTTTAAAAAGGCAATCACCTGTTCTAAAAAAAACATGGATAAAGTGGATATAACTTAATCAAATTCCTCTGGAATATACAGGCAGCAGGACTTTAGGAACTGATTACCAAGCCAGAGAGATCAGTTGAGAGATCAGAATGCTGTACTGAAAGGCTGCAAAGAGCTGTTTTTTTTCCCCTCTCTCTCTAACGTATTGGACCAAGATTTGCAAAGTAACCACCCCGAAAAGAGAAATATATTGCAAACTGAGATCTTTTGGGAATAATCTGTTCCATACAACTACACCTAGGAAGACAACTGGTCAAAATGGCTGCAGTGTGGAATCACCACATCAGAACCAGCTAAAGGACAGCTAACTGTATATTCCTTTGTTGGTTTATCTTCTTCATGAACTGTAAAAAATCTTTTAAATCTATCACCTTTCTACCATCTGTATGAATGTGGGCCCGGGGCATGTGTGTGACATATGAATGGTGGTTGGGGTTTACCTAGTTTTTTTTTAGTTCGGGAAGTACTGTCAATAAACTTATCTTGTTCCTTGTTTAAACTCAGAAAACCTGTCTGACTAATTCTTTATTATCTGCAAGCGTACATAGTGGGACTCCTGCAGTATTGGCAAAGCACTCCCTCTCCAAATTAATTAAAAAAAACCCTGTTATGGTCAGCCCTGGAGTGGTAAAATAGGGGAATCACTTTTACCCCTCCTGACATGGTCATAACAGAAATTTGGGGGCTAACATCTAGGATAGATCCCACAGACAATGAGAGAATTGAAGTGGGGAAAGTAAATTGTTCCCTAGAAACATTTTTTTAAAAAACAGACTGATTTGGGTTTCTTGGGTTGGCAATACTAAAGTGCAGAAATACACACATTTGAAGCCAGAGCCTTTTTAGAACAGCTGGAAATTACTTTTGATATTTCAAGTTTCTGTCCCTTGAGGAGCTGAAAAGTGTAGCTAAGGACTTGGAGTTAGAGATTTGCCCAAAAGCCAGGAAACCTGGACTTCTAAAACTCATGGCTCGACAATTGGATTGTGAACTTGGAGAAATTGCAATAGACAACCTGGCATTAGTGAAATTACAGATAGAACATAAATGGCTAGAGCTAGAATTCCAAGCCAGAGAAAAAGAAAGAGAGAGAGGAAAGAGAAGAATATAAAGAGAGAGAAGAAAGAAAGGGAGAGAGAAGAGAAAAAAATGAGAGAGGAAAGGGAGATGGAGTGTGCTTTTTAAAGAGAACAGCAAGAAAGGGAGGTAAGAATACATGAACTGCCTAGGGAATGTCTCCTAAGCCCACTGAAGGCACCTCTAGCTCAGGTCTGAGTACCAAGTTAGTCAAGTTTTCTCATTTAATCCCTACGTTTGACAAGGAAGAGGTGGAAGCCTTCTTCATCCCACTTGAGAGAGTAGTTCAGCAAGTGAGGTGTCCAGTAGAAAGCTGGACCCTGCTCCTGCAAAGTAAGCTATCAGGTAAGACTCACGAAATTTACTACCTGTTGCCTGATAAGAGATTGGCAAACTATGAGGTGCCAAAAAAGGCTATTTCAAATGTATATGAATTGGCGTTGGATTTGTACTGGCAGAAATTCCGTACCCTCCGAAAATGGTAAAACCAGAGGTACAGTAAAGTCCCGCCATTTGCGAGGGTTATGCTCCCACAAAACCTTGCAAATGGTGGAATCACAAACGACGAGCATACTTTACAATGGGAATTAGATAGGTTCCAGCCATCCTAAAACTTAACAAGTAGAAAGGATCAAAGGCAAGAAAAAAACTAAATTTAAAGATAAATTTACTGTGAATTTGTTTAATGAAACAAAAAATATATAAAATTTGTCACGCTTGCGGCACTTTACTTGAGCGTGAAGGTAGACTGCAATCGGGGCCAGGGGGTTTCTTGTTGCCGGGGCCAGGGGGTTTCTTGTTGCCGGGGCCAGGGGGGATTTCTTGTTGCCAGGGCCTCGGGGGTTTCTTGTTGCTGGGGCCTTGGGGGTTTCTTGTGGCCGGGGCCATGGGGGATTTCTTGTTGCCAGGGCCTTGGGGGTTTCTTGTTGCCGGGGCCATGGGGGATTTCTTGTTGCCAGGGCCTTGGGGGTTTCTTGTTTCCCGGGCCATGGGGGTTTCTTGTTGCCGGGGCCAGGGGGGTTCCTTGTTTCAGATAAGTGAATTTGGCCCAGAATGGGTGAACTGGTGTACAACGACTTTTACACGGATAAGGGAATTCGCGAAAGAGGAAGTCACGAATGGCGGGACTTTACTGTACATCGAATTTGTATGGCTTAAGCAGCTTACGTTTGATTGGTGGATCCGAGCGCTTAAAGCCAAAGCCACCTATAAAAACCTTCGAGAAATAATGTTCCTCGAAGAGTTCAAAGATTCGCTCCCTCCCCCTATAATAAGGCACATAGTGGAATGCAAAGTGGTAAGGGCCAGGCGGGCAGCAACTCTGGCTGATGATTGTGAACTTGTCCACAAGTCTTCATCCTAAAGGAAACCCTTCCCTAATCACACTCAAAGACCTGAAAAGGATAGGAGGTGGGAGAGTGATAGGAAGCCAAGCACCCATGGGGCAGAAGGGATGGCTGGAAGCACAGGGGTCCCTCCTCAGGCCAGGAAGGATGTTGTTGAGAAAAGGAGTCAGGCTCAGAAGGTTGTGTGTTTCAATTGCCATAAGGCTGGACACCTTTGTGATGATTGTTGGAAGTTATGGGAAAAGCCCATAGGATTTATTGGGGCACTAAGGCCCTGTGTAGAAAAAGGGAGTCAGGCAGAAGACATAGCAGACCCAGGCTGTGGCTCTGACCACAGCAGCAAGTCCCTGTAAGCACACCACTGTGATCGTGGGTGAGACTAACAAAGTCCCTGAGAGTTACGAGGATTTTGTTTCAGAAGGAAAAGTGTCCCCATTTCCCCAGAACAAGGCAAGTAAGCCCATAGTCACATTGAGGGATACTGGAGCTGGGCAATCTCTACTGCTGGGAAGAGACATGCCCTTTTCCCCTGGAGAGTGCGGTACAGGCCAAATTGCTGGTAAAGGGTATCAGGGGAGAGTACATATCCATACCTTTATATCGGGTACATCTGGAATACGACCTTACTTCAGGGCCGGTGACCATGGGAGTCGTCGTCTCTAGTTTACCTGTGGACGGGGTCGACCTCCTCGGCAGTGACCTCGCAGGATCAAAGGCGGCCGTGTCCTCAGTGATTTTAGAGAAGCTGAGCAAGGCGTGGGAGACAGAGCAACTGCAGGAGAAAGTCCCTGGCATTTTCCCTGACTGCATGGTAACCCGGTCTATGACCAAACAAGTTCCATCAGAAGATGCAAACTGGCACTGCAAATGGATGACCCTGCCCTCTGGTTGTATGAAGCCTTTTTCAGAGGTTTTGAAGACTGAGGATGTAACGAGTAGGTCTTCTTTGGCTGTGGCTCAACAAGCCGACACAGTGCTAAAACAGTGATCACAGACTGGCCAAACTGAAGCTGAAGCAGAGCGAGTTGTGGAGTGCTATCATTTTAAAAATGAGGTGCTGATGAGGAAGTGCACAACCCCTCACAAACCTGCAGACAAGGAGAGGATAGTGATCCACCAGGTAGTGGTGCCACTGAGAGGAAATATTGAGCCTAGCCCACAAAATCCCGATGGCTAGACACATCGGTATACAAAAAAAACAAGCCCGCATAGGCCAGACATTTTACTGGCCACACCTCCACAAAGATGTGTTGAGGCTCCGCAAAACCTACCACACCTGTCTGGTAGTTGGGAAGCCGCAGCCAGCAATTAAACCTGCCCCTGTGATTCCCATTCCCGCCTTTCTGGAGCCCTTTACCAAGTTTTGATGGTGAATTGTGTGGGAGCCTTGCCAAAAACAAAAGGGGACTACAAGTACATTCATACTATTATGGACGTGGCTACCCGATTCTCAGAGGCCATTCCCTAAGACTTATCCCTGCCAATGTAGTGGAGGAGGGATCAACACAATTCTTTACCAGGTAAGGGCTTCCCACCGAGATCCAGTCAGATCAGGGTTCAAATTTCATGTCCTGAATATTCCAAGAAGTCATGGGTAACCTGGGTGTAACCCAGCTAAAGTCCTCAGCAAAGCACCCAGCTTTAGAAGGGCTTTAGAATGGTATCACCAGACTCAATAAACAATGATCAGGGCATACTGCCACGGGATAAAGGGCTGGGTTTTCTTCTGTTTGCCACCAGGGACTCACCCAATGAGTCCCTGATTTAGGTCAGGATCTTTAGGTCAGCAAGCAGGGGGGTGGGGCCTGCTCGCCGACGTGTAAAATGATGCGGGATGATGTCGGACGAACTTCCCGACGTCACCCCGGGTCATTTCAATTTTCAGGTTGACGAGGGTGCAGCCAAATCAGCTGTGCACCCGCCAACCTGTCAACGGCCAATTGAGGACATTTAAAATGCAATTGAGATACTTAATGGGCCTGCCCGTCCAACCTTAAGGTTGGCGGGCAGGCCGTAAGCCCTGGCTGGGTTCAGATAAAGCATGAAACCTCATCCATGGGTTTTTAAAAATTTAATAAAGGTTAGAGTTAAAGTGATGGACATGTCCCAACTCATGTGACAGTGTCACATGAGGGGACATGTCAGGGAAATTTTGTTTGTGTACCTTTACGATTTTTAAATTTGGCGCTGATCTCCCTGAGGCAGCACTTAGCCTCAGGGAGATGAGTGCGCTCTTTTGCACTCATACGCAAAAGAGCGCACTCTTGGCTGAGGGAATCTCCCCCCCTGCCTGCATAGGGAGCGCATAGCGCTTCCTGGCGGATGTCATGATGGGCGGGCCTTAATTGGCCCACCCACGTAAAATGGCAGAGCGCTTCCGATTGGGGGCACCCTTCGGAGGCGTGCCTGCATGCAACTGCTCCTGCACTTCCCCCCCCAACAGGGGGAAAATTCTTCCCTTAGTTTACAGACACCAAGTGAGGGGTCCCCTGAAACTGATCAAGGAGAAATTTTTAGAATGGAAGAAAGAGGCCTCCGGGTTAGGCCATATATTTATGTTCCGTGAATGGCACATGAGAGTCTTTGATGTGGCTCAGGAGCCCTAAAAACCTCTCAAGCAGCTATGAAAAAACTGGCAGACAAACATGCCAAAGCCCCAACCCTTCAGCCAGGAGACTATGTGCTAGTGCTCCTACCAAAACAGGGTGAACCCCTGAAAGCCCAGGTTAGTTGCCGTACAGGTTAGCAAAGAGAATTGGAGAAGTAAACTATCTAAACGACACCCCAGACCATCGGAAAGCTGTGTCATGTCAACATGTTAAAGCAGTACCACAGTCAGGAAGGGGACAAACAGGTAAACGGTCTGTCAAATAGCAAAAGAACTGGAGGATGAAAGGAACAACGAGGACAAATTAGAGGGATGCCTGTTTGAGGCCCAACTTGAACCCCTTACTATAATAAAAGCAAAAAACTGCAGATGCTGGAAATCCAAAACAAAAACAAAAATACCTGGAAAAACTCAGCAGGTCTGACAGCATCTGCAGAGAGGAACACAGTTAACGTTTCGAGTCCGTATGACTCTTCAACAGAACTGAGGAAAAATAGAAAAGAGGTGAAATATAAGCTGCTTTAAAGGAGGTGGGACAGGTAGAGCTGGATATAGGGCCAGTGATAGTTGGAGATAACCAGAAGATGTCATAGACAGAAGGACAAAGAGGTGTTGAAGCTGGTGATATTATCTAAGGAATGTGACAATAAAAATTATTATTATATTTCACCTCTTTTCTATTTTTCTTTAGTTCTGTTGAAGAGTCATACGGACTCGAAACGTTAACTGTGTTCCTCTCCGCAGATGCTGTCAGACCTGCTGAGTTTTTCCAGGTATTTTTGTTTTTGTTTTGAACCCTTTACTGTCCGGTTAGCAAACATGGAAATGTTAGAGGAATTAGACATCATATTCGTTCAATTAAACATGGAATAAAGAAGTGACAAGGCAAGGCTGCTCACCGCATTTAACAGCATCTGTACAAAGAAGCCAGGCTGCACCACTTTTGCTTTACATGCTGTGGATGTGGGAGAGATCTCCTCCCATTAAACAGAATCCCTATTGTCTAAGTCCAGAGAACTGACCCAGGTATGAGAGGAGATCAAATGTGTTGGAGCACGCCTAATCGAGCCCAGTAACAGCAGCTGGAGTTCCCTAGTTGTGCTCATGCCTAAACCGGGTAGCTCCACAAGGCTTTGTATTTATTGCCGAAAGATTAATGCAGTAATCGAACCCGACTCATACCCAAACATCTGTCTGGAAGATTGCATAGACAGAGTAGGTAACCCAGGCTTCATCACTAAGATAGACTTATTAAAGGGATACTGGCAAGTGCCTTTGACCACCAAAGGAGATCTAGGCCTTTGTAACTCTAGGTGGGTTATTCCAGTGTCAAATCATGCTGTTTGGATTCAGAAGTGCCCAGCCACTTCAAGTAGTGATGGGCCTACCCAACTGTGTTGTGTACCTAGGTGACCTACTAGTGTATAGTGACACCTGGGAAAGTCACCTAGAACAACTTGAAGCCTTCTTCCAAAGGTTACAGTCAGCTGACCTAGTGCTCAGCCTCGCAAAAAGCGAGTTCACTAAGACTCAGGTGACCTACCTAGGATATGTGGTAGGTAGGAAGGTACAGGCCGGAGTGAATTTTCCCATCCCCAAAACGAAACAGGAAATAATAAGATTCCTAGCAATGTGTGGTTTCTACTGCAAGTTTCTCCCTAACTTCAGTACTATAGCTGCCCCGGCAGACCTACAACAGAAAAAAGCAAAGGCAGTGCTGTCAGAGAGATGCCAAACAGCTTTTGAAAAGCTGACAGCCGTTCTAGCTTAACAAACTAGTGTGAGCAGCTTGTTGGATCCTGTACCCTGGTTTGTTGGGACTTAAGGATCCGGATTGCACATTTGTTTCTGGGTGACCCAGTTGGTACCCAAGGCAGACAAGATCAGTAGATCATTCTTAGAAGAAACAAATTCTGTTTATTTACAGAAGTAACTCAGCAGCTACACTTGTGAGCTTACAACTCAAAACTTTACACTTCAGACTCTAACTCAAGGCTACTGACTACAGAGGTAGCCCGCACTACTCTGGTATTGGATACCAAGATCCTGTGATCTTTCATTACAACATTCATCTTAAAGGTGTATTACCCATCAGATTATGTCACAGCTCCAGACTTCAACAAAGTATTTAAAGTAGGCATCGATGCAAGTGGCTTCAGGGTAGAGGCTGCCCTACTCCAGGAAGATGAATCAGACATAGAGACACCAACCGGGTGTTTCTCCATGAATACAGAAATAGAACAACCACTAGAAACTCTATTCCACTGTGGAGAAAGAAATATTAGGATTATTATTATCTCTCAAACACTTTGAGATAAATGTCCAATATGGCTACACAGAGAACAGCCTATACAGTCCACAATCCCTTAACCTTTGTGGAAAAATTCAAAACCAAAAATGCGAGACTATTCATTGGAGTTTGATCCTCCATCCATATCATTTAAAAATTACCCGCATTGCAGTAAAAAATAATGTAATTGTGGATGCTCTGTCTTGAGTTTAAAACCTGCAAAGGAACAACAATTCGAACCTCGACACAACAGAACCAGCAGTGAAAAGGAAGATATGAGGATATGGATGAATGTATGTGTGTGGGTTTTATTTTTATTTTCTTATTATTTGTGCTTTTCCTAGTCTTGTAATGAAATTAGAGTGAATCTCATTTCAATCCACATGGTGCAGAAGTGTTTTTTTATTCATTCACAGGATGGTGAGTGGCTTCACTGGCTGGGCCAACATTTATTGCCCATCCCTAATTGCCCTTGAGAAGGTGGTGGTGAGCTGCCTTCTTGAATCACTGCAGTTCATGTGGTGTAGGTACACCCACAGTGCTGTTAGGGAGGGAGTTCCAGGATTTTGACCCAGTGACAGTGAAGGAACGGTGATATAGTTCCAGGTCAGGATGGTGAGTGGCTTGGAGGGGAACTTCCAGGTGCTGGTGTTCCCAACTATCTGCTGCCCTTGTCCTTCTAGGTGGGAGTGGTTGTGGGTTTGGAAGGTGCTGTTGAAGGAGCCTTGGTGAATTCCTGCAGTGCATCTTATAGATGGTGCACACTGCTGCTTACTGTGCATCGGTGGTGGAGGGAATGAATGTTTGTGGATGTGGTGCCAATCAAGTGGGCTGCTTTGTCCTGGCCGGTGTCCAGCTTCATGAGCGTTATGGGAGCTGCATTCTTCCAGGCAAGTGGGGAGTATTCCATCACACTCCTGACTTGTGGATGGTGGACAGGCTTTGGGGAGTCAGGAGGTGAGTTACTTGTCATGATCCCTAGCCTCTGACCTGCTCTTGCACAGTATTTATATAGCTAATCCAGTTCAGCTTCTGGTCAATGGTAACCCCCAGGATGTTGATAGTGGTGGATTCAGTGATGGTAATGCCTTTGAACATCAAGGGGTGATCGTTATATTCTCTTTCTTGGAGATAGTCATTGTCTGACACTTGTGTGGTGCGAATGTTACTTGCCACATGTCAGCTCAAGCCTGGATATTGTCTAGATCTTGCTGCATTTGGACATGGACTGCTTCAGTATCTGAGGAATCACAAATGGTGCTGAACATTGTGCAATCATCAGCGAACATCCCACTTCTGACCTTGTGATGGAAGTAAGGTCATTGATGAAATAACTGAAGACGGCTGTGCTGAATTGGATTGGCTGAAGTCCAACATCTGTAATGCTGGGGACCTCCGAAGGAGGCTGAGGTAGACCATCCAGTCGGCACTTCTGGCTGAAGGTTGTAGCAAATGCTTCAGCCTTATCTTTTGCACTGATGTGCTAGGCTCTCCCATCATTGAGGATGGGGATATTTGTGGAGCCTCTTACTCCAGCCAGTTGTTAATTATCCACCACCATTCATGACTGGATGTGACAGGACTGCAGAGTTTAGATCTGATCTGTGGGTTGCGAGATTGCTTAGATCTGTCTATCACTTGCTGATTATGCTGTTTGGCATGCAAATAGTCCTGAGTTATAGCTTCACCAGGTTGACACTTCATTTTTAGGGATGCCTGGTGCTGCTCCTGGCATGCCCTCCCACACTCATCATTGAACCAGGGTTAATCCCCTGGTTTAATGGTAATGGTAGAGTGGGGGATATGCCAGGCCATGAGGTTACAGATTATGTTTGAATATAATTCTGCTGCTGCTGATGGCCTACAGCACCTCATGGATGCCCAGTCTTGAGTTGCTAGATCTGTTCAAAATCTATTCCATTTAGCACAGTGGTAGTGCCACACAACATGGTGGAGGTTATTCTCAATGTGAAGGCGGGACTTCATCTCCACAACGACAGTGTGGTAGTCATTCCTACCAATACTGTCATGGACAGATGCACATGTGGCAGGCAGGTTGGTGAGTATGAGGTCAAGTATGTTTTAGCTTCTTATTTGTTCCCTCACCACCTGCCGCAGACCCAGTCTAGCAGCTATGTCATTTAGAACTCGGTGAACCTGGTCAGTAGTGGTGCTACTGAGCCACTCTTGATGATGGATGTTGAAGTCCCTCATCCAGAGCACGTTCTGCACCTTTGATGCCCTCAGTGCTTCTTCCAAGTGGTGTTCAACTTGGAAGAGCATTGATTCATCAGCTGAGGGAGGGCGGTACGTGGTAATCAGCAGGAGGTTTCCTTGCCCATGTTTGACCTGATGCCATGAGACTTCATGGGGTCTGGAGTTGATGTTGAGGACTCCCAGGGCAACTCCCTCCCGACTGTATACCATTGTGCCACCACCTCTGCTAGGTATTTCCTGCCGGTGGGACAGGACATCCCAAGGAATGGTGATGGTGGTGTCTGGAACATTATCTGTAAGGTATGATACCATGAGGATGATTATGTCAGGCTGTTGCTTGACTAGTCTGTAAGGCAGCTCTCTCAATTTGGGCACTAGCCCCCAGATGTTAGGAAGGAGGACTTAGCAGGGGCGACAAGGCTGAGATTGCCGTTGTCATTTCTGGCACCAAGGTTGATGCCGGGTGGTCCGTCTGGTTTCATTTCATTACGAGGATGTTTTTTTTTTAAAAAAAGGTAAAATTTTTTTTAAAATTTTCTGGCTGGATTTTAAAAAAGCAACAAACTAATCCTATTAAGACAACAGAAGATTGCTGGCCAACCACAATATATAACTTGCTCATCACCCAATGAGATGAAAAGGGATCAGGCATCCGCACCCCCACCCCCCCCCCCACCCCCACCCAACCCTCCCACCCCCCCGCCACCCCACCCCACCTGAGAGCCTGAAAGATCCCATTGTCCTGTTGGCTTTCACACAATCCTGAAACGCTGCAAAAGTTTCTATGATGAGACATCAAAAAGGCAATTACCTGTTCTGGAAAAGCAATGGCTATGGCAGACATAGAGTAATCAAATTCCTCTGGAATATACAGCTAGCAGGACTTAAGGAACTGATTACCAAGCCAGGGAGATCAGTTGAGAGATCAGAATGCTGTACTGAAAGGCTGCAAAGAAGCTGTTTTTTTCTCTCTCTCTCTCTCTCTAAAGTATTGTGCCGAGATTTGCAAAATAACCTCCCTGAGAAGAGAAATTTACTGCTGAGATCTTTTGGGAATAAAATGTGGAAATCTGTTCCGTACAACTACACCTAGGAAGACAACTGAACAAAACGGCCACAATATAAAATTACCACACTATGACCAGCCAAGGGACAGCTAACTGTATATTCCTTTGTCGGTTTATCTTCTTCACAAACTGTAAAAAATATTTAAGCCTATCCTCTTATTCTACCATCTGTACGAGTATCTACGTGGATCAGGGCATGTGTGTGATGTATGAATGGCGGTTGCAATTTATCTCATTTTTTTATAGTTTGGGAAATAGTGTCAATAAACTTATCGTGTTCCTTGTTTAAACTCAGAAAACCTGTCTGACTAATTCTTTATAATCTAAAAGTGTACATAGTGGGGCTCCTGCAGTATTGGCAAAACACATCCTCTCTAAATTCATAAATAAACTCTGTTATGGTCAGGCCTGGAGTGGTAAAATAGGAGAATCATTTTTACACCTCTTCACATGGTCATATCACTACATAGAGACCCACAAAAACTGAGCACAGAAATGAATACAAAATATAATACAAATACAGAGCTGTAATGAAGAGCTAGATGCATTTCAAATGGGCAAATGCCAGAAAACATTTTATCAGAGAGAAAGGGAAGCAGAAAATGATGGTATTATCATCAATTACTGCTTAAATTAATTAAATATTGAGGCCACGTAATTGTTAAGATAATCTGGCTTGTTAGAATATTAAAAGCATGGGCATGAAATTTAGATCCATAGCACAACTGGAGATGGCATTACAGAAGCTGATTGCTATCCTGGGGTTGTGCACTGCTCCACCAATTGCTTCTGGCATGGCCCTCATGGTACACCATCTTTAGAGGGGCACTCGCATGGGCATCCCCTACGAGCAAAACTGGCAACATCAAACAGCGTAAGCAGCAAGAAATAGACAGGGCTAAGCGATCTCACAACCAACGGATCAGATCTAAGCTCTGTAGTCCTGCCACATCCAGTCGTGAATGGTGGTGGACAATTAAACAATTCACTGGAGGAGGAGGTTCCACAAATATCCCCATCCTCAATGATGGAGGAGCCCAGCACATCAGTGCAAAAGAAAAAGCTGAAGCATTTGCTACAATCTTCAGCCAGAAGTGCCGAGTGGATGATCCATCTGGGTCTCCTCCAAAGGTCCCCAGCATCACAGATGCCAGCCTTGAGCCAATCTGATTCCCTCCACGTGACATCAAGAAATGGCTGAAGGCACTGGATACTGAAACGGTTATGGGCCCTGACAATGTTCCGGCAATAGTACTGAAGACTTGTGCTCCAGAACTTGCCATGCCCCTAGCCAAGCTGTTCCAGTGCAACTACAACACTGGCATCTCCCCGGCTAAATGGAAAATTGCCCAGGTATGTCCTGTACACAAAAAGCAATTACTGCCCCATCAGTCTACTCTCAATCATCAGTAAAGTAATGGAAGTGGTCATCAATAGTGTTCTCAAGCAGCACTTGCTTAGCAATAACCTGCTCACTTATGCCCAGTTTGGGTTCCACCAGAGCCACACAGCTCCTGACGTCATTACAGCCTTGGTTCAAACATGGACAAAAGAACTGAACTCCTGAGGTGAGTTGAGAGTGACTGCCCTTGACATTAAGGCTGCATTTGATAGAGTGTGGCATCAAGGAGCCCTAGCAAAACTGGAGTCAATGGAAATCAGGGGGAAAACTATCTGCTGGTTGAAGTCATACCGAGCACAAAGGAAGATGGTTGTGATTGTTGGAGGTCAGTCATCTCAGCTCCAGGACATCACCGCAGCAGTTCCTCAGCGTAGTGTCCTTTGCCCAATCATCTTCAGCCGCTTCATCAATGACCTTCCTTTCATCATAAGGTCAGAAGTGGGGATGTTCGCTGACAATTGCACAATGTTCAGCACCATTCGCCAGTGAAATAGTTTTGCACCCAGTGACCTGTCCTGATAATTGGGGAAGTTGCAGCAGTCACAGAATCTAGTTATAAATTGCAATTAAGAAGAAGTAACTGCTTATGTGCAAGCTTGTATGTATAGTCAGTTTTTGGTTTGTTTTGATGTTTGGAATCCATTCCATAAAATGCAAATGGGAAGATTTAGCAACACCTGGATCCCCAGACATGATTACAGACATCTTGTGAATATATGGCTTAAGAAAACTGAACTGCAGGTTTATGACATATTGACCTCTTACTCTTTTTAATGTAAGGTCCTATGCCATGATATGAGAAATTTTCAATATGTGAACATGTAACCATTATATTTATTTGCAAATAATGAAATACATATGAACATTGTTAGATTGCTCTTCCTGATATCACAATGTTGGGAGTGAAGAAATTAAAGGTGAAAGCAGATTTCTCTCAGGGAATATCCCAGCTCAGTGAGGCTCTTTCTCAATCTAAAAATAAAAGTTTTTCACATCTTGACAACTCATGAGACTGATGATAAATATGAGCAAATGGTTTCTCCAGCTTGTTAATTACCACTTGGAACAAGATATAAAGGAAAGAACCATCTCATCCCTGGCAGGAAAAGGGAGCGGTCAGAGCTGTCAACCACCTCAGCCGGAGGGAGGGAGGGAGAGAAGGATGGAAAAACTAAAGGGTAG
Organism: Cetorhinus maximus; assembly: GCF_964194155.1. Lineage (NCBI taxonomy): Eukaryota > Metazoa > Chordata > Chondrichthyes > Lamniformes > Cetorhinidae > Cetorhinus > Cetorhinus maximus. The sequence continues at coordinate 37,289,564 of NC_135879.1, read as the reverse complement.
CCCTGAGTGACTACTCGAGAATATCTTTGAAGAAGAAAGGGAGCAGGCCTCCTATTATGCTCTTGGTTGGGGGGTGATGCAAAGTGTAGGGGAACAGGCCCCACTTTCCATTGAGAAATCTGATGGTTTCAATGTTGTTTGATATATAAGGCAATGCTGCCGTGTTTGACTGACTAACAGTAATCTGTCAAATTAAAAGCTTCACGCTGATATAATAATAACCCTTTAGCCAGTCAGCTGGGATTCATAAAGGAGATTACCAGAAATCTAGCAACATCCGTATTGTCTGATAGCATTAAATAAATACCATAATTACACAGGGTGTAGAAATGGAAGATAATACCAAGCTCTTCAAAGATATTCAGATACATCTTGCATGGTAAGCTCTTGTTTTTCAAATGTATATCAAGACAATGATTAACGATTATGTATTATAGCTTTAATACTCATGTTTCTTCAGAGGCTATTACTAAATTACCAGAATTATTTAGTATAATGTATGAATGTAGCTCATGAAATAGAGGATTCAAAGTGTGAGAGCAAATGATGCACCAAATTAATCCTGTGATTAAAGATGAGTTACATATGAAGGTAAATGTTTTGTGTCCGTAAGACTGTGAGCAAATGGCTCCGCATTTCAGCATAAGTTCATTTACAGATCTATCCAATCTGCTGCAAGGACAATTGCAGTCCACCATGGTTGTCAGTAAGTGACCATCATGCAGTGTTACCATCATGTTTAAGTCCTTTCAAGTCGCACCTTAAATGTGTTCCCTGTTGAAGTATAGTTAGCAGAGAAAGAGTTGTAACGTGTGAATGATTGGCAAGGGCCAAAGGCAAATATATAACAGTGTAACAGGTGACACTTTGTGGCATGTATAGCTGGGCCAACCACCCAATTGATTTGGGTAATTCTTGGGTCCTCCCTTATTGAGTGCTATATGCTTTTCTATCTATTCCAGAGTCCTGATGGTATTGAATGCAATACTGACCCTGGCTGCCACCTTTGCCAGACACCCTGAACATGGAATTTCATACAGGGTAAGCCTCCTCACCTCATGCAGTAGCACCATAACTGGGAGCAGGGTGCTCTCATGGCTTGCTGCTTCCTTACTTGGCCGCAGACTCTATCCCCTGACTCTATATTTATATGTTCACTCCACAAATGGCAGTTGTACCTTAAGCTGTTTATGCCCCATGCTCTTGAAGTCTCTCCATGAACCTCTCCATCCTTTCACTTTTAAGATAGTCCTTTAAAACCCATCTCTTCACCCAAGCTTTTATCCACCCCCTCTAATATCTTCTTATTTCGCTCGGCGTCAATTTTGTCTGATTGTACATCTGTGCAGTGTCTAAAGACTATTTTATGCCTAAGGCGCTAAGTTCTTGTTATTGTTCTTGTCAGCTGCTGTTTAGTCTTTGGAAAGAATTAAAACGATACTTAGAAAAAGTTGCAACATCAGGAAAGTCTAAAATTATTCTTGACCTCACATGTGGCCTGTTATCTTTAAATTATCCCAGCTCCCTTTAAGGGTTGCTGACTCATAAGATGGAAATTTTAAATGCCAGTTGGGATAACAGCCCGAGATATCTGTTGGCTCATCCAAGAATGGCCGCAGGAGGCGCAGCTAATTTTAATGGCCAGGTCATGTGAACAATGGCCTGCCTGAAATGGTAGTGGGGTTGGGGGTGGGCTGGAGTTGAAGGACTGCTGGAGACTACACACTCTAGTAAGTGTGGGGAGAGAGCTCGGCAAGGAGGAGTTCTAGGATGACCTGCGATTTGCGAATTGGGAGGTGTTGGAGATTGTACATGTGAGACCTGCGCTTTAATTTGGGGTCAGGAATTGCCCCCTTGAGCCCCTTCAGGCCAGGGTGTTGCTGTCAGGACTGCCACTGCAGGCACCCAGCTGATTCCTGGTGAAGAAGGCATCAGGGTCCTCTTGATTTAATGGGAATTTGATTTCCACAAATATAAGAGGCTAATTCAGGTGGGTGCCTGAAAGGTTAGCCATGTTCAAATTAGAACAGAGCAGGATGGAATGTTTATTTCACACAATCCATTTGAATTGACTGCCCCGAGGCCAGGGTAATTAAAATCCCTCCATTCAGTCTCTGCCCTTCTTCAGCAAACTCAGTGAGGTAGAGCTCCTAAAAATGTAATAGCATTGATCATGGAACATGATGTGAGATCAGCTGAGTTTCAAGGTATTCCACTCACTGCTCCATTACTGCACCTAAATATTCAAAAATGACACCTGGAAATGGAGTATTTGAGGAGAGACAGAAATGGATTGGCGAATATCCTCCACCCCTCATTGTGATTGCTACCTGCTCTCCCACTATGATCGCTAACATTCCCAAGATTCATTGTTACCTCCCAACTGATTGATGCTACTGCCTACTCCAATCCATGGTCATGTTATTTTATTCTTTCATGAGATGTGGACATCACTAGCTGGGCCAGCATTTGTTACCCATCCTTAATTGCCCTTGAGGAGGTGGTGGTGAGCTGCCTTCTTGAACAGTTGCAGCAAATGTGGTGTAGGTACATCCATACTGCCATTAGGGAGGGTGTTCCAGGTTTTTGATCCAGCAACAGTGAAGGAAATAGCTCCAAGTCAGGATAGTGTCATGAAGGTGGTGGTGTCCCCATGCATCTGCTGCTCTCCCACTGCCCGATCGTTGCTCCTTATCTTCCCCACAATCCTGGTCATTACCTCCCCCACTTCCCCCCTCCCCTGATTGTTGCTCCGATCTATTCCTTCTGTATCGCTACCTGCCACCGAGCTCATCATTGCTACTTTCTGTTGTCTGTTTGTTCTACCTGTCACTGATCATAGCCACTACATTCCTACCAATCTCCAGCACTACCCCCACTCCTAGCCACAACTAACTCCCACCCCTCTCTGGTTACTGCTTCCTCTGAACCCAATTGCTAGACTGTTAGTCACCCTCCTTATCACTTCCTTAAGGGTGACTGCTGGGTTTGCAGCATCCTGATCTTCCATCATTTGAGCTTCCTGTTATCCTCTGCTTGCTGGCGCATTGGCCTTTAACTAGGATCTAATGAAAACTTATTAGCTGAGGCAAATTTTTGCACGTGATTGCGAAAAGTGAATTTACTACAAATATACCTCATTGAATAGAACCAGGCAAGTGGGACTGCAGATGAACTATCTTTACAACAGTTCACATAGCAATCCCAAAGTCTGAAAGATGTCTCAATGTGCTTCAGCAGATGGACACTGAGCAAGAAGGAGAAAGGTAAAAGCTGTGTGGAAGAAGGATGATTGAAGATAATGGAGCAAAAGAAGGAGGGAAGATAAAAGTAACTGATGATAGAGCATTGGCTCTAGAGAAAATTGAACCATAGAGATCACTGAAGTAAGGTGCACAAGGCCATAGAGAAGTCTGAGAATCTTCAATTTAATTTGCTGCAAAATGATGAATCAGTTAAACTGGAAAAGAACTGGGGCAATAGGAATGCTGGAGCTTGGGCAAAAGAGAACATGTTTGGCATTCTGAATAAATTGTAATTTACTTAATTATAGTTCGTGTTCCATCATTCCCAACAATACTTGCAAAACTTGATGTCATATGATTCCATAAATGAGGCAATCTTTCTATAAAGATAAGCATTCAGGTTTTATGTTTTGTGCAAAACCGTTACTCAAAAATCAAAATACTTTGTGTAGTGGGTGAGTTAATGGGGATTAAGAGCAGTGTTATCAAGAAAGAGTTGTGAAGACTTATATTTTACAAAGCATTGATTGTCCGCCTGGAACTGTAATACTTGCTGAACACATTACCAAATCATGCTTGAAGGAAACAGATATTTTAAAACCATGCACTCCTGAGATTCTGCTAGTGGATTAAATTAGGGTGGGTAGGAAAACTTTTTTCTATCCCCCTTTTATGAACAAACAAAAATATTGCCGAGGTGGTTGTTTGTAAGTATGTTTAACCAGGCATTTTGGTTCAATGTGCTGGGGGAAGGGTTTTGGAAGTTTCAGGCTAAGGGGTATTTCAATATTCTCTGAGTATCATATTTTCTTTCCGTTTGAAATGCTGATCAGCCATGTTAAAGACTGACTGTCATTATGGAGAGTTTTTGGGACAATTCTGAAAATTTTTCTTCTCCCCAAGATAAGTTTGCAATGTTTCAAAAATTCTTTATTTATGAAGTCAGACTGGTAAAAGCAATTGGCAATTCACTAACTCCATGGCCAGGTTTTTACGGCCTAGCCACAGCGCGTCTCCCCTCTGGCGGATACAGCGAGCCACTTAAGTCTCCATTTGGTTCAGCGGGACCGTAATATCCAGCTGGGCGGGAGGGAGCTGTAAAATCCTGGCCCATGATATCATTGGACCTGGGCTCAAGTATCACCGTTCACAAACTTAGTTTTGCTGCTTTTCAGGACTATTTACCAGGTAACAATGCCCTTTTAACCATGGAAGATAGCTGTTTGATTGTGGTTGCATTTAACTTAATGGGCTGGATCTGAGAACAAATGGTTGCTTCAGACTGGTGTCTATTTACAGCAGCTGCCCAGAGGGATAGGTTTTCCTGCATGTACTCTATAATTTTAATTCATTTCCTATTGTGAGGGTTAGTCTGAAAATCGATACATTCGTAAAATGTACATAACAAGTCTTGTCCAAGTAATAAACATCTTGATTTTCACATTATATTTCCTCAGATGTTTCTAGTGGATTTAGAATGAAATCAGGCCATTCTTACAAAGTGTTAACTCATTTAACTTCAAATTTGATCTGGATCTGTAGCATGTCTCTAAACGTTGTTTTCAATTTGCTTTGTCTTGTATTCAGCCCTCAATTTCACACTTAGATAAAGACTATCCCATGCGTCCTCTCTCTTTCTAGGGATAGCTTGTAGACTCAAATATTATTTTCTTTCCCTATAGTTATCGGTAGCACTTTAGGGTTAAAAGATTAACTTGCTAGTTACAACACTAAGAGGAACTGGCATCTGCTTGGAAAACCGAGGGTAGAAAACAACTTTAGAACTAATAGGGGAATCTAGAAATTGGGTGGCATTGTACCCGTTTTCAGGTGCTAGGAGGCCACCTAAAGACACAAAATAGCAGGTAGGTTGCTTGCACCGCCCATCTTTTGGCGCAGGAGGTAGTGCTTGCCTCAGGAGGGCATGCCACCAAGGTTTAAAACAGTCAGAAAATTATGCAGGCGAGGGTCATGTGCTACGTATACCACAAAGTGCTTACCACATTGAACTGCCCCAACTATCCGATCGCCACATGCTGACCTCACTCAGCATAAAGTGACACTAACTGACATGAAGTGATATATAAACAGGAGCAGGTAGTATGTACACGTTAATTCAAAAACAAAATAGTATGGATTCTAGAAATCTGAAATGAAAACAGAAAATGTTGAAGATACTCATCTCCTTTCAGGCTGCCACAGACTAGATGAGTGATACCTCACAGTTGACAGTGCACTGATATATCAGCAAGGTCACTGAGACTCTCCACCCCAGGAGCAACACTTACATCCCCATACCCATTGACAGAGCAAAGACAAATGAGACAACATGAGGTTTTGCCTGGACAACAGAGATAGAGATGTGGGTGGTTAAAGCATCAGCAGCTTGTCATACATAGTGTAGGACGGGTCAGAAGTCAGAATATTCAAAGAGGATTAGGTATAAAGAAACTCTGTGTGAATTCTCCTCCAGCATTGTCAGCGGTCACGGCTTCCACTCTGCTCCTTTTCATGGCTGGCTGCCAGGACTGTTTTAAATGGGGGAAAGGGTGTGTCAATGTGCTGGCCCTCACCAGTGGCAGTTTGCTGCTACTATTGTGTGGCAGGAAGTGTGTGAGTGAAAGCCTTGTGAGATGATTGCGGAATATAGTTTTCATGGATGAATAGCAGCAATTGTGTGTGAGATGTGAGTTGCAGCTTTAGAGTTTTTAATAATGCTGACTGTGTGAGAATGAGGTAAAGACTATTAAGTGAAGTGTGATGTGCTGTTCCAAGGAGAGTGCATGGTGGTGGAGGTGGGATTAAAGTGAATGTTGTAATTAATGAGGCTGTGATTGCTGTCACTGTGATGAGAAGGCAAATGAATAGTGTTACCTTTACAATTTTAGTCAAATCATTAAACTTCTTGCAGCACTGCAACCATGGACTTGGAATAATGCTCCTAGCATTTTCCTCATTGGCACTTTCCCACTGCCTTTTCATTGACCTGGAGGGCTACCTGCTCCCTGAGGGTAAAGAATGTCCCTCTTCCTTTCCACTTCTCACCCTGAGGCCTCCAGTACAGCATCAGAGAACCTGGATGCCTACCCTCTCCAAGTTTCAAAGACGGGTAACAGAACAGTTCTTCCAGCCAGTATACACTTTCCTTTTAAGTAGCAATGGGTCCTGTCAAGATCAGGCTCCTCCCATCTCAAGCATGCAGCCAATGAACACCGTAAGCACAACTCTTTTAAATGAGCAGGCAGCATGGTTGCCTTCTTGCAGGTGTGTCATGAAGGTATTCCCACAGTGCTACCAGGAAAGGAATACCAGGATTTTGACCTACCAGTGATGAAGGAATTGTGTTATTGTAATGATTGTAAGTTAAACCATTTCTTACTATTATGGGGATCGTGTGACTTTACAGACCAATCTGCCCCAAGTGTAGGGAATTTTAGGGGTAAAGCTTTTTAGCCTTGGTCTGGGAACAAGCATGTATCCTCCTCTGAAGTCTGTTAATAAAGTTCACTGTTTCTTACAAGAAACCTGTCCTGCACCCTCCAAATTTATTACAACTGGCGATGAGGATAAAAAGTGCCGACCCAGCACCTTGTCTCATGTCTGTGAGTATTATGATATTTTAAGAGAAGAAATGAAGTATACTCACCAGCAATACCTTTCTTTGGTAGAATTGACCCGTAAGACTCATCCATCCAGGGCTGGAGTCAATACATTGAGCGATTAGGGTTTTACTTGTAGCTAATGAAATAACGGCGGAGGAGAAAAAGAAGGTAATTCTCCTAAGTGTCTGCGGGAACAAAACCTATTAACCTACTCCGTAGCTTGACGGCTCCAAACGTGCCACCGAGCTAGTCGACCTCGTGAAAGGACGTTTTCAGCCTAAGCCCTCAGTGATCAGCAAAGATTCAAGTTTAACCCTCAAATAAGAGTGAGTCGATTGCAACGTACATTGCAAAATCAAAACAGTTAACAGAGCACTGTGACTTCGGTGATGCTTTTAACAACATGTTGAGAGATCATTTAGTTTGCAGCAAAAACGACCATGCCATTCAGCACCGTTTGTTTGCAGAAGTGGTGATAGCGCTAGCAATGGAGAGTGCTGAGAGGGACTCGCAGGCTTTGCAGAGTGTGCATCATGGTGCTGTTTTGCAGAAGGATGGGAACCTGCCGCCAGGCATGGCGTGAAGATCAGGGAGGCTACAGTGAAGCGGGATATGGCTAGAAAAGCAAAAAGAAATGCTGGACGCAACTCACCAGGAACCCAGAAGTTAAAGTGTTACCATTGCGGGGGAAATCATGCTCCTGAAGTTTGTAGATTTAAAGAGGCAGATTGATACTGCTATCACAAAAAAGGGCATGTCGTTAATCAGTGCAGAACTCGATCAAGGCAGCCGTTCAGGTAGCAGGTCAAGTTAAATGAAATGCACAATATAGATGAGCCAGGAGTCACTGAGGCTGACATTTATTCTGTACACAATCTGAAGGCCAGGAAAACTGAACCAATCACTGCTGCACGTCAAGTAAATGGAAAGCCTCTGTTCATGGAGGTGGACACAAGAGCATCGGCCACAGTAATGGGAGAACACACCTTTAAATACCTCAGAGAAGGTACCCAGCCATTGAGTTTGAAGAAAACCGCTGCTCATTTAAAAACATATACAGGCAAGGCCATACAGGTGAAAGGCAAGACCTCTGTATCTGTATCATACAGACAACAGACAGCCCAGCTGCCAATAATTGTTGTCACAGGAGAAGGACCTAACCTTCTGGGCCATGAGTGGTTGAAAGAAATCAAACTAAATTGTTCAGAAATTTTTCAAGTCCGATCAGGAAGAAATCCTGAGTTGAGAAGGAAATATGAAGGTGTCTTTTGGAATGAGATAGAAGCACCGAAGGACATTCACAGGAAGCAAGGATCCCTCAGGTCAGAGTTAGTTCCACAGGAAAATCATGAAAATAAGCTAAATGAATCCAGTGCCACTCGAAACCTGCTGAAGAAACAGTTGGAAGAAAAAAACCAATAGTGGTCAATGTTCCAAGAGGAAGCCAAAAGATACAAAAGAGAGGCAGAAGAACTGAGGAATCAGTTAATTGAGGCAAAAGAGGCATTAGAAGGAAAAGTCATGGAACTTTCCAAGATGCAAATGGTTAACTCAACCCACTATCAAACCAAGTTAAGATTTCACCCGAGAGAAATGTGGCGGACTGTGAAATCAAAATGAAAGGTGAGACAAAACCCTGTGGTAAACACACCAAGAAAAAACAGATGTCAAATGTGAAAGACCAAGAGGATATGTTTCCAGAACCCTTTCTGCAGCCGAAGAAAGGATACTCGCAAATTGAAAAAGCGGGCTTATCTATTGTATTTGGAGAAAAGAAGTTCCATCAATATTTGCACGGTCGACACTTCAGCATAGTGTCAGATCACAAAGCACTGTTAGGATTGTTTAGTGAAGATAAGGCAATGCCACTGATAGCTTCTGCTAGAATTCAAAGATGGGCTTTAATTTTGTCGGCATATGAGTACACTTTTATGCATGTCCGGGTGTGCATATAACAAATGCAGACACCCTCAGTCATCTCCCTTTGCCAGATAGTATTGCATGTGTATCAGCACCTCAAGAGGTAGTACTTGCATTAAATTTCCTGGACTCCTCACCAGTCTGCTCGAGACAGATAAAGAATTGGACAAATCAGGATCCAATTTTAGCAAGAGCCGTGAGCAAATTTTACAAGGGTGGTCAAATACATAAGTTCCTGAAGGATTGAAACCATTCTTTGTATGTTAACCTGAACTGAGTTGTCAAGATGGTATCTTATTATGGGGAGCAAGTGTCGTTAACCCTGCCCAAGGAAGAGAACCATTATTAGGAAACTCCATAGTGTGTATCCCAGTATTTCAAAAATTAAGATGCTCACATGAAGTTATATCTGATGACCAGGTATAGACAGTGATATAGAAAAAATGGTGAAACACTGTCTCCAGTGTCAGCAACAGCAGAAGTTGCCTGTTTCAGCTCCACTGCATCTGTGGAGTGGCCTGTTCGACCCTGGGCTAGACGACATATACACTATGTAGGTCCATTTCTAGGTACCATGCTTCTCATGATTATCAACGTGCATTCCAAATGGATGGGCGTGTTTGAAGTGAGATCAACCACTTCATCTGCAACCATTGAAAACTGTGCCAGAGTTTCAGTGTTCATGGTTTACATTGAGTTATTGTGTCAGACAATGGCACAGCTTTCACAAGCACTAAATTCCAAATGTTCGTGAACCTAAATGGGATTAAACGCATCAGAACAGCACCGTACCATCCCTCTTCTAATGGCTTGGTGGAAGGGGTGGACGAACCTTTAAAACAGGCATGGAGAAACTATTAGGGAACATTAGAAACACTAATTTCAAGATTCTTGCTCAGCTATCACTCAACTCCTCATGCTGGTTTAACACCTTCAGAATTGTTGATGAAGTGCCGACTTCATACGAGATTGAGTCTAGTATTCCCTAATTTAGAGGGGAAGGTGGAGAGAAACCAGGGGAGCCAGAAAGTAAATCATGACGTTCACAGTAAAGGTTGAGAGTTTACTGTGGGAGAAACTGTTTTTGAATGAAATTTTGCAACTGGATCAAGATGGGCCCCTGGTATAATCGTCTCTGAAACAGGACCTTTACCTTATCAGGCAGAAGTGAAAAACAGAATTGTTTGGAAGTATGTGGATCATCTCAGAAGTCGAGAAACCCTCCAACAATCAGTTAATCCACCTGAAATCGAAGTCGAAACTTCAACCCCTGAGGCGCCAGATCAACAAAGAATAGATGGATGTCTCTGCTGAAGTAAATAATCCTGAACTGCCATTGCCTAAGGATGCTCCTGAAGCTGCAGTTCCTGTGCAAGTCAATCCAATGGAAGAATCTCCTATTGTAGAGCTACGTCGGTCTACCCAAAGCTGATAACTTCCTCAAAGACTGCATGTATAATGGCATGAACTGTATATCATTGCGTATGACATGGGTTCAGATGTTTTGTATCTAAGAGGGTAAAATAAAAGTAAAGGGGGAGGAATGTAATGATTGTAAGTTAAGCCATTTCATACTGTTATGGGGGTCATGTGACTGTATTGACCAAACTGCCCGAAGCACGGGAAATCTTAGGGGCGGAGGTTTTTAGTTCTGGCCTAGGAATAGGCATGTAGCCTCCTCTGAAGTCTGTTAATAAAGTTCAATGTTTCTTACAAGAAACCTGTCCTTTTTATTACAATTTTATTTTCAAATCAAGATGGTGTATAACTTGGAGGAGAAATTGCAGACGGTGACATTCCCATACAGTTGCTGCCCTTGTTGGTGATAGAGATGGCACTTTAAGGAGGTGCTGTGTGACGAATCCCAAAGAAAAAAATACTTAAGTTAATCGGTAGTTGGAGGCTGGAAACTCCAGGTTGAAGGTGAAGCCTGATTGTACGCGAAGATCCAGGGAAAAGGAACATTGGAAGGAGAGCTTGTAACCCTGGAGGTGGATCCTTGTTGAAGATGTCCAAGTGGATGTGACGTTTGGGAGAGAACTCGAAGGGGAGCTCTTAGAGTGTGGAGATTGGAAGCCCTCATGAGAAAGATAGAGTTTCAGTGAGACAGGTTGGCTCATGGTGTAACAAGCATCTGGGGAATTGATGTGAAACCCATGGAATCTGCTTTGGTGACATCTATCATTTGGTTTTGGAGTTTGGTGTGTCCAATCACAGTTTGCTTACTAGTTCGCGTGCACTGCATACTTACCCTGAATATTAGAGTGTAAGATAGATATTGTAAATTGTGTTATCTTTAAAAAGTTGTATGAATCTGTAAAAGGACCTGGAAACCTCTGTTGAACTTATTAATGGTTGAAACATTATAAACATCTCAAGAATCCAGGCCAGGAATGTTCATCTTTTGTCCAAACCAAGGTGGAGAAGTAGAAGTCATGTCGCATGACCCCCTTACCTACCCCATTCCCCCCTGCCCCCAAAGCTGCCAGAACTAGTTAGCCTGCCTTGTGAAGCTGCAAAAGGTAGACTGCCATTGTACCATCTAGCAGGCAGCAACAGAACCAGACCTCTGTTCCAGTTTGGGATGCCTGGTCCCCATCTATGCTGTTTCTACTGGACTTTCTGAATTTCTGCACCAGCGCCTATAAGACTAAATCATCCCTATGTACCTATCTCATCGGGAAAATCATTTCTTCACTCAGAGGGTGGTGAACCTGTGGAATTCTCTACCACAGAAGGCTGTGGAGGCCAAGTCACTGAATATATTTAAGAAGGAAATAGATATATTTCTGGACTCTAAAGACATCAAGGGGTATGGGGAGAGCGTGGGAGAATGGCGTTGAGATAGAGGATCAACCTGATTAGTGTAATATAGTTCTTTTTTTTTGTTTAATAAATGTTTTATTCTTTTGTCAAAAGTACACTAGCAGACTCCTGTGAATGTGTTCAGTAATTGCCCTCCATGGTTTCTGAAAGAAAAAGTTAAGGTCAATCAAGCCAGGTTAAACTCTGGGATCTGATTTTTCCAGTATTAACATCAGCTGTGTTATGGCTACAGCAGATGTTAATTGCTGTGCAAACCAAATCCCAAAGGAAAACTTGGCCTATGGGCCAGACGTTTTTGTTTTGTATTCTGAAAACAAGAGGAAAACCTACTGATCTCAGCAGCAAGAAGTCCAGTAACATTTTTGGTATTTTTAAAATTAAAAGTAAAAGTTTTATTAACAAGAATAAAAGAAAACTTAAGCACACAAAATTACACTTGCACAGTTAAAATTAGTCTCACAAAACATTTCCCCAAAAAACTCCCTACTTGGTCAGACCCACAAGCAAACACCTTCCAGGCAAAACTCCCTTATAGATGTTTAACTATAAAAATCCAGTAATATTAACCAAGGCAAACTGCTGTAGCTTTAACCAAGGCATACTACGCGACCTCTTAAATTCTCTACCACTCTACTGTGGAAATCTAAAACTTCAGAACAAGACTGCTTGTTGCAGCCCAAGACTTTTCTGGCTTGGCTGGATGGCTGATTCAAACTGCCTCTTCTCCCAGCCTAGAGCTGTTTCCAGGAGATCTTCCTCACATAGCCAATAGCCCACAGCTACTACTAACAGCTCAACTAACCGCCAACAGCCAAAAGCTAATAGCGACCAGCTCCAACTACCTTAAGTTTTCCACACAAGTTTTAGTAACTCTAAAATACCTTTTCCCCCCTTTCATCTCAGCTTCCATCATTCTCACACCTCTTTGAAACTGAAATCCTTCCAAACATAATATCTTTCATGTTTCTATTTTGCCTCTGCTTTCTAGTCAATAAAATATAATATACCCTCTACTGTTTACCTATGGAACTCCTGCAAGATGCAAACATGTTTCTTGTTACCTCTGACTTCCCTTTAATATTCAAACAAACTCTCAACTTATCTAAGACTGCATATGTTAGATCCAACCTATTCATTTGTACCTCAAAACTAACGCCTCTATCCTTTCATGTCTTAAACCCCCAATATAATGTCTTCTAGTAACTTTTCCCCAGCTTAATTAAATAATTTACACACACACAGATACACAGCCTTTTTCACAGAATAAGACAATGTTCACCAAAAATATTTTTAAAAATAACATCCATTACCACAGCTGAGATTATAACAGCTCTCAAAGAAGCCTTGATGAGTTGTTACAGTGCAACTTGTAGATAGTACATACTGTAGCCATACTGTGCCAGTGGTGGGGGGAGTGAATTTTTAAGAATGGAATGCCAATGAAGCAGGCTGCTTTGTCTTGGACAGTGTCAGGTTTTATGTGTACTGTTGGAACTACACTTATTCAGACAAATGGATGGTACTACATCATACTCTTGACTTGAGCCTTGTAGGTGGTGGAAAGACTTTAAGAAGTCAGGAAGTAATTCATTCACCTCAGAATACCCAGCACCTGACTTGCTCCTGTAGCCACAGCATTTATGTGGCTGGTCCTGTTTAAGTTTCTGGTTAGTGATGGCACCCTAAGATATTGATTGTGGGGGTTTTGACAATGGTAATGCCATTGAGTGCCAAGGAGCGATTGGTTACTTTGTCTTGTTGGAGATGGTCATTGCTTCACACTTCTGTGACAGAAATGCTATTTGTCACTTAGCAGGTCAAGCCAGGGTGTTGATTGACCAGGTTTTGCTGCAAGTGGGCACAAACTACTTCATTCTCTGAGGAGTTGGGAATGGAACATAGGGATATAGGCCGTAAGATCAAGAGTAACAATTCAGCCCTTCAAGCCTGCTCTGCCATTCAATAAGATCATGGCTGATCTGGTTGTGGTCTCAACTCTACTTTCCCATCTGCCCCCACCCCTCCCCCATAACCCTTGACTCCATTATCTGTCAAAAATCTGTCTAACTCTGCCTTGAGTAAATTTGATTATCCAGTCTCCACTGCTTTCTGGAGAAGAGAATTCCACATAATAATGACCCTCTAAGAAAAAAGAAATTCTCCTAATCTCCATTTTAAAAGGGAGACCTCTTATTCTTAAACTGGGTCCCCTGGTCCTTGTCCCACAGGTGGAAACATCCTGCCAGTATCTACCCTATCAAGAATGGTACTGAACACAGCAGTCATTAGCGAACAGTCCCACTTTTGACCTTATAATGGAGGGAAGGTCATTGATGAAGTAGTTGAAGGTGGCTGGGTCTACAACACTGCCCTGTAGAACTCCTGCATTGATATCCTGGGGCTGAGATGATTGGCCTCCAACAATCACCACCAACTTCCTTTGAAAATGCGTGGTAATGGCTGGTCTATGTATATTCTCAATCAAGAAGAGGTGCGTAACACGTGGCATGTGGTGCATGGTACATAGTGAACATTAGTGGTATGTGGTGTATAGTATATGAAATACATTATAAAACAATGGCAGTTTACACCAGCACCTGAGGAAGGCTGATGTTGATGTTAACAATAATTCACTGTGTTTCATTGTGCTATTAAATAGAGACTTAACACGTTACTTGGCATTAGATAATTTTTGTTTGTCTTGATTATTATATTAAAAGCTCAGTTTTGTTTGAAAATCTCCTTCAAAATCATTTTATGTTTGGGACGTTTCACTAAAATGAGTGAAAAGGATATTTTTCGACCACGAAAATTTTTATTATTATTTGTTGAGGAGGAAGAGGAGGAAAGGTGGCACCACTTGCGATCCAGATCCACTTACATGGGTCATAGGGGTATATAACCCTACAAGGCTCTTCCTCAATTTATCAATTGGTTAATGTGTCAGGAAGCCTCTGGAATAAACTTGTTTAAAGATGCTCTGTATCTAGGGAAACTGATAGTTGTACAGAGGATGGCACTGAACTCTCCAGAGCTTTAGAGATTCTTTGGTCTTCATATGGTTCTGGTGCTCTCCCAGCATTGGCCTCTTCATGACAGGATCCTTGAGGTCATTGCCTCAATGCTCAAAAGCCAGAATCTGACAATTTCTAAGTCTTTGCTCAGATATATAGATTATATTCCATTCCTGCAGTTTACCCTTTGGCTTCCTTGTGATTTTTAACTTAGTCTCTGTCAGTTCCTCATGTCTCCAAATTAACCCATCTGGTTTGATGAGTGCAAATTATGAGGTTTACAATGGATTGGGCCCATTTCTCATAATAGTGTCAGCTATTTAAGGTTCTGGCATTGATTTCTTCTTTCTCTTAACATCATATTTCTTGCTGCCACATTTTTTGGATACAAGATGAATAAAAACTGAATGTACTTCCACTGTTTACTTTTCTTTCTGTTAACCTCATTTAAAGGTCTCCTCAGAGTTTAAGCTACAAAAAGAAACACCATTTCTGATCTCACTATTAACAGCTGATTAGTCAACACAAGCTACCTCTGATGCAGGTTCCCTCAAATTTCCAATCCCTACAACATCAGCTGAGTAATTTTGGGCATTTCTTTTGCCTCCTCCTATTGCCCTCCCTCCTCCTCAGACCTGTCCTTGGGAATTGTGTGCAATCTTTTATTGCATGGCAAAGAACGTTTGTCATTATCAGTCATAGGCTTTTGCATTTGACAGCTATTTGATAATTCTCATCATTCCATTTATGGACCTTCCAGTGAAGCAGTGAGACATCAACAGGCATGCTTGTATTAAAGAATGATATATCCATTTAACTGAAGTCTTCCATGCATATGTGTCACCACACAAACCCTGAAATTTGTGACTTGAAGGTAAATATAGGTCTACTGACTGAAATGTATAATCTCCGTTAACAGCAGCCTGCAGCCATCACACTTAATGTTGTTGACCATATGCAGTCATTAACCACCATTAGAGAGGGCCCCTGGGGCCACTCACTACCTATGTTACTTCCTTCCACATAGCCATAGCTGTGTTGTCAGATCTCAAGAAACCCGCTCTCACTATTCCATCTCCGTCGTGCTTAATTTCAGACAGTCATATTTTTATCAATCTCATGAGGTTTCAGGCTCCCTTCTTCCTGCTTCCTTTTTGATTCATGGGTTGAAATTGCTGCATGCTTGTATAAGGACATAATAGGAGCAGGAGTAGGTCATATGTCTCTTTGAGTCTGCTCCACCATTTAATAAGACCATGGCTGCTCTGTTCTTGACCTCAATTCCACTTTCCTGCTTGTCCCCCATAACCCTGACTCCCCTATACTTTAAAAATCTGTCTGCCTTAGCCTTGCATATCTTCAATGAGCCTCCACAGCATTTTGGGGTAGAGAATTCCAAAGATTCAAGATCATCTGAGAGAAGAAATTGCTTCTCATCTCCATCTCAAATGGGATACCCCTTATTCTGAAACTGTGCCCCTAGTTCTAGATTCTCCCACTAGGGGAAATATCATCTCAGCATCTAGCCTGACAAGCCCCCTCAGAATCTTCATATGTTTCAATAAGGTCACCTCTAATTCTAAACTCCAATGAGCACAGGCCCAACTTGTTTAATCTTTCCTCATAAGACAACACCTTCATCCTACAAAACAACCTAGTAAATCTTCTCAGAACTGTCTCTAATGCCAGTCTATCCCTCCTTAAACAAGGCACCCAAAAATATACATTGCACTCTACATGGGAACTTATCAAGAGCTTGTACAGTTGTAGCAAGACTTCCCTACTTTTATACTCCATTCCCCTTGCAATAAAGACCAACATTCCATTTGCCTTCCTCATTATACAGAGCAGATTACAGTTTACCCATGACAAGGATGGAGGGAATATTGGAAAGTTATTCAACAAGGGAAGAAAAAAGTAATTTTAAAATATACTGGAAACAGATGGCTCATTTACTTAGGGCAATAGCAACAATAATGTAAAGTGTGTTTTCTAAACCTTGGGCTGACGTAGCAACTAGCCTAAGATTCAAAATAGGATTAGGAACGGATGTAAACAACTACCAAAGTCTGGTTTTAAGGTTGGCGTCATTAATAGTTCAGGAAATACCAGTGCAACTCATACGAGTAGTACAAGGCAAACAGCATCGGATTCTAATCCTCCCAGCAACTGTGTTTTATTTAATGTCACCTTTCTGGTAAAATGAGGTCACATTCCTCTACCAAATAATCACTGAGTGATTGACCAAGTGCATAATGTCAAACTATCTCAATATGATCCAGTGACAAAAAGAATGCTGAGGCCCAAATAACACAGAAGCCACTCTTGATGAAACGTGCCAGCACAGCCTGCCAAATACTCAGGCCTTTGGAATTTTGATTCCTACAGCAGTTAGATTGCACAGTTCTCTAAGGCACTAATCAAAGTCACTGCTCTTTGCAGGTTGACCTTTCAGATAAGAGTCTCTAGGAACGGGAAAAAAGCCCACAAGACCACACCTTTTGGCTTACCCACCCTACCTACCATATCCCGCAATCTCTGCTCTCTTCCAAAACACATATGGTTACAACTTGAACTTAATTATCTTTTATTTCCTTTTATAGTCTTTTCTAATGACTTGTTCCCTTACTCTGACTTACAAATCTAAGTGGGGGTGGGAACAGTGTATGCTTATGAAAGAAGTAGGTACATAGTCCGCAACTTTGAGAGACATGGAGGCCAGGTTGATTTTAATGGCCAAATCTTACTTACATAAGACTTGCGGATTTCCTGACCAAGTGACATATCAGTCAGTCCACTGCCAACCAACATGCACAATCTCTAGTGGGATTCCTGGCCACTATTAAAAGCACCAGTGCATCATTCCATCCAGGCGAGGCTGCGTTCAGCCAGAATCCAAATCTGAGTAATTGAAAATGGCTGGTGAAATGTCTGTATGGGCAGAATTTTGCCCTCGTTGGGCGGGATCGGCGGGGGCAAGTAGGAGCAATTGGGAAGCCGACTGCTGCCCACAATCGGGGCCCGACTATGATTTCATGCTGGCAGGCCAATTAAGACCCGCCCAGCATGAACGCCGGCTGCAGAACGTCCAAGAAGGGGCCTGTTGGCCGCTGGGTCCAATAGCGACCCAGCGGCCGGTTCAAAAACGGCACACGCAGCCCCAGGGAAGCTGCCTGTATCGGAGTTGCAGCAGCAACATGGCTGCAAATGAGGATGTAGACACCAGGCGGGAGGTGAGGTCAGCTGGGTAATTAGGCCCCCCATTTTCCGATGAGCGCCTCTCCTCAGAGATGGGAGGAGGAGGCCACCGCACATCAAAAAGAGGGCATTGGAGGAAGTGGCAGCGCTGGTTAGCAGCCATGATGCGATGCAGTGCACATGGGTGCAGTGTTGGCAGCACTTCAATGACCTGCTGCGCTCAGGAAGGGTAAGTACCATGTTGGCATGGGTCAGTGTGTTAAGTTGTTTTGGGATGGCCACACCCCTGTGGAGTTCAGGGGTGTTAAGAGTCCGAGTGCCAAATGTCAATCATGCTGGAGTGGACAAGGGGCTGAGCCCTGGCGGCTTGGGCTGAGTGCCTTGCTGCTCAAGGGTCATGACTCAGAAGTGCCCTGCAAGGTGCTTCTCAGCTGGGGTTGGGCAGGCTGCAATGGCGCCGCAGGTAAAGAGTGGACTAATCAATGCTCCTCTGTCCGTTCAGGAGAAGACACCCCATAACAATATTGACAGGTCGCGGACTGGTGGAGGAGCCCCACACCTCCTCATCCTCTCCCAGTGTGAGCAGGAGGCCTTAAGCTCGAGAGGTGCCATGCACCTTGGCCAACCAGCCGCAGTGAGGCTGGGGTGTCAGACGAAGCTAAGAGTGCAGTGCACTGAGGTGAGAGTTTCAGATGCTGCAAACAATCTTGTGTAGTCTCATCATTGATGGGAGCCTCCAGACTGGATTCCTATTTGATCATTGAAAGACGAGGGCGCCATGATGCAGATCTCCATTGCCTCACCAGGGTGCCTGTCATGCACAATGACAGAGTGATGACTTAAACTAATGACATGTTCTTGTTCTCCATTAGATCTGCCACCAAGCCGCCAAGTGCAAGACCTCCAGGACCTACCCCCTGACACCGGAGGACCACCATGCTCCCCAAGAACCTGTGTCACACTTGCTCTCTGAACCAGGCACCAGCGCCGATACCAGCATTGGTTTGGCAGCTAGTATCTCAGTGCATGTTAGTGAGGGCACTTCACAATTGCTTGAGGTGCAGGCACAGGCAGAGAATGCCCAGGGTGCCGGCAATTGGAGGACTGCTGGAGACCAGGACGATGCTGAGTCGAAGGCAGATGACGAGCCTCTGGAGTCACCCATTCAGCAGCAGATGCTGGATGTCCAGCAGGAAGTGTGGGAGGATATGGGGGAGATCCATGAGGGAATGCGTACCACGGTCTCTGTTGTGGAGGAGTCCATGTGGAGCATAAGCTCTGCATTGACCGTCATGGCCGAGCGCAAGACTCCTCCATTGAGAGAGTGGTGACTCTCATGGAGAGGCAGCTCCAGGGACAGAATCAGGGATTCCTGGGGTTGCGCTCAGACCTGTAAACCCTCACACAGACAATGACTTCAGGTGGTCAGTGCCAGTGTGGGAATTAGATGAGGCACCCGGTATCCCAGCTAGGTGTCCGTCTATCAATGGCGAGAAGGGAGGTCCAGAGCGACCTCTCGTTGGCACATGACCTGCTTTTTATCTCTGCGAGCTCCTCTCACGGAGCTCCGGATGACAGCAGCAGCTCCTCCGCCCTTCTGTCAGTGACTGTGGCATCTGATGGGGCTGTGATGACTAGGGAGATACAAACATAAGTTTAAGGCACCATGAGCACAAAAGGGACTATTCATGGGTGATCTTCTGATCAGTTATGATTGTTTTATATGTCTACTGGTGTGGACATCAACACCAATAATGGTCACGTCAATGTGATTTGAATGTGACAATAACATTAAATTTGTTTTTGTTGTGAAGGCCTGAGTATGCTCCACCTTTTATTTTTGGTGAAGGGTACGTCAGTATGTAATGCTGGAAGTGAGTGGCCCTAAACTTTATTTCACAGACACAGAGTGGTCTTTGGGTTCACATGACAGGGGCATTTTGGACACCCTGGGTGGAGCCAGCAGCCCTGGCATGAGATGGGAGCGGATCATTGGCAGCTGAGCTGAAAGAGCATTAGATCAAAGTGTCCCTGGTGTCCCTGCCTCCCTGGAGGTTACAGGGGTCTGCCTCCACGTCCTCAGCATCTCCTCCCCGTGCTCCTCTTCTGATTCTCTACTGGATTCATCCTCTGTGGCCTGTGCAGCTGCCTCAGGATCCTCTTCCTCCGGTGGGTCCCCCCTTGCCAGTGCGCAGCATGCAACCACTATCAGTGACACCTACTCTTGAGGGTATTGTAGTGCTCCCCTTGAATGGTCCAGGCATTGGAAGTGTATCTTCAGAAGACCTATGGTTCTCTCTGCCACTTGTGGAGACATAACTCCTATTACAACACTGCTCTGCCTCTGTTCTTGGGTAGTGGAGAGTCATTATAAGCCACCTTTTCAATGGATAGCCCTTGTCACCCAGCAGCCATCCACCCAGCTGAGCTCGAGCACTGAAGAGCCCCGGCACCTGGGAGTTTCTGAGGATGTAAGCTTCGTGGGAGCTGCCTGGGTACCTTGCACAGACTTGCAGAATATGCGTCTTATGGTCACAAACTATCTGCATGCTCACGGAGTGGAATCCCTTCCTGTTGGCAAAAGCACCCGGCTGACCTGCTGGTGCTTTGATGGCCACACGTGTGCAGTCAATGGCATCCTGGAAACAGGGGAACCCAACAATGCCCACGAAGCCTCTGGCACACTCAGCCTGGCTGGTCTCGTCCGTACGGAAATTAATAAATGTCATGACACGTCTGAACAGAGCTTGTCACCAGCTTGACGCAACTGTGGACAGCTTATTGGGACACACCACACAGATCCCCCACTGACCTCTGGAAAGAACCGGAGGCATAGAAGTTGAGGGCCACTGTGACCTCCACAGCCGCTGGCATGGGGTGTCCACCCACACAGTCGGAGCTGATCTCAGGCCCTATCGTTTGACAAATGGAGGTCACAGTCTCCTTTGAGAGGTGGAGGCTACTTCGGCATTGCACCTCAGACATATTGAGGTAGCTGCATCGCCGGCTATAAACCCTGGCAGTAGGACAGTGGTGTCTTCTGCGGCCCCTTCTGCCTTGGACTACCTGCAGGCCCTGCGCCCCTTGTGCCTGCGCCTCTCCTCCCACAGGTCACTCCCCTGGAAAGTGCATTGGGACACCTAGCCTCCTCTCCCTTCTGCCCCTCTCTTCTTCAGAGGAGGAGGTGCCACCAGCGGAGACCACAATCCCCATTACCAGGGTAAAAGAAGGCTGATACCTGGAAGGGTCCACACAGCCTGAGTCCTCCAGGGGCCTTGGAGATGCCAATGAGTCCTCACATGCAGCCTGGAAATTCTAACAATGAAGCCCCGAACAGAGATGAAGCTGCCAAGTACCAATAAACAACCAACTGTAAACTATCTCCAAAACTCCTCACTACTCACAATGATAATGCTGCAGATCCTTTTTATCCTGCTGTTGGATGAGGTTTTGCAAAATGTTGGCTGCCTGCCTGCCCATTTTGCCCATGTGACGAGCGCAAAATCGCACAGGCAAAATGAAATCTTGATTAATCGCCTTTTTAATGGCCTTAAGTGACCTGCCGATCAAAATATCGCATGAGTGCAGGATGACATCAGGCCGGGCGTGCACCTGCCCAATCAGCATAAAATTCAGTCCACCGATTAGAAATGAGAAATTGAGTCCAAAAATAAAAGTTAGAGGGAGATATACAAATCAATCCGTTGGCTTGTCTGTGAGGAGTAGATGGCGAAATGTTGTGGCTGTGAAGTTGGAGTGATTCCAGTAGCATTGACTTTGGCAGTTGAGCAGTTGATTTGGGGACTCTTGGTTCTGCAAGTTAGCTGAAAGGAGTTGTCCTGTTTCTTTTTCAACTGTGGCTTTGCTGACTTGCTTCCAGCAATCAGAGAGAAAGAGTTTTTTTTTTACCTTCCAGCTGCAGGGATGCCCAGTTGGTATTCTTCAGCTGTGACCTTCACAGCTTACACACACCAGAACAGAACACAAGATGAGCACACCGAATGAGTGTTGCAGTTGGCTTTTTAAAATACCTTTCCTTGTGTATTCCTGGAAGGGAAAAACAAACATGTCTTTCATCCAGATCTGTTTTCTTTTCGACTCAGCTCATGTTCACAGTCTGGGATATAACTCAACAGGAGGTAGTTTCGGCTGAGATAGCAATAATTTTACGTTATATCTGCGACCACAAGAAATTAAAGTTCAGTTTGCATTGTACCTTTTCCTTTGAAGTGCCTCAATCTGAAGTAGGCCATGTCGCACCTTTTAGGTGCAACATTTCATTCTCTCTGAACTAGTTGGCCAAGTAATCCACATAGGAATTTCACAGCAAGCAGTTACCTTACAGCCTCAGCCAGATTTTACTTGTATGTCCTTTTTTAAAAAGCAGATGTCTTACTTAAAAGTTGGTACTGTCCAGAAATAATTCAGGGAAAGGCTCCATAGTCATGACAGTATGGTGGCTAGAACATTGCCCGCGTCATTTTGTTTTTCAACTTCCTCATAAAGAATGTGGACCCATTGGCTTATTTTATTTCCTTAGGCTCCTTCACATCTAGCACACTGAACAGCAAAAATCCAATCCCACTAGGCTTCCACTAACGATGTTTTGGCCCCTTGTTTCCCATGCTGCACCAGTTAACATAACACTGTTGTCCTAATTGCATGATAGGGCCTTAATTTATGTATATTCATGAACATTCCACCTCTCCATAGTGGGAGACTTGTCAGCCCTTATACTCACTGGCGTTAATGTTATGGTAACTGGGATAAAGGGGTTGGGAATGGGGTAGCTGTTTCTGCCATTTTAACTCGTTGTTTGACCCTTACCTGCCCATTGGGGCTGGTGAATTAAAATCAAGGCCACAATCTTAACTTTTCTGTCCTAATTCTTAACTTCTAGGATTTTGAATCCTTTTTCATGATGAGTGGTTTATTGGATCTGATCAATTCCCTTCTTAATCTTAGTTCACCTAACAATTTTCCCATTTTTCCTGTCACTTATTAAGAGGCACTTCAGTAAACACCTGATGGCATAATGCAGGATAAATATTAGTATAGTTGACCAAATAAGAATGAGCCCAATTGGATTAACACATTGATTATGAGTAAAATGAGGAGAAAATATCTTGTAGGGGAAATTCTTTTAACATATTTCTGCTGGTTTTAAAATTTCTCTCCAATTGAAGAAAAGCATGGACAAAGAGAAACCTGAAAAGAAAACACAGCTGTAGATACAAAACATAGCAGTAAGACATTGTTTCAGTACTTTAACAGTAAGCGGGCAGTCAAGAAGAGGTGAGAGGAAGAAAATGACCATACTGAGAATAAGCAAAATATAGTTCATAAACTAAATGATTACTTCCTCCAAGCATTCACTAGGGAAGACAATTAGCATAGTACCTAACAATAATAGTAATGACAGAAATCATCCAAGTAAACAACTTCGACATAAATGATAATTGAGGCCCTAGACGACAGAAAAAAAACAACCACTTGCATTTAAATTGCACGCTTAAGAAAGAAAATGTTCTAAGGTGCATCACAAAAACATGAGAAAAAATGGCTACTGAGTCAAGTGTAGATTGATTAGGAGAAGTAGTGGTGGGTTTTACAGATGTCCTTAAAGGGTGAAAGAACTAGAGAAAAACGTGTTCTAGGTGTACGATCTCTATAAGGACCGATGACTTTTAAGAGAAACTCAAACTTCCAGTTAACAGCTGAAAGCATGACATGTCAAGATTTCACGTTGTTCATTTTGTAGGCAACTTATACTTTAAACTACAGAGAGGCACGTTCCCTTTTATACTTAACACAAATTTCACTCCCCGCGGAATTACAGTCATTTCAGCAAGCAATCCATGGTTGCTTCCAGCTTCCAATAGGTTCCACGTTTTGCTAAATAGTAACTATAGGTGACCATCTCCAGGTACTATCCTCAATATTCAGAGAAATCCTTAGATCCACCACCAGCAGTAAAACTTGTTTTGATGATTCTTTTTCCCCAGGCTATGCCAGGAATCTTTAGATGGCTGCTGGGTGCATCTCTTTGACTGGGGACTGCCTCCCTCCCACATTCAACTGTGATAACTAGCAAAGCCAAACAGTCTTTTCTCTTGGCTGACCACACAGAACCTCTGCTAACTGTCTGTGATATTTATTCATTTGCAGGGAGCCTGTAACTTGATCTCAAAATGGTTTCCTCCGCCCTCATCCCCATGGCAATGTGAAACATATTAACGTTGCATCCAGATAAAAATGCTAATTAGCTATCCTTGATCACAACTTCCTTTCATATTAGAAGCAAATGGATTGTTCACAACTCAACTGTTTACAACCTGGTACCTTCAACACCTATCTGGGACTTTGGGAGACTCAGACCTGGATTTTTATGGAGTTGTATAGACTCCGGGGACCTTCCGAAATGGTGGTTGAGACATGGACCCAGAAGTCCTGCCCCCAATTCTAACAGATATTACTTCTGCAATTGTGGGGTTGGGGGAGGTGGTGGGGGGGTGGGGTGGGGTGGGGTGGGGGGGTGGGTTTGTGGTAGTGGTAGAGGCAGGGATTGAAGAGGGAAGTGATACACTCAGTGTTGAGTTCAAACAAAGCCCATTTTCATTGGATCAAGGGCCTTATCCCACAATGTGGGAGTTACGAACCTTTAGAGAAGTCATAGATTCATTTGAAGGGTGGATAAGGTATGTAGGTCTGTCAGCTGTCAAGTTATTTAAATGGCCAGTCCTTTAAAAATTGAAAACAAACTGGTTGCCTGTGTCTCTGAGAGTTGAAAAAATTCTGTTTTAGCAGTGTCAATAGTTGTTTGTTGACATAACCCTAAGTGCTATCATTATTCTGTTTTAGCAGTGTCAATAGTTGTTTGCTGACATAACCCTAAGTGCTGTTATTAATGCTTGGCTGCTTTCCAAAATCTATCATTATCACAGTGGGGTAGAGGGGAGGGGAGGGCTGTAAGTTCACAGTTTTATTTACAGCTCAAAGAGGTTATGAAATGATTATCTATTTTTGATGCGGTGCTATGATTACACATGTTTGTTTTTATAAGGAATTATGTTCTTGAAGGGATTTAAACGTGTTGAATGGACCCTCACAAATAGGACTTTATTATGTAGTGCAGTCTGTAATAGATAGAACGTTATTTCATCCCAGCATACTTCCTGAGGTCTGCCTATGTGGATACTTGGTGAGTTGGCATGGAAGGTGTAAGGGAAAAGGTTTGTGGGGGGGGCATGAGTTGGCACCAAGTTGGCATAGGGGCTATAAGGATCCATGGGGAGAGGTGGGGGGCATGGGTTGGTATGGAGCATATGAGAGGCCACTGGGGGTGTGTGGGGGATGGATTGGGTGGGGTGGTAAGTGGGTGTGAAGGGTGAAGGCTAGATGGCATAAAGTTTAAGAAAACAGCTGGGATGTTTTAGGAAATCTTTTAAACAAAGTTAAATAATTCCCCATGATTCAGTCTTGAATGTTTTGTTCAAATGCAATTATTACTCAGATACCAACGGTATAATAACTATTATGGTTATACAATACATTCATACAACATGGTTTCTTATGGACCCAATATGACCAAACTTGGCCTCTATAGATGTTGTTCCTCTGGCTTGCCTGTGAATTTTAACCTTAGAGGAGCTGTTCCCTGATATATCATGTACCCTAACTTTGAGTTATATCACATGATACCCAGTATTTTTTTTATTTGTTCATGGATGTGGGCATCGCTGGCTAGGCCAGCATTTATTGCCCATCCCTGGTTGCCTTTGAGAAGGTGGTGGTGATCCTCCTTCTTGAACTGCTTCAGTCCATGTGGTGTAGGTATACCAATAGTGCTGTTAAGAAGTGAGTTCTAGGATTTTGACCCAGCGACAGTGAAGGAATGGTGATATATTTCCAAGTCAAGATGGTGAGTGACTTGGAGGGGAACTTCCAGGTGGTGGTGTTCCCATCTGTCTGCTGCCCTTGTCCTTCTAGAAGGTAGTAGTCGTGGGTTTGGAAGGTGCTGTCTCAGGATGTATTTATTGAATGGTTCCTTCTCACCCAAACTCCAGACTTGACATAATGGCCATCTTGACGGTTTAACAGTTAAACAGTTAATATTCAAATGGGAACAGCATGATCTAGAGAGTCTCAGATAGTTAAATGATACCGCTTGGGTGCTCTCATTGTTCACCTGACGTAGGATGTAGTCAACATATCTGCCAGTTGCTATTTCCACTGTTCTGACTGTGTTAACACAAATTCAAATTCTGATAATCACGTTAACTTTAGAACTCAAGGAAATTCTAACAGACGAAGTCTGAGAGAACTGTGGCGGGATTTTTAAACAGCCTGCTTCGTCACTTGGCAACCCCTGTGGTCATCTCAGACCACCGTCTGGGAGGTGGTGGGCCTAACTCCATCACATACCTGCCCCACCAACGGCTCCCCCCCCCACCCCCCACCCACAACCCCCCTCAACCCCTCCGGAATGAAGATCCCACCATTCGGAACACTTTTTCCTGAAGCAGGTGCACCGAACCTGGAAATTTTCTGACTCAAGCTACCTGCCTTGGGATTAAAAAGCCAGGCCACAGAGTCTACTCACTGCAAACCCAGAGACTGCTGCCAATGTGTCCAAGCATAAATACCTTGCACCTTCTCTCAGGAGAACAATCTGGGCCTTCCTTTGATCTTTAACAATCAAACCACCCAGGCTTTACTGTCTGGCAGACTTCACAACAGGTCGCATGGCCCCCTTCATTTACCCTAAATTTAAAGCTTTGGTCCCAAAACGTAATAATCTTATCAACCTTATAATTGTAACATAGACATGGAAATGCAGAAAATGAGAGCTAAGTAACTGCAGGCACAACTGTCAATGATGGGATTAAGGAAATAGGAGGCAGGAGAGACCAAAGTCTGGGGAGTAGAGAATTGGTAATAGGGGTATACAGCTGGACATTACAGTGAGATGCTACTAGAGCTCAAAACAATGAAATTCCCAGGATTAGATAGTGTTTATGCTTGGGTAGTAATAGAGACAGGGGATGGGATTTCTTACATATTGAATAAAGAAACCAATAACACTGGCAATATCCTGATAGATTGGAAACAGGTTTATGTGGTGCTTCTTTTCAAAGAGGCTAACAAAGAAGATCCAAGCAACTAGAGACTTATACCAATGTAGAGTAATGGAATTTATTTTCAGGAATAAACCCCAGAATTACCTTACTGACAGGAATCTAAAAATAGGACCCCTTGTGATTTCAGAAACCACCTTGACTTTGGTGTTTTTTTTGTATTCTTTCATGGGATGTTGGCAATGCTGGCAAGGCCAACTTTTGTTGCCCAGCCCATCCCTAATTGCCTTTGAATTGAGTGGCTTGCTACGCCATTTCAGAGGGCAATTAAGAGGCAAACACATTGCTGTGGGTCTGGAGTCACATGGAGGCTAGACCAGGAAAAGATAGCAGGTTTTGTTCCCTAAAGTGAACCAGATGGGTTTTTACAACAATTGACAATAGTTTCATGGTTACCATTACTGAAACTGGCTTTCAGTTACAGATTTATTAATCAAATTTAAATTCCACCAGCTGTCATGGTGGGGGTTGAACCCCTGTCCGCAGAGCATTAACCTGGGCCTCTGGATTACTAGCCCAGGGCCATTACATCTATGTCACTGCCCCCCTCAAAGCCAACAGCAGCTTAGGGCTGACACTCTTGCCTCTTGAGTCAGACGGTGTTTGGTTCAAACTCCATTCCAGAGATTGAGCACAGAGCCTGACATTCCCTGTAATGTTAGAGAAGTGCTGCAATATTGGAGATGAGGCATTAAACTGGGGCATTGTAAAAGATCCTTTGTCATGATACAAAAAAGAGCATGGGAGTTCTCCCAGTGTCTTGGTCATTCAAACAACACTGAAAACAAATAATCTGGACACTTACTTAATTGCTGATTGTGGGAGTTTGCTGTGCACAAATTGGTTGCTGTGTTCCCTACATTAAATTTGTGACCACAGTTCAATAAGTACTTCATTAGCTATGAAGCACTTTGAGGCATCTTTAGATCATGAAAAGTGCTACATAAATGCAAGTCTTTCTTTTTTGAGGTAGCGGCCTGCTGAATGGACTGTTAAAAACGTTACAATGGGCGGAATTTTCCGTGCCCGCTGGTGTCGGGTGTCATGGTGGGCATGAGCGGACAACATGGCAGGAAGGCCAAAATTCGGTTTCAGAACGTCACGAAACTAGTTTGTAATCACCCACTCCGCCCGTCAATGGCGGGTCCATGTTTCACGGCATTGGGAACTTCAATGTAATCCGTTGGCACATCATTATAGGTCCAGCACGCCGGAGTCATCCCCCCCATGCTCGATCATCCGAACACGTGTTTCACAACTGCATTTAGAAGGCGTGCACCTGACGAGCTGCACTTTGAGGGGAACTCAGAGGTGGGTGCGCAGTAACGTTGCGCAGCACTCAAGAGGGTCGCTTGTTGGACTTCAAGGTTGAGGCGCCATGCGTTCAGGCAAGGGCACAGGCAAGTCGCATTTTCCCATCTGGCTGACAGTGCTGTGTGGGGGCAAGGGCAGCACTGCGGTTGGGACAAGTTGTGTGTGGGGAGGTAAGGGCTGCATTACGGTTGAGGTGAATTGGTGGGGGAAGGGTTGAACTGTGGTTGAGGCAAATTTGTGGGGGTGGAAGGGCTGCACTGTGGTTGGGGCAAGTTGGGAGGGGGTTAAGGGCTGCACTGCGGCTGATGGTGGTGCACAAAATGCGTGGCGGCTGCAAGAGGGAAGCAGCCACGCATTAGGGAAACCTTGTATAAAGTGACCATTCCTCCGCAGCTGAGACAGTTTAGGTGCAGCCACATTGACATGCCTGGAGGCTGCCTCTAGCTTATCTGCCCACTCAAGCAATGCAGAGGCTTGAAAGTGCCACCAAATATTCCAGAGCTTTTTACCTCTTGGACACAGACTGTAAACTAATGAGCATTTTAATGGACTGCAGAACTGTTGGACAAGTGGGCAAGTTGTACAATCTCCTTGCTAAAGCTGCCATGGAGCAGTCACTAGTGGAGGTGCTCACAGCCCCTTGCAATGTCACCATCCCGGTTTGGGGCAGTCTCCCCAATGGTTCAAGCTAACAGTGCAGCCTTGCAGCGTGGTTTAGGAGAATGCCTGCGCCTGAACTGAGAGCACAGTATGCAGTCCAGTGGGCAAAGCTGCTGCCAATCGGTTGGGTGGAGGTGGGTGGGGTGTCGGGCAGCCATGCAGCACACTAAACTCTGGCCATCCAATTGGTGGCCAGCACTCTCCAGGATGTGTTAAGGAGCCTTGAGACTTAGTATACCCTAGCTAACTCATGTGCCTCTCTCTTTCATTTTGCAGGAGGTATATATCAGGAGCATGGAGCCTGGTGACCAAGCTGCATGTCTCATAGCTTACAGAGAGCGGAGACAAAGGAGAAGAGAGCAACGGAGCCACCTGGTTGGTCAGAGGGAGGGGCAGTACCCTCAGGAAAAAGGGGCAGCTGGGGCTTCCATGCACACCACTGAAGAGCCACAGTGAGCCATTGCTGGTCGGCGCCTAGCTAGACCCAGGGTCTATAGATGGCACTTGTCATTCCTGCAGATGACCAAGAACCAGTGTCACCGAAGACTGCGCATGTCCAGAGAACTGGTCAGTCACATCTGCCACTTACTGCAGGTTTTGGCATCACAGGTATATGGAGGGCATCCACTGCCAGTGGCCATGAAGGTAACCGCGGTGCTCAATTTTTATGCCAGTCGCTCCTTTCAGGGCTCTGCAGGTGACCTCTGTGTGCTATCACAAGCCTCCATACAAAAATGCACCCACGAGGTCACGGACGGCATCTTCTCGAAGGCACAGAACTTTATGCATTTCACCCAGGGCCAGGACAGGCAGGATGCAAGAGCACTGGGATTTGCCTAGATCCCAGGTTTCCCACAGGTGCAGGGTGCCATAGACTGCACTTATGTGGCGCTCAGATCTCCATGGCAACAAGCGAACAACTATGCCAACCACGAGGGCTTCCACTCGCTGAATGTTCAGCTGGTGTGTGACCACCACAAATGCATCCTGCAGGTCTGCGCACGGTTTCCAGTGAGTGTCCACGGCTCCTGCATTCTCAATAGGTTTCAGATCCTTGACATCTTTCAGGGTCCAGAGAGGCTGCAGGGATGGCTCCTCGGGGACAAGGTCTACCCACAGAGGACGTGGCTGATGACACCACCGCGACAGCCTCAGACTGCAGCAGAGCGACGGTATAACCAGGCTCATGCTGCAACTCACAACTTGGTGGAGCAAACCATCAGGATGCTGAAAATGAGGTTCCGGTGCCTGGACCGGTCTGATGGAGCCCTGCAATATAGTCCACAGACGGTGTCACGCATCGTCATCACCTGCTGCACCATTTACGACCTGGCGCTGCAACGGGGAGAGGAGCTGGCTGAGGAGTAGGTGGTGGAAATGCATGTCTCTTTCAACGAGGAGGACATCAACGGGGATGAGGGTGTGGAGATTCTGGGTGGCAAGGATGATGGCGATGAGGCCATCGCATTAGCCAGATGAGGCGGGCGCACTCAAGAGGCTGATGGAGGATGATGAAGACAAGCAGTGAGGAGACACCATAGATCCTCACATTGCACCTGTGAACATTTAACTCCTGTCTGGCTTATGGCAGTGCACATACCCTCTGTGATAAGGCTCCTGTAATGGAGACGCAGCAGATGCCCATAGTCCCTACATTCCAGGAGGATGATGACAGGCAGTGGGGACACTCCATTGATCCTCACATAGCTTATGTGAATGTCTGACTCCTGTCTGGCTGATGGCACCTCGCTTGCACTCTGTGAACAGGGTCATATCATGGAGATGTAGCGGGGAAACTTTAACTTCTCCTGATCTAATGGCATCCTTTGTGACCTGAACCCTTCAGGACCACACTGTCACCGGACACAGATTCTAATAAGATGGGGACCAGCCGCACCACAAAACTG
Organism: Cetorhinus maximus; assembly: GCF_964194155.1. Lineage (NCBI taxonomy): Eukaryota > Metazoa > Chordata > Chondrichthyes > Lamniformes > Cetorhinidae > Cetorhinus > Cetorhinus maximus. The sequence continues at coordinate 37,258,741 of NC_135879.1, read as the reverse complement.
CTGAGAGCACACAGAGAGAATGATGGAACTCTGTGACACCGGTCAAGGGCATTCTGGCAGCGATGATAAGCCCCATCGAGGCGCAGGCATGACTGATGTGACCAGTGATAGTGAAGATACAGCATCAGTGTTGCTGGGAAGATTTCACAAAGCACAGGGAGGAGGCCCTGGACTGAGACAACTGCCTTTATCTCGTTCAGGGACCAAGGTTTCACTTCTGCCACGAATGCTGCTGATCAGAGCAAGGAGCCGTAGGAAAGGAAATATTCTTGGAAGCTCATTGACAAAGTGAACATTATGTATAAGTGATTAACACCCGTGCCCAGGCTGTGCAATTGCATCTTCTTCATTTTCCTAAACATGCCGTTACATCTTGGTGCCCCTCAACATCCAAAGTGGAGGTGGAGGCAGACTGCTGACTGCTACACCCTGTCTATGATGACCTTGACAGGTGTCCCATGTAAGGTCAAGACCTGGAGGGCCCCGGCCTGCTTTCAGGGTCCTGCTGTGTGGCAGTGGCACCCTCCTCGGCCTGTGGAGCTGGAGTTGTTGGGCTCACAGGAAGAGGAGATTCGGATGGGATGGACACTCCTGGAGTCACTTGGTTGGATGTCCCCAGGGTCTGCACCTGCTGATCTCCCTCCCTATGGGTGCCCGATGGCCCCTGACTAACTCCTTGAGAAGGGGAAACTGGGGTGAGATCGAGCTGCCCTGCACCGCTCTCGCGTTGACACTGTTGAAGGCCAACTATTGCATCAGCGATGGAGTTCAGCCCACGCAGCAGTGCAGGGCTGATGTCCTGGAACAAGGTTTCCATGGCGGCCGCCATCCTATCAGTGCTGGCCTCGGTGGGCTGGCATGCTGACGCTATCACCTCAGGCTGAAGAAGGACGGACTCCTCCATTGTACCTTGCAGTTTGAGGAGTGCACTGGACATCCCTTCTTGATATTCCGGAGCTTGCCTTTGCAGTTCCAGCAACTGAAGTATGGCCAAGTCCAGAAGCTTGTCATCTGACTCCAACTCAGCAGGCTTCTGGCTTCCAGCAGACTTTTAAGTGCCAGAAACTTGGGAAGTCAGTGCCGCCACCTGCTGTGGATCAGACAGTGCAATGTGCTCACCAGATTGTGACACCAAGGCCACTCTAAAGCTAGGTCCCACCGAGGTGTGTGCCTCTGCGCTGGTGGAGGGTGTGGGTGAGCGATGTGATGGGTCTTCAATGAAGGTTTCAGCAGATTCCTCTTCAGAGGTTTCTTCGGGGCTTGTTGGAGGCCCTGGGTCGTGGACTCCATTGGCTGTTTGACAGATGTGCCTGCAAAAACAAAGAGAGCTAATTAGTGCATGGCAGTGGCCCGTGGAACAGGACACATCACTCACAGCATGGTTGTCTGATGGATGTTCCACTGCTGGATCATCAATTAGTTGAGCACCGCTGACCTCACCGTCAGCACAGGAACAGTCCAGGGGCAGAATTTAGCCCTTGCTGGGCGGGCTCGGCGGAGGCGGGTGGGGGCAGTCGGGAAGCTGACCACTGCCCGCGGTCAGGGCCGTACCACGATTTCATGCTGGCGGGCCAATTAAGGCTCACCCAGCGTGAAACACGAGCAGCAGTGCTCAGCGCTGCCTGTGCAGGCGGGGGGAGTGCATGTGCAAACTTCGCGCATGCGTGTGAGTGCACGCTTGCAAATCTCCCTGAGGCACAGAGCTGCATCAGGGAGATGAAGGATTTTCAGAAAAATAGATAAAGGCTCATAAAATGTTATAAAACATGCTCCCTCAATTAGATTTTAAAATTTTTCTTTGCTTTTGGAAACCTCATCCTGCCCGTGGATAAGGTTTCCTAAAAAGTGCAAAGGCTGCTTGGCCTATCCGCCTGCCCGCCAAGCATAAGGTTGGACGGGTAGTGAAAAATGTAAGTTGGTTAAGACTTTAATGGCCTTGATAGGCCTTTTAATTGTTGGCAGGAGTGATGCTGATTCCCACACGCGCCCACTGACTGAAATATCGCACGACAGCGCATTGATGTCGGGACGCTTGCCTGACGCCATTGAGCGTCATTTTACGTTTGAGCAGGTCAGGTGGGTGCCCGCCCACCAGGGTAAAAATTTTGCCCCAGCTCTTGGCCGGCCAGCTGTGTGACTCTATTTCCAACTTCTGTGGGGACCTTGACTTCGGGCATTCCTCCACCAGTCTGCGACCTCTCCGTCTTGTTGTGTGCCAGCTTGTCCTGCATGAACACAGATAGAAAGAGTGTAAGCAGGACACCTGCCAGGCCAGATGCCATGTGTGGGTGGTGAGTGGTGCCATGGATGGGATGAGGACAATGAAGGTGTGTGAGAGTGCATGAATGGTGATGTCTCTTGAACTGGCAGTGAGTGAGATCCCTTTGGATGCGTGATGGGTTTGTGTGTGTGAGAGTTGAGAGTGATGAGAAGAGTGACTTACCCTGGCGGAACGGAGGAGATCATTCATCCTTTTATGGCACTGGTTGGCTGTCCTCTTTTGTAGGGCGTTGGCACTGACCACTACTGCCTCCCAAGTTGGATTGGTGATGTTGCTGCTCCTCCTGCAGCCAGAACGGGGGTAGAGGACATCACGGTGGGCCTGCACGGTGTCCAAAAGGTGTTCCAGGGATGCATCATTGAATTGGGGGGCTGCAGTGTTCTTGCCTTTCAGGGCCATGTCTTCTGTGCAGCTTTTCTGGGCTGGAAGCACAGAGAAGTGTGCCCACGGCTACACTTAAAATGTGGTGCCCAGCATGAGGGAGCGGCGAGGTGATGGCATGGCAGGCGGTGAGAGGCTGTCTGCCAGCAACCCAGCGTGTTTCCCGAGAATGCATGATCAATGAGGCAGGATTGGGATGATACAGCGTGCCATTGCAGCTGGTGGGTAAAACTTTGTTTTTCCCGCCCTTTACTGCACTTAGTGCAAATCCGGGATGATTCCACCTAATTTGATAAACTTAATATCTAAAAAGCATATGACAATGTAATGACATCTTTCAAACTTTGCAACTGATCAAATGCACTGAAATGGCCTCTCTGGATCCTATGCATGTCTTTATTTTAGTGGTCATCTGAACTCTTTTTTCTTATTTCTGAAAATAACACTTGGTTATTTTTGTGAACACAAGAATAGAAATCTCACTTCTCTACTCGCCAATTTTCTGCCTATTCACTCACTCAAATGGAGGGAAAATCATTGGCTGGTGTTTGCAGAGCTGAGAAATTTTCATCTGTACTTTTTAACATTTTTACAATGAGCACTTAATATTAATAATAAAGTTAACAGCAAAAACTCTATATCGTTTAATACAAATACTTTATATGATGTACGTTTTAAAAGTCCATGCATTGGCTCCTCAGGTTATTTCTGTTGAAAAGTGTTCTGATTTCTATCACTGCTACTCTTATCAATGGGAGTTGAAACTTTTCCTACCATTGTACATGGAGTCAAATACCAAGGAGTGAGATCTGCATCACCAATATGTCAGTCTCTCACTGTTAGATATACTGCTTCTCTCAGCTGTTTGTCTGTTTCTCACCTTTGAAATCCAACTGGATTGCTGCGGGCCAATGGGTTTTAATGATTAGACTTCTCTTAAAAGTTACACTTGTGAGAAACTTTGCTACGCTAGTTATAAAATGAGAATAAGTAAAGGTAATTTGGCCCATGGAGTTCATTATAAAATCTGTCATGGACTTTACCTCATTCATTTAATCTGAGAAAAGGTCCTGCAAAATGTGTCCAGATGCTCCCAACCCCTTCCCTCCCCCAATCTCTTCCCCACACACTTTACTCTGGGTACAGGAAACAAACACCAGAATATCCATCAAGTCATACTTCCTGCATTATATATCTTAGGCTAGTTGCCTGGCCTACATGCTACAGAAACTGTCTATTTTCACACAGCTTTTGATTGTCTTTATCCCTATAACCTGATTACTGTTCCTAACCAGACAATCACTTAGTTCTTTTTAACCTGTTAATTGCACAGTATTAACTGCTTTAAAATATCCACAACTGCTTTTTACTTAACTTATTTCTTAATAATAAAATCACAACTGAAAATGGCCAGGAGAATGACTTACTTTTTAGACAATATAGTTTTAAATTACAGCATTATCAAAAAGGGTAAAATATCTGTGGATCATGTGATTACATAATAAACTCTTTGATCCTTGACTTACTGAAAGCAAATCCATCCTTTTAACTTTTTAAAAGAATGAGAAAAGTCCAAAGAAATTGGCAGTGGTGCCCCGAAGCACAACTCAAAGAGTAGCTTTGCTGATTCCACCTGGGATATATTTAACTCTTTCAGCTCATATAATAATATTAATCATTTTTCTGTCATCTGTATAGATGGAGCTGTTTACAAAAACAATATAGTTTGGTCTTGCCCATCCTTTCCCTCTACACTTTTTTTGATCCATTCTGCATAATTATACAGTTATTGTGGTTGAGAAGATGGTTTAGTGACAGCATTCAAAATTAACACTGTAATATTAATTTTGTTCCTGTGATCAGAGGGATGTTTCACTGCAATGGCATTAATGGATAGGAAGCATTGTCACTTTGACTTGCCACTAAAAATCAGCTGTTGACTTTTGGACATTCTGAACCCCAATTTGATGCTTTAGGTCTGAATTAAGTAAAAAATGTATTCCTATTCTGGAATATATTCTAGTCTTTGAGTGGCAAATGTACATGGGATATAGTTTCACCCAAACGGGGATAATCCATAATGAAGCATATGATGAGTGCCCAGAATATTAAGGAATGTTTGGTAGAATGTGAATAGTGAAGGATAAGGAAACAAAATCATAAAAGATCGTGATTCAAACAAGTAAACTTCAAGTATCAACTTTAATTTGTTAGATGTTTTCACACTCCAACCATCATCCTTCCAGACCTATGAAGATGTTAGCTTAAAACCATGGCTTAAAGTACAGCTTGGAATGGTAGTGATACCAGGGTGATGGTTCCTTTATTGTGATCCAGGTCAGAAACATAAAATCTTGGAAATATCTTTACATGGGTTGGATCATTAGGACTCAAATGTCTCCTTCGATTGTACAGTGGCATCTGTCCACACATGCAGTATCAAGAAAACTTCAGCTTTTATTAAAACAATGTCCATGATTTTCTGGTCCTGCCATGAAATTCCCATTGAGTGTCAATGGACTTTTTGCTAGTCTGCCAAATTTTCCGTGCCGCCTGCAATGTGTCCTGCCAATCCCGACCAATGTTTCACCAATACCGACAAACATCCATGGGTCACTGGCTGGACAACGACAATGTTTGAACCAATAGTGCATCAGCACAGAATAAGAAGATGGAATACTTTAAATAATGTAAAAATAATCTACCTTCACCCTGATATGTGATGAAAAGATGGTATCAATATATCCATATTTTTTTGTCTGCAAAAAGACATTTACTTGTTTAGAAACAGAGTTTACAATTTCCCCCTTAGGGTTAACACTACACAAAGAGATTGGATGTCCAGATCACAGAGCCTTTGCCAGTTGTAATTGCATTATGTAATACACCTTAGCAAACAATTATAGCTAGATTTTAAGGCCCTAGAGTGCTCATTGACTGATTATGAGTGAGTAATGTGAAAGCTGACAATGCTCTGCAAAAATGAACAGGAGGAGTAATGAACGATACAACTCTCCTTCAAGTTTCCCATCCTCCCAAATAAAGACAAAGATCCAGCAAAAAGGCTGAGAAAATGCCAGTGGAAACTTAAATTCTAAATTTTCCTTTTATTTGCGGTGACTTAAAGAGCTCTGGCAATGAGAATGAACACCTATTTTGTGTGGATTTTCAGATTGCGGGATTTATTCTATGAACCTCTGTTCCTGCTGGGAGCACATTTCAGGAATTTGTGTACAGAGATCAGGAGGCCCCATAGGATGTCTTGTCTGGAAGCACTAATTTATAAAACGCACCCTTATTTGCTCCATTTTGGAGGCCCTACATGCTACAACATAGTTTTACAGGAAATCATTTCTAATTTTTCAATTTTGCCCAAAAAAATCTCATTGTTGGGGAATTCCTCCCTTAACATATCAATGTCATTCTGAGGGAAGCCTTTATAATTTTCAGACACTTTTAACTGTTGACGACCCATAAACTTATAATTTTCTTCAAAGTAGAGGTTTCACCTACTTGCTCCTTACTTTTGTATGAATAGCACTGAAGGATAACAGTACAAACAAGGCGCTGCTCAGCATGGCTTTGATATAATCCTTTGAACTAAGGCCTATGTTTTCGCAGAGTGGGAACTGTATAATATCCTTTTATTTTTAGATATTCAGAATCAAAGAAAGTTGTCTTTTTTGGAATTCCTGCCAAAGTAGTTAATATTATGGTATCCACTATTAGTTAACATGTCTGTACAATATTCTTTTGGTCACTTCATCACCTTCCAGTGGAAATATTACATCATCAGGAATTTCTTTGGAGTTGTTCCAGCTCCACTACTTTAACTTTACCGGGATTGTGGTAGAAACTCCTAAGGAGAAGTGATTTTAATGCAGTGGAAACTGGGTGGGTGGGCACTTGAAATTGCCCAGGTTACATACCTAGCAGAAAGGTGCCAGGAATCCACAATTCTAATTTTTAAACTGCCCTAATGAGCAGGCAGCAAGATGTTACAATTATGAGGTTTATAAGATTGTTATATTTCATTTTTAATTTAGCACAGGACAAGGGTCCTGTTCATTTACTTGTTCTAAAGTCTGCCTAACAACAGGCTTGGATGAAGGGGCTGTTAAAGATTAAAGGAAGGCCCAGATTGTTTTTCTGGGAAGAAGGTGTAAGGTGTTCACACTTGGAGACAATGGCAGCGGCATCTGAGTTTACAGTGGTTAGGCTCTCCAAAGTTCCAGGAAGCTGTTGAGAATGTTGATTGTGAACAGTTGTGCTTTAACCTATCCATTTACTTGCAAGATAAAAGGGAATTGGGGTCTCAAGGATAGCTAATCAGCATTTCTACCTGGATACAAAGTCCATGTGGTTAATGTTACCATGGGAATGGACCATAAGAAGGGAAGGGGTTCTAAAATAACACTGACTGTCACTGACAAAGTTAGCGTGCCAGGATCTGGGAGAGCAGCTTTAGGCAGCAAGATGCTGTTGTTCACCATGTAGGAATGCGGGAGGGAGCTTGTGCTCGGATTAAACAGACCAAATTCATGAGGAGTTAAAGTGAGGCTGGAAGATTTGCGCAGCTTGGCCTAGAGGAAGAATCTCCAGGAAAAAAATCCTCACTGCGCAAGACTGTTCTGGGATTAAAAGTTCCCAGGCTGAGAAAGGAAAAGAGAAGTAAACCCTTGGGAGCTAAGAATCACTTTGGACTGATTCTGGGAGAATTGCATGCCTCCTTAAAGGACAATGTAACTTATACCTGTAAAGTGAGTTTTTCGGTTATTTTAGTAAAAGGGGAAGGTTCCGTTCCGTAGTTTAAAGTATAAGTTGCCTACAAAAATAGTGTTTATTCAATGGTACTTTTAGTCTGTTTGTGAGAAGTTCCAGAAAGGGGAGAGATTGTAGGATGGCTCCCCACTTTTTCTACCTCTTGACTGACCAAAAAAAGATGTATTTTAGAAGAAAAGTGCTTTATCCCTGAGCGCTGTAACTCTCAGGAACAGACGAATGAAAGGTCTTCTTGTATATTGTTAAAAGGAAGGGTAAATGTTTATTACTCAACACCTGAAATGTATATGCAACAGCACCACTCATACAGTCACATAGACAAAACTGCACACACACAAGAAAAGGTGATTACAAAAGAGGTAGCATACGCTTATATCTTAAAAGTTCAAAAATTCACTCACTGTCACACTTGCTTCTTTCGAGATGAAGGTCTGAAACATTGCAGGCCTGTGATTCTCTTTTTGGTCCACTGAAGGAATAGAGGTTGGGGGTTTATGAAGATGGATTTGCAGTAGCTTACTGCTGGCAGTAGCAGGTTTCTCTGGCTTCGCTCCAGTCGAGATGTAATTGAACTCCTGCAGTGTAAACCTGGTTTAGTTCCTCAAATAGGTGGGTAAAGGCCAGCTCAAATTCTCTGCCACCTGATGGATTTTAGGCAGGGTCTTGTTCCTTTGCTGGTGTGGAGCTCTTCTTCCTTCCTTTTGCCTCCTGTTTCAAAAATGTGCCTTACTAAATGCCCTTTATCGGGAACCTTGTTTCTGTCATGTGACCATAGTATCTGTTTTCAATGTCCTCACAAATGGTCTCTGATGTCTTGGCTATTGACATACTAGGTGTTCAGGTTTCACCCATTTACATATTCTTGTGATAGAATTGGATTCTTCTCACATCTATTCTTTGGAATTCCGCTCTAAAGTCAAGAAGTCTGCAAGTCTATTGTGAACTAGATGCTAAAGCTATTTGAATAATAGCAGTTATTAATCCACAGGAAAGATTGGTTCCATTTTAATTCCTTCTTAATGAAATGTCCCAAAGGTCTTTTGCATTTTAATGTCTTGCCCAGGCATGTAGGCTAGCTTTCAGAGCCTTGTATAGTTCCATATATATTGACAGAAAAGAAGAAAAGCCACCTCACCTCTCAACTCTACTTTATTTCAAAAGCAGAGTATCCATTCTCCATTTTGTTCTAAAAGTAGTGTCCATTTTCCATAAATCCGTGAGTCTCTATCATAACTAAGGTCGCATCCTTCTTCAAGAATGCAGGTTAGGGTCCTGTGATATCACCAGGATCCAATTTAATTTTAACTAGCACTATAACAGGCAAAGCCTAACATCTCAACATCAAGACAGCGGAAGACGAACCAAGGCCAGAAAAGGTGTAATTAGTTTCTATTTTTAAAAAAATCCTTGTGGGGCCAAGAGTAGGTGACTACTGTGACATGGCCCTGAAACCTTTTCCTGTCATCTACTTTGCATCAGTAACCAGTTTCCAGCTTGCATGATTTTCTGGTACTTCCCATTGACTACCTACCTGGAGAAGGTGGAAAGTTGGCTGGTGGGATTTTAATGAGGTCCAGGCTTGAGTTGTTCTGAGGGCAGGGTTAGTTTCCAACTCAGCTTGCTACTTACATGCCCAAAACCTGCCCAGAGTTAAAATCAGGAGCTGAGCTTCTGCTGCATTTCCACCAAGGTTGCAATCATGGGAAGGGAGCAGCTCTGAGGAAATCCTTGACCTAATTTTTTTTGCTTAATAAGTGGAATGACAACAAAGCTGCAACTAGTTGTAACTAATGGATGAGACAGCTGCCTCATGAGGTTGGCCTTAGGAGTTTTAGGCCAGGGTTTTCCGGTCGTCGGGCAGGCTCAGTAGGGCCGAGCCGGAGTGGCCACGAAACAGATCACGACCCGGCCTGACCGCGATTTCACGCTGGCTTGCCAATTAACGGCCAACCAGCGTGAATCACGCGCTGCCGCGCTCAATGCTGCTGGGGTTTGGGGGTGGATGAGTATGAGCGTGGAAGTTTGCACATGCGCATGGGTGCACACAGTAAGGCACAGAGCTGCCTTAGGGAGCTGAAGATTTTTAAAATAAAAAATAAAGAATTTAAAACTGTTAATAACATGTCCCCTCAGGTCTCTGTCACATGAGCAGGGACATGTTAGAAATTAATTTGCAAAATTTTTATATTTTGTTAATCACTGTTCAAAATCTCATCCTGCCCAGGGTTGAGGTTTCACAAAAAACCCAAAGGCTGCCTGGCCCATTCGCCAGCCTGCCTACCATAAGGTTGGCCGGGCAGCAAAAAATTTCTTTTAATTATGACTTTAATGGCCTTAATAGGCCGCTTAATTGTTGGCAGCATAGCTGCTGACTCCTGCGCGTGCCTGCGGACTGAAATATCGCGTGAGTGCCCGCAATGACGTCAAGATGCTTGCCCGGCGTCATCGCACATCATTTTATGCTCATTCAGCTCGGGAGCATGCCCGCCTGATGAGTAAAATATTCTGCCCTTGATGTACTTGAAATCTTGTCATGTCATCCTTTTCAGCAATTAACGGGAAGTTTGAATTTCTTTTTTAAAAGTTATCGGTCTATATGGGGATCATAACAAAGGTAAACTTCCCAAAGCAGGAAAGGATCCTCTTTAAAAATGCAGGTTAGGGTCCAGTGATATCATTTTAATTTTAACTAAGGGTATAATAGCAGTATGAGACCAATGTGCAACAAATTTCCCACAGCTTAGCACACGCTCCAGTAACCTCAGGTTGAGAACTGATGGTTAACTACAGGTTAAGCTTCTGTGCAGGATGTCGCGTTCCATTATTTAGAAGATAGTTTCAGGAAAATTGGTGTGTGTGGTTTCACTGCTGGTATTCTGTTCGGAACTTTTGGATTAATGCAAGTATTGACGTAGAGCTGTAGAGTATGCTAGCTCTTATGTTCCTGATCTTTTGTGAAGATGGAGGTTTGATTGAAGCACTTGCAACTTTTGTGGTATCAGTTTAAGTATAACCTTGTACAAATTAATAGATTCCTGTATTTTTGTAGTGAATATACTATGGCACAAAGCAGGCAATTCAAGGTTAGTATATTTGTTTGAATGACTTTTTGCTGTATTGTACCCAGGAGAAAATGGGCTTCCCCTGAAGTTTTGTGGTCAGGATTACAATGTATGATAGTGGACGGAATTAGATTTTACAGATACTGTAACTGCTAATTGGAATGAAAGCTGGGTTTTCAGGACTCCCTCTCTTCCATCAGTTTTCTGGCCAATTTGCATACATATTTGTTCCATTGCAGTTCAGATGTGATAATCAAGTCAAGGAGCTAAACACTAGTGAAGAATATTTACAACCCATTTATCTGCTAAGCCTTTTTATCTCAGCAGAGTGCTGTTACCTAGCTAACGGCACTTGTAAGCATGAACTGAACTACCTATCTTTCAAAAAGCCAACACTAGTGTGGTTCCGCCTTTTTGTGTGTTTTCCAAAGTATAGCCTCCTCCTGTGGCCTGTTAACTGTGCTGAGCTGGTTCAGTGGAGATCATATTGTGAACGAGTCTCCCTGCCATCAAGATGTACATGAAAAATTACACCCAGTATGTTGGCCTACTCAACTGAGTATGCCAAGTAATGTGATAAAAGCATATGCTGAATGGGATTGGCTTACTGTCAACTTCCAGGCTCACAGCATCCATTTCTAGGGACAATTGAAAGGAACAGAAAATAAGTCCTGCATTATTCTTTGCTCTCGCTTTTCTGCAATCTTTCGATGACCAAATTCAGGCAATGCAGACCTACTCTTCCACACATATAAGGATCTATTTTAACTCCCTCTGCCCAATAGAAGTAGGAAAGTAATGGAGGTAGAATCGAGTGGGTTGGCTTACCAGCCTATTTATGCTTCTCTAGTATCTTAACTTGTGCGTTTCATTAATTGATGTGAATCAGGGTCCGATGAATTCCAATGCAATTTTGAGGGCTTGATGGGCAGAGCCTATGCCAAGGATGCTCTCTGTTCAGTAAAATCTGGAAGTTAGGAGGAAGAAGCCACCAAAAGATCTATAATTATTTGCCACAAGAATAATGTGGACTACTGAAGCTCTGGGTTCACCTGCCTCAGCCTCCCCTTTCCTTGCAAAACTATCTTTCTGCTCCCTCGGTCTGCCTCCAGGATGCCCAGAGCCAGTGAGCTGCAGTGTGATCCCTATTGGGACATGCAACTCACTGGATGGACGTACCTTGAGGTGGACTGGACCTTCCGCTGCAAATATTGGGCAGCAGGCCCTCATGATCCACTGGCTCACTGCCCAGATGTTAAAATGTCCCCTATAATTTCCATTTGACAAATTGGCCTCTAGTGACCCAAAAGGGGAGCAAAAGCAAAGAACAATGTAAGTGGTGCAGAGTGAAACATGTTTGGCATCATCCTCTCAAGAGTAAACACAAGTTTAATGTTTAATCTTTGTCAACAATGCTCTTGAAATTGGTCTTTGGCTGTAGCGAGAAGTGAGCGATAGTGAATCGGCAACCTGACTTCAATGGAAAAGAAAGTCAGGCACGGTATATGGCAGGCTGCCAACTGACTATTGCCCATTCATGCTACTGCCAAAGACCATTTTTTCCCCAGCCATATGATGTAAAATATCTTTATCATGTGGTTTTAAGTGTTGTGCAGTGGGAAGGTAACTAACTGAAAGAAAGCCTGAGAATTTTGTCATGTTCAGCTGAGTTTGTTGCAGACATATTCTAAGCAAGTCCTGATTCAAGTAGGAAATCCTGGTGGATCATCTCAATGTGGACAGGAACCTGAGTCAAGTGTTTTTCTGGTCAAAGAATCCAGTTTCTTGGCAAAACAAGCATGTGTTTATCAGGATTGAGCTGCATGTTGATAGACTTGTTGCATAGGGATACTTTAGCTGCATAGGGATACTTTAGCAGTCATTTATCTGAGGATGACAGAATATCAAGTGAGGCTGAAGGAAGACAGATTATTCTCAAATCATGACAGTATAGAAGCAAAGGTTTACTGATAATACTGTTGCAAAACAAATTGTGATAATCTTTAATATTTAACCTATAATGAATTATGACTGAGCTGGAATCTGTTCTGCTGACAAGGGAAAACTAGGCGACCTGTATTAAATCACTGATGCAGGGGCTGGCTGAAGCAATCATTTGCTTAAGATTTATTGCATGGAAGGATTGAGCAACTGTTCCATTGCATAGAACAACCTGATTACTGAACACCTTTAGGCATTGCAGTGAAGCTTACTGACTTCCAGCTATAAACTTTCTTACAGGATGTGGTCAGTGCAGGTGTCCCAAGCCACATATTAACGTGCTGCACTGAAAAAGGTTCATAGAAACCTGTTTCACTGGCTCAGGAAATAAAACTACCTTAACATCCCAGGTGTATTAAGGAGTTTCCACTCATGTGGTAAAAGCAATAGCATCTTGCTTCACCTATACTCAGCTTTGAAGAGCTGGGCTGTATAATGCTGCCAGCTCAATGTTATTTGAGTGTCTATAAAATTACTTTTAATGATATGTTTTCTCACGCTTTGTTGTGTGCAAAATGAATCTCACTAATCATGAGACACTCAGAAAGACATTATAGAGTTTCTCCAAAGAAGCACTTACTGTTTTATAACTGATTGATTACTGGAGGTAAACTCTGTCACTGATCACCATTTTTCCTTCCACTTTGAACTTGTGAAAAAAAAACCTGGACCCGCATTTAGACTCCCACCCACCAATGCCAATGGCTCCATACTATTCCTTCACTCAGTTTTGAACATTCTAATCTTGAGTGAACAATCTCCAAATTTTGATGAGAGTTGTTTAATCAGAATACAATCAAGACCAAAGATGAAAAAACACTAACCTGACCTAACTTACAAACAGTGGTAGTCCTTTCTGCATGTCATCATCAGCCCAAACCACTAGCAATGTGAAAACTCAAAACAGGCAAAAAATCCACACCCTCTTGGCAGACTGCACTATGGTTCTGGAGGGTAAGTGGCAGGCTCTGGCCTTCCCTAGTCATTTTCAGGGCTGCCTTGTAAGAGGTGGAGCCTTTGTCCACCCCAAACAAGACTAAGGGCATAGGAGGAATGGGGAAGCCCAGGTTAGGAGATTCTGAATCCTTAGCCTAGTACTACTAAGCGCACCAGCTGTCTAATAGAAAAAGTAGCACCAACTTTGGGGTACAAGACCAGGGAGTGGCTGAATCCCAAAGTAAAAAGAATTTTCAAGGTAAGGGCTGCTTTCTTACACAGTGGGCCAGGGAGGCACTTGTATTTGCTTTCAGAGAGGCCCAAAAACACCCTCGACCCCAGGCCTCACAGACTCCATTGAGATTCTCAGCTTCCTAGGCCAAACACTGGAGGTGATGTCGTCACTCACTGAGAGTATTTCAATTGGATTATTTCCCCTTCTCTCACGAATCTTGATGGGGTCAGCATTGTAAATCCTAGGCAGGTGGACCTCTGCTTTTAGACAGATCTTCAACCCTAAACCATGTTGTGGAGCGAGATTGGGCTCAATGGCAACTTTAGTTTCTTTCCACAAAACCTTTGAAAAAAAATGACCAAACCCTGCCAAGCATGAAAAAGGAACTTAAAATTAAATGCTGGTGGGGGCGGTGGGACAGGGGTTGTGGTAGAGTTTCAGGTTTCTACAAAACTTTGTGTGAAAGAGTGTCCGAGCCTCTGATTCCATCACATTGCAACTGGCCACTGAGTTGATTTACTTGTAGATTTCTCCATTCCTTGGGAAGAAAATACATTCCCTTCACTTGCCATTCCTTCCACTGGCCCAGCAATGAAGACTCAATGAGCAGGGAGCAGAATGGGATATCCCACCACTTTATGAAATAACATAACAGCAATATTATATCGGGCTGATTCTGAAATGGAACAATCGTGGCACAGCGCTTTGAAAGACCTCAGTGTACATGAGTCTGGACCTTCAGTTCTTTGGGAGGAATATAAGAATTTTGAACCACGTTATTTATGCACACTGGCCCCATTATCCAACTGGATTGATGTAAATTGGTACCATTTCTGTTTTCGCAGCACAGCTCTTGATTCACTGAGTGTCTGAATGAAGTGGATATGGGAGGCCTGAAGGCTGTTAGTTGTAAACTTCACCACTTAAATCAAGGTTGTTATATTAATTCCTGCATTTGCATTTAATTCCTGCTATTGAATTGGTTAACTGAATCTTATGCACTGAAATTGTGCTAAGACATGCCAGTAGGCGTTCCTCACGGAATACAGCCTGACAGGAAGAAGGAGCAGAGGCTACACAAAGCAGGGCAAGCTGCCTAAACAGGGAAGAGGAGAGGGAGAACAGCTCTCAGCAGGAGGCCATATTCACCCAGGGGGTTCAAAGAGCAATACTCCCTTCTGAACCTCAGTGAGGAATGGTGTGCCAGATGCCTGTGCTTGACTATGGAAATCTTCATTGCAACCTGCCATCTGCTGCAGCCTCAGAGCAGCATTGCCTGTGACCATGGTCATGAACTTTGATGGCTCCTTCCATGCTGCAGCAGGCAATATTTGCAGCTTATCCCAGTTTGCTGTCCACTGGGGTTGATGTCACTGAGGTTTTGTATTCCAGGAGAGTTGAGCACGTTACATTCTCTGTTGCCAGGGGCAAGCAGGTGAGGTGACCATGCGGCTTTGCAAGGATTGCAGATTCCCCCTTGGTGTAGGGTGCTATTGACTGCACACAATTTGCAGGCACCAGTTGTCAACTCTGAGCTATACCACAAAGGAAAGGGATTCCACTCCCTTAGTGTTCAGTGATCATACACAGCACATCATGCAGGTCAATGCCCAGTATCCTGGCAGTTCACATGCTGCCTTCATTCTGTGACAGTTTGCTGTGCCATCTGCAGTTGAACCACCATGACAGATCAGAGTGTAGGCATCGGGTTCCTGACATCAGTGTACGGCACATACACACACATACACACACACACACGAGCTAGCATGCATATAACAAAAACCATGCTGCCATGTAGGCATATAGGATGTGATCAAGTAGACCATTGGGTACCTAAATAGTGCCTGAACTGCTCGAGAGGAGCCCTGCCGTACTCAGCAAAATGCATGTCAAGATGTGTCATGGTTCGCTGCACTCTGCAAAACCTCACCACCCTTAAAGGCATAAGTATATAGTAACCAGAGAAAAACAGGATGAGAAAGAGAAGGCAAAAGGGGAGAGTCAACCCCCAACAACTCCCTTCTGACTGGGCTGTCTGTGATCAACTTATTTAACTGTAAACGCAACCCCAATTCCCAATTTACCTACCTTCCCACTGATACTGACCATCACAGCGTCCTCTTGCTATAATACACTACAAAATAAATGTTCTAAAACAAATTTATAAATGAACCCTAGCCATAATAAAGATAAGCATAACTAATCACCATTGTACATTCTATTAGTGTCCTATTTCCACGTGCTTTTGCCTGCCCTAGTGCTACTATGCATTGTTACCACTGTTGGCTGCAGAAGGGGGTGAATGCAAGTAGTCTTTCAGGATGTTACTGAGCAGCCCTGGCTCTAGAAGGCCTGGCTTTGGACTACACTACCTTGGTATGGGTAACAGCAGTCTAATTATGTTGGCTGTCTGACGAGGTCTCTGTTGGAGTAGCAGTGGTGGGAGAATGAATGCCTTCACCTGAACGAGAACAGCAGCAGGTTTGTGATTGATGGTGCTGCTGGCACTCTCCTGGGTCGACGCCTCAGTAATCTTAGCAATGTGTTGCAGGACACCCCACCAAGTCATGCAGGACCCTGATTTGGAAATATATTACCATTCCTTCATAGTCGCTGGATCAAAATCCTGGAACTCCCTAGCTAACAGCACTGAGGGTGAACCTACACCACATAGATTGCAGCCATTCAAGATGGCAGCTCACCGCCTACTCAAGGGCAATTAAGGGTGGAGGGCAAATAGTGGCTTTGCAAGCGATGTCCAGATCCTGGGAACAAATATACAAAGCACCTTTGAACACTGGTACCCGCAGCTATGATGGCAGTGGTCTGAGACTGTGAGGCAGCAAACTGAGCTGAAATCACCGTGGGCTTGTGTGGCAGCAAGTTTGCATGAATCGGTAGGAGTTTCCACGGCAGCACCCAGATGTTTGGTCCCATTTGCTTGCACTGCAACGGAAGCTGAGACAGCAGCAAACAGGAGCTGTATCTTGGATGGCTCCACAAGTGTTCTCATGGGGCAGAATTTCCGGGTCGTCCAGTAGGTACAGTGCGCGTGCCCGGGAGCGGCCGAGAAATGGTCTGCCACCCACAATCAGCCCCCAACTGCGATTCCATGCTGGCTGGCGAAACGCGCGCTGAAAGGGTGGGGGTGGGAGGAGGGTGAGTGTTGAAGTCTGTTCAGGCATGGGGGAGCGTGGAATACTGCTCCCTGAAGGCAGAGAAGCTGAAAAATTTAACATCCAAAAATAAAGATTTTGAAATTCTGAAAAAAATGTCCCCAGGTCAGATTCCCTCACATGAACATATAGATTGTAAAAATTCTGTCAAAACATTTTTTTATTTTTATAAGCCTGCGGATGAGGTTTCCACAAAAATGTAAAGGCTGCCTGGCCAATTCACCCACCTGCCAACCATAATGTTAGATGGGCAGCGAAAAATCGCTCTTAATTAATACGTTAATGGCCTTAATAGACCTCTTAATTATCGGTGGGCGTGCTGCCGAATATCGCGCGCGCCCGGCAAACAAAATATCGTGTTAGTGCACAATGACATTGGGACGCTCGCCCGACGTCATCGCGCGATCAGGTCGGGGGCATGCCAGCCCGCAGGACGTAAAATACTGCCCATGGCGTCAGCCAGAACGTGCACACTGAGTGGATGGATTCCAAACTCTGCAGAAATCTCTCTGCCAAACTGGTACCAGGTTCCTCCATGCTCCCTGATGTTGACCGCAGGCTTTCCGGCAGTCCTTTCAATGAACAAATATTTCAGTGTGTATATCGATCAGCCTTCTTCTGTAGACCGTCTAATCGAGGTCCCCAGCTGAGTCATCCACAGCAGAACTCATGTTCAACTTGCTCCTTGGCAAGCTGGCACCTGTTCTACCCTTGTCTCCTACCTTGGCTGCAGGCCATTCCTGCCCAGTCTGTCACCGTGTGTAACTCCCAACTCTAAGCTATCCTCTAAAGCATAGTGTCAGTATCTGAGCTAGCGCTGTGAGTGTCAGAGTGAGTCATTCTTTTTCGGTCATTACCCTCTTGCTGTTCTATCTCTTTCGCTTAAAACACTGCTTGTCCAAGCTGCAGTTCTTGGATACCTGAAGGGAG
Source organism: Cetorhinus maximus (assembly GCF_964194155.1). NCBI lineage: Eukaryota > Metazoa > Chordata > Chondrichthyes > Lamniformes > Cetorhinidae > Cetorhinus > Cetorhinus maximus. The sequence continues at coordinate 37,240,957 of NC_135879.1, read as the reverse complement.
AAAGGCAAAAGGGTAGCATTGTGGTGAGGGGAGGGGGAAAAGTAAAAAGGTGCATGCTCACATCTGCAGCTGTAAATCAGAAGAGATTGTGGGATGAGGGCAAAGTGGGATGTGAGAAGGAGGATTAGGTATGAGCATACCGTCCACTTTGTTTCAGCCGTGCTGTGTCATGGCTGTCCCTATGATCACGACTCCCCTCTCCTCCCTTGCAATAAGGACGTGCAGCCATGCCAGTTAGGTGCATAAACATCTGGTTTGTCATCACCTTGTCCTGCAGGAGAGAAGTAAGTGCATCAGAGCGTGTCGTTCAATGTGTTTGGGTGATGTGGCTGACATAATCAAATATCTAGCAGTGTGTGCAAGCTGCAAGATGTGTGTCTGAGGCCTGCAGAAATGCAAAGTGTGTGAGGATGAGGTGAAGCAATGAATTTTAGGCATGAGTTGCAATTTATAGAGATTGTTAGTAGGTGAGTGAGCGGGGTGTGGTACATTGAGGCACGTTTGAGGATAGTGGTGCAATTGGTGGAATGTGGCATTTGGAGATACATTCACCGATCTTGACCATTCGTGTTAGGTCATTGAGCTTCTAACGGCACTGCATCCATATCCTTGGGCTAAACTGGCATTGGCCACCCGACTATCTGGTCCCATTGCCTAAACAATTTTTGTCTGGAGTGCCTTCTACCCCGCTTTTGATAGATAACATCTCTCCTTCTCTCCACCTCCAGCACCAAAGGCTCCAATGCAGAGTCAGGAAATCTTGGAGCCTGCTGTCTGCCATGTCGTGTCATTCTTGTGTCTTTCCCAGATCAAACTCACTTTTACAATGATTTACAGCACCTGCTCAAGCCAAAACTTCCCCCCTGCCTCACTCAACACCCACTTAAGAGATCCAAGCTGCCTTTAAGTAGTGAAAGCTGCCTTGAAATCAATCTGACATCTCATGCCTTTGTGCCCCCTGCTCAGATGGGCAGCCACTCCATAGGGCACTTAGCGCTGGCTGCTCAATACCATCCTTTAAATGAGCAGGCAGTGCAAAGGTTGCATGCCACCTGCATCTTAATCATTTCACACCCCTCTCCTCTTCCTCCCTCACTCTGCACATCCCTCCTCCTCACTCCTCCCTCACTCTGCACAACCGTCCCTCTCCTTCACTCCACAAACCCCTCCCCCTCCCTCCACACCCATACCCTTTCCCCTCCCTCACCCTGCACACCTCACCCCCTCCCTCCACCCCTTGCCCCCTCCCTCACTTCACACAGCGTCGTGATCCCCACACACATTTTTGGGGGTTATCCAATTTTGCAGCCAGGGTGTCTGAACAACCAAAGCCATTGCTGCATTGGAGATGCGCTACTCACTTCAGGTCACTACTGGTGGTATTTGTCAAATTGGTCAATAATTTAAAACAGCAGTTAATTCTAGCACTGGGCAAGAAGATGGCAGATGGAGTATAATGGAGGGAAGAGTGAAGTGATCACTTTGGAAGGAAGAATGGAAAAATAGGATTTTTTTCAGAGGTGAGTAATTAGTAAATGTTGGTATTCAGAGGGATTTAGGGGTACTGATATACGAATCACAGAAACTAACGTGCAGACATAGCTAGCATTCAGACAGGCAAAGGATATGTTAACCTATATTGCAAAAGGGGTAGAGTATAAACGTAAGTATGTCTTGGTTTTGGTTCACAGCTAAAGTACTATATGTAGTTTTGGTTACCTTTCCTAAGGAAGGATATTGTTGCCTCAGAGGGGATGCAACAGAGGTTCATTAGATCAATTCCTGGGGTGAGGGGCTGTCCAGTGAGGAGAGATTGAGTAGTATCGGCTCAAATTTTCTGGAGAAGAATGAGAGGTGATTTTGTTGAAATGTATAAAATTTTGAGTGGGTTTGACAGGGTAGAGGCTAAGAGGCTGTATGGCCTGTTTCTGGTTAAGTTGTTTAGCTCACCAGAAACATGAGGCCTGAGGCTCAACCAAAGTTGGGCAACAGGCCTCATTTTAGTAACTGAGAAGAGTGCTGGTGTCTATTGTGCAGCTCAGGATAGCTAGCCACCTTGACCCACTCCAGTATGGGTCAACTGCTACACTGGTTGTGGCCTTCAGAGAAGCCTTGGGAAGGGATGGAGAATGGGAAGAGGGCTTGTGTAGGTGGACAATGGCCTGTTGTAGTGCTATGGAGCTATGCTCCTCCCCGCTTCATACGAAATGAAGTAAAACAAAAACTCTTAAGTTTTGTTGATGCACCCCAGTGGTTCCTTTAAGAACACCAGTTTGGCCACCTGAAGACCAAGTCATCCTGACTGGAGCATGCCTGGCGGCCAGGGTCAACTATTCCACAGGCTGTCTCCACCCCTGCCGCAGATGTCAGGGCAGCACTTAGAAATGTTAGGTTTAGAAAAGTTACGAAATTCTGATCACAGTTGGTTGCACAGGTGAACACGTGTCATCACTTTATAACCTGAAAGTATATTCACCTTCACTGAATAATGTGTAATGATGCTTTTCAGCTTCGTTTAGAGGATCCACGAGTCCTCCCCCACATCCCCACCTCCCCCTCCACCACACATCCCAGCAGTTCAGCTGCAGGCAGCGGCCTTTGAGGGGTTCTGGAGGGAGAAATGTGTGTGTGTGCGCGGCAGGCCTTTGGAAGACTTGTGCAAGCATTCTCCCACGCATGTGGATCCTTCTCCCATCACACTCATCCCAGTGTCTTAAGCATTTTAAAAGGTGCTTGCTGGGGTTCGCATTCCGTTGTCCATCTGAGCTGACCTGCATCTCGGCCCACCCACTGACCACACTCCCATGCAGCAACTGTTCTTGCCTACCACGAGTCTCCATTCACTTTCGGATTTGCAAGCATGGTGCGTTTAATATTCTTCTTCAGTTCCTCCTTCATTTCCCCTCCTCCAGTCACCCATGCCCTTTCCCCCTTCACTGTTGATCCCCCCTCGCATCACCTTCCACCTCCCACCGTCACTTACCAGGGACAACCCTTTTCTTTCAGGGATGTCCAGGCGACTGTATGTTCCCTACCTTCCTGAAACCCCCACCCCATTGACATTACCCTCCCCAACCTCCTCTTTCCCACCCCAGGGTCTGTGTCTGCCGCCGAGTCCCCACCAAGCATCCTCATCATTCCTCCTACCGTTAGCGTTGCATCCTCACCCTCTCACCCAACCAGCTCACTCTGCCCTCTCTCATTCTCACCATTCTCACTTGGAGGAAGCACTGAGGGTTGCAAAGGCACAGAATGTACTCTGGGTGGAGACTTCAATGTCCATCACCAAGAGTAGCTTGGTAGCACCACTACTGACTGAGCTGGCTGAGTCCTAAAGGACATAGCTGCTAGACTAGGTCTGCGGCAGGTGGTGAGGGAACCAACAAGAGGGAAAAACATACCTGACCTCATCCTCACCAACCTGTCTGCTGCAGATGCATCTGTCCATGACGGTATCGGTAGGAGTGACCACCGTACAGTCCTTGTGGAGACGAAGTCCCGTCTTCACATTGAGGATACCCTCTATCATGTTGTGTGGCACTACCACCATGCTAAATGGGATAGATTTCGAACATATCTAGCTACTCAAGACTGGACATCCATGAAGTGCTGTGGGCCAACAGCAGCAGCAGAATTGTACTCGAACACAATCTGTAACCTCATGGCCCGGCATATTCCCCACTCTACCATTACCATCAAGCCAGGGGATCAACCCTGGTTCAATGAAGAGTGCAGGAGGGCATCCAGGAGCAGCACCAACCATACCTAAAAATGAGGTGTCAACCTGGTGAAGCTATAAAACAGGACTATTTGCATGCCAAACAGCATAAGCAGCAAGTGATAGACAGAGCTAAGTGATTCCACAACCAATGGGACAGATCTAAGCTCTGCAGAATTAAGCAACTCACAGGAGGAGGAGGCTCCACAAATATCCCCAACCTCAATGATGGAGGAGCCCAGGACAGCAGTGCAAAAGATAAAGCTGAAGCATTCGCAACAACCTTCAGCCAGAAGTGCCGAGTGGATGCTCCATCTCGGCCTCCTCCAGAGGTCCCCAGCATCACAGATGCCAGTCTTGAGCCAATTTGATTCAGTCCACGTGATATCAAGAAATGGCTGAAGGCACTGGTAAGTGCAAAGTCTATGGGTCCTGACAAAATTCTGGCAGTAGTACTGAAGACTTGTGTTCCAGAACTTGCTGTGCCCCTAGCCAAGCTGTTCCAGTACAGCTACAACACTGGCATCTACCGGGCTATGTGGAAAATTGCCCAGGTATGTCCTGTACACAAAAAGCAGGACAAATCCAACCCGGCCAATTACCACCCTATCGTTCTGCTCTCCATCATCAGTAAAGTAATGGAAGGGGGTCATCAACAGTGCTATCAAGCGGCACTTACTTAGCAATAACCTGCTCACTGATGTCCAGTTTGGATTCCGCCAGGGCCACTCAGCTCCTGACCTCATTACAGCCTTGGTTCAAACATGGAAAAAAGAGCTGATCTCCCGAGGTGAGGTGAGAGTGACTGCCCTTGACATCAAGGCAGCATTTGACCGAGTGTGGTATTAAGGAGCCATAGCAAAACTGGAGTCAATGTAAATCAGGGGGAAAACTCTCCGCTGGCTGGAGTCATACCTAGCACAAAGGAAGATGGTTGTGGTTGTTGGAGGTCAGTCATCTCAGCTCCAGGACATCACTGCAGGAGTTCCTCAGGGTTGTGTCCTAGGCCCAATCATCTTCAGCTGCTTCATCAATGACCTTCCTTTCTTCATAAGGTCAGAAGTGGGGATGTTCACTGATGATTGCACAATGTTCAGCAACATTCGCGACTCCTCAGATACTGAAGTAGTCCATGTCCAAATGCAGCAAGACCTGGACAATATCCAGGCTTGGGCTGACAAGTGGTAAGTAACATTTGTGCCACACAAGCGTCAGGCAATGATCATCTCCAACAAGGGAGAATCCAACCATCATCCCTTGATGTTCAATGGCATCACCATCACTGAATCCCCCACCATCAACATCCTGGGGGTTACCACTGACCAGAAACTGAACTGGACTAGCCATATAAATACTGTGGCTACAAGAGCATGTCAGAGGCTAGGAATCGTGCGACAAGTAACTCATCTCCTGACTCCCCAAAGCCTGCCCACCATCTACAAAGAACATGTCAGGAATGTGATGGAATACACCCCAATTTCCTGGATGAGTGCAGCTCCTACAACACTGAAGAAGCTGGACACCATCCAGTAAAAAGCAGTCCGCTTGATTGGCATCACATGCACAAACATTCACTCTCTCCACCACCGACGCACAGTAGCAATGGTATGTACCGCCTACAATATGCACTGCAGGAATTCACCAAGGCTCCTTAGACAGCACCTTCCAAACCCATGACCACTATCACCTAGAAGGACAAAGGCAGCAGATAGGTGGGAACATCACCTCCAAGCCACTCACCATCCTGACTTGGAAATATATCGTCATTCCTTCACTGTCACTGGGTCAAAATCCTGAAGCTCACTTCCTAACAGCACTGTGGGTGTACCTACACCACTTGGCCTGCCAGCTCAAGAAGGCAGCTCACCATCACCTTCTCAAGGGCAACTAGGGATGGTCAATAAATGCTGGCTCAGCCAGCGAAGCCCACATCCCGTGAATGAATTAAAAAAAGATTCCTTCTTGCCATGCCCACCCTCATTGCACTTCCCAGGAGGTAATGATCAACTTCACAGATCGCTCCCTTACACGTTCACCTGGACATGTCACTCCCCATACTCCTTCCCCTCTCCAGTCTCTTTCCCCCCTCAGAACTCTTCCCCTCCTCAAAACTCCTTCCACCCTCGGAATGCCTTCCGCCCTCAGAACTCCCTCCCCCCTTGGAACTCCTTCCCCCCTTGGAACTCCTCCCTGCCTTGGAACTCCTTCGGCCCCCCAGACCCCTTCCCCTACAGATTCCTTCCTCCTCCTGGACTCCTTCCCCCTCCCGGACTCCTTCCTCCTTCTTGACTCCTTCCTCCACCAATACACCTTCCTCCACCCTTACCCCTTCCAAGCTTCTTCCTCTCTCCCAGACCCCTTCCTCCTACTGGACTCCTTCCCACCTCTGGACTTCTTCCCCCTTTTAAACTCCTTCCATTACACCTTCCTCCCCCATTATGCCTACCTCTTCTGTTGCCGTATTCTCCCCCGTTATCCACCCAACGCCGCACTCCCTCCTTCCTCCCAACCTCACCCCCCGACACGTTTGGTCCCCCCTCCCAACCATACCCACTGACACCTTCATCTCCTGCTTCCAATCTCACCCCACCGACACATCTTCCTCTCCCAGTTAAACCTGGGCCTTCGTCTTCCCCCCCCCCCCCCCCACCCACACTGGTACATCTTCCTCTGTTCCTCTGCCACCCACACCTCACACCTGGACCTTCCTCCCCACCCTCTCAATGATCATTCGTCACAGACTATGGCCAAGACACTGAAGTCCCAAAGCAGACCCTTAATGATGATTTTCCTCTTCTCGTGAGCTGCTTTGCAGCGGAGCCATGTCCAGGAGAATCCACCCAGCATGTGATGGACATTCCTTCAGGGTTCCATTGCTGTCAAGCTCCAGTATCTCCTGCTCCTTGGATGTGAGCAAGGCCTTGACGGTAAGTCCCGGCTTCTGCTCGTCACCCTAATTAAGGCGTGTTCTGCATCAGGGTGCTTTCCTGCCGACGTGGGCGATAGATTTGACGTGGGGAGATGATTCCGGCGAGCTGAGCTTATAATGACATGCAGATGTATTACAATGATATTCTCGATGTCTGATGGTGGGAAACGTGGCCTGCCATCAATGGGTGGAGTGGACAATTGGAAACGTGTTTCATGACAGCATGAAACTGATTTTCGGCCTTCCTGCCATATTGTCTGCTCACGCCCATCATGACGCCCATTACCAGTGGGAGTGGGCGATTCCGCCCAATGGCTTTTGGGCATTTCTCAAACACCTTCCAGACCTGGCACCCTAGCCACCACTGTAAACATTCACTGCCTCCACCATCGGCACACTGTGGATGCAGTGTGCACCATCTACAAAATGCACTGCAGCAATTCACCCAAGGCTTCTTTGACAGCATCCCCCCAAAACTTCTACCATCTAGAAGAACAAGGACAGCAGGTCACATAGGAACACCGGCACCTCCAAGGTCCATTTCAAATCACAAACCTTGCTGATAAGTTGCAAATGTCCTTCATCATTGGTGGGTCAAAATCTAAGACCTCCTTACCGAACAGCAGCATGTGAGTATGTTTATTACACAGTCTTCAGGTCATCCCAGTTTCTAAAGGGTAACTAGAGATGGACAATAAATGCTGACCCTGTCAGCAATGTCCACATCCCATGTATGAACAAATATGAAAGAAGCAGCCCAGGGATCTCGAGTAACGCCTGGAAAGTGTCAAAAGCTATGTTGCACAATTTTCAAAAGCCGTCAGCAATGCTCTGCTTTAAACCAGTTTATGAATATGGTGAAAGGGTTATCCAGATCTTGAAGGACTTGTCTGGAATGTTGCTGGAAACCTGGGATAGGGTCTTGTATTTAACTCCAAATTCCAAACAAGTTTTCCTATGCAAGTTTTCATTTTGCTTTTCCCTTTGTATGAAAGAAAAACAAAGGTCAGTCAGACTACAGTGAGACAGGAGGCAACCACTTAACAATAATCTGACATTGATTTTACCTATTTCCTTTATCCACAGGTTTTCTCCTTAACTTATTACATGAAACAGAAACTTTAAAGTAGACGTGTGCAAATGAGCTTGATTTATTGGCTATAAAAAAATCAGCAGGGAATACATTAAAGGTGGTTGGAATATGACTGTACTGCTCCGTCTTTGAACATTACACCTAAAATAAACGTAAAATTAAAGTGAGAGGATTTGAAATTACAAATACCACATGAGAAAGTAATATTTTACTTTCTTCTTTGACGTACAGATTAAATTTCAAGCTTCAAGAATAAAATGGTGGAACAGTGTGGAAACTTGCCCACATCTGACATCAGCCTTAAACCTGTGTGAGGTCTCTTCCAACATGCACTAAAATCACGGATATGGACAAACATATGTACCTAGTTCCGGCACAGTGTTTACCTCAAAATAAATAAGCTTGGCCCATCAAGCCAGATTATTCCAGACACCTCATACAATATATAATCCCTGCCACATGAAACATCAATGTTTAAAATGGGCTGTCATTAATATCGACCAAAGAGGAAAAAGACGATTAACTAGTTGCATTAACCTCAATTTCAAAGTTGCTAGTTTTAGTGTCTTTGGTGCTCCATTTATTCCGTGTCGATACAGCCAGAGGCCAGTGTTTTATTGGAAATTGAACCAATGATTGATGCCAGCACTGCAGATTCCTGTGGCCAGGAGGTTGCTAGGAGTCGGCAGGTTCTCTCTCTCGCTCTCTCTAAGGGACTTTTTTAACCTGCCACTGACATGCTCAGTTTGTCTTGAGTCAAAGCTGGAGTTGCAGGCTCTTCCTCCTGCCTCAGGCCTGAATTTATTGTTTATGGTGCGTCTCTTTCAAGAAGCACTTTCAAGAAGACATCACATTCATAGATTCGCATGGGCAATTTGCTAAGATAAATTCCCCCAGTAAGGGTAACTGAGAGATAAATACTGTAACCCCCAGTGCCAGAAGTTTGGTTTAACACACAATGGCCATTATTCTGGACACGTTGCTGAAGCTTTTCATCTTGTACTCACCAAGACCAATACAAAAGTGCCAAATTTCAAATGATTGCAACAATTTTTACTATATGAGAAAAGAGTGCTGATTAGTTGGCAAGTCACCTCTGACTGACTGAGGCATTGACACGGAGAAAGAGAACAGGTCCCTGCATATGAATGTATGCCACTTCTAGCAAGCAAAAATTCTCCATATTACAAACTCGACTGCTTTTCTTAAATTGGTTGTTAGTGTAGCTATTGGCATACTCAGGATTGTTCAGCAGGCAATCACGGAATCACATCTAACAGTAAATGTTTGGTTTTGAGTTTTGCAAGCCCAGGCTGGTTGAGTACAGTCTGTACTCTGCCTATTATGAACAACCAAAGGAGCATGCTGTTTGATTCGATGAGCCAATCATTGGGACATCCAGCCTATGTCCTCTGGAAACAAAAGGAGTATGTTCTAACCTTGCACATTTTTTGAATTACTTGGGAGCTTGGGGAGCCCAGAGTTCCCTGATGCTTTCTTATTACAACGCCTTGGCCAAGAGAGTGGACTTGCCAACCAATCAGCACCTTTATCTCTAGTCGTATAAATTGTTGTGAGCATTTAAAATTTGGCATTCTTACGTTTGTCCTGATGAGTGGATGATGAAAAGCTTCAGCAACATGTCACTCTTTTCAGCAATGTTCAAGTTCTGTACTAACAAGTGGCAGAGAGACAAAGTGACAGAAAGGAAAACTAAGAAAAAATAAATTAAAAATATGCTCGGAACAATTTACCACTTACTTGAATGAGAATTCACAGATTCAGTTGTTCCTTTTCTGGATTGGAGATGCTGAGTGGCACTTCATGAACATAAATCAAAAGTATTTAGAGAGTCCTAAGGCTGTTCAATACCTGCCCTACCTTTCTGGGTAAGTTTATTTGATCCTTAATGCACAAATGCAGTAGTACCTTGAAACTCACTGGGAGATTGAAGGTGAGTTTTTGCGAGGCTAATGGTGGAGCCGAGAAAATTGCCCAGCCATTTATGGTAAGTTGCAACTAACAGGTTATTTCTTCCTCACCACAAATTGCTGGACAATTAATACAATAATTGCAATTCACGAATCAAATTCATTGGTATTTTGCCAGCACATTCTGAACAAATAAAACACAATATAAATTAATTCACGCCTTACTCATATGGAAAGATATAGCCATCGCTGATGTATCTCTAATGTGATCTACCCATGACTATGTAAAGCTTAGGTGCCTAGATTTGGGGAGGCGATGGGATAGTGGCGTTGTCGCTGGACTAATAAACCAGAGACCCAGGGTAATCTGAATCCAATGATTCAGAAATATGAAATTAAAAGTCTAATGTAATGATGACCATGAAACCAGTCGATTGTTGTAAAAAACCCATCTGGTTCACTAATGCCCTTTAGGGAAGGAAATCTGCTGTCCTTACCTAGTCTGCCCTACATGTGACTCCAGACCCACAGCAATGTGATTGACTCTTAAATGCCCTCTGAAATGGCCTAGCAAGTCACTCAGTTGTATCAAACTGCGACAAAGTCACAAAAAAGGGATTAAACCGACATCGGCCTTGGCACCAGAAACAACAACAGCAACCTCAGCCCTGTTGACCCTGCAAAGTCCTCCGGATGAACATCTGGGGACTAGTGCTGTCTCACCGACTAGTCAAGCAATGGTATAGTCATCCTCACGGAATCATATCTTACAGGTGTCCCAGGCACTACCATCACCATCCCTGGGTATGCCCTGTCCCACTGGCAGGACAGGCCCAGCAGACGTGGCGGCACAGTGGTATACAATCAGGACGGAGTTGACTCGGGAGTCCTCAAAATTGATTCTGGACCCCATGAAGTCTCATGGCATCAGGTCAAACATAGGCAAGGAAACCTCCTCCTGATTACCACGTACTGCCCTCCTTCAGTGAATCAGTGCTCCTCCATGTTCAACACCACTTGGAGGAAGCACTAAGGGTGGCAAGGGTGCAGAATGTACTCTGGGTGGGGGAACTCCAATGTCCATCACCAAGAGTGGCTTGATCACAGCACTACTGACCGAGCTGGCTGAGTCCTAAATGACATAGCTGCTAGACTAGGTCTGCGGCGGGTGGTGAAAGAACCAACAAGAGGCTGAAACATACTTAACCTCATCCTCACCAACTTGACTGCCACAGATGCTTCTGTCAATGACAGTATCAGTAGGAGTGACCACTGCAAAGTCATTGTGGAGATGAAGTCCCGCCTTCACATTGAGGATACCCTCCATCGTGCTATGGGGCACAACCACCGTGCTAAATGGGATAGATTTCGAACATATCTAGCTACTCAAGACTGGACATCCATGAAGTGCTGTGGGCCAACAGCAGCAGCAGAATTGTACTCGAACATAATCTGTAACCTCATGGCCCGGCATATTCCCCACTCTACCATTACCATCAAGCCAGGGGATCAACCCTGGTTCAATGAAGAGTGCAGAAGGGCATGCCAGGAGCAGCACCAACCATACCTAAAAGTGAAGTGCCAACCTGGCGAAGCTATAACACAGGACTACTTGCATGCCAAACAGCATAAGCAGCAAGTGATAGACAGAGTGAAGCGATCCCACAACCAATAGATCAGATCTAAGCTCTGTAGTCTTGCCACATTCGGTCGTGAATGGTGGTGGATAATTAAACAACTCAGTGGAGGGGGAGGCTCCACAAATACCCCCATCCTCAATTATGGGGGAGCCCAGCACATCAGTGCAAAAGATAAGGCTACAATCTTCAGCCAGAAGTGCCGAGTGGATGGTCCATCTTAGTTTCCTCCAGAGGTTTCCAGCATCACAGATGCAAGTCTTCAGCCAATTTGATTCAACCCACATGATATCAAGAAATGGCTGAAGACGCTGGATACTGCAAAGACCATCGACCCCGACAACATTCCGGCAATAGCACTGAGGACTTGTGCTCCAGAATTTGCACACCTCTAGCCAAGCTGTTTCAGTACAACTACAACACTGGCATCTACCTGGCTGTGTGGGAAATTGCCCAGGTATGTCCTGTACACAAAAAGCAGGAGAAATCCAACCCGGCCAATTACCGCCCCATTAGTCTACTCTCGATCATCAGTACAGTAATGGAAGGGGTCATCAACAGTCCTATCAACGGCACTTGCTTAGCAATAAACAGCTCACTGACGCCCAGTTTGGGTTCCACCAGAGCCACTCAGCTCCTGACCTCATTACATAGACAAAAGAGCTGAACTCCCGAGGTGAGGCGGGAGTGACTGCCCTTGACATCAAGGCCGCATTTGACAGAGTGTGGCATCAAGGAGCCTTAACAATACTGGAATCAATGGGAATCAGGAGAAATATTCTCTGCTGGTTGGAATCATACCTAGCACAAAGGAAGATGGTTGTGGTTGCTGGAGGTCAGTCATCTCAGTTCCAGGACATCACTGCAGAGATTCCTCAGGGTAGTGAACTTGGTCCAACGATCTTCAGTTGCTTCAACAATGACCTTCCTTCCATCATAACGTCAGAAGTGGGGATGTTCGCTGATGATTGCCCAATGTTCAGCACCATTCGTGACTCCTCAGATACTGAAGCAGTCCACGTCCAAATGCAGCAAGACCTGGGCAATAACCAGGCTTTGGGCTGACAAGTGGTAAGTAACATTCGCGCCATACAAGCATCAAGCAATGACCATCTCCAACAAGAGAGAATCAAACCATTGCCCCTTGATATTCAATGGCATTACCATCACTGAATCCCCCACTGTCAACATCCTGGGGGTTACCATTGACAAGAAACTGAACTGGACTAGCCATATAAATACGGTGGCTACAAGAGCAGATCAGAGGCTAGGAATCCTGTGATGAGTAACTCATCTCCTGATTCCCCAAAGCCTGTCCACCATCTACAAGGTACAAGTCAGAAGTGTGATGGAATACTCCCCTCTTACCTGGATGAGTGCAGCTGCCACAGCACTCAAGAAGTTTGACACTGTCAAGGACAAAGCAGCCCACTTAATTGGCACCACATTCACAAATTTGGGTACTTAAGCACTTGGAGGATTGTCTGTTTTTATAAGGGATTAAGCACTTAAAGGAAATGTTTCTTTTTGTAAGGGATTAAATAGTTGAAGTTATTTAAATATATTAACTGGGCTTTTATCAACTAGGGTGTTTTTTTGACATAGTGAATTCAGCAATAGGTGCTTAGCACATTATTTTATTTCACCTCACCATGGTGGATACTGAGTGGATACTGAGTGAGTTGGATGACAGGTGCAACGCAAAGGGTGGTGGATGTTAGCATGAGTTGGCATCAGGTCTATAAGGGGCCATAGGAATAGGTGGTGAGGGGGCATGAGTTCGCATGAGTTGGCACTAAGGGAAATGGGTGAATTGTTAGCACATATAGAAGTAAATATGTATGACCTGGTGGTTATTACAGAGACATGGCTGCAGGGTGACCAAGACTGGGACCTGAATATTGAAGGGTACTTGACATTTTGAAAAGTTGGAAGCTAGGAAAAGATGATGGAGCAGACCTCTTAATTAAGGATGCCTATAGCACCGTAGTGAGAGATGACCTTAGCTCGAAAGAGTAAGATGTAGAATCGGTTTGAAGATATGAAATAATAAAGATAAGAGGTCACTTGTGAGAGTAGTTTCTAGGCCCCTTGACAGTAGTTACATGGACAGTTGTTACATAGGACAGGGTATACAGGAAGAAATAAATTGGGCATGTAAGAAAGGTACCGAAATAATAGTAGGTGACTTTAATCTACATGTAGATTGGGTGAATCAGATTGGCAAAGGTGAGTTCATAGACTACATTCAGGACAATTTCTTAGAGCAGTACATTCCAGAGCTAACCAGGGAGCAGGCTAATTTAGACTTGGTAATGAGCAATGAGGTAAGATTAATCAATAACCTCATAGTGAAGGAGCCTCTAGGTAACAGCGATCATAACACGGTAGAATTTCATGTTCAGTTTGAAGGAGAGAATTGTGGGTCTAAGATTAATATTTTAAACATGAATAAAGGTAATTACAAGAGTATAAAGGCAGATCTAGCTAAAGTGAATTGGGAAGATAGTTTAAAAGATAGGGCTGTAGAGATGCAGTGGCAGACTTTTAAGGAGATATTTAATAATGCTCAGCAAAGCTTTATTCCGGTGAGGCAGAAAGATTCTTTGAGAAGGATGCATCATCAATGGCTGAGTAAGGATGTTAAGGATAGTATCAAATTGAAAGAAACACTGTACAAATCTGCAAAGATTAGCGGTAAGTCAGAAGATTGGTTAAATTTTAAGAACCAGCAAAGAGTGGCTGAAAAAAAGATAAAGGGAGAAAAAGAAGTGTATTAAAGAAAGCTAGCTAGTAATATAAAAGCAGATAGTAAAAGTTTGAGTGGCAAAAATTTGGCAGATTGAGTGTAATGTGGGAAAATGTGAACTTGTCCAAGCATAAGCAGTGTATCATTTAAATGGGGAGAGATTGCAGAACTCAGTGGTACAGTGGGATTTGGGTGTCCTGGTACATTAAAAAAAATGTTTTAATATTTGTTCATGGGATGTGGGAGTCACTGGCTAAGTCAACATTTATTACCCATCCCTAATTTCCCTTCTTCAGAGATCATTTAAGATTCAGCCACATTGCTGTGGATCTGGAGTCACATGTAGGCCAGATCAGGTAAGGATGGCAGATTTCCTTCCCTAAAGGACATTAGTGAACCAGGTGGGATTTTACAGCATTGGTTTCATGGTCATCATCAAACTTTTAATTCCAGATTTTATTGAATTCAAATTTCACCATCTGCTGTGGTAGGACTTGAATTTGGGTCCCCAGAACATTACCCTGCGTCAATGGAATACCAGTCCAGTGACAATACCATTATGCCACCGCCTACCCCTAACATCAATCACATAAAGTTAATACAGGTACAGCAAGTGATTAGGAAGGCAAATTGAATGTTGGCATTTATTACAAGGGGAATGGAATATAAAAGTAGGGAAGTTTTACTGCAGCTGTGCAAGGCCTTGGTGAGACCACATCAAGAATACTATGTACAGTTTTGGTCACCTTATTTGAAAAAGGATATAATTGCATTAGAAGCAGTTCAGGGAATGTTCACTCAACTCATTCCTGGGATGAGGGGCTTATCTTATGAAGAGAGGTTGAACAGCTTGGGTCTATACCCTTTGGAGTTTAGAAGAATTATTGGTGATCTTATTGAAGCTTATAAGATCCTGAGGGGATTTGATAGGGTAGATACTGGGAGGATGTTTCTAACTGTAGGGGAAATTTGAACCTGTGACACAGTTAAGAATAAATGGTCTACCATTTAAGACAGAGATAAAGAGAAATTATTTCTCTCTAAGGGTCATGAGTGTGTGGAATTCTCTTCCCCAGAAAGCAGTGAAGGCTGGGTCATTGAATGTATTCAAGGCAGGGTTAGACAGATTTTTGATAGACAAGTGAGTCAAGATTTATGGGGGGCATACGGCAAAGTGGAGTTGAGACCACAACCAGATCAACCATGATCTTATGGAATGGTGGAGCAGGCTAGAAGGGCTGAATGGCCTACTCCTGCTCCTAAATCCTATGTTCCTAAATTGGCATAGGTGCTATAAGGGGCCAAGGGGTGGTGGGAAGTGGGGCATGGGTTGGAATGGAGGATATGAGGGGCCATGGGGGTGGGTAGATGGGCATAGATTGGCCTGGGTATGAGTGGGGGGGGGCATGAATTGATATGCATGGGGCATGGGAGCTGTGTGGAGATGAGGGTGTATTAGGGGTGAGGGCTTGAGGGCCTTTTTATGTTTTAATTTTTTTTTAACAACTGAGTCAAAGTCCCAGACCATTGAGGTGGGTCTTTTAAACAGCCCGCCTCAGCACCAGGCAGCCATTGTTGCTGCCTCTGCACTGTTTAAAAGGGGGCTGTGCCCAACTCCAGTTAGCACCAACACCATTCTCCCAACCCCTGGAATAAAAATCCAAACGTCCGGGGCACCTTCTCCCGAGTCGGATTTGCAGAGTCTGGAATCTTCCTGACAGTGCTGCCAACCGGGGAGCAAAGATTCAACCCTAATGTTTTAAACTGTATAAAAAAGACAAAACAGGTTTTTCTTTTTACTTTCAATAGTTTTTCCTCACTGTCCATACGTCATTATTATTATTTGTAATTTTTCTTTCTGGTTGTGGTTCGAGAGGACCAGGGTCAAAACCTAAGCTTCCATAATGCTTTTCTCTATCTCTTAAGAGGGGCTGGAAATACCCAGTACTTAAGAATCAGGCCAAATATTTAGTTTTGGGACTGAGCTGAACTATAATGGGTGACTGAACCACCATTAGGGTTTTACATTAGCCAGTAAGTTGAAAATCTATGCCAATATTAGGCAGAGAGTCTGTAACTCGACAGCATAAATGTAAGATCATTACCATGGGAATGAATTTTAGGAAGATTCTTTATTAGTCAGCAGCTGCAAAAAACTGTATTATGAATAATGGAGGAAATGGATAAATGTTTGAAATGAAACATACCAATGTGGAAATAAGAGAACAGGACTAAGACAATAGCTGTTTCAGACAGCTAGCACAGGCACAGGTACAATGGTCTAATGGCCTTCTTCTGTTTTGCAAAGCGTTATAATTCCAGTGCATGTATCAGAATGTATGTCACCATTGAATTTCAGATTATTTGCTAGAAAGACTACACAGTTATTTACCTCTTTTGCAACGAGGCAATTAAAATGAGGACAGCTCATAGCACAAACCCCTTAGTAATAATCTGTGATTTTATTCAGTGAAATGCTATCTATTCAGCACCATGTTCCTTATTATTTGTATAATTCTACCTGTGGTTTAAATAAAAAACACAGGAAATTGAGTTGCCTGTGGATAAGACCTTCAAATCCATTTGTGACTTTACCACTTGTAGGTTACAAGGTCTTCCAGACTGTCAGGATAAAGTGTATGTCCTGCTGGTTGCCATTGTGCTTTCTCTATGGATGGTGCATGCTGTTAAAGACATTGCACTGAGCTTAAAAGTGCTTGTAAGCGGAATACTACGATTCTTTGTACTTAGCGTGTCTTCTATTGAAACACTAAACCTTCATTTTCCAAATGTGATGGTGGAAGTCTTTTTACTTGTCAGCCAACTTGGAACTAGGGGAGCTTTCCACCTCCCGTAGAATTAATTCCTGTGATTCCACTGATCAGTCAACTTAACATTAAAAAACACCATGGACTAGGTAGATCCACATTAAAGCTCCTGCTTTACATCACTGCATATTGTGATTCAATTCAAATCAAATTACAACTTTTAATCACCATTAGTTCCACAGCAGTACTTAAAAGCCATTCTCGCTCAAAGGTTCAGCAGACTGTAGCTAACAAGTTGACATTCAGGCTACATTAGCCACCAATGGCTGGTTGCATAAGCGCCTTGTTAATGATTTATGAAATGTCTACACAGGCAACCCAGAATCGTCTCATGCAAACAATTGGTTACTTATTACCAGATACACTCAATAGCTATGCTTTGGGTCCTTTTGAAAAAGAAAGCCTACATAATCTGGAAGTTGGCACAGCATGGCTTCATTTTTGGCACTGTATTGTATTATTTTGTGTCCCGTTATACCCCTAATGGTCGTCTCAGACATGTGTTACCATTTCTTTTAAAAAAAAATAAGAGAAAGAAAAAAAAATCTTGATTGTCATGTTACTCAGTTGCACATGAGCCACTACGTGCCTAATCTAGAGCTCGGAGGACTTTGATAATTGGCTTCTGCACAATAAGGTCATTGTGCAGTGCTGATTTTCGGAAGTGAACCTAAAACTTGCATGATAAGTAAACAGAGGGAAGGAAATAATCAATTTAGAGCTTTTACTGAACAAGTTCTTATCTTGATCTTGCTTCAGTATTGCACTGCTGGTTAAATATTATATGGCAGTGTGTCCCAAAATGTTTAAAGGGACAGTATTATTTCATTAGTATAAATGCCCCGAGAGAGGTAATGGAGGGGGGGGTGGGGCAATTTTAAAAGAGATTGGGTTAAGTGTTAACGAGAAAAGTGGGGTGGGTGTCAATTTTGAATGATGGCATCAGCACAAAGCCTTGTTGATTTTAATGGCCAGGCCTTATTATCATATGGCTGCTATGTCGACCGCCAATCTTTTACACAATTTCCAGTGTAACTGTCAAGGCAGCATATTTAAAGGAGATTACGTTCACTGAATTAATCAGTTTACTGAGTTCATAGTTTGATTCTGTTTAATGTTGGAGAAAGCTGCAATGAGAGGAAAGGTTATCGCCTGCCCCACCCATCCTGCCAGTGCCCAGTTCTCAGGTACCTCCCAAGAGGTGTAGGCAGAGGTCAGGGTCAGAAGGAAAGTGCTTCCCCCACAAAGTGGGAAGAAGAAGCCCAATAGCCTCATCCCAAAAGCCTGGAGCAAGTGAGTTCCATTTGCATCACTGCAAGCACCTGAATACAGTGCAGGAAGTAATTCAATGACCTGAGAACATCATTCAGCACCTGCACTCTGCTTTCCCTCAGATTAGGAAAAGTGGTGAACTGCAGTCTCAACTGTGTGACGCTGGAGCCATGAGCCAGGCAAGTGTCACTTTCTCCCAGGATGTCAGCACAGCTGCTCGCACACCACCCGTTCAACCACGACCCACCATGATGCCAGAAACCCTGCTGGGACAGATTGCCCAGGCAGCAGCCAAGGAGCAACAGTCTGCAGACAGGCCTTCATGAGCTTGAGCTCCTGGAATCACTGACTGTGAGTATCTCAAGGACCCCAATATTATCCACAGAAGTTTATTGCCAGCTCTTTTGAAGCCACTGGATGATGACCTGTAAAAGTAGCAGAATGAGCAAACCTTCTTTTAGAAAAAGGCAGCATAGTAAGTCACTTGGGGGAAAATGACTTGGAGCAACTGGTTGTGTTTGGGTGTATATCAAAATCTTCATCACTTTTAGCATTTTGGTCTTGAGCCTACTTTGTCAGTTTGTCATTGATGTGAAAGTTGACTGCCTAGTTTCAAAGTAATGCAATGCAGGATGAATAGAGTGGTGACTGACGTGAGTGTTAATCCAGTTGGTCTCTGGTTAAGTTTTGAAGCATTGAACAATGAATTCATCCGTTGTATTTCTGGCTTTCTGCGAGGCTGTGTGGTGGTCTTCCTTTCACTGCTTTTCCCTTGCCTTTACTCAACTGTTCCTCAGCTGATGATGAGCCCTCTTTTAAATTTGTCTCCACCAGCAGCAATATTCTCTGTGTAGAACACCAGGAGAAGTGAGAGCTGGGCAAGTGTGAAGTGGAATAAAAGGTGTGGCAGTTGAGCAGGTCCAAGACCGGGAGGAACATAGGCAGAAATTGAAAGAATGACATCGGTATAGGGTAGGGGTAAGCTCAGTGAGAAAGGAGCTGCAGGTTTTGCAGAGTAAAGGGTCAACTGTAACACTAACAATAGCTACTGAGCATGTGCATAAGGATCTTTGTAATAAGAATGTCACACAGAAGAGGAGGAGAATCTGAGGGATGAGCAGCGACTCTGTCCAAGTGTTTTGTAATCCTGTACATAATTGAATATGTCATTGAAGGTTACTTTGAAAAAGGATCTTTGCCTCCAGCCGGACCTCTTGCTGAGAGTAAGGCATCTTCCAAGGTGATCTAACAACAACAAGTGATAGCAGTGGTGACCAGGCTCACCGAAAAGCAATGTAACATGGTGGGAAATGACCTGTGGAGAGGCGCAGCAGCAGCAGCAGAGAGCAGTGGGTGAAGGACTTTGAGGCTTACCCAGTAATCAGACCAGAGAGGGAAATCATGAGGACCCCCAGCATCGAACACAGAAAACAGCGCAAGAAATGGGAACCTCAACCCGCGGTGAGCAATTACTTCTACTCTACCTCTCCCAGAATCGTCCCAGAACATAGAGGGTTCTGGACAGGCCCAGCAATGGCAAAACTGGAGACAGTGCTTCACTCGTTACCGAAATGCTTTGGGTCTTGCGGGTGAGACTAACAAGGACCAGGTTAGTACCTTGTTATATCCTGTTAGTAACATCTCAGATGACATGATGGCCAGGTAAGGGGTGATGAGGAGATAAACTCCTATGAGGTTGTCATTGGATCCTTTGACTCATATTTTAGCCCTAGTCGAAACATCATCATAGAGCAGGCAAAATCAACCATTGAAATCAAAGACCAGGGCCAGACTTTTTACCTTGTTGGCGGGGCACGCACCCGACCCCAATGAGTACAAAATGATGCGCAATGACGTCGGGTGAGCATCTTGAGCTGTCAGGGTACCTTGCACAGACTTGTAGAATCTGCATCCTGTGGTCACACACTATCTGCACGTTCATGGAGTAGGATCCCTTCCTGTTAACGAAGGCACCCGGCCTACCCGCTGGCGCCTTGATGGCCACATGTGTGCAGTTGATGGCAACCTGGGCACGGGGGAACCCGACAATCGCTGCAGAGCCTCTGGCTCACTCAGCCTGGCAGGCCTCATCCGTACGGAAATGAAGGAAAGTCAATACCAGCCTGAAGAGATCTTCTGTCACCAGCTTGACCCAACTGTGGACAGCTGATTGCGGGACTCCACAAAGATCCCGCACTGACCCCTGGAAAGAGCCGGAGGCATAGAAGTTGAAGGCCACTGTGACCTTCAGAGGCACTGGCATGGGGTGTCCACCCATACAGTTGGAGCTGATCTCAGGCCCAATCATCTGTCAGATGGTGGTCACTGTCTCCCTTGAGAGGCGGAGCCTCCTTCGGCATTGCTCCTCGGACATATTTAGGTAGCTGCATCACCGCCTGTAAAACCTGGCAGCAGGATAATGGCATCTTCTGCAGCCCCTTCCACCTTGGACTACCTGCTGGCCCTGTGCCCCTTGTGCCTGCACCTCTCCTCCTACAGGTCCCTTGCTGGAAGCTGCACTGGGACATGTGGCCTCCTCTCCCTTCTGCCCCTCCCTATCCCCTCAGAAGGTGTGCCTCCAGTGGAGACCACAATCCCCATTCCCAGGGTAAGGAAAGGCTGTCTGATACCTGGAAGGGTCCACATGGTCCGAACCCTTAGCTGGCCTTGGAGACACCAATGAGTCCTGAAATTAAGCCTGGAAATGCTAGGAATGAAGCACCAAACAGAGTTGAAGCTGCAAAGTACAATAAGCAACCAGCAGCAAACTATCTCCAAAACTCCTCACTACTCACACTGGCAATGATGCTGACCCTTTTTATTCCGCCCTTGGATGAGGTTTTGCAAATTGTGGGCTGCCCCCCTGCCCGTTTTGCCTGTGCGATGAGCGAGAAATCACATGGGCAACATTAAATCGCCATCAATTGGGTTGTCAAGGGCCTTAACTGGCCTCTTAATTAATGGCGGGTGTGGCTCCAACTCCCGCACGTGCCCGCCGAGCGAAATATCGCATGAGCATGCGATGACGTTGGGAAGCTCGCCTGATGTCATCACGCGTCATTTTACGCTTGTTCAGGTTGGGCGCATGCCCGCCCGATGAGCAGAAAATTCTGCCCTATAAGTTTGCAATGAAGCTTGTTTTGTAAATATGATGTATCATTATTGTTACCTCTGTAACATGTAATACGCTAGTTGTTAAAGTGTTTAGGATGTTAACTTGCTGCATTCATACAGTTGTAATGAAAAGTTTACTAAAGCTTTCTTTTTCTTCCAAGGGGCAGCGGGAGGGGTGAGGGGGAGTAAGGAAAAATGTTAATTTCCTTAAAATGTTTGTGGAATCTGTTATTGGTTTTAAGAATGTTTGAAGAGGACTGTTAAGAGTTTAAATCAATTGTAAAGGGATCAATTGTAATTTTCTTGAATAATTACTTCGGTGACCCATGCAGTACCAACAGGAAGTTAAGATAAAAAAACCTCGGGACCAGACACATAGAAGACAGACAAAGAAGCTGCTGCTGTAATGGGGAGTTATACCAGGGGGGAGAACAGAGAAGGCACATTTATAAGGAGCCACGTGGAATACAGTTAAAGAGGACAGAAAGCTGAAGTCAGGGTTAGAACCAGAATTGACAGTTGGATAATTTTACTGCTGCTTGTTTGGTTTTGCCAGAGCTTTTAATGGGGCTTATTAAAGTGTATGGATAAAGGAGTCTCTGGAAAATCTGTGCCATCAAGCCTGTTGTAAATCTAGCTAAGGAGGTTCTGCAGAAGCATACTGTTCAAGTGACAACTGTGTCCGGGAGCCTCGGACAGAGTACAGCTGCTCGTAAGCATGACTCAAGGGCCAAATTGATTATGTGGAAAATCAACTATTTAAACTGAAATTTACTTTTATATTTGAAATATCATTTGCCAGTAAATTCCTGTTTAATTTGCATTGGTTCTAATTCGTGTTAAAGTAAAAGTTACAAGAAGTGAACTCTCGTCGGTAATTTCTTCATTTGGGGTTCATTTGTGGTAAATTTGGTTATTTTGGTTTACTATTCCCTGATGGAGATTTTAACAGTGGACATGACGCAGATGAAACTTCATGCAGCAAAGTGCCAAGTGATATATTTTGGTAGGAAGAATTAGGAGAGGAAATATAAAATAAATGGTATAGTTCTAAAGGGAACAGAGTCCTGGGGTCCATGTGCACAAATCATTGAAAGTGGCCGGGAAGGTTGGGAAAGTGGTAAAAAGACATCCTTATCCTTGGCTTTATAAATAGAGGCATAGACTACGAAAGCAAAGAAATTATGATGAGCTTTTATAAAATATTGGTTTGTCCTCAACTGGAGTATTGCATTTGATTCTGGGCATCGCACTTTAGAAAGGAGAGGGTGTAGAGAAGATTTTTGAGAACAGTTCTAGGACTGAGGGACTTCAGTTACATCGATAGATTGGAGAAGCTAAAGTTGTTTTCCTTAGAGAAGAGGACGAGAGATTTGATAGGAGCGATCAAAATCATGAGGGATTGAGACAGTGTTGGTAGAGAGAAATTTTTCCTATTGGCAGAAGGATCGAGAACTAGATCTCGATTTAAGGTGATTGACAAAGGAATCAAAGACAACATGAGCAAAACCTTTTTTTATACAGCAAGTGGTTATGATCTGGACTGCACTGCCTGAGTGGGTGGTGGAGACAGATGCAAATGTAGTTTTCAAACGAGAACTGGATAAACACCTGAAAGGAAAAATTTGCAGACCCACAGGGAAATGGAGGGGAAGTGGAGCTATCTGAATTGCTCTTGAAGAGACCTAGCATGGACATGACGGGCTGAATGGCCTCCTTTTGTGCTGTAACCATTTGATGATTCTGCGATTCTATAGCAATACTGAATAAGCCAGAGCAGGTCACAATGATGTGGAAATATATCCCAGGAAGTCACCAGACCCATCCAGGAACCTGAACCTATGAATCACAAGCCCTATGGTAAGCTCAGTGGTGTTTCTCATGGTCCCATAGCGCCAGATATACCTGAGCTACACAAATGAAGTGGAGTTGAAAAAATTATCATCCATCATGTGAGAAGGTGGTCGCCGTTGTCTCCAAGTGACCATCCCGAAACGTTCTCAGGGTAGTGGAAAATTGGAGGAATGTTTAACTGCCACAGGACAAATGTATTATCACAGTTGCCTGTAAAGCAGTTTAGGACTTGCATGATCCTTCACTTGTGGACTGCAGTC
This sequence comes from Cetorhinus maximus, assembly GCF_964194155.1. Lineage (NCBI taxonomy): Eukaryota > Metazoa > Chordata > Chondrichthyes > Lamniformes > Cetorhinidae > Cetorhinus > Cetorhinus maximus. The sequence continues at coordinate 37,217,572 of NC_135879.1, read as the reverse complement.
TTGCCAATGCCTCCAGTAGCAACCTGGAAGAATTTTGAGGGAAAAATGTATAAGGCAGTGGTCATTTTTAACAGCCACTGGCAAGGCATGGCCCCTGGCCCAACAGGCTGCAATTCTTCTTGTAGAGGGCTTTAGAGGTCAACAATATCCTGCCTGGAGACGTGCAGCCTGCTAATGCACTGCTCCTCAGAGAGATCCAGAAAAGTCACTCTTTATCCATGGACTCAGTTGACTGGGTATGGCCTTCTACCAGCCACTCCTCTCAGCTACGATCTCCTCACAAGCCCAACTTGATGTTCAGGCTGTTGATGCCTGCTGCTGCTGTGGTTGTTGTTACTCTTATGCCTCCCCCTCTCCCTTCACTCAGTACAATGTATTGTGTACAGACCCATGATAACATTTTGACTGCTTATTCATAGTGAGTAAGACTATCAAAAGCAAGCAATATCTAATGTCAGAAATCATTACAACTCCAAAAATCTCATAAACATACGGACGCCAATAATCTGATTACTTACAAGTGACTATCCCTTTAAATAATACACTTGGCTGGCCGTAGATTTGATCGCACTAGGTTTTACCTCGTGGGTTGGATTATCAGCAGGACTTGTGATTTTTTGCCTCAACATTGCAACAGGGTCATAACTGCCTCATGGTACCAAAATTCACTTACCTTTTGAGGTTCCAGCCTGCTTCTGGTGGGCATCTTGACCAACTGGAATGGTTTAATGTACAAAATGGCAGTGGGCATGAAGTAAGTGATGAGTGGGTGGTAAGTACATCTGCACCATTCTTACTGTTCACACTATTTGTTTAATGCTCCATTACTGCCAGCAGGGGTGAGGGTTAAAATTCGACCCCAGCCCCAGCCATAGGGCAGAATGTTTTGGTCGGTGGGTGGGTGCAATTGGTGGGCCAGGATCGGCTGGGAAACGGGCAGTCACCCGCGATTGGCCCGCGATCGCGATTTCATGCTGGTGGGCCAATTAAGGCCCACCCAGGGTGAAATGCGGCTCTCCAATGGCTGGGAAGGGTACTGGAAGTCGGAGGACTGCTGGGGACCAGGACAATGCTGGGTTGAAGACAAATACTAGGCTTCTGGAGTCGTCCATTAGGCAGCAGACACTGAATGTCCAGCGAGATGTGCGGGAGGATCTGGCGGAGATCCATGAGGGTATGGTCTCCGTGACGGAGGAGTCCATGCAGAGCACAAGCTCAGCGTTGACCCTCATGGCCGAGTGTAATGCCTCCTCCATTGAGAGAGTGGCGACTCTCATGGAGAGGCAGCTCCAGGAACAGAATCAGGGGTTCCTGGGGTTGCGCTTGGACCTGCAAGCCCTCACACAGGCATTGACCTCAGCTGGTCAGTGCCAGTGTGGGAGATGGATGAGGCACCCAGTATCCCAGCTAGGTGCCCGTTCATCAATGGCGAGCAGGGAGGTCCAGAGCGACCTTACATTGGCGCACAAGCTGCCTGTCATCTCTGTGGGCTCCTCTCAGGGTGCTCTGCATGAGTGCAGCAGCTCCAAGATGCAGCACTTGTTAATAATTGTTAAAGGCACCATGAGCATAAGAGAGACAGTTCACGGGTGATTTTTCTATTCATTTATGTTTGGTGTATATGTCTGCTGATGTGGACATCAATACCAGTAATAGTAATGTCATTATGCATTCAATATGACAATAACATTAAATTTGCTTTGGTTCTGATGGCCTCAGTGTGCTTCACCTTTTTTCTTTCTGGTGCAGGGTATGCAAGTATGTAATGCTGGACATGAGTGGCTGGATGTTTTATTGCACAGGCATCGAGTGGGCTTTGGATGCAAATGAAAGGGTCATTTCAGACATCCTGGATGGAGGCGGCAGCCCTGGCATGAGGTGGAAGCAGATCTCTGGCAGCCTTGCTGATGGAGCGTTGGATCAAGGCATCCCTGGTGTCCCTGCCTCACTGAAGGTTACAGAGGTCTGCCTCCATGTCCTCAGCATTCTCCTCACTGTGCTCCTCTTCTGACTCACTACTGGATTCAACATCAGTGGCCTGTGTGGCTGTGTCAAGATCCTCTTCCTCCAGTGGGTCCTCCCTTGCCAGTGCCAGTTGACGAGGAGCACAGCATGAAACCATGATCTGGGGGGTATTGTAGTGCATCCCTGGAACAGTCCAGGCATCAGAAGCGCATCTTCAGGAAACCTATTGGCCTCTCTGCCACCGCCCTTGTGACTCCTATTATAACACTGCTCTGCCTCTGTCTTAGGTGGCAGAGAGTCATAAGTCACCTTTTCAACAGTTAGCCCTTGTCTCCCAGCAGCCATCCATCCAGCTGAGCCGGAGCACTGAAGGGCCTCGGCACCGAGAGTGTCTGAGGATGTAGGCGTCACAGGAGCTGCCAGAGTACCTTGCACAGACTTGCAGAATCTGCATCCTGTGCTCACACACTATCTGCACGTTCATGGAGTGGAATCCCTTCCTGTTAATGAAGGCACCGGGCTGAATCGCTGGCGACTTGATGGCCACATGCATGCAGTCGATTGCACCTGGGACACGGGTGAACCCAGCAATCACTGCAAAGCCTCTGACTCACTCAGCCTGGCTGCCCTCGTCCATACAGTAAAGAATAAATGTCATTACCCGCCTGAATAGAGCTTCTGTCACCAGCTTGACCCAATTGTGGACAGCTGATTGGGAGACTCCACACAGATCCCCCACTGAGCCCTGCAAAGAGCCGGAGGCCTACAAGTCGAGGGCCACTGTGCCCTTCAGAGTCACTGGAATGGGGTGTCCACCCACACAGTCGGAGCTGATCTCAGACCCAATCATCTGACAAATGGAGGTCACGGCCTCCCTTGAGAGGCAGAGCCTCCTTCGGCATTGCACCTCAGACATATTGAGGTAGCTGCATCGCCGCCTGTAAACGCTGGCAGCAGGATAGTGACATCTTCTGTGGCCCCTTCTGCCTTGGACTTCCTGTTGGCCCTGCACCCCTTGTGCCTGCGCCTGTCCCCCCATAAGTCACTCCCCTGGAGGCTGAATAGAAAAACCTAGCCACCTCCCCCTTCTGCCCCTCTCTACCTCCTCAGAGGCGGTGCCTCCAGCGGAGACCACAATCCTCATTACAAGGATAACAGAAGGCTGTCTAATACCTGGAAGGGCCCACATGGTCTGAATCCTCTGGGGCTCTTGTAGACACCAATAAGCCTTGAAATGAAGCCTGGAAATACTAACAATGAAGCCCGAACAGAGATGAAGCTGCCAATCACTAATAACCAATCAGCAGCAAACTATCTACCAAAATCCTCACTACTCACACTGGCTATGCTGCTGACCCTTTTTAACCCGCCCATGGATGAGGTTTAGCAAATTGTTCACTGCCTGCCTGCCCGTTTTGCCTGTGCAGCGAGCGCAAAATCGCACGAGCAATGTAAAACCCAGCTTAATTGCCATTTTAATGGCCTTGACAGGCCTCAGAATTGATGGAGGGCACAGCTCCGGCATCCGCGTGCGCCCGCCGACCAATATGTCGTGCGAGTGCGCGATGATGTCAGGACACTCACCCAATGTCATCATGTGCTATTTTACGCTTGAACCGGTCAGGTGTGCGCCTGCCCGCTCAGCAAAAAATTCTGCCCATAGTTTCTTTTGTTACTCAGTTTAGGAAAATACCTTAAAAGACAAGGGAATAGAGGTTGGTCACGGCCCATTATCAGGTGCATAACAAACAGTGCTCAGGTAGCAGGTAGCATGTGTCCCAAAGTGGAGGCCAGAGGCTCGCACAAAATTGGAACTTGGGCCTCCAGGAGCAGCCCAGCCACTGCCAATGGATCAATTTGGGGCTGTTTGCCTTAGCTACAACTGCTCCCATATAAATCCTGGGGAGAGGGGGTGGGTGGCAGATGTTTGGTGGTGGTGGGGGGGATGGGGAGGATAACAAGAGAGGGCATTAACCAAAGACTCTCAGGAGTACAATGGAGCTGGGAGCAGGACTCCAGGTATTATTCTGAGACAAGTGTTCTTAAAGGGCCAGTTTTGGCTTTTTATTGCTCTACTTAGGTTAAAAAAAAAACCCTTAGCAATAGTTGGTGGATTTTCCTCCAATTTTTTGACCAAAATAGGGTGGGATACCATGCCAGGGTAAAATGGGCCTACAATTGTGTTCCAGCGAGCTTAATTTTCTTCTTCTTTCCTGCCAGGATGTCTACCAGTTGTGTCCTTTACTGTCCATGTAATGCCATATTTGCTGCCAATGTCTCCAGCAGCCCCCTGCAACACCAGGAAAAGTGTTTATGTGAATAGCCATTAATTAATGATTATTTTTCTTATATGCCTGACTAGGTTCAGAATGATCCTAATGCTGTTTTAATTTTTTGGGCTTTGAACATCAAAAGACCAGGGAGGAAATGTTATTCTGATATGTTGATGTAAATAGTTCACAAAACACACTAAAGAATGTGTTATGGCCTTATTGACCTTGGAAATAGAGGGTTATGTTGATAGCGTGAGTTGAGGAAGTGTGGGAGGAAGCTCGAGTGCACTCTAAACGCTGGCATGGACTGGTTGGCTGATTGCCCTGTATCTGTGCTGTACATTCTGTAATTCTATGTAATGTTTGTTTGTTTCTTTTAATTAAAAAAGGAGCATTGTATTTGATGCCCTAAACAACTAGACGGTTAAAATAATTATGATTAATTTGCAATCAATTATACCTGTTGGCTGTTTTAATGTTTAAAAGGTGAATACTGTCATCGTCTCAGCAAATGGAAGTTTGATAATGTTGGGCAGTTAAATAACATCAGTAAATAGAACTATACACTGTGGGGTAGTTCAAACATACTTGTCACGTAAACTTTACCTGCTAAACCCCCTGATTGCCTGGGCCAAGAGGTCAACTTTTCAATTTACCACCTGTTGGTATACAACGTCATCAGTTGCCTATGCGTTTGAAACATATAAAGAACAATAGGACATATTCCTGATTTATTGGAAGAGGACAGGAATGGAGATCAGTAGAAAAATGCCTGCAGAAAGCCTTAATTATTGAAAGAGCTAAGTAACCTTTTATTTTACAATCTCACAACTGTCCTGCATTTATAATGGATATCAGGTAGCACGGAATCACAATACTTCTTGAATTGAAATAACCTTTGTTAGAAGGTTAAGGTATATAGTTGATCTGTAGGTACAACTTTTAAAGTGAAAATCTAGTTATTTTTGTCTAAGTATCTATTGGCTAGCTAATGTCCAGCAATACCCTATGGACTGGACGTTACAGGGCACCTTGGAACCTGCCTACCCGGTTAAAAAGTCGGTCAGGAGCCCACTCATGAAAAAACTGGCTGCCGTGCAGCCACTTTATGCTCAGCAGGGCATTAATTGGCTCAGGGTAAGACAATGGTTCACACCTGGGGAGGAAGTTCTGCCTGGAGAGCGGGCAGCCAATTTGTTGGCCGGCAGCTCTGTTGTCCCAGCAGTGCCAGGTACAAGCGGTGGCCACTGCTGAGACTACAGCCAGCCCCTGAGGAATTGGTGACTATCGAAGCCTGACTGAAGATAAGTCCTGGGTTTCAGTGGGCCCTGGCTGGCAGGCCCCAACAAAGGACGTGAGGGGTTGAGGGGCCAGATTTCCGATTTAGGAGGCCAGTGGGTGGGGTGGTGGTGGGGAGCGTTAAAGGGAGTGGGGTATGGTTTTGGGTGGGGATGCGTCTTTTGGGCACTAGGAACTCCCCAAAGGAGCTCCCCACCCCACTTCTTGCCCCTCACCAGCTCACCCAGTAAAACCTGCTGGGTCACCCGCTTAGCATGGGCCTCCTCCTGCTGCAAATAAAATGGAGGTGGAAGCAGGGTGAGTCACTTAAGTGGCCATTAATTAGGCACTTAAGGGCCTCATTAGGCCCAAGGATGAGCGGGGAATAAGCAAGCATGAAGAGAACCACTCGTCACTGAGTGTAGCCAGGCACAAAGCGTAAACTTGGGAATTTGGTGAGTGAGGGAATTCAGTGCACTGAGGGTGGGGGAGGTACTGTTCTGACCACTTACATAAAAAGGAGTGGGCTGAGAGAGGGGGCGAGAAACCTGCCAAAGGGCATAAGAGCTGAAGCCCAGAAGCATTAGTTAGGCGAGCAGATAGATATGTAATTTGTGAGTTTTAAGTTTCTTTTTTTCTCTACACTGGGGGCAATAGTTTAAACTGGTATTGGGGAGATATAGGTATTGTAGATTTGCAGTGTAACTAGTTAAACTACTTTATATAATTACAGATAATAATTGATTGTTACTTCTAAACTTAATTGGTTAAATTTAACACAATAAAGATGGAAGGGTAGGTGATGTGTTGCAGCTGTAGTATGTGGGGTCTGTGTGAGCCACTGCAACTACATCTGCATGAATGTGCTTGATTTCTCCCTTGTTTTTTTTGTTAATTTAGTTTATTGTTTTGACTCAAAAGAGTTACATCTGCATGAAGTGTCTACAGCTACTTCAGCTCAGAGTTGATGAGCTGGAGGCCAAGTTTCAGACACTGCGATGCATCAGGGATGGAAAAAGTTACCTGGACACTTTGTTCCAGAAGGCAGTCACAGCCCTTAGGCTAGGGTCTTCTGATCTGGTCCATGGTCAAGAACAGGAGTGTGTGATTCCAACTGAGGCAGCTATTGGGACCAGAAGGCAGAAGTGGAGGAGCCTCAGCCCTTGTAATTGTCCAACAGGTTTGAGGTTCTTGCAGCTTGTATGGTTGAGAGAGGGGGCTGCAGGGTGGATGAGCGAACTGATTGCACCATGGTTCAGGGAGCCATTCAAGTGGGGAGAGTAAATAGGAATGTAGTGTTAGTAGGGGACGGTGTAGTCAGGGGGATAAGCACAGATCTCTGCAGCCAAGAGCATGAGCCCAGAAGGTTGTGTTGTCTGCCTGGTGTTCGGGTTCAAGACTGCTTGGGGCTGGAGAGGAACTTGCAATGGGAGGGGGAGGATTCAGTGGTCATGGTCCACATGGGTACCAAAGCCATAGTTAGGACTAGGAAGGGGGTTCTACTTAGGGATTATGAGCAGCTAAGGGATAAATTAAAAGCAGAACCTCAAAGGTAATTGTCTCTGGATTACTACCTGAGACACGAGCGAATTAATGTAGGGTAAATAAGATTAGAGAGTTGAATGCATGGCTCAAGGATTGGCGGGGAGAAATGGGTTTTGATTAATGGGACACTGGCACCAGTACTTGTGAAAGTGGGGGCTGTACTGTTGGGACAGTCTTGATCTGAACAGTGCAGGGACCAGGGTTCTGGCGAGAGAGCTTTCAATGAAATAGTGGGGGCAAGGGATCAAGTGAGAGGAGATGTGGAAAATGAAAGAGAATGGACAAGGCAATAGAGCAGGGTAGCAATAGGGATAACGATAACCAGAGTGTAGCAGGAAAAGACAGAGTGCACAAACTTAAGTTGCACCAGCAGAGAAGACCAGAGTTTGTAAAAATGGTAAAAAGACAGAATTAAAGGCTCTGTATCTGAATGCGCAGAGCATTCATAACAAAATGGATGAATTGACAGCACAAATAGAAATAAATATATATGACCTGATGGCCATTTCAGAGACATGGCAGAAAGGTGACCAAGGCTGGGACCTAAACTTTAAGAGGATTTGACATTTTGGAAGCACAGGAAGGTAGGAAAATGTGATGGGGCGGCTCTAACAATTAACAATGACATTAGTACAGTTGCGAGAGATTACCTTGGATCAGAAGATCAAGATGTACAGTTAGTCTGGGTAGAGGTAAGAAATAGTAAATGTAATAGCAGTTTATAGGGTCCCTAACAGCCGCTACACTGTAGGACAAAGTAAACAAGAAGAAGTAATGGGGGCTTGCAAGAAAGGTAGTGCAGTCATCCTGGGTGATTTTAATCTTCACATGAATTGGATGAATCAGATTGGAAAAGAAAGCCTGGAAAATGAGTTCATAGAGTGTATTCGGGACAACTTCTTACAGAAATTGCCAACCAGAGTGCAGGCTATTTCCGACCTGGTAATCTGCAATGAAACAGGATTAATTAATGACCTCATAGAAAAGGAGCCTCTAGGCAATAGTGGTCACAAGATGATAGAATTTCACATTCAGCTTAAGAATGAGAGGTGTGTGTCTAAGACTAGTGTCTTAAACTTAAATAAAGGCAATTTTGCAAGGGTATGAAGATAGGGAAAGTAGGCTGGGAAAATAGGTTAAAAGGTAAGACAGTAGAAGAGCAGTGGCAGACATTTAAGGAGATATCTTATAATTCTCAGTAATGATATATTCCATTCAGAAATAAATACTCTGTGAGAAAAATGCACCATCTGTGACAACTAAAGAGGTTAAGTGTAGTACTAATTTTGAAAGAAAAGCGTACTACATTGCAAAGCTTAGTTGTAGGTCAAAAGATGGGACCAATTTTAGAAACCAGCAAAGAATGACTACAAAAAAATGAGGGAGAAATTAGAGTAGGAGAGAAAGCTAGCTAGAAATAAAAGAAAAACAGATAGTAAGAGTTTCTGCAAGATTTTAAAGGGAAAAGTGTAACTAAAGTGAGCGTTGGTTCCCTACAGTGTGAGACTGGGGAACTAATGATGGGAAGCAAGGAGATGGTAGAATCATTGAACAGATATTTTCACTGTAGAAGACACAAAAACCATTCCAATAATAGTTGAAAATAAAGAGGCAAAAGAGAGGGAAGAACTTAAAACAATCAAAATCACATGGGAAAAGATACTGGGAAAACTATTACAACTAAAGGCTGATAAGTCCTCAAGACCTGATGATTCAACCTTAGGTCTTAAAGGGAGGTGCATTGGTTGTGATCTTCCAAAATCCTCTAGATTCTGGGAAGGTTGGCATGCTGTTACTGGTGGAGTACCACAGGGATCAGTGCTGGGGCCTCAACTTTTTACAATCTATAGCAATGACTTGGATGGTGGGACCAAAAGCATGGTAGCTAAATTTGCTGATGACACAAATATGGATAGGAAAGTAAATTGACAGGAGGACATGAAGACTTTACAAAGGCATTTAGATAGGTCAAGTAAGTGGACTAAAAATTATCAGGTGGAATATAATATGGGAAAATGTGAACTTTCCTGCTTTGGCAGGAAAAATAGAAAAGCAGTATATTATTTAAATGGAGAGAGACTGCAGAGCTCTACGGTGCAGAGGGATTTGGGTGTCCTGGTGCATGAACCACAAAAAGTCAGTACACAGGTGCAGCAAGCGATTAGGAAGGCAAATGGAATAGTAGTGTTTATTGCAAGGGGAATTGAATATAAAATTGGGAAGTGTTGTTACAACAGGGCCTTAGTGAGATGGCATCTGGAGTACTGTGTACCCTATTGGTCTTCTTACTTAAGACAGGATATAATTACATTAGAAGCAGTTCAGAGAAGATTCATTCGACTGATTGCTGGGATGAAGGGGTTATCTTAAGAGGAAAGATTGAGCAGCTTGGGCCTATACCCACTAGCGTTTAGAAGAATGAGAGGTGATCTTATTGAAACATATAAGGTCCTGAGGGAACTTGACAGGGTCGATGCTGAGAGGATGTTTCCCTTTGTGGTGAAGTCTAAAACTAAGGGACACAGTTTAACAATTAGGAGTCTCCCATTTAAGACTGAGATGAAGAGATTCTTTTTCTTGAAGAGGAGTTGTTAGTCTTTGGAATTCTCTACCTCAGGGAGCAATTGAGGCTGGATCATTGAATTTATTCAAGCCTGAGTTAGATAGACTTTTGATCGATAATGGAGTCAAAGGTTATTGGGGGAACAGACAGGAAAGTGGAGTTGAGGCCACTGTCGGGTCAGATGTAATCTTATCATGTGGTTGACCAGGTTCAAAGGGCTGAATGGCCTACTCCTGCTCCTAATTCTTGTGTTCTTGTGTAGGGATGCCTGACTCCTTTCCTGCCCTGTGTGAAATCGTCAGAGGCAGGTAGGAAGATGACGGGCAGGCCACATGCTATATTTGACTTGCCCCACACCTTCAGGCACTCTGGTGGAGGGCTATAAAATCCAATTCTATGTTATATTATCCCTGAAAAAACAAAGTGTATTATTTAGGCTATAAGGAAATAATTAAAGAACCTGTTATTTTCATTTGTGTGTATGGTTGGTGATACAAAGGGATGGAATAGTTTTAGCAAACATCTTTATGCATGGTGCAGGCTGGTGGGGTGGGGAGGAGGAAATTGTTTGATCTAGCTACCACGATCACAGATTATTTACTCTCAAAATAGCAGCATAGGGCACAGAATTACTTGTGGGTTTGGAAAAATATCAATTTTCCATTTAAAATAGTGGCAGCTTTGTTTCTTTTTAGCCAGCAACACTTAAAGAGTTTTCTGGAGTTTCCCTTTTGAGTGATTCAGTGAGCTTTTACCAATAGAACAGCAAGGTTACTTTCCTCCGGGCACATTTAATCAGAAAATTCCTGATAGAAGCTAATCAAGTTCCTACAGGTAACAGCAGACTGCACAAGCCAAGAGAAAAGTAGAGGCAATATATTGACAATGAAGTTATCAAAGAGTCTTCAGTCTTGGCCTAGGCAATAATGGAGTACAACAGGTAAAATTTACGTGACTAATGTGTCTGAACTACACCTCAATAATGTTGTATTTGGTAATAATAACTCAGCTGCCTCAATTTTTGATGGTTCCGCCATACCTCATTAGTTGCATGCATGAATGAATTATGGGGATTGTATTTTTATGGGGTTCTCCCAATTCTCCCCTGTAACTTCAGCAGAAGAGCCACAGAAATCACCTTTTGTGCTCTTTCTCCAGATTTCCACCAGATCGTTTGCCAAAGTTATTGAGGAGAATCAGGAGAACCCATACAGAAATCCAAGCCCACTGTGTTGTACATGAGTGATAGCACTGGATTTCACATTCACAGGTAAGCTATTTTGTTTGTGCTGTATTAGGGAGTGATTTCTTGAGGCTTCACTTCTTTCCTTGAATTCAGCATGCATTCAGCTAATCAATTTTGATAATGCAGAAGTGTACTGTATTTTTAGTTGCACTCTTGCATTGAGTAGGTAAAATAACAGTGATAAAAAGAAAACCATGAATACCATCAGTTCAAATGAACTATTTGCAAACAAGACATTGAAGTTTCTTTCCCTTAAAGATCCTGAACGACCGGTTGTGTTTTTGCAACATTTTCTGCTACTTTAGTGACAATGTTATTTCCTTAAAAGCCATGATCTACTTAAAGGAGGCAAATTTGCGCAATATAATGTATAAGTGTGTATAAAATTGGTGCCAATTTTTCAGTCATATTTGATAATTGATTTAATTATTGTGCACACATTTGTACCAAAAGCAGATTCTTAAAGGAGTGGTGTTGTGTCTTGCAAAATATTTTCATCTTTTAATAAATTGGAGATGGCTTAGCCTGCAGCACCATGACAAAAGAGAGCCTTTGATTGCTTGCAACATTACTGGTTTATCATTTTCACTAAAATACCAATCTCTGGGTTGATTTCTCATTTCTTGTTTGTGCTGTCTATCCTTGGGCACTCTGACAGCTTGAGAGCTCCGAATTCTAGCCTGGTTTTCCCACAATAAGTTGACCAGGTCATTTCGTAGTTTGATTAAGTGAAATGGAAGTGTCTAATCTTGTTGGGCCGAAAACAGCATTTAGAGCTGGTCCCTCACCAACCAGGAACTATACCAAGATTAAGTGTTGCCGAGTTGGATCCAGAATGGTGGATAGAGGCAGCAGAAGAAAAACAGGTAAGGAATTTATTTAAACTTTAAAAGATGGGGAAAATACAAAATGAAATTCAGAATTGATAATATACGTAAAATGAAAGTTAAAATAGGAAGATAAAGAATATAGCAAAGTCAGAGGAAATAGAGTCAGACTGACCAATAGCAATAAGGTTTTAAAATGATTTTAGTCTTGAAATTACACCATACAAATATTTAGCATGTCAGAGGGTAGGATACTCATCTGATCTCAGGAGGTGAGTGAGATACTGAAATTGGTTGCAGAAATGTGTGCTTCTATTTTAACTAGATTTTTAGTTTTTATCCATGGAGGCCAGGATTCCTGGGCTTCGGAAATCTGGCAGGTAAGAGGTAGGGAGAAAGGCCACATTCATAAGGTATTGCCTTTATGGTCCTGCTTGTGGGCCAGGAGGAGCAAGAGTGTTTCCTCCAGGCTCAACAAGTTTATATCCATGATATAATACCCCAAAAATCAATGCTTCCCAGCCTCCCAAACCAACCCCCCCCCCCCGAGGATTGGTCAACCCCCCCATACAATTTCCAATTCACCTTGATTTACTGCAAGGGGCTGTGACTGCCAGCACCATGACCACCTTTTGCAAGGGGATTCTACAGCTTGCCCAGTCGGCCAATTGTTCTGCTGCCCCTTAAAACACACATTAATTTTCATTCTGCACCCAAGGTGAAAGGTTCTGGAGCATTTTGTGGCACTTTCATGCTTTGCGTTACTTGAGCGGGGAGAAAAGCCAAAGGGGTCCGACTCCAACGGAGCTGCAGCTGAACGGCCTGAGCTGCGGGAGAATGGCCACTTTTGACAAGCTTTTCCAAGTGCGTAGCCGCTTTCCTCATCATGTCCCCCTCCACCACCCCCCAACCTCCAGCATGTGCTTGTTTACTTACTTCAGTCTGTGCTGTCTTGCCTCCCCCTAACCCGGTTTCAGTCTTTCTGCCTTGCCCCGCCCCCGCCCCCGGCATGTGCTTGTGTACTTCCTTCAACCTGTGCTGCCTTACCCCCACCCCACCGGCCTGACCCGCACTGGAGCCCTTGTCCCGGCACCACACTGAAAGCCAGCTGGGAAAAAGCGACTTGCCTGTGCCCCCTGTGAATGCGTTGCACCTCTTCCTTGATGTTCTACAGACGGTGCTTGCGAGTACTGCGCACAGTTGTGTGCACTCACCTCCGAGTTCCCCTTGTTCAGGTCACCAGGTGCAAACCTTTTAAAGGCAGTCATGAAGGATGCCGTTCTGAAGTCACGCACACACGGGCGGTAAATTTGACATGGGAGGATGATTCCGGCGAGCAAGGCTTATAATGAGATGCTAAAGTATTGAAATTAGGTTCCCGACATGCGGCAGCAGGAAACGCAGACCGCCATTGATGGGTGGAGCGGACGATCGCAAACTGGTTTCACGGCAGCCTGAAACCGATTTTTGGCCTTCTCACCATATTGTCCGGTTACGCCCGCCTTACTGCCTGCCACCAACGGGACTGGACGATTCCACCCACTGATCGTGTTTGGAAGCCAAATGCATCAAACTCTACCGGGCCAATGTCCTTACACTGTGGTGCAGAATCCTGGGTCAGCTCTACGTGTCACATTAACGTTCTGGAACTCTCCCACCAAAGCCACCTGAGGTCCACCATGAGAATTCAATGCCAGGACAAAATTACAAACAACAAGGTCCTTCATTGTGCTGGGCTCAATAACATGGAGACCACCCTCCAGAAAATTCAATTTAGATGGGCAGGCCATGAGTCCCACATGGATAATGACAGAATCCCCAAGCAGACCTTCTACGGGGAACTGTCTCAGGTCAAATGACATCAAGGTGGTCAGTATAAATGATATAAGGACACTCTTAAAAAAAAAGTCTTCCAAACTTCTGCATTGCAGGTCACTTCCCTGGGGAAAACCCTGCCGCCGTCCAGCCCACCTGGAGATAAGGCGATGGCGTAGTGGTATTGTCACTATACTAGTCTTCCAGAGACCCAGGGTAATGCTCTGGGAAATAAAGACAGAAAATGTTGGAAAAACTCAGCAGGTCTGTGGAGAGAGAAACAGACTTTACATTTTGAGCCTTTATGACCCTTCTTCAGAGCTACAGCTCTGAAGAGCTTTTTAGCTCTGAAGCTTTTTACCTCTTTAGCTCTGAAGAAGCGTCATACAGACTTGAAACATTAACTCTCTCCACAGATGCTGTCAGACCTGCTGAGTTTTTCCAGCATTTTCTGTTTTTATTCCAGATTTCCATCATCCGCAATATTTTGCTTTTATCTTAATGCCCTGGGGACCCGGGTTCGAATCCCACCATGGCAGATGGTGGAATTTGAATTCAATAAAAATATGGAATGAAAAGTCTAATGATGACCATGAAACCATTGTCGATTGTTGTTAAAAACCCATCCAGTTCACTAATGTCCTTTAGGGAAGGAAATCTGCTGTCCTTACCTGGTCTGGCCTACATGTGACTTCAGACCACAGCAATGTGGTTGACTCTTAAATGCCCTCTGAACAAGGGCAATTAGGGATGGGCAATAAATGCTGGGCGAGCCAGTGATGCCCACACCCCCTGAATGAATAAAAATAAGCACTGAAATTTGGTTCAGCACGTTTTAAGAATCATCTAGGCCAAGCCCACAATACCTGCCATGCCCAGGGTAAGATGAGAGGTAGTGTAGCTGCAGGAGCTCCTCCAAGCACCAACAATGACAACATAAACTGCCAGTTCTGTGGATGTCCATGCTAATCCCGTATCAGATTCTTCAGTCACAAGAGGACCCACAGAAGGTGGTGGAATTATCTGAAGAAGGGTCATAAAGGCTCAAAATGTAAAGTCTGTAAAGCTTGGACATACTCGAATAACCAGGAGCCTACCACAGTTTTTAATGTCAGAGCTGGACAAGTATCTGTACAGTTTTCTAAAGATCCTCCTGCTGTACTGATAAGTTAACAATTTCTACACCGCAGGAGACATGAACATTTTACTGATGTGGTTATACTCAGATTGGTATCTAGGGCAAGGATGTTAATTCTTGCTTTGCATGACACTCAATCAGTGATGATTACAATTTCCATACGGATGAATTCTGACCTATGAGTCTCAAAGTAATGCTTTTCCAGCAGGGTGGCTTTTGACAAGAAAAATGGAATGTCTCCTGTTTGAAAGAAGTTGTTTGAAAGAATTGTCACTCATCTTTATTTTTGAGAATATCATTCTCCATCAACATTAAGACAAAGGGCATTAGAACTATTTTAACTCAGCTACCAGCAGTTTTGACATCCAAGCTTTAAGATGATTGTATTTGGTCCTATTGGACACTGTTTGCTTTGAGAGTCCAAAATGATGGTTGATGTGGATGTCAATGTCCTACTAGTGTCAAGAGGAAGCATGGATGTTGGTAGGGTTCTAGGGTAGGATTTTACACTCTCCCGGTAGCATGTTTGAAGCTTGGAGCACTAGTAAAATCCAACAGGTTGCCTGCCCACTGCATACCCACCTACCCTGTCTCCCTTTTAATGGGGGGGAGGCATCAAGTGACCTGCCTGTCCTTGGATCTATTGAGACCCTTAAGAGGCCAATAAATGGCCGCTTAAGTGCCTCATCCCAGCCCCACCATTATTTCACCCATGGCAGGAGAGGCCCACGCCAAGCAGGTGGCCTGGCAGCTTTTAATGTGTGGGCTTGCATTCAGCAAGGTCGGGGGGAGACATCCATTGGGGGTCCCCTGTGCCCATCAAAGGCATCCCCCTTCAAGTTCATAGCCATCTTTATCCATCCCCCTTGACCTCTCAAACCAGGCCCCCCAACCCCCTCGACCCACTCACTGTGTCCTGCCAGCCTGACCTGACAATACCCAGGACTTACCTTAAGTCCTACCTGCATAAGCTCCTCTTCTTCAGGTATTTCCTGTAGTCCCAGAAGTAGCCACCCCTCAAACCTGGCACTGCTGGGACTACAGAGCTGTCAGCCAATCAGATTGGCCGGCAGCTCTCTGAGGTGGGACTTCCTCTCGAGTGAGGGATGGAAGTCCCATCTTCATCCAATTAAGGCTCTATAGAGCATTAAATGGCTGCAGGGCAGCCGGTATTGGCAGGATGCATTCTGCGCCGGCTCTTTGGGTGGCAAGGCAGGGCGGTCCTTACATCGCCATCCGAAAAATCATGCCCAAGTGTGTATGAGACTTGGCATTGTTCAATAATAAAGATAAGATACAGTAGCCTGATTTTTCTCCACTAATTTTGTTATCGTGTCTCTTATACCCAAGTCTGGAACATCAGTATATGTTTAGATGAGCAATGGTCCCAACACTAAACCCCTGGGGACATCACAGTTACATCCCTTTAGCCTGATACATATTGACTAACCATTACTCTCTGTTGTCTTCCCTTTAACTGACTTTTTAATCAGACTGCATTATAATCTCTGCCTCTGCACAGAGGAACAAACTGACCCATTGTGACATGGATTGACATAAAAAGATTCAGCTCCGAAGTTTTCTCCCACCCTCGAATCCTGCCTAAAGAAACTTCAGCAAAGTAAAAAAAAACAGTTTATGACTGTTGTAAAGATGAACAATTAACAGAAAAATGATTTTACAAACTGACAGACTTGTAAGAGTTTTATTATAGTTATGCATAAATAAGAGGACAATACGTAAACTATCAAATGCTAGCCAGACAAAAGACAAAAAAGGGCTGTTGTAGAAACATAGAAAATGTACAGCCTGCAGGGAGGCCGTTTGGTCCATCGTGCCTGTGCCAGCCAAAATAGAGCTGTCCTGCCTGATTCCTGTCTGTAGGTTACAGAACTTCAAGTGCACATCCAAGTGTTTTTTAAATGCAATAAAGATTTATACCTTTGTCACTTTTTCAGGCAGTGAGTTCCAGACTCTCACCACCCTCTGGGTCAATATTCGACCATTTATCATGCACTCCCTTGCCTTGTTTTCCCTCCCCAAATGCATTACCTGGCATTTCTATGGATTGAACTCCATTTCCTGCTTTTCTGCCCATCTGCCCACCTACCTGCAGTCTACAGCTTTCTTCCTCACTATCAAGGATGTGGTCAATTTTTTTGTATAATCTGCAAACTTTTTAGTCCTGACATTTAAGTCTAAACCATTGATATATAGCACAAACAACGAGGGACCCAGTGCTGAGCCCTGTGGAGCCCCACTGGAAACAAAAACACCCGTTGACAACTAACCTTTTCTCCCCGCCACTGAGCCAATTTTGGATTCAAAATGCCACTTTCCCTTGAGCGTTCAGTTTTCTGACCACTCTGCCATTTGGGACCTTGTCAAAAGCCTTGCTAAAATCCATGTTGGCTACATCAAATATACTACCCCCAAGTTACCTCTCCGAAAAGCTTAATCATGTTAGTCAGACACGACTTTCCCTTAACAAATCCATTCTCATTGTCTTGGATTATTCTGTGCACTTCTAAATGATGATCTAAATGAGCTCTCAGAATTTTGTCCAGTAATTTTTCCACCACTGGGGTTAGGCTGACTGGCCTGTAATTACTCTGGCTAACCCTACCTCACTTTTCAAACAATGATACAATATTAGCAGTCCTTCATTCTTCAGGCAGCATCCTATGGCCGGAGAGGATTGGAAAATGATGATCAGAGCCTCTGCAATTCCTTCCCTTGCTCTTAAAAGTCTGGGACACACTTCATCTGGTGCTGATGATTTATCCACTTTCAGGGATGTTAAACACCTTCATCTTTCCTCCCTCACTACGTTTACTTCCGATATTTCACGCTCCTGCTCCTTAACTACGAGGACTGCTTCATGCCTTTCTCTTTTGTGAACAGATGCAAAGTATTCATTAAGAACTCTGCCCACATCTTGTGGCTTCTCATACAAGTTAGATTTTGGTCTCTAATCAGTGCTACATTTTAAAAGCTATCCTTTTGCTCATTATGTATTTATAAAATGTCTTGGGTTTTCTTGATTCTATTTGCCAATATTTTTTCATCCCCTCTCTTTGCTTTTCTAATTTGTTTTTTTACTTTCATGCCTGCACTTCCTATACTCCTCTAGGCTTTCTGCAGTTTTGAGCTCTTGGTATTTGACATAAGCTTCCCTTTTTAATTTCTATCCAATTCTGTATGGTCTTTTACATTCGGAGGAATCTGGATTTGTGAGTCCCACCCTTGTCCCTTGAATACCTCCCAATGTTCCTACACCGATTTGTCTGGAAGTAGCCGTTTCCATGGAGTCCACATTTGCCAAATCATACTTCAACTTGGCCTTTCCCTAATTTAAAATTTTTACTTCTGCTCTATCTTCATCCTTCACCATAGGTATGCTAAATCTAACTGAGTTATGATAAATACCATTTTTTTCCCACAGTGATATCCCTTCCAGCTACCCAGCTTTATTCCCTAAAACTAAGCCCTGAACTGCCTCTTCTTTTGTTGGGTTTTCCAGGTGCAGGCTAAAAAAGGTATCCTGAGTGCATTTTATGAATTCTATGCCTTTTATACCTGTTACACTAATTTTATCCCAGTTCATATTAGGGTAGCTGAAACTCCTACTATTACTGCCCAATTATTTCTGCACTTCTCAGCAATTTGCCGACATGCTTCTGTCCCATCTCCATCTGACTGTTTGGGTGTCTATAGTATACTCTCAGCAGTGCAATTGTGCTTTTCTGTCTCTCAAAATTTGATTTATTGCTCCTTTTTGCAAATCATCCCTCCTCAGAGTTGTGTTTCTTCTTTTAACCAATATTGCAATCCTTTTTTTTATATCCCCATCCCATCTGAAAACCTGTAAATGCTGAGCTGCCATTCCAGCCCTTCTTCGTTACGTTTAAGTAACAGCAATCGTACCATATTTCCAAGTGTAGATATGTGCCCTCAGCTCATCTGCCTCATTCACTCAACTTCTTGCATTTTTTTAATTCACATGATATGGGTGTTTCTGGCAAGGTCAACATTTATTGCCCATCCCTAATCGCCCTTGAGAAAGTGGTGGTGGGCCATCTTCTTAAATCACTGTAGTCCCTGTGGTGAATTACACCCACAGTGCTCTTGCCGAGGTGGGTGGGGGTCTTCCAGGGTTCTGACCCAGTGACAGGGAAGGAACAGGATTGTGTGTGACTTTGAAGGGAACTTGCAGGTGATGGCATTCCTGCAGGTGGTGGTCTTCCCATGCGCCTGTGGCACTTGCTTGTCTCAGTGGTAGACGTTCTGGGTTGTAGGCGCTGTTGAGGAGCCTTGGCGAGTTGCTGCTATGTATTTTGTAGATGGTACACACTGCTTTCATTGCAGGTGACGGAGGGTGTGAATTTTTAAGCTAGTGGATGAAATGCCAATCAAGCAGGCAGCATTATGCTAAATGGTGCCAAACTTGTTGAATGCTGTTGGAGCTGCACTCATCCAGGCAAGTGGACTTCATGACTTGTGCCTCGTAGAGAGTGGACAGCTTTAGAATGTCAACAATGCTCACCACGGACTTTTCTGCTGCTGACCTGCACTTGTAGCCACAATATTTATATGGCTGGTTAGGTCTCGGGTCAATGGCAAGCCCTCAGGGTGTTCATGGTGGGGGATTCAGCGATGGTAATGCTGTTGAATGTCAAGGGGAGATGATTAGATTCTCTCTTACTGTAGATGGCTTGGAAACTATGTGGCACAAATTTTACTTACGACTTACCAGCCCAAACCTGAATATTGTTCAGGTCTTGCTGTGTGCAGGCATGGACTGTTTCAGTATCTAATGTTATGATCCCTGTAGAAGCCTATAACTTTTTAAAAGATATTTTTATTTCCAGTGACTGACTGGAAGGATCACATCACAAGATTTCAAGTTTGAAGACTTATACTGTAGCAAACAAACTAAAAGCAATTATGACTAAACACTATTTTGGTCGGCAACTTATACTCTAAACTACAGAAATGCTTTCCCATTTAACTTTTAAAATATCTGAAAATCCCCCTCAATGGTTATACTTTACCCTATCCCTTAAGTGGACACTTCAGGGACCAGCTCAAAGCTGCTCTGAGCTCCTGATGGATTGCTTCCTTTTCTCTTTCCCAGCCGGAAAACTTTTACTCCCCGAACTAACTTTCATGGTGAGGGTTACCCTACAGATTCCTTCCTGAACTTCATGAACTCTCTCCTCCATCCCCATCCCCTTTCCGATCCCCCTTTTTTTCCCAATAATTTATATAGATTTTTCTTTTCCCACCTATTTCCATTATTTTTAAATGTATTTCCATCCATTGTTTTATCTTTACCTTTTAGCCTATTTCGATCCCTTCCCTTCACCCCACCCCACCTCCACTAGGGCTATCTGTGCCTTGCTTGTCCTGCTTTCTACCCTTAATTAACACATTCCTTAGATAATATCACCACTTTCAACACCTCTTTGTCCTTTTGTCTATGACATCTTTTAGCTATCTCCACCTATCACTGGCCCTCTATCCAGCTCTACCTGTCCCACCCCCACCCCCTTAAACCAGCTTATATTTCACCTCTTTTCTATTTTTACTTAGTTCTGTTGAAGTGTCATACGGACTCGAAACGTTAACTGTGTTCCTCTCTGCAGACGCGGCCAGACCTGCTGAGTTTTTCCAGGTATTTTTATTTTTATTTTTGTTTTGAATTCACCTAATGCCATCCCCCGGTCGTTGACAGGGCCCTCAACCGTGTCCGGCCCATATCCCGCGCATCCTCCCTCACGCCTTCTCCTCCTTCCCAGAAACATGATAGGGTCCCCCTTGTCCTCACTTATCACCCCACCAGCCTCCGCATTCAAAGGATCATTCTCCGCCATTTCCGCCAACTCCAGCATGATGCCACCACCAAACACATCTTCCCTTCACCCCCCCTGACGGCATTTCATAGGGATCGTTCCCTCCGGGACACCCTGGTCCACTCCTCCATCACCCCCTACTCCTCAACCCCCACCTATGGCACCTCCCCATGCCCACGCAGAAGATGCAACACCTGCCCCTTCACTTCCTCTCTCCTCACCGTCCAAGGGCCCAAACACTCCTTTCAAGTGAAGCAGCATTTCACTTGCATTTCCCCTAACTTAGTCTACTGCATTCGTTGCTCCCAAAGCAGTCTCCTCTACATTGGAGAGACCAAACGCAAACTGGGCGACCGCTTTGCAGAACATCTGCAATCTGTCCGCAAGAAAGACCCAAACCTCCCTGTCGCTTGCCATTTTAACACTCCACCCTGCTCTCTTGCCCACATGTCTGTCCTTGGCTTGTTGCATTGTTCCAGTGAAGCCCAACGCAAACTGGAGGAACAGCACCTCATCTTCCAACTAGGCACTTTACAGCCTTCCGGGCTGAATATTGAATTCAACAACTTTAGATCTTAAACTCCCCCTCCCCCCATCCCCACCCCGTTTCCTCCCCCTCCCTTTTGTGTGTTTTTTTTGGAGTTCTTTTTTCAATAATTTATATAAATTTTACTTTTCCCACCTATTTCCATTATTTTTAAATCTACAACTAATACCTTGTCAGTCTTTTCACCCCACCCCCACTTGAGTTGTACCTTGAGTGTCCTGCCATCCATTCTTAATTAGCACTTTTCTTAGACAAATATCACCACCTTCAACACCTCTTTGATCCTTTTGTCTGTGACATCTTTTGATTATCTGCTCCTATCACTGCTTATCCCCACAATCACCACACCCTCAACTTCTCTCTGCCCCACCCGCCCCCCACCTACCTTAAACCAGCTTATATTTCACCCCTCTCCTAACTATGCTTCAGTTCTGCCGAAGGGCCGTGAAGGCTCGAAACATTAACTGATTTCTTCTCCACCGATGCTGCCAGACCTGCTGAGTTTTTCCAGGTAATTCTGTTTTTGTTTTGGATTTCCAGCATCCGCAGTAGCTTTTAGCTTTTTGTTTTTATCACTGATATACATCAATTGCCTGATGAGGCACAGAGAAATTAAACATGTCTTGAACAATAGCTATTCTGGATTAAGCATGGGGAGCTCTCTAACCTTAAAGCCTCAAAACAACTGCACTTCACCACCTCATAATTGTTACTGGCACTAGATCTCAGAGCAACAGTTTCAAACACAACAGCCAACCTTGACTCCTAGCATCTATGCTGCAAAATACCCAAAACAGTGCATAATATTTAAAAGTCCAATTCTCACCCAGGACAAATGTCCATTAGGTGAGGCAACAGACAGTGGCTGGCACTTGGTGCAAAACTATACTCAACATACGTCAGGTGAAAGGGGAGAAACGTGAAAAAAATAATTGCAAGCAATCCATTGTCTGGGCAGAAAAAAAACTTCACATAGAATATGATGAAAGAAAGGGGTTTTTATTTGAAGGCACGTTTTTGAGTTATTTTGAAAAAACAAGGCACCAAGGAGAAGTTACATGAATTAGTTTGAGATGAAAGTAAATATAAAACATGTATATGCGAAGATACAAGTTTTTATAATCAGCTTTTAATTATTTAATCTTACACACATGTTTAGACTATTCCTGTTCCCGTTAAATTCATGGCCTGAATTTCATGATTGGCGTGCGTACCAAATCAGCGGGAGCGGAAGGGGGTGTGGAATCCGCTCCCAGCCTCAGTCATGTTGCAAACGCAATTTCATGCTAGATGGCCAATTAAGGTCCGCCCTGCATGAAACACATCTCCTCAATGGTCAGGAAGGGCCAGGTGGAGGTGGGAGCCTGTCAGGCGCTGGGTCCAATGGCAACCCGGCGGGTGCTTTAAAACTGGCAGAGGCAGCTCCCTGCAGGCTGCAAGGGGAGAATCTTTGGAGTTTGTCCAGGAAATCATTTCAATCGAACAATGGCCTCACCAGCGGCTGGAGATGTCAGACGGGAGGGCAAGTCGGGTGGGCACTCAGCACCCCCGTTTCTCGGACGAGTGCCTCGCGGCTCTTGTGGAAGAGGTTAGTACCAGGCGGGACACCCTAGTACCAGGGAGGGCAAGAGGAGGCCACCATATCTGACCAAAAATGCCTGGGAGGATGTGGCAGCCGAGGTCAGCGGCCACGACATTCTGAGGCGCACGTGGGTGCAGTGCCGCAAAAGGTTGAATGATCTGCTGCGCTCGGCAAGCTTGAGTACCGAGTTGGCATGGATCAGTGTGGAGAAGTGTTAAGGGCTGCACCCACCACCCCCCCACCCCCCACCACCACTCCCCCGGCAGAGCTCAGGGGTGTTAGAGTCTGAGTGCCATCTGTCACTGACACTGGAGCCGGCCAAGGGGCTGAGCCCTGGCTGCTTGGCCTGAGTGCCTTGTGGCTCGAGGGCCATGATTCGGATGTGCCCTATAAGGTGTCCCAGGGGGAGGGGTGGTGGGGGTTGCCAGGCTGCAATGGTGCTGCAGGAAAGGCAGTGGACTAATCAATGCTCCTCTGTCATTTCAGGAGGGGAAGCCATAACACCAACGAAAGAACTAAGGCAGGCGGAGGACCCCCAAACCTCCTCATTCTGATGATGTACGAGATGGATGTCTTGGAGCTGGTGTGCTGTCATCCACCTGGGTCAGCCAGTCGTGGAGAGGTAGGGGTCTCTGACATAGGTAAAAGTGCAGTGCACAGAAGTGAGAGTGTCAGATTGTGCAAACATTCTTGGTAGTCTCATCATTAATGGGAGCCTCAAACCTGGAGTCCTCCACTGATCATTGAAAGATGATGGCACCATGATGCAGATCTCCATTGTCTCACCAGGGCACCTGGCATGCACAGTGACAGTGTGATGACTTAAACTAATGACATGTCGTCGTTCTCCCCTAGAATCACCAGCTCGCCCACAAACACAGGATCCCGAAGAGCCACTCTTGGCACCAAAGGATCACCGGGCTTTAGATGCACCAATGTCACATCCCCTCTCTGAACCAGGCACCAGCGCAGATACCTGCACCTCAGTGGGCATTAGATCGTTGGCTAGACTGTTGGTGCATAACGGTGAGAGCACTTTACACTCACTTGAGGAGTGGGCGGAAGCAGAGAGTGCCCAGGGCACCAGCAATTGGAGGACTTCTGGTGACCAGGACAATGCTGAGTCGAAGGCAGATGGAATCATCCAATAGGCGGCAGATGCTGGATGTCCAGCGGGATGTGCAGGAGGATCTGATGGAGATCCAGGAGGATATGTGTGTCATGATCTCTGTTGTGGAGGAGTCCATGTGGAGCATGAGCACTGTGTTGACCCTCATTCCTGAGCCCTCTGCCTCCTCCTTTGAGAGAGTGATGACTCTCATGGAGAGGCAACTCCAGGGACAGAACCAGTGGTTCCTAGGGTTACACTCGGACCTGCAAGCCCTCACACAGGCAATGACCTCAGGTGGTTGCTGTCAGTGTGGGAGATGGATGAGGCACCCAGTATCCCAGTTGGTACCCATCCATCAATGGTGAGCAGGGAGGACCTGGGTGACCTCACATTGATGCACAAGCTGCTTTTTGTCTCTGTGAGCTCCTCTCAGGGCGCTCTGGATGACAGCAGCAGCTCCTCTGCCCCTCTGCCAGTGACCATGGCATCTGATGAGGCTGCGATGGCTGGGGAGAGGTCAGCTGTGGAACTGGCCACTCCGTCCCAGGCGGGGCCAGCACAGGCTCCACTGGCCAGAGGATGACTGCCAAGGTCATCAAGGCCGACAATACAGCAGAGTCAGCAGGCTGTCTCCAATGCCACTGCCAGTGATGGGGGGCAGCAAGACCTCGCACTCACAAACATAAGTTTAAGATACTGTGAGCACAAGAGGGACTGTTCACGGCTAATTTTCTGTTCTGCCATGTTTTGTTAATATGCTTACTGGTGTGACCATTAACATCATATATTGTTATGTTCATTTGATGTGAGTGTCAACATGATATAGATGTTGCTTTTGTCTTAATGGCCTGACTTTGCTTCACTTGTTTTGTAGGTACAGGGTACACCAGTATCTAATGCTGGATGTAAGTGGCTCTAAACTTTATTGCACAGTCACTGAGTGGACTTTAAGTTTAAAGGAAAGGGTCATTTCAGACATCTGGGATGGAGGTGGCAGCCCTGGCATGAGGTGGAAGCAGTTCTTTGGCAGCCTAGCTGAAGGAGCATTGGATCAAGGCGTCCCTGGTGTCCCTGCCTCCCTGAAGGATCCAGAAGTCTGCCTCCACGTCTTCACCATGCTCTTCACCAGGCTGCTCTTCTAACTCACCACTGAATTCATCCTCTGTGGCATCAAGCTCCTCTTCCTCCAGTGGATCCCTCCTTGCCACTGCCAGATTGTGGAGAGCACAGCATGCAACCACTATTAGTGACACCCACTCTGGAGGGTATTGTAGTGCTCCCCCTGAATGGTCCAGGCATCGGAAGCACATTTTCAGAAAACCTATGGCTATCTCTACCACCGCCCTTGTGGAGGCATGACTCCTATTCTAACACCGCTCTGTTTCTGTTCTTGGATGGCGGAGAGGCGTCATAAGCCACCTTTTCAACAGCTAGCCCTGTCACCCAGCAGCCATCCATCCAGTCGGGCTGGAGCACTGAATAGCCTCAGCACCTGGGATTGTATGAGGATGTGAGCATGGGAGCTGCCAGGGCACCTTGCACAGACTTGCGGA
Organism: Cetorhinus maximus; assembly: GCF_964194155.1. NCBI lineage: Eukaryota > Metazoa > Chordata > Chondrichthyes > Lamniformes > Cetorhinidae > Cetorhinus > Cetorhinus maximus. The sequence goes on along the minus strand of NC_135879.1, from coordinate 37,192,274 downwards.
ATCTGCATTTTGTGGTCAAAAACTATCTGGATGTTCACTGAGTGGAAACCCTTCCTGTTGACAATGGCACCTGGCTGACCAGCTGGTGCTCCACAAAGATTCCCCCACTGATCCCCAGAAAGAGCCACAGGCATAAAAATTGAGGGCTACTGTGGTATTCAGAGACACTGGTATGGGTGCCCATTCACACAGCCGGCGCTGATCTCAGACCCTATCATCTGACAAATGGAGGTCACTGTCTCTTTGGAGAGGTGGAGCCTCCTTTAGTATACGCCTCAGACATATTGAGGTAGCTACATCACTGCCTGTAAACCCTGGCAGCAGGATAGTGGTGTCTTCTGCGGCCCCTTCCGCCTTGGACTACCTGCTGGCCCTGCACCCTTTGTGCCTGCACCTCTCCTCCCACAGGTCCCTCCCCTGGAAGCTGCAAAGGGACACCTGGCCTCCCCTTCCTTCTGCCCCTCTCTTCCTCCTCTGAGGAGGTGCCACCAGCAGAGAGCACAATCCCCATTACCAGGGTAATGGAAGGCTGTCTGGTGCCTGGAAGTATCCACACGGTCAAAATCCTCCAAGGGCCTTGGAGATACCAATGAGTCCTGAAATGATGCCTGGAAATGCTAAGAATGAAGCTCAGAACAGAGATGAAGCTGCCAAGTACAATAAGCAACCAGCAGCAAACTATCTCCTAACCTCCTCATTACTTACAATGGCAATGCTACTGACCCTTTTTATACTGCCCTTGGATGAGGATTTTGCAAAAAGTAGGCTGCCCACCTGCCTGTTTTGCCCATGCAATGAGTGCAAAATCGCACGGGCAATGGGATCAATTGACTTTTTAATGGCCTTTTAATTATTGGCAGGTGTGGCTCCGACACCCTCACGCGCCCGTCCGCCAACCTGAAGATTGCTCGCGTGTGGGATGACGTCAGGATGCTCGCCCGACGTCATCTTGCGCTATTTCACATCCATTCAGGTCAGACCCGCGCCCGCCCGTGAGACCTAAAACTCTGGCCCACATGCCAGGGCCACTGAGGGTTAATTCAGTGAGGGAAATATCAAACAAAATGAGCACTAATCTACAATATAATGTTCAAAGAAGTAAACAAAAACAGGGCTTCTGTTTAAACATGTATGGTTCAAGTAAAAATACATTTTACAAAGCATGCATTTGCCTTATCTGATTGGCTAGATGGGTATGTTTAGAGAGTGATTGATTGCGACAGGCAGGATGTCTTGAAGTAATTTTCTGCCTTCTAACTTTTAGTAGTACTGTAGGGGTTTCAAAATGAGTTCAGGATGCAAAGCAGTGGTGGATTGTTGCCTCCAGCCTTGTCCTCCAGCCAGCTGGGAACACCTGTTACAGGTGGAACAAATGGGATTTCTTTCATACTGTTTTGCAAGTGATCATTAAGTGGTTCCTTTGAGGTGAAACCTTTATCAAAGACTTAAACATTTGCAAAACATTGTGCTCAATATCAAAGTATGTTACAATAAAGATTTTTTACAAATCTTTTTAAATTGCTTTTCGCACTTAAATTCCATTTTTAGCAGCGGGCAAGGAGGTTACTGCTTCTAACAGATCTTTGCTTACACAATAGCTAGATGTCTGCATTCATATCGAAAATATAGCTCATCACTTTTCAAAATAGTCTGCATTTCTTTAACTGAGGCATTAGTTGAGAATAGAAAAAAAAAAGCTCCAGTTTTGAAATGTACAACCCATTCCACAGAATCAGATCAGAAATTGTTCATTGTGGCCCAGATCGATCCCCAGTGCACAGATTCAAGCACAAGGACAGATTCTCAAAGTAGATATTGTGTAAATGCCAGAAGACTGAATTCTGTGTGAATGAGTTTGATCCAAATTGAATTGTCAGACAGATAAACAGTATAACTGAAAACCAGGCTTTCCCAAGTTTCTTTTGGCTTTTAGGTTGAGCTACTATCTGTGCTAATTGTGCCACCTTCCAATGTACCGATCTTAGTAAGAACCTATTTTCTTTACCAGGGCTCTGGCAGTCCGGACAAATTTATTTCCCGGTTGCAGCTGACTGAGCAAGACCAACACACGAGGCACCAGCACCATTAACGTGAGTCTTAGCTTAATATTAAAGCAGATTCAGAGGCCCTGTGTTATAATGCTTGATCCGTTTTTTTCTGTACACAATTGAAGCTGAAACCAGTTAATTGAATCCTGGGGGGTCGGGGGGGGGGCGATTTTCATGTTGGCGTGTGGGGGCGGGCCTGGCACACCGACACGTAAAATGATGCGCTGTGACATCAGGCGTGCGTCCCGACATCACCGCGCGTCATTCAGGTCTTTCGTTCAGCCGGAGCGGCAGCTGCACGCCTGCCGAACTGTCAAAGGCCTGTTAAGGCCATTAATAAACTAATTAAGCAATTTGACAGGGCTGCCCATCAACCTTAAGGGCAGGCGGAGAGCCCAAGTGGCCTTCGCGTTTTTCAGGAAACCTCATCTACGGGCGGGATGAGGTTTCCTGAAGGTTTTATTAAATAAATTGATATTTTTCCACAATTCATAAATATGTCCCAGCTCATGTGACACTGTCGCATGAGGGGACGTGTCTAAATAATTTTTATCTTTCTTTATTTGAAACCTTCAATTTGAACTTAATCTCCCTGAGGCAGCTCCATGCCTCAGGGAGATTTCTGCGCTCTTTTGCGTGCACGTGCGAAAGAGCATAGGCCCCGACTCTTCCTTCTCCCCCGGAGAAGCACTAGCGCTACCGGCCGTGCGTCACGCTGGGCAGGCCTTAATTGGTCCGCCCACTTAAAATGGTGGCGCGCAGCCGATCGCAAGTGGCGATCGGTTCCGCTCCCGCCCGTGCCCGCTCCCGAACCGGCCCACCCGACAGGCAGAAAATTCTGCCCCTGGAAATAAAAATGCACCTTTTTATGAAGCTAATTTTGAAATTCCTTTCCTTCCTATAATTTTTTTCCCTAAAGCTGCTTTAAAGAAATTGCCAGTTTGAGATCTGGGGCCTGCCTGTGAATTTTTTTTTTACATGTTATCTCTGTGCTGGAGAATGGATTGCTGAGGGCAGCTATTGAAGGCTGCGGACCGACTGCAGGAAGGGTTCTGGATTCAGGCCAATGTGTAGTTAATGGTGACTATGTGAATGACTTATTGGGAAAATGCAAAATGCAATGTGACACTGAGCCACAAAGTCGAAAAGTTTCCATGTTTAATCCCTGACCTGGGTTAGCTGATCCCATCAAGATCAGCGGTGGAGAACATTCAATCACCTACAGTGTCCCCAGATTAGGGAGGGGAATAAATAGGCTGGAGTTCACACTCCTAACCATTTTTCAATGAGCCCTGCTGGAAAATGCATGCAAGTGAATGTTATAAGCAGTGTGCCTAAAGTTGCTCATTTAAAGTGGGCATTAAATGCAAGCCAAGTTTTCACCTGCTGGAAAGAGATGCCTTTAAAACTACATGAAATTTTTTCTTTTGCTGCCATTCAATTGGAAGCTATGAAGATGGGTTTGGCTACTCCTTTCACCGTAATTGACAGAAGATGTTTAAGAAGTACAAAGAAGGAATGCCAGGGATATCAGATGATATTAAATTTGGATTAGCTGCAAGTGCCATCTTGCTACCAGTCATATCTTCAGACTTAATCACAGTTACCTAGTAATGATGGAGGAGAACTGTTTCTGCAAGTTGAGGATCACCAGAAAGGCAGGTGTCATTTACTTAAGGGTGAGCTGCATAAGACTATAAAACATAGGAGCAGGAGTATGCCATTCAGCCTATTGAGTCTGCTCCGCCGTTCAATGAGATCATGGCTGATCTGATAATCTCAACTCCACTTTCCTGCCTTTTCTCCATAATCCTTGATTCCCTTATTGATTAAAAATCTATCTAACTCAGCCTTGAATGACTCAGCCTCTACAGCCCTTTGTGGTAAAGAATTCCACAGATTAACTACCCTCTGAGAGAAGAAATTCCTCCTCTGTTTTAAATGGGCAACCCCTTACTCTGAGATTATGCCCTCTGGACCTCGACTCTCCCACAAGGGGAAACAACCTCTCAGCATCAACCCTGTCAAGCCCCATAAGAATCTTGTATATTTCAATAAGGTTGCCTCTCATTCTCCTAAACTCCAATGAGTACAGGCCCAGCCTACTCAACTTTTCCTCATGAGAAAATCCCTCCATATCTGGGATAAACCTAGTGAACCTTCTCTGGACTGCCTTCAATGCCAGTATATCTTTCCTTTGATAAGGGGACCAAAATTGTTCATAATATTCTAGGTGTGGTCTAACTAGTGCCTTGTATAGTTCTATATTCCATTCCCTTTGAAATAGGGGCCAACATTCCATTTGCCTTCCCTATTCCCTGTTGAACTTGTATGTTAGCTTTTTGGGATTCATGCACAAGGACTCCCAAATCCCTCTGTGCTGCAGCATCCTGCAGTCTTTCTCCATTTAAATAACATACAGCTCCTCTATTCTTCCTGCCAAAGTGCATAACCTCACATTTTCCCACATTATATTCCATCTGCCACTGTTTTTGCCCACTCACTTAACCTGTCTATATCCCTCTTGTGTCATCCTCACCACTTGCCTTCCCACCTATTTTTGTATCACCACAAATTTGGCACTAGTACATTCACTTCCCTCATCTAAGTCATTAATATATATTGTAAATAATTGTGGCCCCAGCACTGATCCCTGTGGATCCACTAGTTACAGGTTGCCATCCTGAAAATGCCCCCCTTATCCCACCTCTCTGCCTTCTATTAGTTAGTCAATCCTCTATCCACTTTAATATACTACCCCCAACACCATGGGCTCTTATCTTATTAAGTAGCCTTACATGCAGTATCTTATCGAATGCCTTTTGGAAATCCAAATATATTACATCTACTGGTTCCTCTTTATTTATCTTGCTAGTTACCTCCTCAAAGAATTCTAATAAATTTGTCAGGCATGATTTCCCCTTCATGAAGCCATGCTGACTCTGCTTGATCAGATTATGTAATTCTAAATGCTCTGCTATTACATTCTTTATAATAGACTCGAACATTTTCCCAATGACAAGCTAACTAGCCTATAGTTACCTGTTTTTGTCTCCCTCCCTTTTTGAATAAGTGTGTTACATGGCAGCTTTCTAATCCTCTGGGACTTTTCCAGAATCTAAGGATTCTTGGAAGATTACTGCCAGTGCATCCACTATCTCTGTAGCTACTTCCTTTAATATCCTAGGGTGCAACCCGTCAGGTCCAGGGGACTTATCGGCCTTTAGCCCCATTAGTTTCCCTAGTACTTTTTTCTCTAGTGATAGTTATTGTATTCATTTTCTCCCCCTCTTTTGCCCCTTGATTATTTAGTATTTTTGGAATGCTATTAGTGCCTTCTATCATGAAGACTGAAGCAAAGTATTTATTCAACTCCTCTGCCATTTCCTGGTTCCCCATTATCATTTCCCCAGCCTCATTCTGTAAGGAGCCTATGTTCACTTTGGTCTCTCTCTGCTTTTTTACATATTTAAAGAAGCTCTTTCTGTCCATTTTTATATTACTTGCTAGTTCACCCTCAAAGTTTATTTTCTCCCTCTTTATTATTGTTTGGTCGTCTTTTGTTGATTTTTAAAACTTTCCCAATCTTCTGGCTTACCACTAATCTTTGCCACATTGTATGTATTTTCTTTTAATTTGCACATAACCTCTGTTAGTAATAGCCAAGCTCAAACTGGCTCTTAGCTTTTATGCCTCTGGCTCATTCCACAGTAACATCAGGGTATCAATTTGCTATCCACAGACACATTAAACAGCCAATGCATTGCTTAACAAGGCAAATACTTTCATCCACTTTCCCATTGAACAATAATAGCAAAATGTGGGGGACTGATCCAACTGCAAGGCATGATTAACAAACTCATGTGATGACCTCGGCTCCTGGGCACAGTGAATAGAAATGTACTTAGGTCTTAAAAAGTCCAAAAAGTCACTGTTGTATTGAGTCTCTCAAGATGGAAGTTTGAAACATTGCAGGCCTGATGATTCCTTTTTGGTTCACTGAAGAAATGGGAGTTGGAAGTTCCTGGCAACGGATTCACAATTGCTTACTTCTTGCAATGGCAAGTTTCTGGCTTCAGTCAAGCGGAAGAGTAGTCAAATTCCCACAGAGAAGGCCTGGTTTGGTTCTTCAAATCATTAGGTTAAAGCTAGCTCCAATTCTAGGCCGGCTGGTGTATTTTAGGCAAGGTCCTCTTTTTTCTGGTCTCTCCCTGTCTACCAGACTGACCCATTGAGGCTGCTTTCAAAATGTGCATTCACAAATGTTCCTTAACACAACCTGGTTCCTGTCAGGTGACTATAGTATCTGTTTTTCCATTGCCCACCCAAATGAGCCTGAATTTTCACTCCCGGGTTACGAGCACAGCATCAGGACAATTCCTGGCTCCACAAACCCAACCTGGGAAAAAGCATCCCAGAATGTCAAATTTTTGGTTGGGGAAGGCAGGTGAAATTGAGTGTCATGGTGGGTAACTCCGGAGACAGTAAGGAGGCTGCCAGGTGCGGAAGTTGGCTGGGTGGAAGGCATGCCTCAGTACACCGGCACTTTCTCCAAGATTTAAAATAAAACATAAAACAGCCCTCCAGCCTTCACCCCTGACATCCCTCACCCCTTACCAACCTATGCCCCCTACCCATCCATGGCCCCTCATTCCCTCCATGCCAATATGTTGCCCTCTATCCACACCCATGGCCCTTAATAGCCTCTATGCCAATTTATCATGCCAACCATGGCCCCCACCCTTTGCCATTATACCCTCTATGCCAACTCACCAGTATCCACCACAGGCAGACTTCAGGACCCTTGCTGAGATTGAATAAAATAAAGTTCTAAGTGTTTATTACATACTTTATTTAAAAAGGACTCACTCATAAAAACCCATTCACTTCATTTACAATCCTTCAACTACATAGTCCCTTATAAAAATAAATGTTTCATTCAAGAATCTACATCCAATTGCAGCTGTCAATCAAACTTTGGAATGGCAGGAACCACATTTTGATAATGGATGGTTGTGAAATTAATCATGCAGCTCTAATCCACAAATGATAACACTTAGAAGTATGTCAACAGACAGAGTGAAATAGCAAGCAATGGTTTTATTTAACAATCCACAAATCTTTTTTCAAAGATTTAAAGGGCAGGAATTCTAAATGCCTTGACAGCTTGACAGTTGCTTTTGTCAGTTCCTTTTGACAGTTCAAGTGGGATTATCTAGCCCCGACACCGGCAGGCATCGTCATGGGTGGAACGGGAAAATTTGGAGAGCTGTTGGCTTTTAACGGATCTCCAAATTTTCCCGTCCCGCCCGCGATAATGCCCACTGTTGTTGGGGCTGGAAAATCCCACCTTTCATTTTGACACTTTTGACAGTTCCTTTTGATTGTTCCTTTTGAGACTTTTGATACTTGCTTTTGCCAGTTCTCTTTGACATTTTTGACAATTGCATTTGACAGCTCTCTTTACAGTTCCAATGAGTTTATGCATTTTTACACACATTCATGTCCACTTTTAACAATCTCAAAGCGCAGATTACCTCTCCCAAAGGACAGATCACCTCTCCCAAAGGACAGTTATCTTTTCCCAAAGGGCACCTGACCTCCCCCAAAGATGTCCCAGGAGCATATTCAAAGGGTTACCCTACCTCTCCAAAAGGGTACCTGATCTCTCCAAAGGACTCTGCAAATTTTAGATCTGCTCCTACCAAACCTAATTTGCACACACCATGCTCCCACTTCTGTCTAACAAGACTGGAGGCAGTTACTGGTTTATATGGGCAGCTGTCTCTGCAAAACATGCATGCACAAACCCTGACCCGGCCCCATTCCTGCCCCCTTGAAAATGGTAGATGCCATGTTGGGGGGCAGGACTTCTGGATTTTGACTTTCTCTGCCATTTTTGCAACGGAGAGCTCTCCATTATTGCAAAAATCCAAGCCATGGTCTCTGATGATTTAAGCATTGACACACGCAATAATGTTTGAGTTTCATCCATTTGCACCTCCTTGTGATAGACTGAGTTTCACGTCACACTCGTTCTGTGGAATTCCATTTCGCAGACACGAAGTCTGTAAGGCCATTGTGGACTAGCTTCTGCATGTATTTGGACAAAGGCAACCATTAATTCCACAGGAAAGATGTTGCATTTTAATATCTTCACAATGAAGTATTCCAAAAGGTTATTTGCAGTTTAATGTCCTTATCAGATAAGCAGGCTAACTTCCAGCCTTGTTTAGTTCCATGCATATTGGCAGAAACAAAAAGAGGTCACCTGACTTCTCAGCTCCATTTTGTTTCAAAGTAGATTGTCTATTCTCCATTTTGTTTTTAAAAGTAAAATGTCCATTTTCCGTAGATCCATGAATATGGCCATCATGACACCCAGTCGACCTAATTGGGAAAACCAATTTGGAATGCAGTGGCTGCATTAAAAAGCCATTGTTAGACATGCTCCAATTACTTCCTGGTTCTCCATGTGATACTGGACCCCCTGCTCCCACTGTTTCAGCAATTTCATATCCAACACACAGTCTTTAATCTATTCAGTACACTAGAGCCTATAGTTTTATCCGTGTGACGACTATTTTCTGGACATTAACTGCCCTACTAAGCCACCAGGAAGCGTGAGCACATTTAGACCCAAAGTAAGTTGCCAGCTATAATGGAAAAAAATTGGCGTAAATTGGGTACACAGCTAACAGAAGTACTGGGCACTTCACATATGAAAATAAGGGATTTAACCTAATTTTATGGGACCCGCTGTAAGACTCCTGTTCTTCACTTAATCTCACCAAATGGATATTTGTTGGTTATCCTTGGAATCCATTCCAGCTTGTGACAAGTTTCAGGCAAGCAGGGGCAGGATGAGTGCAAAATATCCATATTTCAGGTATGGGGCTTTTCTAACACCCAGGATTTATTGACGATTGACTGGCGATTGGTCAACCTGATCAAGCTGTGGACAGAAAGGACAGTACTTTAATTTCAGTGGGTCTCTAGAGCCCTGTTTAAAGTGGGAGCACACCTTTACTAATGTCAGCTTCAACACACAACAGTTAAAAAAGCAACAGCTGGCAAATAAATTAATAAACCAATGATTTACCTGAGAGTAGCTGAGGATCCTATTTAATAATACTGGAAATAACACCCAGCTGGCTGTTCCTGCCCTCATTTGTAGCTTTATTTTGGAATGAAATAGCACACTACGGTTATTGAAAATGTCATTTGAGTGCTTAAAACAAGTGCAGGACTTGCATTTGCTCACTTAACTAGTTGCCCATTGATTTTGTTCAGGAACACTGGGCACCCAAGAAGATAGCTGGCATGAAATGTCATCGGGCACATTTCCAGCATGAAATGGGCAGCAAGAGCAAGATTCAGTTTCAGGGCCTTGTGCCCATATTATCTATGTTAAATGGCTGGGCGCCTGGTTAAAATCATTTGGGGTGCAATTTTACTCCAGCAGTATTTCACGCTTCCGCCGAAATCAATGGATTTTTGAATGGCTCACCACATTTTAGGCCCCACCCCTGCCACAACGGGGCCATAAAATTCTACCCCTAGAATTATAGAATGTAGAAAATTACAGCACAGCAGGAGGCCATTCAGCTCATTGTACCTATGCTGGCTCTTTGAAAGAGTAGCTATGCTGAGTCCCGCATCCTCGCTCTTTGTCTGTAACCTGCAAGTTCTTCATCCTCATGTATCCATCCAACTCCCTTTTAGAATTATTTATGGAATCAGCTTCAACCATCTTCTCAAGTACAGTGTTCTAGACCCTGACAACATCCTATGTATATTATTCCAAATATTTTATGCTTTTTTCCATCATGAATGCAATTGATAGAAACAAAGGTTTTTTTTAACAGCGCAGAGGGAGGTCATTCAGCCCATTGTGTCCATTCTGCCCAAAAAGTGTTATCCAGATTTTGGCCCATAGACCAGTAGGTTATGGGGTCTCAAGTGCATATCCAAGTTTTTTTGCGTGCCTTGAGAGTTTCTGCCTCTGCCACTTTCAGGCAGTGAGTTCCAGACATGCACCACCCTCTGCGTCAAGTAACTTTAACTCGCCTCTAAATCCTTCTTACCATTAGTTTAAATCTATGCCCCCCAGTTATTGTCTGCTAAAGTAAATAGGTCCTTCCTATCCTCTCTATCCAGGCTCCCCATAATTTTATACACCTCAAATAAATCTCCCCTCGCCTCCTCTATTCCAAAGAAACCAACCCCAGCATATCTAAACTTTCCTCATAGCTAAAATTCTACATTACTGGCAACATCCTTGTAAATCTCCTCTTTACCCTCTTTAATGTGATAGGAACATATGAACAAATAGCAAGAATAGGCCATTCGGCCCCTCAAACCTGCTCCGCCATTTAATAAGATCATGGCTGATCTGATAGTAACCTGAAATCTGCATCCCGCTTACCCCCGATAACCTATCACCCCTTCGCTTACCAAGAATCCATCTAGCTCTGCCTTAAAAATATTCAAAGAATCTGCTTCCACCACCTTTTCAGGAAGAGAGTTCAAAAGACTTTCTGAGAGAAAAGAATTTCATCTCATCTCCGTTTTAAATGGGCGACCCCTTATTTTTAAACTGTGGCCCCTAGTCCTAGATTCTCCCACAAGAGGAAACATCCTCTCCACATCCACTGTGTCAAGACCCTGCAGGATCTTATATGTTTCAATCAAATCACCTCTTATTCTTCTAAACTCCAGCCTAATCTGTCCAACTTTTCCTCATAAGCCAACCCAGTGTTTCAATTCCAGGTATTAGTATGGCAAACTTTCTTTGAACTGCTTCCAACGCATTTACATCCTTCCTTAGATAAGGTGACCAATACTATACACAATACTCCAGATGTTATCTCACTAGTGCCCTGTATAACTGAAGCATAACCTCCCTACTTTTGTATTCAATTCCCCTGGCAATAAATGATAACATTCTATTAGCTCTCCTAATAACTTGCTGTACCTGCATAGTAGCCTTTTGTGATTCATGCACTAAGACATCCAGATCCCTTTGAACCTCAGAGCTATGCAATCTCTTACCATTTCGATAATGTGCTCCTCTTTTATTCCTCCTGCCAAAATGGACAATTCCACAATATCCCACATTATACTCCATTTGTCAGATCTTTGCCCACTCACTTAATCTATCTATATCTTTTTGTAGCCTCCTTATGTCCTCTTCACAACTTACTTTCCTACCTATCACATCTGCCTTATAATATGATAGCCAGAACTCTATGCAGTATGCATTCTGGTTGTCTGTCTAACTAGTGTTTTATGCAGCTCTAACATTACACCCCAGGCCTCAACCAATAAAGGCCTTCTTGACTATCTTATCTGCCTATCCTGCTTTCCTCAGGGGTTTTTGAAAATTCACTCCAAGGCCCCCTGCTCCTCTACACTTCTCACAATCCTATCATTTATTGTGTATTGTGAAATTCAACCTGTGGAAAATGGCCTCTGATAACTGCAACCATGCTTCATTGTGTAAGTTATGATTCCACTTACCGGAGGATATCCCCATTTGATTGTCCATTGACCTCAGTTTTGCTATGGCTCCTTAGTTGCTTTGATACTGAGGGAGGTGACTCTCAAATATCCTCCATAGTTAGCTCACGTCTTCATATTTGGATCAAATTGTGACAAGCTCAGGAGCTGTGTAGTTCTGGTGAACCTGATCTGAACAATGAGTAGGTTTTGTTTGATGACAATATATTGCCTTATCTAAAGTGTGAAATGAAAAAAGCTATAATGCAAAGATTTTACATTTTGAAGCATCAAAGGGTGTGTGACCTTCTTGAAGGATGAGTCACATTTCCGAGATAGATCTTTAGGATTAGCTGTTTTTTATTGCAAGGCTGAGTGCATTAGGTGAAGGTTAACAAGTGCAACACATCTCCTTGGTGGCATTGGGCAGTTGTTGTTATGGATCTACTGATAGTAACTTGCTAAAATGGAGGAACATTTTTTAACTGCGGCATGTAATTCAACCTTGTAAAGATAGTGTCAATAAATATTGTAGAACAAAGAGCTTTGGCGCTCTGGAAACACAATACAGTGTGAAAGAGGACTTGTGTTTTCGTACATATCTTTTGTCCATTTCAACACCAACGCAAGATATTCCAAATACAGGCATGCCACATCTTTCACCTTTCATGTAAACCATTGTGCCCAGGCCTTGGGTGCAATGTAGCCATTTAATGGCCTAATCAGGCTAGGAAAATGAGTACATTTGCTGATACAATTAGAAACTGTAGTTTAAGTACATGCCCCCTTTTATTCCATCTTGCCAAGCATTTTCTATCACATCACTCTTCACACCCACTCAACTTTCAGCAGCACCCAGCCTTCACTTGTTATCCCATTTGTTACCTCCCCATTTAACATCAATCATTCCCAGTCACCTCAATCCTTTTGCGATGTGTTGCATTGGTCTCACAGTTACCCTGTATCGATTGGTTGAATACATTGCCTTCACTCACTCACAGGTCTGCTTTTATGCCCCTAGAAGGAGTAGAGATTGCAAAACAGAAGGGAGCGAACTGGAGAAAGCCCATTATAAATAGTCCAGGTAAAAGATGCAGAAAAGAAGACCCTGGAGATAAGAGACATATTTGCACCCCTCTTACTCAGCATTGGAGAGATAGATAACTTGCAGACAGCTGGTGACAGAATCACAAATACCTCGGACACAGATATAAAAACAGGAATGCTGGAAATACTCAGAAGGCCAGGCAGCACCTGTGCAGAGAAAAAAAAAGAGTTGGCATTTCAGATTGATGATGACATCCACAGTATTTTGCTTCTGATAAGGACATGATGATTTCATTTCATCTATGACTGAACTATGAGAAAACCGAGTATGGTTATTGTCAGCCAAATCATAACCATTTCTTTTGTCTTCCAGGACGTTCCCATATACAATGTTACAGGATATGCATGGGTACAACTCCTCAGAGGGCCTCATTCCTTCCGAGGGAGCAAAGGACATACAGTCATGCAGCAGCACAGGTAATTGTACTTCAGTGGGTCCACTGAGACAGTTAGTTAGTTTTTCATATGTTGATTCACAACTCACAAGTGAGCACGAGCAGGTATTGGTGCCTGGGAGATGCCGTATCTGGAACGATCATTGAGAAGGAGAAGGTCAGCGATGCATCAGCAGTTTTGTCAGGTACAGATTGATGTGCCACACACTTCACAATAACGGAGAAAATGCAATCAGATCATTAGGGGATTGAGGGCACCAAGAATTGCAAGAATGCCTGCAATGGAGAGAGTGGTCACCTCTGTGGAGCTTCAGGCAAGGCTGTCAAATGAGCCAATGCAGACCATGACTTGTGCAGGAGGTGCCAACCACCTTAACTAGGATGTTTAATACTTTTATTAATACCTTATCCATGGCCTTACAACGCGTCACTGATCTCCACCAGGAGAGTGATATGGCTATGGCTCATGGCAGGGATGAAGGTGGAAGTGGACAGGGATGATAGTGGAACAAAAACAGAATTACCTGGAAAAACTCAGCAGGTCTGGCAGCATTGGTGGAGAAGAAAAGAGTTGACGTTTCGAGTCCTTATGACCGTTCAGATAGTGGAATTGGACAGGGGATGGTGGTGGAAGGGGACAGGAATGATGGTGGAAGGGGACGGGAATGATGGTGGAAGTGGACAGGGATGATGGTGGAAGTGGGCAGGGATGATGGTGGAAGGGGACAGGGATGATGGTGGAATTGAACAGGGGATGATGGTGGAAGTGGACAGGGATGATGGTGGAAGTGGACAGGGATGATGGTGGAAGTGGATAGGGATGATGGTGGAAGTGGACAGGGATGATGGTGGAAGTGGACAGGGGATGATGGTGGAAGTGGACAGGGATGATGGTGGAAGTGGACAGGGATGATGGTGGAAGTGGATAGGGATGATGGTGGAAGTGGACAGGGATGATGGTGGAAGTGGGCAGGGATGATGGTGGAAGTGGGCAGGGATGATGGTGGAAGTGGACAGGGATGATGGTGGAAGTGGATAGGGATGATGGTGGAAGTGGACAGGGGATGATGGTGGAAGTGGGCAGGGATGATGGTGGAAGTGGGCAGGGATGATGGTGGAAGTGGGAAGCGATGATGGGGAAGTGGAGAGGGGATGATGGTGGAAGTGGGCAGGGATGATGGTGGAAGTGGACAGGGATGATGGTGGAATTGGACAGGGGATGATGGTGGAAGGGGACAGGGATGATGGTGGAAGTGGACAGGGATGATGGTGGAAGGGGACAGGGATGATGGTGGAAGTGGGCAGGGATGATGGTGGAAGTGGACAGGGATGATGGTGGAATTGGACAGGGGATGATGGTGGAAGGGGACAGGGATGATGGTGGAAGTGGACAGGGATGATGGTGGAAAGGGACAGGGATGATGGTGGAAGGGGACAGGGATGATGGTGGAAGTGGACAGGGATGATGGTGGAAGGGGACAGGGATGATGGTGGAAAGGGACAGGGATGATGGTGGAAGTGGATAGGGATGATGGTGGAAGTGGACAGGGGATGATGGTGGAAGTGGGCAGGGATGATGGTGGAAGTGGGCAGGGATGATGGTGGAAGTGGGAAGCGATGATGGGGAAGTGGAGAGGGGATGATGGTGGAAGTGGGCAGGGATGATGGTGGAAGTGGACCGGGATGATGGTGGAAGTGGACAGGGATGATGGTAGAATTGGACAGGGGATGATGGTGGAAGGGGACAGGGATGATGGTGGAAGTGGGAACGGATGATGGTGGAAGGGGACAGGGATGATGGTGGAAGGGGACAGGGATGATGGTGGAAGGGGACAGGGATGATGGTGGAAGGGGACAGGGATGATGGTGGAAGGAGACAGGGATGATGGTGGAAGGGGACAAGGATGATGGTGGAAGGGGACAGGGATGATGGTGGAAGGGGACAGGGATGATGGTGGTAGTGGACAGGGGATGATGGTGGAAGTGGGCAGGGATAATGGTGGAAGTGGGAAGCGATGATGGGGAAGTGGAGAGGGGATGATGGTGGAAGTGGGCAGGGATGATGGTGGAAGTGGACAGGGATGATGGTGGAAGGGGACAGGGATGATGGTGGAAGTGGGCAGGGATATTGGTGGAAGTGTGAAGGGATGATGGTGGAAGTGGACAGGGATGATGGTGGAAGGGGACAGGGATGATGGTGAAAGGGGACAGGGATGATGGTGGAAGGTTACAGGGATGATGGTGGAAGGGGACAGGGATGATGGTGGAAGTGGACAGGGATGATGGTGGAAGTGGGCAGGGATGATGGTGAAAGGGGACAGGGATGATGGTGGAAGTGGACAGGGATGATGGTGAAAGGGGACAGAGATGATGGTGGAAGGGGACAGGGATGATGGTGGAAGTGGACAGGGGATGATGGTGGAAGTGGGCAGCGATGATGGTGAAAGGGGACAGGGATGATGGTGGAAGGGGACAAGGATGATGGTGGAAGTGGGCAGGGATGATGGTGGAAGTGGGAAGCGATGATGGGGAAGTGGAGAGGGGAAGCTGCAAAGCCATCAAAGCACTACCACTTCCCATCCATTAACTCCCGCTCAGCCTGTACCTGACACACTGCCTCTCTTCCCAACGCACAGGTACAGGTGGAACAGTCTTTAGCAGAGGATTCCAAAACCCAAAGGCTGAGACCAAAACATCTCTGCAGTCAGGACAGGGGTCTGAGCAGCCTGCCTCTACCTCTGCTGAAACCACACACGAAACACCACTTAGAAAGCAATAGGAAGTAATGTCAATAATTATAATGTATTGAGGGTACGCACATCATATTTGACAAAATATTGGGCAGAATCTTATGGCTGGCATGCGGATGGCAGAGTCCACATGCCAGCGCTTAAAATGTCGCACGCTGATGTCGTGCGAGCGTCCCGACGTCAGCGCGCGGCATTGCATTATTTCAGTCGGCGGGCACACCATGCAGCGGGACACGCGCCCGCCATTAATTAAAGGCCTTGTTAAGGCCTTTAACTCTCCAATCGACCAGGATTTTGAGGGGGCCCGTGCGAACTTCGGGTCGGCGCACGAGCCCAAGGGGTAGGCGGGTAAGTGATTTTTTTACAAACCTCATCCAGTGGCGGGATGAGGTTTGATATCGGGTTTAAAAACTTAATAAAGTGTTTTTGCTCTTCACTAACATGTCCCATCTCGTGTGACATTTTCACATGAGGGGGACATGTTAATGATTTTGTAACTTTTCTATGTTTAGCGTTTCACAGAGTTTCAGTGATCTCCCTGAGGCAGCACTTTGCCTCTGGGAGATGTGCGAAGAGTGCACTCTGGCAGTTGGGGAATCCCACCTCCCGCCCGCACAGGGACCGCATAGCGCTTCCCTTCGGGCGGCCCGCTGGGTGGGCCTTAATTGGCCCGCCCACTTCAAATGGCGGCGGAGCCCGTTTTGGCAGCGGCGGGCGGGCAGCCGAGCGGCCAGGGCCCATCCGTCCATCAAGGGCAAAATTCTGCCCATTATGTTGTTAAGTTCCTTCTTTTTAATAATGGCACATAAAGTTTATTGAATAGCACCACTTCCATGTTTTTGCCGATTATTGCATCCTGAAGGCCAACTCACTCTTTCACTTGTTTCATGTTGAATATCAATTCTTAATATATAATAGGACCTATTGAGGATGTGAAATAAGTGGATGAGTGGCTGAAGGACACCTTAGTGCAAGGGTGGGGTCAGGGCTGCAGGGGGTTGGTGATCCTGGTGATGGCACAGGACAGCAGGACTTCATTCATTTCAACTTATGCAATATTAAGGAATCCTTGGCATCCCTGCTAGCAATCAGCTGATCTAACAATGGGTACCCCCATTCTCCTCCTCCTCATTTTCTGCCTTTGCTTCATCTGAAGATGAGTGAGGAACCCCTTCATCCTCCAATACCTGCAAACCTCTCTGCTGTGCAATGTTGTTCAGGAAGCACCACGCCATTATTAATCTGGAAAAACTTCACTGGTAAGTACTGAAGAGTTCCTGCATACTTATCTAGGTACCTGAAACATATCTTCGAAAACCTAGTAGCTTTCTCTCTGAAGCACCTGGTGTGATCATGTGTCTCATTGGTAAGGTTTCTCACAGGGGTCATGAGCCAAGTTTGAAAAGTGGCACACCTTGTCTTCTAAGAGCCAACCCTTAAGTCTGCTTCCTGCATAAGAACATAAGAAATAGAAGCAATGGTAGATCATACTCCTATTTGAACTTACTTCTCCATCCAATAGGATCAAGGCTGATCTTGGCCTAGTTTCCCACCCACTCCCACATCCTTTGATTCCCTAAGACTCCAAAAATCTGTCAATCTCAGCCTTAAGTATGTTCAACAATAGCTCATTAACAAGCTTCTTGGGTAGAGAATTCCAAAAATTCACAATCCTTTGAGCAAAGAAATTTCTGAAGAGCCAGCACTGATTCTTGCAGCATTCTGCTAGTCACAGCTCGCCAGCTTGAAAATGCATCATTTATCCCTACTCTTTGCTTCCTGTCCATTAATCAATCCTATATCCATGGTGATCTATTACTCCTGACTCCTTAACCCCTTATCTTTCGTATCCAACTTTCGTGTGGCACTTTATCAAATGCCTTTTGGAAATCTAAGTACACTACATCTACAAGTTCCCCTTTACCTACCCTATTAGTTACATTCTTAAAAAGCTCTAAAACGTTTGTCAACCATGATTTATCTTTCATAAAACCATGTTGATTTTGTCTGATCATTCCAAGATTTTCTAAGTGCATTTTTAAGACTCCTTTAATAACTGATTCCAGCATTTCCTGATGATTGATGTTAGGCTGCTTTCTCTCTCCGCCCTTTCCTGAACCATTAACTTACAATTTGCAAGGACTGTTTTAGAATCTAGGGAAATTTATATGCATTATGAATGCATCATGATAGCTCACAGGGATTTGGGTGCAGACCTGCATGAACCCCTTCTTGGTTGCACACCAACTGTCCATTGATGATTGGACATTCCTCATGATTTATAACATTTCTGTTTGCTATGGTAGTGCTCAGATTGCCCCAATTGATGATGCTCTATACCTGATGGAATCCAACCATACAGTCGAATCCAAGTGTGCACTAGTCTGCCTACTGTAATCACAGGGGAAGTCTACCTAACTCCCAGACCCATATATCACCTGCTTTAAGCAATTATGTGCAGCAAACTGCAAGGCCCTCGAGAACTGTCCAGTAGAGTAGAGCCCTGGGAGGAAGCAGAGGAAAAAGGATTGAGGGATATGGTGACCAACCACTGGTAATGCATGGCCATCGGGCTCAGTAGGCAGCAAGCCTTCTTCTGAGGCCTGCAGATTCCTGCCACCACCTAATATGACAACCCCAGCCTGAAGAAGCTCTGCTCTTACAAGAGTTTAAGAAAGCTAAGCCTCTGTCTATAAGTCTGTCTATAAATGATGTTGATAGTGCTCCTTGCAATCTCAGCCTCTGCCCTGCATATCTCTCACCTCCCTCCATCCTGTGCATGTGCTGATCTTACCATAGCATGTCATCACTACCATAGATAGTGGTGGGCTTCCTCTTCTGATGTGTCATCAAACGCATGCAAAGCACCTCTGATCCTGATCTTGTCCATTTGAAAATCCCCAAAAAAGCTTTAGTAAAATCTGTGTCCACAAGCATATAATCTGTCAAACAGATCTCAGAGGGAAGTGCAATGCCATCTTTAATAAGTGAGCATTTATTCGGAGGGGGAATCACAAATTTAAATACTCACCTGAACTTTGGCCCACTTTCACTGGTCAATTCACTGAGCCCTGGGAAACCCGTGTTGGAGACATTAAATTTAAATTTAATTAAAGTTCTACTTAACAAGGCTTCATTAATGTCTCCTAATGATGTTATTTACAGCAGTAAGTTACAGCAATAAGTACCCACTTGTCTGCAATAATTAAAGGCCTGACTTCAGTGAATAGATGACTTGCAGACATCCAGTTGCACCTCCGCTACACCCAAGGGTGGGTGCATTGGAGCCAGATTGCTGCCGTATTCCAAAAATAAATTACTCACTCACCTGTCCCCGACCCACCTGTTCTGAGGGGTTATAACTCCTCCCTATATTTCAGTGTCATGACTATATACAACCACATAGATTCATAGCACAAAAATAGTCCATTCATCTCAACTGATCTTTGCCAGTGTTTCTGCTCCACATGAGCCTCCTCCAATCCTACTTCATCTCACCCTATCAACATATTCATCTATTTCTTTCCCCATCATGTATTCTTTAGTTCCCCATAAATGCATCAATCCTATTCACCTCAACTACTCCAGGTGGTAGCAGTCCCACATTCTAACCACTCTCTGGGCAAAGACATTTCTTGTGAATGCCTTATTTATTAGTGACTATTTTATAGTTATGGCCTATAGTCAATGGAAACATCTGTCTACCCTACATAACCCCTTCATAAATTTAAGGATCTCTATTAGGTCAACCCTCAGCATTTTCCTTTCTGCAGAAAAAAAGCCTCAGTCTGTTCAGTTATTCCTAATAATTATAACCTCAGTTCTGGTACCATGTGTTTTTCTTTTGCAGTGTCTCTATTTTTAAAAGATGGTGAACAGAACTATTCTATAACATAACCGCTCTGCTTTTCAATTCTGTTCCTCTAGAAATCAGCCCTGGTGCTTGGTTTGAATTTGTTATGGCCTTTTTAAACTGCATCGTTACCTTTAATGATTTGTGAATCTGTACCCCTCTTTCTTTTCCAAGGAGTATGACCCCATGATTCCTCCTATCTAAATTTATGACTTCACACTTACCTACATTGAAATTCGTTTACCATCTGTTTGCCCATTCTGCAAGCTTATTAATGTCTTCTTGTATTTTATCTCAGTCTTCCTCAATATTAACCATACCCTCAATTTGGTGCCATCCACAAATTTCCCCAGTGATCGGGCCTAAACTCCTACCCCATGACCTGATGACCTTCCAATGTCCTGCCCTCCCTGTTATTTTCTCATGTTCCCGGCCCTTCATGGGTCTTTCATAATTTTCTCCTCTCCTCCCCTGACGTCTCTGGCTCCACCCCATCTCCATTGATGTCACCTCCACCAATCTCCCAGTTCCCCCCACCAATGACCACTTGACATCCGATCTCTCCCTCCCTCCTCTCCATTCCCTGCTCTGGCCTGGTGCTGAAGGCCTACCTGCCTGGCAGACAGCCAACCTTGGAATCTGGCTGACCATGTGGGGAAATGGATTCCTAAAATGGCAATCAGCTCAAGTTGTTAATTTTGGCACAACATGAGCGAAACCCCTTCTTCTGGCTGTCTCAACCGCAAAAAAAATCCATGCCCCACCCCCAGTTAGACCACTGATTGCTCTCCACCTCCCTGTTAATATTGCGACCATTAACTCTGTTTCTCTCTCTTCCCAGGTGCTATCTTGGTGGCTAAATGGTTTCCAGCATCTTCTGGTTGTGTTTCAGATTTCAGCGTCAACAATATTTTGCTTTTGTAACAGAGTCTCAAACATCTCCAAAAAGCTGTACTGTGATCTAAAGTGTGGGGTCTTGCACTAGCCTTTCCCTAGCAGGTGCTAACTGTCTCTGCTCCCTTTTATACTTCATTTCCCTGAGGTCAAGAGGTTCTCAATGGAATGTCCATGCTCTCCACATTTAGGATAGAATACAGGAAATATGTCTTACTCCGACTGTTCCCCAGATGAGGTTCCCCCAATTTATTATGATCTTGGATGAGGTACCCCAAATTGTAATGCTCCTGGGTGAGAATGTGGCAAACTGGATAAAAGGTTGGTTTTGTAACAGGAAACAAAGGGTAATGGTTGATGGATGCCCTTGCGAATGGAATGTTGTCTCAAGTGGTGTTCCACAGGGCATGGTGTTGGGATCCTTGCTGTTTGTGTTATATATTAACAATTTGGATGTGAACGTGGGGGGCATGATTGGGAAATTTGCAGATGACACAAAGATTGGTCGAGTAGTGGATAGTGTAGAGGATAGCCATAATCTCCAAAACGATATAGATGGGTTGGTGGAGTGGGCGGTAAAGTGGCAGATGGATTTTAACATAAAGAAGTGTGAGGTCATACGTTTAGGGAGGTCAAAAAGTTACAGAGATTACACAATAAATGGGAATATACTAAGAGGGGTAGATGAAATGAGAGATCTTGGCGTACAAGTACACAGGTCCCTGAAGGCAGCAGTTCAAGTAGACAAGGTTGTAAAGAAGGCATATGGAATGCTCTCCTTCATTGGCAGAGGTATAGAATATAAAAGTAAGGATATAATGTTGGAATTGTATAAAACACTGGTGAGGCCACAACTAGAGTATTGTGTGCAGTTCTGGTCACCACATTACAGGAAGGACGTAATAGCTCTGGAGAGAGTGCAGAGGAGGTTTACAAGAATGTTGCCAGGGTTAGAAAAGTGTAACTACCAGGAGAGATTGGATAGGTTGGGGTTATTTTCCTTAGAACAAAGAAGGCTGAGAGGTGACTTGATTGAGGTGTACAAAAGTATGAGGGGAATAGATAGAGTGGACAGGATAAAATTGTTTCCCTTGATGGAGAATTCTAGAACCAGGGAACATAGATTCAAGATAAGTGGCAGAAGGTGTAGGGGGGACATGAGGAAGAACTTATTTTACACTGAGGGTAGTGGGTGCCTGGAATTCACTGCCCAAGTTGGTGGTAGAGGCAGAAACTTTAAACTCTTTTAAAAAGTACCTGGATTTGCACCTAAAGTGCTGTAAGCTGCAGGGCTAAGGGCCGGGTGCAGGAAGGTGGGATTAGAAAGGGCACCTGGGTGTCCTCGGGCTGGCATGGACAAGATGGGCCGAATGACCTCCTTCTGTGCTGTAACTTTTCTATGGTTCTATAGTTCTATGAAATGGCTCCCTTTCTTTATTCAACCCCCTCGGTTGGTTGCAACAAGGTTAATTTAAAAAGGATCCCTTCCCTCATGGATACCTTTTCCCAGTCCAAATGTATTTCTGTTTTAAAAGGAGCCAAATTAACCAGGCTGTCTTGAGTCAATGAAAGAGTGAGTTTTTTTAAAACACAGCACACATACACATGGATTAGAAATGAGAAATTGAGTCCAAAAATAAAAGTTAAAAATAGATGAATTTGCTCTTTGGCTTGTCCGTAAGAAGTAGATGGTGAAACATTGTGGCCATTAAGTTGGGTGATTGCAGTAGTGCTGCCTTTGGCAGTTGAGCAGTTGGTTTGGAGATTCTTGGTTCTGCAGGTCAGCTGAAAGGAGTTCTCCTGTTTCCTTTTCAACTGTGGCTTTGCTGACTTGTGACTTGCCTCCAGCGATCAGAGAGAGAGAGACTTTTTTACCTGCAAGCGTAGGGTTGCCCAATTGGTGTTCTTCAGCTGTGACCTTCACAGCACATACACACACCAGAACAGAACACAAGACTAGCACACCGAACTAGGGCTGCAGTGGCTTTTTTAAAGCCCCTTTCCTTGTGTATTCTTAGATGGGAAAAAACAAACATGACTTTCACCCAGATCTGTTTTCTTTTCAACTCAATTCAAGTTCACAGTCTGGGATATAACTCAACAGGAGATGGTTTCAGCTGAGATGGCAATAATTTTCTATTATCTCTACAACCACAGGAGATTACAGTTCAGTTTGCATTGTATCTTTTCCTTTGAAGTGCCTCTGTCTGAGGTGTCCATGTCACACCTTTTAGGTGCGACATTCCTAACTAGTCCCAACTATCTAAACTAGTTGGTCAAGTAATCCACATAGGAATTTTCCAGTAAGTGGTTACTTTACAGTGTCAGCCAGCTTTTGCTTGTATGTTCTTTTTCAAAAAATACCTGTTTTACTTAAAAATTCAATATGTCCATAAAAAATTCAGGGATAGGATCCGTGGTCATGCCACTTCCCCACAGAATGAATTAAATGGTTACAAAAAGAGAGAAAAAATAACACCACACACACACACACACACACACTCATTCTTCTAGCCTTAGTCTATATTATCTTTTCAGTTGCAACCAAGTCTCTTTAAGTTTGGACAGGGTGTCTGCAATGATATTTGATTTCCCAGCAATGTGGTGATTTTTAGGTGGTACATTTAGTGAAGCAAACTCCAACAGAATAACCTGGCATTCTGTGTCTAAATTTTTCCACTAAAGTAAATGGGTTGTGGTCAGTATAGACTGTGGTCTCTCTATATCCATTTCAGACGCATATCTCAAGGTGTTTGAGAGCCAATAACAAACTGAGGGTTTCCTTCTCTACTGTGGAGTACCGTTTCTGATATTTGTTTAGTTTTTTTTTGAGAAGTACCCAAGTGCTCTCTCTATCCCTGATTTGTCTTTCTGGAGGAGGACAACCACTACCCTGGTGTCATTCAAATGCTTTGTTAAAGTTCAGAGCTGTAAGCATAGGCTCGCCTATTAAAGTGGCTTTTGAAAGCTGTCTGGCATTTCCCAGTCCACAATATATTTATTTTTTTCTGTAGTAGGTCTGTCAGCAGGACGCTACTGTGCTGAAATTTGGGACGAACTTGTGGTAGAACCCACACATAACCAAGAACCTCATGATTTCCTGTTTCGTTGTGGGAATGGGTAACTGTGCCACTGCTTGTGCCTTTGCAACCCTGGGCAGTACTTGTCTTTGACTGACCGCGTGTCCTAGACAGGTCACCTGAGCCTTAGCAAACTCGCTCTTTGCGAGATTGACCACTAGGTCAGCTGACTGTACTTTCTGGAAGAGGGCTTTCAGTTGCTGTAATTGAGATTCCCAGGTGTCGCTGTACATTAGCAGGCCACCTAAGTGCACTGTGCAACTGGATAAGCCCACCACTACCAGGTTCATCAGCCTTTGAAAGGTGGCTGGGGCATTTCGGAGTCCAAATGGCATGACTGCACTGGTATAACCTATCCAGAGTTATGAAGGCAGAGATATCCTTCACGCGGGCTGTCAAGGGAACCTTCAAGTATCCCTTGAATAAATCTATTTTTGTAATGTAGGCTGCTTTACCTACCCTATCCATGCAGCCTTCCAGCCGGAATCGTGTAGGAGTCGGCTCTGGTCACTGCATTAACTTTTCAGAAGTCAATGCAGAACCTTGTGGAGCTGTCCAGCTTGGGCATGAGCGCAACTGGGGAGCTCCAGCTACTGTTGCTTGCCTCTATTAGTTGGTGCTCCAGCATGTAGTTAATCTCCTCCTGAACCTGGGCCAGCTTTCTCTGTGCCTAGACAATAGGGTTGTTGCCTTATGAGAAGGGTGTCACCCACATCCACATCATGTAGAGCTAGTGTGGTGCAGACTTGCTTGCCCTGTGTAAGCCTTTAAATGCAGTGAGCAGCCTCGTCAAATCGGCTTGCTGTTCTATGTTTAGGTGGGTGAATAGGGAGTCTATTCCCGCTTGGTGGCAGGCACTGGGGATGATTTGGAGTCCATCTGCAGCGAGGCAGTGGACGTCCTTGTGCCCCCCACCAAGTTGCCCCCCTCCTTCCCACTGAGGAACTCTGGGATTTCTTATAGTCCAGCTGCCCCTCGACCACTGGCTGGAGCTTATGCTGTTTGTCCAGTCTGGACTGAATGGCTTCTTCAATGAGCTCCTGAGGAAGTGAAAGGACACGTGGGCCTCCCCTCTCTCCGTGCACTGTGGCGATGGTGATGGGAGCAGTACGCTTCGGACATAAAGGTGACCATAGCCAGCCTCAACATCAACGGCAGCAGGGACACAGTTTCCAGAACTTCTCGGTCCTCAGGGACGGGATGCATGCTGGGTGCTTCCTGCAGGGAACCCATACTGTTCTGGGATACGAAGCCACGTGGCTCCTGGAGTGGTGAGAAGGGGTCTACATGAGAAACCTAGCTTCGGATTCTGGCGGGGTGGCTACCTTGTTGGCCCCACATTTTCAGCTGGAGATCTTGGGAGTCAAGGAGCCGGTGCCAGGCCAGTTGCTGCACCTTACTGTGCACCTGGGGGGCACGGCGCTTCACTTTGTGAACGTGTACACCCCCATGTACACACAGCAGCAAGCGAGTTTCTTTAAAGAAGTGTCCACTCATCTTAGCTCCATCAACGTTGGCCAGTGCATCAGCTTTGGCATGGTGGGGGTGTGATTTTAACTGTAACCTTGGGACCAGGGACCGTCACGGTGCCCAGCACCACACACTAGGGGTGGGCAAGTTGACCTAGTTCTGTCCTTCGACTTGGTGGATGTCTAGCGACATCTCCCTCCTGACTCCAAGGTGTTCACTTTTGTGTCCGCTGCTTCTAGACTCGACTGCCTTTACATTTTCAAGGCATTCGCGTCCTGCGTTCCATCGGCCTCTGTGCAGCAGGTGCCGTGCTCAGACTACCGTCTGGTGTGGGCGGAGCTCACTCTGTTCTGCGCTCGGATGGGGTCCGCGTACTGGCACTTTAACAACCTGCTGCTGGAGGACGAGTGGCTCCTGGACTCGTCCCGTTGTTTCTGGGCCGGCTGGAGAGGGAAGTGGGGAGGCTTCCCCTCCTTGAGGCTATGGTAGGACGTGGGCAAGACTCATGTCCACGTCTTCTGTCAGGAGTACACGAGGGGGTCGACGAGGAGGCGGAGATTCAGAGTCGAGGAGTTGGAGAAGGAAGTGCTTGACCTGGAGGCACATCTCGGCCAGCCCAATGCAGACCCGGCTCTGTGGCTGGTGTACGAAGAGAAGAAGGGCGCGCTGCGGGACCTGTAACTCATTGGGTCTCATGGCGCATTCATGAGGTCGTGGACCCGATTCCTCTGGGACCTGGACCACGGCTCCCCCTACTTCTACTCACTGGAAATAAGGCACGGGGTCCGTCAGCAGCTCCTCATGCTGCTGGCCGACGACGGATCCCTTGTCTCAGATCTGGAGGGCATCAGGGCCATCGCCCGAGACTATTACACTGACTGCTCTCTCCGGATCCGTCCAGCGAGGATGCTCGCAGAGTTCTGTGGGAGGACCTGCCGCAGGTCGGCCTGGAAGGTGCCGGAAAGCTTTGACTCCCCTGTAAGTCTGGGGGAGCTGACCGGCGCCCTCGACGGTCTCTCAAGGGGCAAATCCCCGGGGCTGGACGGGCTGACTGCGGAGTTCGTCAGGGTGTTCTGGGATGTCCTGGGGAGCGACTTCGCGGGGGTCCTGGGGGAGAGTGTCGTGACTGGGGAGATGCCCCTCTGCACCATGCAGGGCTGTGATTGCCCTGCTGCCGAAGAAGGGGGATCTTCGCCTCCTTTAAGAACTGGTCTCCCTCCTCAGCACGGATTACAAGATCTTTGCCAGGGCAATGTCTCCTCGCCTTGGCACCGTGCTGGGCCATGTAATCCACCCTGGCCAGTCCTACATGGCCCCGGCCCATTCTATTCATGACAATATCCATCTGGTCCAGGATCTGATCCACCTTTCCCAGAGGACTGGTCTGTCGAGCACCTTCCTGTCTCTTGACCAGGAGAAGGAGTTCAACAGGGTGGATCATGAATATTTATTTGGGACTCTGCAAGCATTCGGGTTCGGGACGCATTTCATCGCCCGGATCTGACTTCTGTACACTGCCGCAGAGTGTCTAGTTAAGGTTAACAGGTCCCTGATGACTCCCCTTCACTTTGCGAGAGGAGTGCATCAAGGCTGCCCCCTGTCTGGCCAGTTGTATTCTCTCTGTGTGGAGCCTTTCCTGCGTCTCTTGTGGGGGAGGTTGTTGGGATTGGTTCTGCGCGGGCCGGGCATTGGGGTGGTCCTCTCGGCTTACGCTGATGACGTACTTTTAATGTTCACCAACCCGGCTGACCTGCAGAGGATGTGCGAGTGCCAGGAGATCTACTCTGCCGCGTCCTCTGCCAGGATCAACTGGGAAAAGTGTTCTGGACTCCTGGTCAGTCAGTGGCAGATGGATCCCCTGCCCGAGGAGCTCAGGCCTTTTACCTGGAGCAGGACCAGCCTCCTCTACCTGGGGATCCACCTCTGCCCTGCTGAGGAATCCTGGTTGATGAACTGGCAGGAGCTGGAGGCCAAAGTCACCACTCGCCTGTGGCACTGGACAGGACTGCTCCGAGTGCTGTCTTACTGGGGCCAAGTGCTGGTCATAAACCAGCTGATTGCCGCCATGTTGTGGTACCGGCTGGTCACTTTGACCCCCTCCCCCGGACTTTATCACAAAAGTCCCGAGATTGC
The DNA here is from genome assembly GCF_964194155.1 of Cetorhinus maximus. Taxonomy (NCBI): domain Eukaryota; kingdom Metazoa; phylum Chordata; class Chondrichthyes; order Lamniformes; family Cetorhinidae; genus Cetorhinus; species Cetorhinus maximus. Next base: position 37,165,043 of record NC_135879.1, on the reverse strand, counting down.
TCGTTGACTTCTGGGACAAAAGGCTGCACTGGGTCACTGCTGAGGTTCTGACTCTCCCGCTTGGGGAGGGCGGTCAGGTGCTGGTGTGCCTACGCACCCAGGTGGCCACTTTCCGTCTTCAGGCCCTGCAGCGATACCTTTACGTCGAGCCTCCTCCGAGATGGAGTGTCCTGGCGACGTATTTCTTCCGCCAGGTGCACGGCCTGAATTATGCTGTGCAGCTCCTGTTTATAGGCCTGAGGGATCTTCGTGGCTCCTTGCAGGCATGTCGGGAACATGGTCACCTCATGCCGCAGCTCTCCCCCGTCAGGAGTAGAAGCTATCATCAGAGAACTGCTGCTCAGGAATCTACAAATCTATTGTTTCAGGTAGCTGGCAGAAGGGAGGGCTGTAGCAGCTGGGGTGACCAGAATCGGGGATGTGCTGGGTGGCAGAAGAGTGGGCTGGATGATTTCACAGGAATTGCTGCATCGTGCTTCGGTGGACGGCCAATGCCATCCAAGCCCTCAGGACAGTCGTGCTCGGTCATACCAGGTCTCCAGGAGGTGCAGGTGCAGAATTCCACATTGGCCCAAACCTTGAACCCTCCCTCAGGAGCCGGAGCCTGCAACTTGAGTCGTCTTGTAGAAATGCCCTCCGTGTCCTTTAGCACGGCGCGGAGGAGTTTCCTGTATGGGCTGCTGCTGCACACCCTTCACCTTCTTGCCCTCGCCCACTGCCCGGACACATCTTGGTGTGCTTTGTTGCCATCCAGTGGCAGAGGTTCCCAGTGGAGGGCTCTCTATACGGGAGTCCTCTTCCTTACCATCAGGGACCTGCGGTGGAGGTTGTTGCACACAGCAGTCCTATACAACTGCAGATTGTGTGGGTTCACAGACTCCCAAGACGCCTGGGTGTTTTGCGGCCTTGTGGAGTCCATGGACCACGTGTATTTCACTCGTTGTAGGCTGCACTCTCTCTTTATTTATTTGAAAAACTGTTTGCTTTTGTTTTGTTTGCACTTCAGTCCCACCCTCCTGATCTATGGGCACCTGCTGCGGAGGGGGCCGGGAGAGAGGAGGACCTCCTTGTCAACCTGCTCCTGGGCCTGGCAAAATTGGCCATCAACAGGTCCAGGCAGCGGGCGATCGAGGGGGTTGTCCGACCCGACTGCCTGCCCCTTTTCTGCTGCCGGGTGTCCCTGGAAAAGGAGCAGGCAGTGTCCGCTGGCACCATTGAGGCCTTTCATGCTTGATGGCCACCACGGGGGCCGGGGTGTTTTATTGACCCCTTTAATCATGTTTTAATTTGATGTTTGTAAGTTTCCTTTGAGATTTTGCTTTTTTTTTTGCAGCATACCTTTAAAGGGCTGTCTTTTAATTTGCCCCTTAATTTGTTAATTTAGTCTCTTTGGTTTTTCAATAAAAAAGTCATATGGAAGTTGTTATAGGCTGCGCCCCCTTCTTAGTTATTTGAAAAATCTTTTACTTCTGTTTTGTTTGCACTTCAATCTCAAGGTCCTGATCTTGGGGCACCCGGCGCGGAGGGGTCTGGGAGGCAGGAGGACCTCCTCGTCAACCTGCTCCTGGGCCTAGCCAAATTGGCCATCAACAAGCCTAGGCAGCGGGCAGTCGAGGTGGTCGTAAAGCCCGGCTGTCCACCCCTCTTCTGCAGCTATATTCGCGGCCGGGTCTCCCTGGAGAGCGAGCACACGATGTCCGCTGGCGTGATTGAGGCCTTCCATGCTCGGTGGGTACCAGGGGGACAGGGGTGTTTTATCGACCCCTTTAATCATGTTTTATTTTGCTGTTTGTAAGTTACCATTAAGATTTTGCTTTTCTTTTTGCAGTTTCCCTTTAAGGGGCTGCCTTTTACTTTGTCCCTTGTTTTGTTAATTTACTTTACTTGGTTTAATTAAAAGGGTCATTAGCCCTTAAATCCAGTGAGCAGCCTCGTCAGGTCTGCTCGCTGTTCTGCACTTAGGTGGCTGAATAGGAAGCCTAAGTTCGCTAGTATCTCGGTGTTGGTTAGCTGGATAGTAGGGGGTTCAATCTGGGCCTCACCCATGTTTCCCTCCAATTCATCCCAATGCTACCGTCATCCTCTAGGTCAGTGGCAATGGGGCAGACCGTTACCTGCCTGTCCCCGTCTCGGCTGTGATATTGCTTTATCATGTTGATATGACACAGCCTTTGCATTTTCCCCCAACCTGGGGTCTCAATTGGATAGTTAACTTCCCCGAACTTCCTTGTTACGCTGTATAGGCCACTGAACCAGGCTTTTAAGGGTTCACCTGATATTGGTAGGAGCACTAACACATAGTCTCCTGGCTGAAAGGTTCGGGCCCTGGCATATTTGTCTGCCAGGTTTTTTCATAGTCATCTGGGAGATTTTCAAGTGTTCTCAGGCCACATCACAGGCTCTCATGAGTTGCTCCAGGAACACTGCTACGTAGTCTAACATGGAGACTTCCACCTTCTGTTCTAAAAACCTCTCCTTGATTAGTTTCAGAGGCCCTCGCACTTGGTGCCCGTAAACTAATTCAAATGGAGTAAAACCGGTGGACTCATTGGGTGAGTCCCTGGGAGCAAACAGAAGAAAACCTAGTCCTTTATCCCAGCCATGGGGATACTTGTGGCAGTATGCTCTGACCATTGTTTCTAGGATCTAGTGGTGTCATTCTAGTATCCGCTGTGACTGCGGGTGATATGCTGAAGGCTTCAGCTGGGTCACGCCCAGGTTACCCGTGACTTCGTGGAATATCATGGACGTGTAATTTCATCCCTGATCCGACTGGATCTCAGTGGGTAGATCATACCTGGTAAAGAATTGGGTCATTTCCCTCCCCACTGTTTTGATAGATATGGTTCTCAGGGGAACAGCCTCTGGAAAATGGGTAGCTGATGGTGAAGATATACCTGAGGCCCCCTTTTGTTTTGGGCAGGGTCCCCACACAGTCCACTAACACCTGGCTGAATGGTCCCCCAAAAGCTGGCACATGAATCATAGGTGCAAGTTTTATTGCAGGTTGGGGTTTTCCCACAACCTGGCAAATGTGGCAAGTTCTGCAAAACCTTACTACATCTCCGTCAGTAGAAATGCTGACTGATGTGGGGTGGGTTTTGTATATACCAACTTGCGCAGCCAACGGAATTTCGTGAGCTATCTACCTGGCCACTCTCCACTCCTCGTTTGCAGGTCTGTGAAGGGGTCTCCATTTCCTCATTAGCACCTCATTTTCAATGTAGTAGCTTTTAGGGACTGCTTCTGCCTCAGCTTCAGTGCCAGCAATCTGTGCTAATGTTTTTAACAGCGGGTCAGCTTGCTGGGCCGTTACCAAGGGAGATCTATTTATTACCTCTTTAGCGACTTCTAGACTCCCGAAAAAGGTTTCAGATAATCAGACCGTAGGGCCTTCTGTCTGCAGTGCTACTTCAGCCTCCACTGACGAAGCTTGTCTGGCCATATACCGGATTACCACAGTTGGGGAAAATGCCAGGCAATTCCTCCTGCAACTGTTCTGTCTCCCTGACCTCAGTGGGCTTCTAGGACAACCCCTTCAATTGCCTGCTGCCTGGATCTGTTAATGGCCAATTTGGCCAGGCCCAGGAGCAGGTTCACAAGGTTCACTGGGGATGCTGTTACCTTTGATACTGCCAGGTCATTGCCAAGGAGCAGGTTGATCCTGTCCACAGGCAAACTGGGGGTGACTCCCAGGGTCACTGGTCCTGACACAAGGTCGCACTCCAGTTGCACCAGGTATAAGGGGATGGGCATGTACCCACCTTCAATCCCCTTTACAAGCACCTTGGCACTTATGGCAATCTCTGGAATTCCATGCCTTTTCCCAGCAGTAGAGTCTGGCTGGCCCTTGTGTCCCTCAGTATTACTACAGGCTTACTCGCTTCACCCTGGGGAAATGTGGCCACCCTTCCTTTGGATACAAAATCTCAGTAACCCTCAGGGATTTGTTTAACCTCATCTGCACCCTCGGGAGTGCCTTTACAGGGACACGCAGCCACAGTCAGTGCCATAGTCCAGTCAGCTATGCTCTCTGACTGACTCCCATTCTCTGCACGGGGAGTATGTTAAAAAAAATATGTATCAGTCCTTTGGCTTGTCCATGAGGTGTAGAAGGGGAAACATTGTGGCCATTAAATTGGGGTGATTCCAGTAGTGCTACCTTTGGCAGTTGAGCAGTTGGGTTGGAGATTCTTAGTTCTGCAGGTTAGCTCAAAAGAGTTGTCCTTTTTTTTGACTGTGGCTTTGCTGATTTGTCACTTGCTTCCAGCAATCAGACAGAAAGAGTTTTTTTTAACTTGCAAGCGCAGGGTTGCCCAGTTGGTGTTCTTCAGCTGTGACCTTCACAGCACAAACACACCAGAACAGAACGCAAGACTAGCACACTGAACTAGGGTTGCAGTTGGCTTTTTTAAAACCCCTTTCCTTGTGTATTCCTGGAAGGGAAAAACAAACATGACTTTCACCCTCATCTGTTTTCTTTCAAACTCAGTTCATGTTCACAGTCTGGGATATAGCTCAACAGGAGGTGGTTTCAGCTGAGATGGTAATCATTTTCCATTAGATCCATAACCACTGGCAATTACAGTTCAGTTTGCATTGTATCTTTTCCTTTGAAGTGTCTCCGTCTGAGGTGGCCATGTCACACCTTTTAGGTGTGGCATTCCATTCTCTCTGTCCTAGTTGGTTAAGCAATCCACATAGGAATTTTCTAGCAAGTGGTTACCTTACAGTCTCAGCCAGCTTTTGCTAGTCTGTCCTTACTAAAAAACACCTGTCGGAATTAAAAGTTCAGTATGTCCATAAGTAATTCGGGGATATGGTCTGTGTCTTAGCTTGAATAGATTCCGCAAATTAGGGACTTCTGAATGTTAGTAATGCATCTGAGAGTTTGAGCCCTTAATACAACAGTAGAAGTATATCTTGTTGAAATTCGTCCAAGTTCAGTTCATTAAGGTGTAACTTTATATGCTTCACTAGACAGGAGTGCAAAGCAGTGAGGGGACTGTAGCTCTTTATTGGCCTAATTATTGGGGGTAATTTCAACTCATTGCTCGGTGAAAATCGAGCAAAGTGTAAAGCCGTTTTTCTATCTTCCATTTGTCAGCTTGCAATAAAAATTAACCTGACCTCCAGTGGGTTATTTTTTCTAGTTTTAGCTGAGCTGAGATGAACCTCTGAACTAAATCCAGCTCACTCAGCCTCAATTAACACCTAAATCATGAGCTATGCCTGAATGCTTCATTCATATCTACAGGAATTGTTCACATAATGTTCAAAGCCTTCCAACTTAATCAAAAGAGCTGTGGTTTAGGCATTTACTTTGCACAGGTTGGCTTGTCCCCTCTTCTCTCTCTCTCTCTCTCTCTTTTTATGTCAGCGCCTCTTTTTATGTTTCGATCTGAATTTTGCTGAACTTTAATATGGCATTAATTCTGAATTAAATCGAATTGTAACTCTTATGTGGTACTTATTTTTCTTTAAATTGCTGGTAAGAGAACTGGGACAAAGCTTTGCTTGTTCAAAGCTTCATTTCGTAACATTCACTTTGAAGGTAATGTGTTTGGATTGTGGTGAAGACTTAAAGTACATTGCCCAACATCTTGAACAGGAAGCATTCCTGAAGGATGTAACTGCTTATTTATACAATGATAAAGTTGTGAAACTTCTTGATAAGAACAACCACGTGTTGTGACAGCCAACAGCCCTTTTCGGCATCGAGGCTTTGAATCTAGGAAGTGAACCCAGCTGGCAATAGCCTTGAGATAAGAGGTAATCTGGCACGGAGGTATGGAGGAGCAGATAAATGGTGACCAGCTCCATTGTAACAGACGGACTGGAAGCTTAGGAAAAACATTTTGAAGCAGTTTATTTCTTTAACTTTCTTTGTGCTGAACATTAAATGTTCTTCTAATGAAGAAGTCATGAACCACCAAAATGATGGTTTAACTGAGTACATAAATTTTTGTCACTTCTAACCCAGGCTGAAAACAGAAGCAAAATTAATTTCAGATTATGAAGCTGCTAGGAAGGATCAAATTTTAACAAAATATTGTTTTAGTTTATTTTGCATCTTATTGTGTGGGGGTGCAGCTGTACTAGTGTAATAAGGATAAGTTATACCCTATGGTTGTTATGAGTACAGTAACCTAGGGCTGAATTTTCCCCCGGTTGGGGGGGGTTGTGCGGGGGCGGGCGGGATCGAGTGTGAAACCAATCGGTGCCCCCGACTGGATCCGCTCCGCCATTTTATGTGGACGGGCCAATTGAGGCCCGCCCAGTGTGATGCTCGCCCGGAAGTGAGCATCATGCGTGCAAAAGAGCGCAGAAATCTCCCTAAGGCACCTCTGTACCTCAGGGAGATCAGTTTAAGGTTTTAAAATTCAAATAAAGGGGAAAAAAAAGCTTTTAAAACATGTCCCCTCATGTGACATGAGCTGGGACAAGTCAATGAATTTTTAAAATAATTTTCATTGAATTTTAAAACACTTCATGAAACCTCATCCCACCCATGGATTTCATGCAAATACAAAGGCCGCCTGGCCTATTCACTGGCCGCCAAACTTAAGGTTGGATGGGCAGCTCATTTAACTGTTTCAATTAGTTTTTAACAAGCCACAATAGGCTTTTGACAGTTCGGTAGGCGCGCAGTCAACTCGGCTGCGTGCCCGCCGAACTGAAAATCTGAATGACGCGCAGTGATGTCGGGACGCACGCCCAACGTCACCGCACATCATTGTATGCCTCGGCGAGCAGGCCCCGCTCCCGCCCCCGCTTGCCGACCCGAAAATTTTTCTTGTAGTAAAATAAACTGGTCTACTCAGAGATTTCCTATTGCAGTTCAAGAATGATAACAACTTGTATTTATAAAGGACCTTTAATGTCCTAATACCCCAAGGACCATCACAGGAGCATTACAACATCATATTTAACACCAAGCCACAGAAGATATTTTTAAGGCGTGTCTTAAAGTTGGGAGCGATCAGGTAGAGCGACAGCGAGATTTATGGAGGGAACTCCAAAGCTTGGGGACAGGCCACTGAAGGCATGGCCAGCAATTGTGCAGTGAAGAAATTCAGGGGTGCTCATGAAAAATGCAGAAATCTTTGAGGGTTACAGAGATAGGGAGGGCAGAGGCTGTGGCATGATTTAAAATAAGAATGAGGGTTTCAATATGGAGACCAGGGGTCAATGTAGGTCAGTGAGCAGTGAGCTTGGATCATTCCTAGGAGTGATGCGCAAACAGGACTTGATGCAAATTAGGATGTGGGTAGCAAAATGACAGCCAACATTGCATTCAAACCGCTGCAGAAACAAGGCATAGAGTACCAAGTGGTGGAAAAGTGTTCCCAATACAGGATAAAAAGCATATAAGGGTTCACCACTGGTATTCTGTGTACACTTTGCAGATTGATGTAGAATATCGAGAGCAGCAAACCAACTGTGTTCTTGAAATGAATGTGGACATTGGGTTTAACCGCTAGGATTGCCTGCCATTCAATTTCTTTATTGATTGAGAGGGTAGAGTCTTGCAAGGTGCAGGCCCTCTCATCAAATTTATTGCTGGGCCAAATTAACTGCGCTGGTTTGGGGAAAGGTAAGTGAGTTTTCTCTGGAGCTTGCCAAGCTGAGCTATGATATTCCATTAGCAATCAGCTGTCATATGATAATGGAAATATGGGATGGACATGTATCTTACTGTTTTGTTTATTTTATTACTTAGTTGATTGGGACAAAGCCCATAGGACTTTTCCTCAAAATATTAAAGTGGTAGGTTAGAGCCCATTATACTTTAGATTGTAAGATCTGTGGATGGAATAAGCATAATTGCTAAATTTTCTTGTTTGATGCTTTCTTACATTTTTATTGCAAGTTAGGCATTAGCTCTATAGAGCAACTGAAGTTGCCAATGGTGACAGCCAGAACCAGGGTCTCCTAAGCATTAATAAAAACAGAAAATGCTGGAAACACTCAGCAGGTTATGGATGCATCTGTGGAGAGAGAAACAGAGTTAACATCTCAAGTCTGTGACCTATCGTCAGAACAAGGAAAAGTTAGAAATGGGACAAGGAAAGGAACGAAGAAACAAAAGATCCCATCACCATTCCCTTTGGCCCTGTAAGACTAATTATTTTGTCCTTCAATCTCTCCAGTTTTCCAGCCTATCACAGACCTCAATTTTGCCCTTGTCCCACCCACCCCTTGCTCAAAGCCTATTACATTTCTAACTTTCCCCAGCTCTAATGAAAGGTCACAGACCTGAAGCATTAACTCGCTCCACAGATGCTGCTGTAACAGGCCGAGTGTTTCCAGCATTTTCTATTTTTATTTCAGATTTCAGAAGGCAAACAAAGCAAGGGAATACTCAATAAACAGGAGGCTATTGAGAGGGGTTGAGGAAGTGAGAGACTTTGGAGTGCATGTCCACAGGTCCCTAAAGGTGGCAGGACAGGTGGATAAGGTGGTAAAGATGGCATATGGATTACTTTCCTTTATTGGGCGAGGTATTGAATACAAAAGCAGGGATGTAATGCTGGAACTGTATAAAACGCTGGTTTGGCCACAGCTGGAATTTTGTGTAAATTTCTGCTCACCACATTACAGGAAGGACATAATTGCTCCGGAGAGAGTAGAGACGAGATTTACAAGAATGTTGCCAGGGCTTGAAAATTGCAGCTAAGAGGAAAGGTCAGATAGGCTAGGGTTGTTTTCCTTAGAACAGAGGAGGCTGAGGGGTGACCTAATTGAGGTGTACAAAACCAAGAGGGGCCCAGATAGGGTAGACAGGAAAGACCTTTTTCCTGTAGCTGTGAGGTCAGTTATCAGGGGACATAGATTTAAGGTAATTGGGAGAAGGATTAGAGGTGACAGGAGGAAAATCTTTTTCACCCAGAGGGTAGTGGGCATCTGGAATTCATTGCCTGAATTGGTGGTTGAGGCTGAAATGCTCAACTTATTTAAAAGGTACCTGGATCTTCACCTGAAGTGCTGTAATCTGCAAGACTATGGACCAGCTGCTGGAAAGTGGGATTAAAATGAGTGACGAGTTTATTTTTTTCTCTTCTTTGGCCGGCGGAGACACAATGGTCTGAATGGTCTTTTCTGCACTGTAACTTCTCTATGATTCTATTTCTAGCATCCACAGTATTATCTATTTTGATTTTCCTAAGCATTCCCACTTTTCCAATTGCTTCTCAAGCCATCTTCTTTCCTTGTTTGCAATGACCATTCAGATGTCATTACTCTAGCCAAGGAAACCGATGTTTGCATCGAGGTAAATTATAACACTTCTAGAGCCAAGATGAATGGGTCACATCATGGGCTTTTTTTCTCAATAGCCTTATTAAATCAGAACTAACGTAAGTGAGCATGTATTTATCTTCTGTTTAATTCTGTTATATCAGTCAGTAATGATTTGGTTATTGCTTAACCAATAGTTGGGATGTTAATGTTCTGTGCAGTCTTAGTGACAAAGGCAAATAACATCTATTTTGGCAGATTCACCATTGATGAAGTTGAGAAACAGAATTAATGCATTCACCCTCCCTCGGGGATCCCTTGTAAAGCTTTAGTGATGACAATTCATTTTTCATGACCTAATGATGGTGCCTCTGAGGAGATTGCATATCCATGTCAGCAGCCCATCAGATATGTAATGAGAGGCCAGCCTCCCAATGAGTCGCAGTTCCTGTACCTTATTGAGCTCTCGAGAAATGCTAAGAGCTTCTGCATTAATTTTGCACTCATTACCAGCAGGATAATTCTATTTTCGAACAAAGAGATTGAGAATGTAACTTGCTCTGAGTAAAAATTAATGAACAGATTGCAGGTTGGTGCAGCTTCTCAAGGATTTTAATGAGATTTAACATTACAAAAGTGGCATAACTCAGCCATTATCAAAACTTGACTTTACTTCTTTCTTTATGATAAGTGGAATGTTAAACGTTCAACGGGGGAGTTGAAATAGATTATGTCGAAACTGTATCTACTACAAATGGAAACCTCAAAAGAACAAGGGAGGAATTCATAAGCTTTGATTAATATTTTTAGGTGTTTCATAAAAATCAGTTTTACCTGAAGATGCATAATATATAAACAGTGTGAAGTCTATTTGAAATACATCATTTTGTTGAAGGCACCAAGCTACATGGCCAGATGATTAATGTGGTGGAGATTTGTAACATTCATTAAGATCTAAACAAATTAATTAAGTTGGATAGGAAATGGTAGTCAGATTGTGATGTGAATTAAAGTATGAACAAAAATGGAAAAGGATTTGGTCATTACTTTTTCCCAGTTATTCAAAGTGCCTATCAGAGCAAGGCTGTCAACACCAGAGTTAATAAGGAATTTGATGGTCTCAAAGGCATTTGATTATAAATCAGAATATGCTATTGCATAAATCATCCATACAATTACAAATGGAATATTATGGAGAACTTAGGATGGCCAACCTTAAAAATAATATTGTTGAATATTAAAGAAAGGTTCGAGGAAAATGAACAGAACCGAATAGATTTTCGCTTTGTGCGGGTAACATCAGGGATATTTGTGCCACCTGCCCAAAGTATTTGCCACGGGGCCCTATTTGGTCCTCATTAGAGCCAGCAGTGTGTCAATACTGTACCAATGCTCAGAAGTAACTCACTGTTTAGGGGTGGGAATGCCATCACTCCTGAGTGGGTCTGAGCCAAAAATGGGTGAGGCGAGCGGGTAGTGAGGTGGGAGTTGGATGCAGGTGAGCCGGCAGAAGTCTGGAAGACGTTTTTCTGGCCAGAAGGAGCATTCATGCTCCTCTGCTCCTATTAAAATCTTTAAACGTTTTCTGAGCAATCTGAAGTGTTCTCTTTAAGGACCGCTAGTTAGGTAATTCAATGCCTTGTTACAATGGGCAGAGCACACTCGTTGATCTCTCAAAATTGGGGTGAGCTCCTATGTGCATTACAGGGCATTGCATAGCATATTACATGTAGGCTCTAGCACATACATGGAGGCTCCCAGGTCACCCACGCGAAGGCCAGGAGAAGATTAGTGGCAGTAATGTTTGGAATGGGAATGGAACAGTATGTGATGTACTGCCATTTTCAGCCCACTGCCACTCCATTACCATTAGGCAGAGACCATGAAAATCAGTCACAATTACTCTTTTATGTGGGCAAGCTGATAAAGCTTAAACTTGTCCTCACTAAAGGAAAGATCAACATTGGACACAATCATGCCAAAAATATGGGAGATATAAGCATGTTATGGACATTAAATTATGAATACAAAAGGAGAAAAAATGAGAACAGTATTAACAGCACCAAATGGGACTGGAGATTAGAAAGTTTTACCTAAGGTAGAAGTTAATATATGGAATAACTTCTTATCAATATCAACTAATCCTATGTTGGTTAAATCTTCTCACGCAGTGCACTATTATGAAGGGGTTAACAAATTCAAAAAAATGCCACACGAAGGGATTTCCTTTAAGGAGTAGTGACATGGTGAGAATTTCAACTGTTCCCTGATTCTGTCCTGACCCCAATCTATTTCCCTGGATTAAGAGCCATTTCCAATGTTTAACAAGCTCTTGACATGATTCTCATGACCATTAAGGTGACCCTTGTGGAAAATGCCAGTGACATTGCAGTAGCAGCAGTGTGTACCATCTACAAGATGCACTGCAGGAATTCACCAAGGTTCCCTTGACAGCACCTTCCAAACCCATGACCTCTCCCATCTAGAAGGACAAGGACAACAGATAATGGGAACACCACCACCTGGAAGTTCCCCTCCAAATCACTCACCATCCTGACTTGGAAATATATCGCCGTTCCTTCATTGTCACTGGGTCAGAATTCTGGAACTCCCTCCCTAACAGCACTGTGGGCGTACCTACACCACATGGACTGCAACGGTCCAAGAAGGCAGCTCACCACCATCCTCTCAAGGTCAATTAGGGATGGGCAATAAAAATGCTGGTCTAGCCAGCGACGTCCACATCCCATGAATGGATTAAAAAATAGGTACTGCCGTTATAGCACCTTTGGGATCAGGAATGATACTGAAGATGCAGAAGAGTCCTGAAGATTGAAGGGACTGGTCTACTGAAGAACTTGGTTTAGCTAAATGCTGGGGGTGAAGTGAAGGTAGATAATGTGAACTTCTTGGCGCCTACTACCACTTTGCACATGGATCCAGGAAGTGATAGTAAATGGCATGGTTGCTGCTGATCCAGCCCTGTTCCCTGCAGCAATATGTATGTGTAGGTGCCTAAGAATGACCAGTGGTGATTTCCGATGGGATCAGGGAGCTCGGTAAATTTTGATCCCAACTCAATGGATGGAGAGCGGAGAAAACCCAAGTTGGATGGATGACACGTTTTGAGCTCAGAAGGAACAAGAAAGAGAAATTTAAAAGAGCACTGGTCATAGTGGGTTAGCTGAAATAAGCAAAAAATATTGAGATAGAGCTGACGGAGAGGTGAGAGAGAGAGGGAGAGAGATTGAATGTCAGATAAAATCTTTTTTTCATAAGCAGACAGTTTCTAGATGAACAATGTACATTAGCCTATCATAGCTTATCTGTCCATAAATAACTACAGCCATTCACACAGCACTCAACCATTTTTTAGTTTTAAATGTCTGCATCCACTTTCCTACCAGAAAACCTATTTTTCATATCAATAATCCCTTATGTAAAGAGGGACCATCTAATACCAATCCAGTTTCTGATATTGCTACATGAAATCTGTGTCTCTACTCTGCTACAATTTAAGTTAAAGTATTATTATGAATGCTTAATATATATGTATATATACATTTGCCATGTCCCTTCAAGATCGAAAAATCTTTTCAGTCTTTCCTTAATAATCCTGTCAGTCCTGTAGATCTTCCTTAACCACTTCAAAGATTTGACTGTCTCTGTGTGCGATCAGAACTAGGCATTAGAACACTATGTGGTTTAAACATGAGGCTCTAATGACTTGATTTGTAGTATATTCGGCTTCATTTTGTCTCATTGATCATTATTTTGCAATAATATTAAGCAATGAGCCAAATAACACCCCTTGGACTTTTACAACCTCTGCCTTTGTTGTTTTAGCATTTTTGGAATATTCACGACACCCATATTCTATTTTCATGTGCAACATTGTCTGAGCTAAGTTTTATCTATTTACATATTTTGCCAATCAACAAGATTTAATCCAAAAAGGATCCCTTTCGTGGATACCTTTTTCCCAGACCCAGTTGTTCTGGTTTTGAAGGAGCCAATTTGATCACACTTTCTTGAGTTAAAGGCAAGAGTAAGGTTGTTAACTACTAAAGGCAAGAAAGGATAAAACACATGCATATATGGTCATACAGGTTAAAAGTAAGAATTTAGCTTGAAGTAAGTGAATATATATATATATATATATTTAAAAAAGTATATGGAACAGTCCTTGACTCGTGGGGAGTAGGTGATTAAGTGTTGCGGCTGTTGCAATTCAAGATTCCAGTAGAATTGACTTTGGTAGGCGAATAGTCAGTTTCGAGGTTCCACTGGAGTTCACTCAGGTGGATGAATAGTCAGTTTCAAGGTTCCAGTAGCGTTGAATTCAGTAGAGAGAGAGAGAGGTTGGGATACCTGCAAAATGGCAATTTGCAGGGGTACGATATGTGGCTGTTATTTCTGAGTCAAACTTTCAGCACTTGTTCTCTCAGAACACCCACCAACAGACAGACCCTGGGGCAGCATTCTAGCTCATGTTTAAACCCTGCTTTGTATTTTCCAAGTGGGAAGTGAATTCACAAATCTGTCTGGGCATTGCTCACAGGATTTCTTGATGAGATGATACTCATCTCTCATTATGTCCCATTGCCTCTACCGGAGGGGGCAATTAGTTCCTGGATGTCTTTAGAAGTACTTTGTTTGGCAACAGGGTGGGGTTGCATTACCTCTTAGGGAGTCACCCTGCAGCATTCCAGCCAGACTCAGGGTTTTGTCCAATATTTCCAGACATAATTCAATGATTTTTTTTCCCTTCATTATCATGACACTTCCCCTCCTCCCCAGAATGAAATGAGATTCATTCTCATTTCATTACAAAAAAGGAAAAAACTTATAAACAACAAAACACTCTCATATACACCTTCATTCTTTTAGCAATGGTCAATTTATCTTCTCAGGTGCTAACTGGGCTCCTTTAAATTCTGGATAGGGCGTCGGCAATCACATTTGATTCCCCCGAAATGTGGGTGATTTTTAAGTGGTACGGCTGGAGGAACAAACTCCAATGGAATAACCTGGCATTCTGGGTCTTAAACTTTTCCACAAAAGTTAATGGATTGTGGTCAGTGTGGACTGCAGTCTTTCTGTACCCATTTTGGACATATATCCCAAAGTGTCTGAGGGCCAGTAATAAACTGTGGGTCTCCTTCTCTACTGTGGAGTACCATTTCTGATGCTTGCTGAGATTTTTAGAGAAGTGCCTGATTGGTCTCTCTATTCCGGATTCTTCCTCCTGTAGGAGAACAGCCCCTACCCCGATGTCACTCGCATCAATGGCTACTTTAAATGCCCGATTACAGTCCAGGGCTGCAAGCACGGGCTCACCTATTAAAATAACATTCAGCTTTTCAAAGGTTGTCTGGCATTTCTTGGTCCATATTACATTTGGTTTTTCTCTGTAGTAGGTCTGTCAGCAGGGAGGCTACTTGCCTAAAGTTTGGGATGAACTTGTGGTCGAACATCCGCAAGAACCTCATGATTTCTCATTTTGTGGTGGAAATGGGGAACTGGGCTATGGCTTGTACCTTGGCAGCCCTGGGCTGTTTGACCTTCATTGTTTACTGTGACTTTACATACGCCCTTGACTTGTATGTCTGCTCCTGTATAAGTCTTTAATTTTCTATCAGTTTCTTCTAAATCCAGCTTACATTCTCTATGATTCAAGTATTGATAAGTACGGTCACCCTGCACCATAGTGGCTGCACCAGTATTCGCCTCCATTCCCATAGGTTTCTCATTCACTCTCATGGTTACATGGATAGGCTCCATTCTTCCTACCTTTAAATTATATAACGAATAAATATCAGCATCTATTACTTCAGGCATTTCAACACTGTTTATCTCATTGGGTATTTGCCTTTGTCTGACTGCCTAACTGATTCTATCTTTCCAATTTCTCATGAGGTGTCGATATCGATGGCAGAAGAAACATTTAATCTTTTTAAACTGTGTTTCATTCCATCTCTGTTACTATGAAGCCTTGCTTTTGCTACTAAGTTTTCCTTTTTAATTTCTCTGCTAACGGTGGCTGCTTCCCACTTCGGAACAAAGCTCTGCACTTTCGCGCTCTTTTTGGTTGAAGCTCCCCACCCAACATGGAGGACAGAGCCAATTTGCGCTCCTCGAATGGCTTCTGAGTCTCACACTGCGCCTTCCATTGCAAGAGCGATTTCCAACACCTTCTGAAAATCTAGATTTGTTTCAGCAAACAACCTCTTCTGAATCGCACTTTCGTTTATACCGCACACCAAACGATCTCCAAGCATATCATTGATAGAAGTACCAAACTCGGAATATTCAGTTAATTGCTTCAGACCGGCCACATAAGAACCAACTGTCTCCCCCGCAGCTCTAATTCTTGAGTTGCATTTAAACCGTTGTATGGGATCAAAACTTTTGGAGTCTTGGGTACTGGCGCTAACAGATTTTGAATTAATCCATATCTTTTACTCGCACACATGGACAGAAGGATCGCACGACTCTCCTCCTCCCCCGCAATGTCGTTCGGCTGGAAGAAGAACGCGAGGCATTCAACATAATGAAACCTGTCGACTGAGGTAGGATTGAATGGCTCCACTTCTCCAAATTGTAGCATGCTCTGAGGGAATTACTTTGACGCTTAAAAGGAAATTTTCTTTTACTTACAACTAACATGCGAGGTACGGCCTGACATTGGTCCTTCTGATTTCCTCCATTTTTCTCGCTTTTTACCTCATTTTTTTCCATGATTTTTCATGCTTTTACTCTCATCGCCAGTTTGTTGGATCCAGTGCCCTTGGTTTGTTGGGGCTAAAGGATCCGGTTGCACAGTTTGTTCGGGGTGACCGAGTCTGCATAGAGACAGAGAACAACAGGCGATCGTTGTCAGAATAAACACATGCTGTTTATTTACAAACTAAACTCTATAACGATACTTGCGTGTTCACAACATAAAACTCTGTCTGCACTCATCAGTGACTAACTCAAGACTCTCTGACATAGAGGTCGTCCGCGCTGCTCTGCTATTGGACATTAAGATCATGTGACCTTACATTACAATACTTGTCTTAAAGGTGTATTACATCTTAGATGACCACATGCAGCCTTTGCTTTTTCCTCTGATCTGGGGTCTCAGTTAGATGGTTCACTTCCCTGAGTTGCTTTGCTACACTGTACGGGCCACTGAACCAGGCCTTTGAGGGATCACCTGGTATTGGTAGGAGCATTAATACGTAGTCTCCTGGCTAAAAGGTTTGGGTCTTGGCATGTCTGTCGACTTGTCTTTTCATAGTCGGCCGGGAGATTTTCAGGAGTGCATGGGCCACATCGCAGGCTCTCATGAGCCACTCCCGGAACACGGATATGTAATCCAACACGGAGAGTTCCTTCTTCTGCTCTATAAACCTCTTCTTGATTAGTTTCAGAGGCCTTCACACTTGGTGCCCGTAAACTAAGTCGAACGGAGTAAACCCAGTGGACTCATTGGGTGAGTCCCTGGTAGTGAACAGAAGGAAACCTAGTCCTTTATCCCAGTCATGAGGGTACTTGTAGCAGTGTGCCCTGATCATTGTTTTTAGGGTTTGGTGGTACTGCTCTAGCGCCTTCTGGAACTGCGAGTGACACGCTGAAGACTTCAGTTGGGTTACGCCCAGGTTACCCATGACTTCCTGGAATATCTTGGACATGAAATTTGAGCCCTGGTCCGACTAGGTCTCGGAGGGCAGACCATACCTGGTAAAGAATTGGATCAATTCCCTCACCAGTGTTTTGGCAGAAAAGGCCCTGGGAAATGGGTAGCCACGTCCATGATGGTAAGGATATACCTGTGGCCCCCTTTTGTTTTGGATAGGGGCCCCACACAGTCCACTAACACCTTGCTGAATGGTTCCCCAAAGGCCGGCACAGGAATCACAGGTGCAGGTCGTATTGCAGTTGGGGTTTTCCTACAACTTGGTACGTGTGGCAGGGTCTGCAAAACCTTACTACATCCCAGGGGAGGTGCGGCCAGTAGGAATGTTGGCTGATGCAGGTTTGGGTTCTGCGTATACCGACATGGCCAGCCATCGGAATTTCATGAGCTAGCCGTAATATTTCCCAATGGTACCTCGGCGGCACTACCCCCTGGTGGATCACTGTCCACTCCTCGTTTGCAGGTCCGTGAGGGGGTCTTCATTTCCTCATTAGCACCTCATTTTCAATGGAGTAGCATTCAGGGTCTGCTTCTGCCTCAGCTTCAGTGTGGGCAGTCTGAGCTAATGTTTTTAACAGTGGGTCAGCTTGCTGGGCCTTTACCAAGGAAGATCTATTTATTATCTCCTTAGGGTCTTTTAGACTCCTGAAAAAGGTTTCAGGTAACCAGACTGTAGGGCCTTCTGTCTGCAGTGCCACTTCAGTTCCTCTGCTGAAGTTTGAGGGCCACAGACCAGGTTACCACAGTCAGGGAAAATGCCAGGCACTTTCTCCTGCAGCTGTTTGATCCCTTTGACCTCAATGGGCTTCTCTGAGACCACTGGAGACCTTTGATCCCGCCAGGGAATTACCGAGGAGCAAGATGGCCCTGTCCACAGGCAAACTGGGTATGACTCCCACTGTCACTGGCCCTGATACAAAGTCGCACTCCAGATGTATCTGGTACAGGCGATGGACATGTACCCTCCTTCAGTCCCCTTTACAAGTACCTTGGCACTTATGGTAACCTTTGGAAGGTCATGCCTTTTCCCAGCAGTAGAGGTTGCCTGGCCCCTGTGTCCCTCAGTATTACTACAGGTTTACTCGCCTCACCATGGGGAAATGTGGCCACCCTTCCTTTGGATAAGCAATCCCGGTAATCCTCAGGGATTTGCTTAACCTCATCCGCACCCTCAGGAGTGCCCTTTCAGGGATACGCAGCCGCAGTCAGAGCCATAGTCCGGCCTGCTATGCTCCCTGACTGACTCCCATTCTCTGCATGGGGTGTATGTGCCCTGATATAACCCAATGGTTTTTCCCGTAGCCTCTAGCAATTTGCCCGGACGTGCCCTATCTTTCGGCAGTTAAAACACACAGGCTTCTTGGCCTCATTTTTCATCTCAGCCCCACCCTTTCTGTCCTGAGGAGAGCCCCCAGGATTTTCCCCTCTCCCATGGGCACTTAGTGTCCTATCACTCTCCTCCCCCTCTATCCTTTCCAGTAGCTTGGGGGTGACTAGGGGAGGGTCTCTTCTAGAAGAAGGGTTGGTGCATCAACCCATAATCATCAGCCAGTGTGGCTGACCTGCCTGGCCCCGATACCCTCTCTTCCTCTGGTGTGTTCTTATTGGGAAGGGTGTGGAGTTTTTAACCTCCTCAAGGAGAATTATTTCACAGTGGTTTTTGTAAGTGGTTTTAAGTGCCCGCACCCACTGATCAAAAGCAAGTTGCTTAAGCCTTTCAAATTCCAGGTATGTCTGGTCAGGCTGTTTCCTGGGGGTACGGAATTTCTGACAGTACGCCTCCAGTACTAACTGATTCGCATTCAAAATAGCCCTTTCTGCTGCTTCATAGTCAGTGGCACTTTCCTCAGGCAAGAGGGAGTAAACCTCTTGAGCTTTACCTGAAAGTTTACTTTGCAGTAATAAGGACCAATGTTTGACTGGCCACTTTAACTCTTGTGCTGACCGCTCCAAAGACATAAATAAGGCTTTTTTAAAAAGTTCATTCATGGGATGTGGGCTTTGCTGGCTGGGCCAGCATTTATTGCCCATCCCTAATTGCCCTTGAGAATGTGGTGGTGAGCTGCCTTCTTGAACTGCTGCAGTCCATGTGGTGTAGGTACACCCACAGTGCTGTTAGGAAGGAAGTTCCAGGATTTTGGCCCAGCAACAGTGAAGGAACAGCGATATATTTCCAAGTCAGGATGGTGAGTGACTTGGAGGGGAACTTCCAGGTGGTGGTTTTCCCAACTGTCTGCTACCCTTGTCCTTCTAGATGGTAGTGGTTGGGGGTTTGGAAGGTGCTGTCAAGGGAGCCTTGGTGAATTCCTGCAGTGCATCTTGTAGATGGTACACTGCTGCTACTGTGCGTCGGTGGTGGAGGGAGTGAATATTTGTGGATGTGGTGCCAATCAAGCAGGCTGCTTTGTCCTGGGCAGTATCAAGCTTCTTGAATGCTATGGGATCTGCACTCAACCAGGCAAGTAGGGAGTATTCCATCACACTCCTGACTTGTGCCTTGTAGATGATGGACAGGCTTTGGGGAGTCGGAGGTGAGTTACTCGTCGCACGATTCCTAGCCTCTGACCTGCTCTTGTAGCCACAGTATTTATATGGCTAGTCCAGTTCAGTTTCTGGTCAGTGGTAAGCCCCAGGATGTTGATAGTGGGGGAGTCAATGATGGTAATGCCGTTGAACATCAAGGGGAGATGGTTAAATTCTCTCTTGTTGGAGTTGGTCATTGCCTGACACTTGTGTGGCGTGAATGTCACTTGCCACTTCTCAGCCCAAGCCTGGATATTGTCCAGGTCTTGCTGCGTTTGGACATGGACTGCTGCAGTATCTGAGGAGTTGTGAATGGTGCTGAACATTGTGCACTCATCAGCGAACATCCCCACTTCTGACCTTATGATGGAAGGAAGGTCATTGATGAAGCAGCTGAAGATGGCTGGGCCTCGGACACTACCCTGAGGAACTCCTGCAGTGATGTCCTGGCATCCACCTCTGCTTCATCAAATTTAGGGATTAGATGAGCAAACCAGGTTGCCTCAATCCTTAAGTGCAAGCTGGTGGTGTCTTCAACGGACCCAGTGGGATGCCTGCTCCTCAGCTCAAGCTGTTTTATTTGAAGCTCCCTTTCCTCTCTCTTTTCTCCCTCCTGAAATTCTCTCTTTTCCCTTTGTGCCCATTCCGGAATCTCCCTTTCCTTTTCTCTCTCCTGAAATTCTAATTTCCATTTCTCCAATTTTAAGTTCTCTACTGCTATGCTATGCATTTCATCCTCCTCACTTTCCACCTGTAGACCATTGGCCGCCTCTTTTAAAATTTCAGGTTTTCTGGCTTTCGGCCAAAATTCTAATCCAAAGCACCTCACTAACTCTTTTAACTGTTCGAGGGACAGAACTTTTAGTTCCTCAAAAGTAACTGCTTCTGGTTCAGCTAGAGAGGCACTGGCATCAAAAGTGGACATTTTAACACTACAGTCGTGTAGACTCAAGAAAGTCATTTTGCAATTTCTAAAAAATTCATTTCAAAAGGGCAATTTACTTTCCCCACTCTAATTTGTTTGTTTCGTCTGTGGGAAAAAAATATTCCAGATCCTGAGCTCTCAGTTTGTTCAAATCCTACATTAGCACTCCAATATGTTCAAATTCTACCTCCCGCCCCTCACCCCCCAGGTGAGTTTCCTCAAAGTTGCTGATCCAGGCGAGACCCCTCAATTTGTCACTGTCTGGCTGGGACGCCCCCAAATTGTTATGCCCTGGGTGAGGAAGGATGGACTGGCTCCCTGTCACCCCCCCCACCCCTGCCACCTCCATTGGTCATAACAAGATTTAATCTAAAAAGGATCCCTTTCACGGATACCTTTTTCCCAGGCCCAATTGTTCTGGTTTTGAAGGAGTCAATTTGAACAGACTTTCTTGAGTCAAAAGTAGGTTTATTAATTACTAAAGGCAAGAAAGGATAAAACACACGCATATAAGGCCATACATGTTAAAAGTAAGCATTTAGCTTGAAGTAAGTGAATATATATATGTATATATTAATATATGTATATAATATATATATATAATATGTATATATATATGTATATAATATATATATGTATATAATATATGTATATATATATGTGTGTGTATACATATAATATATATGGTGTATTTTATAAAGCATACGGAACAGTCTTTAACTCGTGAGGAGTAGGTGATTAAGTGTTGCGGCCATTGCGATTCGAGATTCCAGTAGAATTGTCTTCAGTAGGTGAATAGAAGGTTCCAGCAGTGTTGAATTCAGTAGAGGGGGAGAGAGATTGGGATACCTGCAAAATGGTGATTTGCAGGGGTACTGTGTGTGGCTGTTACTTCTGAGTCAAACTTCCAGCACTTGCTCTCTCAGAACACCCACCCCAGGGCAGCTCACGTTTAACCCCTGCTTTGTATATTCCAAGTGGGAAGTGAATTCACAAATCTGTCTCGGCATTGCTCACAGGATTTCTTGATGAGATGATACTCATCTCCCATTATCTCCCATTGCCTCGACTGGAGACCATAAGACCATAAGACATAGGAGCAGAAATTAGGCCATTCGGCCCATCGAGTCTGCTCCGCCATTCAATCAGGGCTGATAAGTTTCTCAACCCCATTCTCCCGCCTTCTCCTCGTAACCTTTGATCCCCTTACCAATCAAGAACCTCAAGAACCTAGAGGGAGCAATTTGTTTCTGGATGACTTTAGAAGTACCTTGTCTGGCAACAGGGTGGGTTGCACTACCTCTTAGGGAGTCACCCTGTAGTATTCCAGCCAGTGGCTTGTGTGTATTTTTAAAAAACTCAGGTCTTGTTTTTTAAAGTCCAGTATTTCTGTACGTAATTCGGTGTTTTTTCCTTCTTTATCATGAGAGCATGAAACGTGTCTGCTCAATGGTCGGAAGGGCCGGGCGGGGGCAGGAGCCTGATGGGCACTTGGTCCAGTAGCTACCTGGTGGGGGATTTAAAAGAAGCAGAGGCAGCTCCCGGAAGGCTGCCAGGGGATACTTTGTAGATTTGGAATTGTTTGACGAAACATTTTTTTTGAGCTGCAATGGCATCTGCACCTGCTGGTCATGCCAGGTGGGAGGGCAAGTCTTGTGGGCACTCTGCCACCCAGGTTCTCGGATGAGTGCCTGGGAATCCTCATGGAGGAGGTCAGTGCCAGGCAGGACACGCTCATCCCCAGGAATAGCAAAAGAAGGCCGCCTCACCTGACCAAGAAAGCATGGGCAGAGTTTGCAGCCCAGGTCAGCGGCCATGATGTTGTGCGGCGCACATGGGTGCAGTGCCATAAAAGGTTCAATGATCTTCTGCGCTCAGCAAGGGTGAGTACTGAGTTGGCATGGATCTGTGTGGGAAAGTGTTAATGGTTGGTTGTCCCCCTGTGATGCTCAGGGGTGTAAGAGTCTGAGTGAGAACTGTCAATAACATCAGTAGTCGGCCAAGGCGGTGAGCTCTTGCTGCCTGGCCTGATTGCCTTGCAGGTTGAGGGCCATGCGTCGGATGTGCCCTGCAAGGTGTTCCTCAGGTGGGGTTGGCCGGGCTGCAATGGCGCTGCAGGTAGAGGGTGGACTAATCAATGCTCCTGACTCCACACAGATCCCCCACTGACACCTGGAAAGAGCCAGAGGAATAGAAGTTGAGGGTCACGGAGACTTCTAGAGCCACTGGCATGGGGTGGCCACCCAAACAGTTTGACATGATCTCCGGCCCAGTCATCTGACATATGGAGGCCACAGTCTCCTTGAGAGAGATGGATCCTCCTTCGGCATTGCACCTCTGAGGTAGCTGCATCACTGCCTGTACACTCTGGCAGCAGGGTAGTGGTGTCTTCTGCAGCCCCTACCGCCTTGGACTCCCTGCTGGCTCTGTTCCCACTTTGCCTGTGCCTCTTCTCCCACAGGTCCCTCCCTTGGATGCTGCCTATGGACACCTGGCCTCCTCTCCCTTCTGCCCCTCTCTTCCTCCTCAGAGGAAGTAGACAAATACCAGTGGAGTAGACAATCCCCATTACCAGAGAAACAGAAGGCTGTCTGGTGACATGAAGGGTCCACATAATATAAATCCTCTAGGGGCCTTGGAGACACCAATGAGTCCTGAAATGAAGGCTAGTAATGCAGACTGAAGCTTAAAACAGAGATAAAGCTGTCAAGTTTCACTAAGCAACCAGCAGCAAACACTCCTAATCTCCTCAGTACTCACAATGCTCCAGATCCTTTTTATCCCACCCTTGGCTGGCAATTCTTTAAAAGTGGGCTGCCCATCTGCCCATTTTTCCCCTGCGACGAGTGCAAAATCGCATGGGCAACGTAAAATCCAGTACAATTGGCTTTTTAATGGCCTTAATTGGCCCTTTAATTGGGAGTCAGAGCTGCGCCTGCCGCAGAACTCAATATTGCTCGTATGGGCAATGAAGTCGGGACACATGCCTGACGTCAGCTGACGCAGTTTCACGTGTGTTCGGATCGGGTGCGCGCCTGAACTCGGAACATAAAATTCAGGCCCAAAATTTCCCCTATTCTTTCCATTGTTAACGCTTCCCTGTATCATATATTGTGGTGATATTTAGATTTTTTCCGAACTTGATTTACCTCAGCTCCCTGCTGCTTCCCACAAATTGTGAGGTTTTTGGTTATTTTTAATCACATGATAATCATAGAGGGTAGAAGCGCTGCTTCGTAGATGCTGATACATTTGGCACTTCTTCAGTTGTTAACGTAGCACAGAAGACATTGAGACAGCTCTCAGTTTGAGTGATTTCAAAATGCTTATTTGTTATTTTCAAGCCTTCTTTTTAATTGGCTGGCTATGGTGACTGTTTCTATAATGCCCATGGCATGTAGTTTGTTGAGATGGGTCCAAGCTAGCAGCAAAACTTTAACACCACTTTTTCTGGACTGCTGCCTCCATGTAACCTGGGAAAACCTCATGCACCAACTGAGTAATCTTTGGCAGTGCGTGCTCCCAGGGCTTCCTTTGGGAGCCTAGGTCTTCATGTTGACAAAACTTTGAAAAAAAAATCAGGCACTGTTTCCAAACAAACACTCTCCAGTTTCTCAATGATTTCATTATAGTCACTTTAAGTTACAGGCTGTAAAGTCACTAAGTGTGCCAAATACCACTGCTAAGTTAAACTGCTAAAATGTGGCTGAATTCTTTTCTCAGTTCCTGCGAAATTCTTAAGGGATCTCCATTGTGCACAAACGACTGTGCTTATATGTGGAAATTCTCTCTCATGTAGTGCTGCTTGTGACCTGGTACAGTTTCATTAGAAACCGCTCTGGGCCTAAGTCCGTTGGCAGGAGTGGGAAGTTGGGGTGACTTTGGCTGGAGAGCAGGGTGGGTGAGGTAGTTGAATCATACACTGCTCACCTGATTAATTATGCAGCTGGGAGGATCACTTCGCATTGCGTGGTGGGGTGGGCAGGAAGTCGCGCACCCCGTCATCATGCCCGGGCGCCATATTTAAAGGGCACCTGGACAGCCAGTGATTCAGCACACCGGAACTTCAGGGCATCGAGATGGCCTCCAGAAAGCAGCAAGCACCGGACCGGAACAAGAGGCCCACCCGACTCACCACAGCGGCCTGGGAGGAGGTTGCCATGGTGATCAGTGTCACAGGGGTGCAGAGGTGGAGCACCCTGCAGTGCAGGAAAAGCATGAATGATTTAATCCCCGCCGCCAGGGTAAGTGAACCCTCTACTCTCTGTATTCACCTCACCATTTTCTGAAGCTGGCATGGGACGTGGGCATCAATGACAAGGCCAGCATCTGTGCGACCCATCCCTAGAACCCCTTGAGATGGTGCTGGGGTGCTGCCTCATTGCCCCACTACAGTCCATGTGGTCTGCTGTAGGGAGGTAACAGCGGGTTGCTGACCCAGCCACACTGAAGGCACGGCCATTGTGGTGAGGCAGTGGGTGCGGGGGAGGTTGGAGTAGGGGGCAACTTGCAGATGCTGCTGATGCCATGCCATCTAGCTTCTAGAGCCCGCGTGTCTGGAGGGGGTTGCCGAAGTAGCCCTGGGGACTAACAGCAGTGCAACTTTCGCATAGCGCACAAAGCTGCCAATGGGTCAGTGGTGGAGGGACTCAATGTTGAAGATGCTGGATAGGGTGCCAGTCAAGTGACCTGCTTTGTCTTTGACGGTCTCCAGCTTCCTGAGTGCTGTTGGAGCTACACTATCCAGGCAAGTTAACAGTGTTCCCTCAAACCCCTCACATGTGCCTTGTACATGCTGGACTTGCGTTGGGGAATGACAATGTCATGTATCAGCCTAACGGTTGGTGGGCAGGCAAATAGGCCAAGCGGCCTTTACATTTTTTAGGAAACCTCATCCATGGACAGGATGATGTTTCCTAAAGCAAATAAACATTAAATAAAAGTTTTATTTTTGAATTAAAAACATGTCCCAGCTCATGTGACAGTTACATGAGGGGACATGTTTTCTGACATTTTTATTTTCTTTATTTTTTTTTACACAGCGCTTCATCTCCCTGAGGCAGCTCCTCCTCCCCCTGCCCGCACAGGCTCAGCACTGCCACCCGCGATCTACGCTGGGCAGGTCTTAATTGGCCTGCCCGTGTGAAATCGCGGTGCGGAGCCAATCATGGGTGGCAGTCGGCTTCCCGTCCGTCCCCACCGTGGGTGTTATACAACCTGTTGAGTTCTCAGAATGGCTAGAACCCATAGTCCCCATCCTTAAAACTGACCAAAGCATCCACATTTGTGGAGGCTAATGGTTAATAAAGTAGCTAAGATAGACAGGCACCCCATTCCAAAATTCAAAGACCTGTATGGCAAGCTGGCAGGAGGGACAACATACACAAAGCTTGACATGAGTCATGCTTATCAACAACTAGAATTGGATAATGCCTTCCGGGAATTTGTCACAATTAATACCCACAAAGGGTTGTACCAATATACATGATTGCCTTTTGGTGTCTCCTCTGCTTGTGCCATCTCTCAGAGAACAATGGAAAGCTTACTGGAGGGACAGCCCCAGGCTGTAGCCTATTTAGGCGATGGATTGGTGACAGGGCTCACTGAAAAAGAACATTTGGCAAACTTAGAACGTTTTTTGCAAGCTGGAGTTTGTTTAAAAAAAGAAAAGTGCGCATTCCAAGTGAGGGAGGTAATCTATTTAGGTCACCGGGTAGATTCACAGGGCCTCCACCTGGCTGAGGAGAAAGTGAGAGCCACAAGAGAGGCACCTGCACCAAAGAATACCTCAGAGCTCAAATCATTCCTAAGATTGATCAACTATCATAGGTGGTTATTATCCAATTTGTCTACAGTGCTGGCCCCCCTGCATTCTCTAATCAAAAAGAAATAACATTGGTCTTGGGAGGTGCCCCAGAAAGAAGCTTTCATAAAGGCAAAACAATTATTGCACTTGTCCAATCTATTAGTGCATTATGACCAGACGAAAGAATTGGTGCTGACATGTGACACACCTCCCTAGCAAGTGGGAGCAGTGCTCTCTCATCAGATGGATGACGGCACAGAACAGCCATTGGTTACGTGTCAAGAACACTCACCACAGCGGAAAAGGGATACTCGCAGATAGAAAAAGAAGGCCTGTCCATCATCTTTGGTGTCAAGAAATTTCACCAGTACATACACAGCTGCCATTTTACAGTTGTTTCAGACTACAAACCATTGCAAGGATTTTTTAGTGAGAACAAAGCTATACCACCCATAGCCTCAGCAAGAAAATAATGATGGGCTTTAATTCTGGCAGCATACAAATACACTTTCGTACATAGGCCTGGCAATCAAATCGCAAATGCCGATGCCTTTACTAGAAAATGATGAGCATGTCCCAGTTCCACAGGAACTTGTTTTACTGTTAAATTTCTTAGATTCCTCGCCGGTTTGTGCTCGACAGGTCAGAGACCGGACAAGTCGGGACCCAGTCCTACCTCAAGTGCGAGAACAAGTGCTACATAGTTGGTCACAACAACCCATGTCTGACAAAATGAAACTGTACTTCAACAAAAGATATTAAATAACCAGCCAGAATGGCATCCTATTGTGGGGAGCATGAGTGATAGTTCCCTCAAAGGGAAGGGAGCCACTTTTAATTGAGCTTCACAGTGCCCATCCAGGAATTTCCCGAATGAAGACCAGAACACGCAACTATTTATGGTGGCCTGGAATGGATGGTGAAATAGAGGGTTTAGTAAAGTACTGTGTGCAATGTCAGCAACTGCATAAGTTGCCAGTGACAGCTCCATTACACCCATGGGAGTGGCCAGGTAGATCCTGGGTGCAGTTACATATGGACTACATTGGACCTTTCCTGGGAACAATGTTTCTGCTCATTGTTGATGCCCATTCAAAATGGTTGGACGTGTATGAGGTGAAGCCACCAACATCGGCCGCTACAATTGAGAAACTACATTAGAGCTTTGCCATTCGCGGACTACCAGAAGTAGTCATTTCCGATAACAGCAAGGCATTTACGAGTGCTGAGTTTCAATGGTTTATCAGCCTTAATGGTATTACTCATGTGAAAACTGCACCGTACCACCCTTCCTCAAACAGACTGGCAGAAAGGGCAATTAAAACGTTCAAGACAGGCATGAAAAAGCCAACGTGATTCCTTGGCAACCAAGCTAGCACGCTTTCTTTTTCACTACAGGACCATCCCTCATACAACAATAGGTGTCACACCTGGGGAGTTATTGTTGAAACGCTGTCTCAGGATGAGATTGAGCTTAATAATGCCGAATTTAGAGGGGAAGGTGGAAAGGATTCAGGGAAGTCAGAAAACTAGACACAACTGGCATAGTCGTGAGAGGAAATAGCGTGGGAAAGCTGGTATACATGAAGAACTTCGGGGGAGGACCAAAGTAGTTACCGGATGAAATAAGTGTGGTGACTGGACCTCTATTTTACCATGTGGAGGTGGAAGGCCGGTTCATCCGTAAACAAGTGGACCATTTAAGGAAGAGAGAGAGACAAATCATCAAGATATGGTTCCACCAGTGACCATGACCGGGTCTGCATTGCCTGTTAAGGATACTCAACCCAGGACTGACATGTCTGATGTTCCTGTAAGAGTTGTGGATACAGAACTGCAAGTGCCCACCGAAGCACCCGATGTTCAGGAAACTCAGGAAAAGGAGGTTCCTGATAAAGAATCTGAAGTTGTGGAGCTGCAACGTTCCACATGTACCAGGAAACCACCTGAAAGACTGGACTTGTAAATTCTTTACCCAGTGTAAATATTCTGCTGTCTTGAAAAACATGTACTTGTAAATATAATATGTACAGCCGAGTTAAAGGGGGAGGAATGTAGTAATTATGGTTTTATTTAGTGTGTACCTGTAAGAATAATACTTGTTAAGGAAGATCACCTGACCTGTAGTAACTGATAGTAGTGTAACATGGGCTACCTCAGCAGTCAGTGTAGAGATAGAGTTGGAGTTGAAAGCACACGTGTAGTTGCTGCTGAGTATATTGTAAATAAACTTAAAGTTTCCACCCAAAAAGTGTCTGCTGACCCACTCTATCATTAATAGAGTGGGTCTACAACCACTCTACAACAGGACCCCAATGCAACCTTTGGTGTACCAGTGAGCAAAGCATTCACCAGGCAAACTCCGTCCATGGGTCCTCGGTGTGAACCATCTCCACAGATGCAGACCACTCACAAACCACCCAAAGTACATATTTTTAAAGATTATTGTAGGGCCGGGAGGAGCATCAATGCCTCCCTCCTTTATAATGTTTTACATTGACAGATCTTTGGACCTGCTGGCAGATTGTCCTCCCCCTGTTTGTGGCTTGTATGCTTTTAGCATGGGACATCCTGGGAGGAAGGAGCCTTTGGACTAATACATTCAAAGGCTTTGAAATGAACATGCTCCTGTGCTGGGCAGAGAGATGCACAGCTGAACACAACCAGATACAGAACTAGCTTTGGCTTCAAAGTGAACTACGAGCTACTTTGAAGCCAATCTTATTTGCTGTTTGATTCTCAGGTATTTTTCTGCGAATTAGTTGCCATTTCACTGAGGGTCTTGGAGCTAAGGGTTGGGTAGATCACTATATTCTCTATGGAGTTTGGTGCTCATATATGAATCATATTGCTTTTATCCATATTGATAAGACTCTCAAGCAAATGATTCAATGGGCTGGATTTTATGTCCGTGTGTTTTTGGTGGAGAGCACGTAAAACAGGTTAGGTGGCTAGCCCACCATCTTCCTGCCTATCCCCAAGCTGACCCCCATAATATGCCAGTCCCACTCTCAACCACTTTAGCCCGCCCATAGTGTATTATGGCTGCGAGGTGGGCTTCTTCCGGGCATGTCAGCTTCCGGTCAACTTTCCTTCCTATTTCCATTATTTTTAAATTTATTTCCGTCCATTGTTTCATCTCCATCTTTTAGCCTATTTCGATCCCTTCCCCCCACCCCACCCCCACTAGGGCTATCTGTCACTTGCTCGTCCTGCTTTCTACCCTTAATGTCACCATTAGCACATTCCTCAGCTAATATCACCACCATCAACACCCCTTTGACCTTTTGTCTATGACATCTTTAGCAATCTCTTCTTTGCCTCCATCTGTCACTGGCCCTCTGTCCAACTCTACCTATCCCACCGCCTCAACCAGCTTATATTTCACCTCATTTCTATATTTCCTCAGTTCTGATGAAGAGTCATACGGACTCGAAACGTTAACTGTATTCCTCTCCTCAGATGCTGTCAGACCTGCTGAGTTTTTCCAGCTATTTTTATGTTTGTTTCCTTCCAGGGGATTGAGCAGTCTGCCCCATGTAAAATGCAACTCAACGAGTGATACCCACTCTGGACTAACCCCAGTTTATTATTTGGAGACAAACAGCAAGCTTTCCTATTAATTTTCAGGGACAGTAGGGATTTCAGGTGTAAAGTTGATTCCATGAGGAATTTCCGCTAACTTTATCCCACTCGTTCACAGTAACTTTGATCAAAGTGCTGTGCAAGCCCCTAAAAAATGATCTGCATGGTTACACCTTCATTCACAGATCTCTGCAGCTCTCCCACTGACGTTATGGTGGATGAGTTGGAAAAGCTCTGTGCAAATTTGCTCCATAATTCCTGACTGCTCAGCAGTACGTAGTTACGTATTTGAATGGGATTCTCTTAGATAAAATCCCGATGAATCTCCAAAATTATCAATAAACGAAGGGAAAAACTTTTTGGAGGTATTCATTTTAGAAGAGCCAATAAAATATAAGATTGTATAAATTTCCTATATTTCTGAGTTAGAACCTGTGCATAGCTGAGTATTAACATCAACATGTATGAAAGTTGGCACTTAACATGTAATCGTCACACTTCAGAAATCAGACTGAAATGAATGGCCATGTCAGTGTCCATTTAATGCTCCGCTGGCCAGAAGGCCAGAGGCAACCCCACTGCAATCATTTCCAGAAACCCTGTCCTCGGGGCTTCAGTCCCTTTAAGGGTGGAGGGCCCACCTCCAGGACGGCAGGTCTTCAGTCCCAGCAATGCCATCTGGAGTGAAGATAGAGGCGCATTGGAATGGAGGTATGTGTATGGGCTCTCCAGGGACAGTCCAACAGGCCCCGGGGAAGGGAGGCGTCATTGTTGAGGGCAATGCAGGTGGCAGCCCTTGCCATTGGGGGGGCTTTCTGTGGGCCACATGTTGCCAAATCAGGATCTTCTAAGGTGTTTTCCTCTAAGCCAAGTACCACTTCACTGACGGTCTTGGAGCTAAGGACTGAACCGATCACTAAATTCTCTATCAAGCTTGGTATTCATGCATCAATCATATTACTACCATCCCTGAGCCTGTAAGGAAGTCACCAACCTTAACTGGGCGGCCTTCCCACATGGCAAGAGGCAGAATACAAGCGGCAATGGGATGTGGCCCTTAGTGGCCATTAATTGACTACTTAAGGGCCTCAATTGGCTTCCAGCCCTTGACCTTCTTCACCCCTGACTTAACTGGCGGGAGTTGGGAAGGAGATGGGCACTCCATCCCTCGTCTTCACTCCCAATTCTATGCCACCAAACACCATCAACCACACCCCCTCCCCCCAGAGTCAGAAATTTACAAAAAGCTGACCCTCTGATTGACCTCAAGAGTTTACAAGCAGCAACCATTTGGATTTCCCTATTTAGACTGCTTCCCCATGGAAAGTGACCTTGACGAAACAAGTCTGATCATCAGCTGAACATCGTGAGCCAGATTCCCTCCTAGTTTCCCTTGTGCAAAGGTAGAGGAAAATTGGGCAGGGAGAAGTATGTGTCCATAACAGAGCCCAAATAAATTTGCTGGGGAAGGATCCTCCCTGCCAATTTCCTCCTCTCTACTTTATGTAGGTGATCCTTTACGCTTCATCAGGACGAGAGGAAAGTCTGTGCTGAGATATTTAGCTGGCAATCTGAGCTGTCTCTTTAAGGCTACTGCTCAGATACTTTCCAAGGAAGAGTCTAAATAGGTAAATCTAAATAATTGCAGATACTTGTTCTGTTGCAAGTAACAGTATGAGAAAAACTGGGAGAAAAGAAAAGAGAAGAGTAACATAGACACATAGCTCTTCATTTTGTGCGTTAGTGTAAAATGGGTGATAGTGAATCAGCAGCTTTTTTACAACTCTCCCGATCTTTGTTTTCAAGGTCAATCAGGAGGGATAAAAAAAAGGTTGCTGATTCACTATTTCCCATTGTACACGGTTGCACCAAGTCAAAATTACTCAAAGAGACCACAGAGTAGCTCATTCAAATCCCTGCACTTCTCCAAGGGAGACAGAGGGTCCACAGCAGTGAAGTCCCCTGTGAAGCCCAAATCTTCTTTAAGGAGAAAACACAAGATACTTCATAAGCAGCACCAGCAGAACTAAGCTGACCTCAACCTTGAATTCCCAAACCCCATTTCAAACACTTCTTACTGTCAGCAAATTGCAAAGCTTAAAATGAATTCTTATCAGAACTTTGTACTCTAGTATTTAAGATATCAAAATTAAGACAGGCTAGTTACCTATTAGTTTGACCAACAGTATTTAAAGTTTGCTAAAGTAAAATGCAAATGCTAGGAACCCATTTCTACATTTGGCATTTTGAAAGACAGCCCTGTTGAGACTCTTTAAACTTCTTAGTGTAATCCTGGCATTAATGCCACTAATATAATGTAGGTAAAGCTGTTCAAGAACCTATCGTCCTTCGTCTCATCTTTTTCATTTGGTTTTAATCCCAATGAAAGGTACATTAGTGCTCTGAGAAGAGAGGAAGTGATAAATATGATCTAAATGATCTTCAGTTTCACTAACTTTTGTTTAATACATAGGTCATGCTGTATACATCCTGTTAGCTAATGTGTTCAAACAATATGGCCAGAATTTTCCCAGTTCCATGGAGACAGTTTTGGAAGCAGTAGTGGGTGGGCTGGGGGGGGGTGGAATTCTGAAAGAAACAAGTTGGGCCAGCTCCTCAACCTGTTCCTGCCTCCTTATGCTTTTCCCGAGGTGTGCTCCCAACATCAATAGCTACCAGCCACAGGGGGTATGACGTATTTAAAAGTTCAATTCGCCCCTATTTTGGCACTTTGATGACAATTTCTGAACATCACATGGAACTCCCCATGTGCCAGCAGCTTGTCCCCTGACAGAAATGAGAGGAGAGCAGGAGGTCAGAGTGCCAGAACAGGCATATGCTGAGGTTACATTAAAGGAGCCAAATTGTATTTTGTGCTAATTCCACAAGGAAATGCTTTCAATTCAAAGTGATTCACCTGCAGGCAGATCAAACAAACTGTGTAGGGTGTCAGGCTGTGGCTTCCTGTTCTAACATCTGTATTGCCTTTTCATGGTGCGTCACCCTCTCTTTCTCCATTTGTATCTGAGCAGCACACACCATTCTCAGTGGGCGGCTGGCTGCCTTTTCCTTTGAGCCACTCTGATTGGTCTGCCCATGTCCAGTACCCATATGCCACCATAATTGGATGGCAATCGCTGAGGCGGCCCCTTAATTGGCTGCCTCCCATAAGATTGCCATGGAGGGCACACCTCTGACACAAACAGGATCAGGACACTGAAATGATCCCAACAAGCGTTGCCAGTTGTGTCGTGTACTTCTATAGTATACAGGTAAACATTTTGTACTAAGACTCTCTGTTAGAACTGATAAATGGTCTTAACCTGAAGCATGAATCTATCCTTTGTCTGTTTGATGCTAGTGGGCTTGGGTTGCATTTACATCATTTATTGTTTTATTCCCGATTTTCAACATTCGCAATTTACTTTTGTCACATTAGATGAACCCAATTTTGCTACTGTCCTTATAGCAGCATTGGTCTGCTGTATCTGACAATGCCTTTGCTTTATTCAGATGTACATGATGATTGAATGAATGCTTTCTGGTAATCTTTAAGAATGAATTGAATATTGCTACCAGGTTGGTACCCAATGAATCAGTGTGGATCACACAGCAATGAAGTGACCTTGTAAAAGCCCAGCATTGCCTCCAAGGTGACCATAGAGGTATCAGAGTAAAAATGTTCAACTCCTATTACTGTGGTTTGCCATTATGGCATGAATGGGGACTTGCTTATTCCTGTCAATCTGGGTGGTGTGGTGGATGGTGAATTATGTTGATAATTACAATTGCCACAAAATAATGTTAGCACCACGATTTCAGAATGACATTAATACAGGGTTGAGTCTACCTAAGCCAAATCACCAATAATTTTTATGTTACATTCATATTATAAGCTTAGTGCAAAGTGTTTTCATGGGGTGAAATTTTTAGCTCAGCTGGTGGGCGCGTGCCTGACCTGCTTGAGCGTAAAATGATGCTCGTTGACATCGGGCGAGCGTCCATTAACCATTAGTCATTAAAGGCCATGAACAAGATTATTAACCTAAATTTTTTTGCTGCCCGTCCAAGTTTATGACTGGCGAGCGTCGAAAAGGCCAAGCTTTATAAATCTTTATTTTTTTTGAGAATTCTTCATCTCCCTGAGGCAGCTTTGTGCCTCAGGGAGATTCTCAAGTGAGCACTCACGTGCATGTGCTAAGTTCTCACTCACCCCTCTCGCCCTCCTCCCTCCGCCTGCACAGGCAACGTTGAGTGCTGCCGCTCGCGTTTCACACTGAAGGCCCGCCAGCGTGAAATCACCTTCCGGCCTCGATCAGTTGGCTTCCCAACCGCCCCCGCCCACCCCCGCCGAGCCCGCCCGACAAGGGCTAAATTCTGCCCATAAAATCACACAAGGATACAGCACAGAATGAGTTAATTCATTCCATTGTGTCTGCGTTGGTTCTTTGGTAGAGTACCTATTAATCCCATCACCCTGCTCTTTTTTCATTGCCCTGTAAATGTTTCCCATTGAATGGTTATCCAATTCCATTTTAAGTGTTATTATTGAATCTGCTTCCACCACCGTTCCTATCAACGTGTTTCAGATCACAACAACGTGCTATGTTTTTTTTTAATATCTCCTCTTTCCACCTCTGGTCCTTTTGTTAAACACCATCTGCAGCCTCTGGTTATTGACCCTGCTGCCATTGGAAACATTATTTAGCCTATCAAAACTGTCCATGATTTTGAACACCTCTATCAACTCTTCTCTTAACCTTCTATGTTCTAAGGAGAATAAGCTTAGCTTTCCCCAGCCTCTCCACATAATTGAAGTCCTTCATCTTTGATACTATTCTCATAAATCTCTTATGTGGTCTTGGTAAAGCATTGACAACCTTCTTAAATTATGATGACCAGAATTTAACACACTATTCCAAATGAGGCCTCACCTGTGTTTTATAAAAAATTAACATAGCTTCTTTGCTATTATACTTTATTCATCTATTAATAAAGCCAAGGACCCCATATACTTTTTTTAACACTAAGATAAAAGCAAAATACTGCGGATGCTGGAAATCTAGAACAAAAACAAAAATACCTGGAATAACTCAGCAGGTCTGACAGCATCTGCGGAGAGGGATACAGTTGACGTTTCGAGTCCGTATGACCCTTCATCAGAACTAAGACATATAGAAATGAGATGAAATATAAGCTGGTAGAGGTGGGTGGGTGGGACAGGTACAGCTCGATAGGGGGCCAGTGATAGGTGGAGGCCAAGAAGAGACTGCCAAAGATGTCAAAGACAAAAGGACAAAGGGGTGTTGACTGTGGTGATATTATCTAAAGGGTGTGCTAATGGGGACATTAAGGGTAGAAAGCAGGATGAACAAGTGGCAGATGGCCCTAGTGGGGGTGAGGGTTAGGGATGGAAATGGGCTAAAAGGTGGAGATGAAACAACAGATCGAAATAAATTTAAAAATAGGAGGGAAAAGAGAAATATATTTGTAAAAAAAATATAAACTATTGGAAAAAGGGGGATCGGAAAGGGGGTGGGGATGGAGGAGAGAGTTCATGATCTGAAATTGTTGAACTCAGTATTAAGTCCAGAAGGCTGTAAAGTGCCTAGTCGGAAGATGAGGTGCTGTTCCTCCAGTTTGCATTGAGCTTCACTGGAACATTGCAGCAGGCCAAGGACAGACATGTGGGAATGAGAGTAGGGTGGTGTGTTGAAATGGCAAGCGACAGGGAGGTCTGGGCCATGCTTGCGGACAGACTGAAGGTGTTCTGCAAAGCAATCACCCAGTCTGCATATGGTCTCTCCAATGTAGAGGAGACCACATTGGGAGCAGTGAATGCAGTAGACTAAATTAAGGGAAGTGCAAGTGAAGTGCTGCTTCACTTGAAAGGAGTGTTTTGGTCCTTGGACGGTGAGGAAGGGGGAAGTAAAGGGGCAGGTGTTGCACCTTCTGCGTTTGCATGGGAAGGTGCCGTGGGAGGGGGTTGAGGTGCAGGGGGACCCTAACACGGTTCTGGGAGGGAGAGGAAGGTGTGAGGGTGGATGAACTGTTTTGGAAAGTGACATCATCAGAAAAAATGTGACGGAGGCGAAGGAACTGAGAGAATGTAAGCAAAATTAATAAATTTTTCCAGATCCAGACGAGAGCATCTCACCTCCCCCTGGACCATGACCCCACCACTGAACGTCAAGCCATGGTTTCCAGGACTGTCACTGACCTCATCTCCTTTGGAGATCTTCCCTCCACAGCTTCCAACCTCATAGTTTCCCAATCTCGGACGGCCCGCTTCTACCTCCTACCTAAAATCCACAAACAGGACTGTCCCGGCAGACTGATCATGTCAGCCTGTTCCTGGCCCATGGAAATCATTTTTTGCTAACTTGACTCCATTCTCTCTCCCCTTGTCTAGTCTCTTCCCACCTACATTCGCGATTCCTCTCACACTCTACATCATATCAACAATTTCCAGTTACCTGGCCCCAACTGCCTCCTCTTCACCATGGACGTCCAATCCATCTACACCTTCACCCCCTACCGGGATGGTCTGAGGGCTCTCCGCTTCCTCCTCGAACAGAGGCCCGAACAATCCCCATCCACCACGACTCTCCTCCATCTGGCTGAACTTGTTCTCTCACTGAACAATTTCTCCTTTACCTCGTCTCACTTACTCCAAATAAAAGGTGTGGTTATGGGTAGCCGCATGGGCCCCAGTTATGCCTGTCTCTTTATGGGGTATGTGGAACATTCCTTGTTCCAGTCCTACTCAGGCCCCCTCCCACAAATCTTTCTCCGGTACATCGATGACTTCTTCAGTGCTGCATCATGCTCTCGTCTGGATCTGGAAAAATTTATTAATTTTGCTTCCAATTTCCACCCCTCCATCATTTTCACGTGGTCCATCACTGACACTTCCCTTCCCTTCCTTGACCTCTCAGTCTCAGTTTCTGGTGATAGACTGTCCACCAATATCCATTACAAGCCTACCAACTCCCACAGCTACCTTGACTACAGCTCCTCACACCCCGCTTCCTGTAAGGACTCCATCTCATTCTCTCAGGTACTTCGCCTCCATTGCATCTGTTCTGATGATGCCACTTTCCAAAACAGTTCCTCTGATGTGTCTTCCTTCCTCCGTAGCTGAGGTTTTCCACCCACGGTAGTTGACAGGGCCCTCAACCGTGTCCGGACCATCTCCCACGCATCCGCCCTCACACCTTCCTCTCCCTCCCAGAACCATGATAGGGTCCCCCTTGTCCTTACTTATCACCCCACCAGCCTCCGCTTTCAAAGGATCATCCTCCGCCATTTCTGCTAACTCCAGCATGATGCCACCACCAAACACATCTTCTCTTCACCCCCCCCGGCGGCTTTCCACAGGGATCCTTCCCTCCGGGACACCCTGGTCCACTCCTCCATCACCCCCTGCACCTCAACCCCCTCCCACGGCACCTTCCCATGCAAACTTTACAGCCTTCCGGACTTAATATTGAGTTCAACAATTTCAGATTATGAACTCTCTCCTCCATCCCCACCCCCTTTCCGATCCCCCTTTTTCCAATAGTTTATATTTTTTTTACAAACATATTTCTCTTTTCCCTCCTATTTTTAAATTTATTTCGATCTATTGTTTCATCTCCACCTTTTAGCCCATTTCAATCCCTTCCCCCCACCCCCACTAGGACCATCTGCCACTTGCTCATCCTGCTTTCTACCCTTAATGTCCCATTAGCACATCCTTTAGATAATATCACCACAGTCAACACCCCTTTATCCTTTTGTCTTTGACATCTTTGGCAGTCTCTTCTTGGCCTCCACCTATCACTGGCCCCCTATTGAGCTCTACCTGTCCCACTAACCCCCCTCTACCAGCTTATATTTCATCTCATTTCTATATGTCTTAGTTCTGATGAAGGGTCATATGGACTCGAAACGTCAGCTGTATCCTTCTCCGCAGATGCTGTCAGACCTGCTGAGTTTTTCCAGGTATTTTTGTTTTTGTATTTTTTTTAACAGCCTTCGCAACTTTTCCTGCCACCTTCAAAGATTTGTGTACATACAGCCCCAGGTCCCTCTGTTCCTACACCACCTCTAATATTGTGCCATTCAGATTATATTGCTCCTCCTGATCCTCCTTACCAAAATATACCATTTATACTTCTCTGTGTAAAACTTAATTTGCCATATGTCTGCCAAGGTCGCCAACCTCTCAATGAACTCCTGAAGTTTGTTATGGTTCTCCTCATCGTTTATTACATTTCTGAGTTTTGTGTCATCCACAAACTTTGAAATAAAACCCTGTGTACCCAAATTCGGGTCATTGATATATATCAGAAAGAGCAGTGGTCCTAATACTGACCCTTGGGGAACACCAGGGTATACTTCACTCCTGTCTGAAAAACAACTGTTCATCACTACTGTTTGTTTTGTGGTTCTTTAGCCAATCTATATCCATGCCACCATTGTCATTTTAATCCTATGATTTTTAAATTGCTAACAAGCCTATTATGTAGTACTTTTCAAACAGCTTTTGAAAATCCATACACGCTGCATCAACTGCACTGCCCTCATTGACCCACTTTGTTACTTCATCAAAGAACTCAATCAAGTTCATAAAACATGATTTCCTTTTAATAAGGTGACTTTCATTTATTAGCCCCAAAATTTTCCAAATGTCCAATGGGTTGATTTTAACTTTGTGACGGGCTGGCTGCAGGGATTGAGCAGTGCATGGCAAACTTGGAAGTAGGAGTGCGAGTTTTAACCCAGGCACTGCACCACCACACAATTTCCAATTTTTAAAAATCTTCATTACCTGAGCAGTAATCTGAAGGAGCAGATTGCTCATTCTTTGGCATCAATGGAATGAAAATCAAACTGTTCCACTTCACCAGATTACTGCCCATCAGTGAAGAGAACAATGCACCCTGATGACTCATCACACTATCTCCTACTCTAGAGTATATTCGTGGGATTTACTACCTCTTTAAAATTGTCCCTCCATTGAATAATCTACTGAATTTTAAAACCCAGTATTGCAGCCACCTAATTTCTACTTATTGAAATACCCGATTTTCTGTCCTACACTTTTCAGCCTTATTATTGTCCTGCTGGCATTGGCCCTTCATCCAGGTTTTCCAATTTTAAAAAAAAAGCAGTTCCGCAAATCCTAATGTGGCAAAAACAGTACACATAATTTGTTCCACACTATTGGTTTTTATGACATTCATTATTTTCTGTGAAATAATCATCAAACCATTATCACTTATTCATTACACATTAATGTTCATTGACAGCATATTTCAAAGAAGCAACAAAAGCTATACTTTGCTGAACTTTGTGGCAACACTGGAAATATAAATTTGCCATGCTTGAAGCTTTGAAATTTGTTGATTTTGGTATCCAAAGGAGCCTGCCTGAAAAAATATCTTACACGTAGCCAGTGCGAATCAACAGCTTGGCAAACGTAAATCCATTTTAAAACTGTACTTTTATTTATTTTTTCAAGTGGGAATTTTGTATTTGCTAAGAAAAATTATATCAGAGTTG
Organism: Cetorhinus maximus; assembly: GCF_964194155.1. Taxonomy (NCBI): domain Eukaryota; kingdom Metazoa; phylum Chordata; class Chondrichthyes; order Lamniformes; family Cetorhinidae; genus Cetorhinus; species Cetorhinus maximus. The sequence continues at coordinate 37,125,731 of NC_135879.1, read as the reverse complement.
GGCAATGGAACACATTCGCTTTTTTTAAACCCCATGGGCGGAATTTTCCGGGCCCGCTGGCTGCGTGGCGTGCGCAGGAAATATGGCGGCACCCACTTCACGACCGCGTGAAGTTCAGGTCGCGATCTTCTGCTCAGCGCATCGACGGCAGGCTGCGTTCCCTGCCATCGGTCGATGGGGAGCTAATTGCAATGGATTAGCATATAATTAAAAGGCCATCCCACCAGGCTCTTTGAACCCCGCCATATCATCGCCCACGTCGGCGGGAAAGCACGCCAACCTGTTTCACAACAGCACACAGGCGACGTGCGCTTGGGAGGACTGAGATGAGTGAGCAGCAGCGTTCTCCACAGTCCACCTGTTGCTAACAGGCCCCAGGGGTGCCGGGAGGTGGGTGAAATTGATGCCTGGCCCCGCAGGTGACTGCTGAGGGTAGGGGGGTGTCTGGGGGCAAGTGCTGGCCAGCCTTGGAGGCGACTGCTGAGGTGGGGGGAGGTCAAATGCTGCCCTGGCGCTGCACCCCATGCACAGGCAATCGAGCTGGGGGTTAGGGTAAGTGAGGGAAGTGGCCACGCATTAGGGACACCTGTATAACCTGACCATGCCTCTGCAACTGAGACAGATCAGGCGCAGCCACAGTGATATGATTGGGGTCGGGCTCCTAGCTTGCCTGCCCATGCAAGCAATGCAGAGGCACCAGAGGACCACAAAGCTCTCCAAACCTTACCCCCCCCACACAACCCCCCCACCGCCCCCCACACCCCTTTACTGGACCGCGGAGCAGTTGGACTGCACACGTTGTACAATCTCCTCCCCAACGCTGGCCATGTAGCAGTCACTGCTGGAGGCGCTTACAGCCCCTTGCAATCTCAGCATCCCAGTTTGGACCAGTCCCCCCCCCATGTTGCAGGTTGACAGGGCAGACATGCAGCGCGCTCATCCCTGGCCATCCATGGGGTGACCAGCACTCTCTGGGAAGCATTAAGGGGCAGTCACACAGGACCAGGAAAGGTGCTAAGTACAGCCATGATAACCACATCTTTCTCTCTCTTTCATGCTGCAGGAGGACCATGTGAGGATCATGGATCCTGGTGACCTAGCTGTATGCCTGATGGCCTACAGAGAGCGTAGTAGACTGAGGAGAGAGTGACTGAGGCTCCTGGCTGTGCAAAGGCAGGAGCAGCAACCTCATGAAGAAGGGGCAGCAGGGGCTCCCTCACACACTGCCCAGGAACGACAGGGAGCCGTGGCTGCTCGGCGCCTAACGACACCCAGGGTCTATAGACGCCGCCTGCCATTCCTGCAGATGACTGAGAACCAGTGTCGCCGATGACTGTGCATGTCTAGGAACCTGGTGGATCACATCTGCCACTTACTGCAGGACTTGGCACCAAGGGGTCATGGCTGTGAAAGTGACCACGGCGCTCAATTTCTATGCCAGTAGCTCCTTTCAGGGCTCCACAGGTGACCTCTGTGGGATTTCACAATCTGCCACCCATAAATGCATCCATGAGGTCACGGATGCCATCTTCTCCATGACACACAACTTCGTGCATTTCGCCCAGGACTGGGACAACTAGGATGCAAGGGCCATTGGATTCGCCCTGATCTTGGGATTCCCATAGGTGCAGGGTGCAATTGACTGCACTCATGTGGCGCTCAGGTGTCCGTTGCTACACTCAGTGAACAATATCAACCACAAGGGCTTCCACTCACTGAACGTGCAGCTGATATGTGAACAGCAGAAACACATCCTTAGGTATGTGCACGGTTTCCAGGGAGTGTCCATGATGCCTACATCCTGAGTCGCTCGCAGATCCCTGCAGTCTTCCAGGGTCCACAGAGGCCGCAGGGCTGGTTCCTTCGGAACAAGGGCTACCCGCAGAGGCCGTGGCTAATGACACCTGTGGGGCAGCCTCAAACTGCAGCAGAGCAACACTATAATGGGGCTTATGCAGCAGCTCGCAACTTGGTGGAGCAGACCATCGGGATGCTGAAGATGTGATTCCGGTGCCTGGACCAGTCTGGTAGAGCCCTGCAATACAGTCCGCAGAGGGTGTCACACATTGTCATCGTCTGCTGTGCCCTTTACAACCTGGCACGGCAACAGGGAGAGGAGCTGGCTGAGGAGGAGGTGGTGGAGCTGCACGTCTCCTCCGATGAGGAGGATGCTCGGGGATGAGGGTGAGGGGGTCCTCAGTGGTGACAATGACAGCAATGAGGCTCTCGCACTGGCCAGACAAGGCAGATGCACTTGAGAGGCCCTAATAGCTGCCAGATTTGTGGAGGATGATGACGACTTGCAGTGAGGTGACCCCGTAGATCCTCACATAGCAGTTGTGAACGTTTGACTCCAGTCAGGTTTATGGCAGTGTGAATACCCTCTGTGAGAATGCTCCTGTCATGGAGATGCAGTGGAGGCTCTGATAGTCGCTCGATTACAGAAGGATGATGATGACATACAGTGAGGACACTACATAGATCTTCACATAGCCTCTGTGAATGTCTGACTCCTGTCCGGCCGAGGGCAGCTCGCTTGTGCTCCATGATCAGAGCCATCAGAGAGATGCAGCCATGAAACTTTAAACACATCTGATGCTGTGTCCACCTTCAGCACCTCAGCCCTTCAGGACCTGGTGCACAGCATCACTGGTCACAGATGTTGGTGTGATGGGGGCCAGTTCCACCTTAAAGGTGCTGAGAGCACACAGAGAGTATGAGAGAACTCCGTGGCGCCTGCCCACTACATTCTGGCTGCAATAACCAGCACCGCCAAGGAGCAGGTGTCAGTAATGTTTCCAGGGAGTGTGAGGCTGGACCATCACTGTGGTCTGAAGGCTGCACAGAGCACAGGGAAGAAGCCCTGGACAGAGACCCCTGCCTTTATCTTGTGCAGAAAGGTTTCACATCTGAGTGACAAAAACATTGATCATCAGAACAAGGAGCCACAGGCAGGGAGACATTCTTAGGAGTTTATTGCCAATAGTGAACAATATGTGCAAGTGATCAACACCCATGGCCAGGCTGTGCAGCTACTTTTAACTAACTTTCCTAATCCTGCCGCTACGTCTTGGTGCTCCCTGGACATCCACAGTGGAGGTGGAGGCAGCCTGCTGACTGTGACGCTCTGTCTGTGATGACTTTGGCGGGTGTCCTCTGGAAGGCTGAGACTTGGAGGGCCCTGGCCTGCTTTTGGGGTCCTGCTGTGTGGCAGTGGCACCCTCCTCGGCCTGTGAAGCTGGATCTGCAGAGGTCACAGGACGAGAGGAGTCAGATGGGCCGGTCACTCCCAGAGTCACTTGGGTGGATGGCCCTGGAGCGTGCACCTGCTGACCCTCCTCCCTATGGGTGCCCGAGGGCCCCTGCCTGACTCCATGAGCAGAAGGGGTAGCTGGAGTGAGATTGAGCTGCCCAACACCCTTCTCACGTACACACATAGTTGGAGGCCAACTATGGCATCAGCGATGGAGTTAAACCCATGCAGCAGTGCAGGAGTGACATCCTGGACCAAGGTCTCCATGGCAGCCACCATCCTACCAGTGTTGACCTCGGTGCATTGCAATGCTGGCACTATCACCTCAGCCTGAAGACGGATGCAATCCTCCATCGTGCCTTGCAGTCTGAGCAGTGCAGCAGATATCCCTTCCTGATGTTCCCGAGCTTGCCTTTGCAGCTCCAGCAACTGTGCCATGACCGAGTCCAGAGGCTCGTCATCCGACTCGGACTCAGTAACGTTCTGGCCTCCAGCAGTCCTCTGAGTGCAGGGGCCTGGGAAGTCCCTGCCTCCGCCTGCTATGGATCAGAAAGTGCAATGTGGTCACCAGACTGGGACCCTGAGGCTACTCTACAGCTAGGTCCCACTGGGGTGTGTGTCTCTGCACTGGTGGAGGGTGTGGGTGAGCGCTGTGACTGGACTTCAAGGAGGGTGTCTTCAGATTGCTCTTCAGAGGTTTCTTCGGTGCTTGATTAGAGGCCCTGGGTCATGGACTCTGTCGGCTGTTTCACAGTTGTGCCTGTGAAAGCAAGGGGAGATAATTAGTGCATGGCAGTGGCCTGTGAAACAGGACACATCACTCACAGCATGGTTATCTGATGGATGTTGCACTGCTGGATCCTCACTGGGTAGAGCAGCGCCGACCTCACTGTCAGCACAGGAATGGTCCAGATCATTACCGGCCAGCTGGATGGCTCTGATTTCGAATTCTGTCAGAACTTTGATTTCTGTCATCCCTCCACCTGTCTGCGATCTTTCCTTCCTGTTGTGAGCCAGTTTGTCCTGCATGGGTAGAGATGGGGAGAGTGTATCAGGACACCTGCCGGACCAGATGATAAGTATGCCTGGCCTGTGTGGGTGGTGAGTGGCCCCATGGACGGGATGAGGACAATGAAGGTGTGTGTGAAAGAGTGAATGGTGATGTCCCTTAAACTGGCAATGAGCGAGGGCCGTGTGGATGTGTGATGGATTTGTGAGTGTGAGAGTTGACTTACCCTGGCGGAAGGGAGGAGATCACTCATCCTTTTGTGGCACTGGGGGCTGTCCTCCTCTGCAGGGTGTTTGCGCTGCCACCACCTCCCAAGCCAGGTTGGTGACATTGCTACCCATCCTGCAGCCAGAGCGGGGGTAGAACACATCCCATCGGGCCTCCACGGCATCCAGCAGTCGCTCAAGGGACTCATCATTGAAGCGGGGGGGCTGCAGTCTTTTTGCCTTTGCTGGCCATGTCTCCCAGGCAGCGATGGTGAGCTGATGCCGATGAGCGCTTTGCTGGCGGCTGCCTTTTAAATATGGCGGCCAGCATGATGCATAAGCAGGGTGATGGCAAGTGGGAGAATGGGAGTCCACCCTCCATAGAAACAGCGTGTTTCAGGGGATTGAATATATAATGAGGCAGGCCCGGGAAGATATGGTGTGAAAACCCGCCATTTTCATCAGCGGGTAGGATTCCATTTTACCCGCCCCTACCGCACTCAGTGCAAATCTGGGAAAATTCCGCCCTATATCTGTCTCAATCATTGGTACATCAGGTAATTTTGACTTAAATTTGAGGGTTGATGCTAGTTCTGTAACCCAACTTCAACCCAAATTCTCTTCAAGTGTGACTCTACATCGGGATCACTGAGCTTAGAGTAAAGTTGCTGCTTTAGTGCAGCATTTTGTTTTGAATTATAAACTAACCTTGTGCATTCTCTGGATGAGACATCTAATTTGTGTCACATTATAATCAGCTTTGTGCTGTGGGTTTTACCAGATTGAGACTTCACAACTCAATTAGAATACAGCTGGGTAACATAGAAGGCTTTCTTTCCTTCACTCTAACCCTATTTTATAAAAGCTGGAAAGAGGCAAGAAACTTGGTCAATGTCAATGTTCTCAATTTTAATATTTGAGAATAACATTCTTCAACTTTTCTGCTTTTAATTTCATTTTGAAATAAGGGCATTTTGAGGTGAGAAGGTGAATGTGTAGCATCATAGTTGAGACAAATGGGTTGACTTAGATACTTAAGCTATCAGTCAGCAGGGTTTAATTCTTGACAGTTTCAATTTCTTGTGCAGGTCAAAAATATTAAATTGATTTCAGTGTTCAACTGAAACATTGGCTCTGCATTGAAACCTCAAGTTGGAATGTTCACATTAACAAAAGTGGAACTGATGGCCTGGCTTCTTCGGTGTTTGTATTCAGTTAGGTTTTGCCCAAGAAGCCAATGAACCGAGATCACGCACCTTATGTATGATGGCCATGTCATTCTACTGGCATATGAAAGTACCATGCTGCCAAACTCTGTAATGTTAGTCTGCTTTATGTACTTTAAAGATCTTTTGATAGCACTCTGTTATTTTGTTATTGGGGCTCCTCCTCATCGCTATACTCTTGACAAAGTTACTGTTGGGGAGTAGGAGCAGCTCTGACAGATTTTTCAGCCAACCTGTTTGCCAAAAGGTGACGCCTGTAGAATAGGTCTGGATAATCAGTCAGAATATATGTTTCATGCATTTTTTCAGGCTGATAAGAAACAAAATATATGCATATGCTGGTAGCTGGATGTTAGCAGAGGTCCGAATAGAAGTTCTGTTACTGCCCAAAGCCTATATTTTCCCCTTGCAGCCTCAAAATGTACATTCCTAGTATTTACGTGTGTCTACATTGAAAGCATGTGCCAGTTATTTTACTTATCAAACTTGTGTTTTGTGGCTGTTGATGCTGACTGTGAAGTACATTTTTAAAAAACTTTATTTTTGTGACCTTTGGACAAATGTATAACTAGCATCCTACCAATTGAATTGGGATCCCTCATGGTTTCCTGTTGCATTGTTATGCAGAAAAATTGATCAAAGCTGTTAATAGGGCACAGGCATCAGTTCTGGTGGAGCTAGACAAGAAGGAAATTTGTTAGTGTTATCTCATTTACCTGAGTTTAGCATAGGGATATGTATTGCCCATGTCTGCCTGTGCACTCAGCAGAGAGCTGAGCCTTGTGTGCTCCTATCAAGTGGTGCAGGCAGCTTCTATTCTTAACGGCAATCTGTCCCTCTTAAAGGGTAGCTGCACTCAATTACCAGAGGCTGCTGCTGAATATTATTGCTGCTATTCTATACAAGGAAAATGGAACACCAGGGCAAAGAGAGATGTCCAGGATCATTAAACAGCACTTGAGGCCTTAGTAATGGAGGTAGACAGGAGGAGAGACGCCATACTTCTGTGAGGGGACAGGAGGCTCTCGACGGCAACCTCAGAAGAGCTTGGGATCAGGGCTGAAGTTGAGAAGAGGCATAAACAGGCCTGGGATGTTAACTACCAGCCTCTGGACCTGAGGACCTGCCAGCAGTGCCTCAAGAAGTCTAATGACTTCATACGGTGGTCAAGTTCAATGAATGCACCTTCAAATGATACCTATTATCCGCCACTCCATCAGCATCTCACGCTGCTCAATATGCCATACTCCCATCACCCACCCAGCAGCACTCACTGGCACTCAAGATTCATGCATAACTTCCAGAGACTCTACCTCATGCTCACACACACCGACCAATGCTACCAGCTTCACACTTGACTCTTGCTACCTCCACATACCTCTAGCTTTTCAACTATGACAGGCACATCACGCAAACAGAGTGCTATGCACTCACTCAAATTCTTCTCTCTCCCTTCCAGGACAAGGTGGTGCACAATAGAATGGAGCAGTGCAGAGCCAGCAGGGGACAAGGACACCTACATTTACTTAGCCTAACAAAGGAGATGATCCTCTGCATCATGAGGCTGGCTGCAGTGGTACCTGCAGTATCTAGAACAAAAACAGAATTACCTGGAAAAAGTCAGCAGGTCTGGCAGCATCGGCGGAGAAGAAAAGAGTTGACGTTTCGAGTCCTCATGACCCTTCAACAGAACTATCTAGCCTGTTGAGAACTTTAGGGGTGACAGTACGTTCCTGTTTATGCCCCTTCTCAACTTCAGTCCACCCTTTTCCTGCTATCTGTCATGGTGTGTAAACTGCAGATCATATGACTGTGGACCTCTTGCAATCCAACCCATTGGTTGGAGTCATTCCTTGCACAAAAGAATATGGTTGTGGTTGTTGGAGGTCAGTCATCTCAGCTCCAGGACATCACTGCAGAAGTTCCTCAGGGTAGTGTCCAAGGCCCATCTTCAGCAGCTTCATCATTGACCTTCCTGCCATCATAAGCTCAGAAGTGGGAATGTTCACAGATCATTGCAGAATGTTCAGTTCAATTCAAAACTCCTCAGATAATGAAGCAGTCCATGTCCTCATGCAGCAAGACCTGAACAACATTCAGCCTTGGGCTGATAAGTGGCAAGAAACATGCTCACCATACAAGTGCTAGGCCCTGACTGTTTCCAACGAAAGATAATCTAACCATCTCCCCTTGATGTTCAATAGTATTAGTATCATTGAATCCCCGACTATCAACATCCTGAGGGTTACCATTGACCAGAAACTGAACTGATCAGCCATATAAATACTTTGTCTACAATAGCAAGTCAGAGCCCAGGAATTCTGCAGTGAGTACCTCACCTCCTGATTCCCCAAAGCCTGTCCACCAACTATAATGCTGAAGTCAAGAATGTGATGGAGACTCCCCACTTGCCTGAATGAATGATACTCCAGCAACACTCAGGAAGCTCGCCACCATCCAGGAAAAATAAACTGCTTGTTTGGCATCTCATTCACTTTGGTTCAAACATGAACAAAAGAGCTGAAATCCAGAGGTGACTGCCCTTGACATCAAGGCAGCATTTGATGAGTGTGGCATCAAGGAGCCCTAGAAAAACTGGACTCAGTGGGAATTGGGGGAATATCTCCGCTGGTTGGAGTCATACCTAGCACAAAGGAAGATGGTTGTGGTTGTTGGAAGTCAATCACCTCAGTTCCAGGACATCATTTCAAAAGTTCTTCAGGGTAGTGTCCTAGGCCCAACCATCTTCAGCTGCTTCACCAATGACTTTCCTTCCATCATAAGGTCAAAAGTGGGGGTGGTCGCTGATGATTGCACAATATTCAGCACCATTCACAACTCCTCAGATACTGAAGCAGTCCATGCCCAAATGCAGCAAGACCTGGAAAATATCCAAGCTTGGGCTGACAAGTGGCAAGTAACATTCACGCCACACATGTACCAGGCAATGACCATCTCCAACAGGAGAGAATCTAACCATTGCCCCTTGACATTCAATGGTACTACCATTGCTGAAACCCCCACTATCAACATCCTGGGGTTTGCCATTGACCAGAAACTGAACTGGACTAGCCATATAAATACTGTGGCTACAGGGCAGGTCAGAGGCTGGAAATCCTGCAGCGAATAACTCACCTCCTACCTCCTCAAAGCCTGTCCACCATCTACAAGGCACAAGTCAGGAGTGTGATGGAATACTCTCCACTTGCCTGGATGAGTGCAGCTCCAACAACACTCAAGAAGCTTGACACCATCCAGGGCAAAGCAGCCCTTGATTGGCAACCCTTCCAGAAACATTCATTCCCTCCACCACTGATGCACCCTGGCAGCAGTGTGTACCATCTACAAGATGCACTGCAGGAACTCACCAAGGCTCCTTAGACAGAACCTTCCAAACTCACAACCACTACCATCTAGAAGGACAAGGGCAGCAGATAGATGGGAACACCCCAATAACTAATAGTTCCCCTCCAAGCCACTCACCATCCTGACTTGGAAATATATCACTGTTCCTTCACTATCACTGGGTCAAAATCCTGGACCTCCCTTCCTAACAGCACTGTGCACATATACCTACACCACATGGGTTACAGCAGTTAAAGAATATGTTTCACCTTCTCAAGGGCAATTAGGAATGGCAATAAATACTGGTCTTGTCAACATTGCCCAAATCCCATGACCAAATGAAAAAAAATGTTATTCAGAATTACCTTACTGGGTGTGTTATTGCCCAGGCCTTTAGTACATTAATGTTGGGCTCTTCTTGCAGCTGAACACTTGATATTTGGATAAAAACAAAAAACTACTGCGGATGCTGGAAATCCAAAACAAAAACAGAATTACTTGGAAAAACTCAGCAGGTCTGGCAGCATCGGTGGAGAAGAAAAGAGTTGACGTTTCGGGTCCACATGACCCTTCAACACAACTGAAGTATAGTAAGGAGAGGGGTGAAATATAAGCTGGTTTAAGGTGGGGGGCGGGGGGAGAGAGAAGTTGAGGGTGGGGTGGTTGTAGGGACAAGCAAGCAGTGATAGGAGCAGATAATCAAAAGATGTCACAGACAAAAGGATCAAAGAGGTGTTGAAGGTGTTGATATTATCTAAGAAAAGTGCTAATTAAGAATGGATGGCAGGACACTCAAGGTACAGCTCTAGTGGGGGTGGGGTGGAAAGACTGACAAGGTATTAGTTGTAGATTTAAAAATAATGGAAATAGGTGGGAAAAGAAAAATCTATATAAATTATTGAAAAAAAAAACAAAAAAAAAACACAAAAGGGAGGGGGAGGAAACGGGGTGGGGATGGGGGGAGGGGGAGTTTAAGATCTAAAGTTGTTGAATTCAATATTCAGCCCGGAAGGCTGTAAAGTGCCTAGTTGGAAGATGAGGTGCTGTTCCTCCAGTTTGCGTTGGGCTTCACTGGAACAATGCAGCAAGCCAAGGACAGACATGTGGGCAAGAGAGCAGGGTGGAGTGTTAAAATGGCAAGCGACAGGGAGGTTTGGGTCTTTCTTGCGGACAGACCGCAGGTGTTCTGCAAAGCGGTCGCCCAGTTTGCGTTTGGTCTGTCCAATGTAGAGGAAACCGCATTGGGAGCAACAAATGCAGTAGACTAAGTTAGGGGAAATGCAAGTGAAATGCTGCTTCACTTGAAAGGAGTGTTTGGGCCCTTGGACGGTGAGGAGAGAGGAAGTGAAGGGGCAGGTGTTGTATCTTCTGCGTGGGCATGGGGAGGTGCCATAGGTGGGGGTTGAGGAGTAGGGAGTGATGGAGGAGTGGACCAGGGTGTCCCGGAGGGAACGATCCCTACGGAATGCCGCCAGGGGGTGGTGAAGGGAAGATGTGTTTGGTGGTGGCATCATGCTGGAGTTGGCGGAAATGGCGGAGGATGATCCTTTGAATGCGGAGGCTGGTGGGGTGATAAGTGAGGACAAGGGGGACCCTATCATGTTTCTGGGAGGGAGGAGAAGGCGTGAGGGTGGATGCGTGGGAGATGGGCCGGACACGGTTAAGGGCCCTGTCAACCACCGTGGGTGGAAAACCTCGGTTAAGGAAGAAGGAGGACATGTCAGAGGAACTGTTTTTGAAGGTAGCGTCATCAGAACAGATGCGACGGAGGCGAAGGAACTGAGAGAATGGGATGGAGTCCTTACAGGAAGTGGGGCGTGAGGAGCTATAGTCGAGGTAGCTGTGAGAGTCGGTAGGCTTGTAATGGATATTGGTGGACAGTCTATCATCAGAAATTGAGACAGAGAGGTCAGGGAAGGGAAGTGTCAGAGACGGACCATGTGAAAATGATGGAGGGGTGGAGATTGGAAGCAAAATTAATAAATTTCTTCACGATGGGTCCAATCCATCTACACCTCCATCCCCCACCAAGATGGTCTGAGGGCCCTTAGATTCTTCCTTGAACAGAGGCCCGAACAATCCCCATCCACCACTACTCTCCTCCGTCTGGCTGAACTTGTTCTCACACCGAACAATTTCTCCTTTAACTCCTCTCACTTCCTACAAATAAAAGTTGTGGCTATGGGTACCCGCATGGGCCCCAGCTATGCCTGTCTCTTTATGGGGTATGTGGAACATTCCTTGTTCCAGTCCTACTCCGGCCCCCTCCCACAACTCTTTCTCCGGTACATCGATGATTACTTCGGTGCTGCTTCATGCTCTCGTCGGGACCTGGAAAAATTTATTAATTTTGCTTCCAATCTCCACCCCTCCATCATTTTCACATGGTCCGTCTCTGACACTTCTCTTCCCTTCCTTGACCTCTCTGTCTCAATTTCTGATGATAGACTGTCCACCAATATCCATTACAAGCCTACCGACTTCCACAGCTACCTCGACTACAGCTCCTCACACCCCGCTTCCTGTAAGGACTCCATCCCATTCTCTCAGTTCCTTCGCCTCCGTCGCATCTGTTCTGATGACGCTACCTTCAAAAACAGTTCCTCTGACATGTCCTCCTTCTTCCTTAACCGAAGTTTTCCACCCACGGTCGTTGACAGGGCCCTCAACCGTGTCTGGCCCATCTCCCGCGCATCCACCCTCACGCCTTCTCCTCCCTCCCAGAAACATGATAGGGTCCCCCTTGTCCTCACTTATCACCCCACCAGCCTCCGCATTCAAAGGATCATCCTCCGCCATTTCCGCCAACTCCAGCATGATGCCACCACCAAACACATCTTCCCTTCACCCCCCCAGCGACATTCTGTAGGGATAGTTCCCTCCGGGACACCCTGGTCCACTCCTCCATCACCCCCTACTCCTCAACCCCCACCTATGGCACCTCCCCATGCCCACGCAGAAGATGCAACACCTGCCCCTTCACTTCCTCTCTCCTCACCGTCCAAGGGCCCAAACACTCCTTTCAAGTGAAGCAGCATTTCACTTGCATTTCCCCTAACTTAGTCTACTGCATTTGTTGCTCCCAAAGCAGTCTCCTCTACATTGGAGAGACCAAACGCAAACTGGGCGACCGCTTTGCAGAACATCTGCAATCTGTCCGCAAGAAAGACCCAAACCTCCCTGTCGCTTGCCATTTTAACACTCCACCCTGCTCTCTTGCCCACATGTCTGTCCTTGGCTTGTTGCATTGTTCCAGTGAAGCCCAACGCAAACTGGAGGAACAGCACCTCATCTTCCAACTAGGCACTTTACAGCCTTCCGGGCTGAATATTGAATTCAACAACTTTAGATCTTAAACTCCCCCTCCCCCCATCCCCACCCCGTTTCCTCCCCCTCCCTTTTGTGTGTTTTTTTTGGAGTTCTTTTTTCAATAATTTATATAAATTTTACTTTTCCCACCTATTTCCATTATTTTTAAATCTACAACTAATACCTTGTCAGTCTTTTCACCCCACCCCCACTTGAGTTGTACCTTGAGTGTCCTGCCATCCATTCTTAATTAGCACTTTTCTTAGATAATATCACCACCTTCAACACCTCTTTGATCCTTTTGTCTGTGACATCTTTTGATTATCTGCTCCTATCACTGCTTGCTTGTCCCTACAACCACCCCACCCTCAACTTCTCTCCCCCCGCCCCCCACCTTAAACCAGCTTATATTTCACCCCTCTCCTAACTATACTTCAGTTGTTTTGAAGGGTCATGTGGACCCGAAACGTCAACTCTTTTCTTCTCCACCGATGCTGCCAGACCTGCTGAGTTTTTCCAGGTAATTCTGTTTTTGACTTGATGTTTGGTGTTGGATGAGTGACTTTGCCCAATGCACCCGAGCGATACAAATATGGCATTTGTGCATCACATCAACTGATAGACTGTGTGACAAATTAATAGGGTAAATTCAGAATGTTCTGGCAAACGCAAGGGACGCCAGGGTGAACGCCCTTCTCAAGATGCTGCACTGCAGCTATGAAGAACATTCCACTGTATTCAGTGGTGCTACAAATCAAAATTTAGTATCCATGATTGTTTAATATTTACTCTAATATCTTTTTCCTTATAATTCTGCTAAAAGCCTTAATTAAGTCACCTGCCAATCATCTCAACATTATTCTACAGTAAGGAAACCACAATAATTTCTCAGTCAGTCTTCAGTGTCTGGTGTTTCAGTTCTCTTTTTCATTGCCAGTAATATTGTTTTCATTTTATTGAGGTTTACTGTAGTGCAATAAATACTTTCTAGTTATGTAAGTAGTCACACCTGTGTGTTAACACATTCATATGAAATACCTTTGGCCACTTTTGAGAGCTGAGGCAGTGCAGGAGAAAGTGGACTCCAAGCTATGACTAGTTTTTCAGGCTCTTTTGCAGCCTAATCAGTGGCCTTACAAAGGGATCGCCTGAGGCTACCGTGACAGGGCGAGTAAACTTGTTTTCACTTACCTGAATGTGAAGCTCCTGCTCCTCCTGGCTCACAGCAACACAGCAGAATGCTGCCAGCCTGCGCTTGCCCCACTTCCTGTTTGACTTGACCATCCCCACCCTCACCCCAACCTTGTCCTTCCAGGGCTTACCTGTGGACTGTGATTGGAATCCACCCAAGCCAGCTAATGTTGTTCTGGGCTCAACTGGCGAGGTGCATAGGGATGACCATCGGATTATGAAAGTCAACAAACTTCCAAATTAAAACTCTGTTCTCCAAATATTTGTCTGCAAAAAAATAACATTGCTGCAAATCAATGAATAGGTTCTAATGGAAGATCAAGTGATGTGTGCTAGTTGCAGTTCATCTTTTGTTAAATGGATTAATCCAGCCTTAATAAAAGCTGCACCACGAAGGCACATTAAGGTGTTAACTGTAAAACTGCCACAGTAGAGACATAAGCAGGCTGTCAGTTACAGATCCTGGATGAATTATAGATGATTGTTAACACTAATCCTCATCAATTGAGGGGTCAGAAGGGATAGACGTTCTTTAAAAGAACCTGGGTTCTTGCTGAGAGATTTGTTTACATCACAACGCAATAAGTGAATGAAAGACATGAACAGGGAGGGATTATTCAACAAAACACTTGGAAAGAAAGATATGCATTAAATGGAATGAAGCTTCATGTTGCTTCATGTAATTTAAGGGACAACATAAATGAAAGACAGCAGCCATTGTCAACAACATTAACAAATGCATGCAGCTTTTACAGTGGCTGAGAGCTGTCCAGCAGAAAGAGGCCATCAGATTGATTCATTGGATAACCAATATTGACTACTGGAGTAGTCACAATGAAACTTTGAGAATATGCAGATCTGTAATAGGAAGACGTTTTGCTATTGGCATTACATATCTCATTCCTCCCTTGCAAAAAGCAATTTTCATATAGTTTATTTTATTGGATGCTATAGTATCCATACCAAAAATCTTATTAGGACATTTAACCTCTTACACCTGTTCTGCCATTCAATGAGATAATGGCTGATCTGTGACCTCACTCCATAAACCTGTCTTTACCCCATCTCCCTTAATACCTTTGGTTAATTAAAATCTATCAATCTCAGATTTAAAATTAATAATTCCTGTTTGCAGAATAGAGTTTCAAATTTCTACCACCATGCAGAAGTATTTCCAATTTCATTCCTGAAAGATCTGGCTCAAATTTTTAGGCTATGACCCCTGATCCTAGATGCCCCAACCAGTGGAAAGATTTTCTCTACTTACCCTATCTGTTCATCTTAATATCTTGAAAACTTCAAATTACCCCTCAACTTCTAAATTCCAGGAAATAAAAAACTGCGTTTGTGTAACCTCATCATAATTTAACCCCTGGTGTTGAGGTATCATTCTGGTAAATCGACACTATGCTCCCTCCAAGGCCAATATATCCTTCCTAAGGTGTGGTACCCAGTACTGCTCACAGCGCTCCTAGTGTGCTCTAACCCGTGCTTTGTATAACTGAAGCATGACTTCTCCCTGGTTGCAGTCTAGTCCTCTAGATATATAGGCCAGAGTGACAGGGAATCTAATAAGTTCTAAATTGGGTTTACTGTGCATGTATGTGAACACATAGGACGGAAGTTTCCCTCCCAGGACTAAGTCCCGTGGCAGGGGTGGAGATGGGGGTGTTTCCCACCACAGAGGCTGCTGGGAATTCGCGCAACCTCGGCCTCATTAATTATGCAGTTAGGGGTTTCCTGACGTCTTGCGTGGCGGGGAGGACTAGCTGACATGCGCCCCACCCCGCAGTTTACCCACCACGCTGATTGAGGAGATGGCCAGAAGAGGACATATAACTCCGGCGCCCAAGTTCAGCGATGCCTCCCTAGGTGTCCTCCTTGACCAAGTGGAGGCCAGTAGGGATGTCCTCTTTCCAGCAGATGGGAGGAGGAGGCCAAGCAGGGATACAAATGCTGGATGGGAGCAAGTCTCCGAGGCCGTCAGTGTCCAGGGCCTCCAACAGAGGACTGCCCTGCAATGCCACGAAAGGATGAAGGACCTCATCCACTCTGCAGGGTAAGTGAACCCTCAGCTGCTCACATGCACCTCAATGAGTGGTACAGGGAACATGGGCCTCAGAGGCACCTTGATAAGGTGATGCCTCATAGCCCCACCACAGCCCATCCACTCTACAGGTGGGGAAGCTACTATGGCTCCCTCACCCTTCCACATAGAGAGCTCACATGCTGTCTGGAAGGTAGGGGGGTGGGGGAGGAGAAGGGAGAGAAGGGGTGGGGAGGGGCTCAGACATTGAGGGCAGCAGCAAGTGCCACAAATGACATGCCTTTCTGAGCCTTATCCTTCTATCAGCATGGGCTCACTGCTCTGGAGGGTGCTGGCCCAGAACCCTTCAGGACAACCTGCAGTGCATCAATCACATGGCACACAATCCAATAGGTTATTTGTAAGACTGGAAGCATGAGAAAGATACATGAAATTGCTATATACAATTAAATGCTAAATGCAATTGCTCTCAAAACCATCTTCTCTCTTTGTGCAGGAAAAATTAAGCCATAATTGTACAGAGAAGGAGGAGATGGGAGGGGGTCAGCCACAGTTGAAAGAACTGAATGACTTCAAGGAGTTGGGGCCCAGCTGTCAAGGGTGGAGTGGGACAGATCCAGCGGAGATGGACAGATTGGCTTGCAGCCTCCACCCAGCAAGGATGTCATAGAAGCCTCAGGGTCAAGGGTGCCTCCATGTTGGAGGCAGCTCATGCTGTCACTCATTCTCTTCTTGTTCACTTAAAGGTCCCACCAGGAAGAGGACAAGGCCCAAGACTCAGGAAGGCCTGTCCAGCTCTAACACAAGCACAGAGAGGAGCAAGGATACCGCTGATGACCAAAGTGTACCTGTGGAGACATCACAGCAGACACCTGCACCCTCCATCAGCCCAGGGGCACACACACCTCAATGGGTATTGGTTCCAATTTAGGAAGGGTCTCACATTCTGGTGGCCACTGCACACATACACAGTAGGAGGAAGCAGGATCAGCCAAGATCACCGGCACTTGGAGGAGCGCTGAGGAAGAGGCATAGTGAGGTTCGAGTCTGATGACAGGCCTCTGGATTTGGCTTTCCAAGAGATGCTTGAGGGGCAACAAGAGGCAGGGGAAAATCAGGCAAAGGTGTTGGACCCCTCAACAGAACGTAATGCAATACGGAGCAGACCATCCGCCTGTGGGCTGAAGAAGTGATGCCAACCTGTGCACACATGGAGGCCTCCATGGGGAGGGTGGCAGACTCCATGGAGAACCTGGTTCAGCAGATTCTGCCGGAGAGGTGCGCAGACCTGCAGTCCATTGCGTAGCCATGGGTGAGTTTCTGCAGTGGCTATGCAAGAGGGGTTGGGACACCTCTACCTCCCTCCAGGTGCCCCTTTCCCTCAAGGAGTCAGGCAGGAGCCCTCAGTCAACCAAAGGGAGGAGGAGCAGTATTTAGACACCCTTAGGACCTCCACTCAGGACTCTCTGAGATTGTCCAGCCCTTCTGAATCCCTTTTGCCTGTGACCCCTTCAACCTTGTCCTCTGAGACTACAGAGAGAGCAGCTGCCCCACAGCAAGACAGCCAAAGTAAGCCGGGGCCCTCCAGGCCTTGGGTCTCCAGAGGAAGGCTGCCAAGGTCTCCCAAGGCAACAGGGCCAGCGGGTCAGCAGACTGCCTCCACCCCTGGCACTGATGTTGGGGAACACTTAGAAGAAGTGGTGGGGAAAAAAAAGTTAAGAAGTTCTGAAATCAGAAGTGGTTGCACGGGTGCACTACAATTGTAACACATCACAAACTTGTGTAAACATACTTCACTTGCACTTTAATCATGCCTGGTGTGGTGTTTTTGCGATAGTGCTCAAGCCTTTGTGCAACCTCCCCCCCAACCCATCAGCTTCCTCGGGACTCCTCATATTCCCCGGAATCAGGCACGTGCCAGGGCCCTTGCGAGCCATGCGCAAGCAGTCACCCCAACACGCTGAGCCTTTGCCCTTCACACTCCCATCTGCCTCAGGGCCCTAACATTCAAAATACTACCTGCTACATGGAGTTACCCTTCAGTTGTCCAGCTGAGATGACCTGCACCTCCGCTTACCATCGATGACCCAACCCCCGAGTAGCACCTCGAGATCTCCATCATGAGGATCTGCATACTCACGACCAGCCATAGCAGTCTAACACCTTTTCCCCTCCTCCCATCACCCAAATCCATTGACACCCTTTCAATCACTATCAACCTCTCTATCTTCAACCTTCCCGCATCGCCTTCCGTCCCATCCAGGTTAATGAGCAGGTCCCCTTCCTTCCTGAAAATCCTCCCTCCCCCACCTCTGTAACCTCCCCCCGAACCCCGTTCTCCTCAGTAGCCCCCCCCAGGCCCGTCCACATCATTACACAAGCCCCCATGCCCCTCCACACCGGCACAAGCACCCCCTCACCCACAAGCCAACACGACCTTTCCGCCCGACACCCATTTCCAGACCCCCGCTGAATGGATCTCTTTCCCCTAGCACCCCGAACCTCCCCTGCCCCCCTCTGGGCCTTCACGTCTGCCCCACATCTTTATTCCTCTCCTCCCAGTTTCTCGCCACCCCCCACCGCACATCTGCACCCCCCCAACAGACCCTCACCGCCAAGCAGTCCTCCTGCAGCCTTCCACCTGCAGCTTGATGATCCGAACCCTGGGAGAAGTTGCTGGGCTCCTGGATGGTGCTGAGCAGAGAAGACCCACATGGCTGATGACCCAGGCACCCAGCACTGCATGTGGTGCTCCAGGGCCTGGTCACTGGAGGCCTCCATCTTGTCCTCATCTCCACGAGCTGCCCCAGGCCTTCTTAAGGGAAGAGCCAACTTTTACATGTCACATTGGTCCAGGCGTGTTCTGGACTGGTGTGATTTCCCGCTGGTGTCGCGAATGATTGGGTGTGGTGAGCTGGGGGGGAGTGATCGTGGTTGGGTCTTCATCTGCATCCCATTAGTGAGATGCAAATCGGTTTCATGCTGGCCTCTGGTGGGAATTGTGACCGCCATGGCAACTGGGGAGCAGAAGATCCCATTGTCATTTTACATCAGCGGGAAACCGATTTTTGAGCTCCTGCCACATTGTCACCCCCAACCCCCGCCCCCCCACCAACTATTAAACCTGCCACGGGGAAGACTTGAAAATTCTGCCCATAGAGTGTGATAAATACAGGCCAGTCGTTTTGAGGCCGTCGGGCGGGTGCGGTGGGCGGGCCCGGGAACAGGTCTGCCGCCCATGATCGGGCCCCAACCGCGATTTCACGCTGGCGAGCCAATTAAGGCCCGTCCAGCATGAAACGCGGCTCCGCATTGGCCGGGAAGGGCCAGGTTGGGGCGGGGGCCTGTTGGCCGGTGGGTCTAATGGCAACCCGGCGGCCGGTTTAAAAGCAGTCCCAGAATGCCGCTGGAAGGCCATCAGGGAAGGACGTGTGTTCAGCGTTCGCAATGGAGTCAAGTATGACTGGACACAGCAGGCGGGAGGGTAGATAAGGTGGGCACTCAGCCCCCCCCCCCCCCCCCCGCTTCTCTGATGAGTGCCTTGCCGTCCTCTTGAAGGAGGTGGCTGGCAGGAGGGGCACCCTTGTCCCCAGAGATGGGAGGAGGAGGCCACCGCACCTCACAAAGAGAGCATGGGGGGAGGTGGCAGCAATGGTGAGCAGCCATGACTTGGTGTGGTGCACATGGGTGCAGTGCCAGAAGCACTTCAATGACCTGCTGCGCTCAGGAAGAGTGAGTACCGTGTTGGCATGTTTCTGTGTGCAGAAGTGTTAAGATGTGGCCGTCCCCACCGTGGACCTCAGGGGTGTTAGAGTCTGAGTGCCAATTGTCAGTGATGCTGGAGCTCGCCAAGGGGTTGAGCCCTGGCTGCTTTGACTGAGTGCCTTGCGGCTTGAACACCACGACTCGGAAGTGCCCTGTGCCTCACACCTCGTTCCTCAGCTGGGGTTGGCCAGGCTGCAATGACGCTGCAGGTACAGGGTGGACTAATCAATGCTCCTCTGTCCTTTCAGGAGAAGATAAGCCATAACCAAGCAGAGATGGCATGTACAGGCAGAGGCCGTCCAACCTCCTGCTGCTCAGCAGATTCGAGCAAGACACCCTGGAGCTCGAGAGCCGGTATGTTCCACGTGTAACTGGGCATGGAGAGGCGGGGATGCCAGATGAAGGTAAGAGCACAGCCCACAGAGGTGAGAGTTTCAGTTGTGCAACCATTCCAGTGTAGTCTCTTCATTGATGTGAGCCTCGAACCTGGAGTCCCCATTGATCATTGAAAGACGATGGCAGCATGATGCAGATCTCCATTGTCTCACCAGGTTGCCTGGCATGCACAGTGACAGTGTGATGACTTTAACTAATGACATGTCCTTGTTCTCCATTTTAGATTTGCCAGCAGCTGTTCGCTCTGCAGACCCCAAAGGGCCACCCCTGACGCTGGAGGCCCACCGAGCTCCTGTTGCACCCGCATAACACCCACTCTCTGAAGCAGGCACCAGCACCTCGGCTGGCATTAGATCTGTGGCTAGTATCTCGGTACACAGCGGTGAGGGCACTTCACACTTGCTTAAGGTACAGGTGGAGGCAGAGAGTGCCCAGGGCGCCGGCAGTCAGAGGACTGCTGGGGACCAGGACGATGATCAGTCAAAGGCCGATAATGAGCCTCTGGAGTCATCCATTAGGCGGCAGATGCTGGACGTCCAGTGGGATGTGCAGGAGGATCTGGTGGAGATCCATGAGGGTATGCATGCCATGGTCTCCGTTATGGAGGAGTCCATGCAGAGCATGAGGACTGCATTGACCCTCATGGCTGAGCACACTGCCTCCTCCATTGAGAGAGTGGTGACTCTCATGGAGAGGCAGCTCCATGAACATAATGAGGCGTTCCTGGGGTTGCACTCGCACCTACAAGCCCTCACACAGGCACTGACCTCAGTGGTCAGTGCCAGTGAAGGAGATGGCACTCCTACACTGGCACTGACCACTGTAGAAGCACCCAGTATCCCAGCTAGGTGCCTGTCCATCAATGGCAAGGAGGGAGGTCCAGAGCGGCCTCACGTTGGTGCAAGAGCTGCCTGTCATCTCTGCAGGCTCCTCTCAGGGCATTCTGGATGACAGCAGCAGCTCCTCCGCCCCTCTGCCAGTGACTGTGGTATCTGATGAGGCTGCAATGACTAGGGAGATACCAGCTGTGGCACTGGCCACTCCCTCCCAGGCAGGGCCAGCACAGGCTCCACTGGCCAGAGGACGACCACCAAGGTCATCAAGGCCAACAAGACAGCAGAGTCAGCAGGCTGTCTCCAATGCCGCTGCCAGCGAGGGGTGGGGGTGTGACACCAAGACATAGCACTCACAAACATAAGCTAAAGGCATCATGAGCACAAGAAGGACAGGTCACAGGTGATTTTATGTTCATTTATCTTTAATTTACCTATACTGGTCTGAGAATGAAGACCATAAGGGTTTTGTAAATAGATTGCAGTTGTTGAAATTAGATCAATTTTGTTTTTGTCGCCATGGCCTGAATATGCTTCACCTTTTTATTTTATTGGTGCAGGGTATGCGAGTTTGTAATGCTGGATGTAAGTGGCTCTGAACTTTATTGCACAGGCACTGAGTGTTTTTTTGGGTCAAATGAAAGGGTCATTTCAGCCATTCAGGATAGAGGTGGCAGCCCTGGCATGTGGTTGAAGCTGATCTTTGGTAACCTAGCTGAAGGAGCGTTGGATCACGGCACCCATGGTGTCCCTGCCTCCCTGGAGATTATTGAGTTCTGTCTCCATTCCCTCAGCTTCTCCTCAACATGCTCCTCATTTGACTCACTACTGGACTCATCATCTGTGGCCTGTGCATCTGCATCAAGATCCTCTTCTTCAGTGGGTTCCCCCTTTCCAGTGCCAGATTGTGTAGAGTGCAGCATGCAACCATGATCAGTGACACCCGCTCTGGGGGGTATTGTAGTGCTCCCCCTGAACGACCCAGGCATCAGAAGCACATCTTGAGAAGACCTATGGTCCTCTCTATCACTGCCTGTGTGGAAGATCTGGAATGCACTGTCTGGATTGTGGTGGAGGCAGATTCAACCAAGGCTTTCAAAAGAGAAGTGAATAATTGTCTGAAGAGAAAAAAATGAAGGTCTATAGGGAAACAGGACTAGTTATGTTGTTCTTGCAGAGACCTGGCATGGATATGATGGGCCAAATGGCCGCCTGCTGTACTGTAACCAGTTTACAACTCTGATTTGCTCTGTTAAACTTTTTAATTATTTTCTGTACCTGTTCATGACATTTTAATGATCTATGCAGCACAACTCCCAAATCTCTTTGGGCCTCCTTTGTCTGGAGCTCTTCACCATTTAGAAAGTATCATGTTTTATTCTTTTTAGGTCCAAAGTGGATGATTTCACATTTGCCTACATTGAAATCCATTTACCATAGCTTTGTCAATTCACTTAATCTATCAATATCTCTTCACAATTTTATGCTTCCATCTGCACTTTTTTTCTGAGTTATTAATATGTATGGTAAATAGCTGAGGCCCCAACACAGATCCTTCTTGGACACCACTCATCACATCCTGTCAATTAGAGTAACTGCTCATTATCCCTCCATCTCCTACTGCTCAGCCAATTTCCTAACCAGGTCAATAATTTGCCTTCAATTCCACAAGTTTCATTTTACAGTCTCTTATAAGAGGCTTTATCAAATGAGTTCCGGAAATCTACATAACTAACATCCATAGACACTCTCACGCCCACTACTTTATATGCCTGTTCAAAATATTCAATCAAGTTCATTACATAATAAATGGTTCTGAATATGTAATGTTTAGTTCTTTGATATTTCCTTCAGGAAATTCATTAATCATAAAAAAAACTACAAATTAATGTTGGAGATTTCAGTAAATGGAAAATTTAATGGGTTTGTATGAAACTACTCTATTTCAGTGGAGTCATTACCTCATTTAAAATAAATGGGTTAATTCCTCTGTTAAAATGGTGAACGTTCAAAAATTACATGAATGTGTTAAGTGTCTGCTAAAGTCACCAAGTAATTTATAGCCTAAAGTTGTTAATCAGGTCTTTCATTTATATTTTTCCTTTGAGGTTTGTCATTTTTGCCAAGGCTGCTACTGGTAGGCGTATGTAAAATCTTTCTTTATCGAATGCATCTATGCATGGAACTACTATTTAGTTACGACCCATGGTTAACAACTGAGGCATGTTTCCTGGAATATTTTGCATCATTTCAGGACACATAATATGCTCCAATGTGCCCAGAGAGTGCTGGAAAATAACACTGGCCAACTAAGTCTGCTGAGTAGGAAAACAGAACAGCTTTAAAGAATGCACGAAGATCATGAGCTTTGTTTCCAGCATTCCCCTCATACGTGCTCGCTGATCATTAGTGGCTTCTTCCAATGTTTTAACCACTTGTGAACAATCCAGATGGCTGCTTCTGTAAGTGGTCCATTTGGGCCCATGCTGCCCACACATCTGGAACTGGGACACAGCCTGTGGAAGAAACCTTTGAGGAAGTTTAATCCCTTGGATGAAGATAATAACCATCCAAAATAGGTCACAACACTGACAAGCACTATTGACAACTCAGGACCTCTGGTCCTGGACAGAGCACCAGGATAGGTTTGAAGACAACACAGAGAGGCAATAGGGGATATGCCATGAAACCAGGAAGCAGCAGCTCTAAGTATTAATGTGGATAGTGATGTGATGCTCATTGTTCAGGACTAGATCCGTCCTTTGATTGAGAGGTCTGGTTGCAACAGGACACAGACAGATACACATTTGTCCTTACCACATGGGTAGTAATTAGACAGAGCAGATTGCCTCCTGTTGTAGAGGTTGCCGGACGTTTCTCTCATCAATTTCAATGGTTTGGAAATCAGACGGAATGTTGAGTGGTCGGACAATATAACCCACTGAATTACAGTGAAGGTGAAAATTACCCCCAGAGTTCCAACCAACTAGTCTTCTTCCTTCAGTGCAGCATTAACCTGTGCGCCTCTATTGTTTCTTCTTCATCCTTCTCCTGTTCTACCTTCATCAGAAGGGCTTATATGGGATTGGTCATAGGGGATCATGTAATAAAGGCTCAAAGAAAGAAGTGGATCACAACTGCTGAAAGGGAGTATGCAGATTCTATCTACAGCACAGCAGAAAGGATGGATACAGATATTCCTTTATACAGTCACTAACTCCAGAGGGGCAGGTTTGAAACTAGCACAGGTGGAGCATGAGATTGGGAGATTTCTCTCTGGTAATTTCATGCTCTATTTTCTTTGAACTTGCACCTTTTCGTTGTATAAGCTTCATTAAGGCCTCATATTTAAAACAAAAGTATTTAAGTGAACACGCACAAGGGAAGCAGATGCATGGGAACACCACCACCTGCAAGTTACCCTCCAAGTTGCATATCATCCTGACTTGGAATATATCGCCATTCCTTTGCTGTTGCTGGGTCAAAATCCAGTGACTCCCCTCCCCTAACTGCACAGTGGATGCACCTACACCATATGGACTGCAGTGGTTCAAGAAGGTGGCTCACCACCAAGTTCTCAAAAAGAAGGAAGACCTTTTAGAACAGAGATGAGGAGAAACTTCTTTAGCCAGAGAGTGGCGAATCTATGGAATTCATTGCCACATAAGGCTGTGGAGGCCAGGTCATTGAGTGTATTTAAGACTGAGATAGATAGATTCTTGAATGGTATGGGGATCAAAGGTTACGGGGAGAAGGCGGGAGAATGGGGTTGAAAAACTTATCAGCCATGATTGAATGACGGAGCAGACTCGATGGGCCGAATGGCCTAATTTCTGCTCCTATGTCTTATGGTCTAATTTGGCAATCTTCTTTAGCATTACAACCCCTTTTGCCTTTTAATCACTCCTGCCCATCACTCTATCACCTTTGTTCTTTTCCCCTCCACCACGCAACCCCTCCTTTTTCCTTAGCTCTATACTTGCTTATAAACTTCTATATCTTTAACTTGTTCCAATTCTGATGAAAGGTCAGCAGGCTGAAAAGTTAATTCTGTTCTCTCCCTCCATAATACTCCCTGACCTTTTTTTATATTTATTCTTTTATGGGATTTAGGTGTCACTGACTAGGCCAGCATCTATTGCCCATCCCTAATTCTTTTTGAGAACTTGGTGGTGAGCCACCTTCTTGAACCACTGCAGTCCATGTGGTGTAGGTGCATCCATGGTGCAGTTAGGGAGGGGAGTCACTGGATTTTGACCCAGCAACAGCAAAGGAATGGCGATATATTCAAAGTCAGGATGATATGCGACTTGGAGGGTAACTTGCAGGTGGTGGTGTTCCCATGCATCTGCTTCCCTTGTCTTTCTAGGCAGTAGAGGTAATGGGTTTGTAAGGCGCTGTCTAAGGAGCCTTGGTAAGTTGCTGCACTACATATTGTAGATGGTACACACTGCTGCCACTATGTGCCAGGCATGGAGGAAGTGAATGTTTATATTGGTGAATGGGATGCCAATCAAGCATGCTGCTTTGCTCTGGATGGTGGCGATCTACTTGAATGTTGTTGGAGTCACACTCATCCAGGCAAGTGGAGAATTTCCACCAAGCTCCTGACTTGAGCCTTGTAGTTGGCAGACAGGCTTTGGGGAGTCAATAGGTGAGTTACTCTCTGCAGAGTTCCTGGTCTCTGACTTGTGATTGTGGGCACAGTATTTATATGTCAGTTCAGTTTCTGGTCAATGGTAACCCCAGGATGTTAATATTGGAGAAATTCAGCAATGCTAATGGCATTGAATATTAAGGGGAGATGTTTAGATTCTCTCTTGTTGGAGATAGTCGTTACTTGGCACTCATGTGACACGAATGTTACCTGCCACTTTATCAGCCCAAGCCTGAATGTTGTCCAGGTCTTATTGCATATGGACGTGGACTACTTCAGTATCTGAGGAGACACAAAATTGCAATTTACTCTAGGACTTCTGGTGACATTAAAAATCACAAGAATACATCTGACTGTTGCCTAAATTTGGAGTGCTCTCCCAGGTTGTATATATGGAATAATTCATTATCTGGCAGTGGACAATAATAATGCAATAATTTGTTATCAATCACTGTTTTAGAAATCTTTAGTACCATCCCCAGGGTAGGCTGTTGTAGTGCAGCTTACAGGAAATAGCAGATAAATTCAATGTTGTTTACAGTATCTGCAAGACTAGAGAGTAGATACAGGAGAAAATAGAACGCTATTAATTAGATAAGACTACCCTATAATATTATTTGTGAGGCAGATGATCAGAGGTGACATGACACAATTTGTCAAATGGTTCCACATTTACTGCACACCAGTGCCAAGCCGTCACATAGCTTTACAGCCCTTTGTACCGCATGCACATCTACACTTTGGAGTACACAGAGGTAAGATACAGGGGAGGATTTTCATCATGGAGGTTGGAACTGGGAGTCAGGAATTTTCCAGAGATCGCAGTCCTGTCTCCATTCTGTCAATGCCGGTGAGCGGGATTTTCACCTCCTGGAAGGTGGGATGGCCTAGTGTCGGTCCGCCTCAAGCTGCGACAGAGGCTGGTGCCAAGGTGGCCAGGTTAAAAAGCTGCCTCCATTCACAGGGACATCAGCCCAGCTCTGCAGATCAGTATAAAGCCCCCCACCCTCTCCCTCCTTCCCTCCTCCTCCTCCTACCTCATCCCCTCACCTCCCCAACCTCATTCCATTACCTCCTCCAACCTCATTCCCTCACCTCCACCTTCATCTCACTGAAAATTGCAGGGCTTCTGCAATCCTCACTTCCAGCATGGTTCTTGCAACTTTTGAAAAGCAGCGTGTAGGATTCCAACCCCAGCCCCTAACTGCACCACTGGAAATAGCCGGTACCGGAAATAGGGGCAGGACCTCCTTCTTTGCCACTCAGTGGCCATTTTGTTCTCATTCCCGACTCTGTGCGGTCTTGAAATGGGATCGTAAAATCCGGCCCACAGTGTGCACTTCAGCATTTTGCTACACTCATATATTCCATTGATTCATACATGGAAACATACATTGGATATATGTGTGCAAAGCACATCAGCTGAGATTGGACTGCCAGCTAGAAAAGATCCACAGACTGAGTTGTCTTCAATCATTGATAGGCAGGGGTCCCAAAGATTGTAGGTATGACCTGGTGCCTGGTGATCTCCCTGGTATGATTTATTTTATCATGTGCAATCTCAACCATGAAATATTGGATTTCAGGTGCTTGAAAAGCAAACTTACTTTAAAGCTTTTTTTTCAAAGCTAATACCATTCTCAAAATTTGAGAAATGTGAATAAAAGTGTCTAAAAAGATATAATAAACAGTGAAAAGCTCTTCCAAATTCTGCTTAAGGGCTTCTGGCCTTCATTGTTCCCATTCTAAGTAGGCACAGAAGGATTAAAAAAAAATCCAGCGGAAATATTGCCAAATAAAAGCAATGGGTGCTGGAAATCCGAAATAAAAATAGAAAATGTAGGAAATACTCAGCAGGTCCAGTACAGTTACAACACTGGCATCTTCCTGGCAATGTGGAAAATTGCCCAGGTAATTCCTGTCCACAAAAAGCAGGACATATCCAATGCAGCCAATCAGACTGCCCCATCAGTCTACTCTCAATAATCAGCAAAGCAATGGAAGGAGTTGTCAACAGTGGCACCAAGAGGCACTTACTCAGCAATAACCTGCTCACTGATGCTCAGTTTGAGTTCTGCCAGGGCCACTCAGCTCCTGACCTCATTACAGCCTTGGCCCAAACATGGACAAAAGAGCTGAACTCAAGGGGTAAAGTGAGAGTGACTGCCCTTGACACCGAGGCAGCATTTGACCAAGTGTGGTATCAAGGAGCCCCAGCAAAATTGAAGTTAATGGGATAAAAACAAAATACTGCGGATACTGGAAATCTGAAATAAAAATAGAAAATCCTGGAAAAACTCAGCAAGTCTGGCAGCATCTGTGGAGCGGGAAACAGAGTTAACATTTCAAGTCCATATGGCTTCTTCAGAGCTAAAAAGAGAAGTAGAATTGTGATGGATTTTATACTATTTAACAGGGGGTGGAGCCAGTGGAGCAAAATTGAAGGTCAGGGTTAGATGGGAGCTAAGGAGAAATTTGACAAAAATGTCATGGACACAAGGCAAAGGGAGTGTTAATGGTAGTTTTAAAGACTAAAGAAGGTGCTAATAGTGGCATAAAGGTAAGGTAGCAGAGTGTGCTAATAGCAGAACAAGGGTTAGCGCTCTGTGAAAGCAAAACATAAAGACAAGTGACAAATCGCCCTGTTTGGGGGAGGGGGGCGGGGAGGTACGTTGAGGAAAATGATTTTTTTTAAATTGTAAGATAATTGGATTAAGAAAAGGTTAAAGGGAATCAGGGGAAAACTCTTCACTGGTTGAAGTCATATGTAGCAGAGAGAAAGATGGTTGTGGTTGTTGGAGGCCAATCATTTCAGTCCCAGGACACCGCTGCAGGAGTTCCTCAGAGTAGTGTCCTAGGCCCAACCATCTCCAGCGGCTTCATCAATGACCTTCCTTCCACCATAAGGTCAGAAGTGGGGATGTTCGCTGTTGATTGCACAATGTTCAACATCATTTGCAACTCCTCAGGTACTGAAGTAGTGCATGTTGATATGCAGTAAGACTAATGTTTTGCACAACATTAAGGCTTGGGCTGATAAGTGACACGTAGCATTTGCACCATAAAATGCCAGGCAAAGGCCATCTTCAACAAGAGAGAATCCACCATCTTCCATTGACGTTCAGTTGCATCACTGAATCCCCTGCTATCAATATCCTGGGTTTACCATTGACCAGAAACTGAACTGGACTAGCCATATAAAAACTATGGCTACAAGAGCAGGTCAGAGGCTAGGAATCCTGCGGCAAGTAACTCACCTCCTGACTCCCCAAAGCCTGTCCACCATCTACAAGGTACAATTCAGGAGTGTGATGGAATACTCTGCCTTTGCCTGAATGAGTATAGCTCCATCAGCACCCAAGAAGTTTGATACCATCCAGGACAACGCAGCCAACTTGATTGGTACCCCATCCACCACTTTCAACATCCACTTCCTCCATCATGGATGCACAGTGGCAGCAGTGTGTACCATCTACAAGATGCACTGTAAGAACTCACCAAGGATCCTTCAACAGCATCTTCCAAACCCGTGACCTCTACCACCTAAAAGGACAGAAGCAGCAGGTGCATGGGAACACCACCGCCTATAAGTTCCTCTCCAAGCCACTCACCATCCTAACTTGGAACTGTATCACTATTCCTTCATTGTAACTGCATTAAAATTCTGGAGCTCCCTCCCTAACAGCACTGTGGGTGTGCCTACACCACATGGACTACAGCAGTTTGAGGAGGCGGCTTACCACTCCCTTTTCAAGGGCAATTAGGGATGGGTGATAAAAATGCTGGCCTAGCCAGCGATGCCCACATCCCGTGAAAGATTTTACAAATTATAGGAACTCCTTAATTTTCGTTTGTATTGAAATCGATGCAAACGAGAATTGGGTGGTTTCTATAACGATTCGGTGGTGCACAATGCCCGGACAACAAATTGAAATTATTCTAAGTAGTTTTCAATAGATTTATAATGATTAACATTATTCAGTAAAATTAGAAGATAGACAGAAGTCCAGAATATTTCTTTATTGACTCCACTCTCTAAGTGACTAATTGGGAAACATTCTGAATCCTTAAGGAATAAATTTATCAATGAACATCTGGGTCAAAAAGACTGAACAAATCTGAATTTGATTCACTGTGCTGAAACTTAGCTTTCTTCAACATGAGTCTGAATTCCTTGGTTTCAAAGGGACAGAACGTAATTTATTAGTTTAAACTAATAGATTTGAGCCAATAAAAAAAATGAAATTGGAACAGAGGTGAGACGTCCACTATTGACCTTCACACGGCAAATAGGTCAGTTCTGCCTCTGAGTTCAGTAAGGTTGATTTGGGATGACCAAAACCAATGGCAGATTGTTTATCTCTGCTTTACACCTTGAAGTGAGCTGTTAAAATAGCACTAGAGGCCATGGAGGTCATATTTAAGAGCTGCCTGAAGCTCTGAATCTGAAAGTTTTAGTGCTAATAAATTTCAGTAATCCTTGCCTGGCCTACAAATGTTGCGCCTTTTAATTGTTTTGCGCCTGTCACGATGAAGGATGTTAGTGTAGGGGAATGGAACACTTTCTTTGTCAAACAGCCAGCAATAAGCACTCTCAGTTCTAGCATAGCCTGATAATATTCAGAATAACCTCATATATAGTAAAGAAAAACATTCAAAATAATAAAGCAATATATTAAAGAGAGGCTATGGCTGCTCAGGAATGAAGTGAGGAATTGTTAGTGAAGCTGGCTGAGCACTACAAAATGTTATAAAACAATTATGAGAGCCAATTGAAGGGAATAAATAGGTTCTGAAAATATTAGTAGAACCAGCAGTGGCTAGGTGTCTAAGCCCTGAAAGGACCATAATCTGTTGAAGGAAATCAGAGAGGAAATAGAAGTGTTTTCATCTGCTATTACTAAATCCTCCTTAAAGTATGAACTATGGGAGGTCATGTGGTGCAGTGGGTTGCGAGCCTGTCTCTGATCCAAAAGCCTTGAGTTCAAGGCCCACCCCAGGACTTGATGACCAAGGATGGTGGATTCATACCACAGCCAAACAAACTGAGTATTAAGCTGCAAATCCTTCCAACACACACCAATGGCAGATGGTAAAAGTGGGACAGACTCCTAGTCAGCCATGTGATGGAAAAACTGTTGGAGCCTCCACCATTACTATCCATTGTTACAGACTGCAACATACTTGTAAAAGTATGTGATGCCACAACGACTTGGACTCCCTGAGTGAACTGTAACACACCAAAAAGTATGAACTATTGCAGGGGATTGGATGATAGGCAATGTAAACATTTCCATTCAAGAAAAGAAAGGATAAACAGGTAAATGCCATGGTTTCTCCTCCAGATTTGGTCAAAATGCTGAACTGTACCAATTGTTTACTTAAAGATTCCTTTGTGATTTCTCCATATTTTGTTGGGACTTCAATTTCACAGATGGGTGGCTTGTAAGGAATGCCTTAGTAAAATGGTGGCAGGAAGAGGTGAGCCCATAGATGTGGAGGGAGGTAGCAGTGATGTTAGTGCCATCTCTCCCTCCCAGGTTAACAAAAAAGTCCTGGATAAAGTACAATGAGCAAATGAAGCAAGGTCAGACAACATTTTTCATCTTTACTTTGGCACCATGACTCCCTTAAAATGATCAATCTCACTTCTTAACTGATCCTGCATGTCTTCAATCGACATTGCACTCAATTTCAATAGATCTTTAAGTCTTCCAACATGAACAATTGTGGGGAATCCCCTCATAGTTTCTGCTGGTAGAGGGCCTCTTCAATTCCAATCTCACACTACAATGCCCTTCTAGCCCTTGGCCTTCCAGATCCATCCATTTTCTGCTGCCACCTGGGAGGTAGCCTTCACATCTGCATCTGAATGGGACTGAGAGGCTGGAGGAAAGCCTCAATGCAGCTCCCTCTAAAGCTGGCGTTGACTTTCAGAATTCATTGTAGCTGATGGATAATTTGAAAATTGATGGAGAGGAATCCCTTTCTGTTCTGGAGATTCAACACATCCAGAGTACGAGCCTATTATTATTTACATTTCCTTGAACTCCTAGATACCAGTGACACCATAACTAGAGTTGCCTTGTCAGAACTGGGAGTGATCCCAAAATTGATGGATCTCCCAATTCTCTCGAAGATGGTATCAGTGAGCTGTTGATTGCAGGCCTGGATGATACCCTAGCTGATGCAAAGGAGTCCGGTTGCAACTTGGAAGGTACTGTTGTGAAAGCATTAAATTTAATGATTCGTATGTGTTAGGAGTATAACTTTTAGTTTGGAGATTGAAATTTTTAAGTGTAAGATAAATGGGGAAAGAAAAACCTGGGTTTGGGAAACTGGTAAACACCCGTAATACAACTGCAATTCAAAGGATGGCCCATATTTACTTAAAGCAGATAGAGTTAGAGGCGTGACACAATAAACAACAGGTGGTCCTCTCTTAGATTTGTAATGGAGCCTGTGCGTCTGGTAGGATTGCACCTGTCCCCATTAGAGATAAAAATTATTCATGTAATTTCCCAGATCAAAGGAAGGTTATAAAACAACTGGTGAATAAAGGAATTTCTTAAAGTATCCATATACTTTTCAAATCAAAAGCCAGGTTTGGGATTTTAAGTTAATTAGTTGAAATCACTATCTGAGACATCCCAAGTATGCCACTTTGCCATGGAGATAGGTTGCAGTTTTTATAGTGTTTTGTTTTGGGTTGATCTGTGTGATTTCCTCCCAATATGCACAGTTTATGTGTGGAGCTGGAACAGCTTAGAAACAGGCAGAGGGAGAAAGCTGCCAGAAGTTGGTACTTTGAAGCAGCTGAGACAGTGGCAATGGGCTATCAGAAACCAAGAGTTTTTTCTTGAGCTGAGGTGTCCACAGTCATGGGTTGTTTAAGGAGAGTTGGAGGGTCACCTAGCTGGTTGCTAGCCGAGGAACCCTAAGAAATTTCATACCTCGAAGAAAAGCAGGAGCACTGAGGAGAACCAAAGTGAATTCCTGAGAGCTGTGGCACACTTTGGGTTGGTCCCTGGAGTAGTGAAGGAACCCTCAAGATCCTGTAAAGTATAGGGAAATTCTTGGATGGAAATAATAGTAGACCAGGGAGTCCCCTATTGAGATTTTCCAGCTTAAAGTTTGTGAAATATAGTATTAAGCTAGTAGTCCTTGATTTGTTTAACTCTTGTACAGTAAAGGTTTTTGTTTAAAAGTGAATCCTTGTAGCATAATTCTTTCAGTCAATAACTAGGTGTTTGACTTTCTTTTTAAAAGGTTACGGTTTTCCTTGAGATCATAGCAGTACCAATGGCGTATAAATTGAGAACTGTACTGACTTTTACAGACACAGGAAAAGCTGTTTGGGCACTTGGGGCAGAATCTTTCGTGCACATGCCCGACCCACTCAAGCGTGAAATAGCACATGATATTTCGGTCAGCAGGCGCGTGCGATAGTCGGAAGCGTGGCCGCCGACAATTAAGAAACCTATTAAGGCCATTGAAGTTGTAATTAACAGAGATTTTTCATTGCCCATCCAACATTACGGTCGGTGGGTGAGCGCAGAGGTCAGGCAGCCTTCCCATATTTCAGGAAACCTCATCCACGGGCGAGATGAGGTTTCCGTTATCAAATAAAAAAGAAAAATATATATGGACAGAATTGTCACCTTGTATATGTTCAGGTGACTGATTCTGATGCATGGGCATTTTTTCCAAATTTTAACATCTGTTTTTATCGCAATTAATTTCTTCAGCTCCCTGAGGCAGCTGTCTTCCTTCAGGGAGATTTCATTCCATACTCCCCCATGCCCATGCCGACTTCAGCGCTCGCCCTGCTCCCACCCCCACCCCCACCCCGGCAGCGCTGAGCCTTTCAGTGCGTGTTTCACACTGCTTGGCCGGTAAGTGGCCAGCCAGCGTGAAATCGCAGTTGGGGGCCGGTTGCGATCAGGGGTCCATTCCCTTGCCGATCCCGGGCCCGCTGATCACGAGCGCCTGCCGAACTAAAAATCCTGCCCTTGATATAGGTTACTGATTATTGTGCTGATAGTAGCATAGTTTATTCTTAGTGAAGCAAAGTGAGCAAAGGGGCAGTTCTTCATAGGACCTCTCATAAGAGTTCTGGAACCTATGTGGAAATACTAACCCAAAAATGGTGAGAGCCAATATAAAGAGAAACTTAAAGAAAGAAAATGGTTAATAAAGAATATTATTTTACAATTGTTAGGCTAATTAGGGCAAAAAAGTACAATATTGTAAAGGAAAAATAAACAGCTCCACAGGAGAGCACTGCGGTTCAGCCTCTGCTGGATGTTCCTGATCAGACTTAAAGTTCTACCTCCAAAAATTGGGAAGTGGTTTTGCAGTGGCTGGGGTTGGGGGGTGGGGGGGTGGGGGGGTGGTGTGGTTGGTGGTGGTAATAGCAGGTTGGTCTCATCCTCCTTTGATGCTGTCTTACATTTCTTTATGTTTGCGTCTATAGTGAAAGATCAGGAGTATGCTTGTGGAAGGAGCCCCTCCACTTTCTGTTTTCAGCATGTCCAGAAAGAGAGAGACTTAGACTATGTACATCAAAGGGATAATTTTTTTGTGTGTTCTATTAGTGAGGACTCTCAACTGTCAGCTGTGTACGTCGGAGATCAGAAATTCTTGTGGAAATTCTAACCCGAAAATGGTGAGAGCCAATATAAAGAGAAACTTAAAGAAAGAAAATGGTTAATAAAGAATATTAATTTACAATTGTTAAGCTAATTAGGGCAAAAAAGTACAATATTGTAAAGGAAAAATAAACCACTCCACACAAGAGCACTGTGGTTCAGCCTCTACTGCATGTTTCCGATCAGACTTAAAGTTCTACCTCCCAATAATGTTCTCCCCTTTGGCCTGCTGCAACAGCAGAGCTAGCTACACTTGCCCTAAACAACCAGCTCCCACTGGCAGACAGAATTAAAACCACAAGTTTCCTCTAATGATATAAATAGGTCTGAACACGGGTGATTCGGTAGGATTAGTTGTCATGTGTAAACATCCTACTGTGTTTCATTCTTGTCCAATGTTCAATCATTGCTGAGAATTCACGATTCCATGAAACACTTTTTAAAAAATTATTCCTTTATGGGATGTGGATGTCGCTGGCAAGGCCTACGTTTGTTGCCCATCCCTAACTGCCCTTGAACTGAATGGTTTGCTAGGTCATTTCAGAGATAGTTAAGAGCCAACCACATTACTGTGGATCTAGCGTCACATGTAGGCCAGGCCAGGTAAGGTTCCCTGAGGACATAAGTGAACCAGATGGGTTTTTATGACAATCGATGAGATTATCTTTTAGTTCCATATTTTATTAATTTAATTTAAACTCTACCAACTATTGTGGTGGGATTTAAACCCATGACCCCAGAGCATTCACCTGAGCCTCTGGAGAACTAATCCCGTGATACTACCACTGTGGCACCATCTCCCCATATAGTAACTCTTTATTAATGTACAATCATTACCCAAATCGTACGAAGCACTGAGATTTATATAAAAGGTATATTGCAGTTGTACATAAAGCAACTGGTACTCTTGGTCTGAATTTCCTCGGGGCTAAAATGATTTCTTGCTATAAATTAGTAATCGGCTCCCTTAGCCGACATAGCTAGGCCTGGTGACTCCACTAAGCCCCTGGTGACAGAACCTTTAACCTGTGTGACTTTTCCCAATGGTCATTCTTTGATTATTCAAGGTGAAATGTTATCACAGTACAAACTACTACTTCACAGTGAGTATTAGATGAACAGTGGAAAGTTGAGATGCTCCAGATAGCCTGTTTAACAGAAGGCCAGCCTAGACCATGGTTGAATGCACTCAGTGTTACATGCACATTACTTGTGTTAATTGCAGGCTGCATGACGCCTGCTCCCTTTTACATCACAGGTCACCAATCTCTCCTTGACAGCAACCTTTAAAATTCTTCCTATTGACACAATTCACGGTAATGCTGTTTGCCTGGTGTTCCTCACACAGTTGGACTGTTTAAAAGGGCTGTGATGTTTACCCTTAAGACCTGCTACCTGACCTGGATTAGCTACCGTTCCCTCCCAGTATCAAACAGTTTCATTTTTTTGTTTCTAGTTCATATTTTTCATTGTAAATATTTAACATTAGAAGATTGATTAAATTGAAAGGAGTGATATGAATAGCTGAGAGCACCACTCACTGATACATAGAAAAGTGTGCATTCCTAAAACCAGGCTGTGAAAAATGTATGGGATGAATGCCTTAAAAGGGCATTACGACATTCAGGCAAATGAAAAAGCGCAGAAGGACCAGTGTCATCTTCTTCCTAATTACATCATATTAAAATGATGAGATAAAATTTTCTGTCACACAATAACATTTATGGATAGAAATGCAGTCGTTTTTTTTCTAAATCAGTACATAAGAGCGTGCTTAACTACTCTTCTGGATGACATGGCCCTTTTAAAGGCCTAAGCCAGCATTTATTGACAGGCAAGTTAATTTCACTATTTTAACAGATTTTGCTTTCTTAAATGTTAAAATTAAGGATGCAAAATTAGAACCCTGCTTATGAATTATAATGGAAAACAATAAAGTTAAACAAGCATCCATCGTTGGCTGAATGCTGCCAAGTTACATTTGTGACCAGCAGTAAATATGACCGGGTAAATTTTCAAAGACCCTGATCCCTGCATAGGGAATTGGGCATTGAGGTCAGTGCACACGATTTACACGTTCTGATTTTATGATCATTAAAATTAAAAACAGAAAAATCAGGAGCGCCATGAAGTAGGTGTGCTGACCCCTTCACATGACTCTCAGATCTCCATCTTTGGATTTTGGCTTAGGAGCTGAGCCCCCAAAATTTGGACTGGTGTCTATAGTGGTGCTCTCAGTGTGTATAGCACACTAAAAGTCCTATGTATGTTGTGGCAGTAATATCGGTCACCATGCATCCAATAAAGAGCTACTGGATGACCAAGAATGTTTTTTTCAAATAAAGGGTTGAGTATAGAGGATAGGGGTTCTCCCAATCTCTTGCTGTAACTGCAGTGGAAGATTGGCAGGAAGCCTGGAGGAATAGTATAAATGTTACCTCATTTTCCCAGGATTTCTACCAAGGATCCCTCAAAGGTGCAAACCTTTGCAGGAATGCTATCTTTTGGTTAGAAACCTAAGTCATTTTGAAGGAGTTGACCATTTGGAGACCAAAAAATTAGGTTCCTCTACAAAGAGGAAAAGACCCCAGGAGCATTTTTTCCCCATGAGAGACTTTGTCTGAAGGGCTCATTCCTAATGGAAGCTTAGCATCTGGAGAACTGTGCAGCCTCAGTGCAAGGGAGGCACACATTTGCGTGGAATTTGGGTGCAAATCAGGTACATAGGTTGCAATCACTTGAGGTGCTTTGTGCCTGCATTGCCTTATGCTCTGTGCATTGCGCATTTCAGGATTTACAATTCATACTCTCTTGGAGTCCATGGCATCAGTCATCCCTGAGCACCTTACTTTAATGCCCTTTTTCTACTTATACAATATTATAGCCAGGAATTTAACAATAATACCCCTCCTGATTGAGGGATGATTCCATATTTTTCTTTCTGAAAATGGACTGAGCAAACCTTTGGTGAGACATGGCTTGATGCAAATTGTGAAGTTACTTTATTTCACAGCAAATGAACACAGGGTAACAGTCATGGTCAAATTTACTTAGTGCAATCAGTACAATTTTTCTTCTTGTAATGATGCAAATAAGGAACACACCACACTGCTCCACATCAGTTTTACTTAAACAAGAGGGCCCTGAAATTCTGTGGGGGTTTTCTGAAATTTTTTTAATTCTTTCATGGGATGTTGGCATCAATGGCTGGGGCAGCATTTTTATTGCCTATCCCTAATTGCCCTTGAGAAGGTAGTAATGAGCTGCCTTTTTGAACTGCTGCAAGCCATGCGGTGTAGGTACACCCACAGTGCTGTTAGGGAAGGAGTTCCAGGATTTCCATCAACAGTGAAGGGACATTGATATAGTTCTAAGTCAGGATGGTGCATGGCTTGGAGGGGAACTTGCAGGTAGTTGTGTGCCCATGCATCTGCTGCCCTTGACCTTTTATGTGGTAGAGGTTGCGTGTTTGGAAGGGTCGTGGGTCTGATAGCCACATGTAACTTTAGCAGGATGCCAGCAGAACCCTGTCTGGATTCATGGCAGGAAATCAGGATCATTCACATTAATTTCAGGGTTGGCCTCTTTCCTCCAACATTTCTGACTTTCTGAACATATCCAAAGCTTTTCTTGGCTCACTCTGTCTGAGCATGTGACCAGGCTCACATATGGATCTTTGTTCATCCCACTTTTGCCTCCACAGGAAGTTGGGGGTCTTGGTTCCTGACTTCTACCCCTGCCCTTACATTGAGTAGAAGAGCTGCTAATCAAATTGGTTACCATGGTCCCTTCCTTTGGAAGTAGCTCACCAGTGTAAGTGTTTGTTGGAATATCTAGAATGAGATAAGGGGATGGAGGGGGTGAGGGTGAAATTCATCTTGGCCACTCACTTTACACATTGTATGATTTTCTGTTGCATGACAATAAAGAAAAATGGGTGGCGTGCAAAACTAGCTGCCGATTCATGAACACCCATTTTGCATTAACTTTCAAGACCAATTTTACATCTAATGACTTCCCTTTTGCATCTGATTGGCAACAATGTCAATATTTGGCTTTAATATGTGTTCCCCAAGAACCCTCAAGCTGTGACCTTCATTTCCAAAGTTATCCAGATCCACCGTATTACTAAACTCAATAATCAAAACTAACCTTTTGTTTCCCAATCCTTTCCTGTCATGAAAAATCTAAAGTGTTACATATATGTAGTAGGCATCATGCCCAATAATGTAGGGCCACTGCACCCACAGATCTACAGCACTTTGTGCACTGCAGCCCACATTAAACAAGGAATTGTCACCTTGAACTCTTCTAATGCATTATCCAGAAGTTAGGTCAAAATCAGTTGGTTTACAAAGACCCTGGAAAAGGATTCA
This sequence comes from Cetorhinus maximus, assembly GCF_964194155.1. Classification (NCBI taxonomy): domain Eukaryota; kingdom Metazoa; phylum Chordata; class Chondrichthyes; order Lamniformes; family Cetorhinidae; genus Cetorhinus; species Cetorhinus maximus. Next base: position 37,087,467 of record NC_135879.1, on the reverse strand, counting down.
GGGTTTTGGAGAGATGTGGTGCATGTTGAGGGGAGATCTTAAAATAACATAGAGTAAAATAATTTTTAAAAACTAAACAAAGTGAAATAGAATAGAAGTGAATTGAGATTTTCCACTTGGGTGATCTGGGTGAACACTAGGGGCATCAATCAGGTAGGCGTGCAGGGGAAAACAACCTTTCCGAATTCATTCACCGACCGTTAATTTTAGCTAATGAAAAATCATGAGCTGCGATGCAGGTTTTATTTCCCATCCCTAGCTGCCTAGAGAAGATGTTGGTGGGCTTTCTCCTTGCAATCATTGTAGGTCTTGTCCTGTTGATTCTCCTGTAATGCTGTTAAGTAGGGAACCCATGGTATTGATTCAGTGGTGATGAAGGAACGGTGATATATATCTGACAGTAGGATGTGTTCCCATGATACATCAATTCTCTTTGCCCTTGTTAACAATAGATATTGCAGGTGATGGAAGTACTATAGAAATGAGCTATGCAAGTTGCTAAAACACAGCCGGTACATACCGTATCCCCATGTACCACTGGTGCTGGGTTAGATCTTGAAGTCAGTGGCAAGAGCACTGATCAAGTAATGGAAAGCACTTGGTAGGCCTGGGCCCCATAGGTCGGGCTAATATGAACCTTTCTGGAGGCCAATATACCACAATTCACTCAGAATATCAGCTGCAACTGCAAAACTGTGTCTCCTTTCATGGCCAGAATCAGGAACTCCTGGAATTAGGGACTCTGTATTGAGCCCGGAATTTTCCTTGGAAGGGGTGGTTAGAAATTTCATCTCTTACAAGGTTCTTTGGAAAATCCCAGAAATAGTGGATAACCAGTAGGTCTGTTTTTGAGGGGGTTCAGTGGGTCTGCTGTCAGTTGCTTCAGGGCCACAGTTTCAATCCATGATCAAACCTGAATCAGTCCTTGTCCAGCATCTGCACTTGTGGAAGGTATTTCTTCCAGTGGAAGTGAGTAGATAGCAATTAACATCAAGAATTCCACCCCCCTTCCCCCCACCCCGCCCCCCCCTCCCCCCACCTCAGGAAAATTGAGGCCAATTCTACTTCTCCTATAAATGAATCTGAAGCTGAAAACAGCTCACACAATCTAAAAAAGAGACTAAACATGGCTGTTTTCTGGATTAGTTCCACACTGGGAAATGAATTTAACAATTGAGTTACAACAACAAAGACTTGCGTTTATATGGTGCCTAGTAAAATGTCCCAATGTGCTTCGCAGGAGCGCTATTAGACACAAAGCCTATAACTAGATATTAGGACAGGTGATCAAAAGCTTGGTGAAATAGGTATGTTTTAAGGGGCATTATAATGATGAGAGGGGTGGAGACAATGGAGTTTTAGGGAAAGAATTTCATAACGTATGGCCTAAACAGCTGAAGAAATGCCGCCAGTAGTGGGTTGAAAGAAAATCAAGGAGTTGCAGTAGGCCAGAATTAGAAGAGAACAGAGCTCTCGGAGGGTTGTAGCACACACCCCAGTTAGCGACCATAGATTTGGAGATCCTACACAGGATCCAATGTGCAATCCCCTCCTTTGGGAAGCTGCTCAGATGAATCTTCACTAACCATGACCTGTGGTCGCACGCAAAGGTCGCAATTTACTTGGCAGTTGCCCTCCCAGCACTCTGGGTGACATATCACTGACACCTGAGCAAGCTCAAGACATGTCATCAGGTTCGCCCACAGATGATCCTACACGTCACCTCGATGGATTACCATACAAACACAAACATCCTCCAGGAAGCAGGCATCCTGAGCATAGAGGCAACCATTCTCAAAGGGCAACTGCAGTGGACAGGCCACTGCATCAAAATGCCCAACATTCACTTTGCGAAGTGAGTTCTCCACTGTCAGTTCGTGGCTGGTCAAAGATCACAGAGTGGCCGGAGGAACGTTTTAAAGATACCCTGAAAGCCTACTCAAAGAAGATTGGCTTTGACCTCAATAACTGGGAAGAGAGTGAACTGACCAGCCATGATAGCGAGCCCTGCTTCACCCAAGGTTAGCAGAGCAAATGACGAAGGCTGAAAAGACAAGGGCAAGAAAGCTCAAGAACATGGACTGACCAACCGAATGACAAATGACTGACTGCCAATGTGGAATGTGGATTTTTTTTTCCCTCTCTTAATGCTGTTTCTCCTTTAACCTTTTACTTTCCCTTTTCCACCTCATTTACCTTGCACTGACTTCACCCCTATATAGCCTCTCTCTCTTTCTCTCCCCCTTTCGTTTTCTCTCTCCCTCTCTCTACTTGAGGAATCTGTGGTAAGCATCCTCCTCGCTTTGAGGGACTACCATTAGTATTAGTGCTGGAGGAGGTTACAGAGATAGGGTGGGGCGAGGTTATTACAGGATTTGAACATAGGGGTGAGAATTTTAAATTTGAAGCTTTATTGGACCAAGTGCCAATGTAGTTTGACGACCACAGGAGTGTGGAAACTTGCTACAAATTGTTTTAAAAAAGATTGACATTGAATTGATGCTGTGGCTAGGTGACTATCAAATTCTAGAATCTAGTTGCCCAAGTACATAGAATGGACGACATCAGGGTGAATTGGCACCGCCCCCTGAATGACCTCTGTTGCTTGGAGCAACCAGAGGAAATGAAAGGCAGACTCTAGCGCTGCTCTCAGCTTACGCTTACACTGTCAAAACTGGAGTCTCAGTGGGATGAAGCCGTCAGTTGGAGCCTTGAGGGGTGAGTTTTCTTTAAACAGACGGATGACCCTAAGTAAATAGTTTGCACCACAGCATTCAAGCCAGAGTTAAATCAACTCTGAAAGGAAACCAGTAACATAAAATGAGGCCATAGAGATAACAATTCTGAGATTTACATAGCAGTAGAAAAGTTATGGATTTTCTTTGACAAGTATCAGAAGGTCAGCTGATAAGATTTATGTAGCATTTAATAGGAGACTGAAATATGAGGTGAATGTATGGGTAGGTATGCAGGGGAGGACAAACTGACTGAACAGCTATTTGCTCCTAGTAAAAGAGGGCAGAGATTAGTCAAGGTAACTGTGCCACGACTCGAGTGATTTTGATTTTGAGACTGAAAGTCAACAGGGTTTTGAAAATAATTACTGGAGGGCTGTCAGCACAGGTTTGATTGCATTGGCAAATAAAATCTATTTGAACCAAGGTGATGCTCATGAAATTTAGAGTACCTCTAGGCCTCAATCTTTGGTAATCATCATTTTCTACCATTACATTTTATCAGCAATGTTGATCTGTAACGCTGGCATAATTATATCGATGAAAAATACCTCAAATTCATAGAAACTGAAGAGAAAAGGCATGCACATAAAGAACAGAAAGCAAAGTTTGGTCTTGTTTGTGTGTTCAGACTAATACAGTTGCGACAGTTCGGTTGAAGGTCAGAACAGTGGAATTTACATTGCATACAAATGAAGCTAGCTTCCATAATTTACAGATTAGTTCTGAGAGTATTGTTTACATTGCATGGGCTAAGTTTTATGGGTCCTGCAGGAGCAGGATGGAAGGCTGCAGGGAGGGGCTGAAAATTCAGAAGGGAGGGTGGAGTGCCTGTTGCCTTCTTGCCACCATGGCATTGTGTCAGTGATGGGGAAGGTGGAGAACAGCCCTCTTGCCCAGAGGCAAATTGTGCCACTCAAGTGGCCAATTAAGGGCCTCTTCCCACTGCCACTGGCATTTTACCAGCAGTGGGTGGGCCCTCCATCACATGGGGAGACTGCCGAATGAACCTTGGTGACTTCCCTGCGGGCTTGGTGGGTCCCTCCTAACTGGATACTCTGGGGCCCATGGAGGTGTTCCCCCCCCGGCAGCAACGGCTGCTCCCGCGGCAACACCACCCCCTGTTCTCATCAACTAGCCCTCACCCCTCGCCAGGGCCTACCTGACTGGCCGTGGTGACCCCCAGCCTTCCGATTGGCCGGCAGCTCTTGGAGGTGGAATTCTCACTCCTTAAAAAGCCTGGAGCCCCAACAGTAGCTCATTAACTGTAGGAATAGCATGAAATCCAGCCAGGGCTCCTCCAAACAGTCAAGGCGTGGTTGCCATCAGCTTTCCGGCCCATTGTCGGAGCCACTGCTAGCCCAACAAAATAGATCCTTTATCATGTAGTTTTAAATCTCATTGTCATATGTATTGATACCTTTGTCTTCTGAAGTTTTCTCATCTTGCCCCTCTTCTTTTGCAGATATTGATTCATGCCTGGATCCATGGACACCAGCAATCTCCTACTAATTTCCACAAGTGGTCTTTCTTTTTGTGTAGGTGTGGACAGTGAGTGCTGACCGGTTACTCCTTCATGGTAGGCAGGACAATAAATGCTGTACCTATGTACACAAAAGCAATCAGGAGCAAAAAACCTTGCAGATATTTCTCTTTTTTTTTGCCCAAAAATGTCATTGTCAATTGTTGCTCCCTAACTGGTATTCTGGCTGAAATCAATGCATTCAGCACAGACCAAGGGTTGAGACTGGAACATTTCTGGGGGCATGGCTTTAACCACTGTGCTACAGTGAATTAAACATTTTTGCTGTCAAATGAAGAAAACTTTGGTCCGGAACTTCTGTTCGCTGGGGGGCAGTTGTATCCCAAAGGTACCCCAGAAGACGCGCTCGGGGACCCCCAAGAAGCCCCCATGCAAGGGCTGCATGGGAATTGCTGGGAAGTTAAATTTCTGATGGGCAGTTACCCTGCACTGGGAACCATCTGATACTCTAGTTTAAATTGGAGGCTTTGGGTGGTTCTGACTCTCTTAGCAGAATAGTTACTCAGGCAGTTAGAAGGATTATAACCACTTCTAACTCCTGGATAACTATATTATTGACGCCCCCGACTGCCCACTGGACCCCCCTGACTACACCCCTGTCTAGCCCCCATCCCCCTCTGATCACCCGACATCCCCTACCCCCCCCCACCCCACCCACCAAAACCTGGGCTATCCTCCCGACCCCCAACTACCTAACTCTCAACTACCCCCCCATCCCACAACTACCCTCCTGACAACTCCCCGAGTACCCCCGACTACACCTCCACCCCCCAACTACCCTCCCGTCACCCCCAGCTATCCCCATGACTGCCCTCCCATCTCCCGTGACTGCCACTCCAAACCCCAAATTACCCTCCCCACCCTCCGACTACTCCCTACCATGCTCTGGACTATTCTCCCGAACCACCCCCACCCCGCCACCACCCGACCCATTCTAACCTCCCCTGACCAATTCCACCCCTACCCCCTCACCCCACTTACCTTACACACTTATCTTCTCCCTAGTTTCTCAAAGCATTTGGGAGCCTTAAGCTTACCTACTTTACCAGGCCTGGGTTGAAAGGTCAGGCAAGAAATGTGCAGCTGCCAACTAAGGTAAGTAAAAAGGATCGGAGTGGAAATCAGACTGTGATTGCCATTCCTCAGAAGTTCTGACTCTTTGTGTTACATAATTCATGGTACTATTAAGTATTTTATCTGTATTCATGCAAACAATAAACTTGGTAATGTTTATTTGTTTAAAGCAAAATTCACTTTGTAATTTCCCTTCATGCAATTACATTCATTTCCAGTCATATAGTAATCGATCTCTCCTAAACCAACCAGATAAAATTTCAACAGGATTTCCATCTCTCATCGCATGAGTGTGAAACAGCGCGCGATGATGTCAGGCAAGCGTCACCGCGCACTCGCGCGATATTTCAGTCGGAAGGAGTGCGCGGGAGTCGGCAGCTGTTAAGCCCATGAATAAAGTATTTAAAGTGAAATTTTCCGTGCCTGTCCAACCTTACAGTTGGTAGGTGGGTGAATAGGCCAAGCGGCCTTTGCATTTTTTGTGAAATCTCATCCATGGTCGAGATGAGGTTCCTAACAATGATTAAAAAACAAATAAAAATTTTAAAACTCGTTTTTAACATGTCTCTGGTCATGTGACAGAGTCACATGAAGGAACATATTTTCCTTATTTTTGAAATCTTTAATGTTAAAAATCTTCAGGTCCCTGAGACAGCTCTGTGCCTTCAGGGAGCTTTCACTGAGCTCACCCCCGCCCCCATGCTTATGCACATTTCAGCGTTCGCTTTCCTCCCACCCCCACCCAGGCAGCGCTGAGGCTATCAGCCCACGTTTTGGGGTCGGGGTCCGATCGCGGGCGGTGGACCGTTGTGCGGCCGCTCCCGGGCCTGTCCACCGCGCCCTCCTGACGAGGCAAAAATTCTGCCCTTAGAAACAGCATCAACAGCCATTTATGTCACATCTCTGCCGATCTGTTGCCGACGTTACATCATGAGGTTGGGAGAATCCCTTTGGGAATTCTACCTGTCTCTGTTCTTTCAGACAATTCTCAATTCACGTGTTGCAGATTGAAGTTACTAGACAAGATTAAGGCAGTTAACGTTATTAGAAATGGCTAAGAAATTGTTTGAATGGGAGAAATCAGCAGTTACTACTTAGGGAAGTGGCGTCTGACTGGGGGCAGATACTGAGTGTATGTGTTGCAAGGATGTTCTGGGGTGTTAATTGTATAGTGATTGAGTATTTAATTATGTACAAGTGGAGGGCATTAAGTTGGGAATCACATGTATAGAAACAGGTATGGTTTAGAAGGTGAGTGTTTGTAAAGTACATCTCTGTAAATAAAAGTTTATAAAGTGTATAATGAAGAGGCTCTAATTTTATTCTTCACTGCCCAGCTTTCTGGAATAGAAGATTGGATTGCTAATGTTTCTGAGCTACATAAACGACCTGGTTTCAGACATGCAATCTAAATTAATCTATTTCCCAGATTATTTTAATGGGGCCAGCAGGGGGTGGAGTGGAAGGGGGCATGTAAGCGAATTGTTGAGTCTGAACATTCAGCCACCAGGCACTACTGAACACAATTACATTTGTAAGTGCACTGAACTTGCATGGAAGCTTCAATGCAAATAAGCAAAAGTTATTACATAACAGAAGAAAATATGGACAGTGTGTTCACTGAATAGTTTTAGAAGGGGAGAGAACAAATATTGGAATGGCAGTAAACTCGACATATGCCAGGAGCATATTTCACTGCTATATGCTTGTGATGATCAGAAAATGGAGACATTGTTGAGAGTGCACTGCCTGGAATTTTCCACGTGTGGGCCTTGTTTATGGGTCTGAAATTAATTCTTCATTAGGATTTGATTTTCATATCTAAACATGACATCATCTCTGAAAGACCAATTTTACACAGGTACTTTTGGTAAATTAATTTCTTTCAAAGTTGTGGCTCTTTGGGAGTGAGTGTGAGGTGTTACTTTGCAGGTTCCTTCATTTGCTTTTATTGCATTCGGTGCACGGGATTTTTTCGCACCCAATTTCTGCATTTTGTTTGCATTAAAGGGAGTTCTATTCTCAATTCAAACATCCTCTGCTGATAGCATGGGCTAGAATTCTTATAGCTTTCACAAAGCTTAAAGTTAAAGATGAGCTGCCGAAGAATGATCAGAGGGTGGTCTGTCAACACCTGAGGTAAGGTTGTATAGAGCCACTGGTATCCAGATGTTGCCACAGCTGCTTGGATATGTCGAGGAGGTATTCCTTTGATAGCAACACTTCACTAGGGGGAACTTCCTACAGGCTGGGATCATGTCCTTGATGTAGCATCTTCTTCTACAAACAGAAGAGTAGTCTTGAGATGCTGAGAATTGACGGATCCCATGCACAGTACCGGACATGTGCACAAACTGCATACCAACTCAGTGCCAGTAAGTGACCACACATAATGGAACCAGATTTTTTACATTGACATGAGGAGTGATGCACTGGGAAAGTGTAAGAATGACAAGGTGTTCATTTGTATATTGCATTTTGAAGGTGTGCGCGCCGAGGTAGAGATACTGATGAGGTGCAACAAGAGTGCAGTTTTGTGGGAGGGTTTTGCATGGGTAGGCTGTAAAATGTGGAACTGCTTTACATACAATAATTTGTGGTTTACGATAATGGGCCATGGACAAGAGCTGGAACAATTGGCAGGTTGTTTGACCTTGCCAAACTCTTTGAAGTGGCCTGTCTTGTTCTGCATCTGTTCCCAGATTCTGTGGACAGGATGCTTTGTGTTGAATCGGGCCACTGCCTATTGCCTCTTGAAAAGGTGCCCTGAAGCACCAAGCAACTCAGCCATTTTTTTCAGCCACCTCATGGAGCTGTACATCCATCTTGCCAGCCAGCAGCACTGTACTGTTCCTTTTGCTTGAGTTTAGCTGGCATTTCTCATCCTTCTCTTTTCACCAAAGTCTACACATACTTGAAATGCAATAGCCTCTGCAAAATCACTATTCATTGATCACTGCTGGAGATACGTGTGTGCGGACACAATGATTGCATTTGTTTGCAATGCCCATCACATTCAAAAGCTTGCTGTTATTCAAAATTTGGCTATATGAGTTACTGCTCTTCAAAAATAAATTAGTGCAAGGTAAGTTGAGGTGTTTCAATGTGAAAGGCTTTTACAAATATTAGTATTTATTATTAATGTTCACATGTAATCATTTCCATTTTCTTTACTCCTTCAGTCACCTCCCCTAACTCTTCTGCTGTCACAGCTCTGCATCCATTTTTCACCTTTGTGAAGCATCTTAGAACATTTACCAAGTTAAAGGTGGTTATATAAAGGAAAGTTAATGCCACAACAAGGGGATTGTTTAGAAACAGGTTTCTGGCCTGTCTGCCCACTCATCAGCAGAGACATGGCTCTAGGTGTATTTAAAACAATGTGCTGATAAATTACACTGAAATGCTACTTAAAAAGCCTAACCAACTTAGTTTGATGGATCAGGATTAATACTAAGTTCCCGTACTGAGTGCAAGCAGGGTGTAATCTGATGCATGGCATTATCTTTAGCTGACATGGCAGTATCTCCATTAGGATGGCTTGCTGGTACTCTCTGAAAACATAAGCAATAAGACAAAGCATGTTCAGAAATGTTTGATGTTATATGTCAACATCTTCGGAGAACATTTCACCATGGGAATGATCTCTTGCACAAATACACACAATGCCATTTTCATCCCTCAGGTTCACTAAAGACATCTTATATTTTGCTGCACAGGAACCCACATTTGTGGGTGGAGTGCAACAGGGAGATGAACATCTGAAAAGGTCATGCTTTTCCCTCTGTTCCTCCCTTTTAAACATACTCACATTTCATATCACTCCACAGGCCTTGAGGTAAATGCACCGAAACTATAACCAGATATTTTAATAATAACTTGTTGCAGCTAGTAAAGATAAAGAGGCTGAAAGTGTCTTTAGTTTTAATAAATGGTCTGGAGTCAGAAAAAGCATGAGCTACAGAAAGGACATGCTAGCAAACCGCTTGCAGCTGGTGATTTTGCATTTTCCTTATAGGTAGAACAAATGTCTTAAAAACAATGGGACGGATTTTTATCAGGAGATCTGTTCAGACATGCAGGCGCTCAGACATCTGCCGCTGTTAATTGCTGGTATGCAAAGGAAGTCCCTATGCGCACAAATGCTCGGTACTTACATGCGAACCTCAAACTTCCGACTGGCAGAAATATGCTGCCCACACCCTCCCTGGATGCTTCTGACACTGACCCCGTCGTCACAGACTTTGGCTAAGACTTGAGACTTGAAATTGCCCAGAAATTTTCACCATTCTGCCAGGAACATTTAATTGCAGGAGTAGGACCTGGGTAGGGAAGTATTTTACAGTGGAAACTATATCAGGAAGGCCTTTCTTGTATAGAAATTGTTTTTAAAGGTAAATTTACTGAGCATCCTCACTCCCCCACCACCAAGTTCCTACATGAGAACATAAAAAATAGGAACAGCAATAGGCCATTCAGCCCTTCGAGCCCACTCCGTCATTCAATGAAACCGTGACTGATCTATTTCAACACCATGTTCCTGCATTATCCCTTGATGTTTGTGGTATGTAGAAATCTATCGATCTCAGTCTTGAACATAATGCATGAGCCTCCACAACCTTCCAGGTCAGAGAATTCCAAAGATTCACCACCTTCTGAGTGAAGAAACTCCTGCTCATCTCAGTCCTAAATGGCCTGCCCCTTATTCTGAGATTGTGTCCCCTGGTTCCAGACCCCCCCAGCCAGGGGAAACATCTTCCTACCCTGTCGAGCCCTGGAAGAACTTTCTATCTTTGAATGAGATTACCTCTCATTTTTCCAAACTCCGGAGAATAGAGGCCCAGTCTATTTAATCTTCCCACATAGGACAATCCCTCCATCCCAGGAATTAGTTTGATGAACCTTCATTGTACTGCCTCTAAGGCAAATATATCGTTCCTTAGGTAAGAAGACCAAAATTGCACACAATACTCCAGATGTGGTCTCACCAAGGATCTATGTAATATCTTTACTCCTATACTCAAATCCGCTTGTGATAAAGGCCAAAATACCATTTGCCTTAATTGCTTGCTGCACCTGCATGTCATCTTTCAGTGACTCATGAACAAGGACACCCAAGTCCTTTGAAGTTCATCACTTCCCAGCCTCTCATCATTTAAGAAATACTCTGTATTCCTGTTTTCTCTACCAAAGAGGATAACCTCCCATTTCTCCATATTGCATTCCATTTGCCAAATTTTTGCCCACTCACTTAGCCTCTTCAAATCTCCTTGAAGCTTCTTTGCATCTTCCTCACAACTCACACACTTCCACCTAGTTTTGTATCATCTGCAAACTTGGAAATATTACATTTAATCCCCGCATTCAGATCATTGATATAGATTGTAGATAACGGGCTCACGCACTGATCCTTGTGGTACCCCACCCCACTAGTCACAGCCTGTCAACCTGAAAATAAGCCATTTATTCCTACTCTCTGTTTTCTGTCCATTAACCAATTCTCAATCCATTCCAGTACATTCCCCCCAATCCCATGTGCTCTGATGTTGTTTACTAACCTTTTGTGTGGGACCTTATCAAAAACCTTTCTGAAAATCTAAATATACTACACCCACCAGTTCCCCCTTATGTATTCTGCGGGTTACATCCTCCTCCTCCAATTCACATACGATTCTGGCTCTGAAATATATCACGTTCCCTTCATTTTTACTGGCTCAAAATCCTGGAGGCCCCTCCCTAATAGCACTGTGGGTATATCTTCACTGCATGGAGTGCAGCAGTTCAAGAAGGTGGCTCACCACCATCTTCTCAAGGGCGAATAGAAACTGGCAAGAAATACTGTCCTTGCCAGTAATGCTCACATCCCTTGAATAAATAAATAAAAACTGTATAACGGATTCATAAGAATTAAAGTCCATTTACATTTTAAATATGCTCTGGGTGTCAGGTAATTTTATAGAGTTATGGTAAAAATGAACTCCCACAAACTTTTATTAGTGCATGCTTATCCAACACATTGTGTGTATCTCATTAAATTACAAGGTAGGTTCATTATGCCAAACCTCAATAAAAGCACAGTCCAAAATATAAAAAAAGCTCATGATATAGCTCCTGGGATTCCAACGATACACATTAACCGCACTAATCTTGGCCCTTACATCTCCTCACTCAGGAGAATACACATGTGTTTGGGACAGATTTCTTACTCCAGCTGTTTAGGCTGAATTTTGACCAAAGTCTCTCAGCTGAAAGCATCATATTGCAATGCTGTATGCCAAAAAATAAGTCATTATGTTTGAGTAAATTTAAAAAGAAAAAGTTCCAAGAAAATAAAATACATAAATTCACAGCCAACAAACAGAAACAATAGAGTGCAATTTGAAAAGAAGTTGCTGCACTGTCTGCCTACCTTACATGATGATACATCACCTGGCGAGTTGCTGCTGCTTTAGTCCAAAGTCTAGCAGTTTACACCATTTCAGTTTCCTGCGGCATCTTCATTGTATATCCTACCTTTCAATTATAGAGTGTCACTGGCACTACTGTGGAAAGGTTCTCTGGCACAAAGCATTCCCATCAAATGGCCAGGGTTCTCCTCCATAATGCCATTTGATTTTGGATGGAATCATAGCGGAAGATATGGAAGATGAGAGCTACCACCATCCTCTCCCCCAAACCTGGTTTCCACAAGGAGGTTTCCTTTGTCTTTGGGTTTCCTATTGACCACTCCTCCTCTGCCCATTAGAAATAACAGTGGGGGAGGGAAAAGCCTGTGATTTCTCTTCCATCTACCCCAGCTACTGGAACATCCTTAAGCTGTCATGTGGAATCCAGCACCCCAGTGTCCTCTTCATCCCCAAGGAGGGAAACAGATGTGAGGTGGCCTTGTCTCCCTCCAGGTTAGCCTCGAAGGCTTATTGAGGCATCAGTCTCTCAAGGGGCATATAGAACTGCAGCTCTATCAGGCATTCATGCCTTTCTGCTCATTTAACTTTATCTCTGTCTCTCTGGGTACTGTTGGACCACCTGCATTTCCCTCTTATACTGGTGAGCTGCCTCATAGCAGTGGGGGTTTGGCCAGGCATTCACCCTACATATTTGATGAGCCCTGACCCAGAGGAATACAGGTCCTGGTTTGAGTGAAATCGAAGGAATGGATGGAACCTCTGCCCAGCTGGAACCTTGACCTGAAGAGGGAAATCTCGGCTCATGTCTCTTTTTACCTTTTTCTTCTCCCCAAAGGCTGCTATAGAAAAGTCTTGCAGCCCAGACAACTCCTCCTTTGACAATTTGGAGAAGCCCAATGGATCAAACTATTTCAAAGACAGCAACATAATGATCTACAGCATTTTGCCATCGTTTGAGACTACTGAACTGTTTGAACTGTGGAAAGACATGGGGCAGAATTTAATGTCCACCCTCCCAAGGTGAGTTCAGAGATGAGGAGGGCCATGCGATTGGCCAAGAGGTTGTGGAGCGGCGATCCCTCAGCTCTCCCACCTCCTTCCAGTCAAGTAAGGGGTGGGAAGGCTTGTGGACAGCCTTTATGTCCAGAGGCCAATTGAGGCCATTAGCTGGTATTCAACCAGCGGCAAGCAGGGAACTCTCCATTGTGGGAGGCTGCCCAGCAAACCCTGTTGGGTTCCTCAGTGGCCTACTGGGGTTTGGGTGGAGGAGGAGGGTTCCCTTGTTCACGGGCAATCAAGGGACTTGGCAGCAGGGAGAGAGCACCACAGGAGGCCAACCAATGCCCTTGCTTCCAATCCCCCTCCCCCACCTCGCTAGCAACCCCAAACACACCCACGTTCATCTCTGTCTGGGAATCCATTGGCGATCCTTAAGGTAAGCTCCATTGTAGTACTGGCAGTGGCCACCGCTCCTGATGGTACTGGAAAGTTGCTGGCCTGGCAGGGAGCTCTTGGGAATGGGACCACTGCCCTACTTGGGGCTTAAGCAGACAGGAGGCCCCAAGCTGCCCAGGTAAGTGCCTGATTGGAATATAATAGCATTGGGCCTCTTGGAGTAAAGCGATGCAGGAGAAAAATGGATTACAACAGTAAAATGGGTGGGGGGTAGGGGGGTGGTGGTGTCATGCATGCATTGTGCTTTTTTATAATGTTTAATTTCATGATGCCATTTTTTAATTTATTCATTCATGGGATGTGGGCTTCGCTGGCTGGGCCAGCATTTATTGCCCATCCCTAACTGTCCTTGAGAAGGTGGTGGTGAGTTGCCTTCTTGAACCACTGCAGTCTATATGGTGTAGGTACACATCACAGTGCTGTTAGGGAGTTCCAGGATTTTGGAACAGTGACAGTGAAGGAACAGTGATATACTTCCAAGGTAGGATGGTGTGTGGGTTGGAAGGGAACTTGCAGGTTGTGATGTTCCCATGCATCTGCTTTCCTTGTCCTTCAAGTTGGTAGAGGTTGTGGATTTGGAAGGTGCTGTCAAAGGAGCCTTGGAGAGTCACTGCAGTGCATTTATAGATGGTACAGACAGCTGTCACTGGTGGTGCAGGGAGTTAACGTTTAAGGATGAGGGTGCCAATCAAGCAGGCTACTTTGTCCAGGATGGTGTCGAGCTTCTTGAATGTTGTTGGAGCTGCACTCATCCAGACAAGTGGAGAGCATCCCATCACACTCCTGACTTGTACCTTGTAATCAGTGGACAGGCTCTGGGGAGTCAGGAGGTGAGTTACTTGCTGCAGAATTCTGAGCCTCTGACCTGCTCTTGTAGCCACAGTATTTATATGGCTGGTCCAGTTCAGTTTCTGGTCAAGGGTAACCCCCAGGATGTTGAGAGACATTCTGATTCCTAAGGGTAGGAAAATAGAAATGGAAATTATGAGCACATATATCAGATTGGCTCTGTTTAAACATAGATCCCAGTCCATATAATGATATCCGTGTGCCATTTAACATTTCTCCTTCAAAAGAATGATGCAGCAGATAATCAAATCTTGATTAAATCAATTACATTTCATCTTTATTCCATGGAATGACAAGAAAGAAACATTTCTCCTTCTACATCTTGGTATGGTTTTGATTTAGGATTTTCTCATGGAATACTTGTTATGCATCTGTATGTCAGTCGTTCCAGGTCACTTGCTTAAGTTCTCAAACACAAGGAAGTTAAGGTGCAAAGTAATGTCAAGTATTCCATGTCAGTACAAAGTTTGTAAATTCCAAGCTTTGAGACAAGAGATGAGTGGCAGACATTTCAAAGCAAATTCACTATCAAAAACAAAGAACTAGACAGTTTGCAGAACAGTTATCACAGCACAAAAGCTGTTTTTAAAAAAAAGTTATTTGCACATCATGTTTAAGATTGATCATATAGCTCGACAGCTTTAGAAATTCATCTGTCTGTATTCTGTGATATGGTTTACAAGTTGCTGGAAAGGACAATAGATGAAATACTGGAGAGAAATAGGTGCTGCTGCTTCAGTGTGAAAGGAAAATGGTGTCCCTTTCACTTAACAAGAGGAATACTGATGAGAGTTCTGAAGGAGAGAGAGAAGGAAAAAGAAAAGGGAAGGCTTAAATTTTTTCACCACATTTTTCAGAAACATCCTGTGCTAAATGGATTACTCCCAGTGAAATAACTTGTTATGAAAGTAAATGCAGAAACCATCTTGCATACAGCAAAATCCCACAGACTACAACGAGATGGACGGTCAGTTCATCAGTTTAAATGGTGTTGATTGAGGGATGCAGGTAAACTACTGTTCTCCTTAGGACTTTTCATATCTACTTGAGCCACCTTTTTTTTACATATTTGTTCGCAGAATCTGGGTGTTGCTGTATAGGCCAGCATTTATTGCCCATCCTTAATTGCCCTTGAGAAGCTGGTAGTGAGCTGCCTTATTGAACCACTGCAGTCCATGTGTTGTAGGAACTCCCCACGGTGCTGTTAGAAAGGGAGTTCCAGGATTTTGATCCAGCAACAATGAAGGAACTGCGATATAGGGAAGAATTTTCCCGTCGGCGAGCGGGGTCAGGGCCCACTCGCCGAAGCATAAAATGACATGTGGTGATGTTGGGTGGGTGTCCCGACATCACCGCGCATCATTTAGGTTGTCAGTTTGGTGGGCGCGCAGCCGACTAGGCCAAACTGTCAATGGCCTATTAAGGCCATTTAAAACCTAATTAATTCAATTTAATGAGCTGCCTGTCCAACCTTAAGGTTGGGGGGGCAGGCGAAGAGCCCAGGCAGCCTTCACATTTTTCATGAAACCTCATCCATGGGCCGCATGAGGTTTCATGAAGTGTTTTAAAATCTAACAAAAATTTATACATTTACTCTTTGACATGTCCCAGCTCATGTGATAGTGTCACATGAGGGGACATGTTTGAAAAGTGTAAAAAATCTTTATTTAAAGCTTTAGCACTGAAACAAATCTCCCTGAGGCACCCCCATGCGTCGGGGGGATTTCTGCACTCTTTCTCGCGGATGCGCGAAAGATCACAGGGAGCCTCTCATGGAATCCCCCACCCCCACTTCCCGCACTTCCGGGCGAGCATCACGCTGGGCGGGCCTTAATTGGCCCACCCACGTAAAATGGCGGCGTGTCCCCAGTCGGTGGCGCCAATCGGGTTCGCACCCACCCTCGCCCACCCCTGCACAACCCCCCTAACCGGGAAATTTCTGGCTGTAGTTCCAAGTCAGGATGGAGTGTGACTTGGAAGGGAACTTGCAGGTGGGGTGTTCCCATCCATCTGCTGCCCTTGTCTAGTGGATGGTGTCTCTGTGAAAGAAAGGAACTTACTATTGATTGTGTAAACTTTCTCAGCTTCTGAAGGCTGAAATTCCACTGCTTCTATATAGAATGATAAAGATTGTTGCATGATAGACAGAGTCATTCAAATGATGAGCATCATCTGCTTTTTCTAGGATTCTTAGGACTATGTTAACATCGCTAATCAACAAGAATGTATGTTGATTGTGAAGAACATAGAGAGAATCAATGATCTGTCACCCCTAGCAGCTAAAAGGAGCAATAATCCTGCCTTTAATCAGGAGGTCTATACTGCCTGGATCATGTAACTTGATGTTTGATGGATGAAGGACTATTGGCTGAAGCCAGTTGAGGTCATCTGCTAATATGTTAATAGCTGCTCCAGTATCAATTTTAAAAGAGGAATCAAAGCCTTGAACTTTGACTGTGACTGACCAGTAGTCTGGATGAAGCTTATCTACTTCCCCTAGGAACACTGTAGGGTCGTCATTTTCTAGACTTTCCATTTCTTGGGAGGGATGTGTTTCATAAATACTTGTTGGTCTGTGACTTAGATTAAAATTTCTGGATTTGCAGAAACATTTGAAATGTCCAGTTTTGCCACACTAGAAGCATTCCGCGCCCCCTGTGGAACAGTCTTAGCATTTGGGCTGGGTTTTCACACCACAATTCAAGCATCTCAAAATGACTGCTGGCATGGAGTTTCCTGCCCTTTCAGTTTGTTTGGCATGCTTTCGTATGGGTGGGGTCACTGCCTGTGGCCTATACAACCCACAGAGTCACGTGAAACCTTGGTGTCACCACACATTATAACCCAATTAGATGCTTGAAGAACATATATTGGACCGCTTGATCCAATGTTAGATCATCTTTGGTCTGCAGAAATTCATCCTGAACACCCATGGCTATGTGATCATGGATTAGCTTGTCCTTCAGTGCCCATATCTGCAAGAAATAGCCAGGCAATATAGGTTAATTAGTAATAACTTGATCGATTCCCAGGTCATTTTGAGCGTTGGCTAAAATGTGCTTGTTCAATTATTAAATTTTGCTTTGGGCTAAAATAGTTATCAAAGGTTTTAATATTGAAGTCAAAATCCATGGACTCCTGCATTCCCTGCCTTAGGAGAATGTAATCTGCTACTGGATCTACCGCATAAAGAAAGGAACTAACTTAAAGCTTTGGCTCTTTTTCATGAAGATCTGATGCTGCTCAATTTTGGAGAAAATGGCTTTTCCATATTTCTCACTGCTGGCATCTCTGCGGGCCTTCACGACAGTCAAATGGGTGGGGCAAGGGCAGGGGCTGCTCACTACGTACAGTCATCAATACCTCTCTCCAGTGTGCCTCCTTCTTCCACCAAAATTTCTCAAGCTGTTTTCAAAGGTTTCTTCACTTTGTGGTTCCTTAGGCAACGCTGATGTATGTTTTACATCGATGTCTCCAATGCTGCCACCGTATCCTGAGATTGGGTCCTTCTGCCTTAGATGCTAGATGTAGGACTTGGTTCTCAGGCAGACTGTAGGCATATTCTTGTATCTGCTTAACACTTGTTTATTAATACAACTTCTAAATAGGTTACAGAATAGGCACATGGCTCTTAGGCATGGTTCCAACCTCACTCTCTCAAGAGTCTAGCACATGACTGACTTGTGTCAGTGGTACATCTTCATCTTCATCATATATTCACACTTCCCATCTGTTAACCCTTTATACAACACCAATCAAGCAGGCTGCTTTGCCCTGGATGGTGTCATTAGTCATCCAGGCAAGTGGAGAGTATTCCATCACACTCCTGACTTGTGCCTTGTAGACGGTGGACAGGCTTTGGAGAGTCAGGAGGAGAGTTCCTGTCTATTGAATTCCCAGCCTCTAACCGGCTCTGGTAGTCACAGTATTTATGTGGCTGGTCCATTTCAGTTTCTGGTCAATGGTAACCCCCAGGGTGCTGATAGTGAGGATTCAGCAATTGTAATGCCATTGAATACGAAGGGGAGATAGTTAGATTGCATCTTGTTAGAGATGGTCATTGCCTGGCTGCTATTTTCCACTCATCAGCCCAAGTCTGAACATTGTCCATGTCTTGCTGCATATGGACACAGACTGCTTCAGTATCTGAGGAATCATGAATGGTGCTGAACATTGTGCAATCATCAGCGAACATCCCCACTTCTGACCTTATGATGGAGGGAAGGTCATTGATGAAGCAGCTGAAGATGTTTGGGCCTAGGACACTACCCTGAGGAGCTCAGGTAAGCAAAGCCTTCATTTAACATTTCATTTGAAAGAAGATACCTCCAACAGTTATAGAATGTTTACAATACAGAAGCAAGCCATTCAGCCCATTGTGTCCATGCTGCACCCTTTCTTTATGCAATATTATGTATTTATTAGCTGGAATGGAGTCAAGGTTAAAGCTTGACAGCTGTTTCCAGCACTAGTTCTGTTGATAAATTTACAACATATGCAGCAGGCTGAGTAGTGTTGCTTCAGTTTGGAACTACAGTTGTGGGCTTTGGGGTTTGATATAATCATCTTACCAAAGTGTGACTACACTGAAATCTCTGAGGCTTTGCATACGTGGCAGGCTTTATTCTGATGGCAGGACTTTCTGTCCCAGAGACTAAGTGTGGTGGCGGGCAGGAAAATCGGCATGGCTCCCGCTAGCTGGCAGGATGGGTTGCCACGAAAGATCACCTGCTCGTCACCTTATTATGTGTGCCTAAACAAGGAGCTCGTTGTATCTCGCAGTGGGGCAGGCTGGGATTCATTGGCCCCGCCATTGCCTTATAAGGTCAAAGTTCTGGGCGTCATATTTAAATGGCACCAAAATACACATTCACTCTCTGCAGCCCAGGACTTGTTGTGGCGAATGATGGCTGCCCCCTCCTGTGGAGACAAGAGCTCTGCATCAAAGTTCAGTGCCTGGAGAAACTCCTCCAGGCAGCCGAGGACTGGTGGGAGGTCCTCTACCCTCATGATGGGAGCCAGAGGTCTACCAACCTCGCCACCCAGGCTTGGCAGGAGGTCGCCAGGGAAGTCAGCGCCTGCAGACCTCAGAAGAGGACCTCTTCTCCAGTGCTGAAAAAGGATGAATGATCTCATCCACTCTGCCAGGGTAAGTCAAACTTCTCCTCACTCTCAACTCACACTCTCATAAGCCCATCAGGCATTCGCAGGGTTACAGTCCACAGGGATCTCTCACACTACCAACACAAGGGACATCATCACTGATTCTCCCACACACACTTTAACATTTTCATCTCTTGTCACATCCTGCATAAGTTGTGTCTTCAGCCCTTACATAAGTCCACTCAGCACACACAATAGGCGGGCAAGCTTATCATCAGCTTTGGCATCCATCCTCTCACAGTCTGTCCATCTGTCTTTACGCAGGACAACAAGAGGGAGGGATCTCAGACTGGAGGGGGGCTGCTGGAGCTCAGGCCACTCATTCTTTGAGGTCCGGGCGGCAGAGTTGGCTGGTGGGAACCGGGGCCATCCCTGTACTGAAGGTGAGATCGGCGTCTCCCAACAAGCCAGTGAGGATCAATCCAATAGTCTTTTCCCACCTGTCGATACTGTGAGTGCTATTTAATGTAGGTGACTCTCCAGCCAATCACTAATTTTCTCTTCTTTCTATTACAGCCACCAGCAAGAAAAGGTGGAGGGACACAGCCAATTAACCCATCAGCCATAGCCCCCAGACCCCCTCGGATGAGGATCCTGAGGACCCACTAGATGTAGAACCATCACTGCATTCACCTGCACCCTCCACCAGCGCAGAGACACCCACCTCGGTGGGACCCAGTTCTAGAGCAAGCTCAGAGTCACCATCTGATGAGCACAGCACAAAAGCAGGTCCACAGCAGGTGGAGGCAGTGACAGCCAAGGTCACTGACACTCGGAGGACTCCTGGGGGCCAGACTCCTACTGAATCTGAGTCTGATGAAGAGCCTCTGAAATCGGCCCTCAGAGAGATGTTGGAGCTCCAAAAACAGGCAGGGGCAGAGCAGGCAGGGTTGTCAGAGTCTGTCACCAGATTAGAACAGAGAATGTAGGAGTCCGTGTTCTGTCTGAGTTCCTGGCACTGACATGCCCAGCGTATCAAGGCCACCACTGGAAGGGTGGCATTCACCATGGGGGTCCAGCAGTTTGTGCCGGATAGGCACTCTGACCTCCACACCATCGCACTTTCCTTGAGTGGGATCCATCCGTGGCCAGGTGAGATGGGGACGGGGCATCTTGACCTGCCTCCAGAAGCCCCTTCTCCTCAAGGAGTCAGCGAGCGGGCCTCAGGCACCCACAGGGATGAGGAGCATCAGCCAGACACCCTGGGTGAATCCACCCAAGGCTCTCCAAGGCTGTCCAGCTGCTTCAAATCCCCTCTGCCTGTGACCCCAGTAAGTGCAGCTGCTCAAGTCAAGGATGGTGCACCTGGCCACAGCAGGAGGACCAAAGCAAGCTGAGGCCCTTCAGGCCTTGGGCCTCCTGAGGACCCTCGCCAGGATAATCTCAGACAACGGACATAGCACTCAGCAGGCTGCCTCCACCTCTGCTGAGGATGTCGCGGAAGCACCTAGACATAGCGGGGTAGGGTGAGAAAAATTAAGAAGTGCTGAGAGCACAATGGTGGCATAGATGTTCACTCACTGTACATACTTTGCACATTTGTGAATATATTTTGTTTTTCTGAAAGTCTCATTTAGTGAGTGGCTCTTCTATTTGATGCAATGATCTGAGATCATCCAAGTGTAACAGTTGCCCACCTCTCCTCATTTATCTTGCATCGTGTCCCTCAGGTCTATTGTGTTTCGCCCAATCTCAGTTCAGTAAGTCACCTTTATGTCCACAGAAACAACATTAACAAAGTTAGTTGCTCTATCGACATGGTGGTTGAGCAATTCATATGTTAGACTTGCGCCAGAGGATCATATCATGTGGCTTCGAGTATAGGTTTTGCAGTTTTGTTTATTCTCCTGATGCCGCTGCACTGAAGTCTGTTCTCTGTGGATGTTATAGGTTTTAATGCTGCGCAGAGTCATTCTAACCCAGTGCATTTTTCAATGGCCTCCATGTAATGTCTGTCGGGTTTGGGTGTGGGTTACAGTTTTAGTAATAGTCAGGGATCTTAGCCATTCATGGCGGCCTGCAGCGTGACCTCATGACCGTGTTTACGGCTAAACATTACCCTTATAATAGTTCCCACTCTCCACCTGTATGATGCGGTGCTATGGACCTAGCTAGCACTTGGTGACTCCTGAAATGTCTGCTAGATGGCCACAGCTATGTGATGTTGTAGGTATGTGTCTAGCCTCATGATGCCAGCCTAATACTTGTGGGGATGCTGGTTTGCACCTGAAGATCTGGCTCACGTGGCGTGATGGAATCCCTGTGCTAGCTCTCAGAAGGGTAATTGACATGGTTATCTGATTGTAACAGTGCCATCAGTATCCTAGGCTTCCTCATGTATATTGTAATCTGCTGGAATGAAAACGTGGAGGCCTCTAATGGGATGAGAGTGAAGCTGCAGTACATATGCTGTGTGCTCTTTATTATCAACAAAGTTACTAAGTAAAGCTTAAATGCCGTGTCAAGACTGACGGGGCCACCTCACTCCCAGAAGCCAAGACAATGCTGGATGTGAACTTGGGAAGCTCCAGACGAAGGCTGGGTCATAAGTGCTTGTCAATGATCAGACGATGGTGCTGCTGAAGCTCTCTCTGTGCACACAAACGTGACCTGACTTGCGGGGTCAAATCCATGATTGACAGTGACTGATCACAGCTTCCTAAATAAAAATCTTATGCTGGGTACTCAGTCTGAGGATGAGGCCAGAACATTATCCTTGCATGAGAGATAGTCTTTGGAAAGAAGCCAGTCTAGATTCAGACCAGTCCTCAGACGGTCAAGCAAGAACTAGTAATTGATGATTGTTCTCCTTGAGGTGCCTTGCAATGCTCCAGGTATACTGCCATAAGTGCACTGATGTTTGCAGTGCTGTTCCTGCCTTTTGATGGCTGCAGTAGACAGTGAACTGTTAGTGCGATGATTGAAAGAACTGCACCATGTCTACTTGCTTTACAGTGAGTGTTGGTGAAGTTTTTATCCCATTACAGGATGGCCACATGCTCCAGTGATTGCCTAGCCTGCCATGGATGAGGCCATAATCATGCAAAATTGTGACTGCTCATTCTGAGATTGATGTCCTTCATTGAGACATTGAGAACAGCAAAGAAAGTGTTACTGTCCAGCCTGCTTTGAGGTGACAGGTGGAATAGGCTCTTATGAGCGAGGCGTCTTTATCACCCTGGAACGTTGTTGCTATAAGGGTCTGATGGGCACATCTGCCATGTCTGGCCCATGCTATGGCCTCTTCCTGTGGGACATCAACAGCCTTGCCCTCTTCGAACTTATCCCTTTCGGCAACCCCCTCAGAGGAGACACGCAGCTCCCCCATCTCTCCGTCTGGTAACTCATGCCCTCTTTGGGGCGCCAAGTTGCAGAGAGTGCAGCAAACCACGATGATGCGGGACAACCTCTAGGGTGAGTACTGGAGAGTGCTACCTGACTGGTCCAGACATCTGAAATGCACATTCAACATGCCATTGGCCTGCTCAATCAAGGAGCATGTTGCAGAATGAGCCACATTGTACCTCTCCTCTGAAGCACTCTGTGGCCACCGTAAGGGTGTCATTAGCTATGCCTTTTGCGGATAGCCTTTGTCACCGAGAAGCCAACCCTGAATGTACTGAGTGCCCTTGAAGATCTGTGGCAGCTGCGAGTGACTCAAGATGTAAGAGTCTTCCAAGCTCCCAGCGTACCTTGCACAGACCTGCATAATCTGCTTTTGGTGATCACAGATCACTGCATGTTGAGAAAGTGGAAGCCTTATCTATTGATGAATCTTGATTGCTGCCAGGGAGCTTTTAATTCCACATGTGTGCAGTCTTGTGAACATGCAAACATGCGAAATAGGAGCAGAAATAGGCTATCTGGCCCCTCAAGCCTGCTCTGCCATTCAATAAGATCATGGCTGATCTGTTTGTGTTTTGAATTCCACATTCCCATCTACCACAGATAACCTTTGATTCCCTTGCCGAAAAAATCTATCTACCGCGGCCTTAAAAATATTCAATAACCCCACTTCCATCACCTTCTGAGGCAAAGAGTCCCAAAGCCGCACTACATTCTGACAGAAAAAAAATCTCCTAATCTCTGTCCTAAAAAGGTGACCCCTAATTTTAAAACAGTGCCCCCTAGTTCTGGACTCGCCCACAAGAGGAAACATCCTTTCCATGTTCACCTTGTCAATACTGTTCAGGATCTTCTATACTTCCATCAAGTTACCCCGCACTCTTTTAAACTCTAGTGGAAACAAGCCCAGTCTGCCTAACCTTTCCCCAGAAGACAACCCGCTCATTCCAGATATCAATTTAGTAAACATCCTCTGAACCGCCTCCAATGCATTTACATCCTTCCTTAAATAAGGAGACCAAAACTGCACACAGTATTCGAGATTGGTCTCAACATTGCCCTGTATAACTGAAGCATAACGTCCTTACTTCTATGTTCAATTCCTCCCATAATAAAGGGTAGCATTCCATTAACCTTCTAAATTACTTGCTGTATCTGCATACTAAATTTTTGTGACTCATGTACAAGAACACCTAGATGCCACTGCACCTTGGAATTCTGCAGTTGTTCTCCATTAAAGTAGTACTCTGCTTTTTTATTCTTCCTGCCAAAGCGAACAACTTCACATTTTCCCACATTACACTCCACGGGCAGAATTTTACGACAGTGGGATTTTACGTTCCCGCTGTCGTCAATGGGGTTTACAATGGCTTGCCGCATTTTACGGCCCCCATCCCCACCGAAATGGGGCCATAAAATTCTGCCCCATTTGTTCAATCTTTATCCACTCACCCAACTTATCTATAGCCGTCTGCAAACTCATCACAACATACTTTCCTACCTTAAAAGCAAAATATTGCGGATGCTGGAAATCTGAAATACAAACAGAAAAATGCTGGAAAAACTCAGCAGGTCTGGCAGCACCTGTGGAGAGAGAAACAGAGTTAACATTTTGAGTCCATATGACTTCTTTAGAGCTAAAGAGAAGTAGAAATGTGGTGGATTTTATACTATTTAAGAGGGGGTGGAGCAGGTGGAGCAAAATAGAAGGTCAGGGATAGGTGAGAGCTAAGCAGAGATTGACAAAGATGTCATGGACACAAGACAAAGGGAGTGTTAATGGTTGTGGTGAAGGTGCTGATAGTGGCATAAAGATAAGGAAGGTGTTAATAGCAGGACAAGGGTCAGCACTCTGTGAAAGCACAACACAGAAACAAATGACAGATGATGCTGTGGGGGGAGAGGGGGGTTGGGGATAAAGGGTTTAAAAAATGAACAAATAAATAAAATAATAAAATAAAACAAAAAATAATTTATTGTCACTGTTTCTATGTTTTGCTTTCACAGAGCACTGGCCCTTGTTCTGCTAGTAACACCTTCTGCTATCTTACCTTAATATCACTACCATTAACATGCCCTTTGTCTTGTGTCCAAGACATTTGTCTTCATCTTCATCCTTGCCTTCACGCCCCTCATCTAAGTCATTGATATAAATTGTAAAAATTTGAGGCCTCAGCATAGACCTCTGTGGGACTCCACTCATCACATCCTGCCAATCAGACAAAGACCCATTTATGCTTACTCTGTTTTCTGCCAGCCAGCCAATCTTCTATCCAAGCTAATATGTTGCCCTCTACACCATGAGCTTTTATTTTCTGCAATAACCTTTGATGTGGCACCTTATCAAATGTTTTCTTGAAACCCAAGTACAGCACGTCTATAAGCGCCTCTTTATCCACAGCACATTTTACTTCTTCAAAGAACTCCAATAAATTGGTTAAACATGATTTCCCTTTCACAAAACCATGATGACTTTTCCCAATTATCTTGAGTTTTTCTAAGTGCCCAGATATTACCTCTTTAATGATCGATTCTAATGCCTTCCCCATGACAGACATCAATCTAACTGGCCTATAGTTTCCTGTTTTCTGCCTCCCTCTCTTCTTGAATAGAGGGGTTATATTTGCTACTTTCCAGTCTGAAGGAACCTTTCCAGAATCTAGTTGATGGCACCCTGCACCTATGGGAAGCCAGAGATCAGTGCACATCACACTGCTCTGGCAGCCTTGCTGGCTTCATCCAGGGAGAACTGGGCGTAATTGTGTGCCTTACTGAATAGGGCATCGATGATCTCTCATATGCATTTATGAGCGGAGGATTGTGATATTCCGCAGAGGTCCCCACTGGATCCCTGGAATGAGCCACTCGCTAAACAGTTGACTGTGGTGGTCACCTTAGAGCCACTGGCAATGGATGACCTCTCAGTAAGTGGAGCATCAGGTCCTCCCGAAGGATGTGGCAGATGTGAGCCACCATATCCCTTGACAAGCGAAGGTATCTTTGGCACTGTCTCTCACTCATCTGCAAATATGAGAGGTGTCTCCAGTACACCCTGGGTTGCACCAATCACCTCCGTGGAACTGGTCTCTCCTCCTCAGCTTCTGGGTCTTCATAGGGCCCCTCTGGCCCATGTTCCTTAGAGTGAGGCTCTTCCCTTTGCCCTGCCTGACAGCGATGGGCCCTTCTTCTCCTCCTCAGTTGCATGAAAACCATGAAGAAGGCAGCGTTGCCTGTTGCCTACATTCTGCACTCCTCCTCGTGTCTGTGAAAAACTATTTTAGAGACATGATTGAACATTACCCTGCAATGATCACCTTCTATCGCCAAGCTAGGGAGTAGACTAAAGACCAGCCTTGCACTAATGTAATGACTGTAATCGTTGAGCTGCATAAAGCCTGAACCTCTCACCTGTCATGTGTAGGGTTGTTTGGAGCATTTTGTGTATGTGCTTTAGCCGTGGCCCCTTTATAGTTGGATCCTTCTGACCTTTGCACATTCCTATGAGAGGGACAAATGGTCAGCCATACCTAATCTACATTTGGCCCCAAGCCCTAATGGATTCTTGCAAAAATACGCACCTTGAGTTAAAGTTCCCAAATCCTTCAATTGGCATTTCAGCCTTCCTAACATGTCTCAACTGAACCTTGCTCTCCATGCCCTGAAGCAGAAATTATTAGGGCGCCTTTTCAGTTGTTCCAAAAGTGCGGTATTTGACTTCTCCCATAAGCCCTCAGACCCCTCCCCTAGTGATTTTTTTTTCCCAAGATTACTTTTCAAC
This sequence comes from Cetorhinus maximus, assembly GCF_964194155.1. Classification (NCBI taxonomy): domain Eukaryota; kingdom Metazoa; phylum Chordata; class Chondrichthyes; order Lamniformes; family Cetorhinidae; genus Cetorhinus; species Cetorhinus maximus. The sequence goes on along the minus strand of NC_135879.1, from coordinate 37,061,118 downwards.
TGCATCATTACATTGGCTGCTCTGCTTCTACTGTGAGACCAGCTTCCAACCAACCCCCCATCATTGTCCAAGTCCTTCCTATCGTGATGGAATAGCATCATGTCCAAGATTCCCTGTCTCTGATCACTCTTCTGCCCCCCGTTTAACGCTGGATCCCATCATTATTCTTGTAGATATCCCTGCCCTCCTCACTGAACCATTCTCTGTGGTCGCCTCCATGCCCCATGTCACCCTCACCTCTCCCCATCTTGAGGCCCAATTCACAATGAACTAATGGGAACCGCCCACCCCAACCCCACATGAGACCACTGAGTGCCTCCCTCTTACTTACCAGTTCCCCATTTACAGGCTGTGGATGCCTCCCCTGACTGTGACTGTGCCATCTGCTGCCCAGTACCAAGCCACCACTGCCCAGGACCCAAATGTGTGAGGGACTGACCAGGCCCTGCACACCATGCTGCTCATGACCGACACAGCACAGATAGGCCCTTGCCCTCCCTGGACTGGGACCAAGGCATGTGTACCAGGGATAACCTTACAGCATGGTGCACACTGCCCCGGGACTGCCTTTGCTTTCTGGCCAGAACATCAATGAGAGGCACCAGGCAGGTCAGGATGATAGCAACCAGGGGCAGTGGGGCACTGGGTATTGGTGCATAATCGAATCTACCGCACGAGGAGTGACCACCTGCAAATGTCACAGAGGCAGTGTCAAAGATGGCTGAGCATGTCAAGGCATTCTGTTGTCTATGTCAACTGCTTCAGGATGACCTCAGTTCCCTTGGGCTGTGTGGCAATCCAATGCCAGTCACTGCATTGAATTTTTATGCCACCAGGTTGTTCCAGGGCTCCCCTCCCCTGGGGACATGTTGGGCATCTCACAGTTAGCCACTTACAAATTCATCAGGGAGGTCAGCAATACCCTGTATGAATTTGTGAGATTCACCACAGACCCTGAGGGCCAGGCAGCCAGAGCTGTGGGATTCAGCACCATCACTGGTTTTCCACAGGAACAAGGGGCAATTAATTGCACACATGTTGGGCAACAAGCTCAGAGGCTGGGAAATCTGTGGCGAATAACCCAACTTCTGACTCCCAAAAGCCTGTCCACCATCTACAAAGCACAAGAAATGGAGTGTGATGGAATACTCTCCACTTGCCTGGATGAGTGCAGCTCCAACAACACTTAAGAAGCTGGACACCATCCAGGACAAAGCAGCCTGCCTGATTGGCACCACATCCACCACCTTAAACATTTACTCCCTCCACCACCGACGCACAGTAGCAGCAGTGTGTACTATCTCCAAGATGCACTGCAGGAATTCACCAAGGCTTCTTAGACAGCACCTTCCAAACCCATGACCTCCACCACTTAAAAAGACATGGGCAGCATCTGCTTGGGAACAACACTGCCTGCAGATCCCAACAAGAGCGAGGCCCCTGCAAGATCTCTTGCTCTGCTCCTCAATAAAAGTTGTGGTGGAAGTGCCAGCAGATCCGGCACACTCCTTTCAGGTCCATCTACATTCCCGCAACATCTGGCAACATTCTAAAAGGAAAACTCCTGCAGGCCTTTGGCACAAACAAGCCCATATGCAGAGTTTTGTCAAAGCCACACACACTTCTGATTTGGAAGGAAGTCACACATAGGGCATAGGGCACAATTTTGCCCTTGTTGGGTGGGCTCAGCGGCGGGGGTGGGGGCGCAGGTGTGGTCAGGAAGCCGACTGCCGCCCATGATCGGGGCCAGACCCTGATTTCACACTGGTGGGCCAATTAAGGCCCACCCAGCATGAAATGCATCCTGCAGCACTCAGCGCTGCGTGTGCGAGGGTGGGGCAGGAGGGCGAGCGGGGAACTTTGTGCATGCGCGCAAGTGCGCGCTGGAAAAGCTGTGTGAGGCACAGAGCTGCCTCAGGGAGATGAAGAGTTCTGAAAAACAAAAATAAATAATTTTTAAATGTTAAAAAACATGTCCCCTCTTGTGGCTCTGTCATATGAGCAGGCAATTGTAATGAATGAGATGTAAAATTTTTCATTTTATTTTTATTTGCTGTTGGAAACCTCATCCTGCCCATGGATGAGGTTTCCTAAAAAGTGCAAAGGCCGCTTGGCCTTTTCGCCTGCCCGCCAACCATAAGATTGGACGGGCAGCGAAAAATTTAAGTTAATTAATGATTTAATGGCCTTAATAGGCCTTCTAATTGTCAGTGGGCATGTTGCCAATTTCCGCGCGCACCTGCCAATCAAACTATCGCGCAACTGCGCGTTGACGTCTGGACACTTGCCCGATGTCATCGCACTTCATTTCACGCTCAAGCAGGTCGGGCACGCCCACTGAGGTGAAACTTCTGTCCATAGGCTTCAAATGCTGGCAATGCCTCACTCCATGCATTCACCTGGGATGCTTGAGCTATAGATGCTGTTTAGACAACAGCTTCTGATGGATGGTAAGTGCGTGAGCAACAACATGTTGGCTTGCCAGCTAGTTTCCAAATCCCTGACCTTACAAATGTTGCTTAAAATAGAAACCTGGATATGTCAAGAGACTCAGAGATGGCACTACCTCTGAGGCGACATAAAAAATGGTGTTTTCATAGGCCCACATCACCCATCATTGATAGTCAGTGAAGTGCCATGCCCTTAAACACCATCAGTTTACACAACTCCCAACATAATGACCATTCAACACACATGACTGAAGTAATCCAGACCATATATTTACACATGACTTATAATATCCATAGAATGAATAGCACCTGTATCAACTTTGTGCTATTACAATTTTTTCAGCTTACATTCCTTAACACTACACCTTGGTGCAACCCCAACATCCGCAGCTGAGGTGAAGCAGCCTGCTATGTGCTATGCCCCATTGCCTGAGATGACCTTGGCTGCCACCCTCTGGTGGTCTGAGGCCTAGAGGGTTCCAGCCTGCTGAGGGTCCCTACACAGGTGCATGTGCACCCTCCTCGACTCAGCTTCAGGAGGCGATGGGGGTCACTGGCAGAGGGGAGGAGGAGCAGCAGGACACCCTTGACAACGCCCCCCAACGCCTGCCGTTGTGGCTTGCTCACACTCCTCCTTTCTGTTGGTACGCAATGGCACCTCCCTGAATCCAGGGGGAGAAGGGGCACCTGCAGGGAGATCGAGATGCCTCGTCATGTATCCGGCAACCACTGGGTGTTCTGCTGAACCTGGCACTCCGTGGTGGTCCTCAGCCTTTCCCCAGAGGAAGCAGATGTCGATGCCATAGCAGAACTCAGGACTTGGATGGACTCCTCCACCTTTCTCTTAAGGCTGCACATGGTCTCTAGTATCTCCGCTCAATGTGACCCTGCCTGTCTCTGAATCTTCATCAGGCTTCTTATGGCCATTTTCAGAAGCACATCACGTGAATGGGGTTCAGCATGGGCCTGGTCCCCAACAGTCCTCTGACTGTCAGGGACCTCAGCTCTCACACCCTTCATCATCTGTGATATGCTCAGAACCTGACCCCGAGTCTAATCACGAAAGTGTACCCACTGAGGTAGATGTCTCTGCACTGGTGGATGGTGTGGGAGGAATGATGTGACAGTGCATCCTCTGACAGGTCCATTTCATCATCCTCAGAGGTGGAGGTCAGGCTTGCTGCAGGCTGTTTTGCTGTCTGTCATATGTGTGCCTGTAGTGAAGAGCACAAAGAATTAGCTGGAGGTAGTGCACATTTCCTTTCCCCATCAGTGTATCATGTCTGTATCTTGTATTCTCAGTTCTGAACACCAAGCAGGAGACATCCTCAGCCTGATGCATTGAAACTCTGGCCTCTCCGTCTGCACAGGATCAGCCACCATCCTCTCCTGCCAGTTCTGCAGCCTCCTCTTCTGCGGGGGTAAGGAGTCTAATGTCTGGGACACCTCCTCTTGTTTTTTCCTGCTCCTTTTTTTACTTTTTTTCCTACAGGCAGAAAGAAGGATTGAGTGTCATTTCAATGGGCTCCTAATCCTTTGATGAGCATGCAGGCCTATGACAGATACTGTCATCTCCATAGTAAGTGTTCCACACATGCACTCTCCTGCAACTGGTACAATTTTCACAGCATGAACTTGCTCTCATACATTAGTCACATCTGGTATTGAGGCCTCGAACCCAATTTCCTGTCTGCCATCCCTCTCCATTCACGCATTTACACTGCTTGATGCCCTTATGAGTGCCATTTTGCAGTGACTACACTGTACCACTTAACCTTGCAGAGTGCAGGAAGCTGTTGACCCTTTTTCTGCACTGGATCCAGTTTTGCTTGTGGACCCCACAGTGACTAACCTCTGCTGCAATCTCTGTCCAGGCCACCTTGGTCAGACGGGAGGGTCTCCTGCTGCCATCACTAGGAAACAGGACTTCCTGCCCTTCCCAGACAGTCTGGAAGAGAACCTGCAGGAAGGCATCGCTAAACCATCGTACTACTAGTCATCTGCTCTGAGACATCATTCTAGAATAGCAGGTGGTAGCACCAGTTGATCAGGTAGCTTTGACACTCATTATCTTGCCTTGCACATTGAACATTGGTTATTTCATCAATGGCAGGCCTGTGGAATTAGATCCAGCAGATGGGGGAAAAATGAGCAGATGCTAGCAGTAGTTGAGGTTATCCGGGGTGGGGGGAACAGATCAGAAGGTTCCATCAGCAGCTGTAGTCTCAAGGTGTCCACTCACACAGCTAGGCTGCAGTGCAGGGAGTGAATGCTTGTCTGCGTGCCCTTTAAATATGGCACCCAGGCCTTTGACCCCGTGAGGTAACCGCAGGTTCATCAACTTCCTGCCTGCTCCCGCCGCATGATTGGCTGGGCAGCCAATGTCTAATTGGCTGGCTGCCAGCTGATTGTGCTTGGTAAGCATAACCCCTCCTAAAACCCTAGACCTGGTGTCAAAATTGTATGTTTTGAAGTCTGCTGAGGACAGAATTGTGCCATGCCCTCCATGATCAGGTAGCTTGTCTTACACATTGAATATTGGCAGGTCTGTGGAATTGGATCTAAATGAGGCACAGTGGTGGTGGTGGTGGTGGTGGTGGTGGGGGGGGGGGGGGGGGCGGATAATGTTCAACTATGGCAGACAGCCAGTAACCTGACAGAGTGATCACACACCCCTGCAGAATCTGCCCATCTTTCCTTCAATTCATTTCATTTGAATGAATATCACAATTGAAGAATCCTCTCCACCAGGTTACAGCTCAGGTGCTGAATTTGAAAATTGCTCCCACTATTACCAGTTAGGAAAGCAAAATAAATTGAAATGCTATAACAAAAAGAAATGAAGAGGGCATTTTGCTTTCAAGAGTATTTTTGAAGAATATATGAGCTCAGTTGGCTTGTATGCAATTTTCAAGTAAGGTTATAAGAGAGGGTTGATAAGGGGAAAAAGGTTGATGTGGTGTACATGAACTTTCAAAAGACATTTGATAAAGTGCCACATAATAGACTTGCCAACCAAGTTGAAGCCCATGGAATGAAAGGGGCAGTGGCAGCATGGATAAAAAATTGGCTGAGTAATTGGAAACAGGGTGTAATACTGAGCTAAAATAAAAACAGAAAATGCTGGGAATGGGCATCAGGTCAGGTAGTAGCTATAGAGAGAAACAGAGTTAATATTTGACCTGTGATTGAACTGAAATGTTAACTCTGTTTCTCCCTACAGCTGCTGCCTGACATGCTGAGTCTTTCAAGCATTTTCTGTTTTTATTCCAGACTTCTGGCATTCACAGTATTTTGCTTTTGTAGTTGTGGTAAGCTGTTGTTTTTCAGACTAGAGGAACAGATAGAGTGGAGTTCCCCAGTGGTCAGTACGGGGACCCATGTGTTTCTTGATACATATTAAGGATGTAGACTTGGGTGTACAGTGCACATTTTGAGAATTTGCAGATGACACAAAACTTAGAGGTACTGTGAGCTGTGAGGAGGATGGCGAAAGACATCAAGGGCAGAATTTTTTGCTGTGCGGGCAGGCGCACGCCTGACCTGCTCAAGTGTAAAATAGCACATGATGACATCAGGCAAGCGGCCCAACGTCATCGCGCACTCTCACAATATTTCAATTGGTGGGCGTGCTCGGTCGTCAGAGTTGCACCCAGCATCAATTATGAGGCCAGTTAAGGCCACTAAAAAGGCAATTAAGCTAGATTTTATGTTGCCCGTGCAATTTTGCTCTTGTTGCATGGGCAAAACGGGCAGATGGGCAGCTGACAATTTGTAAAACCTCATCCATGGGCAGGATAAGAAGGGTCAGCCGCATTGCCAGTCTGAGTAATGAGGAGTTTTGGAGATAGTTTGCAGCTGGTTGCTTATTGGTACTTGACAGTTTCATCTCTGTTCTGAGATTCATTGTTAGCATTTCCAGGCTTCATTTCAGGACTTACTGGTGTCTCCAGGCTCCCCGGAGGATTCGGACCGTGTGGACCCTTCCAGGTATCAGACAGCCTTCCCTTACCCTGGTAATGGGGATTGTGGTCTCCACTGGAGGCACCTCCTCTGAGAAGGAAGAGAGGGGCAGAAGGGAGAGGAGGCCAGGTGTCCCAATGCAGCTTCCAGGGGAGGGACCTGTGGGAGGAGAGGCGCAGGAGCAAGGGGCGGAGGGCCAGCAGGTAGTCCAAGATGGAAGAGGCCACAGAAGACACCACTATCCTGCTGCCAGGGTTTACAGGCGTCAATGCAGCTACCTCAATATGTCTGAGGCGCAATGCGGAAGAAGGCTCCGCCTTTCCAGGGAGACCGTTAGCTCCATTTGTCAGATATTCGACCCTCAGATCAGCTCCGACTGTGTGGGTGGACACCCCATGCCAGTGGATCTGAAGGTCACAGTGGCCCTAAACTTCTATGTCTCCTGCTCTTTCCAGGGCTCGGTGGTGAATCTGTGTGGAGCTCCCAATCAGCTGTCCACAGTCACATCAAACTGGTGACAGAAGCTCTGTTCAGGCGGGTATTGACTTTCCTTCATTCCCGTACAGACAAGGCCAGTCAGGCTGAGCGAGCCAAAGGCTTTGCAGCGATTTCTGGGTTCACCCGCATCCAGGGTGCAATCAACTGCACACATATGGCCATCAAGGAACCAGCGGGTGAGTTGGGTGCCTTTATCAACAGGATGTTCATCAACGTGCAGATAGTGTGTAACTGTAGGATGCTGATTCTGCAAGTCTGTGCAAGGTACCCTGGCAGTAACCACAATGTCTACATCCTAAGACACTCCCAGATGCTGAGGCTCTTCAGTGCTCCAGCCTGACTGGCTGCTGGGTGACAAGGGCCATTCCTTGAAAAGGTGTCACATGACGCCTCTCCGCCACCCAAGAACAGAGTCTGAACAGCAGTATAATAGGAGTCATGTCTCCACAAGGGCGGTGATAGAGAGGACCATAGGTCTTCTGAAGAAGCGCTTCCGATGCCTGGACCATTCAGGGTCGCACTGCAATACCCCCCAAAGTGGGTGTCACTGATAGTGGTTGCACAATCTGACACTGGCAAGCGGGGACCCCTTAGAGGAAGAGGATCTTGATGCTGCTGCACAGGCCACAGATGATGAGTTCAGTAGTGAGTCAGAAGAGGAGCACGGTGAGGAGAACGCCGAGGGAATGGACGCAGACCTCAGTAACCTCCAGGGAGGCAGGGACACCAGGGACGCCTTGATCCAATGCTCCTTCAGCTAGGCTGCAAAATAAGAACGCCCACCTCATGCCAGGGCTACCACCACCATCCTGGAATGCAGAAATGACCCTTTCCTTTGACCCCAAGATACACTCAGTGTCTGTGCAATAAAGTTTCGAGCCACCCATGTGCAGCACTACGTACTGGCCTACCCTGCACCTACAGAACAAATGAAGCATACTCGGGCCAATAACACAACAGCAAAAATAATTTAATGTTGTAACTCACAAATTATTGAACAGAACAATATCTGGTATTGTTGGTCACACCATTAAAAAAAGTAAAACAAAATGGGGGAACAAAAGATCACCCGTGGGCAGTCCCTCTTGTGCTTATGGTGCTTTAAACTTACATTTACTGGTGCTACGTCTGGCATCGGTCATTGGAGACAGCCTGCTGACTCTGCTGTCTTGTTGGCCTTGATATCCTTGACAGCCATCCTCTGGCCAGTGGAGCCTGTGATGGCAGCCAGTGCCATGGCTGGAATCTCCCCAGTCGCCGCAGCCTCATCAGATGCCACTGTCACTGGCAGAGGGGTGGAGGAGCTGCTGCCATCATCCAGAGTGCTCTGAGAGGAGGCTGCAGAGATGTCGAGCACCTCATGCACCAATGTGAGGTTGCTGTGGACCCCCCTGCTCACCATTGATGGATGGGCAGCTAGATGGGATACTGGGTGCCTCATCCATCTCACATACAGACAGTGACCAGCTGAGGCCAATGGCTGTGTGAGGGCTTGCAGGTCTAAGCGCAACCCCAGGAACCCCTCATTCTGTTCCTGGAGCAGCCTCTCCATGAGAGTCACCACTCTCTCCATGGAGGAGGCAGTGCGCTCAGCTGTGAGGGTCAATGCAGTGCTCACGCTCCACATGGACTCCTCCACAACGGAGACCATGGCACCCATACCCTCTTGGATCTCCGCTAGATCCTCCCATACACCCCATTGGACATCCAGTATCTGCTGCCTAATGGGTGACTCCAGAGGCTCATCATCAGCCTTTGACTGAGCATCGTCCTGGTCTCCAGCAGTCCTCCGACTGCCGGTGCTCTGGGCACTCTCTGCCTGTGCCTGCACCTCAAGTGAGTGTGAAGTGCCCTCACCAACGTGCACCGAGATACTAGCTGCCAAACTAATGCCCACCGAGGTGCTGGCATCGGCGCTGGTGCCTGGTTCAGAGAGCAGGTGTGATGGAGGTGCTTAGGGAGCATGGTGGTCCTCCGGTGTCAGGGGGTAGCTCCTGGAGGTCCTGCACTTGGCTGCTTGGTGGCAGATCTAAGGGAGAAGAAGGACATGTCATTAGTTTAAGGCATGACACTGTCACTGTGCATTCTAGTCACCCAGGTGAGACAATGGAGATCTGCATCATGGTGCCACCGTCTCTCAATGATCAATGAGGAATCCAGTCTGGAGGCTCCCATCAATGATGAGACTACACAAGAACGTTTGCAGCATCTGAAACTCTCACCTCAGTGCACGACACTCTTTACCTTCATCTGACACCCCAGCCTCACTGCGGCCTGTTGACCGAGGCGCATGGCGCCTCTCGAGCTCTAAGGCCCCCTGCTCATATCAGGAGAGGATGAGGAAGTGTGGGTCCTCTGCCACTCCGCGGCCTCTCAATATTGTTATGGGGTGTCTTCTCCCAAAAGGACGGAGGAGCATTGATTAGTCCACTCTCTATCTGCAGCGCCATTGCAGCCTGGCCAACCCCAGCTGAGGAGCACCTCGCAGGGCAGATCTGAGTCATGGCCCTTGAGCCACAAGGCACTCAATCAAACCAGCCAGGGCTCAGCCCCTTGGCCAGCTCTGGCGTGATTGACAATTGGCAATCGGACTCTAACACCCCTGAGCTCCACGGGGGGACGGCCAGCGCAAAGCAATTTAACACACTGACCCATGCCAATACAGTACTCACCCTTCCTGAGTGCAGCAGATCATTGAGCCTCTCCCGACACTGCACCCATGTGCACCGCACCACGTCATGGCTGCTAACCAGCGCTGCCATCCCCTCCCATGCCCTCTTTGTGAGGTACAGTGGCCTCCTCCTCCCATCTCTGGGGACAAGGGTGTCCCTCCTGGCAGCCACCGCCTCCAGGAGGGTGGCGAGGCGCTCATCGGAAAACGTGGGGCCTAATTACCCAGCCGACTTCACCACCCGCCTGGTGTCTACATCCATGCAGCCATGTCGCTGCTGCAACTCCGATGCGGGCAGCCTCCCTGGGGCTGCATGCGCCGTTTTTGAACCAGCCACCGGGTCGTTATTGGACCAGGCGGCCAACAGGCTCCCGCCCCCACCCGCCCTTCTCGGTCGATCGGCAGCCGGTGTTCACGCTGGGCTGGCCTTAACTGGCCCGCCAGTGTAGAAATCGCGGTCAGGCCCCGATTGCGGGCGGCGGTCGGCTTCCCAATCGCTCCCGCTCGCCCCCGTCGAGCCCACCTGATGAGGGCAAAATTCTGCCCAGGGTGTAAGCTGACAAACATTAACATGCAGCTGATAAAGAGGATATTAGTCTGCATTGCTGGAGAAGAAGGAGCAAGACTATGAATCGATTTTAATAAAAGGATGTGAATATCAATTGTGAGGCTTTGTTGGCGTAACCGCTACTTTCATGAATGACTTGGGAGAGAGTGCCGCCTACTGGCACAACCTGGGCGTGGGGAATGATCGCTTTGGGCAATTTTCCCCTCACGCTTCAGGTGTTAAACAGCCTCTGAAGTGACCAATCTGCAACTTTAACCTGTAATGCTACTTTAGCTTACATTTAGCGCAAGATGCCACCTTGGTAACTGAGTTAAAATGTGCGCTAGGAATGCCCACTGGGATTCTTTTAGGGACTGATCGCCACTTAAGTTGCCTGCTAGTGCTCACGAGGGAGGCTGCATGTCATTCTGGTGGATAGCGCTTGTCCTAACAGTGAGCCTGATGGTTGGGAGTAAACAAATCATCGCTGAGTATTTTGAACGCTACTTAAAAGATCTATCAGCTTTTACTGTCCATTTGTTGCCGGAGTTTTGAAGTTAATTTTGAAATAATTTGGGAGACTTTCTGAGAAAGTATGTCAAGTCTTCACCAACATTCTAGCAACATTTATCCTGGATAGTCTCTGCAGAGGATTTCACATTAAAGAGTCAGTACCATGCTACTCTACCTTGTTGGACAGCTTTTAGGAGTCACTACGAGAAAGGGAGCATTGGGTCATTGGCATCTGATTAGGGCTCTCCCCTAAGTCTTCACAGGAAATGAGATGAGGACTTGAAGTCAGGCAATGCAGGAGTTGCTGATGCTGAAGAGAAAGACAGGAGGCCCAGGAGGACTCTTTCTAGCACCAGGATCTCCAGTACCGTGTTTAGGAACCGGTGAACCATCTCACGGTCCCTGAACTATACTAAGCCTGCATACTTTGTCATGGAGTCATACCTAGCACAAAGGAAGATAGTTATGGTTGTCAGAGGTCAATCATCTCAGTTTCAGGACATCACTGCAGGAGTTCCTCAGGGGAGTGACCTAGGCCCAACCCATCTTCAGCTGCTTCATCAATGACCTTCCCTCCATCATAATAAGATCAGAAGTGGGGATGTTCGCTGATGATTGCATAATGTTCAGCACTATTCACGACTCCTCATCCACTGAAGCAATCGGGGCCATATTCAGGCTTGGGATAATAAGTGGCAAGTTGCTTTCGAGCCACTCAAGTGCCAGGCAATGACCATCTCCAACAAGAGAGAATCCAACCATCTCCCATTAACAATCAATGGCATTACCATCGCTAAATCCCCCACTATCAACATCCTGGAGGTTACTATTGACCAGAAACTGAACTGGACTAGCCATATAAATACTTTGGTAGAAAAGCAGGTCAGAGACTAGGAATCCTGCGACGGGTAACTTGCTTCCTGACTCCCCAAGGTCTGTCCACCATCTACAAGGCACAAGACAGGAGTGTGATGGAATACTCTCCACTTGCCTGGATGAGTGCAGATCCAACAACACTCAAGAAGTTCAGTTCCATCCAGGACAAGGCAGCCTCCTTGATTAGCACCCCATCCACCACGTTCAACATTTGCTCCCCCCTTCACTGACACAGAATGGCACAGTGTGTACCATCTATAAGATGCACTACGGCACTAAGGCTCCTTTGACAGCGCCTTCCAAACCCATGACCTCTACCACTAAGAAAGACAAGGAAAGCAGATGCATGGGAACACCAGCACCTGCAAGCTCTCCTCAAGCCACACACCATCCTGACTGGAAACGATATTGCTGTTCCTTCATTGTCGCTGGGTCAAAATCCTGGAACTCGTTTCCTAGCAGCACTATGGGAGTACCTGCATCACATGGACCGTAGCGGTTCAAGAAGGCGGCTCACCACCACCTTCTCAAGGGCAGTTAGTGGTGGGCAATAAATGCTGGCCCAGCCAGCGACACCCACATCCCATGTAAGAATAAGAAAAAATACTCTGCACCTTCCATGGAAGTAGCTGAATGAATCCCACGTTTACCACTTGATGAATGTTCTTGAGTGCTAAACCTACAGTTTTTGGTTTAATACTTTCTGACAAGTTCAAATTATGGGAATCAGCAATGCGGATCAAAATTGCATGCTGAAACCAGACTTTCAAACAGGTGTCCACAGTACAGCACCCATTTGGGCCCTCTTTTCACCCACATAAGCACCTGTGTCAGGACAGACAGACCCGAAGACTGAATGAGATCAGGCCTTGCAAGAGTTGCCAACTATGGTTGGATATATTTCTGGAGGTTTCATTGAATGAAATACTACCTCCCTGCCTGGTCAAACAGGCATTTCTCTGATTTTCATTATTTTAAAAAATGAATAAAGCTATGTGCTCAAAGAAAAATGAAAAGCAATACAATTCTTCTTAATACGGCTCTAATTTTACTCCCAGATGGCTCGCAGCGCTGTTTGGACATTATGGAGTGGATATTTATGGGGAGCTGTGGAGAATGTGAGAGAGGCTGAGAACAGCTGAAGAAAATTCAAGGTCCACAATCAGAAGAGCCGAGGGTGGGATGTTGGGGGAAAGGTTGGGGAGGCTGCCGATTGGGGTTGGGAAACACTGAAATCTTTCTTTAGGGACTTGGGAAGGCACTCCTGCTCCTTCTGGTCCACAAGGAGCGATGGGACAGGGCCCCCAACTCCTTTTCACTCTGGTTTAACCAAGCCCTGGGAAACCTGTGCAGCACCAGTCAATTTTATAATCAGGCTCACAATTTCATTCTGGGAGTTTGATTTAAATATGTTAATGAAGTATTCCATCTCTTCATGGCAGGACACTCAGACACCACGATATCTGCTGCCATAAAAATGGTTATGGGTACATAGGTACTGTATTGAGGTTGTATTGACCATATTTAACTTAAGACCACTCACCTTCCTGACCCTTTACTGCCCATCATTGGAGTGCGGGTTAATATTAATGCTCATGAATCAATATAGAGGACTGGTGTGAATATTTCCGAACATTACTCTAAAAGTGCTATAAGATAATTTTGCAATTTGCATTACTTTCCCACTTCATTTCTTAATGAATTGATACAAGTGCAGCAAGGGTAGCACTGTTCTTTCACAACTGGCATGCAGCACCCTCCATTGATGAATGTGAGCAGGGATCCTGAGAGGAAAGAGCCTCAAATTGGACCAAAGGCTTTGGCAGTTCCATCCAGGAAGATGAGCAGCAGTTAAGCCAGCATCACACTCACTGCAGAAATTCACCACTAACCCCACTGAAGTTTACGATTCAGGAGGCAAGTAGTGTCCTTGTAGTGTTGTGTGCGCAGATCTGCAGTGCCCCCATTTCCCCCTTCACTGACATGCTAGTGGTGGCTGGGTGGCAAGGGAACAAGGTATGGGTTTCCCCAAGAAGGGGTATTACTTCAACCTCTCCTTGTCCACTTTAACAATCTTTAGGCTCCTAAACTTTGGAGGCCTCTTGCTTGGATTGCCATATGAGCCCCACCTCCACCAGGATCAGGCTGATAAGCTTTTAGAGACAAGGCATATCTGTGCTGATTGCACGACAGATTTCAGATGCCATTTTCCCCGGTTTCTAACCATCCTCTGCTCCAGTTAGGGTGGGAGATCATGAAACATCACAGAAACACTACCCACAAATCTGGAAGCAATAAAATATAACTGTTGCTCATAATTCAGATAGGCAAATCTCATTCAGCCCCCAATGCCAATTTTAGAAGAGGCCCTATCTACTGAACATTGTTAGTTTGGTGATGTCAGTGAGAACAGAGGAACAAGCAGCTGTCTCTAGATCTGCTAAAGCCACAGGAGTAACACCAGGTAGCTCTAAGAGAAGAAGGAAGACAGATGCCAGTCTTCAGCTAATTCGATTCACTCCACGTGATATCAAGAAACGGCTGAAGGCACAGGATACTGCAAATGCTATGGGCCCTGACAATATTCCAGTAATAGTACTGAAGACTTGTGCTCCAGAACTTGTCACCTCTGTAGTCAAGCTGTACCAGTACAGCTACAACACTGGAGTCTACCCGACAATGTGGAAAATTGCCCAGGCATGTCCTGTGCACAAAAAGCAGGACAAATCCAACCCGGCCAATTACTGCCCCATCAGTCTACCCTTGATCATCAGTAAAGTGATGGAAGAGCTCATCAACAGTGCTATCAAGCAGCACTTGCTTGGCAATAGCCTGCTCACTGATGCTCAGTTTGGGTTCTGCCAGGGCCACTCAGCTCCTGTCCTCATTACAGCCTTGGTTCAAACTTGGACAAAAGAGCTGAACTCCAGAGGTGAGGTGGTAGTGACTGCCCTTGACATCAAGGCTGCATTTGACCAAGTGTGGCATTATGGAGATGTAGCAAAACTGGAGTCAATGGGAATCAGGGGAAAAACCCTCTACTGGTTCGAGTCATACCTAGCACAAAGGAAGATGGCTGTCGTTGTTGGAGGTCAATCATCTCAGTCCCAGGACATCATGCAGGGGTTCCTCAGGGTAGTGTCCCCCGCCCAACCATCTTCAGCTGCTTCATCAATGCCCTTCCTTCTGTCGTAAGATCGGAGGTGGGGATGTTTGCTGATGATTGCACAATGTTCAGCACCATTCACACCCCCTCAGATACTGAAGCAGTCCATGCCCAAATGCAGCAAGGCCTGGACAATATCCAGACTTGGGCTGACAAGTGCTAAATAACATTCATGCCACACAAGTGCCAGACAATGACTATCTCCAACAAGAGAGAATCTAACCATCACCCCTTGACATTCAATGGCATTACCATCACTGAATCCCCCACTATCAATATCCTGGGGGTTACCATTGACCAGAAACTGAACTGGACTAACCATATAAATACTGTGGCTACAAGAACAGGTCGGAGCTTGGGAATCCTGCAGCAAGTAACTCACCTCCTGAATCCCCAAAGCCTGTCCACCATCTACACGGCACAGGTCAGGAGTGTAATGGAATATTCTCTCTTTGCCTGGATAAGTGCAGGTCCAGCGACACTCAAGAAGCTCGACACCACCAAGGACAAAGCAGCCCACTTGATTGGCACTCCATCTACAAATATTCACTCCCTCCACCACTTATGCACAGTGGCAGTAATGTGCACCACCTACAAGGTGTACTGCAGGAACTCACCAAGGCTCCTCAGACAGCACCTTCCAAACCCAAGACCACTACCATCTAGAAGGACAAGGGCAGCAGATAGATGGGAGCTGGGAGCACCACCACCTGGAAGTTCCCCTCCAAGCCACTCACTATCCTGACTTGGAAATATATCGCCATTCCTTCACTGTCCCTGGGACAAAATCCTGGAACTCCCTTCCTAACAGCACTGTGGGTGTACCTACACCACGGGGACTCCAGTGGTTCAAGAAGGCAGATCACCACCACCTTCTCAAGGGTGGTTAGGGATGGGAAATAAATGCTGGCCGAGCCAGCGACACCCACATCCCATGAATGAATAAAAAAAAGTTTTAATGAGTGTCTGAAAGGAGGAAAGGAAAGTGATGCTGAGAAGTGTAGGGAGGGAATTCCAGGGTTTGGAGCGTAGGCAACTGAAGGCACGGCCACCAACAGCAGAATAGTTACAAAGGGAATGCAAAATAGCCCAGAATTAGAGAAGCGCAAATATCTTGGACAGTTGTGGGATTTGAGGAGATTACATAGTTAGGGAGGGGAAAGGACGTAGAGGGATTTGTAAACAAGGATGAGAATTTTAAAATTAAAGCATTACTTGACTGGGAGTCAATGTAGGTCATAGGGGAAGGGACTTGTTGCCAGTTAAGACATTGGTAGTAGAGTTTTGGATGATCTCAAGTTTATAGAGGGTAGAATGTGGGAGACCGGCCAGGAGTGCATTGGAATAGTCAAGCCTGGAGGTAACAAAAGCATGGATCAGGGTTTCAGCAGCAGATGAGCTGAGACAGGAGCAAAATCAAGCGATGTTATGGAGGTGAGAAAAGACGGTCTTAGAGATGGCATGAATATGAGGTTGGAAGCTCATCTTAGGTTCAAATGTGACACCAATGTTGTGACCATACTGGCTTAATCTCAGCCTGTTGCCAGGCAGAGAAATGGAGTTGGTAGCTCATGGACGGTGTATCAAGCGGGGACTGAAAACAATGGCTTCAGTCTTCACAATATTTAATTGGAGGAAATCTCTGCCTATCCAGTACTGGATGTCAGATAAGCAGTCTGATTGTTTAGCAACAGTGGAGGAACTGAGAGAGGTTGCGGTGAGGTCGAGCTGGGTGTCGTTAGCATACATGTGAAAGCTAACACCATGCCTATGGTTGTTGTTGCTAAGGGGCGGCATGTATAGGAGGGGCAGAAGATTCCTTGAGCGATACCAGTGGTAATGGTGCAGGAGCAGGAAGATAAGTCAACACAAGTGATTCTCTGTCACATTATTAATATTCTTCTGCCACTGAACCTATGTCTTGGGAGCAATGCTCTTTCATTGATTTCTTTGGCGATCTCTTCCTGCCTCCTCATCAGCAGTCTGATGGATTCCTGCCTCTGGGAATAAAGGATGCTCCTCCTCCTCCTCTCCAATTCCTACACCAAAGCTTCCATTGAACTTTGGTGCCTGTGTTCTCTCAGCCTCAGCCATTGCAATGATAGCTATCACTTTGTGCAGCTGGAACCCAGCTCTCCTTTCAGAGGTGCTGGTTGGTTTTCAGTAGCATGGGCTCCTTCTGGTATCAGGTTCCCTCGAAGAGATGTGCAACCAATGAACAGTGTGGATAGCACTGGTTGCATGAACAAATCATTGAAATGAGCAGGCAGCACAGACTTCACAAGCCTGCACTGCTATCGACAGGTGTACTGTAGCAGCATCCCCCACCTTAACTCCCACACATTTTCCATTTTTTAGGTTTATATATGTTCTTGTGTTTATTCAATGGCTCCGCGGATGAGGGACATAATCAACATTGTTTTGCAATTTACCAGCGTTTCCAACTCTGGCTGGATGACTTCCTGGAAGTTTCATCATATGGCGTGCCACTTCTGACTGCCCCACCCAGTTAGTTATACAGCCTTTCTCCCCCATTTCTAATATTTTTATAAGCAATAAATAAAAGTGCTCAAAGGAAATGGAAAAAAAAAGCACAGGACAGAGCCCAATTTTAATCACTGCTGCAAACCAGTGGTGGTGAGGATGGGGGGCACGGAATTAAAATGACATGCGCCTAAGCATCTACTTTCTTTGCCAACCCAAAGTTAACCTACTCTTTTGAACAGACAAATGAGACACCTGCAGGAAGGAAGCGAGGCCCTTTATAAATATACAAATTGGCCCTAATGATGTCATCAGGAATCAATCTGCAACTTAAGTCGGAAGACAGAGTGGGGCTTCTTTGCCTGACCAAACATGCTCAGTGGTTATCATGGGCTAGGAGAGGCCAACAGGTAAATCTTAAAATTTTATTTCAGGTTGTTTTATGAGCCAGTTTGAGCTACTGCAGGCTTTATAAAGCACCCTTGAGCCTCTCCTAGCCAGTTTTCATGGATCCCTTTGCAGCCACTTGTTGACAAATTCCTGCCCATGCCACTGGTCAGATAGTGGATCTGGTTCAGGTGGAACTCCGGGAGTATTTACGGAAATGAAGCCTAGCTCCGTCCTCCACAATCCCAGACTACCTGGTTGCATTGCCCGCTCAGGGTCTTATGTGTACTGTCGGTATGGTGCCCTTTTCCCCCTTTAAAATGGGGGTCCACAGCGCAGTTGTTTTTTAATGCCCTTTGTTGCTCGCAACAAGGATCAGGAGATTCATTCCTGGAGATTCTGGGACAATCTTGGAGGGTTGGCAACCTGTGTCTCAGAGATATTTGAACCAGTTTGTTTTGTATTAAATCAGCAGTTTCTCAAGTTTCGACGTTGTCCATGTCCTTTGAAACAAAGAAAAGCGAGTAACCTTTTGGTGAACTCTGGCAGATTCACTATGGTGCCAAAGAATTAATTTTGGCTGCAAGCTTAAAAGAGCTGGGGGCAACAATGGAGTAATGGAAACATTCCACTTAAAAATGTTCCACTACAAATGATAATTATGATATTTTCAGTGGCAAACCGAGTAAGGCTGATATCAGAAGAATTTACACAATGTGTGCATTATTCAAATTCCTGCAGGGATCAATTCCCTTCAGCTAAGTTACCCTCTGTTCCCTGAGGGGGGAATCAAGAAAATTTCTTGGTTAAATCTTTTTGCCCTCACCTGGGCCTTGGATGCCCCCTCTTGGAGGAAAAGGTGTCACTCTGATCCCTCCTCAGCAGGGTGAGTGCCAACTACCAATACTGTCGGGCATTTTTTGGGATTTGAGATGGAGGTCAACAGTGGGTCACAATTCCTAGCTGAAGTCCCTTCTCGCTTTCCCCTATCCTCACCTTGTGGCTATTCCTCCCACTCTTCCGCTGGTTCTGTAAAACTTCTGCTCTCTTTGCTTTAACCTGTTTGTATTTACAGGGTGCCTCCATTGGGTAGTGTGGAGACTGCAACAGATGTATTTGACTTATTGCAAAGTCCCCTGTGCCGAGTGTCCACTCAGTATTGCTGTTGACAGTGTGTTTAAGCGCTGGTTGTTTTTACAAGTCTCAGTTGTGTATTTGCTTTTTCTTTTAAAACCATGCTTCTGTGAACTGATTGAACTGTAGCCGGGTTTTAACTGATGCTATCTGAATTTGTAAACCACCCGTTGCTGACATTCACTGTGGATTGAGGGGTGGTGGGGGAACAAAAAAACAGAGCAAAATCTTTCTTTACGAAGGTTATAATTTCTTCTGAGCATTGGATCTGGTGCACAAAGTAGTTGTGTGTTAAGATTATTTTGTTGCTGTTTAATAGGATGGGCTATTAATTTTTGCCTTCACTTCTAAGATTACTCCTGAAAGTAAACAGATGTAATGCACGTTAACACACTTGTCACATTAATGATTTTATTTTTTCTTGTTAAGCTAATAGGGAAATACATTGACTTTCAAATTGCTTGATTCTGATGCTTGCTCAATTGAAACTGACAGTAAGGCACTGGAAGACAAATTTCAGAGCACGGACCTTTACTGTTGATAAATGGAATGGTTATATGGGTTAATCTGAAAACACTGGGCGAACTCTATAACATGGCTGTTACAACCAATATCACTTCATTGCTGGTTATTTTGGAGGTTTAAGAACAGGAACAGGAAAAGACCATGAGTCGGATTTTTGTGCAGAGACTGGAAAAATTGAGTCAGGGTCTTTTGTACCTTCCCAAATGGGAGCCTGCCTCTGAATTCACTTTTTACCCTATTTCTCTATGTTGGAGGCTGGGGCAGGTTCCAGGTGCAGTTTGAGAGTCGCGATTGGGTACGGGCTTGGGTTCCGGCCAGGAAGAGGTCGGGGGGTGGATGTGCGATACCGATTCTTCTTGTCCTCTGCCCAATAAAAGGGCAGTTAAAGACGCCAATGTCAAAGATCTGCCCAGTTACAACCTGAGCTGTCACTGGAGGTGAACTGTGACCCTCGCAGAGTAAGTACTGTTGAGTTAGATGTTGGCTGAAACATTATTGCCCTGTGTGGGCTGGCCCATTGACTACATATTCTTAGTATCCATTGTTCTAAGCCAATGTTACCACTTTACCCTATCATTTGAGTATCCTGCTGTACCAGTCTTTTGCTGCTTACCCTGAAAGCCTCTGATTTTTAAAGAGACATCATGCAGCGGCTCACACAGCTCTGCAATTTGCCACAGTGGCACGGTTCACCTGCTGCACCCCTTACTCCAATTCAGACCCTCTCACACCCATCTCGATGCATATCCCTTCCGGGGATGCAGCAAACTGAGCACTCCCAGGCCTACCCCCAGAAGGACCGCAAAGCAGGCCATGAATGCTCCTCGAAGCCCTCGGGCCCTTACTGCAGTTGTGATCTGAGACATGACTTGGCAGCTGTCACTTGTAACAAAGATCAGGCCACCAAGCCTGTGGCCCTCCCATGTCACACACAGATTTGCACCTTCCCCTCATGATCATTCAATCCTATGAATTCATGACCAGATAAGCCATGACAACCACACATGGTACCTCATGATCTGTGGAGCACTCAGAGTCTCCCTTTGGGACTAAGTATTTGGACCATCAGTGGCAGATAAGCAGTCATTTGACTGAGTTCTCTGAGACATTGTGAGCTCATTCATTCTGAATGGAGGAGTCTGTCGTGATTATGACCTCAGCCTTGTGTTGGATTGGGGAATGCATGAGAGAGTGACCATCCTTGTGATGAGCATCAGGTAGCAGCACAATGCAGTGCATGCAAGAGGTGTACAATCTCCTGCGCGTGCCACTAGCTCTGTAACAGCAGTGGGAGATATGGACTATCTCACGGGTGGCAGATCAGTGACTGGAGGGGATGGCATCTGCGCCCAGCACCACATCCTGTACAACCATTGGGACACCACATCAAGGGTGAGCAATTTGAACAGAAGACTGAGGGATCCATGAATTTTGGGGAATTTCACCCTCCTCTGATTCCTCAGTCCGTCAGCCAGAAGCACCATCTGCTAGCTGGGTCCAGGCAAGGACGGCTGCCCCTGCAGAGATGCAGGTATAGTAGTCACATGGGGATCCCCCATGGGTCCACTGACAAGGCTGACTGCCACGATCCTTACAGCCATATGCCTCTGAGGCAACATGATAACACTATGTAGGAGTGTCCAAGAGTGGAGGACACCACATCGGCTATAGCACTAGCTGGGCCACAGTGGTGTTTAGATAAGTTGTGTTGTGTGGAGTAAGATATGAAACATGTATGTAGTGAAACAGAAACTCTTATGTGTGATAACGTAGAACTATTTACAATATAGTTGTAAAATGTTGCAGTTTAGATGCAGTCAAATGTCTTTATTTTCTCACCCACCACCACAGTCCTGAATCCAGTTGGCCTTCATAAATCAGCATATATGGTCACATCCATGATGCTTCCAATGCCCATCCCTAGGTGTCTCCAGCTCTCTCTTCTGTCTTCCAGGTCAGCCTTCACACTCATGGAAGTTTCCATCAAGTGAAGCATTGTTTAATCAGCAGGTCTCTGACCATGATGGCCTCCTGCATGGACTCAGCACTGCTCTACTGCAACGTAGTCTGCCTCATTTCTGGAGTCCTACCTATGGGCCTTTCTCCTGCCTCTCCTCCTCCTGAAATTCTTGCTCCTCCTCCTCATCTGAGGAAAGGCTCCTTTCATCTCCCTTCTCTGGATCCGGTACCAAACACCTTCTCAGCGCTAAGTTATAGAGAATGTAACGTATTACAGTAAATCTGGAAACCCTACGGGGGGGAATAATATAAAGCCCCACCGAGTGGTCGAGACATCTAAGTCTCATCTTGAGTAGCTTGAAGGCCTGTTTATTAGGGTCCTTGTGTGAAGCTGGCTCTTGTTGTACCTTCTCTTTGCTTCTGTTTGTGGTTGGTGTAGGGGTGTGAGCAGTCACCTCCTCAGGGGATGCGGCTTATCCCCAAGTACCAATCCATTCACCTGGAGGGGTTGTCGGAAGATTTGTGGCAGCCCAGATTTCACTAAGATGAATGAGCCAGTCACAGAGGAGTTGGACATTTAAAGAGTGAAGCCCTTTTGGTTCAGGTACCGGTCCGTATTCTGGGTGGGAGCCCTTATCACCACATGCGTGTAAGTCAACAGCATCCTGCACCTGGGGAAAACCAGCAACCAGGGAAAACCTGTTGCCTTCTGTGTCTGAAATGCAGTGTTTGTCTCGAGCAAGATAAACTGGCCCACCTTGGTGAAAAAGGCACTAGTGACTTGGTCACCTTTGTGCTGCTGCCTGCAATATGCCACATGGATTGGGTGCAGAGTCTTGAAAGGAGCCACGTAGCAAAAATATTCAGGGCCACAGTGACCTTCAAGGCCACTGGGAGTGTGTGCCTTGGCTGCAGTTCTTCTTGCAGAGGAGACAAAGCTCAGCTACCACCTCTTTGGATAGACACAACCTCCTCCAGCATTGTCTCTCAGTCATGTTCTAGTAAATGACCCTGTTCCTGTTGACCCTTTCTGGTGGGTACTGGCTCACTCTTCACCTCTGTCTAGCGGGCACTCGGTTTCTTGGTTCCTCCTGCCCTTGCACCCATGTACATGGTGTGTGAAGCGCTTCTGCTGCACCTGTTCCTTTATGTATTGGAGGGGTCTTGGTGCTGCACCCAGGACAAAAGGAAGAATTCTAATGAACCTGACTGTTGAAGACTCTAAGGCTGCAATTGAGATCTGTTGATGGCAGGTCTGCAGCTGTGCTGGGTACGGCCTTTAGAGACTCCTCCTTGCACACCCTCCCACCCCTGGCAAAGAGCCCCTTAACTGACAGGCAAGCGTTAAGAGTTTTAAAAGTTGAACAAAAAGCTGCACCAAAGTTGCTCCACACCAATTCTACACTCTTCCTGACCTGGCATAAGTAGTCATGAGCCGATTGAAGAGACATAGTTTTCGGAAAACGCGCTACGGCAGACCAAAGGAGCATGTATTAGGAACATTGAATTTGCTGCACCTTTTACAATGGGGGTCCTGACGTCAGTGGATGTGTGGGCAGGGTGATGATCAAAGGCCTCCTTGACCTGTGGAAAGGCCACACGAAAATAACACATGGTCAGGAAGAGCAAGGAAATTCATTTTTACAGGCATAATCTTAAAGAATTCAGGTTTCCCAACCCCATTCATGCCTCCACCAGGGGATGAAAATCCAGCCCATGTTTCGAAGCTTCTAGTCGGTAGCAAGTGGATCTTGGGCCTCAATATCACCTAATGCAGCATCAATATTGCAAATGTCACATACACAAACTCAATGAGGAACAATGTGTAGTAAAGAAGCTGTGCTTTCACAGGGATATGGGACCACATTTCCCCGTGGACTTGGTTCATGTATGCCGTTGGGACCCTTGAGCAGCACAGAAGAGAGAGGAAATTATAGAATAGGTATCAATGCCATCAGTTTTGTTATTCCATATTTCCCTTGGGACTTTTGTGCTGTACTACTTCTCCCTTGTCAAAAAAAGTTAGATATTTCCCAGCTCTGCCTCCATTAAAATCAATATTGACTTTCCTGTATTTATGCTCATTTAGCTACTTCGACTGAATGGCCTGGCAGCAGTGTGATTTATTGGGCTGGATTTTCGCTGAGTCAGGGTTTCTGATTTTCAGGAGTGCCTTTTAAGGGTGCACGCTGGTTTGGGTTGTGAACCTGCACTCCTGACCCAGCCAGCTCCATTGAGGGAATAGGCATGTCCTACTTCTTTGCAATTTTTATGGAGTTGGGCCAGGTTTTCAAAGAGTTGTGGTTCATGGCACCTCAAAGGTATTGTGAACCATAGTTTGCATGGAGGAATCTTTTGAAAGGTAAGTTTAAAAGGTCCTCCTCATGCCCTCTCTGCCAAGGTATGGCACTTCCATATCCATTCACCAACTATACACTGTATGGAAGCAATGAACCCTATAGTGATAATAGGATGTGTTAGAACAGCTTTTTAAAAAAGTCTTTCACTGATAACTTTCTTTAAAAATATTCCTTTTTACAACAACCTAATAGAAGAGGAAATCATCCAAACCCTTCAAAATATCAATAGTAGAAACTGCAAGCACTTGAAACTTCTTTATCTTGTGTAAATAAACATTGTGAAATTGACAGCATAGATCAGAGAGCCAGAGCTGTAAATCAAGCAATGTTTTCCCTGGGACTAGGGTGTTTTGACAAACTAATGGATTTCAGAGCTCCCAGCCAAGCCTCATCATGTATTCTTGGCTGAGAGCCCAGGAATCTATTAGCCTGTTCAAACACCTAAGCCTCAGGGGGCAGGAGGTGGAATTGATGGGGCATAGATAGTGTGTAGGGGACGAGGGCACATGAAGGGTGAGGGCTGGAGGGTCTTTCTGTTCTTATTAAACCTGGGGCAAAGTCTTACAGCACTGAGGAGGGCCTTTTAAACAACCTGCCTCCATACCCGGCAGCCTTTGTGGCCCCCTCCACACTTTTTCCTGGGTTGGCTGGCCCGAATGCAACCTGCACCAGCCTCCCAGGATTGAAATTCCTATCCTTATGGGCACTGCTCCTGAAGTGGGCATGCTGAGCCAGGAATTTTCCCAACTCCTCCTACCTCGATGATAAAAATCCAGCTATTGTTCCAGAATCAGTGCAGAAAACAGAGGGCCAAAATCAAATCCAATTCACCCAAAGAATCTCACCTGAACTATCAAAAGAACTGCAGCTGTAACAATGATCCAATACTTCTACCAATCCAGGTACATCATTTCTGCCACTGATCTTACTATTATAGGAAAATCTGGGCCATGACCTTCGACTAAGGTGAGCTCCTCGCTTGAAATGAAAACAGAAAATGCTGGAAAAGCTCAGTAGGTCTGACAGTATCTGTGGAGAGAGAAACAGAGTTAATGTTTTGAGTCTGTATGACCCTTCTTCAGAGCAGAAGCTCCAAGCATATGGACTGCAACCAAGCAGCACTCCTCAGTAGGGGGAAAGTAATCAATGCTCTCTACTTTTATGTTTGTGGATTTAAGACATCGCTTGTGTCAGCCAGAGTGTAGTTCACTCAAACATCACTTAGATAACCATTGTTTTTCGTTACCATGCATTGGCAAATATACAACTCTGGTTATCACTGCCAACTACAGAGGGAGTTTGTTTCTCCCAATCATATGGCCTGTATGATGTTGCCATTCATGCAGTTGTAGATGGTGCCTTCTCTTTTGTCAATAGAAAGGGTCATTGTTCCCTTTTGGATCATATGATAAGCGACTACCTCAAAGTTAAACATCTCGATATTACAGGGAATGCACATGACAAACAGGGTTTGAGTGAATCAGTGTTTCTCAAATCTTTAACAGGGGAGACATAATGCAAGGTTGGTGTCCAGAAGACTAGAACTATCTGCTCCAAATGTGACACCTATGTAAAACAGAACACGCCAAAGGTTCTATGATACTGCTTGTGTTTGAAGCAGATGTATGATAGAACAGAGCCCTGGTCTCTTTAAAAGGATTCCTATGTTTGGACCCCACTGATGATTCATTGCAGTATGACCTGGAATCAGTTATCAGATATCCCCTCTGATGTTTCTCACAGGTAGTCCAGGATTTGGAGCATGTTCTTTGATACTGTAATACAGTGGAGTGACTGAAGCAAATGTGTTTCATAATTGACAATTGACTTGAGATAAAAATACGAGATGGTACAAGCTTCCGAGATCTGGGGAACAGATTTTCCTGTTGTGACAGGCATTTTCAATAATTTTGGTGGAAGGTATAATGGAAAGTCAGGCAGGGCTTGGTAGAGTCAGGGAGCCTCCTGGATTAATTTAGATGGAGGCAAACTCAGACCAGCTGCATCACTAGCATGTAGTCCTTGCAGGCTGTACGGCTTATCCATACAAAGCTGTAAATTAATTGTGTAGGTCCACTACAAGCATGAGCATCAATACACATTCACATCACTCTAAATAGAAGTGCACAATGTTGTCTGGTGTGAGTATCATCCAAAAATGCTAAGCAATGCCTGAGTCCCCTTTCTTGACAGTTTGTTGACAAGCTGTTAAATTTGGGGAAAATATGAATGCAAACGGCTAGGGATGTGTCACAAGATGTGCAGTCGCTGAGTCCTTGAGAGTTTAATCATTCTTTGGCAAGAACCCAATTTAATTGTGTCTGGAGAACAACTGCAGGAGGAAGAAGAGAAGCCAGGAACAAATAAAATGTAGAAGTAGCAAGGCGAATTGCAAGGAAGATGGATTTTACTGGAATTGTGATAACACTTGCCACATTTAATCCCAGAGTTAATGAAAGTGCCAGGCTCAGATCTTCATTGCAACAATTGATTTTTAAAAGAAGCAATGGTGTGGTTCATTGTAATTTGCAGTTGAAAGGATCTGAAACTCCAGTTGCATTATCCTCCCATGTATGGAGCAAGTGATTTGTTGCTACAAATGAATTTTCATTGCTCAGCTCCCCTATTTTATCCTGACTGCCTCTGGGTTTCCAAAACACTGACCATATCCTAAACTGCACCAAGTCCCATTCACCAATCACCCATGCACTTGGCTCCTCATCTGCCAATACCTAGATTTTAAAAAATCTCACCCTTGCTTTTAAACCCCTCAGTGGTGTAGTCTCTCCCAGTCTCCTGTTACCTCCTCCAGCTCTACAACCCTTTGAGATCCTTCCTCTCCTTCAATTCTGGCCTCTTGCACATCCCCTGTTTTAATCACTTTGCCCTTGGCAGCTGTGCCTTCCGCTTCCTTGGCCCTACTTTCTAATTCTCCATCTCTCTACCTCTCTTTTTCTTCTTTTAAGATGGTCCTTAAACCTTCCTCTTTGACCAAGCTCTTTGTCATCTGCTATAATATCTCCAAATGTGACTCAGGCCTAGATTTCTGCAGTCACGGAGACTCTGCAGATCTTTAAAAATGGTGGGTGGGGACCCAGACTTGGATGTCCCACTGCCATTTCTGACAGATTTCCTCTGGATGGGGAAAGGAGTGAAGTGTAACTGACACATGAGGGAAAACCGAACTTGGCAGGGTCATTTGAACTCTGTCCTGAGTTCAAACAGACCTCATTTTCACTGTAGCAAAGATTTTTACCCACACTGTGGTAGCTAAAAACATTTAGAGTAGTCATAAATACTCTAGAAGGGCAGATAAGATCTATAGAACTGTCAAGCTGTGAAGTTATTTAAATCCCTAGCCCTTTAAAGAAGGGCTTTTTTAAAGAATAGGTTGCCTGTGTCAGTGAGAGTTGAAAAAAAATCTGTTTTAGCAGTTGCAAGAGATGTTTGTTGACATTACATAATGGCTATCATTATTAATGCTTAGTTGCTTTCCACAATCTATCATTATCTCACGGATCCTATGTTCACAATTTGATTGACAGCTCAAAGAGATTATTAAAGAACATTAAAACACAAGAACTAGGAGCAGGAGTAGGCAATTCAGCCCCTCGAGCCTGCCCCGCCATTCAATATGATCATGGCTGATCTCATTTCGGCCTCAACTCCAATTTCCTGCCCTCTCCCCATAACCTTTCAACCCATTACTAATTAAAAATCTGTCTATCTCCTCCTTAAATTTATTCAGCGTCCCGGCATTCACTGCACTCTGAGGTAGTGAATTCCACAGATTCACGACCCTTTGAGAAAAGTAATTCCTCCTCATCTCTGATTTAAATCTACCACCCCTTAGCCTAAAACTATGGCCTCTCGTTCCAGACTGCCTCACAAGGGAAAACATCCACTCCATGTCTATTTTGTCTATCCCCTTTAGCATCTTATATACCTCAATTAGATCTCCCCTCATCCTTCTAAACTCTCGCGAGTATAGGCCTAAACTACTCAATCTCTCCTCATAAGACAAGCCCCTCATCTCTGGAATCAATCTAGTGAACCTCCTCTGAACCGCCTCCAGTGCACTATATCCTTCCTCAAACAAGAGGACCAAAACTGTGCACAGTGCTCCAGGTGTGGTCTCACCAATGCCTTGTACAGTTGCAACAACACTTCCCTATTTTTATACTCTATTCCTTTAGCAATAAATGCCAAAATTCCATTTGCCTTCCTTATTACCTGTTGTACCTGCATACTAGCTTTCAGCGATTCATGCACGGGGACACCCAGATCCCTCTGCACTGAAGCATTTTGAAGTTTCTCTCCATTTAAATAATAAGTCGCCTTTTTATTCTTCCAACCAAAATGGGTAACCTCACACTTATCCACGTTAAACTCCATCTGCCAAATTTTGGCCCATTCACCTAACCTGTCCATATCCATTGTTAAATTTCTTATTAGGTGTCTTTGATGTGGGGTTATGAAAATAAGTCTGTGTTTTTATAAGTGATTAAGTACTTGAGGGGGTTGAAATGTGGGCTTTCATAAATGGGAGAGTTTTTTCATTTAGTCGGCTGTTATAGATATTTATATCCATCTCAGTGTGCCTCCTGAGGCCTGCCCATTGTGGATACTGGGTGCCTTGGCATGGAGTGTGTAAGGTCAAAGGGTGGTGGGTTGGGAGCATGGATTGGCATAAGTTTGCTTGGGGGCTATAAGGATCCATGGGAGTGGCTGGGGGCAGGGGTTGGCATTTGGAGTCGGGAGGGGTGTTGATGGTGTGCGAGAGATGAAGCCAGAATGGCTAAAATTTAACAAAATAACTGGACAAAGTCACAGAGAACTGAGACGGGCCGTTTAAACATCCCACCTCGGCACACGGCAGCCCCTGTGACTGCCTCTGATCTGCGTCCGGGGGTGGCAGGCCTGACTCCACCCTGCACTCAACCCCCATAGAACAAAGGTTCTGCCAGTGAGGAATTTCTCCCAAGGTAGTTGTGGCAAGCCGGAAATTTCCCGACTCGCGCTATCCACCTTGGGAGTCAAAACCAAGGGTCTCAGTGTGTAATAATATTTGACAACACCTCCTGTGAAGCATGTTGGAACATTTTATTATTTTCAAAGATGCTAAATAAATGACAGTTGTTTGCCTAATGCAAACTTTGCTAAAGGGTAAATGTCAAAATTTGCTGCATATCTTGTGAGTTGTAAATGCTGCAAAATTATTTGCTGCAGTTATGTGGTAAATTTTATATCACCTCAGAGTTTGAAAGTGTCCTTTCCAAATCAATTATTGCAGTATTATATCTCTGACAGCTCCAAATGTGACTCCCTATGAGATTGATGAAAGTCATCGACCTGAAAAATTAATTCTGTTTCACTCCCCCAGATGTTGCCTGACTGCTGAGAATTTCAAGCATTTTCTGTTTTTGGTTTCAGATTTCTAGAGTCCTGGACGGATCTCCCATTTCCTTGAACAAGTTTGTTTGCTTCTTTCAGGACATTGTCTAGCTATGAGGTTATTATTAAAGCTGCTGGATTTCCCCCATCAGCATTCCAAATGCACTGGCAGATCGCTCATGACATGTTAATTAGGCTCATGCATGAAATCTGGTAGACAATAAGAATTTTGAAGGAAAGATAGAAGGGATGATAGAATGCAATATGAAAAATAAAGTTGTGAATGAGTTAGGGACTAGCTTATTCAAAGCTTTCTGATTTTGGTTTTGTATACCTGATGTAAATATTAGCCTGAAGAAGTGTTACATTCTTTCCTGTTAGATTAACTGTTCCCTTTCAGAGTTTCAGCAAAATAAGCATCGATAACTAATTTAAAATGAACGTAGCTGTTCCTTGGTGCTAGGATAGAATTGGTAAAAACATTCCATAAGCTGCTGTTTCTACAGCCCCAGTTGTTAGATTTGGGTGCATTCAATACACCTTAAACTCCCCACATCACTCTTGGGTGTTATGCCATAGGTTGATAGTGAAGTCTGTCTGATAACCTAGAATATGATGCAATAAAAGGGTGTGTTATTCAGGAGGTAATTTTGTGTGTTGAAGACAGTGTAAAATAGTCAATTCCAGTGGCTACAATGGGAGGAAAAATAAGGCGGGGTATCTAATGGGTAGCCAATTCAATACCACCCATTTTAGACGATTACTTCAAGTTAACATTACCCTTAAGGTATACTATTTCTCTGCACTATTGAATTAAACAGTCTGTGTCAACCAGTTATTTGGCACAATAAATTGAAGATTGAAAGACTCAAAAGCCTGTGAATGTGTCAGGCAAACTTAACCTCCGCTGATTTTTATCAAATACTACGTGCCTTTCCACATAGGATAGGCCACATTTATCCTGGAACCACTGAGCGAGTTAAGGCAATGCCCTAAGTATGACCATCTTCAGCTGCTTCATCAATGACATTCCCTTAATCAGAAGGTCAGAAGTGGGGATGTTTACTGATTGCACAGTGCTCAGTTCCATTCCTAGCTCCTTAGATAATGACACAATCCATGTGCTTGTGCAGCAAGGTCTGGATTGTTTAGTAGGTGGATACCCATTTACCAAATCAAGCAGCAGAAGACATTCTGTGAATCTCAACTGTTTTGTTGTCAAACTACAGTTCAGTACAAATAACAGTTTCTACTCCTCCCTTCTGGATCCTCTCCTTCTCCAAAGTAAGCCCCTACTGAGCAAAAACCCAGCTCTTAAGTACAGGCTTCAATGAGCATCACCTGCTTCACTTTGAAGCTTGTCCTGGTTTACTCTTAAAGGGACCTGCATTTCTAACATTGGTTTAGGCTGAGAAGTGGCAAGTAACATTTGTCCCACATAAGTGCCAGGCGATGACCATCCCCAAAAAACCTAACGATATCCCTTTGACATTGAACAGCATTACCATCGTTGAATTCACCCACCATCAATATCCTGGGGGTTACCATTGACAAGAAACTTTACTGAACAACATAAATAGTATGGCTACAAGAGCAGGTCAGAGGTTGGGAATTCTGCCTTGGGTAACTCATCTCCTGATTCCCTAAAGCAAGTCCACCATCTAACAGGCTCATGTCAGAAGTGTAATGAAATACTCCACACTTGCCTGCAGCTCCAGCAATGCTGAAGAAACTTGACACCCTCTACCACCGTTACACAGTGGCAGCAGTGTGTACCATCTACAAGATGCACTGCAGCAACTTGCCAAGGTTCCTTCGACAGCACCTTCCAAACCCATAGTCTCTACCACCTAGAAGAACAAAGGGCAGCAGACCCATGGAAACACTACCACCGGCAAATTCCCTCTAAATTACACGGCATGCTGAGTTGGGAATGCTGCTCCCCCACTGTCGCTAGGTCACAATCCTCAAACCCCTACCCTAACAGCACTGTGGATGTAACTACACTGCAAAGACTGCAGCGGTTCAGGAAGGCGGCTCACCACTATCTACTAAAGTGCAATTAGGGATGGGCAACAACTGCTGGCCACGCCAGCAATGCCCAATTCCATAAATGAATTAAAAAATGTGTTCTAATTATGAGTTGAGCACGGGGCACCATTTTAAAAATATTTATTTCCAACTGTATACTTAAATACAATCATCTTACTTTACCATTTCTTCCTAATGTCTTTCATAAGTAGTTGGATATTGTTGCGTGACTTCAGGAAAAATATAACTGCAATAAAGAGCAAAACCACATGCATGGAAGCAAGAAACATATTTTATTTATAGTGAAGTTGATATAGATTGGAACAAAATGTGCAACAAATGTTTTTTATGACCTTTATTTATAAACCATTTAATTCGAACTCTATTTGAAAATCAATTCATTACAGAAAAGCTGTCATCTATGGAGCAGTGCCAGAGTGCGGTGGCTGAGATGCCACTGGTGTTATGTGTTTGAGTCCCAGAACTAACTGCGCTTGGATCTGCAAACCATATGTGATGAGGTTTGCAGCATCTGAGCTGGGTTGTTAGGTGGCGTCTCCGATTTAAAAGCTTAAAAAAGGAACAGCTGACTGTAATTGGACCTGACTAATATTTTCCAATTCAGAAAGTGTGAACCATCTTGGGCATAAACATCCAGCAACACTAAACTTAATAAATGCATAAGAAATTCTGCTTGGACAGGAAGTACATAGATTATAAATAAAATAAGCACTTTTTAAATTTTTCATTCTATACATTTTAATCGTCCTCGACCTGGTGCAGTCTTTGTGCTGATGTTGCCCTCATGATGGCACTAGGAGATAGTTCCACAACATTGACCCAGCAATGATTAAAGGATGGCAGTTTTGGCCTAAACTGATGGCTAGGAGGGATCTTGGATGTTATAGTATTTCCACGACACTGGGGTGATGGTGGCCATGGAGCTGGGACATGCTATTGAAGCAAGCATGGAGAGTTTCTGCTGTGCATCTTGCGGATAGTACATACTGTAGCCACATTGAGCTGCTTATATGTGTGTTGGTGGAAGATGGTGGTCAGATATTGAATTTAGTGGCAGGGTACTAACCCTATTGTCCAGGATGATGTTGAGTTTCTTGAATGTTGATGTGGTTCCACCAATCCAGGTATGTTTTGCTTATTCTGACATAGTTCCAACAGGGCCGTTTACATGGTGCAGGGCTGGTAAGAGTTCATGAAGTGAACCACATTATTACAGAATTGTCAGCTCTACCCTGGCTGGTCAAGTTAAGCTTCTGGTCAATGGCATATTGGATATTGGCAGTGGGGTACTTAGCAATAGTGGTGCCATTGAAGGGCAAGAGGAGATTTGCATAAATAGAGTTGAATATCTGCGAATAGGGATCGTTATAACAAATGTGAGTTAAAGGCCAAGTTAGGGATCCAAAAGAAACCCCGAGTATGGATTAAGAAATTGGGCTAAGGGTAGGAAACAAGTACTAATTAGAGGAGATTTTGTTGGTGTTGTGGAATTATCAAGTGGGTTATGCCAGGGCATGGTGCTGTTACAGTTTCTAACTTACAGAAATGACCTGGGTTCATAAACTCAATGCAAAGTAGTCAGATTAGGAGATGATACCAAACTGAGAAGGGAAGAAAGAATGGAGGAAAGAGCTCAAAAATTACAGAGTGATGTGAACAAAATAAATATGTGGGCTGAGTCATGGCAGAGAAACATCTCAATGCCTCTCTGTCTGAGGTTTGACTTACGAAGAAAGACTGGAGAAACCTGAATTTTTCAGCCTGGAAAGGTTAGAGAGATGACCTTGTAGAAGTATTGAGATAAAAGGAATAGGACAAACCAGTAAAAGGTAAAATTAGGCTCGATGTCAGGAAATTGCCTTTTACAAAAATCACAATCGACTTCTGCACCATACCCGAGAAGAGTGGTGGAAGCACAATTCTGGCATCTTACAAGAAATAATTAGGCGCTGAATTGGGAGACTATTAAGATCTTAAAAACAAAAAACTACTGCGGATGCTGGAAATCCAAAACAAAAACAGAATTACCTGGAAAAACTCAGCAGGTCTGGCAGCATCGGCAGAGAAGAAAAGAGTTGACGTTTCGAGTCCTCATGACCCTTCAGCAGAACTTCAGTTCTGCTGAAGGGTCATGAGGACTCGAAACGTCAACTCTTTTCTTCTCCGCCGATGCTGCCAGACCTGCTGAGTTTTTCCAGGTAATACTATTAAGATCTTTCTGAGTGGTTGAACTAAGAATGGCCTTTCTCAGCTGTAACTAAAATGATTTTGTAAAATAAAGCTGTTGATCATGATTTATATAATCTAGACATTGAATATAGAATATGCGTACAACTCGAGATGCTGCTTGGCTCTTTTGCTGATTCTTGGCACTTCATATGCTATCAGTATTTGTGTTGGAATTCTGGCTGCAAGACAGCCCTTCAAACAGAACTTGAATAGCTAATAGTTTGTATTATGTGCATGAGTCAGCAAATCAGTAGAAGAGGAAAAGTAACGGGAAGAAGGTGGAACTAGCTCTGAACTCTGAGGCTTCCACCTTCTTCAGACTCACATATTCTCTTTGCTCTGTGCATGTTGAAGATTTAAATTCATTCAATGGCCTACTGTTATGAGTCCCTCTCCCATATGGGTTTTCTCTTTTTGTATTGTTCATTGTCTGTTGCAGGGTGGCCCAGTTGTATTACTGGTAATAGAGTTGATCTGTAGACAACTTTCTAGGTTGAAACATTAAGTTTATTTACAATATACTCAGCAGCAACTACACGTGTGCTTTCAACTCCAATTCTATCTCTATACTGAGCAGCCCGCGCTACTCTCCTATTGGTTACTACAGATCATGTGATCTTTCCTAACAAGTATTATTCTTAAAGGTACATTACACTAAATAAAACCATAATTACTACACTGTCTTACCCTGCAACGAGTAACTCGCCTCCTGACTCCCCAAAGCCTGTCTATCATTTACAAGGAACAATTCAGGAGTGTGATGGAATACTCATCACTTGCCTGGATGCGTGCAGCTCCAACAACACTCAAGAAGCTCAACACCGCCCCGAACAAAGCAGGCTGCTTGATTGGCACCCATCCACCATCTTAACCATTCTCTCCCACCATCACCGATGCATGATGTGTAGCATCTACAAGATGCACTGCAGCAACTCATAAAGGCTCCTTCAACAGCACCTCCCAAATCTGCGACCTCTACCGCCTCGAAATACAAGGACAGCAGATGCATTGGAATACCACCACCTGCAAGTTCTCCCCCAAGTCACACACCATCCTGGCTTGGAACTATATCTTCATTCCTTCACTATCGCTGGGTCAAAATCCTGGAACTCTTTCAGTAACAGCACTGTGGGTGTGCCTGCACCACATGGACTGCAGCAGTTCTAGAAGATGGCTCATCATCACCATTTCAAGGGCATTTGGAAATGGGCAATAAATGCTGGCCCAGCCAGTGACTTCCACACCCTGTGAAAAAATAAAAGTGGCGGTGCAAAGATGGTAACTGAACAGCATGTAGTGAGATTCCACTGTACATGCTTGATCACAACCTGTGTGATTATATTAACATTCATTATGCAGCTAGGTTGCTTTGTGGGCTCATATTTCCAAATGGTAATGAGACAACTGTTCCTGTTTGAAGTAGCAGATGTACATTGCTTCTTGGTTCATTATGAGCTTGCATGTATGCTTGGGAAAGCTGCTTTTGATGGCATAAAATGCAGTCTCGACGTTTACCTCTTTATTGTTTGCATACTTTGCCCATACGCTTGGTATGATGAGATGCCTTACCTTGGCAAATATCCTGAGGCTTTTGATATTTCTTATTTATTTGCCCCCGTTTTCGTTGACTGTTTGGTACACCGTTTACCATGCCTGCCATCTCTTGCCAAGCAGTCTATTCTTCTTCTCTGAGACGGCTGCCTTGGGGTTTCCCAGCAGTTGGAACTGCACTTCTTGAAGAAGTGCTTTATAATAATAGTGATCTTTTGTTATTCCGCCAGTTCCAGTTTTCAACCTAGAACTAGTGAATCAGTTGCTGTAAAAGCTGCAGCTGCCATTATTTTCTCCTCACAGCGAGCTTTCGTCAGCAAGCCCAAACTGGGCTGACAACTCGCTGTGTATACATAATAAGACTGATACCAGAAAAATCCCATGTGGTTGACTTGGCAAATGCTGACAAGCTCTCTGCCCTCGGTGCCCCAGTCATGCTACCTCAGTGGTGTTTGTATGGACATTTTTTGTTCCTCAGTAATTTCATTAGTGCAGGTTCACTGCACTGTAATTTGCAGTACATTACAGGAACATTTATCACAGTTAGTTCCTCATGCCTGATCTCAATGTTTTAGAGGAAAGGACTTGGAAGAGGGGTGGCAGGTTTAAAAGGATGCAGCACAGATAGCTGTGAGTTTGAGACTTCTAATGGAATGTTCAAGGAAGGAGTGAGCAGAGTAATTCTGCAAAAGCAGACTGCTAGATGGTAGTTTGTGGGGTTTCACAATATGCATTTTTGTTCCTAAATCTCTCTGATTCTCTACCTCTCTCTTCTCCTCTAAGATGCTCCTTAAAATCTACCTCTGACTAAACTTTTGGTCGCTGACCTAATAATACTCCTGTTAGGTGCCTTGATAGTTTTTACTCTGCCTGATGACATTTGACCCAGAAGCAATAAAGTAAAGAAAATTTCTAATTAAAAACAAAATGTCTAGGGAATCTGTAACTGTTCTTAAGAATGTTTGAAAAAGACTTTTAAGAGTTTTAAGACCATAAGACATAGGAGCAGAAATTAGGCCATTTGGCCCATCGAGTCTGCTCCGCCATTCAATCATGGCTGATAAGTTTCTCAACCCCATTCTCCTGCCTTCTCCCCATAACCTTTGATCCCCTTACCAATCAAGAACCTATCTATCTCGGTCTTAAATACACTCAATGACCTGGCCTCCACAGCCTTCTGTGGCAATGAATTCCATAGGTTCACCACTCTCTGGCTAAAGAAGTTTCTCCTCATCTCTGTTCTAAAAGGTCTTCCCTTTACTCTGAGGCTGTGCCTCGGGTCCTATTCTCTCCTACTAGTGGAAACATCTTCCCCACGTCCACTCTATCCAGGCCTTTCAGTATTCTGTAAGTTTCAATCAGATCCCCCCTCATCCTTCTAAACTCCATCGAGTATAGACCCAGAGTCCTCAAACGTTCCTCATTTGTTAAACCTTTCATTCCTGGGATCATTCTCGTGAACCTCCTCTGGACCCTCTCCAGGGCCAGCACATCCTTCCTGAGATACGGGGCCCAAAATTGTTCACAATATTCTAAATGTGGTCTGACCAGAGCCTTATAAAGCCTCAGCAGCACATCCCTGCTTTTATATTCTAGTCCTCTCGAAATAAATGCCAACATTACATTTGCCTTCCTAACTACCGCGTCAACCTGTAAGCTAACCTTAAGAGAATCCTGGACTAGGACTCCAAAATCCCTTTGCACTCCAGATTTCTGAATTCTCTCCCCATTTAGAAAATAGTCTGTGCCTCTATTCTTCCTACCAAAGTGCATGATCTCACACTTCTCCACGTTGTATTCCATCTGCCACTTCTTTAGTTTTCAGTTTTGCATTAATTATAAAGGGATCAATTGTAATTTTCTTTGATAATAAGCAATGCTGCTCCATGTGACCTGGCAACCCTTGAGTTGGAAGTAGTACCAGCAGGAAGGAAGCTACAATACAAAAGCCATATGTCAGACATGGAGAAGACAGACAAAGAAGCTACTGCTGTAAAGAAGATAGAAGAGCAGGAGGAAGAAGGCGAGCAGCAGATAGATGCAGAAACAAAGAGAAAGCAGACAGAAATTGGAACACACCAACTTATTGTGAGGAGAAGGAGCAGATTTCTCTCAGGAAGTGGTCAGTTTTTCTGTTTGGCAGAAAAGGAGACAAGAGATCTTGAAGGCACTGTGTGAGTTGGCTAAAAACAAGTTCTAAAGCCTAAAGGCTGTGTAAATAGCTAGGAGATGCTAAAGAGTTGGATGTTTTTCCAAAAGTGGTCAAACTCTGAACTGGGGTGTTGTTTGTTGGTGGGCTGAAAAGGAAGTCTGGAAAGCTATACCATGAGGATTGTCTTGACCAGGGGAGAAAAGGTTTGTAGGAGTGTGCCTTGTTGACGATAATTGTAACTGTGAAACTCTTAAGGTGAAAGCTGTTGTTGGATAGAATAGAAAACAGGGTATTGTGGAAGTGTGCAGCTATGTAGTACCACATTTGTGCAGAGGTGATGGAAGTGCTTGTGGTTCTGTAAGGTTGAATCGACAATTTAAAGTGAAATTTATGTTTTTTTATTTGAAGCATCAGTTAACTGTTAATTCATGTTTAATTTGTAGGTTCTGATTCGTTTTAAAGCAGAAGTTACAAAAAATGAAATTGTGTTGGTAATTTCATCATTTGGAGGTCATCATAACAAAATTTGGGCCTCAAGTTCAGGATTGAACTCAGACTATAAAACAGGATCACTGGAACTTTTTATCATTTAAACCAACAAGATTTCATGTTTTCCTTTGCTATATTGTATCTGAAATTCAATAAGAGTACCTTTGACACCCAAGCCTTTGTTGAAAGAGATCTGACTCTCAGAGGCTTGAAACAGTTGGGAAGAGACAGTTTATAAGCTGTAGCAGAGCACATGGGGTTTAACATAAAACCAGGAGCTAAGAGGGACAGGATCCTTAAAGGGTTGGCTAGGCACCTGGGGGCTCGAGGAAGAAAGGTCCAGTTCTGTTAGTAATCGATTACTATTGGCCAGAATTGAAAAATAAATAGATCTAAGAAAGATTGACTCAGAAAGAGAGCAAGAACAGTGAAAGAAAGAAAGAACTGTGGACTATGATCCGACAAGTGTTCTCATCGGAAGGCTTTGAGATGTAC
The DNA here is from genome assembly GCF_964194155.1 of Cetorhinus maximus. Lineage (NCBI taxonomy): Eukaryota > Metazoa > Chordata > Chondrichthyes > Lamniformes > Cetorhinidae > Cetorhinus > Cetorhinus maximus. Next base: position 37,023,223 of record NC_135879.1, on the reverse strand, counting down.
TCATCTCTTTCAGCAGGGACTCATGTGGTTACGAATAAGTAAAGTCTGTTTAACTCAAGGCTTATGAGCTGGTGCCAGAGGGCTATGGGCAGAAATTTAGAAATTTAAGCAAGAGGATGGAATCCTCTTGTGTGGAATTTGCCATGGAAAAGGAAATGGCGTTCAATACGTGATGAAGGTCAATGAAAGTGGAACAGGATTTTGATCATCTTAGGGAGATGATGATGGCAAAGGAATTCAAAAATGGAGTCCCTTTGGGGTTAAGGCTGCACCTGAAAGCCTACAAAGTCATAAAATAAGGGAAGCCTCAATATTGTCAGATGATTATGAGTTAATTCATAAGATGATTAACAACAGGCCCCACTTTGGGACCTTCCAGAGAAATTGGAATGAGAGGAAAGTCGTTGATGACCAGTGCCCTGCTGAGAAAGAGGGAGAAGTTAAAGACATAGGCCCTTCTTGAGTTAATAGGAGTAAAGATTCAGAGGGCAGGTTTGTTCAAAGGGATGGTGGACGTTCTACTTTTGTCACATGAAAGGGCATGTGAAGGCCAAATGCTGGAATTTAAAAACCAAGCCTGTCACCTTTGTCCAGTCAAGGGGTGTTTCTCCCAGGTGACAATATCCTGATTGGTGAAGTTCACAACAAACAGGAAGTCTCCCGCTCATTCACTGAGAGGATGCATTGGATGATGGAAAGTTCTTTCTTTTTTTTGTTGTTTTTGGCAAATTCGCTCACCCCTCTTTGGTGTATTACTGTCACCTACTGTATCGGAGGAAGAAGTGCAATACAAAACAAAAACCTAAATTCATGATGGAAAGTTATGGAGATTTTTTTTGCTCAAGGGTGAAGTGTCCCCTTGTTTATCTGGTGAGGCAGGCAAATCAATTGTTACCCTTGCAGATACAGGATCAATGCAGTCACTGATATTGGTAGGTGACATGAAATTTTCTTCCAAAAGTTCTCTGAATTAAAAAGGTATTAATTTGGTGTATTGATGGAAATTTTTTTACCAGTTCCTTAGTATAAGTTTAATTTAAAATATGGCTTAGTTACTGGTCCTATTACTGGGTGTCATTCCTACTTCACCTGTTGAAGATGTTGATTTCACATTAGGAAACAACTTAGCCAGGGATATGGTATTGTTGCCTGCAATGGTTTCGGGAAAGCCTGTTCAGGCTGTTGCAACCGAAATTGTACAAGATGCAGAGTGACTTAAAAGAATCCAGGACTGCCTGTAAATCTGCTGCTAGAATTAATGTGTCAAATAAAGATGTGTCCAAAGAGTCAGAAACTCAGCCTGCTAAATTTAAAGGAACATTGGAGCATCAGGCTGAAAATGAAAAGGCAGTTGGAGATAATGTACAGCCATCTGAATTAAAGTGTAGAAAAAGTTTGCGTAAGATGAGGCAAAGCAGAAAGCAAAGCTGATGATGAGAAGGAGGGAAAAACATGCTTTGAAGGAGAGTGGAAAAGTTGAGTCCAGTGCTGATACTATAGATTTGCGAAGAAGGATGATGTTCTTGAATGTAAATTAAGACTTCTAACCAAAGAGATAATTGCACGTGCTAGAATGGAATTAAACAAAGCTTGAGTGCAGTGGAAGTTAAGAAAAGCAAAAAGAAATCAAGAAAATTGATGAACTGAATAAAAAGGAATATAAAGCTTTCTTAGCTGAACATTGATATAACTTTAAACCTTAAACATGATGAAGTGAATTCAGTTGTTATGCAGGGTGATTCATATGTTTGGGTGGTTGAAATGTTTTTCAAAGACCTGGACATCAAAAAAATACAGACGCGGAAGTAAATGGGGATCAGGCATTAAAAAGTGAACAGTGTGGTTCAGAGCCTGTTTCAAACAGTGGAAACCATGATGCCAATTTAGTGCATGGCTTTAAAGGTACACAAAGGAGATTGCCGAATCCAGAGGGTAAGAAGCAAAATAACAGGGAATTCTCTTTGCATTCTAATTCACAGCTGCCAGTACCCAGAAGCCAGATGGTTTTCCGGCAATCAGCAATGTTGTTCTTGACAAAGTTAATGAGACCAAACAAATTGTAAAACCTTTGGACCCCTCACAAATGTTAATCCAGGGTCCTGACTATATAATGTCCAATACAGAAAAGCAACAAGAAGAGTGCAAAACCAAGGCAATAGTCTATATAAATCACATTGCAAATAAAATTAATTCACATGAATAACTAGAAATTGTTCGGGTGGCTTCTTATTTCACAACAGAAAAACGAGCGGCCCCACATTTATGAAGAAATAATTCAACTTCTTCAAAAAATATTCTAGTTAGAAATCATCCACACCTGGAGACTCTGTAATGTGCACAGTTTAAATTGTAGCCCGTGGCTACGCTACTTTTGCAAGGTTTCACAAGTTGCATTCTCAGTTTTTATTCATTCACTCAAAATGTTTCCTTTCAGTTGTATTCAGGCTTGTTTAAAGTGAGACTAAAACTCTTACTGAATGAAAGAGAGGATGCTAGTGTAAACCAACAATCTCTGTTCCACTGTTGCCATGAGTCAGAACCTCCTTCTGCAAACACTTCCCCCCCAACCCTCCACACACGCATACAATGTGCAATTTCCTAAGCAAATAAAACTTATAGGGAAGCTGCGCAGCAGGCTCTGTTGCTTGCTTGGATGCATCCCTGCTCCTAGTATGGTCCTGTAGTCTTTGATATCAAAGGCCTGGAGGCTCTGTGTCAAGTCACCCACTGAGAGTGACACAAACTGCAGAGCTGACAGCTTCTATCTCCAGAGGCTAGAGATTAGCATAGTCTAACATCTGGAACTAGCATGCCAGGGTTTCACACACACACACACGCACACATTTCAATCTTATTTAGTTATAGCCTTCTGGCACTGGAAGTTTATTTGAGCATAATAAAACTTAACCCACTTATTCTAATGTTTTAGAATATCTCAACCATAAATTTCCTAAATATTAAGGTAATGAACCAATCCTGGATTTTTCAGCATTTACAGTAATTTAAGTATATGAATAACCATCGATGATGTTAATCAGGAATGCTTGTATCAAATTCCTCCCTTTTATTTTAACAGAGGTATTAAGCTGCATTTTGAAATGGGTTAATAACTCCTTATAAAATAGCAGAGGAAATTTTTTTATGTAAGGCCAACAACTGCTCATATAATAATATTGCGGAAAATCACTTCCACCTTCTATAGTTTTATTATTAAATTGAATGAAATTCTTTGCAATTTGGAATGTTGTATTAATTTTCCCATACCTCCTTTCAATTTTTTTTAAAATCGAGAACAATTTTGTAAATGAAATGAAGGCCCAAAACAATATATTTTGGCAATTGTGCCATGCCCAGGAATGTTGTTACTGTGCCTCCTATGAATGTGATTTTTGGACGGTATTATTTTCAGTACGCTGGAAGATATTATCAGTGAAGAACTCTGGACATGAATAGAAGGAAACAGTGTGCTGAGCAGGTGACTGAAGGAGAGTGATTCAAGTTAGCAACTTGATCCATGAAAACGCTGGTTTAGAACAGTAGTGGTTTTGATCATTAATTGTCTTTGGAATAATTTAAGGTATTAGTTCAACCCTGCTTTTGGCATTGTCCAACAACAGCATTGCAGTAATAAGCAGTGCCTAAATGCAGATGGCTACAGCCTAAAAGCATAAATATGACTGAATTTTTTAAAAGATGAAGAGGCAATTCCTTCCATGTTAAGCAGTAGAAAGGGGTACCACTTTATCAGTTCTTTTAAATATCCCCATAAGTATTAATAATAGCTCGCATGCCTTCTTCCATTCCCTAGGTCCAGTCACTTAAAGCCAGATAGTTCCTCTCTCTGCTGTGTTATGTACCTAGATTCTGAAAAGCTTATACCGCACACAGTCCTAACTCAATTTATCCTTTTAAATTAATTCTTGGGATGCAGATGTTACTGACAAAGCCAGCAATGATTTGCTTCCTTCCCTAAAGGGCTTTAGCTTTTTACAACAATCCGACAACTTCATGGTCACATTTTTCAGGCATCAGCTTTTTATTTCTAGATGTTTTTAAAGCTGAATTCAAAATCTGAAACTGCTGTGGTAGCATTTGAATTTGCTTCCCCAGGATCAATAGTCCAGGTCTCTGGATTACTAGTCTAGTAAAATAACCATGACATTAACATACCCTTTATCCTTCAAGAGAATTTGACAAGCCCTCAAGCGCACAGGCAAAAGGGCAAAGAAGTAGCATTCTATGCTTCAATGGCCATACATTATGGCAGAAAGGTCTCTGAACACTTTCTTCAATGGGGTACATTCATTCTCTCACAATTCCCATTGTTACAATTGCAGTCAAGACCAGTAATTTTCTTTTAAAGACAAAATCTGAAACCCCAGTTATTTACTGAAAGAATGAAGACACACGATTCCATGGCTTAAAACAAAAGAAATTTTTACCATACAAGAGTCAAACAAAAGAAACACTAAGTATTATCTTAGGTAACCACCTAGATTCTAAAACCCAGAATCAACAGAAGATAAACATAAATTAACGGACAAATTGTGGTTGATTATAAATTACACATTAAATGGCAGAAACAACTAAGACAGGTCTTATGAATTGGCTCAGCAGTCCACTCAAGTTGTATGACAACATAGTCAATCACAAAGTCCTTTAAAACTCTGTCTACCTCGTAAAAATTTCCAGTTATTCTTCTAGGATTTAACCTGATCCTCAGCCGACAGCAAAGCACAACCAACCCAAGTTCCATCGGCCCAGTCTTCACCATAAGTGGCACATGTTTGCAGCACGTCCTCAGCTCTGCTTATGATGGCCTGGATGGTGTAGATCCACCAATGTTATCTTCAAATAACAGAAACAGCTGCAAAAAATGTATGTTTGCCTATTCTCAGCTTCTGGATCGAGCAACCATCTTCTTCAGCCTGCCTGCACTGGACCACTGGAATCATCATCTGACCTCTGATGGCTCTGTGTCCTTATATATGCCTTCAGCCACCTTCAACCTCCCCAGAAGTTTTGGTTTCCAATCTCAGTTTCAGTCTTAGTTACTTTAGAAACTGGAAGAGTCAATTTCCTTTCTCAGTTTCCCTTTTCAATTAGGATCTGTTTCGAAAAAATAGAATCTTTGAAATCACGCATTCTATCACACCATTTCCATAAAATGAAAATATTTGTTTTAACTTGGCAACATTAGTGCCATTGCCAAATTAACTTTTGCAGGTTTTTATGTTAAGCAGTATAATTACAGGTTTTGTTCAATCATGTTGCTTTTATGTAGCCTTGGACTCTGGGAGAAATTCTAATATTAAGAACTATTAGGCCTGGATTTTCAGACGGGTGAGGAGTGGGGGGTGGCGTCAGGAAAATTCCTAATTCGGTTTTCCCACCCTGGGAGAAAATGCTCACCAAGGCAGGATCTTCATTGCTGGGGGTCAGGTACAAGCAAGAGTTGGGCCAACTGACTTGGGGACAAGTGAGGAGGAAGCCACAGGGGCTGCCGAGTGCCAGGCGGCCTTTTTAAAAGGCCTGCCTCAGTGCCATGGGACTTTATCCCAGAGGGAAAAAAACACAATAACCCTCCAGCACTCACCTCTCGCATCCCTTCACCCTCTAAACAGTCCCCAAACCCCATCTAGGACCCCTCATTAGCCCAATGCCAAGCCCTGCCCTTCCACCCACCCTCTATGCCCCCTCATGCTCTCTATGCTAAGCTCTGGAACTTCCATATCTGTTGATCCACTGTACACTTTCTAGTACCAATGAATACCACAGCGTAAAGTGGGATGTGAAAAACTTTGAAAATAATCCATCGATGCATTTTTCCCTCTGCTTGAAAAATAAATCTGGGCAAATTAATAAAAGTGTCAATCATCCAGGACCTTTGAAGTTTCAAAAACTGAAAACATTTGAATCCACTTGAGTTATGTAAACAAACAGTGAAATTGACCACAGAGAGCCTGAGCTGTGAATCAAACAATGTTTCCACTGGGATGCAGGCGTTCTGTTATTCTAATAGATATCAGGGCTCTCAGCCAAGGATACATAATGATCTGTTCTGCCCTCTGACCTCTGCATTCAATTTCACATTGTTTGTTGGCATAAGTCAAGTGGTTTCAAGTACTTGTGGTTTGAGGTTTTTGAAACTTCAAAGGGCCTGGATTATTGCCACTTTTATTAGCTGGTCCAATGTTTTTTTAAGGACAGGGGAAATTTATCAATGGATTGCAATTTTCAAGGCTTTTTTTTTATACATCCCACTTTATACTGTGGCATTCCTTGGTTCTATAAAATGTACAGTGGGTCAATGGGAATCAATGTGCCAGAGCTTGGCATAGGGAGCATGAGGAGACATGAATGGGTGGAAGGGCAATCCCTAAAACCTACCTCTTTGACCAAGCTTTTCATCATCTGACCTAATATCTCCTTATGTGGTTTAGTGTCACACTTTGTTTTATAATGCTCCTGTGAAGCACCTTGGGATGTTCCCTTATATTAAAGGTGCTATATAAATATAAGTTCTTGTTGTATTTTGTTTCATTGCTTCCACAGTTTTGTAAACTTTCAGTTGGACTAAAAGAACACAAAAGCTCATTAAATAGAATTTATAAACAGCAGAGATAAAAACAAAAAGCCACTGCAGATGCTGGAAATCCAAAACAAATAGAATTTATAGTTGATTTTGAACTATAGATCACCTGGACAAAACACAAAGGAAAAAAGTAGAGAACAATCACATACCCAAAAGGGAATCCACATGATTTTCTTTCTATTGATTTTAAACTGTTTTAAATGTGTTTGGGTCAAAACTGTTGCCCAAACCTGGAAAGTATTATGAGATATTTTGAGAAAACTTCAGCGCTCTTACTTATTTGGAATTTTTTTGCATTTGATGGCAGAGAGGTCCAAAGGTGGCTGAATTTCTGACCTGAAGTATTTTGACCTTGTGTTTTGCTTTGCACAGTAATTGTCACAAGAACAGGGTACAGCTGAAAACAATTCTAACAAGTACAAGTGCATGTTTAAAAATTGAGCGTGCTGGTTGTAGCAAGCATTTAGTTGGGGAAATTGTACCAAATGGTCAGGGATTATAATTCTAAGTCATATAAACTCAGATTTAGGTTGGATGTCAGGAGGCGATTCTTCTTCCAGAGATGGGTGGACCTCTGGAACAGGTTGCTGGCTCTTATAGATGCTAATTTTCTGAAGGGCTCGTGGTTCATGGCCCCTTAGAGGTGTCCTGAACTATAGTCAGGATGAGGGAGCCTTTTAAAAAGTAAGTTCAAAAGGTCTTACCAATGTCTCCTATGCCAAGCTCTTTCATTCCACCCTGCTCCCCCCTCGGTGGCCCCTCATGCCCTCCATGCTAAGCTATGACACTTCCATGTCGATTGACCCACTATATACTATATAGAGCCAATGAACCCTATAGTGACAGTAGGATATGTAAAAAAAACCTTTTTTTACAAAAAAAGGCAGTTCATTCATAATGTTCTATTATGTTGGAAAGAAAAAGTCATTTCACTACAAGCCAATAGAAGCGTCAATCATCCATACCTAAAGTATAAATAATCAAAACCACAAAGCCTTGAACCCAGAGATCATAGAGCCTGAGCTGTCAATGAAACAATGCGTTCTCTGGGGTGCAGGTGCTTCAACAAGCTTAATAATTGTCTGGACTCTCGGCCCTTGTGGGCTACCTCCAAATTTTTTCCTGGTTCGGCTGACCTGACTCCAGCCTGCACCTGCCCAACCCACCACCACCCCCCCCCTTCCCCCCGGCAATGAATATCCTGCCTTTGCGGGTACTTTATCCTGAGGCAGGTGGGCCAAGCTGGGAATTTTCCTAGCTCCTAGTATCCACCTCGACGATGGAAATCCAGGCCAAAAAGCCTTAGAAGATAGGATTTCCTTGAAGTTAATGCTGCAGGCAAAAGTATTGTTCAAAGCATTGCTTTTGGCACGACATGCATTCATGTTGGATTAAAACACAATCCTGAAGCCCAGTTTATGTGCAGTCTTGGCTTATGTGCTCCTGGCATAAGCATACAGATCTCTAGTGTTGCTATTGTGATCATTATTTTGGGATTAAGAATTCCAAAAGTTGGCCAAGTTGGTTTTAAAGCTAGATTCATGACCATGTTGAATGTTGTTTTGATTGAGATATTGCAATTCCTTCTCATTCAATTTGGTGACCATAAATTTTGATATGATTGTAGAGGTTCTGCTCAGCAGTTATCAAAATCTGACTTTGATCCCTTTTTCAAGACACCTATGAATTTTGCTGTTTTCCACTAAGATATGGGAGCAATGGTTAAAAATGATGGAAATAGACAGAGGGTGAAAACCAAACCAAACCAAACCAATAATGATACTTGGCCAAGTAAATTTTCCCTGGTCAATAATTTGAAGGAGGAAGTTATAGCCTTCTCATGCCTGATTTTGATTTGATTGGACTAGACAACTACTTTAATTGCATTTTTGATGCCTCAGCAAATCGCGTTTATTAAATTCGCCTTATCCAAGTACCACATAATAGACTTGCTAGCAAAACTGAAGCCCATGGGATTAAAGGGACAGCGTCAGCACAGATACAAATTTGGCTAAGTGACAGAAAACAGAATAGTTGCTTTTCAGACTGCATGGTGGTATACAGTGGTGATTCCCAGGGATCAGGATCAGGAGCTTTGCTCTTTTCATGTATTACTGTCCTGGTCTTGAGTATACTGGGCATAATTTCAAATTATGAAGATAATATGAAAATAGGAATGGTAGTAAACAGTGAAAAAGATAGGATCAGACTTCAGGGGGAGAATTTTCCCCATGGCAGGTGGGCTGGGCAGTAGCGGGTGGTGGCACGGAGCTGCCTCAGGGAGATTGAATAGACAATAAAAACTGTGTCTAACCCTGGAGACCACACTAAATTTCAAAGTCTTGGGGAGGCTCCAGAGAAGATTTATTAGAATGGTACCAGGAAGGTGGGGCTTCATTTATGCGGAGAGACTAGAGAATCTTCGGCCCATCGAGTCTGCGCCGGTCAAACAAGCACCTAACTATTCTAATCCCATTTTCCAGCACTAGGCCCATAGCCTTGTGTGCCATGGCATTGCAAGTATTTGCACATTCAAATACTTCTTAAATGTTATGAGGGTTTCTGCCTCTACCACCCTTTCAGGCAGTGAGTTCCACATTCCCACCACCCTCTGGGTGAAAAAATTCTTCCTCACATCCCCTCTAAACCTCCTGCCCCTTACCTTAAATCTATGCCCCCTGGTTATTGATCCCTCCACCAAGGGGAAAAGTTCCTTCCTGTCTACCCTATCTATGCCCCTCATAATTTTATACACCTCAATCATGTCCCCTATCAATCTCCTCTGCTCCAAGGAAAATAACCCCAGTCTATCCAATCTCTCCTCATAACTAAAACTCTCCAGTCCAGGCAACATCCTGGTTAATCTCCTCTGCACTCTCTCTAATGCAATCACATCCTTTCTATAATGCGGATTCCAGAACTGCACACAATGCTCTAGCTGTGGCCTAACCAGCGTTTTGTACAGTTCCAGAATAACCTCCCTGCTCTTATATTCTATGCCTTGGCTAATAAAGGCAAGTATCCCATATGCCTTCTTAACCACTTTATCTACCTGCCCCACTACCTTCATGGACTGGTGGACATGCACACCAAGGTCCCCCGATCCTCAGTACTTCCCAGGATCCTACAATTCATCGTATATTCCCATGCCTTGTTTGTCCTGCCCAAGTGCATCACCTCACACTTATCCGGATTAAATTCCATTTGCCACTGATCAGCCCATCTGACCAGCCCGTCTATATCCTCCTGTAATCTATGCCATGCTCCCCACTATTTACCACACCACAAATTTTCGTGTCATCCACAAACTTACTGATCAAACCTCCTATATTCAAGTCTAAATCGTTTATATATACCACAAACAGCAAGGGACCCAACACCAATCTCTGTGGAACCCTACTGGACACAGGCATCCAGTCACAAAAACACCCCTTGACCCTCACCCCTTGCTTCCTGCCACTCAGCCAATTCTGGATCCAATTTGCCAAATTGCCTTGGGTCCCATGGGCTCTTACCTTCGTTATCAGTCTCTCATGTGGGACCTTATCAAAAGCCTTGCTGACGTCCAAATAGACTAGGTCAAATACATTGCTCTCACCTACACACCTAGTCACCTCTTCGAAAAATTCAATCAAATTGGTAAGGCATGACCTCCCCTTAACAAAACAATGCTGACTGTCCTTGATTAATCCCTGCCTCTCCAAGTGTAGATTAATTCTGTCCCTCAGAATTGCTTCCAATAGTTTCCCCACCACTGAGGTTAGATTGACTGGCCTGTAGTTCCCTGGTTTATCCCTTCCTCCCTTCTTGATTATGGTACCACATTGGCTGTCCTCCAGTCCTCTGGCACCTCTCCTGTGGCCAGAGAAGTATTGAAAATTATTGCTAGTGCCGCTGCTATCTCCCCGCTTGCCTCACTCAACAGTCTGGGAAACATTTCATCCGGGCCTGGAGATTTATCTAGTTTTAAGCCTGCCAGACCATTTAGAACCTCTTCCTTTTCTATACTAATTTCTTTAATTATATCACAGTCCTTCTGCCTGATTTCCATACCCACGTCATCCCTCTCACTTGTGAACACCATGACTCTATGACTCTGTGACTCTAAGCTGGGGTCAATCTCCTTAGAACAGAGACGGTTATGGGAAGGTTTAATAGAGATGTTCAAAATATTGAAGGGTTTGAATATAGCAAATAAGGAGAAATTGTTTCCAACATCAGAAGCGTTGGTAACCAAAGGACACAGATTTAAGGTAATGGCAAAACAAGCAGAGGCAAGATGAGAGTTTTTTTTACATTGCATGTTATGATCTGTAATAAACTGCCTGAAAAGAGTGATGGAAGCAGATTCAATAATTTACAAAATAAAATTAGATGAGTACTTGAATGGGAACTTGAATTGCAGGGCTGTGGAGAAACAGCAGGATAATGGGGCTAATTAAATAGCTCTTTCAATGAGCCAGTGCAAGTGTGATGGGCAGGAAGGCCTCATTCTGTGCTGTACCATTCTGATTATCTACAGAGTTGTGGCAGATGATGTTGTGCTTCTTAAAACAAGAAGTATTGCAATTGAATCCAACATCAATGCATAGGACACCAGTCAATTTTGAATGTTTGCATTCTACAAATGTCATTTCCCTATTCCTGAATTGACTTCCAGAAAAAAACATTTGTTCATCCGTGTCTAGAAAACAAAATCCCTTCCAGGCCCAGATTGCTTTTTTTTGGATGTATTTATGTCATAGCGTTAAACTATTTTACTTTAATTTAACCCACATGCCTACTAATCTGAGCAATAATATCTTCTAGGTGCCTTGACCAATATTTATCCCTCAGTCAACATCACAAAAACAGATTATTTGGTCATTATCACATTGCTGTTAATGAGAATGTGTTGTGTGCAAATTGGCTGCCAGATTTCCTACATTGCAACAGTGAATACACTTTAAAAAAAAGCACGTCATTGGCTGTGAAGTGCTTTTGGACGTCTGGTGGTTGAGAACGGTGTTATCGACAAGCTTTTCATTTCTCTCCAGCTTTTAAAATTTTCCTCAAAAATCTCCAATCTTTTGCTGACTTCCACTAATTCTGCACAATTTAAATGAAGTTAGCTGCATGTGCACCTCTGAGTTGTTTTACACCTCTGATCATGCCTTCTCTCAATCTTTCTTTCTTTCTTTCAGTCAGAACAGGTTAACTTCTGTCAGTTGTAACTGGTGTTGGAATCACCTTTATTAGTCTTATTTCCACCATTTACCTATAGTTATTACACTGACTACTGGCTGCGATACGCAGCTGATTGAGCTTTATTACAATGCCCGCTGACCTGATTGTGATAGATGCTTAGTGACAACGGAGTTCTGTACTTTAATGCTTTCCCAGCAGAGACTCAAGGTCGGTGCACTCCCTTTTGCTTAACATTTAAAACCATGTTTTCAAAGTTTTAAAAGTTTCCAGGAGGATTCACAGACCCCTGGGTACTCTTTGAAATGCAGCTTCAGTTCTTGCTGCAGCTGTTGTGCAGCCAAGCAGGACGAAAGACCTTTCCATGGCAGTCTCTCACATTTGACTTTAGGCAGGGACCTGACAGCTAAGTTATGCTGCTAACTTATACAATAGTTTACAACAAAAACTGCTGCGCATTGATGCAAAAACTACAGTATAATTATATCATTAGGGTGAACATTTTTCAGTAAAATGTTCATAGAGAAATAACAATCTGCAAGTCTTTGTTTTTATTTAAATCTTTTGTTCCATGTTTGCGTTAAATGCACAACTATATGTGCCTTAACAGGCAGAGGCCTTTTTAAATATATGTAAAGCGACGGCAAAAAGGCATCATAATTTGCATACCAGGGGCACCTAAGGGTTTCTGCTGTTAGCTAGACTTTCTTTTGCACCCTTCAACTAACAAAATATTTGCCCATAAAGTTACTAATAGTAGGAGCTAATAATTGTACAGTAAGGGAAACCAGGTATCTAGGACTTTAGTGAACAGGGCAACCAATAAGATATCTCCCTAACCAGTGAGATTTAAGAAAATTAACATAGGAAGCACTGAGAAGGAGAGTTTAATGCTACATCAGGTACAGAAAGATAAATGGAGAGAGAAGGAAAGATTGAAATATAGAGAAAATGAGACAAGAAAAGTAAGAAATCATTTTTTTTAATTGATATTTTAAAAATTTGCCCAAAATTTCAATACCTGAAGGAATACGACTACACACTTGTAAATCATTAATTTTCTGTTGTTGAAGTGTTGTTTTGCAGCCACTAATTCTTATCTTTCCATTAAAAGGGTAATTATGCTTGTAATGACAAAAATTTCTGTGTTAATTTTAATGGGAAAATACAGCAAGTTCTTGGATGGGGGAAAATGAAGGGGATAAGGGTTAGAAACTAACAGTGGGGGTGTAGAACTCACACAGCAGCTTTTTGGGATATTCACATTCTACCGTGAACCTATTTTTCAGCTGAACTACTTATCCATAAATAATGATCATTAACTAAGGCTATTGACTTCACCATTATTTTGACAGCAAATTCTGGCCCAATATCTTGGACATTGCTAGGGTTAAATTATTTTCAAAGCAAATAACCAAAAGCTGTACACAGCATTTTAAATGCAGCCTCACAGGTGAATGATATGTATTAAAATAACTTTTCCCAACTGATAATCAACTTTCCTTGCACTGCATCCCAGTTTCTTATTGGATTTATGATTATCTCCTCTAGCATTTATTGTCACCTTCCAATGTCTTGTACAGAGGACCATACTGACTACTGCCAAACCTTATAAATCATCAAGGGCAGAATCTTCTGTTAGGTGAGTGGGGGCGGGGCCAGCTCGCTGACATGGAAAATGACGCAGGGTGACATCGGGCGTGCGTCCCGACATCACCCCGCGTCATTTAGATTTTCGAATCGGCTGCACGCCTACCACCCTGTCAACGGCCTATTAAGGCCATTAGAAAACTAATTGAAACCACAAATGGACCTGCTCGTCCAACCTTAAGGTTGGTGGGCAGGCCAGGAGACCTGGCAGGCTTCTGAAAAAGCATTAAACCTCATCCACGGGCAGGATGACGTTTCATGAGTGATTAAAAAATCTCAGAATATTTCAAAATAAAAGTAATGGACATGTCCCAACTTGTGACGGTGTCACATGAGGGGACATGGCAGCGAAATTTTTCTCTCATCTTTATTTGAAGTTTCAAATCGGAGCCGATCTCCCTGAGGTGGCACTTAGCCTCAGGGAGATCAGTGCGCTCTTTCGTGCGCATGCGCGAAAGAGCGCATCTCAGGTTTAGGGATTCCCCCCCTGCCTGCACAGGGAGTGCATAGCGCTTCCTGGCGGATGTCATGCTGGGCGGGCCTTAATTGGCCCACCCACATAAAATGGGGGCACGCCCCCAACTGGGGGCGCCAATAGGGAAGCCACCCGTCCACGCCCGCTCCCGCATCTCCCGACGTGGGGGAAATGTTGGCCCAAGGACACTAGTAACAGTATCCATTCTTACTTTACAATCCTTGAAGCTTACACTGTTTTTATCACCAATTTAACTGACTACAGCCACAGATGAGCATTGAGTCAACTGATGATTGTATCTCATCAGAAGTATATGTTAGATTTTCTTAACTCACAGACTAGTGTCTTCATTGTCAGTCTGGTCCTAGAAACAACTATGATGAATATCATTCAACTACGTGAGTGTTTTAAATAATATAAAAGTCACCCTATCCCTAATAAACATCAGATTCTGAACTTGGCAACAGTTCATATTACAGGTGACATAAAGTGCATTTATGGCTGCCTGGATTAACTGAATTTTATTAGCTACTCTGGAGGAGATTAATACACACTCAATTCTGCAGTAAATGAGCACACACCTTACAACCATAAAGCTGATAGGGTATATTAATTTCTTAGCAAAATCAGTCTTTTGTTATACAGCGTAAAGGGAGACTGGTTGAATGTAGACTGATCTGACACAGCAGCATCAAGGAGTTACTTCATAAAACCTAATTGGCACAGATCAAGTGATTTTGGGTTTGGTGTAATTCATTTGTTGCTGCACGTAGGTCATGCAACATAAAACTCACACATGGAGGATTGTGATGCTGCCTAATGTATCTGTTATCCAATTGATTTTGGAATTGGAATTTGTGTTTACAATAGGTTTTGTTCTTCTGTCCTTTATACGTAGCAAATCAGTCTATAATTCAGTAGTTATAGCAGGATCGATTTAATTGTGGTTTAATGAACTTTCACAATTTATATTTGATGCTGATGTGATCCAAGGTGCAATGATGATGTCACACTATGGATTTTACCATCATGCTTTTCTCTGAGCACAGCAATGAAGTACGAATGGCAATGCATATGATCCATGCCTTTTTACACTGAAATGCACACTGAGCAAAACCGGGTAGAATTTTCTGGGCTCCTCAAAAATGGAAATGGAGACAGGTGTCCTGAAAATATATGCTTTATATCTGATATAACTTTATTTATTTGTTTGACTGAAACCACTGGTTGAATTTAAAAAGGCTGATCAACTTTATTTAAAAATACCTTAAACAGCACCTTCTAAGATGGCCGAATATTTGCATAACTGTACCTTACAAATTCCAAATCCACTAAAACGGAGTCAGGCTATCTAGAAGAATCCATCAGAGACAATCATCTTAGAGGAATGTGAATGATTCATCCACTGACCCATTGACAAAACATCCAGGCAACACCTGTGTATCCAGCTGGGTATGGAATAACCCATTAGACTCAATCACTTTGGGCAATGGACCCTGGCCAAGAAGGGAATTCCTCCAGCCATAATCTAATCATGCCTAAACCATGGACCTGGAATGAACCTGCTATGAACATGCTTGGGTAACTGGTCAGTTTGTGAGAAGAGATACAGTGATGAGTGAATTAATACTCTTTTGTGTTTTAAGTAACTGTTTTTCTCAGGCCAGCAGAACAGAAGAAGAAAGGATGCAGAAGAAGCAAGTCCTTGAGCGGGCACTCTCTCTCTGTCTCCATCCATCCTGCAAGCTTGAGCCCTGCCTGTTGTTTGACCAGCTATATGCCACAGGCAGCATCTGAAATCTAACCCAGCAGCTGCATATTCCAGGAGACCAAATAGAAATTGTCTGGCAACATCTTAAATTGCCCCATCGGAGAATTCAGAAGACCATTGAGCCCAGTCTGAAACCACCCAAAGCATCAATCTACCGAATCCATATCGGGCTGACCTTTTTTGGACTTTTAAACATCTTAGCCTATCCTCCCTCTTTATCACTTACTTGTGTGTGCATGTGTGTACTCTTGAATGCATGTGTGTGAGACTCAGTGTATTTTTATTGTTTTTATTTAGATCAGGTGTTGAGTACAATAAATGCTATTCTCTTTTAAAAGCTTACAAGGAAACCTGTCTGTGTCTGTCTTTTACAGCCACAGCACATAAACAGTTAAACACTCACTGAATTGGCAAGGCCATTATTTTTTTTAAATAACCTGTTGTTGTCAAATGAGGGATGGAAAGAGAGGGGAACCATTCTACCACTTCTCACCTGACTAACAGTTGGCACCGGGCAGCATGTCAATTTCAAGGTGCCCACAATAATGAGCAGCACGGGGGAACGTGCGCCAGGAAATTTGCTCTACCTCCAAATCGGGTCAATTAAACTTGTTAAAAAACTCAATTAGTGCTTTGGAAGTGGGGAGCATGGAATATTTAAAGGGACACAGAGGTTTTAGAAGCTGTCAGTTTCAGAACAGCTGAGACGAAGTGACTTCACAGTGAGGAGTCAAGGCTGCCCCAGGGCACTACCCCAGCCCCATGAGTGGGTGAGCAGGGCAAAGGGGGACTGGGCATTTGGCAAGGGGGTGTCCTTGGTGCTGCACCGGTGACAGGCAGAGTGGGCATGCAGTGCCTGAGCTTTTAACATGGTTGGCGCTCCCCTGGTATTGTGGGGACAGAAGAGCAGTAGGAAAGGCAGCCAAGGACAATTGGGTAGTGGAAGGGCAATGGAGGCATGGCTGTCAGATTTTAGGCCCCGTGGCACTGAGGGGCAACACCCTTCACAGTAAGGGCTGAACTTCAGACATCAGGAAGGCATAGAAGAGCAAAAAATGGCAGGAAGGCAGTTGAGGCTGAACTCTCAACACAGATTTGACTGCCGAAGACAGAATCGATTCCATGTGGCCATCAAGGCACTCAGTGACCAGCCAGTGAGATCCGTCAACAGAAAGGGATTCTACTCACTCAACATCCAGCTGGTCTGTGAACATAACAAAGCCTTCCTCTATCTCTGTGGTTTGCTATCCTGGCCACTGTCATTACTCTTTCATTCACCGGCAGTTCTTGTTGCTCAGATCTTCACTCCAACTCCCAAAGTGTGTGGATGGATCCTGGAGTGCAAAGGAAATCCCTTGAAGAGATGGGTACTGACCCATCTATAGGAGGTCCAGACAGAGGCACAGAGGCAATATGACCAATGCCATCTGCTCAGCAGAACAACCATTAAGCAGGGCACTGGGCTTCTGAAGATGTGATTTGGATGGTGCCCTCCAATACCTTCCTGCAAGGGTCTCGATCATTGGGGTGGTCTGCTGCACTCTCCATGATGTGGCTCTCCAGATAGGTGTGGACCTTAAGGGTAGTGAGGTCCAGTAAGGAAGTAGCTTCTTTGGACAGCAGCAGAAGGTAAGAGGCAAAGAGGAATTGGAGGTGAAGGGAGATGATGCTGAACAGAAAGGTCCCCTGTTACACAATGAGGTGGCCTCCTCCTGCTACCCTTTAGGGAATGGAATTCTCTACTCTCCTTCATGGCCTCCACATCGATGAAGCCCTGAGTGCCAAGCCTCTGGCTCCCTTGTGACATCTCGCTTCCATCTAGAGAAATGAAAGGTTTGGCCCAAACAGCAGATTTCTACCTTAGGATCACCAGCAGCCCCAGTGATGGCTGCTATGCAGAGTCCAGGTGAGTCCCATACTTCATCTGACCCACCTCCATTCCCACTCCCAATGGCCGTAAATGGACAGGAAGCCCATCTCCATACCAATCCCTATGAAAATCTGAACTTTATTCAGTTTCCGAAGGCGGGTTTCTGACCTCAAAAGAGACCCAGCTCCTGTTTCCCACCTCTGTGGCGAAAATGCAGCCCAATCATGCCTGCAGCCAAACATAAACATTTTCTCATTAAATGTCATATAGACTAACCTAACAGTGCAACTGCTCAGCTGAATAGTTTACACGGGAACCGGTGTAGCATTGGTTACAGGGCAAAATTCCCACACAGCCAATGTAGCTACTACACAGCAATTCCTAACCTTGCAGATACGGAGAATGCCAAATATCACCTGAGATTGTGGAAGTGGCCATTAAAGGTGTTGATGCCTTTTGGGAATGGATCCTCAATTTCTTTGGTTTTCAACTTCAATAGGTTTAAAATTTGTGGAGCCAAGTTTTGTGGCATGATGGTGTGAGAAAAGGAGCCCATCCAATTTTCATTTGGACAAATAGAGGAATGTCAAGTGGGTCTACAATGGGTGGGAAATCTGCTCTGCCAGTTTGCTACCCAGAAAAAGCTAACTTCGTCTAAACTGAAACTGGATGTAGGAGCTATCTTTCAAATTGAGCAAAATCGAACAAATAGGCAGTTTTTCGATTGCAACGTAATTTAATGCTGCATTTACCAGGTTAAAGGTCACTGGGGTAAATTTCCACTTTGCCAGATAACCAGATAGGTTATGAAGACAAAAGTTTGTCACACTTTGCTTCAGCAATTCATAATTATTAAACCTATTGGTACCTTAGACAATGGTATCCCAGCTGCACACCATTGTTGCCTGGCTGTTCATCCACCCTACAACCTACACTAGAACTACAGTAACATGCAATCCAGGGTAAAATTCAGAGAAAAAAAAAAGAAAAGTGGAAAAAAAAAAGTATGTAACATAAGAGAGGCTGCAATGCTCTGTGAACTTTGCAATGCAGCAGCAGAAAGTTCACTTTCAGATGGCATTTTCCTGACCTCTTGACTGGCTGTGAAAAATATTCCACAGCACGTTTACTTTTATTTCCCTCAATTAAGTCATTTTTCTTTTGTACTTCTAGAATAGAGAGTAATGCTCTCAGTTCATCGCCGGGAACCTGTGGTACCAACCTGATTTTTTACAAATTGCATTTATATCGTGCCTTTTACTACCAAAGGACGTCCTCAAGTACTTTACAGCATTTTAAAGTGTTGTCACTGTTCCATTGTAGGAAACATGGCAGCCAATTTGTGCACAGCAAGCTCCCACAAACAACGATTCTACAATGACAAAATGCTTAGTTTTTTATGATTATTGCTTGAGGGATGAACATCAGCCAGGACATCAAGAATAACTCCTCTGCTCTTCTTCAAAATATGGTAGTGCCATGGATCTTTTACATCCACCTGAGATGGCCATAGTTTTACTATCTTATCCTGAAGACAGCACATCTGACAATGTAGCACTCCCTCAGTACTGCACAGGTGCTTCAGCCTAGATTTTGTACTCCGGTCCTGGAGTGGGACTTAAACCCACAACCTTCTGACTCGGAGACCACAGTTACCAACTGTGTCACAACTGACACTGATAAATGGAACATTGCACTGACATGGTGTTAAGAATTTTGGTCTGTATTCCCTTAAACTTTGGCTTCTTTCTTGAAGTCAGTACACCACGTCATAGCTTTACAGGTGAAAGTATCTCCCACAAGTTTCATGATTCATATGTTCGCCCAGACAATGAGTCCCACAAGACTGACATATGGTAGGGTCATCACAGCCAATACTTTTTTCACATTTTATCCACGTGCACATACTTATAATGACTGCTGTGCTTCCTTCGATCAGCTACCTTAACAGAGAGTATGAATTGAAACTGAAACCTATGTATGAACATAAATAGGAGCACTCTAGTCTTCTCTGCCATTCAAGTAGGACCATCGGTGATCTTCAACCAAGCTCCATTTTCCCACCTGATCACCACATCCCTTGATTCTATTAGAATTCCAAAGATTCATAACCTTTTGAATGAATTCAATTACCTTCTCTCAGTCCTAAATGTCTGACTCCTTATCATACGAACATATGAAATAGGAGCAGGAGTAGGCCACGGGGCTCCTCGAGCCTGCTCCGTTATAAGGTCATGGCTGATCTGAATGTAATCTGAACCCCAAATTCCTACCTACCCCCAATAGCCTTTCAGCCCCTTGTTAATCAAGAACCCAACAAGCTTTGCCTTAAAATACTGAAAGACTCTGCTTCCATTGCCTTTCGAGGAAGAGAGTTCCAAAAACTCACAACCTTCAGAGAAAAAAATTTCTCCTCATCTCTGTCTTAAATGAGTGATCCCTTATTTTTAAACAGTGACCCCAAGTTCTAGATTCTCCCATAAGAGGAAACATCCTCTCCACATCCACCCTGTCAAGACCCCTCAGGATCTTAAAGGTTTCAATTAAGTTGTCTCTTACCCTTCTAAATTCCAGGGGATACAAGCCTAACCTGTCCAGCCTTTCCTCATAAGACAACCTGCCCATTCCTGGTATTAGTCTAGTAAACCTTCTCTGAACTGCCTCTAATGCATTGACATCTTTCGTCAAATATGAACACCAGTACTGTACACAATACTCCAGATGTAGTTTCACCAATGCCCTGTACAACTGAAGCACAACCTCCCCACTTTAGAAATAAATTCCTCTCACATTAAATGATAACATTCTATTATCTTTCCTAATTACCTGCTGTACCTGCATACTAACCTTTTGTGATTCATGCACTAGGACACCAAGATCCCTCTGAATCTCAGAGCTCTGCAATCTCTCGCCATTTCGATAATAAGTTTAATTTTTACTCTTCCTGCCAAAATGAATGATTTCATAATTGCCCACATTATACTCCATTTGCCAGACCTTTGCCCACTCACTTAACCTATCTATGTCACTTTGAAGCCTCTTTACATCCACTTCATAATTTACTCTCCTACCTATATTTGTGTTGTCAGAAAATTTAGCAACCATTCCTTCGACCTCTTCATCCAAGTCATTTATATAAATTGTAAAAAGTTGAGGCTCCAGCACTGATCCCTGTGGCACACCACTCATTACATCCTGCCAACCAGGAAAAGACCCATTTATGCCAACTCTCTGCTTCCTGTTAGTTAGCCAATATTCTATCCATGCCAATATGTTACCCCCTACTCCATGAGCTTTTATTTTCTTCAATAATCTTTGATGTCACACTTTATCAAATGTCTTCTGGAAATCTAAGTACAGTATATTCACCAGTTCCCCTTTATCCACGGCAAATGTGACTCCTTCAAAGAACTTCAATAAGTTGGTTAAACATGATTTCCCTTTTACAAAACCATGTTGACCCTGCCTGATTGCCCGGATTCTTTCTAGGTGCCCTGATATAACACCTTTAATAATAGCTTTTAACATTTTCGCTATGACAGATGTTAAGCTAACTGGCCCAAAGTTTCCTGCCTTCTGTCTCTCTCCCTTTTTGAATAAAGGAGTTACATTTGCTATTTTCCAATCTAATGGAACCTTCCCCAAATCTAGGGAATTTTGGAAAATTAAAACCAATGCATCAACCATCTCACTAGTCACTTCTTTCAAGACCTTAGGGTGAAGTCCATCCGGACCTAGGGATTTGTCAGCCCACAGCCCCAACAAGTTGCTCAATACCACTTCCCCGGCGATTGTAATTCTCCCGAGGTCTCCCCTCCCTTCCATTTCCTGATTTACAGCTATTTCTGGGATGTTACTTGTGTCCTCTATAGTAAAGACCGAAGCAAAATACCTGTTTAACTCATTCACCATCTCCCTACTTTCCATTATCAATTCTGCAGACGCACTTTCTATAGGACCAACGCTCACTTTGCTAGCTCTTTTCTTATTTAACTATCTATAGAAACTCTTACTATCCATCTTTATATTACTAACTAGCTTTCTGTCGTACTCTAATTTTTTCCGCCTTATTAATCTTTTTGTCATCCATTGCTGTTCTTTGCAATCTTCTGACCTGCCAGCCGTCTTTGCGTAATTATATGCTTTTTCTTTAAGTTTGATACTGTCTTTAACTTCTTTAGTTAACCACAGATGATGAGCCCTCCCCTTGAACTTTTTCCTTCTCATTATCCTGAGATTATGGGCTGGATTTAATGGCCGCAGCAGTGGGCCCATCCACCAATTGGAGAGACAATGACAATGTTGCCATGGCCATTCTGGGGTGCCCCAATGTGATTAAAAGCCAATAAGGCACCAACCAGGTTGGTGTTGGATTTCTTGGGCCCTGAACAATGGATGTCTCACCTCCAAGAGCTGCTGGTCACTGCCTGTAGTGCAGGAGGCCCCAGGATATTCTTTATAGAGAGAGTTTATTGACTTTGTTCAGTCTCATAGCTCTACTCCCAAGCAGCCAGTGTCCCAGCTATCCCTTAATCACATGTGCTCAAAATACATAATTAGCCCTTTATCTGTGTATCTCAACAATATAATTAACATACCATTAACAGTCATTCTGTTGGGCACAGGGTGACCAAGCAGGAGGGACTTCCACCAACCCAGCTGTTGGCAGGCCTATCGGTATACCTGGCTGCCTGCCCACATTGTGTGCCCTGGCCCGCACCCCGGCCACCACTGGTAGAATACCATTAGTAGGCCACATAAGGGCTTCAATAGGTCAAAGGGCTGGCGGGCTGCCTGATGCCTCCATCAACCCAGTAAAATGGGAGACAGGTTGGGGTGGATGGCAAGGCAGTGGGAAGACCATGCGCTGTATTTTATGTGCCACCCACCCCACCTGCCCCACTACTTCAAACCCACTGGTAGGGGAGCATAAAATCCATCCCTATGTTTCAATGAGATCACTTCGCATTCTTCTAAACTCCAAAGAGTACAGGCTCATTCCACTCAATCCCTCCCTTATAGAATAGCCTTGTCATCCCAGTATGGCTCAGTGTCACACTGGGTATTCACCTAGCAACTGAATTATTCAGTTTTTAACTTTGGAGTTTCTGTGTATGCTTCATTCTGTCTGTTAAAGTTACATCAGTTTTAGATCACAACAATACATTATGCTACCAGATTGAACTATGTAATTGTGAGGATGATTAATAACCATTCCAGTAAAAATAGTGGTTAGTTGCTTCTTTTGATCTTAATTACACTTCTACATGGTTTTCATTTTGCTAAGTAAAGCAAAAATAGATTTATTTTCAACCGCAATTGTACGCCAATATAAAACACCAATAATGCCTGAGAAAGGCATTCATAAACTGGTGTTTGTTGCTTTTCTCTGTGAACTCGCCATATGTGAATGTAATTGTTGAGAGGGTGCATGTTGTTTTCCTATAATTCCATTTGTGACTAAATACTAAATATTTCCTGTCTCTGTTTAACCTAGAAAGTATACTTTAAGTCTTTAACCTTAGCGGTTCTGAACAGGCAGTTCTACAATAAAAGCTTTTTACTGTCCTACCATGCAACCTTTTGCTTGTTTTGAGTGCCTTCGTGTAGCATTCATGTATATCACACTGCATATTGGTAACTGCCTTCATTGCTTCGTTTTACTGGACCTTGACCACTTCAGTTGACTACTTTTTTTTTTGTGTATGGGCATTTAACATCATTCCAACTGAATAATGTTATACCCTCTATTGAAGATCAGAATCAATTATCCTGCTGCAAATCAATCTGAGCAATAGAAATCATACAAGATGTGATTGGAATTATGATTTCATGTGGCAGTTTGTGACATCATATTAATCCTTCTAATGCACTGACAGGCTTAATGAGCAACTGGAAAATAAGCAATTATTTTCTTCAGCACGTACTACAATAGGAACATTCTGTGGTTGAATGTAATTTTTCACTTTTCTCTTTAGAGCATTTTGTAACATTTGTTATCCTTCCGCCATATGTCCGCAAACATATGATTGAAGACAATGGACATTTTTAGTTTTTAAAAGGAGCACAGAATATGCAGCCCATGGGGGTCAGGTGACTTCTTATGTGTTTTGTACAGGGACAAGCATGTATGAACATATCTCTGGGAAGTGACTTAAATGCAAAGTATCTACCCAGGTGTTGATGACTGTCCCTCTCCATTTCAACTAAAGAGAGGCTTAAAATAACAATGGCTGTTAGACTTGCCAGCCTCATGAAAATGGGATTACAAATAAAGACATGCGGAGGCTTTCATAACTGGAATGTCAATGGAATATCTACATTCTCCATATGTGACAAATTGCTGAGCCATCGACCTGTTGTGTTGACACTGGGAACATTGGTATGGTTGTCACATTACTTCCTTCAGTGTGCACTACAATAGGAACAGTCTGTGGTTGAGTGACAGAAACTGTCATGATAAGACATACTTTACTAATCCACAAGGGCAGCCCAGTCGTCAGTCTGGGATATGGAGAAGAAAGGAAAGCTATTGCGCTCAGCAAAAGGAAGACCCTGCCCAGAAAATCCACCATAAGCAGAGAAGTGGGGCTAATTCATTTTACCTGCAGGATTATATTTTTCACAACAGGGGCTCAAACAACTTGGACTGGAAAAGCCGGAGAGCTGCTGTTGTTTGTAGTACCATTATGAGTTCATCACCAGAAACCTCCAATTTCCATTTTCCCCTCAGTGAACCAAAAGAGGATTCTCAGGCCTGCAACATTTCCAACCATCATCTTGAAGTATTAATGATTTCTCAAACTCTTCTAAAGATATTGGGGCATGATACTTCTTTTTTTGTAATCATCTTTTCATATGTGTGTGAGTATTGCATGAATAAGTGAGTGGGGCCTGCTGCATTTTACATTTTGAGCGTTGAGAAAATAAACATTTATTCCTTCTTTTGATTTAAGCCAACAAGAAAACTTGCCTCGTGCCTGTTTGAAAGTCACAGCATTCAAGAGGTAAAAAAACACTGCTTCTTTAAAATACATGTTATTTGCAGTCAGTAGAGAGGTGCATAAAAAGGGTGAATTACCTCACATCTCTCTCCTGCCCACATTTACCTATAACTATAGAATCATCTACGTAAGTGTTGCATAATGGGAGGCATGAATACATTGAAAACAAGTTTAGGTTAGGAATACCAGAGCTTTGATCCAAATCACCTGAGAGCACAGCCACCATTGAAGGGATGAACAAAGTTGGGGGAGATACACAAGAGATTAGAGTTGAAGAAATACCGAGTTCTTGGTGGGCTGTAAGGTTGGATCATGTTACAGAAATAGGGAGAGGCAAGATCATTTAAGTGGTTTGATGGGAATTTTAAAATGGAAGCATTGGCAAACTGGGAGGCAATGTTGCTCAGTGAGCACATGAGTTAAGGGTGAATGGGGTTTGGAGTGCATTGGGATAATGGGAGTAGAGTTTTACGTGAGCCCTGGTTTATGGAGGATGGAAGATGGGAGGTTGGTCAAGAAAGCATTGGAATAATTGAGTCTAGAGGTAGCAAAAGCATTGATGAGAGTATCTCATTAGTTTAGTCTTACCCCCACCACCATCCCTAATCAAAAACAGAAAATTCTGGAGAAACTCAGCAGGTCTGTCAGCATCTGTAGAGAGATAAACAGAGTTGACATTTCGAGTCCATATGCCTATTTTTCAAAGGGTCATATGGACTCAAAGAGTTAACTCTGTTTCTCTCTCCACAGATGCCGTCAGACCTGCTGAGTTTTTTCAGCATTTTCTGTTTTTATTTCAGATTTGCGGCATCCACAGTATTTTACTTTTACCATCCCTAATCAGGTGGTTATTGGTTCAAACACCCCAAATGACCATTGTTTAAGATGAGACTTCGGGACACATTGAGGGTGTAGTTAATTGCTGCAGGAGTTGTCCTTTAGATGAGGTCCAGATTTTCATTTTTGGCGAATGTGGAAAACTGCTGGTAATGGAAGTCAGTGGAAAGGAAAGTTAAACGGGAGATGCCACCAATGTTCTGCCCCCCCATTGTTAGTGACAATAACCCCTGAGATGGCAAACTGAGGCCTGGTTCAAATGGGTATTCAATGTGCCATGTCTTAATATGTAAAACAGGGAATTTTCCAGTTTCCTGGCTATTGTTCCTTCCAACTCTTCTTCTTCTTGAATTCTCTGCCCAAAGGCAGGTCCTTGGTGATTATTCACCAAACTGTGGCAAAGTGCTGTGACTTTACTATGGTAGGATGAGGAGGCAGGCCCTGAGTCTCCCTCAGCCAGAATGGGGATCAAATTCCGAGCTGTTAGTGTTAAAGTGTTAATTTAGCCCATAAGCTAGCCGTCTAGCCAATGAGCTAACCGGTCCCTCTGGCCAATTTTTACCCACTCGTAGCTACACAATCAATTCTTACTTTGAGAGCTTTCTGAGATCTGTCATAAGGTGTTGCACATTAGAAACATCTCTCTCACTTTATGCACAAGGCAATTTTGCTCCTCGCAGGTCCGAAGTTGTTGGGGAGTTTAGGCTGCTGCAGATGTAAACATCATGGCAGGTTGTCTGGGAATCCTGTACACACACCTCCATAGACATCTTTCATCACAAACACTGCCAATTTTACTTCCACTTCAGCTCATTTGAAACCCTCATGTATGCCTTTGTTAACTCTATTCCAATGCTTTCCTCACCGTTATGCCTGGGTGCAGCCCCGACATCTGCAGCAGAGTTGGAGGCAGCCTGCTGACTGCTACGCCCTGATGTCCACGATGACCTTGGTGGATGTCCTCTGGTGGCCCGAGGCCTGGAGGGCCCCCAGCCTGATAAGGGTCACCTGCTCAGGCAGAAGCGCCCTCGGCGGCCTGAGAAGCTGGAGTGGATGGGGTCACAGGCAGAGGGGGCTGTGAGCGGCTGCACACCCTGGAGTGTCCTGAGAGGAGGCCCCTTGGGTGTCTGGCTGATGCTCATCCTCCCTGTGGGTTCCTGAGGGCCCCACCCTGACTCCTGCAGGAGATGGTGCACCTGGAGGGGGTCAAGGTGCCTCGTCCCCATGTCACCTACATCCTGTTGGCGCCCACCAGGGTGTGTGGCCATGGAGTGCAGGGCCGAGCACAAACCCAGAAAGACCTGCTGGACCAAGGTCCCCATGGTGATCGCCAGCCTTCCCCATGGTGACCTCGAGGTGCTCACATGTCAGAGCCACAACATCAGACAGATGCGGACGGACTCCTCCATCATTCGCTCTTGTCTGCTGAGTGACAGCCGAATCTCTGCCTTATGTTCCGCCACCTGTTGTTGTATCTCCAGCACAAATTTGGCAGCCACTCCCAGAGACTCATCAGCTGACTCAGACCAAGTGGGTGGCTGGTCTCCAGCAGCTGTCTGAGTGCCGGAGACCTGGGCCGTCCCTGCCTCTGACTGCTGTCAGTGTGCTGTACTCCAGAAAATAAGGCTGAGCCGAATCTACATCTGTGCCCCACCGATGTGTGTGTCTCTGAGCTGGAGGAGGCTGCGTGTGAGCGCAGGGACGGTTCTTCTGGAGCTTCCTCTTCGGATGAAGTCTGGGGGCTCAGACTGGTGGTGCTGGACTGGCTTGGGGGCCTCAATCTGCTGGTGCCTAGAAAATAGAAAATAGAGTTTCAACTAATGAGCACGAGCTATATAAGGCTGCACATGACTCTATGAATCTCAGGATTTGATGAGGTGATGGAGCTGTGATCCATACTGGGTTGGTGGGAGAGGCCAGTCTCCCTTTCCCCACAGGAGAGATCCCTGTGCTCCCCGGCCAGCTCAGCTGCAGCTTCCTCAAACTCAGTGAGGGCGATGATGTCGGCCATCCCTCCCCCGGTCTGCGTTCTCTCGCGCCTGTTGTGTGCCAGCTTGGCCTGTATGAAGAAGAAAGAAAGACATGTGATGAGAAGGGATGGAGCAGAGTTTGGGTGAGATGCATGTCCCCTATGTGTGTTGAGCCCTCCCCAGAAAGCCCAGAGGATGGAGTGTGAGCAACATGATAGATGGGATGGTGGTGATGTGAAAGTCTCGGTGAGAGAATGAGTGTTGATATGTGTCCCCCACTAATGGTTGTGTGAGATCCCTGAAGAAAGTAGTCATTTGAGTGCATGATGCCATGATGAGAGTTTGATATTGGAGGGAGTTGAATTGGTGCGAGAAATCGCAGACTGGGGGAGGGATGGCCAACATCATTGCCCTCAGTGAGTTTGAGGAGGCTGCAACCGAGCTGGCTGCAGATGACAGGATTCGCTCCTGTGGGGAAGGGGAGATCAGCCTCTCCCAGCAACCTAGTAAAGATCACAGCTCCATCACCTCATCAAATCCTGGCAATCACGGTGAGTCACATACAGCCTTATCTAGCTCATGTCATTAACTGAAACACTGGGCAGAATTTTTGGGTTGGCGAGCGGGGGCGGGGCCTGCTCGCTGATGTGTAAAATGATGCGCGATGGCATCAGGCGGGCGTCCCGACGTCACCGCGCATCATTTAGATTTTCAGTTCGGCGGCCGAGTCAAAGGCCTATTGAGGCCATTTAAAAACTAATTAAACCAATAAACTGAGCTACCCATCCAACCTTAAGGCTGGCGGGCAGGCGAAGAGCCCAGGCGGCCTTTGCATTTTTCATGGAACCTCATCCACGGGCGGGATGAGGTTTCATGAAGTTTTTATAAATTGATTAAAAATGTTTTTAAAAGTTCATTGATATGTCCCAACTCATGTGACACTGTCACCTCTGTGCCTCAGGGAGATTTCTGCGCTCTTTTGTGTGCATACAGGCCTTAATTGGCCCACGCACATAAAATGGCGGCGCGGACCCGACTGGGGGCGCCGATCGGGTTTGCGCTCACCCCCGCACATCCCCCACCGGCAGAGGGAAAATTCTACCTGTTATTTTCTATTTTCTGGGCACCAGCTGATTGAGGCCCCCAAGCGAGTCCAGCACCACCAGTCTGAGCCCCCTGACCACGTCCGAAGAGGAAGCCCCAGAAGGACTGTCACGGCGCTCACATGCATCCTCCTCCAGCTCAGTGACACTCACGTCTGTGACGCACAGCTGTCACAGGCTTGGGCTCACTTTCTGGGGAACATCTCATTGATGCGTCCCTGCAGCAGTCGGAGGTAGGGGCAGCCCAGATCTCCGACACTCAGAGGGCTGCTGGAGACCAGCCACCCACTTGATCTGAGTCAGCTGATGAGCCTCTGGAAGCAGTCGCCAAATCTATGCTGGAGATGCAACAACAGGCCGGAACATCAGGCAGAGATTCGACAGACACACAGCAGACGAGAGCGAATGGTGGAGGAGCCCATCAGCTTTCTATCTGATGTCATGGCTCCAACATGTAAACCCCTTGAGGTCACCATGGAAAGTCTGGCGACCATCATGGAGACCTTGGTCCAGCAGGTCTTGTCGGATTTGTACTCAGCCCTGCACTCCATGGCCACACACTCAGGTGGGCACCATCAGGATGTAGGTGACATGGGGACGAGGCACCTTGACCTCCTCCAGGTACACCATCTCCAGCAGGAATCAAGGCGGGACCCTTAGGCTTTACGAAGAATGTGGCATATGTGATGTTCCAGATCTTGGGACAAGCACAGACATGCATGGCATTGCCACTCACTCATTTGTAAAAAGGAGACTCTTCTACAATAAACCCTAGGTCTGGCGAGTCACCCCCATTGTCAGGGTCTCTTCTCGTGACCATCCTGTTCATGCTCTGGCTCCGCCTGACCATATACCTCCTGCTGGAGCTGCACACAGAGCCACCTCTCCCTCCTTCACCTCCTCCATTGCATTGGGACACTGACAAAGGCAGCATTGAGCCCTGGATCCATATCTGCTTTTGCCTTCTCTCTGAAAGGAAACATTGAAGACATTAATGATTCAAGGGGCAAGAAAACAAAGCTCAGAAGGTAACACATTTGGAGACTATAAGCGTCCATAGTTTTTCCTGCCCTACTTACATGGTGGCTGATGCTGCCTTGTCCCTGAAACATTAGCACACACATCGAGGTGACCAAGATGGTGTCGCAGATGTAACACCTTGAGCCCTGTGTGGCATGCTAAAGTTTAATTGAGATGAGTGACCCAACCTAGCTCTGTGCTCCAATCTCTGATGTGGCATATTAATGACCAATCAGTTGCTCATGGTCAATGAGTGGATGCCCTTTGGCCCATTAGGAGTGTCATATCTGGTAAACACGTGACAGGCCTTCATTGGTGGAATGCCATTTATGATACAGCTGTGCCTCCTTCACTATTGCCTGCTTTCCCAAATTCTACATTCCTATATGTTACTCTTGAGATGCAGCGACTGTGATGTGAAGGCACTGAGTTCTGAGTAGCCCTTTAACAGTGCTAATAAAGCCATTAGCTTTAAGTGACTGTCATCCCAAAGAGGTATTCCTCCTTTCTTTCTAAGCAGACTGCTGCACACTGCATTAGTTTTCATTATAGGGGATACAGGTAACACCCCAGAAGCAGCTATAAACCAGGAAATGGAAGTAGAAAAGAAAGTCAGGAAAATTACAGTCGCCAGAGAAGTGGCACTGAGTGAATTGTTGGAACTGAGTGTAGGAGGTAACATATTGGCATGGATAGAAGATTGGCTCGCAAACAGAAAACAGAGAGTAGGCTTAAATGGGTCTTTTTCAGGTTGGCAAGATGTAACAAGTGGCGTGCCACAGGGATTAGTGCTGGGACCTCAACTGTTTACAATTTATATTAATCACTTGGATGAAGGGATTGAAGGGATGGTTGCCAAATTTGCTGATGACACAAAGATAGGCAGGAAAGTAAGTTGTGAAGAGGGCATAAGGAGGCTACAAACAGATATAGATAGGTTAAGTGAGTGGGCAAAGATCTGGCTGATGGAGTGTAATGTAGGAAAATGTGAAATTGTCCATTTTGGCAGGAAGAATAAAAGGAAAGCATATTATCTAAATGGTGAGAGATTGCAGATCTCTGAGGTACAGAGGGATCTGCGAGTCCTAGTGCATGAATCACAAAAGGCTAGTGTGCAAGTAATTAGGAAAGCTACTAGAATGTTATCTTTTTGCGAGGGGAATTGAATACAAAATATACAAAAAAATACAAATTCAAAAAATTGAATTAAATTGAATTGAACTGCCATCTAATGATACAGTCGGGAGGATATGCTTTAATTGTACATGGCACTAGCGTGACAATGAAAGCAAAGAGAAGGAGCAGACCAATCCTACACTCCCAACAGAGTGATGTTCATCGCAACAAGACCGGCGCAGCATTATGGCAGGCATGTTCCACGCACCTCGAAGTTACCAGCGAACTGAGGTCGGACTTATGCACACCGCACTTTATCAAACAGATTTCAGGCCGGTGTAATTTCCCGCTGGCTTGACGGAAGATTGGAGGGTGAGGCAAGATTCCAGTGAGCAGCCGTTTTAATGAGCATTCATGACATGCTAGTGAATGCAAATGGCATCCGCGCCACTAAGTCGGCGGGATAACCGACCCGCCATGAACACACCGTCGGGAGAATTGCGGCTTGTTTTTATGATGGTGGATTTGCGACATTTTGCCTGCCGCTGGATCCTTTGCTCCCACCGCCACGAACCCCACCACGGGCAGGATAGGGAAATTCCACCTAGGTGGGGGACTTGGCTCTTAGACAGGCTATAGACATACCCTGGTATCTGCTTAACAATTATTTATTAGTACTACATCTAACAGGTTACAGAGTAGGCACGTAGCTCCTAGGCATGATTCCAATCTCTCTGTAAAGAGACTAACACAGGACTGACTGGTGTCAGTGGCACATCATCATCTACATCATATGTTAGCATATCTCATCTGTTAACCCTTTACACTACAACATTAGACTAAATAACCAAGAATTGGCTGGTTTATCCTTTTTCTTTTCCTGAACAAAGGTCCTACATTGACAACTCTCCAATCCTACAGCACATTTTACAGGGTGGATGCAGGAAGGATGTTTCCCCTGACTGGGGAAGCCAGCACCAGGCATCACAGTCTCAGAACAAGGGGCAGGCCATTCCGGAATGAGATGAGGAGGGATTTCTTTACTCAGAGGGTGGTGAATCTTTGAAATTCTCCACCCCAGAGAGCTGTGGAGGCTCAGTCATTGAGCATGTTCAAGACTCAGATCAATAGGTTTCTGCATAAAAAACATCAAAGGATACAGGAAAATCATGTTTAAGTAGAAGATCAACCATGATCTCATTGAATGGCAGAGTGGGCTCAAAGGGCTGATTGGCCTTCTCCTGCTCCTATTTCTTATATTCTTATGTTTAGATATGTTGGGTTTGAAAAATTATTGCCAGGGACTCTGCAGTCTCCTCTCTGACTTCCTTCAACAGTCCAGGATACCTTCTACTGGGGCACAGTGACTCATTCACTCATTGAATTCCTATTTAATCTGGTATTTAAACATTTCCTCTTGCCACCTCCTTCAGTGCTGTTCCACTCAATGATGTCCATATTTTGTTTTGTGCCCTGCAAATGAAGGAAGTCATAAAGTCTAAGTGTGCCTATGCAGTGTCCATCTTTTTGTCACTGAATAAACCATAATGTAGTTGAGTTGTCTTGAAGAAATTTCCTTTCTCAAGTATCTTTAATATTCCTGTTTGACTACATTTTCAGTAAGAGGTTGCTGCTCATGTTTTCCCCTCAGAGAGCTGCATCAGCAGATTATTTCTATGATGAAAGGAGTATATAGGATTAAGTGAGTTCAAATCCTACCCATGGTAGTTCACAAATTTGAATTCCGTTTTGTGGGGAAGAAAACTGGAGTGGGACTAATTGGATGGCTCTTTCAAATTGCTAGCACAGGCACAATGGGATGAATGGGCTTCTGTGCTGTATAATTCTAGATTGAGATTCTGTAGATGCATAGGATGGCTCAGTATAAAATCACTTGCAGGTTACAAGAGCAGGTACTTGGCATAGAAAGCTATACTGCAGTTTTCCTTTAGCGGTTTTCTTCAGGTTGGTCTTCTTCCTGTCTTTTCCATTCTGATAAGTCCTGATTCTGACTGCAGTCCTGATTCCAAATTTGCTGAATCAGCTGCATTTTGGGAGTGAGCTCTCTCACCCCCGACCAAACACTATCATTTCCTGCACTCCCACAAAAAGCATCTCACCTTTCATGACCACCAGACGCCTCAAAGCACATTACAGCCAATGAAGTACTTTTAAAGTGTAGTCACTTGTAATGTAACAGCCAATTTTCACACAGCAAACTCCTACAACACCAATAATAATGACCAGATAATCTGTTTTTATTGTGTGATGTATATTGGCCAAGACACCAGGTATTGCTTCCCTACTCTTTTTCCAATTAATGCCATGGGATCTTTACATCCTCCTCAAGAGGCCGGGTAGGGTCTCGATTTGACATCTCATCTGCAGCACTTAATCGGCATTGTACTGGATGTCAGCTTTGTTTTTGTGCTAAAGTCGTAGGCCAGGGTTTTCCGGTCCCACCCGTGGGAAATTTGGAGAGCCAGCCAAAAGTCCTTCGACTTTCGGTGTACCGGTAAAATCCCGGCTGCGGGCGGGGCTGAAAAACCGTGGCCGTAGAGTGGGACTTGAACGCAGAACCTTCTGACTCTGAGGGAAGTGAGCTAACAGCTGAGGCACATTTGGCGCACTTGAGCAATCATTACCAACGCTTGGTCAGCAAGTTCTGTGCTTTTCACTTGGGTAGCCTTTATTTTGCAGGAATATGGCAGAGCTTATTGCAGTCCACGCCTGCTTTTGTTCAATTGTCTGCTTAATCCAATTAAGTACTGCAGATCTTTTATAATTAGTTGTGACTATTGGTCAGCTCACTGTGCCAAAGTAGATTGCACAGTTTCAATGATAACTCGGAACACACAGGATCAAAATTCTTCCCCAAATCTTTAGCAACCCATAAAGTCAACCTCTGAATAATGCCTGAATTGCATCTACCTGGGTATTCCCATTAACTGAAGTAAAGAAATTAAAAAGAACATCCTATATCATTACAGAAATGACAGTAAATCCCTGCAAAAAATGTACACTGCCCAGGATAATTCTGATTCAAGTGTGGAGTCCCTGTATATGGTCCTATTTACTGTGGAGCATTCATAGCAAAACCGCCTTACCCTTTATCAGAATTCAATTGCCTTTGTTAAATACACTGAGATTCGAAGATCAGATTCACACAAGCAGGTGAAGAGATGCTTTTGTCAGTGAAGGATTTCAAAAATTCCATCAATGATTTATTTTTCTGCTCCGGCAGCTTTATTTTGCATTTTCCCACTCCTTCGGGTTAGAGAATACAGCCAACACACAATCACAAAGAATTTGAGTCAGTAAGGGAATGTAATTTGAAGGGCAAAAGTGCTTGTGCTGAGTGACACAAGGTCAGCAGAGAAGGAGGAACTGTCCTGTCATCAGCAGGAAGTCAGCAAAGAATGAGAGCTGCCTCCGGGGAGATGGGAGCAGAGCAGATGGCACTAATTGCAAAGCACACAGTGACAACTGACAGGAGCAATTCTCCATCCTGACACTTTGCACATGTCAGAAAACACAAGCGAGCACATTCCACAATTCTTCAAGGACTTCCATATCAGCAACACCTCCACCCCTTTATTTCTACCCGTGATTAAACTCTTTCACCCGAAGTCTTATGACAGGCAAACATTCTAATAATTAGCAAGGTTGCTGACGAACAGTTTTAAGAGAGTAATCAATTCCAATTAAAATGACAAGTTTCCTTTTCTTCTTGGTTGCCTAGGTTGTTTTTGTAAAATAATCTGTTCTCAAGGTGCCTTGTCCTTTTCACAAAAGTTCACGTAAATGTTTAATTTAGATGACGTTTTGTTACTTCATATGAAAGCCATTAAAAACTGCAAAACAATCTTAGGTGTAGAAATGCAAGTCATTTTGAAAATCTTGACTTATTTTCAGTGTTACTCTGAGCTAACCATTTTGAGAAGTTAAACAGTGGTAACTGTTTACTCCCACATTCTGCCTCATCATATATCACTGTATAGTTAAAATGTACTTTCTTCAATTCACTATACAATGCACATTTTTCATGTTTTAAGATTTAATTCAGTTATATGCGAATCTTGATAGAAATTAATTCCAGCCAGGTATGTATGTAAAGCAAAGGAACTCCCCACATTACCAAAGTTTTTGATGATTTGTGAATTTGGGGAATTGAATTTGTGTGGGGTTCCTCTGGTTATCCAGCATAACTTTTTCAGAAGAGCAAAGCAAATATGGAAAATCACCCTGTGCAGTTTAGAGATTTTTTTAAAATGTTTATCCGGGCATTTATTGTTATGTCTTGTGGGTCCCAGAAGGTCAGAACAATCACACTATTTACACAGGTACAGGAGTTGACACCCAATGTATTTCTCAGATCTCATCTTGCACTGCAGAACGACACATTGTTAGTTCGGCACACAGGCTGTCGTGTACTATTGAGTGATGTGGCATCCTGGATACTTAAACACGTACATAACCATAAAGTTCCCAACTCTACTCATATAATATAAAAATATAAAAGTTATGGAAAGCTGCAGTTTAGCAGTTTAGCAAACTTTTGTAATGAGGATCCACAGTCAGTACAGATAGAGCCATCCTAGTTTTGTAACCACAGTGCGGGCTGGAAGCTATACAAATCAGAAAGGTGACTCCCACCCCATTAAAGCAAAGGAACTGATTTTTGGGTTCCTCTTAGCTCAGACAATGCAGTTTCTCTGAGTGTATTGACAGAAATATCGTGAGCTGTTTCAAAGCTATTCTTTAAAAGAAAGAAAAACTTACGAATTGAAATAAAATTCAAAGAAAAAATAATTCACTGGTGAAAATAAAAGACTTATACACAACAACTTGTGCTTATATCACACCTTGGAAAAGTGTCCCAAGGCACCTCACAGGAGCTTAATCAGACATAGGTTGATACGGAGCCATGTAAAAAGATAATAGGGTAGGTGACCAAAGAGACAATGTGATCACCCAGGTTCTTTGCAGACAGTTGCACTCCACAGCTAGTGCTGTGTTATTCTGAAAACTACTGCACATTTTGTCATTAGTGAAAGAACAATATTTGCTATAATTAATTAGAAAGAATCACAGAATTGTGACAATGCATAAGGAAGCCATTCGGCCCATCGTGTCTGCGCTGGCTCTCCAAATGAACAATTTACTTAGTGCCATTCTCCAGCCTTCTTCCCGAAACCCTGCACGTTCTTTCTTTAAGGAATTAAAATGAGCAAATGAGTGAGTGGGTGGGAATCATAAGAAAAAAATCTCATTGAAAGCTTTAGATTATAGAGGTGATTCACAGTCCATTGTTCTCAATGAAGAGAGGAGCTCAAAGTGAGTGTGTCTTGGAAAATCTTGGGACACAGCCAATAATTTCCCATTAATGCTATCTGGCTGTGATTTTCAAGGGTGCACTTCCTGCCAATACTGCTCTCCACTTGGAGTCCAGGGTGTTTGAGTCACCTCATTGGCACCTGAAATTTGGATTAAGATTATTCTCACTTTAATCCCTTCCACCCAGTTTTTCAGTAAGATATTTTTAATACCATTAATCCATAATTTGTGGCATCACGATAAACAATGATAATTTACAAAATGCAATATGCAGCAAACTACTTAGAAGTAATATTATTGTATGCACAATAATCAGATAATGAGATAAAGAGTGATGATCAGTACAATCAGTGAGATAAGAAAATATTAGAATTAAATGATTTTGGAAATAGTTATTTGTTTATTTGATGGAATGTTTATTTGAATGTTCAAATAGAAGATAGGTTTGATTCAATGGTGTATGTACAGTTACACAGGCTATTAATTTTGAGGTAAGGACTTGATATTGCAGATTGAGAAGAGAAGGATGGATTCAATTGTTATATAGTGCTCTCTATTCTTTTCTCTGAATTATGTAATGACATCAATTGGAAACAGTTGTGCAAAATATTGGAGCTCCAGGTGATGTAGAACCCATCCCATTCACACAGGTGGTTTGAAACCTGCCCCATTGAAACTGCAGGTTGTTGTGTTTTATGCCTTGGAGATATGCTCCAGTTTATATGTCTGAACAGCAGTATTATTCAATGCTTTAAAATGTCTGCTCTCATTCTTCCA
Source organism: Cetorhinus maximus (assembly GCF_964194155.1). NCBI lineage: Eukaryota > Metazoa > Chordata > Chondrichthyes > Lamniformes > Cetorhinidae > Cetorhinus > Cetorhinus maximus. Next base: position 36,986,514 of record NC_135879.1, on the reverse strand, counting down.
GCCGCTTACCCATTAGTTTCTCTTAGTGACTAATCGCACACTGAACAGAGAGCAAGTACCAGACACACACACTCAAACACCGAGCAATTAAACACTATGGCCCAGATCTTCCGTGGAATGGCAATTATCATCAGATTGCTGCTCTGCTCGAACTTATCAATGTCTCAACGCTGCTCTGCATTTCTTGCCAGGTCTTTCGAGCCCAGCTTCTCCAGAAATCTGGAGCACAACGTCCTTTGAAGAGCTCCAATGCAGCACTGTAATGCAGGGGGCAGCTACAAGACACGTTCCCTTTTTATGGCACTAGCTGCCATATGGTAAGTTTACATGTCCAGTGTGAATGTTAGTGAATGGGTGAATGGTCGATTGGATGAATGAATGAATGGGTAGGGTAGATAGGTGGGTGAGGTGGCAGGCGGGTGAGGTGACAGGTGATGGGTGGCCACTGGGTGACATGGTTAGGTGAGTGAAGGTGTGGGTGGATTGGAGGGTAGTCAGGTCAGGTCAGGCAGGATAGTCAGGTTTGGTCAGGAAGGTAGTCGGGTGATTGGAGGTTAGCATGGTCATGGGGGTATTTGGGTCAGGTTGGGGTAGAATTTGGGTAGTTGAAGGTTAGTGAAGCAAGGAGCGCTAGTTGAGTCAGGTCAGGATAGTTGTCTGGGGGCCAAGGATAGTCAAGTGGTCAGGGGGGTCAACTTGGGGGTGAGGGGGAGTTGGGGGGAAGGGTCGCTTCTTTAGTTACCCAGGGGTTGGACCAGGTTTGAATTTGTCTAACATTTCCTGAGTAACTACCCCAGTAAGTACCGCAGAACTGTCTGAAGTCTCCAACTTTAGCTTAGAGTTGGAGGCTTTAGCAGAGGGTCCCAGGGAGCAGGGGATCTGCCCGTTGGAAGTTCAAGCTTCTCAGGCAACTCCCACAGAAGTTAACGCGTTGGGACTTCTGCAGGGTCCCGACACACATCTTGGGTCAAATGTTTGGTCTCTGACAATCAGGAAAATGGAAGATCTGGGCCTACATCGTTTCCCCTTTGTAAAACTAAAGACATTTTTATAAAATTAAACCATCCAAAGCAACAAACATATGTTTTTTTTCTTCAGCTTGTCTGTTTTCTCTTAAGTACAGAAATATTCTTTGAGATATGAAGGTCCCTGATATGCCATTGAGATCTACGAATTTGAGGTTCTGGCTCAGTGTGAACAACTCAGTTGCATAAGCCTGTGAGATACTCAGCCTCAAAGTTGTACTGAAGAAAACAAACTGACCATCTGTAGCTATGTAGAGGTTGATGACCAGATCCTGATGTGACTAACACAGTGTAGCCAATGCTTGGTGATCCGTGAGGAGAGAGAACTTTCTACCACAGAAATACTTGTGCCAATGTTCACAAGTGTAGGTGCAGGATAGTTATTTTTATTCATTCATGGGATGTGGGTGTCGCTGGCTAAGCCAGCTTTTATTGCCCATTCCTAATTACCCTTGAGAAGTTGGTGGTGAGCTGCCTTCTTGAATTGTGGCAGTCTAGGTGATGTAGGTACACCCACAGTGTTGTTAGGGAGCGAGTTCCAGGATTTTGACCCAGCTTCCTGGTTCGGAGTGCTTCCCTTCTCCAGTAGAGCATTTACATTCAGTTTCCAAAAATGGGCGTGATGCATAAGCAATTGGTCATTTGCTTCCTTCAATGCACCGTGATAGTACAGCTCCAATCGCACTTCCTGATGAATCTGTTGTGACATTCATTTCCACATGTGGGTTGAAATGCAAGAGGGACTGGCAGAGGTGCTATCTGTTTTCTGTGCAATTGTCCATTCCCATTGTGCATCTCTGCGTAGTAGTTTTCGAAGATCCTCTACCCCTTAGCAATGAATTTGTGATAAAAGCTGGTAGTACCAAGGAACAATGCCAACACTTTCACATTAGATGGGGTCAGAAACACATGGGGCAGAATTTTCTGCCTATCAGGTGGACCAGTCAGGAGCGGGCTTGCGGGTGCATGCGCGCAAAAGAGCGCAGAAATCTCCCTGAGGCAGCTCCGTGCCTCAGGGAGATTAAGTTCAAAATGAAACTTCAAAATAAAGAAAGTGAAAATTCATTTACACATGTCCCCTCATGTGACAGCATCACATGAACTGGGACATGTTTATGAAATGTTCGAAAAACATTTATTAATTTAATAAATCCTTCATGAAATCTCATCCCGCCTGTGGATGAGGTTTCATGAAAAATGCAAAGGCTACTTGGGCTCTTCGCCTGCCCGTCAACCTTAAGGTTGGACGGACAGGCCTGTCAATTTGTTTAATTGGTTTGTTAATGGCCTTAACAGGCCTTTGACAGTTCGGTGGGCACGCAGCCGCCTCCGGTGCACGCCTGCTGAACGAAAGATTGGAATAATACGTTAGGATGCACGCCCGATGTCACCACGTGTTCTTTTACATGTCGGCGTGAGGGGCCTGCTGGCCATGAGGCTTTGACATTGTGCATTGGCATTACTCCAGCTGCTGTCACTCTAGAAAGTCAATCCCAGATGTGTCAAATGTGCATTTGTCCTTATTGAACATCAAATTGTGTTTTGTGAATCAAGTGAGCACCACTGATAATTGCTGATTGTATTCTGTTTTATCCCTTCCATGGACAAGGATATTATCAAGTAGGTTGAGCAAATCTTTAACTTCTGACAAGACTGAAGAAACAATCTTCTGGAATGTGCCAGGTGCTGAAGTTAGCCCATGCAGCATTCTGTGGTTCTGAAACACACCTTTGTGAGTAACAAAAGCTGTAAGATATCGGCTTTGCTGCACTCGTGGTATCCGGAGGTAGCTCCGCTATGTGTCGAGTTTAGTGAAAACTGTGGTGTCATGAAATGATGCCAATAGTTCTTGGATCATAGGAAATGGTATGATTGCTTCCTTGACTGCCTTAAGATCAACGCATAGTCTAAAATCGTCATTTTTGTATCGTGCGTTAACATGACAATGAGCCAATTCGCTCAGTGATACCATCTGCTTCAAGTCGTTTCAGCTCCTGTGACACTTCAACATGGATTGCAAATGGCAACTATCTCATGTTTTGCTAAACTGATGGAATTAACGTGTCAAAGTGAGGAGTATGACAGTACCCCTTAATCTCCCCTAATCCTGTAAATAAGGAAGGGTACTGGCATGTATAGTCTGCATCATCGATCATGTTAATGTGTGCTCTGGTATGGTCTTCAAGTTTGAAGCCAAGTCTACCAAACAGGTTTACCTCCCCAAATGAGACATTAGCCCATGTACAGTGTTAACTGGCTGTGAAGCTGCTGTGATCAGCGGAGATGCATTTCCTGCCAACTCTTTGGGTGGCTGCATGGGAAATCCCGCCATCTGAAAATTCCTGTGCCAGGTTATAAAATATTCTTATACAATTCTGGAAAGACCCTAATCCAGATGGTTGGGGGAGTGCTTTGCGTGAGAGGATATTTTTCATTTATTATTTAAGGCGGAGACTTGCTGTCGCTAAGGATGTGCGCAACTGTAATAATTGTGTTCTATTTCATAGACTGTTGTGGAGCAAAGCAGGCGCACAGCTTAGATAGTCACCAATGCACAGTGGCAGCAGTGTGCACCATATACAAGATGCATTGCAGAACTCGCCAATTCTCCTCCGACAATATCTTCCAGCCTGCAACATCTACCCCCTAGAAGGACAAGGGCAGCAGATACATGGGAACACCATGATCCACAACCTCTCCTCCAAGTTACACATACTTGGTATTGTAGTGGTAATGCCACTGGACTAGTAATCCAGAGGCCCAAGCTAATGCTCTGATGACATAGGTTCAAATTCCACAACAGCTGGTGGAATTTAAATTCAATTAATAAATCTGAAAGTAAAACTTTATCTCCGTAATGGTGACCATGAAACAATCATCGATTGTCATAAAAACCCATCTGGTTCACTGATGCCCTTTAGGGAAGGAAATCTGCCTTCCTACCTAGTCTGGCCTACATGTGACTCCAGATCCACAGCAGTGCGGTTAACTCTTAATTGCCCTTTGAAATGGCCGAGCAAGCCACTCAGCTTAAGGGCAATTAGGGATGAACAACAAACAATGGCTTTGCCAGTAACTCCCAAATCCCGTGAAAGAATAAATAAAAAAACACTATTCTGACTTGGGACTATATCACTGTTCCTTCACTGTTACTGGGTCAAGATCCTTGAACTGCTTCCCTAACAGCACTGTGGGTGTACCTACACCATATCGACTGCAGCAGTTCAAGAAAGTGGTTCGCCACCACCTTCTCAAGAGCAATTAGGGATGGGCAACATATACAAACAGAAAATGTTGGAAGAACTTGGCAGGTCTGGCAGCATCTGTGGAGAGAGAATCAGATTTAACATTTCGAATCCAACTCTTCTTCAGAGCTCTGTTAACTCTGTTTCTCTCTCCACAGACGCTGCCAGACCTGCTGAGTTCTTCCAACATTTTCTGTTTTTATTTCAGATTTCCAGCATCTGCAGCATTTTGCTTTTATCTTAATGGGCAATGCTGGCCTTGTAACTCCCATGAAAGAATGAAAAGGTTTGGACTGCTAATTCAAAACACCAGTCTTGAAATTGTGAGGGAGAGAACAAGTCATTAAAATGTTGATGAAATGTGAAGGAGAAAGATAATAGTGCTGGTTAATACATGATTTTAAAAATATAACAATTTGGGTATAATGACAGCAACATACATTATGTCCAGATTCAAAGCAAAGGCCCCCTATTCTCTACGAATGTTGTGCCTTCACCCCACTTACAAAATGACAGTTCTGATTCTCTCATCGACCATTCTTTTGCTCCTTCTGAGTTAGATTGCCAATTTATACCAACCTGTAAATTTTTGCCAATTGTTAGTTGTCTCCAGGCAAGAAGCACTGAGGGACAACCAGAAGCTCAGAGATAAGCAACACCGGGGAGAGTCTGCGGGTATAGCCACATGGGGAGGAGAATTCCAGCATATGTTACCCATTGAAAGAGGCCCTATGGTCGGGGAGCTACGGTTGGAGAACAGAAATTCACTGCCAGCCCATGGTTCTGCCCCAAATCTATTACAAGTCAGGCAATGCCCAACGTGCATGGGGTTCATTTTCTACTATGAGGAAACTAGCAATGAGAAGTTAGGATTCTGGGCTAAATGGAGATGTTAGTGAAGCCATCACCAGAAACCAAGTTGTTCTTGAGGTTGAGGATAGAAATACTGGCTTCAATTTTTATGGCGGTGAGGGTGGGAGAAAGGGTGCAGGAGAGCCTTATAGCAGGTGACAAAACTGGCAAAACTGAGGACATGGAGGTCCTGCTGATGTAAATGGTAGGACACCCTTTGAATAAATATTTGCAGATTCCTTCCTGATACCTGGCCAGATTAACTACCTGGCCAATGGGAATCTGCTGGCAGGCTACAACAGGTGGAGATCTGTAGGAATGCTTGTCACAGTCTGTGTGTGGAGGAGATTCTCTCACAGAGACAAGCTGGGGTTTCCTTTCAACAAAAGTCAGATGAGTGCTAGGATTGGGGAGACTGAGGGACATCTGGCCCATAAGAAGTTCCACAATAAGTAAAGTATTAAAACTTACTAGGGCCTCTTCTAGCTAGTTGGCTCATCCCACTGTCCTGTTGTTGAAATGAAGACCAAAGACATTATTGGGGTTGAGAGCAGAACTCTTGGAGGTTGGGGCTAGATCGGCATATTCCATTGTTTGAGGAAAAGAGTGGGCACTGCAGCAAAGGATAGTGCTTTATCATGTAGTGTAAGTTGCACTGTTACTGTATTATATATTGTAATCTCTTCTGGATAGTTAATTTGATTATTTTTTCTATCAGTTATCTCTCAGATATTATTCAATATTTTTATTTGATATATGATGCGGAGTTTATGTTTTACTGCACATTGTTACTTTGATACCATTAATGCCACAGTTGCCTTCATTTGTCCTGTTAATGGTTTCATAACACAGAGAGAAGCAGGTTCTGGCCCAGATACTGGTTTCTAATGTGACTGCTGAAACTAGCTGGAGGGAAGGTATTTTGAGCAATAGGTTGGTTGGCTTTTTGGTTTATCGTTGATTTTTTTTTTTGGCAAGCAGAACTCTGGTGTATAAACTGGTTCTGTATCATGTTAAGTTGTTTTGTCTTTTTGGATGCCTCCCACTGATCTTCTGTCAATTTACCCATTAACAGATTTCCCCAGGTTATTGCGGATAGTCTATGGCTTATTGCATTGAAGTCAGCCTTACCTAAATCTAGAATATTAGTCGCTGTTTGATGTTTCTCTCTTTCAAGCACAACACTGAACTCTTGGCATGGAGGGTATGAAGGACCATGGGGCTGTGGGCAGAGGGGCATAGCTTGGCATGGAAGTTATGAGGAGCCATGGAGGGTGGGTTGATGTGGCATGAGTTGGCATTGATGGGGTATGGGTTGTGTGTGGGGGTGAGGGGGGTGTGAGGAGTGATGGCTGGAGGGCTATGCATTGATTTGCTGTCATTATTACAACTGGGAAAAAAGAAATCCCAGTGCACTGAAGCAGGTCTTTTAAACTGCCCGTCCTGGCACCCGGCAGCCCTTGTGGCTGCCTCTAAACTCTTTCCAGGGTGGCAGACTTCTGTTAGCACCCACCCCACCCCCTCCACCCCGGAATGAAAATCCCACGTTCGCTGGCACTTTCTCCCGTGGCGGGTGAGTGGAGCCGGAAAATTTCCCAACTCTCGCTATTGCCTCGAAGGTGGAAATCCAGCCCAATGACCTTCCCTTAGAAATGCAACTGATGGTCATTTTTAGTGCATTAGCAGTATAAAAATAATAGTGCAGGAAATTTTATTAGGGGTATCAGTTATTTCCACTCAATTTTCTCCATTAAAGCACATCTTCCAATTTACCTCGTACTTTTTGAGCCTTATTTTAAACAGCCTGACAGTGAGTACCAATAAAGTAGCAGATTTGAGTTGCTTGGAGCTGAGGAGAGTTGGGCACCATTTAAGGATGATGTATTCACCAGGTGTTATCTTCCCCACAGTATTTATTACCAATGTAGGTCACATGTTAACTTAAGTAGAGAACACTTCAGCAAAGGGACAATTGGGAATTTGAAATTGCTGCAGGAAGAACTCACATCACACCCTTCGGCCTACACTGCTCTCTCAGCAGCTGTGATCAGCACTCTCAGCTTCTGCAACAAAGGATCACCTCAGGAAGTCATGGGGGAATCACTGAAACATCAGCAAGGCAGCAGCACAGGGCATTCACCCATCAGGTCACCTTTTACAGGAGGGCAGAAAAATTCATCATTTTAGGTATTACAGCAAGGCAGCAGTGAGATAATGTCATGGAGTTTTCTGAGGTTGCTGGCGTCCCCAAGATTCAGGGTGCCATTGATGGCACCAACATGAGGGGACCAACAGAACACCCACTGAACCAGATCTCCCACTTTTTCAATTTCCAAATTGTTCTATGTAGGAAGTTGCCATGGTACCTTTATAATTCGGTTCTCCCTGGTCTCTTCAGGGAAGAGAACCAAATAGATCTGTGCAACAAAGCCTATCTCCGCCTGCATGGTGAAGGCCTGAATTTGAAAGTTCTGGCAGCAGCAGTTGTGTGGCACAATGTGTTACACACAACTACCAGGCTGGTGATTGAGAGTTTTGTCGAGATGTTGAAAATGCACATTCAAGTTGCACATTGCCTGTTCAAGTCAGGAGGGGAACCATGATAAGCCAGATCAGATGTTAAGAATAGTTAGTCTACAGAGTTTCACATGTGGGGAAGGGCTGGACTTTCCAATGGCAGACAATAAAGTCCTTGCTCAGTTGGAACCGAAACTATATGGAGGAGACTGATTCTCAGAAGAGTACCCAGTGACAGCTGCATAGGGCATCAGAACACAGATCATTGCTGAAGTCGTTTTATGTAATGTAATCCAAATTTGACACCACAGCCTGAGTTCCTCCTTTCTGACTTGCAAAGAAAGGGCTATTCACTCAAACACTACCCATCCTAACAAATAACAATGTACTCCCCCTCTTTGCCTCTACAGAATTGTAATCATCATCTAAGCGAATAAGTCAGTCCAAAATGACTGCACCCTTTCCTGTATAAGAATATAAGAACTAGGAGCAGGAGTAGGCAATTCAGCCCCTCAAGCCTGCCCTGCCATTCAATACGATCATGGCCGATCTCATTTTGGCCTCAACTCCCCATAACCTTTTGACCCATTACTAATTAAAAATCTGTCTATCTCCTCCTTAAATTGATTCAGCGTCTCGGCTTCCACTGTACTCTGAGGTAGTGAATTCCACAGATTCACGACCCTTTGAGAAAAGTAATTCCTCCTCATCTCTGATTTAAATCTACCACCCCTTAGCCTAAAACTATGACCTCTCCTTCTAGAATGCCCCAGAAGGGGAACCATCCACTCCACATCTACTTTGTCTATCCCCTTTAGCATCTTATATACCTCAATTAGATCTCCTCTCATCCTTCTAAACTCTAGCGAGTATAGGCCTAAACTGCTCAATCTCTCCTCATAAGACAAGCCCCGCATCTCTGGAATCAATCTAGTGAACCTCCTCTGAATCGCCTCCAGTGCAACTACATCCTTCCTCAAGTAAGGGGACCAAAACTGTGCACAGTGCTCCAGGTGCGGTCTCACCAATGCCTTGTATAGTTGCAACAACATTTCCCTATTTTTATACTCTATTCCTTTAGCAATAAATGCCAAAATTCCATTTGCCTTCCTTAGTACCTGCTGTACCTGCATACTAGCTTTCAGCGATTCATGCACAAGGACACCCAGATCCCTCTGCACTCAAACATTCTGAAGTTTCTCTCCATTTAAATAATAAGTCGCCTTTTTATTCTTCCAACCAAAATGGATAACCTCACACTTATCCACGTTAAACTCCATCTGCCAAATTTTGGCCCATTCATCTAACCTGTCCATATCCACTTGTAAATTTCTTATTTCTTCATTGCAACTTACTTTCCCACCTATTTTGGTGTCATCTGCAAATTTAGCTATAGTACTTTCTATCCCCGAATCCAATTTATGAATATAGATTGTAAATAGTTGGGGCCCAAGGACCAAAGCGTGTGGCACCCCACTTGTTACAGCTTGCCATCCAGAAAAAGACCCATTTATCCCAACTCTCTGCTTTCTGTTGGTTAGCCAATCCTCTATCCAAGCTAATATATTACCCCTAACTCCATGTGATCTTATCTTGTGTATTAATCTTTTGTGCGGTACCTTATCAAAGGCCTTCTGGAAGTCCAGCTATACTACATCTACAGGATCCCCATTATCCACTTTGCTTGTCACATCTTCAAAGAACTCTAGCAAATTAGTCAAACATGATTTACTCTTCATAAAACCATGCTGACTCTGATGGATTGCATTTTGACTTTCCAAATGCCCCATTACTACTTCCTTAATAATGGATTCCAACAATTTCCCGACAGACGTTAAACTAACTGGTCTATAGTTTCCTACTTTCTGCCTCCCCCCTTTTTGAATAAGGGCATTGTATTAGCATTTTTCCAATACACTGGAACCTTTCCAGAATCCAGGGAATTTTGGAATATTATAGCCAATGCATCCACTATCTCTGCTGCCACTTCCTTTAAGACCCTGGGATGTAGGCTATCAGGTCCTGGGGACTTGTCACCCTTTAATCCCAATAGTTTTCTCTAGTGATGGTGATTGTTCTAAGTTCCTCCTCTATATCCTCTGCACTACCTGTTACTATTGGGGTGGTACTAGTGTCCTCCACTGTGAAAACTGAGGCAAAATATTGATTAACATCTCTGCCATTTCTGCATTCCCCACTATTAACTCCCCAGTCTTGTCCTCCAAGGGACCAACATTCATTTTAGCTACTCTCTTTCCTTTTATATACTTGTAGAAGCTTTTACTATCAGTTTTTACATTTTGAGCTAGTTTCCTTTCATAATTTACCTTTGCTCTTTTTATAATTTTTTTAGTAACCCTTTGTTGATCTTTAAAAGTTTCCCAATCTTCCAGCCTGCCACTGACCGTTGCAATTTGGTATGACTCAGTTTTTGTTATCTTTAACTTCCTTGCTTAGCCATGGATGCTTTTTCCCCCACTTACCATCTTTCTTCCTCATTGGGATATATTTTACTTGGGAGGAATTGAATATCTCCTTAAATATCTGCCACTGTTCATCAACTGTCCTACCTTATAGTCTTCCTGCCCAGTCCACTAGGGCCAAATCTGCCCTCATACCTATGTAGTTACCTTTGTTTAACACCAGAACACTAGTGTGGGACTCAAGTTTCTTGCTCTCAAACTGAACTTGAAATTCTAGCATGCTATGATCACTCTTCCCTAGAGGATCCTTTACTATGAGATCATTAATTAATCCCATCTCATTACACAAAACCAAATCCAGAATAGCCTGCTCCCTGGTTGGTTCCACAACATATTGTTCCAAAATACAATCTCTAATACACTTGATGAACTCACCCTCAAGGCTACCCTTGCCAATTTGATTAGTCCAGTCTATATGCATATTAAAATCACCCATGATTATTTGTCATTCATGGAGATTATGATTGAAATCTCCATGAATAACAAAGCACCATTGCCATGTAGTCTATTATAATACAGTAATTGGAAAGTGTGCACAATCACCCTGCTCTTCCCTAACATCATGCTTCTCCTGTGTGCTCACATGTGCCTTTTGCCATCAATTCTACTGCCCCTTCTACCTGCCACCCAAGCCTCTGGATTAAAGAACATCGTTGTCATCTCAGGCACCTTATGGGACTGAAGTGATCCTTGCCTTGAGTTAAGTTGCACTTGGGAAGCTTGGGGTTGCCCACATCATTCCACTGGCACAGTATTCAAGAGGGAACAATCTGTATGTTGTCTTGAATGATGGCAGCATATTGCAGCAGCTACTCCTGGGTGGTATGATCCTCATCCCCCTCTTCACCACCACCATCAACATCAACCTCCTCCTCCTTTGCTGCTTGCTGTTGAGATGGATCTGGAAAGGAGGCTAGTAATTAAGATTGGGTGAGAATAACCCCTTGGGGATTAAGGAGGTGGAGGAGAAGAATTATGGCTTTACAGTTCTGCCATGGTGAAAGGTTCATGGTATTGAGAAGATACCGCCAAACACACACTCTTCCAGAAGCTTCCTTCATTTCCAGACGGCACTTGATAAAGTGCCACATCAAAGGTCATTGCAGAAAATAAAAGTTCATGGTGTAGGGAGTAACCTATTGGCATGGATGGAAGATTGGCTAGCTAACAGGAAGCAGAGAGTTGGCATAAATGGGTCTTTTTCTGGTTGGCAGGATGTGATGAGTGGTTCGCCATAGAGATCAGTGCTGGGGCCTCAATGTTTTATGATTTATATAAATGACTTGGATGAAGGGACCAATGGAATGGTTGCTAAATTCTTTGACGACACAAAGATAGGTAGGAAAGTAAATTGTGAAAAGAACACAAGGAGGCTACAAAGTGACATAGATAGGTTAAGCAAGTGGGCAAAGATCTGGCAAATGGAGTATAATGTGGGCAAATGTGAAATCGTTCATTTTGGCAGGAAGAATAAAACAGAAGCTTATTATCTAAATCATGAGAGATTGCAGAGCTCTGAGATTCAGGGGGATCTGGGTATCCTAGTGCATGAATCAAAAAAGTTAGTATGCAGGTACAGCTGGAAATTAGGAAAGCTAATAGAATGTTATCATTTATTGTGAGGGGAATTGAATACAAAAGTAGGGAGGTTATGCTTCAGTTTTCCAGGGCATTGGTGAGACCACATCTGTTCAGAGAAGGTTTACTAGACTAATACCAGGAATGGGCAGGTTGTCTTATGAGGAAAGGATGGACAGGTTAGGCTTGTATCCACTGGAATTTAGAAGAGTAAGAGGCGACTTAATTGAAACCTTTAAGATCCTGAGGGGTCTTGACAGGGTGAATGTGGAGAGGATGTTTCTTCTTGTGGAAGAATCTAGAACTAGGGGTCACTGTTTAAAAATAAGGGGTTGCTCATTTAAGACAGAGATGAGGAGAATTTTTTTCTCTCAGAGGGTTGTGAGTCTTTGGAACTCTCTTCCTCAAAAAGCGGTGGAAGCAGAGTCTTTGAATATTTTTAAGGCAGAGCTAGATAGATTCTTGATTATCAAGGGGGTGAAAGGTTATTGGACGTAGGCAGGAATGTGGGGTTAAAGTTACTTTCAGATCAGCCTTGATCTTATTGAATGGCAGAACAGGCTCGAGGGGCCGAGTGGCCTGCACCTTCTCCTAATTTGTATGTTCGTATTTAAGATCTGAATGTGCCCCCAAAGGCTCCGTAGATAAGGGTTGAGGTAAGGCTAGGGAAGCTATATCTGGTGCCTTGCCTGTGAAATTAATGACTCAGCCATTGCCTTTCTTTTCTGGTGAAATTCTGAACAAAAGAACAGGCTTGTAGCAAAATTGGGATATTCGAACCTTTCATTGAATAACTGCACGTTGGACAGCTCAATTTTTTTTGCCACTTAGACTAGTTAGGTGTCTATTTAGTTGCAATTTAAAGAATAATGATAAGTGAAGCTTCTTGAATGGATTTTGTTTCAGTATTGAATGTGGTATTGCACAAAATTGCACCAACTCTGCAAAACTACGACCATTTTTATTAAGGCATTTTTGAAACTACGGGAAATCTGCCCTGAGCTTTTATGACTGAACATCTTGTTTCAATAGATATTGTTGTGCTGCTTATCTGTGGCTCCGGAACCATAACTGGACCAAAGTCAGAGTTGGGGAAGGTAAATTTGGGGTGAGGTCCAGTTAGAACAGGTTCCCATCCCTTTTTCTCTCATCTTCATTTCCAGTGATTTGTGGTCAAGTCTGGGCTATATTTTCCTTTGCAGGTAGATGAGAGGAGAAGTGGTTAGCTTTGTTTCATATTAAAACTACTTTTTAATTAATAAAAAAAGAACAAACATAGGAAAATAGTTGAATGAATTAAACCCTGAGTATCATCTCAGCAGAGCGCAGTCAGAGCTGAGAGCATTCTTTGGCTGAGTTCCAAGTGAGCTTTTTTATCGACTTTAAGGAAGGATGTGCTAAATGAGAACATTAAAGAGGACACAGATTCCCCTTTTTATTTCCTTTTGAAGCTTAGTTCTAGATTATATTTTAAGCTGTTACCATCAGATCATGTGATGGAGATGGTGCTGAAGGTTTAAATAAGCTTAGCAGTATTCTCACAGAAACTGTTAATAAATGCAGGCCTAGATATTCAATGGTGCTCTGCTCATTTTTCAGTCTCAAAATCCGCACCTTAACATTCAATATGGCTGGAAGGTGCTTACTGCAGGTGGCATCCTTCGAGTATGTCATCTGCAATATTGGTAAAGTAGGAAAATGGCATCCAGGGCCCACACCTGAAATGGGCATTGGGTTCTTTACATATACAAATATGACAACTTGTGCATGTTTCAAGGTCTGTTTGAAAAATTGGACTTCCCTGAAATTTATATTCTACATGCAGCCTGATCAGTGGTCTGACAGCTCGATGGTCTGATACGAATGAGGCCCAAAGCCCAATATTGGGTGTGCCATGGGCTAGTGCAAAACAATTTCTAGGCCATGGTCTCTTTACATTGAGTTTAGGTGTGATGCTTTTATTTTCAGAAGAATGTAAAGATGATAGTAAATAAAATGACAAAGGGGAGGAGTGCTCATCCAGCTAATTGTCCTGGTGAACTGAACATTACTCATGTGCATCATTCCTGGACACTGCCTTTAATATTGTGATAGTCATCATACAGTTCATTGGCTTCCTGCAGGAACATTTGTTCTTTGACTCTCCTTGGCTTCAGCAAAGACTGCAGATTATATCGATGCCTTGGCTTCTTTCAATAGTTGCTTGCACAAAGGCATAACCCAGCCTCAATCTCTCGAGGAGAAATATGTCTTGTTTGCAGCCATATTCTAGGTTAAAAATGTGCACAAAAGCACCAACTTCTGGTGACACTGTCTCCCAGAAACACCTGAAAGATGTCCAACTCCACATTCGGGTGATTTTTCAGATTTCTGGGGCAGCTGCTGAAAACAAGTGTGAGGCCCCATCGTGTAACAATGGTATCACAATATCGTTGGAGGCCATTCGGCCTATTGAGTCTGCACTGGCTCTCTGAAAGAGCATTCCACCTAGTCCCACTCTCCTGCCTTATCCCCATAACCTTGCACATTCTCTCTTTTCAGGTAGCAATCCAATTCCCTTTTAAATACCTCAATTGAACCTGCCTCCACCACCCTTTCAGGAAGTTTGATCAAGACTCCAACCACCCACTGGGTGAAAAAAATTTTCCTCACATCATATTTACTCCTTTTGACAATTATTTTGAATCTGTGCCCCTTAGTTCTTTATGCTCTCTTGAGTGGTAACAGTTTCTCACTATTACCCTGCCCACACACTTAGGATCTTGAATACCTCTATCAAGTCTCCTTTCAGCCTTCTTTTCTCCAAGAAAAAGAGTCCCAATCTTTCCAATCTATCCTCATTGCTACAGTCCTTTATCCTTGAAATCATTTTTGTAAACCTCCTGTGTACCCTCTCCAATGCCTTCACATCCTTCCACAAGTATGGCACCCAGAACTGGATGCAGTACTCCAGATGAGGCCTAACTAGTGGCTTATATGAGTTCAACATGACTTCCTTACTCTTGCTTTCAATGCCCTATTAATAAAGCCTAAGATAATATATGCTTTATTAACTGCTCTCTCGACCTGCCCTGCCATCTTCAATGACCTATGTACATATACATTGAGGTCCCTCTGTTCCTGCACCTCCTTTAGAGGCTCTCCCTTTATTTTATACTGTTTCACCATATCTTTCCTGCCAAGACGAATCACCTCACACTTCTCTGCATTGAACATCAATTGTCAATTGTCTGCCCAATCCACCAACATGTCCAAGTCCTTTTGAAGTTCAAGATTATCCCCATCAGAGTTGACAACATTTCCAATCTTCGTATCATCTGCCAATTTTGAAATCATGCCCTGCGCACCACAGTCTAGGTCATTAATATATGTCAGGAAGAACAAGGGTCCCAAAACTGACCCCTGAGGATCTCCACTACAAACATTCCACCAATCTGAAAAACAAGCATATCACGACTGTTTGTTTCCTGTCACTCAGCCAATTTCTTATCCAAGTGCCTACTTTCCCTTTTATTCCATGACCTAGAATTTGGCTCACAAGGCTGTTGTGTGGCACTGTATCAAATGCCTTTTGAAAATCCATATATACCATATCAACGTTTCCTTTATCAACCTTCTCTATTACCACCTCAAAACTCCAGCAAGTTAGTTAAACATGATTTTCCCTTGATGAATCCATGCTGGCTTTCCTTAATTATCTTGCACTTGTCTAAGTGATTATTGATTTTATCCCGTACAATAGTTTCCAGAAGTTTCCCAACCACTGAGGTTAAACTGACTGGTCTGTAGTTGCCAGCTTTATCCTTGCATCCCTTTTTGAACAGGGATGTAACATTCTCAGTTCTCGAGTCCTCTGGCATCTCCCCTGTGTCTAAGGAAGACTGGAAGATTATCACTCGTGCCTCTGCAATTTCCACTCTCACTTCCCTCAGTACCCTTGGGCACATCTCATCCAGTCCTGGTACCTTAGCTATTTTAAGTAAAGATAGCCTTTCCAACACCTCCTTCCTCTCGATTGTACGTTTTTCTAGTGTACCAGTTACCTCCTCTCTCACCTCGGCCTGGGGAGCAAGTTCTTCCTTTGTAAAGACAGATGCAAAGTAGTTGTTTAACACCTCCGCTATTTCTCCACCTCCACATGCAAGTCTAATTTTCGATCCCTAATTGGCCCTACTCTTTCTTTTACCACCCTTTTATTATTTGCATGCTTACAGAAGACCCTGGGATTCCCTTTTATGTTAGCAGCCAGCCTCTTTTCATGCTCTTTCCTTGCTTTTCTTACCAGTTTCTTCACGTCTCCTCTGGTCCTTCTATATTCAGCCTGATTTTCCATTGTCTGTTCTACCTGACATCTGTTATATGCTCATTTATTCCTTTTTGTAAGTGCACTTCTCCCTTTTCATCTTTACCTCTATCTCTCTCGTCATCCAGGGCACTCTGGATTTATTTGTTCTATCTTTCCCCTTCAAGGGAATATACTTTGACATTGCCTGCAATACTTTATCTTTGAAGGTGGCCCATTGTTCAGCCACTGCCTTTTCTGCCAACATTCGATTCCAACTTACTTGACTCAGATGCATTGTCATCCCATTGAGGTTAGGTTTTCCCCAATTAATTATCCCTGCTCTGGATTGTTCTCTGCCCTTTTCCATTATTAACCTAAACCTTATGATACAATGGTCGCTGTCCCCAGTGATATTTGATCCACTTGGGCCAATTCATTCCCCAGAACCAGGTCCAAAAGTGCATGTCCTCTCATTGAACTGGAAACATACAGCTGCAGAAAATTATCTTGAACACATTCCAGGAACTCTCGCCCCTCTTGTCCTTTTGTACTATTCCTATTTGGATTATTGAAGTGCCCCATTATGATTGCTCTATAATTCTTGCACCTCTCTTTAATTTCTTTGCAAATTTGTTTCTCCACATCCCTTCCACTAGTTGGTGGTCTGTACACTACACCAATCAAAGTTATTGCACCTTTTCCAATTCTTACCTCTAGCCACAGAGATTCTGTCCTTGACCCTCGGCAACATCCTCTCTCTCCAGTACTATAATGCCATCTTTGATCAATATCACCACACCCCAACTGCCTTTTCTTCCTTTCCTCTTTCTCTTAAACACCTTGTAGCCAATTTAGAGATGGGGCCTAACAGAGGTGGTAAGCCCCCTTCCATAAATTCACACACGAGCAGAGTGGGGAGTTAAAAGAGTGCGAAAGAGAGTGAGACTGAGAGCGGAGACAGTTAAAAGAGCAGAAGAAGGGTTGAGATTGAAAGCAGAGCCAGGAGATAAAAGAGTGCAAGAAGGGTCGAGGCTGAGAGTGGAGCCGGGAGTTAAAAGAATGCGAGAAGGGGCAAGACTGAGAATGGAGTAGGAGAGTTAAAAGAGTGCAAGAAGGGGCAAGACTGAGATAAACACAGGAATATTTAATTGGGAAAGGTGCAATAACATTGAATGCTGTAGTTTATTGTATTAGTCCATAAACAAATTTAACACGCAGTCCTGCTCTTCTTTGAGCCAGGTCTCTGTTATAGCAATAATATCATAATTCCATTTGTCAACCTGTGCCTGCACTTCACCAATCTTACTAACCACACTCCGTGCATTCACATACATTAACATTACGTGCATGAGCCCTGATTTAGGCTATTTTTTACTTTCCCCCTTATTCTGACCCCATCTAATGATTTACCATTGCCTACTGTAATTCTATCAAACTCTCCAAGTATCCAACTACCTTGATACTACTCTCTGATATATCCTCATTATCAGTTGATACTTCACTACTTCCCACTGCCAGTTTTTCTCCTCTGCTCTCTGAATTTCCCCTCAGGTCCCCATCCCCCTGCCAATCTAGTTTAAACCCTCCCCAACAGCACTAGCAAACCTCCCACAATGCTAACAGGCTCCAGAACTACCCTCCAAGGTGTTCTTGGTGTTAGGCCATCTAGGCAAGGATCTCCAGATTGGTGTTCTGATGAGGCCATTAAGTGCACCTTAAGTGGCTACTTAAGGACCTGAATTAGTCCTTGGGTGGAAAGATTGCCTTGACCCTTCCCATCCTGGATTTAATTGGAGGAGTCAGGAACATAGTGAGATCTCCAGCCTGTGCCATCACGCCCGATCACATGGACCCCTGCCTTCGAACCCGCCTCCAGTTGGGGTGGGGAGGCATTAAATTCCATGTGTTAACCCTGTTTCTTTCTTCACAAATGCTGCCTGACATGCTGATTTCCAGCATTTTCTGTTTTCATGTCAGATTTCCAGTATCTGCAGTTATCTTGCATTTGTACACAGTCAGAGGATCATATTCCTTGCCATGATAGAACAAGACCTCCTTCTAAGAGGGACAGGTGGGCACACATTGCCAGTGGCCGTCAAGGTCACCACAGCCCTGAATTCCTGCACCTCCAGCTCCTTCCAGGATCTGCTGGTAACATCTGCAGGACTTCACGACCTGCTGCCCACAACTGTATCTCCCAGTTGATCGACTCCATGTTTGCCAAGGCTGCCACATATGCCTACCTTTCCATGGATTGGACCAGTCAGGCACAGATAGCTCTCACTTTTGCTGAGGGCCTGGATTTCCACAGGTGCAGGGAGTTACTGACTGGTCACGCATGGCAATCAAGGCATCTTCAGATTAGCCAGGTGTGAATAGCTATTGGAAGGGATTCCACTTCATCAATGTTCCGTTCGTATGTCTGCAAGGTTATTAAGCATGTCCTTGCAGGATATCCTGGAAGCTGCCGTGACCCCTTCATTCTATGACATTCAAACTGCCACAGGTTTTCAAACCTCCACACAAAGTGGCTCCTTGGAGACAAGCGCTGTCTTATGAAGAACTGTCTGAAGACAGCCGTGAGGAGCCCTACCACTGATGCAGAGGATAGGTACAAGAGCCATATGACAACAAAGACGATCATTAAGAAAGCCATTAGGTTGCTAAAGATACGATTCAGGTGCCTGGACAGATCCGGGGCATCTTGCAGTTTGTAGCACCAAGGATCTCCGGGATGGCAGTGGTCTGCTATGCTCTGCAGAAACTCACACTGCAGAGAGGAATGGAGCTGCTGGAAGAGGAAGGTGATAGTTGTTCTGCATTTTTGGAGGAGGAGGAGGAGGAGCCTAGTGTGTCCAAAGTGCCTGCAGCCACTACGTGGCTGGGAACCCACGATGGGCTCATGCAGGCATGTTTCAGATAGCCTGAGTGTGTGAAGCTGTATGTTACTCTAATGCTGAACCCTCTGTCTCCCTCCCAACAACTCAAATCAATCCTATTGTCAAAATTCCCTCCATCGTATTCACACCCTTTGGTTATCTTCCACTCTGGTTCAATGCAGAGAAGCGTGAGATGTTTCATTTTGGCAGGAAGAATATGGTGAGACAGTATAAAATAAAGGAAGAAACTCTAAAGGAGGTGCTGGAACAGAGGGTCCTCAGTGTATATGTACATAAGTCATTGAAGATGGTAAAGCATGCTGAGAGAGCAGTTAATAAAACATATAGTATCTTAGGATTTATTAATAGGGACATTGAGTACAGTAGTAAGGAGGTCATGTTGAACTTGCATAAGACAAAGTTAGGCCTCATCTGGAGTATTGTGTTCAGTTCTGGACGCCATACCTGAGGAAGGATGTGAAGGCATTGGAGAAAATTCAGAGGAGATTCACAAGAATTATTCCCAGGATGAAGAACTGTAGCTGTAAGGATAGATTGGAGAGGTTAGGACTGTTTTCCTTGGAGAAAAGAAAGCTGAGAGGAGACTTGATAGAGGTATTCAAGATCCTGAGGGGTATGGGCAGGGTAAATAGTGGGAAACTGTCCCCACTCAAGAGAACATCAAGAACTAGAGGGCACAGTTTCAAAATAATTGGCAAAAGGTGTAAATGAGAAATGAGGAAAAGTTTTTTCACCCAGAGGGTGGTTGGAGTCTGGAACAAACTTCCTGAAAGGGTGGTAGAGGCAGGTTCGAATGAGGTATTCAAAAGCGAGTTGGATTGCTAACTGAAAAGAAAGAATGTGTAAGTTTACGGGGATAAGGCAGGGGAGTGAGACTAGGTAGAATGATCTTTCAGAGAGCCAGTGCAGACTAGATGGGCCAAATGGCCTCCTTCAGCACTGTAAAGTTTCTGTGATTCTGCTCATACTATTCACTGTAGGCTAATGTCCGTTTGGAATTTGGGAGGCAACAATGGAGATGACAGGACAATGGAGACTTCAAATAAAGTGTTTATTCATTGAAATAATCACATATATCATAACATTGACACTATTCTCTTTTGCTACGTGGTGATATATTTGTGATTCTAGTAGAGCTGGAGGGAGACTGCTGGTTCTCCTGTTCTAACAGCTAAGTGGGAGCACCTTGAACGGAGTTCTCATTTCCATGTGTTCTTTCTCCGTTTTCCCTCTCATGGTACCCCTGCTTTTCCATGCTGGTTAGGAGCTGGTGAGCGTTCTCCTGTACTTCAGTGAGGCATTGAACAGCCAAGGACAGGCTTTCCTCCAACCTGTTTCACATGGAAGACGGAGGCCAGGGCTTTGTGAAGATCAGCTTGCATTCAATACATGCTGTGTCTGATTCTCCATGTAGGTAGCCACTGTTTCAATGGAGGTGGACATCAGTGCAAATGCCTAAGACACCATGGCACTCATGGTAGAGATGGACTTCTCCAATCTCTCTCCAAGGCTGCATTCTGCTTTTGGAAATGCTGACAGGAGCACACACATTACCTGTTGCTACTCTAGAAATGTCTTTATCACGGATGACTCCGTGGGAGAGCGTCTGTGTCCAGCTGAGCAGAGTTTGGAGTTTTCTGCGCACTCTGACAGGGGCTCTCCACTGCCTTTTCTGTCTCCAGCATCTGCCTCTGCTCACATGTGATGTGTCCCTCACCATGTGACAACCTAGTTATCTATATTGGAGACCCCACCAAGATCTGTGTTTCTACACTGGTGGAGAGTATGCATGAGTAACACGATAATGCTTTCTTGAAGCATGTGCCCTTCTCTGAGGTCACCTTGGCGTTGTCCAGACCCAGCTCCTATGTCACCCTTGAAGGCTCCATGGGAGATGAAAGACATGAATTCAAATTGACATAGGGAAGGGTTTCAAATTCAACATTGTACAGGTATTCACATTTCAGCTAGTGCTGACTGCAATTCAGCATGATTGTTATATGCCAGGTGGCAATGTGCTATCTAATTCTGTCAACAGGTATGTGGGAGACCCCATGTCTCCATTGTCAAAGCCTATCAACTCTGCCACCATGCCGATCTCCAAAGCCTCCTCCTCTGCAGAAACAGCAAAGAGTAACTATGATTTATGGGCCAGCACAGTTCTCTACCTCTCCCCGGAGTTGTGTGTTCTCATTTTCTGCAAGGAGAGAAAGTAGAGATAAATGGCATGTTTACAGAAGCTGGAAGGTTAAAATGGTGGAGGGCAAATGTGCAGGATGACGTGACATAACATTAAAGTAAGGGTGATTGTGAATGATGGTTGCTCAGATGTGGATGTGAGGAGGTGCTCCGAGAGGGAGGAAAGAGTGGAGCTGCAAGAGTTGTTGACCTGAGGAGTGCTGTATAGGAGAATGCTGGGGAAATTAGAGTGTGGGAGCTGGCACCTGAAAGTGGGACATCGTTCACTTTTCCGAACCTCGTGAGGTTATTTTACCTCTTGCGACACTGTCTTCAGGTCTTGTGGACCACACTGCTGATGCTTATTGATTCTTTGACTTCCAGTCATGCCTGCATGTTCTACAAGGCTAGCCTTTTCCTCCCATTCACTGGCAACAGCATTTCTTTGTGGACTTTCACAGCCTTCAGCATCATCTCCAAGAAAGAGTTAGGGAATCATGAGCCAGCCTTCCTATGTTTTGCTTCCACCTTTTTCCTTCCTGAAGCTACAGAACCAACGTGGGTTGCATCCATTTTGACCCTAGCCAGGGTCCCTTTAAATAAAAATCCTTCCACTGGCAGGTATATTGGTTGGTCATCGTGCCCACACTCTGTGATTGGTCAGGAAACCCAGAGTCAGGATGCCAATTGTCATGAAAGTATAATAATTCCCATAATATTATAGTGATTTATTGTAAAAGTAGGTTAATAGTGGTGTTTGGGTAGTTTCTCTGTGTGTGTGTGTGTGGGATTTAATTGAATTGGAGACAGCTGGCCTGGAGGCTTTGACTCATCAAAAGAAGCTAGGTTTGAAATGCTAAATACGTAAACATGGCTGAAGTTTTAGAATGTGAGTTGAGGAGAATTTGCATTTTTAGATAAACCAGACTCTTTGAATTTCAAAGGGATGGTAGGATGTTTACACCTAGCCAGAGAAGCAAGGCCAAGCAGCATGTTTATTTTTCCCAGAGGTTACTGACCATTTTAGCATCATGAAAAGATTTATATTATGAAGAAAGGTAAAGTTCCAAAGACATATGGGAACAATAGAATTTACATTAAAAGGGAGAAACATAAAGGAGGTTGAAGCTATGTGTCTGGGAAGGCATTGTAAAATCTACCAGAAGTGCAAGAAGCCTCCAGTATTTGTGCATTAAGCCTGATGTCTACAGAAACCGGAAGCTCGGAAAAGCCACTTTGAATTCTATTGTCCAGAGTATTGTGTTGACTTGCCTGGATCTGTTTAAAATCTATTTTCTTTTACTGTTGCCTCAACAGGTGTGTAACTGGAAGTCAGATTAATTAGGGGTTTTAGGAGTTATTATAGTAGTAATTTGTAGACCTATGTATGTGCTTGAAATCTTTTCTTTTGGTAATAAATGTTTAATTTAGTTTTCTAAAAAAACCTCTGAAGACTTGGTGGACTCATTACTTCTGAATTCAGGGCACGCATCTCAAAATAAACACAAATTGCAAAACCGCTGTGATCATGTGATCAAATTTCCCTCGTGGATTTGACACGCCTGGCACACATCATCTGCCGCGTCATAACACAATGCTGTGGCTGAGTTAACAGCCATGGTGGAGCCCGCTGCTGATACACTTGCGTTCCCAACCCGCTGCCAACGCCACCTCAACAACACCCCCCCCCCCCCCCCCCCCACCACCACCATCTACCCTTTCTCATCCTTCTCACTCACCTACACTCCCTCAAAGGCCAATACATCCTTCCTAAAGTGTGCTGCCTAGGACCACAACTAGAGTCTCCTGTCCTAATATCTCTTTAATATCTCTTTATGTGGCTCAGTATCAAATAGTGTTTGAAAAAGCTTCTAGAGCACATTAGGGTTAAATGTTAAAGGCACTATGCAAATGCAAGTTGCTTTATCATGTAGTAGTATTTGATCAACTTCACTTTCTCTTTGGAAACCTAGGAAAGACATAATAAAATAATAAAACACTTACCCTGCACACGTGTGGGCTGTCTTATTGGTTTTTGGCATTACCTTTCTTTCAGACTAATTCTATTTGCAGAAATTGACTTCCTGCAAACCTCAGGCCTACATCTTACAGTTCCTTGTTTTTGAACTTGATTGGCCAGGTGTCCCTTTGTCCCTTTGATGAGCTATGATGGTGACTTCCTTTCTGCTAGTGATTCATCAATAGGCCTGTCAATACTCCTTTTGGTGTGCAAATTTAAAGAGGACATCTCGGTGCTTTTCTAGAGAGGGTTTATCCTGGGCTAATGGGCCTGAGATAATTCAGCTTTATTGTATCAGTTGTGAATTCATCAAATTGGTCCATCTAGTTTCAATGCACACATTCAATGATTTGGAGACCTTGTTTTAGACCTATGTCATGTTTGTTTAAAGAATGAGCCTTAAACATAACTCAGTTCTTTCTGTGGAAAAATAAATCCCAAAATGTGATATCCATGGATATTTTATTATAATATATATATAATATAAAATTATAAATATATTCAGACCTAAACCACATCAAAAGCCATAAAGTAAAGATTATGTCTCTTCAAAAGTTCACCAATAGAAAATTGATGATTACTGTTTTGAGAAAAAGAGCACAATTTGTATGTTTTTTTTAAACTTATTGATGACTTATATGTATTTTGCTCATGTTTCTGTTCCAAGAATCATTTTAATTCTAAATAAACCTGGTCAGTAGTTTAGCCCTTATAAAGTTGATTGACAGGAGACCTATAGTAGGCATCCTACACGCTCTCAGTAAGCAATTTAACATGGTTGGGGTTACTTGTCAGCCCTGGGCTCCACTAAACCTAGTGTGGCAGAGAACAAAAGACACAGGTTTCAAATTATAAGACACACAGTCTGTCATCAAGCCATTTGCAGAGAAGAAAAGTCTTTGAGAAATCTCGAACCATAACGAATGGCATGTTTTGGTTCACGAAGGTTTGTAATGTATATCGGTTAGTGTGAAGTCATGCTTTGAACATAAAGGTTCCAAGTAGTTTTATTTCTCCCTTGCTGGTCAAAATGAGGAAAATGGGAGCTCGCCAAAATGAACCATCTGTAATTGATATTAGCTTTGGAGAACCAGCATGTTGGGGCTCTCTTGTTTTTTGTCTTTCTTTTCCATTCATTTTCTCCTGCACTGCCTTTTTGTCATTTTTAACCTCTCTTAGTTTCCTGCTCTGTCTCTTTGTTGAGGAAAGTAAAGTAATTTTTTATAGCTTCATCTTTGTTTCATTTTTTTAAACTAGAGGCTGCAGTTTCACTTTCAGATATCCACATTCCATGGTCTCCAACTTGGCTTTTATTGCAGTCTGTACTTTAAAATATGCTGCGTACATCAAGAATATGTCTTGCTTTGCAGTTCTGGAGATACACTGTTAGTCCTTATAAAATACAGACTGTAAGAAACTACTTTATTTTAAAAAATGAAAGCTCAGTCAAATAAGCATATCAGTATTATGCTTTATCTGATATTGTCATCTTTGTAATTTCTCCCATTTTGTGTTGTTTGCATTAATTATTGGGAAAGCTGATGGGCCCAATTATTTATTCAAAGAGGATAATGTACTACTCTAATTCAACACCCATGAGGCAAATTGCAATCTTTATTTGATAAGAATTGAATGCAAGGTGCAGGAACTTGCCACTGATTGCTGATAACATCTAAGGGTGGAATTTTCCATGCCCACTGGCATCGGGCGTGTTTGGCGGCGTGAGCAGGTAATATGGCAAGAAGGCCAAAAATTGGTTTCACAACATCGTGAAACCAGTTTGCAATCGTCTGCTCCGCCCGTCAATGGCGGGCTGCATTTCCTGCTGTCAGGTGTCGAGAACCTCACTGTAATACATCTGCATATTGTTATAAGCCCAGCCCGCCAGAATCATACCCCCACCGCCCCCCTCCCCCCATGCTGTATCATCTGCCCACATCATCGGGAAAACACGCTGGTTCAGGACATGTCTTGACATGACAAGTGTGACATGCAGAAGTGGGGACTTACCGTCAGGGCCTTGCTCACTTTTGAATATCCGAGGTGCAGAAGTTGCTGGAGCCTGACAGCAATGGGACCATGGAGGAACAAACGTCCATGGCATGTTGGGTGGATTCTCATGGACATGGCTTCGCCGCAAAGCGGCTCACGGAAGGTGGAAAGTCACCATTGAAGGTCTGTCACAATGAATGATTGTTGAGGGGGTGGAGAGGAAGGTCCAGCTGGGTTTGGGAGAGGAAGATGTACCGGGGGGGTGGGAGAGGAAGGTCTAGGATCGACTGGGAGAGGGAGGTGTATTGGTGGGGGGGTGGCGGGGGGAGGGGTGGTGCAGTGAAGTTGGGAGGAGGGAAACAAAGGTGTTGGGGGGTGAGGTTGGGGGAGGAATGAAGGTGTCAGTGGGGTAAAGTTGGGAGGGGGGAGCAAATGTGTCAGGGGGTGGGTGATGCTGGGAGGGGGCAGAGAGTATGGGTGGGGGAAGAGGGGTAACAGGGGAGAAGACTGCAACTGGGGAGATAGGTGTAAGGGGGAAGGAAGGTGTAAGGGAAGGAGTTCGGAGAGGGAAAGGAGTCAGGGGGAGGAAGGAGTCCGGGGGAGGAGGAAGGAGTCCTTGGGGAGCAAGGAGTCAGGAGAGGGGAAGGAGTCCAGGAGGAGGAAGGAGTCCAGGAGGAGGAAGGAGTCTCAGGGGAGGAAGGAGTCCAGGAGGAGGAAGGAGTCAATAGAGGGGAAGGAGTCTCGGGGGAGGAAGGAGTCAGGAGGGGGGAAGGAGTCTCGGGGGAGGAAGGAGTCTTGGGGCAGGAAGGAGTCAGGAGGGGGAAGGAGTTTGGGGGGAGGAAGGAGTCCGGGGTTGGGGGGAGACTGGGGGTTTGGAAGGAGGCTGGAGAGGGGAAGGAGTCCAGGGAGAGGAAGGAGTGTAGGGGTGGAAGGAGTTCCAAGACAGGAAAGACCTTTTTCCCCTAGATGAGGAGGCAATTACCAGGGGGCATAGATTTAAGGTGATTGGTAGAAGGATTAGAGGGGGCATGATGAAAACCTTTTCACCCAGAGGGTTTTGGGCATCTGGAATTCACGGCCTAAATTGGTGGTTGAGGCTGAAACACTCAACTCATTTAAAAGCTGCCTGGGCCTGCACCTGAAGTACTGTAACCTGCAAGACTACAGACCAGGTGCTGGAAAGTAAAATTCAAAATGAGTGGCTAGCTTCTTTTTTCTCTTTTTATGGGTGGTGCAGACACGATGGGCTGAGTGGCCTCTTTCTGCGCTGTAACTTTTCTATGGTTCGATATAAATAATAAGAGCATAGTAAGACGCGGGGTGGTGAGATTAAGGACCAAAAGGGGTATGGAGGAAGAGGGCATGCTGAGGTATTACCAAAGGAGATGTCACCAAAGTGATAGTGAGAGATGAGGTAGTTGAGACACTGAATGGTTAAAATTTGATAAAGAGGAGGTATTAGAAAGGCTGGCTGAACTTAAAGTTGATAAGTCACCAGGACCAGATGGAATGCATTTGAGGATGCTGAGGAAATTGTGGAGGCATTGGTCATAATCTTCCAATTTTCCTTAGATTCAAGAGTGGTTCCATAGGGCTGGAGAATTACATATGTTACACCCTTGTTCACGAAAGGGTGTAAGCATAAACTAAGCAAATATAGGTCAGTTGGTTTAACAAAATAAACAGTCACTTGGACAAAGTGTGGATTATTTATAGAAAGCCAGCATGCTTTTTTAAAAAAAATAAATCGTGTTTAACTAACCTGATTGAGTTTTTAGATGAGGTAACAGAGAAAGTTGATGTGGTGTACATGGACTTCCAAAAGGAAGTGCCACATAAAAGGTTTGCCAGCAAAGTTGAAGCACATGGAATAAAAGGGACAATGGTACAATAAACACAGAATAATGGTGGACATTTTATTTTGGCTTGAGATAAGTGTGTAGTGGGGTTCCCTGGTGGTCAGTACTAGGACCGCTACTTTTCTTGATATATATTAATGACCTAAACTTAAACATACAGAATAAAATTTCAAAATCTGCAGATGACTCAAAACTCAGAAATATTGTGAATTCTGAGTAGGAAAGTGATAAACTTCAAGAGGACAGGCTATTGGAATGGGTGTACATATGGAAGATAAAGTTTAATGCAGAGAAGTGTGAAATGAAACATTTTGGTAGGAATAAGTGGAGGCAATACAAAATAAAGGGTGCAATTCTAAAGGGAGTGCAGGAGCTGAGAGACTTGTGGGTATATGTACTCAAATCATTGAAGGTGACCTGGCAGGTTGAGAAAGTGGTTAAAAAAGCATATGAATTTGGAGCAGGAGTAGGCCATTCAGTCCCTTATCCATTTGATAAGATCCTGGCTGATCTGATTGTACTAACCACTGTCCTATCCACCCAGTATACCCTTTGACTTCCTTAACTCAACTTTAAAAATATTCAGTGAACCTGCCTCCACCTCTCTCTGGGGAAGAGAATTCCACAGATTCATGACCCTCTGAGAGAAAAAAAATCTCATCTCTGTCATAAATGGGAGACTCCTTATTTTCAATCTATGTCCTCTCATTCTAGTCTCTCCTATAAGGGGAAAATCCTTTCAGCACCAACCTTGTCAAGTCCCCTCAGAATTTCATACGTTTCAATAAGATCGCCATTCATTCTTATAAGTGCCAATGGATAAATGCCAATCTGCCTTTCCTCATAAGACAACCCTTTCATCCCAGGAATCAGCTGAGTTAACCTCCTCTGCACTGCTTCTAATGCAATTATATTGTTTCTTAAATAAGGAGCCCATAGCTGCACAGTACTCCAGATGTGGTCTCACTAACATCCTGTGCAACTCACGGTATCACAGTATCTTTGCAGTGTGGTAGGAGACCATTTGGCCCATCGAGTCTGCACTGGCTCTCTGAAAGAGCATTCCACTCCCCTGCCTTATCCCCGTAACCTTGCACATTCTCTCTTTTCAGGTAGCAATCCAAATCCCTTTTGAATAACTCAATTGAGCTTGCCTCCACCACCCTTTTAGGAAGTTTGTTCAGATTCCAACCACCCTCTGGATGAAAAACGTTTTCCTCACATGACATTTACTCCTCTGACTGTAGCAAAACTTCCCTACTTTTATATTCCATTCCCTTTGCAATAAATGGCAATTGCTTATGTGAACCTGTATATTATAAATATAGACATAGGGTACATAAGCAAGGAAGTTATGATGAATCTTTATTAAACACTGTTTTGGCCTCAATTGTGTCCAATTTTGGGCATTCTACTTTGGGAAGGATGTGAAGAGGGTAGGAAAAGATTTACAAAAATGATTTGAGAGATGAAGGATTTCAGTTACACGGAAGGATTGGAGAAGTTGGGGTTGTTCTTCTTAAAGAGAAGGTTAAGGGGAGATTTGATCAAGTTTACACAATCATGTAGGGTTTGGATAGAGCAAATTGAGAAAAAATATTTTCGCTCGCGGTAGTCGAGAGCCAGTGGATGCTGGTTTAGGTGACTGACAAAAGAACCAATGGTGGCATGAGGTAAAACCTTTTCCGTGCAGCCAGTAGTTAAGTTGTGGTTAGGCTACGAATGCAACGCCTGAGGGTGTGGTGGAAGGAGGTTCAGTTGTGGCTTTTGAAAGGAATTGGATAAGCATCTGAAGGGAGACATTTATAGGGCTAGAGGGAAAGGGCAGGGGAGTGGGACTAGCTGAATTACTCTTGCAGAGAACCAGCATGGACATGACAGGCCAAATGGCCTCCTTCTGCGCTGTAACCATTCTATGATTTTAAATTTAGAAGTATCAGCATTATTACCCACCACTTATAGTCGGCAACACATCTGCTATAAGTGTTGGGGGCTATAGCAGAAGACTTGATTGGTAGAGGGCTGGACAATCCAGACCAAGTGCTCGGGATACTCTGTTGCCTCGCAGTTACAAGGATAAGAGACATTTTTGAAAGAATAGAAAAGGTTATGGAAGAATAAGGAGACTAGACAGTTAACAGCTCATGTTGGAGCCAACAATTTAGGACAATAAAGGCCTAAAGTTCCACAAAATGAATTTCCACAAAAGCAGCACATCAAGGGTGGTAATCTCTGGATTAGTCATCCATTTAACTGAGCAGAGCTAACCCAGATAATTATAGCCAGTGTATTCCTCATCTATGCAGGAAAAATTTTGGAAATCTTAATTAAAGATGAAAGCACTGAACATCTGATGGAAGAGAAAATAAACGGAATTGAAATGTTTAAAATAAAATTGAATATTGAGCTCGGGGGATTGAACCTCATGTATGACTTGTGATGATGCTTCTGGCAGTTATTCTCTGTTAGCTCTGCCCTTTGTGCCAGCCAGCTTTCTTGGATATCTTCCTGGTGCCTAGTGGATAGAAGATGTCCCTCTTCCTGCCAACCTTCTCCACCAAAGCCTTCAATGCAAAGTCAAAAAACTTGGGAGATCCTTAAAGCCTCTGATGTGCCTGCCATTGTGGAGAATCTTCATGGTCGGTTGTCTGCAGGTAAAGGGCACCTTCACTTTGAATAACATCAGCAGTGCGTGAAATGGATGCCCCACATAGGTGATCTGCCAATGAAGAGCATGAGTAGTGCTGGAAGCCTTCCTACTCTTTTCGAATGAAGGAGGGGGCCAAATTTGAGGGCTTCTTTGTGACCACCTGATCGAGTGGATACTCCGAGGATAACACCCCTTCTGCACACAAAATTGCACCTAAAGCTGTCGTTGCGCTGCAATGCTGACAGTTCCTGCCACACAGCCTTTGAGTTGACTGGTACGTCTTTGGTGGTGGTACACATGGGGCAGAATATTATGTCCGTTGGGCGGGTGCGCGCCTGACCCAAACGAGCGTAAAATGATGCGCGATGATGTCAGGTGAGCCTCCCGACCTCATCGTGCACTCCTACAATATTTCAGCCAGTGGGCACACTCGGGAGTCAGCAGCACACCCGCCGACAATTAACAAGCCTATTAAGGCCATTAAAGCAATAACTTAAATAGGAACTCCCTTCCTAACAGCACTGTGGGTGTACCTACATCACATGGACTGCAGCAGTCAAGAAGACAGCTCATCACCACCTTCTCAAGGGCAACTAGGAATGGGCAATAAATGCTAGCCCAGCCAGCAAAGCCCACATCCCGTGAATGAATTTTTAAAAATAATTAAATGAAATTTTTCACTGCCAGTCCAACCTTATTGTTGGCAGGCAGGCGAAAAGGCCAAGCGGTCTTTGCATTTTTTTTTAGGAAACCTCATCCACAAGCGGGATGAGGTTTCCAACAGCAAATAAAAATAAAATAAAAATTTTAAATTTCATACATAACAGAGTCACATGAGGGGTCATGTTTTTAACATTGCTTAAGTTTTTAATTTTTGAGTTTATAAATCTTCAGCTCCCTGAGGCAGCTCCTTGCCTCAGGGAGTTTTCATTGCGCGCACCCGTGTGCGTGCGTGAACATCCGCGCTCGCCCTCCTCCCGCACCCACCCCGACAGCGCTGAGCACTGCGGCATGCCTTTCACACCGGCTAGCCATTAATTGGCCAGCCAGCATGAAATCCATGTCAGGGCCCGATCGCAGGCAGCATTTGGCTTCTCGGCCGCTCCTGGGCCCGGCCTGACAAGGGCAAAATTCCGCCCATGGTGAACCAAGCACAGTGAGCTATAGACTGGATTTGTAATTGCCCTGGGGGTGAGAGCAGACTTGTGCACAATCTGAAAATTGCGTTCCCAAAAGGCAACCACCGGCTCCATCACCTCCAGAACGTGATGCGATTTTCAATGGGAGGGAGAGAGGTAGGGGTATCTGGAACATGCCACTCCTCCAGCTAAGTGCCTGTTAAGCTAATTAAAAGGCCTCCCTGGGCCAGCTCAGTGGCTGGCAAAGGGAACAGCCTACTCTGACATTATGCTGAGTCGTGCAGGGGCCTCAGCAGGAATCAAGAGGAGGCCAGAGAAGCACAGAGAGGGGTGGCAAGGAGAAGAAGGCACTACCCAAGTCACCAGGTGTGCTGCCCACAATACCTCACATAGGTGAGCTGCCAATGAAGAGCATGAGTAGTGCTGGCAATCTGTCTTCTCTTTTTGAATGAATGAGGGGGCTAAATTTGAGGGTTTCTTTGTGACCACCTGATCAAGTGCACACTCCGAGCGTAGCACCCAGTCTGCACCCAAAATCACAAAAATCTGCAAATGATGGATTACCAGTGCTCTAGGAGACTGCGCCTATCCACCCAGATGGTCTCGGACATTTGCCCTGCGGTCCTCAATGAGCTGAGGCCTCATGGCCTCTGACCTGCAGCCATTAAGATGACCATTGCCGTAAACTTTTATGCATCTGGATTGTTCCAGGGATCATCTGCAGAGCTGAGTGGCATTTTGCAGTCAGCAGTTTATCATACCATCTGGCAGGTCACCAATACCCTATTCTGGAGAGCAGGGGAATACACTCTGAGACAGCTGCACCAGTGCAACTGCAGAGAGCATTGGGATTTGCCACCATTGATGGATTCCCCCGGTCCACGTTCATCGATTGCACCACATAGCCATCAAGGCACCAACAGACCAGCCAGCCAGGTTCCTGAACAGCAAAGGCTTCCACCCACTGAATTTCCAGCTAGTCTGTAACCTGAGGATACACACCTTGCAGCTCTATGCTCAGTTTGAACGTCTTGGGCGAGTTCCAGGTGCTGCACCTCTTCAGGTCAACATCCAGACTCCATGGTTAGCTGCTGCGGGATAAGTTATCCCCTGAAGAGGTGGCTTCTGGTGCCTGCCTGGTACCCAGACATGTAGGCAAAAAGGCTCTATAACCAGAGCCATCTCCTAACACATACCTGCATTGAGCAAAGCATTAGCATCCAGTGTCTTGACTGATCGAGTGGTGCCCTCCAGTGTGAACCAGCCAGAGCGTCCCATTTGGTGGTCATCTGCATGCTCCATGCAACATGTTTATACAAAGAGGACTGGAGCTAGATGAGAGGAGGGCCTGATACACAGGTCTTCCTCGGAGGGGATAAGGAGGAGGAAGAGGAGGATGAAGGGGTGCTGGAGAAGAGCCCGGCACCCACGCATTGGAGGGATGATGCCTCTGCTGACCTAAGCCTAATGGAGATTGGCAGGCTGGCATGGCTGCAAGGGCATGTGCTGATTGAACAATACTTCAGCTGAGGGGCTCCCAGTCCTATAGCAGATGATGGCAAAACTAACCATTAGAGAGATAAATTATCCAGCAAGCATACATATCTGAATAATTCCTTTGCCACTCAAAATACTTGACACTCGGGTCTCTACCACCACCATTGCCCCACATCACAGTCTTGGCACACCCTACAAGGTCATGCCCAGCACTTTGGCACCCACCCCCACCTTTCCCCACAGCCTTCTTTTCAGTCCCCAACACAATCTATTAACGTACAGAAGACTGATCAATATCATCAAATAATATTATTGTAACAATAGAAGTCGCGAGAAAAGGAATAGAAATAACTTCACCAGGTGAACTATCGAGTACAGCTAACTGTGTGGCACCTTGCGGTCATGGGCACCCGCTGTGGCTGAAGATAAGGCAGATTTAGCTTGTTCTATTGTACCTGCAACCAGCTGAGATGCCCATGAATTCCACCCTTGTCTTGGCGGTGCCCTTGGGAGTTTCTCCACAGGCTGCTGTGCCTGCACCATTGCAGGGGCAGCCTCTGTCATGGGGCCTAGCGGCAGGGATGGTTTCAGTTGGAGGGGCCGAGGAGACAAGAGATGATGCCAGTACCCCCTGAGGGGTGGCCCCTCATCAGCCTCTTCAGATACTCAGCCTTTTCACGGGGGCTTTCAAAGCTGGGCAAGGCCTCCGGCTGCGAAGCACCGAGCATCCATTTCATGCATCTCTGTGCCATCAGCAACACTGAGCAGTTAGTGCTACCGAGAGTTGAATTCTTCCCGTGTATGTCAGCACACTGCTCCAGTACCCACTCAGAGTGGTGCTGCATTTGGCTCTCCATGGCCAATCTCTCAATGGAGGCACTCAAACACTCAAATCCCTCAGCCATGACTGCGCTCATGTGCTACGTGGACTTCTTCATGAACTGCCCGTGGCTTTGCAATGTCTCAGGGATCTGCAACAATGGGGATCTCAACTGCCTCTGATGATCGAGAATGATCCTCCTTGTGTATGACACCCAAGGTCCAGGATCTTCGCCCTGCACAGCATGACTGAGGCTGTCCTCTGTCCTCTGATGGGGGCTACACACAGCTGCCTCTGCGTCGCTGTCCCCTCCTGTTCTGGTAATGTGATGCTCACCCAGTGCTCCCTGCCCTCATCTATATTGTGGCCCCACCGAGCTAGTGGTTGGGGCGAGGGTAGGATCTGACACTGTGGCAAGGTTTGCGGTGCCTCCCTTTGTGCAACCCAGGCTTGGACAATTCAGCAGGTGGGTCAGCATGACCAACTGCATATGTGACAGTGGTCAACGAAACACAGCATGGATTGGGCAGGAATTTCTTCCATCTCCTTCACCTGAGGATAGAGCAAGCAAATGACCCTGCTCTTCTCAGCTTCTAGTTTCACCATTGCTGATGGCCAGCTCTGATAGTACCACAGCAACATTCGGCACCGCCTCCTCCCTGGCCGTGAGCTGGTGTAGGTCCAGCACACCACCTCCTGTGCACGCTATCTCCTTGGTGTTATGAGCGCAGGATGCATGGATAGGCTGCACCACCCCAACTCCCACAGCTTGACATTGGCATGAGTTATTGCAGTCCTCAGTGATACCTACTTCTCTATTGCACCCCAAATATAAGGGTGATTGGCATTTCAATGCTGCAAATGGGCTCAGTCTTAGGGAACACTTTGAGCACACCATCTGCTCAGCTCATGTGCATGCTGTTCTGTACAGACCCTGTCACTCACCTTCCCAGTTCTTGCGAGGTCACTTTGGCACTAGACCCACGTCTTCCTGGTATGCCGGAACTGTTCACTCTGTCACTCCAGCCATGCACTTTTGGTCTCCTGGGGGTGTCCAGGTTGGGGTGGGGGGCTTCGGCTGGAATCCAGGAACAAAACCTGCCACCCCTCGGCCAAAGCCTCAGTGAAGGCCTCCAGGGAGGCATCTGTAAATCTCGGGACCACTCATGCCCACCTGCCCCTTCCAGCACCAGCACGATCCAGAAGAACAGATAAATAGTCCATCGACAACTTTAAACCACATCGATGCTGAAAACAGCAGGACCACCATGTGAAAGAAGCAGGATTGCCAAATGCAGCCTGAAGCCACCAAATCACCAAACTTCAAGAGTCATATATCCCTTTAATTTTACTGGACTTTAAATTACTTAATGTACCCTCCCCACTTTGTTGTGATTGTGTGTGTGTGTTGGGGGGGGGTGGGGGTGAGGGGGTGTGTGTAAGTCAGAGCATTTTAAAAATTATTTTACTTACACCAGGTTATGTATGATAAAAATTATCCTCTTTTCCTTTCAAAAACTCAAGAAAACCTGTCTGATCATGTATTTTATGGTCACAGCACTTAGACATTTAAACACTCCCTTAATTGGCAAGCATATCCTTTTTAAAAAAAACCTGGTGAGGTCAGATGAGGAGAGGGAAAAGAGGGGAGCCCTTTGACCCCTCCTCACCTGATTGTAACAACAGATAGAAATTAATAGGTTTGATTTAATAGCCGTTACGGAGACATGGTTGAAAAATGATTGAGGTTGAGAACTAAATATTCCAGGATACTTAGAAAGAGATTGGCAAAATGGAAAAAGAAGAGAGGTGGCCCTGTTTAGAAAGGATGGGATTAAGATAATAGAGAAAAGAACCTTAGCTCAGAAAATCGTGAAGCAGAGTCAGTTTGGGTGGAGCTAAGAAACAACAAATGGCAGAAAGCATCGGTTGGAGTTGCTTCTTGGCCTCCAAACATTAGTTGTGTGTAGGGCAGAGTATAAATCAGGCAATTAGAGGTTCATGTAATAAGGGTGATATAGCAGTCATGGGAGATTTTAATCTTCATATAGTTATTGCAATAACTGTGTGGAATTTAAACAAGATAGTTTTCTAAATCAGTGAGTCGAGGAATCAACTAGGGAACAAGCTATTTTGAATGGGCCTCAGGGAAAACGTAAAATGTTATATTGAGTTTAAAGTGATTTTGCTAAGTCCAAAACTGGGATCTTAAATCTAATCAAAGCAAACTACCTTAAAAGATGTGGCAAGCCATGACTAACATTTCAAGAATTAATACATAAAGTTGTTTGGTAGTACAGAACTTAAGTTTTGCTGAAAAAAGAGACAATTAGGCATTGGTGAGGTTACATCTAGAGTCCTGTGTGCAGGTTTGGTCTCCTTACCTAAGGAAGCATATTCCTGCCCTAGAGAGAGTGCAACGTTTTGGTTCCTGGGACGAGGCGATTGTCCTATGGAGGGAGTGAGTAGACTAGACCTATATTCCCTGGAGTTTACGACAGGCGATCTAATTGAAACATATGTAGCTTTTTATGGGCCTGACAGGGTTACTGCTGAAAAAATATTTCCTCTGGCTGGCAAATCTAGAACACGGAGCCACAGCCTCAAAATAAGGGCGGGCCATTTACGACTGAGATAAGGAGAAATTTCTTCTGTCAAATGGTTGTGAATCTTCAGAATTCTTTACCCCAGAGAGCTGTGTATGCTCAGTCTTTGAGTATATTCAAGACAGAAGTTGATAGATGTTTGGTGCTAGGGGGATTAAAGGATATGCAGATAGTGTGGGAATGGGAGTTGAGGTAGAAAATCAGTCATGATCTTGTTGAATGGTGGAGCAGCCTCGGAGGGCCAAATGGCGTACTCCTGTTTCTGATGTTCATAAGGATTTTGTTGAGAAGCTGCACAACAATGACTGTAAGTAAAAGGTTTCTAGATTACCTGCTGGCTCCAGTGCTTGATCCCTGAAGTACTAATGACAGTCTGTTAGGTTGAATTCCAAACCTCAATTACTTGTTTCTTAATTGTAGTCAGTTTTCAGTCAACACATTACGCAAGTGCCTGATAAAGTAATTTGTTTCACTCAAGTTAAGGAAATGGACAAAGGATGTGAACTGATATTGGGGGAAGGTTTTGCTTTGGCACAATAATATGTTGGCTATTATATCACATATTTCATCACAAAGCATGCTCCATTATCTGTTCCAATGGGTTTCTTCATCTTCTGATAGTACTGGTGTTTTTGGAGCTAGCGTTTGTACTTGGTTTCAGTGATCTTAAAAAGGGTAAATGCTAATGCTAAGGGAGGAGGGCCTGGTGATAGGTATCGATGCGGTTGTTAGTTGGCCCAAAAAAGTCACTCTCCCACCTGAACTATCCTTGAGTAACAACAGTAGACAGAGCCAAAAATTAAAGGGTAAATTCACCATTCCTGCATTTCTACAATGTGGAGCCCTCTCAAAGCAAGCATGGGTCAGAAAAGCTGTAACCCTATCACCAACGTGTGCTCTTTTCAAGCTTCACTAAGAATACATGGCCCATTAACTTATATGGAGGACCCATGAGTGCCACAAAATCCCTCGTTAATTACGTTAACCTGCCTCTATGGAAAGAACCAGTCTTCCTAACTTTTATTAAAACTAACGTATATAATGCAGGTGTGTTCAGTGTGTTTTATTCCAATGCTTCCCCTTTAGTGAAAGTACATAATGTGTACCTTCTACTTCCTACCCATAAGCTCCTGCTAAATGTATTCTCAGTGGGAAGAGGAAGAGAGGTGGATAGATGCTGGGTGTCAATGGGTATAACTTTGACTATGTGTAAAATGAGTGATAGAGAAACAGTGGCTCGGTTTACATTTCTCTCAATTTTCATTTCCAGTGACTTTAGATCTGCAAATGGTTAAACATCATTAACTGAATCAGGATTCCTGCTGTAGGGTGACTGGTCAGGGGTTCGACCTCCAACAAATGCATCCTTCTTTTTATAGTTCAGCACATGAATGATGTGTGCCTTTTCAGAAATGGGCCTTTGGTGATTATATTCCCTATTCCTGATGTGTTTCCCAAAAGCATAACTTTTCACCGATTGGTTTAGAGCTGTTTCATCTTTTTCCTAAGCAATCATAGTGATTGCACTAGAGGAGGTAGTATTGTCACCGGACTGGTAAGCTAGAGACCCAGGTTCAATACCCACCATGGCAGATGGTGGAATGTGAGTTCAATTTAAAAAAACTGTAATTAAAAGTCTAATGATGACCATGAAACCATTATTGATTGTTGTAAAAACCCATCTGTTTCATTAATGCCCCTTAGGGAAGGAAATCTGCCATCCTTACCTGGTCCAGACCCACAGCAATGTGGTTGGCACTTAAATGCCCCCCGAACAAGGGTAATTAGGAATGGGTAATATTTGCCAGCTTAGCCATCAACACTCTCATCCCATAATAACCTTGAATAATTTTTAAAAACTAGAAGAGGCATTTTATCCTGGGCTATTGATGAATCATCTACATCACTTCTACCTTTCCAGATGTTTTGCAAGGTTATTATCAGGAAAGCTGGTTTTATATAGACGCGTCAAATGGGCTTGAAACTCAATCTTCCATTCAAATTTATATAATGCAGGTACAATAGGATAAGGAGTATTATAATTTTTTTGTGAAAATCCTATCTATAAAATGATGTCATCCATATCAAGTTAACTTGCAAATTATGTATTGGATATCTGAACAGGGTCAGTGACAATAGGAATCGTGATTAAGCTTACCAGAAGTACCCCATCTCAGTATATGGAATATGAGGTACATCATCAGGGTCATTTTGTTTGTGGGTGGGGTGTTGGCGGGAGGGGTGGGGGAGATGGGGGGATGGCGAGGTGAGCACAGGAGGGGAAAGGAGAGGAGGCCACATTATGAGCCTTGCACTTTGTTTCTCTATTTTGATTGCTGGAAATCCTGAATCTAACCAATTGTCTAGGCTGATAAGCTTATTTCTATTGTCTTCCCTATCCATCCTTTGTTGATGTTTTGTTCCCATCAGATGATCTCTTTTTCCACTTTCCTTCTCGTGGCACCGAATCATGCTGGAGTACAATTCCAGGAGTGCACTGAAGTTTTCCTAGGTCCTCATCCTTCATGGGTGAATCTAGAGGGTGAGTGGCACCAGGTTATTCAACCAGGACATAAAGCGGAGCTGTAATTGATTCCATCATCAAATCATTCCACAGTTTAGGAAAGGCGACAGAGGAAAACCAGGGAATTACAGACCAGTTAGCCTAGTACCTGTTGTTAGGAAATTACTAGAGCCTATAATTAAGGAAGGAGTGACTGAACACTTTGAAAATTATCAGGTGATCATAGAGAGCCAGGATAGAACCTGACTGTATTTTTGCAGCTAGTGATTAAAACAGTGAACAGGGGTATGTCTATGTATGTTGTTTATATGGACTTCCAGTAGGCAGTTGATAAAGCCACTCATAAAAGACAGTTGGCTAAAGTTGAAATTTAATGGCCACAGCAGTGGGCCTGTCAACTGGCTGGAGAGTTGGTGGCCACTCTGCCGTGGCCATTTCTGCCCTGCCCCCAAACCAATTTAATGCCAGTCAGGCACTTAATTGGTTAGCAATGGGGACCTTGGAGTCTTCAGACTGGATGTCCCAGCCCCGAGAGCTGCTGGCCAAGCAGAGGCCAAGTAGAGGTCTCTAGTTCAGGCAGTGTAACCGGGAACGTTGGTTTCTAGGAGCAGGATCATCGCTGGAGGTCTACAGTAAAGGTAGGTGAGGTGGGATCGCAAGGACCAGTCTGAGAGGCCCCGGTGAGACGGGAAGCTCAGTTTAAAGGGCATTAGGGGGTCTTCCCAATGGGTGGACCTTGCCACTGGCATGTCTCCCCATTCGGCACAGGCTGCCCAAGTAGGAAGGATTCTCCAATCCCAAACCACAGGCATACTCGTCAGGGTTTAGGGTTTACCTGCTGGGTTGCTTACATGGCATAGCCCCCACACCCCCACTGCCGCACCCCTCCTCCCCCCCGCCCCCCCCCCCCCCCCCCCGCCCCCCAACCCAATGGTAGAATGCCAGTGCCAGTGGGATAAGGCCCTTAAGTGGCCACTTAAATGCCTTAATTGGCCTCCAGGTGGGAAGGCTGTCATGGCCCTTCCTGCCCTGGACTCACTTGGGGTGTCAGGAAGTCAACAGGATATCCACCCTGCACCTTCCTATCCAGTTAGATGGACCCTGTCACATCCCAGCCTGCCTCCGGGGGAGCAGTAAATCTCCCCATGGAATTGTAGGCTAATTATTGACCTGGTTAGGAAATTGACTGAGCAGCAGGAGACAGAAAAAAGGGATAATGAAAAGGCACTCCAATTGACAGGTTGTGACTCGGGGTTCTCCAAAAGGATTTGTGTTGGAGCCTTATTAATGACTTAACTGAAGGAATAGAAAGCAACATATCTGATTTTGCCAATGACAGAAAATAGGTGGCATGGTAAGCAGTGTCAGGTCAGGTCAGGTAAAATGGATTCCCTATCTCTGGCACCATGTAGTCCAGTACAACCTGTCTTATGGTCGGATGGTCAGTAACTAACCCGGTTCCCCTCCAGGCTTGCCTAGTAAGGAAGATACCTGGGGACCTTACAGGATGTAAATCTAGACCTGTCAAGAGGTGGATGGGTTTTCAGGCTAGCCAACGGCCACCTGGTGAGGGTGTCACTTTAAAAACACCTTCTGGAGCGGACTGGCAACTCCCAGAGTATCAGCTTATAATTAACTTGCAAGAGAGGATCACATCAGTTAATGTCAAGGAAGCTGACAGATGTGGTACCCCGGACTGTGCGACACCTAGGTATGACTGGGAGGAAGGATACATTTGATAATGTGGGAGAGGGACAGTATGATGAGGCATGGTTAAACTCATTAGAGCGCAATGTTTCTGATCAACCTGATTGTGTCTCTGTTCAACCACGTGTTTATGAACGTCACAGTGAACTGAATCTGGCAACCTGGAATGTTAGGATACTGGCAGATACAGGAAAGCTAAAGCAAGTGCACATGGAGGCACAAAGACTGAGGATTGACCTGCTGTGTCCTTCTGTGGTCAGATGGACAGGAAGTGGCCAGAAGAAGTCAGAGCGCTGGACTTTCTACTGTAGCAGAGGAGAAAAGCGTCACCATGGAATGGGTTTCTTGGTGTCACTGGGCGTTGATAATGCTGTCACAGAAGTGAAGCCAGTCAGTGACAGGGTAATAATGATGAGAGTAGATGCTAAGCCCAAATCTTTTGACATCATACAGGTCTATCTCCCAACAATTGAGATGGACGATGACACAGTTTCTACAGTGTATTGCCAAAAGATCCAAGAGACTATTAATGAATGTCCAAAGAAAGAGTATCTGGTAGGTATGGAGATCATTAGTGCAAAGTTGGGAGCAAATACACAACATGGAGCTTGTGGCCAGTATGATGCAAAAAATGAAAAAGGGTTAATGCCCCTTGATTGGTTAGAAGACAAGTTGCATGCTCTGAATACATGTTTCTATCATAGGCATGGTTAGTGCTATACATGGACTTCCCCTGGTAAATGTCACAAGAATCAAATTGATTATATCATAGTCAATAGAAGAGATAGAAGAGAAGGGCTAGATACTAGAGCCTTAGCTAGTGCTGATTGCAGTTCTGACCATCAACTGATATGGGCAAAGATCAAAGAAAGAAGTTGGTGTCATAAGTTAAAGAACAGGGAAAGAAAGACCCAGGAGAAAACTGGAATTCATCAGGAGAAACTCAATGGAATTTGAAACAAAAGTAAAAGGACAGATGCAGGACAAAGAAAAGAGATGGCCATTATTATCAGTAGTGCTATTGACTGCATTAGGTGAACATTGCCTGAAACAACAAAATGCAAAATAGCCATGAATGACAGTCGAATGTTTAGACCGAACAGACAAAAGGTGATGCAAAGACCAGTGGTGTACAAAGCAAAGAGAGAACACTTCAAACTGTGCGCTAATGTGAGGAAAACCTGTATAAAAGCCAAAAACAACAGGCTGAGTGCAAGAGCTAAAGAAGCAGAGGAAGCTTTCAAGAATGGTAACACCAAGAAAGTATATTCATGAGTCAAGGTCATAGCTGGAGAGAAGTGTGTATGCCAGGAATGAGAATCCAGGACAAAACAGAAACTTGTTATATGATAAGGACAAGATCAGACTGAGATAGGAAAATTATTGCAGGAAACTGACTGAAGAAGAACCTGAAAAGATAAACAACAAAGATTAGAAGTTAAAAGAATAAGAATTAGAACCTGAGGTACTGAAAGGTGAGATAAGAAAAGCTATAAAGAACATCAAGAGTGGAAAGACAGAAGAAGAAGATCAGATACTGGCGGGAGAATTAAGAGAGCAAGGTGAAAGAGTAGTAGATGCAATGAAAGACATTATTGATGAGATATGGACAACAAGTGAATGGCCTTGCAAGTGGACTATATCTGAGATGGTCACAATGCTCAAGATAGCAGGCACACAGGACTGCTCAAAACATTGTATGCTAGGTCTCAGCTGTCATGAATCTAAAGTACTACCTGGTACAGGGGAGGTACCCGAGGACTGGAGAAATGCAAACGTAGTTCCATTGTTTAAAAAGGGATCAAAGGAAGTGCCAAACAATTATAGACCAGTTAGTCTTACATCGGTGGTGAGCAAATTAGTAGAATCAATCCTAGAGATAGGATTAACTGTCATGTGGAAAGGCATGAACTAGTCATGGATGGTCAGCATGGATTTGTTAAAGGAAGGTCTTGCCTCACAAATTTGATTGAATTCTTTGAGGAAGTGACAAGAAGGGTTGATGAAGGTAGTGCAGTGGATGTTGTGTACATGGATTTTAGCAAGGCATTTGACAAGGTCCCACATGGCAGATTGGTCAGGAAAGTAAAAGCCCATGGGATTCGGGGTAATGTGGCAAACTGGATAAAAGGTTGGCTTTGTAACAGGAAACAAAGGGTAATGGTCGATGGATGCCCTTGCGAATGGAAAGTTGTCTCAAGTGCTGTTCCACAGGGCTCGGCGTTGGGATCCTTGCTGTTTGTGTTATATATTAACGATTTGGACGTGAATGTGGGAGGCACGATTGGGAAATTTGCAGATGACACAAAGATTGGCCGAGTAGTGGATAGTGTAGAGGATAGCCATAATCTCCAAAATGATATAGATGGGTTGGTGGAGTGGGCAGTAAAGTGGCAGATGGATTTTAACATAGAGAAGTGTGAGGTCATACATTTAGGGAGGTCAAACAGTTACAGGGATTACAAAATAAATAGGAATATACTAAGAGGGGTAGATGAAGTGAGAGATCTTGGCGTACATGTACACAGGTCCCTGAAAGCAGCAGTTCAAGTAGACAAGGCTGTAAAGAAGGCATATGGAATGCTCTCCTTCATTGGCAGAGGTATAGAATATAAAAGTAAGGATATAATGTTGGAATTGTATAAAACACTGCTGAGGCCACAACTGGGGTATTGTGTGCAGTTCTGGTCACCACATTACAGGAAGGACGTAATAGCTCTAGAGAGAGTGTAGGGGAGGTTCACAATAATATTGCCAGGGTTAGAAAAGTGTAGCTACTAGGAGAGATTGGATAGGTTGGGGTTATTTTCCTTAGAACAAAGAAGGCTGAGAGGTGACTTGATTGAGGTGTACAAAATTATGAGGGGAATAGATAGAGTGGACAGGATAAAATTGTTTCCCTTGATGCAGAATTCTAGAACCAGGAGACATAGATTCAAGATAAGTGGCAGAAGGTGTTGGGGGGACATGAGGAAGAACTTTTTTATGCAGAGGGTAGTGGGTGTCTGGAATTCGCTGCCCAAGTTGGTGGTAGAGGCAAAAACTTTAAACTCTTTTAAAAAATACCTGGATCTGCACCTAAAGTGCTGTAAGATGCAGGGCTATGGGCTGGGTGCAGGAAAGTGGGATTAGAAAGGACACCTGGGTGTCCTTGGGCTGGCATGGACAAGATGGGCCGAATGGCCTCCTTCTGTGCAGTAACTTTTTTATGGTTCTATGGTTCTCTGATGTCATCAGGCAGAGTCACCCCCATGCGACCTGAGTAGTGGCAGAGCGGCAGTTTGGCTCTGTTGCTAGAAAGGGTACAATTGACACAATACTTGAGCTCAGAAGTCTCTTGGAGAATTGTGAAAATAAGCAGAAAGCCTAGCTTTCATTCATAGGGTGGAATTTTCCAACCCATATGGCGAGAAGGCCAAAAATCAGTTTTATGCCATCCTGAAACCAGTTTGCGAGTAACCACTCCACTCGTCAATGGCGGGCAGTGTTTCCCACCGCTGCAGATCAGGAACCTAATTTCAATACTTTAGCATCTCATTATAAGCTCTGCTTGCCAGAATCATCCTTCCACACTGGATCATCTGGGCACATCAGAGTAATTGCACGTCAATGTTTCACAACTGTACATAAGCGACATGAACCTGGCGAGCTGCACTGTACATGGGACTTCAAGGTTTGTTTGCCTACCTTGCTTCGGGCAGCACTCACAGTCATCAGCGCCAGGCTTCACAGGCAGTACCACATAACTTTTATGGGGACTCACGGGCATGTCTCTACCTACCAGACCAGCCGTAAGGCTTTTCAATGGTTGCAGCACTAG
The DNA here is from genome assembly GCF_964194155.1 of Cetorhinus maximus. Taxonomy (NCBI): domain Eukaryota; kingdom Metazoa; phylum Chordata; class Chondrichthyes; order Lamniformes; family Cetorhinidae; genus Cetorhinus; species Cetorhinus maximus. The sequence continues at coordinate 36,942,817 of NC_135879.1, read as the reverse complement.
GGCTTGCTTGAGGAAAGGGGAGAAGTGGCCTCAAGCAGAGGAAGAGACTGCAGGGCGAGGGCTGTACTGGGGGAAGCAGGGTATCCCAGGGTGTGTGTGTGAGGGCACATGTTGATCTGTGCAAGTGGCCTCAAGATGGTGAGGGCTGAGGAGGCAGTCTCCAGAGGAGATGAGTCCAGATGGAGATGTGAGTGTGTGTGTGAGAGAAGGAGTGGTGAGATGGTTGCTTTACCCTGGTGGCACGAATGAGGTCATTCATCCTCCTTCTGCACTGGATGCCCAACCACTTCAGTGCAGCATTGGCACTGACCACCACCGCCACCGCCTCCCAAGCTGGAGTGGTGAGTTTGCTGGACCTCCTGTGACCAGAGCGGGTGTGGAGGACATCGTGGCTAGCCTCCAAAAGGCATTCCAATGATGTGTAAAAAATTGGGGTCTTTAATAAGCGGGTATTTTCTGCATTTTATGGGATTAAGTAAACAGCCTTGATTCTCTCTCTGGAGAGAGGATTTTAAAACACTTGGACCTCGAAACAGTCTTCGTTCAGGCTGCCATGTTGATATTTCTAAGCTGTTAGAATGGCGTATTGTGCACCTCCTTATCTATGCAATGTTTAGAAAGGACCAGGATATGACCCTCAGCAAGATGTAAACTAAAATGCTGACCTCGAGTAGGGTGACACACAAGGTGGGGTGAGAACCACTCTGACGTTTTGAGTACCTGTCCTGTATCCATTGGTCAGAATAGTTAGTTACATGATTGACACTGAGTAAGCTACCAGCCCACCAAAACTAGGTGGATATATATAGATATCATACTGGTGGTAGGGGACTAAGGCTCTGGTGAGGTGGTAGAGCCATTGAGCTGCTGCCTTCTTCAGATGGAAGATGGACCAGAGGAGCAGGAGGAGGAGGAGGATGGTGAGATCAACACATTCTGTACCAACTACTTGTCTGCTGTCTGGAACCAGTAAACTGCAACTGTCACAGGTCATATACTTTTTCTGTCTAATTAGTTAATGCATCACATCTAAACTGTTGTTTCTTAATAAACTTAATAAACCATCTTAATATTACCTATGACTAATCGACTGCCTATTTAGGTATCTGTGACCCTGAACCCCAGGATATCCTACTGAACTCTTATTGGCTTTCAGGGCCATGTCTTCAGTGGGGCAGTCCTGGGCTGCAAGCATTGAGAACTGTGTGCAGGTCTGCAGTTTGAGTATGGCACCTGGAGTGAGGAAATGGTGAGGTAATGGAGTGGCGGGTGATTCAGACGCTGCCTGCCAGCAGGATGGCATGGTTTCCGTTTCTATTCTGCATAATTTATGAGGCTGGAAGTGGATCATACGGCGCAAAAATCCACCATTGCGGCCGGTGGGTAAAATGCTTTTTTTCACACCCGCTACCACACTTAGTGCAATTCTGGGATGGTTCTGCCCATAGTCTACGCAATAGCTTTTGGACCTGTCCAGCATGATGCTTTATGGAAGAAATTTATAGACTTTGGGGTACCCAAACATCTTGTGTGGCTAATACAAGAGTTATACAAAATTGCTTCAGGGGTCATCAGAGTTGGTGATGGGCATACAAACCAATTCCAGTTCAAGGAGGGAGTCAGGCAGGGGTGTCTTCTGTCACCCATGGTGTTTAATACTGTGGCAGGGAAGATAATGAAGATGGTGTGGGAAGAGTTACCAGTGAGATGTGGCTGCATCACAGAAGGTCATAGCATATGAAATCTGGGGTATGCAGATGACAGCATACTCATAGCCAGAACAAAGGAAGAGATAGAGGCTATAGCAGGCCTATTCAAAAGACACAGTGAGTCTTTTGGATTGAACATAAATGAGGCAAAGGCCAATGTTATTGCCCTAAATAGCAATGGAAACGTCAAAATCGCTGAGACAGAGACTAGTTCAAACACTTTGAATTTGATACAATAAACCCAAAAAGTTAGATCCAAGAATGAAATCCAGGTTAGATTTCTATTGTAAGAGGCGTGACCAATGATTTATGTCATGAGCACTTTAATCACAGAAAATGGTTCATCTTCAAGGACTAAGGACATTCTGGAAGCATTTATGTTTAAAAGACACTGTCCCTTAAAGGGTTAATGCGGGGCTTTAATTGCTATTCCTGGAAAAAGCATCCTTTTACAGGAAATCGTAATAAAACAGTTGATAAAAAAAGGATATAAACCTCTTGACCATAGTGGACTGTGTACAAAAGGGGTTCACATGGTTTACATTGCTCTGCAAAAAAACTGTCTGGAACTGTGTTTTAAAAAAATGGGTTCTGGTTTTGCTTTGAGATGAGAAGGGCCAGCTGCTTGAGAAGGACGACAGCAGCCTTTTTGCAGTTCAGCACCAGTCCACAGCCAAAGGTGAATGTAAGCGGCTCCTGAGAAGCTTTACATGCTGGAGTCGAGTACCCTCGACTATTCCTTGAGTCCGCCTGGAACGCAGTGCCAGAGTCATCGATTTTTTCATGGATCAGTGCTGAGAGACCAACCATATAACCCAGCCACCATTTCAAGACTCCACTGTTTATCCTTTGCCTTTGAACCATTGACTTTTCACATTTGGCAGAATTCCTCCATTGCTATTTTATTTCATTGTGTGTGTGTGTGTGTGTGCATTTGTGTGTGTGTGTGTGTGTGTTGGTGCGGGTGGGGGGGGGGGTGGATTTAATTGAATTGGAGGCAGCTGGTCTGGAGATTTTGAGTTATCAAAAGGGAAGCTAGGTTTGAAATGCTAAGTACGTAAACATGGCTGAAGTTTTAGAATGTGAGGTGTGAGGAACATTTGCATCTTTAGATAAATAGGTTAGTTTGAATTTCAAAGAGATGGTAAGATGTTACACCAAGCCAGAAGAAGCTACGCTTCTTTGTTTTTCCCAAAGGTTACTGATAATATGAGTACAATGAAAGATTTATATTATGAGAAGAGTAAAGGTGCAAAAACATATTGGAACAATGGAATTTACATTAAAAAAGGGAGAAACATGTATAAAGGAAATGAGGCTATATGTAAGGAGAAGGAATTCTAAGATCTAACACAAGTGTAAAAAGCCTCCAGCCTCTAGGCATCAAGCTGCTGTCTATTGGAACCAAAGTTTAGAAAATTCACCGTGAATATCACTGTCCAGGGTATTGTGTGCTTTGCCTGGGTCTGTTGAAATGCAATTGTTTTTAATCAAGGTGTAATTGGGAGCCAGATTAATTAGGGGATTTAAGAGTTATTAGAGTAGCAATTGTAGACCTATGTATGTGCTTAAAATGTTTTCTTCTATTAATAAATGTTTAATTTAGTTTTGTAAAAAAAAACCTCTAAGACTCAGTGGACTTATTACCACTGAATTCAAGGCAAGCGTCTCGTAATAAAATACAAATTGCAAAACAGTTGTGACAGGTGTTTCAAGTTTCCCTTTGGGATTTGAGCAGCTCAGTATTTACCATATGCTGTGCCATAACAGTCCGGAAATCCAACAGCATTAGCCTAAAGCTGAGAAAACATCTAATATAATAATCAGTATGCAGTATTGCACTCCACGGATGTGAGAGTAGGATTTTGAAGAAAGAGGATGAGAGGAGGATTTTGAAATGTGGGTCTGGCTGAGTATGCTCAGAATCAGCTGGATGGAGAGAAAGATAAATGAATGGGTTAGTCCAAGAATTCAGGAATCAAAAGATTGCTAGGTAACAGTTAGACAGAGAAAGATAGCAGCACCAGGCATAGCTAAAAATGAGTTGTCAATCTTGTGAAGCTACTGCACAGGGCTACCTGCATGCCAAACAGCGTACGCAGCATGCAATAGATGGAGCTAAGCGATTCCACAACCAACAGATCAGACCTAAGTTCTGCAGTCCTGCCATGACCAGTTGTGAATGGTGGTTGACAACTAAACAACTCATTGGAGGAGGAGGCTCCACAAATATCCCCATTCCCAATGATTGAGAAGCCCAGCACATCAGTGCAAAAGATCAGGCTGAAGCATTGGCAGCAAAGTCCAGCCAGAAGTGCCAAGTGGACGATCCATCTCAGCCTCCTCCCGAGGTCCCCAGCATCGCAGATGTCAGTCTTCAACCAATTTGAATCACTCCACGTGATATCAAGAAACACTGGATAATGCAAATGCTATGGGCCCTAACAATATTCCGACAATAATACCAAAGACTTGTGCTCCAGAACTTGCCGCCACTGTAGCCAAGCTGTTCCAGTATTGGTATCTGTACTGATATCTACTCGGCTATGTGGAAAATTGACCATGTATGTCCTGTACTCAAAAAGCAGGACAAATCCAACCCAACCACTTATTGCCCCATTAGTCTATTCTCGATCATCAGTAAAGTGATGGAAGGGATCATCAACAGTGCTATCAAGTAGCACTTGCTTAGAAATAACCTGCTCCTTGATGCTCAATTTGTGTTCCGCCAGGATCACCCAGCTCCTGACCTTATTACAGCCTTGGTTCAAATATGGACAAAAGAGCAGAACTCCAGAGGTGAGGTGAGAATGACTGCCTTTGACATCAAGGCAGCATTTGACCGAGCGTGGCATCAAGGAGCCCTAGCAAAACTGAAGTCAATGGGAATCAGGGGAAAAGCTCTCTGCTGGTTGGAGTCATACCTAGCACAAAGGAAGATGGTTGTGGTTGCTGGAGATCAATCATCTCAGTTCCAGGACATCACCGCAGAAGTTCCTCAGAGTAGCGCCCATCACCCAACCTTCTTCAGCTGTTTCATCAATGATCTTTCTTCCATCATCGGGTCAGAAGTGAGGATGTTGGCTGGTGATTGCACAATGTTCAGAACCTGTCATGTCACCTTAGATATTGGAGTAGTCCATGTCCAAATGCAGCAAGACCTGAACAATATCCAGGCTTGGGCTGACAAATGGCAAGTAACATTTGTGTCACATAAGTGCCAGGCAATAGCTATCTCCAACAAGAGAGAATCTAACCATTGCCCCTTGACATTCAATGGCATTACCATCGGTGAAACTCCCACTATCAACATCCTGGGTGTTACCATTGACCAAAAACTGAACTGGGCTAGCCATATAACTACTGTGGCTACAAGAGCAGGTCAGAGGCTGCCTGTGGCGAGTAACTCACCTCCTGACTCCCCAAAGCCTGTCGACCATCTACAAGATACAAGTCAGGAATGTGATGGAATACTGCCCACTTGCCTGGATAGGTGCAGCTCCAACAACACTCAAGAAGCTTGACACCATCCAAGACAAAGCATCCCACTTGATTGGCACCCCATCCACAAACATTCACTCCGTCCACTACCGATGCACAGTAGCAGCAGTGTGTACCATCTACAAGATGCACTGCAGGAACTCACCAAGCCTCCTTCAACAGCACCTTCCAAACCCAGGACCACTACCATTTGGAAGGACAAGGGCAGCAGACACATGGGAGCACCATCACCTGGAAGTTCCCCTCCAAACCACTCACCATCCTCACTTGGAAATATATCGCTGTTCCTTCACTGTCGCTGGGTCAAAATGCTGGGACTCCCTCCCTAACAGCACTGTGGGTATACCTCCATCACATGGACTGCAGCAGTTCAAGAAGGCAGCTCACTACCACCTTCTCAAGGGCAATTAGGGATGGGCAATAGATGCTGGCCTCGCCAATGACACCCACATCCCATCAACGAATAAAATAAATGTATAGTCATTGAAATTAAGACTCTGCTGCCTTATCCTGGCAACAATTGAAGGAGAAATTCGGGGTAAAAACAGAAGAGAAAGAAAAATTGAATGGATGGATAACATTGAGACATGGATTGAGGAAGGCTTGAAGAAAGTCAGAGAAGCAAGACGATGCCAAAGGCCCGACTAAGGCCATGGGTGACAACAAATGAACATAAGCAGTGTAGATAGAAGCATAAAATTGCCAAGAGATGTTGATAGATTATGTGAAGGGGAAGAACTGTGGCAAATGAATTTCCAGGGAGGAAAACATGAGGTTATTCATTTTGAATTTAAGCAGAATAGAATGGGGTATTTTCTAAATGATTAAAAGCTAGAAACAGTAGAGGTCCAGGTCCACAGATCAATAAAATGCCATGAGTAGGTAGAGAAAATAATTGAAAAGGTTGATAAAATGCTCGCTTTTATATCTAGGAGACCGAAATACAAGAGGGTAGAAGCCATGTTACCCTTATGCAAAATCCTGGCAAGGCCACACCTGAAGTATGGTGAGCATATCTGGGCATCACACTTTAGGAAGGATATATTGGGTTAGATTTTTGTGGAGGAGGCAGGATGGTTGAGTCAAGAAACATCCCAACCCTCTTTTAAAACAGCCCCTACCCACTATATTTCTGAGTGGGGGAGGCAGAGGCAAGATGATGTTGGGCCTGCCACCTCCAGAAGCAAGCATGAGGGGGAAATGGGGATAGGCAGTTGGCCAGCCTGGCAGACTACAATGCTTGCCTCCATTTATTGGGATATCAGCCTGGTTTTAATGATGGATGTCAGCCCCTCAAGCCCTCACCCATCACCCATGCCACTTCAGTGACTATTGCAACTGATTGTTTTTTTGCAAGGCGTGTCAATGAAAGAATTCCAGAGCAGGTAACTGTTTGAGACTCAGGACACCCCATTGTTCATGTCTCCTATCAGAGGCCGTGATCACATATACTTTTGGAAGGGGCCCAGCTCCACTAAAATTGCGGGCTGGGGGAATGGTTTAAACTGCCATTTAAACAATGGAACCAGCAAGGACAGGAATACTGTGTGTGAGCTAATTGCCCCGCATCCTTATTCTGCACTGGCAAACATTGCTCACAACGGAATGGGGACAGGAACCCTGGAATTAGATCCTGCCCGCCATTTTCAAAGAACTCCCAAATTGTTCTGACTTGGCAAAAGTCTGGGTCATTGTCCTTGAGGGGAGTGCAAAGTTGTTTTACCTGATGTTAAGGAAACAGATGAGCTAGGTAGAGAGAAGCTGTTTCCACTTGTTGGGATACTGGGGCTGGAATCCTGTGGAGACAATGGGGGTCTCAGCTGTCAGCTGGAGAGCTGGCAAAATCCCTGTGTCGCCTCTTTCCCACTGCGTCATGTGCCACTCAGGCACTTGACAGGCCAGTGGCGGGCCTTTCCCCTTGGTCAAGGATCCCAGGGGCAGATGTCCCTCCCACCAAGACCTGCTAGCCAATCAGAGGCTGGCATTTCTATTGAACAGCAGTGCTGCTAGGAAGTTGCTGGCTGTTGATGGTACAACACGCACGTGAGACCTGGGATCATCACTGGATCCCAGGGGAGAATTTTCTGCCAGTCGGGCAGGCGGTGTGGGCACAGGCGGGCGTGGACCTGATTGCTGCCTGTGATCGGGTCCGCACCGCCATTTTAAGCAGGCGGGCTAATTAAGGCCCGCCCAGCGTGAATCGCAGCTCCGAAGGACAGTGGAAGTGAGCGGGCGGCAGCGGGACTGCAATGGCCGCCAGGTCCAATGCCAACCCGGCGGCCTGTTTAAAAAGTTATTGCAGCCTTTCAAAGGCTGTGAATCATGGCCAGTGGAAGGGCTCCCCAGAGCGCTGCTGCTGAGCAGGCCAGGCAGGAGGGTAGGGCAGGGGGGCACTGTGCCCCTCGTTTTTCTGATGATTGCCTTGCTGCCCTCCTCGAGGAGGTGGCAGCATGGCGGGAGGTCCTGGTACCCCAGGATGGGAGGGGGTGGTGGAGATCGTGAGCTCCCACGACATGGTGCAACGCACGTGGATCCAGTGTCACAAGCGTTTCAACGACCTGTTGCGCTCAGGAAGGGTGAGTACCATGTTGGCATTGGTCACTTAACCCAGCAGGTAGGCTCCCCCCTGGTGCCCCCCACACCCCCACCACTAAGTTTGAGTGTAGTGACTGCATTGAATCATTGACGGCATGTGTCCTTCGCTGGGTGGGTGGGCCAGCAGATATTGCCCATACCGAGGTCACCCTGAGAGGGTGGTGAAGAGATGGGTTCTGCCTCCGCAGCAAGTGGTACACTGTGACCCACATTACTGTTTTGGGGGCAACCTGGAGGAGCTGTACCTAGGCGCAGTGCTGGAACTCCAGGACATGTCAAAGTCAGGGTGATGACATGCTGGGAGGGGAGCTTCAAGGTGGCATTGGCACCGATCGATCTGCTGCCCTCTGCACTCCATGTGCTTGCGCCTCCTTGCTATGGAAGGTTAGACTGTGTGGTGTCTAATGTGATGTAGGCAGCATTTGGCCAAGGGGGTTGGAGAGCGGTGACAGGCCTGGCACCTTTGTGTGAGTGTTCGGCAGCAGCAGGATGAGGAGGCACCGGAGCCCTGCAATGTCCCACTCTGGTTGGGGTGGGCCGTCCACGAAGAGAATCCAGGTACAATTAGCACTAATCAATGGACTTCTCTCCTTTTCAGGAGAAAGAATGCACATAATGTCACCGAGCGGGTGAGGACTGGCGGCGGGCCGGCACAGTTAGCAATTCTCAGCCGCTTCAAGCAGGAGGCCCTAGATTTAGAAAGGTGCCATGTGCCCAGGTCCACCAGTGTCGGGTGAGACTGGGGTGCCACGGGCAGGTATGTTTGTCTGGCAGTGAGGTCACCATTGTTCTCCCAGCAGCCATGGCAGTGCTGAATGTTCAGTGTTTGAAGTTTGCAACATGGCTTGACCATTGCTTATGGAAGGATGAGCGCGTAATGATCCGGGGGACAGGGATGCACATTGACATTGTCTCCATGTAAACTGATCCAATGTCCCTGTTCTTCCTTTCAGCATCAGCAGAGCATAGCCGGGAGGAGGAGCAGCAGGGTTACGCACCTGAGGGCCCTGAAGACATGGACTCACCAGTGTCACACCATCTCTGCCAGGCAGGCACCAGTGCAGATACGAGCACCTTGGTAGAAATTCGAACATTGGCTAGCGTCCCGGGGAACAGCGATGAGGGCACTTCACAGTCGCTGGAGGAGCTGGCAGAGACAGAGAGTGCCCACGGTGTCAGCAGTCGGAGGACTGCAGGGGACCAGGCACATGCTCAGTCGGTGCCTGATGATGTGCCTCTGGAGTCGTCTGTGACGCAGCAAACAGTGGAAATGCAGCTGGGTGTGCGGGAGCATCTGGGGGAGATACATGAGGCTATACTTGGCTTGATCTCCGTGGTGGAGGAGTCTATGCAAAACCATCGCCGATGCAATGTGCCTCATGGCCGAGTGCCAGGCGTCCTCCATGGAGAGAGTGGTGACTGTTGTGGAGAGGCTCCTCCAGGAGACCAGTTAGGGCTTCCTGGGGATGCGCTCGGACCAGCAAGCCCTCACATCAGCACTGACTTCAGCTGGTCATTGCCAGTATGGGAGATGGTCTGGGCACCAAGTTTCCCAGCTCAGTGCCCATCCATCCACGGTGAGCAGGGAGGCCCAAAGTGACCTCATGTCGGTGCAGCAGCTGCCTGTGGTCTCTGCGAGCTCCTCTCAGGGCGCTCCAGATGAGGGCGGCAGCTCCTCTGCCCCTCTCCCAGTGACCGTTGCCTCTGGTGAGGCTGCGATGACTGGGGAGATGCCAGCTGTGGAACTGGCAGCTCCCTCCCAGGCGGGGCCAGCACAGGCTCCACTGACCAGAGAACGACAGCCAAGGTCATCAAGGCCAACAGGACAACAGAATCAGCAGGCTGTCTCAGATGCCACTCCCAGCAAGGGGTCAGCACCAAGAGGTGGCACCCGAAAACGTAAACATAAGGCACCTTGGGCACACCAATAGTTTATCACTGGTGCTTTTGTGTCGGGTTGCAATGAGGCCTTTATGAGTTGGTGTGATTTTTAACACCTTTGTCATTTTGTTTTCTTAAATTTCTTTGATTGGAATATTAAATTCGGACATGCCATCATGGCCGAGGTTGCCTCTTTTCTTCTGCAGGTGGATGGTTTCCAATAATGTTATGAGTGATTTGTGGGACATTCAGCTTTATTAATAAGGCCCTTAGTTAATGTTCCTAACCAGGCAGATTTTGCACTTAGATATCGAGTATGGAGCCTACAGCCCAGGCTTGTCCTGGTGGTCCATATGTGGTGTGCTAGCTGAAGGTTCGTTGGATTAAAGCCTCCCAGGTGTCCCTGCCTCCCTGGAGTATGCCCGGGTCAGCGTCTACCCCTTCAGCATTTCCCTGTGCGTGTTTATCCTCAGACTCACTGCTGGACTCATTGTGTGCAGCAGCAGAAACTGCGTCTACATCTTCATCGTCCACAGCATCCCCCCTTTCCAGCGCAAGATTGTGGAGAGCACAGCATGCAACCACCATCAGCGATACACAATCTGGGGGGTACTGGAGTGCGCCCCCTGAGCGGTTCAGGCATCGGAAGCGCATCTTGAGAAGACCGATGGTTCTCTCCACCACAGCCCTTGTGGAGGCGTGGCTCCTATTGTACCGCTGCTCAGCTTCTGTTCTTGGATGGCAGAGAGGCGTCATGAGCCACCTTCTGAGGGGATAGCCCTTGTCACCCAGCAGCCATCCATCCAGCCGGGCTGGAGCACTGAACAGCCCCGGCACCTGGGAGAGTCTGAGGATGTAGGCATCATGGGAGCTGCCTGGGTACCTTGCACAGACTTGAAGAATCAGCATCCTGTGATCACACACTATCTGCACGTTCATGGAGTGGAAGCCCTTCCTGTTGACGAAGGCACCGGGCTCACCTGCTGGTGCCTTGATGGCCACACGCGTGCAGTCTATTGCACCCTGGACGCGGGGGAAGCCAGCAATGGTCGCGAAGCCTCTGGCTCGTTGTGTCTGGCTTGCCTGGTCCTAATGGTAATGGATGAAGGTCAATGCCCTTCTGAACAGTGCGTCTGTAACCTGTTTGACACAAGTATGGTCAGCTGATTGGGAGACACCGCAAAGATCACCCACCGACCCCTGGAAGGAGCCAGAGGCATAGAAGTTGAGGGCAACTGTGGCCTTTAGAACCACTGACATGGGGTGTCCACCCACACAGTTCACGGAGATCTCAGGCCCAATCATCTGACAGATGGAGGTGACTGTCCCCCTTGAGAGACGGAGCCTCCTTCGGCACTGCACCTTAGACATACTGAGATAGCTGCTTCATCACCTGTATACCCTGGCAGCAGGATATTGGCATCTTCTGCGGCCCCTTTCACCTTGGACTACCTCTTGGCCCTGTACCCCTTGTGCCTGCGCCTGTACTTCCAAAGGTGGCTCCCCTGGAGTCTGAATGTGCAAACCTGGCCTCCTCCCCTGCTACCCCTCCCTTCCTCCTCAGAGGAGGTGCCTCCAGTGGAGAGTTCAGCTATCATTTCCAGGCTATGGAAAGGCTTCCTGAAACCTGCAGGCCCAGAAAAGATTCCTCACTGCAGAGTGCTGACCTGAAGTCCAGGCCAGGCAAGTATCAGCAACTTTGAAAAAACAATATTTGACAGAGCACACTTGCGACCCCACTGAGCCCTCTTATCCGCCCGTGGATGAGGTTTATGCAAATGTGTCCTACCCACCTGCCCGTTGTGCCCGTGCACCAACCCAAAGATCACACGGGCGCCGAAAAATCTCTGTCGATTGGCGCCTCAAGGGCCTTAAGTGACCCGTTAATTAATGGCGGGCGTGCATCGGATAGCATTGCGCGCCCGCCCAACGAAATATCGTGATGACGTCAGGACGTTCGCCCGATGTCACTGTGCGTCATTTTATGCACAGGCGTGCGGGGCCTGTCCCCACGCGCCAACGGGAAAATTCTGGCCCAGGCCACAGGTGAGTATGGCTGGTTGGGTGAGTTGAGGGTTGGGGGTCGCAGGGAAGGAAGGGAGGGGGTCAGCAGCAAGGGCAGGGAGGTGGCTCTCAGTGGCTCTTCCCTTTCCCTATGCTGGGTCTCTCAACCAAGCGCTGTGTGCCTTTGAACGAAGGGGCCAGGGGCCCACAAGCCACCCAACACAGGGCAAGCCTCCCACCCACTGCTGGGTGAGCACCAGTTCAGGTGCCATGAGGCATTAAAAGGGCATTAATTGGCCACTTAATGCCCTCAAATGACGGCAGAACAGGAAGGCCATCCACAGGCCTTCCCACCACAGACTTAATCAGGGTGGAGGCAGAAAGATGGCGGGGTCCCCACCCACCACCCTCCCACCTGATTAAATGCCCCCTGGCACCAAGCTTGCCATGAGGGAGGGCAAAAGATTCCCTCCTAGGCCTAGGGGCATAATCTAAAAATTAGAGCCAGACCTTTCAGGAGTGAAATTAGGAATCACTTCCACATGGGAAGGGTGGGAGAAGTTTGGAACTCTCCTCTGCAAATAGCAATTGATATTAGATCAATTGTTAATTATGGATTTGAGATTAACATATTTTAGCTTAACCAAAAGTATTGAGGAATATGGGGCAAAGCTGGGTCTATAGAGTAAGTTCACAAATCAACCACCATCTCACTGAATGGCAGAACAGGCTCGAGGAATTAAATGGCCTATTCCTGTTGTATGTTCCCACGTTCCTATATCAAATGATGTCCATACATGTACACTTCCCAGCATTTCCTCCTCCATTTTTTGGAAATATTTTGGCTGAAACTTTTGCTTCAAGGTTTCCTACAACTAATCTTAAATATTTGTACAGACTACAAAGAGGATTTGGAATAAACATTCAAATCAGACATATATTCAACCATTGAAAATATTGACACTGCTGACATCACAAAAAGATGATTAAAGTTGAATATGGGACATTGACAAGAGGCAACGTAGAATGTTACATTAAGACGAGGATAGTAAGAACTATATTTCATATAATAGAATGTGTTCATCTGAGCAGCCCGATAGAACTATTCTAAAGCCAATAGTGTACTAACTATTTTCTTCCACTTCTTCATGCAGCAAGTCCCTAATCTCAGCCTAGCTGTTTAACAGAAGTACTTCCACTATGTATAGTAAGATGCTAAATGATTGAGTCCCACTCCAATTCGAGTCGTACCAACATAGTTCTTTCTATTGTAGGAGAATTTAAGGAGGTGGGATAAATGAATTTACAAACTGAAGATGGAGCAAAAACTAACTTTGTTTTATAGATTTGGAATCAATAAATTTTACAGCTATGGAAATATTGCAAATTTTACTTAAGTCCAGAATCAAAGAGTTAAACACCTGAAAACGTCTTAGAAGTGGGAGCACAGAGCAGGTGGTAACATTTTATTCCCTCTAATTCAGTGTACACGTGTGCAAGCATGTGGTCCACACTCAAATAGTCCAGCTAATTGGAAAGGTCTACAGGGAAATTAATGTCGCAAGCAGCTGTGGAATGGCATTTCAATATGATGCATAGTCCTAATCTGTCAGCAGTACCCTGATTGGTCTGACAGAATTAATCCACCCAGATGTTCTGAGTTTTGTGAAAGGGGCCCCAAGTCAGCAACCTCCTGCCTGTTTTCTATAGAGGAGTCCCTTGTCCATTTAATTAACAAACTCCAAAGGGCTGTCAATAGTTGCTCTGCAGGATTTCATATGCAAACAACTCGGAAACATTTTAGTCAAACCTTTTGCCCTTTGAATCCACAATTGGGCATGACTTGTTTGTATTTGCAGTAAGACATGTAGTCAGTATAAGTTTTTAATTACTGTGTTTGCTAAATATTCACTGGCCTCTAATAACCCTTGCACCAAATGTACACCCCTGTCTATCTAACTGAAACACACCTCTTAAAGAAGTGTCTCTGCCGCTACCGATAAACGTATGCTGCACATTTAAAACATCAGCATAGTTGCAACATAACCCAATATAAATGTATCTACTTTAATCAGAATCTTAATATACAAACTGCTACTGCCTCCACTCAGTTGAGCTTGAGACTGAAGTAGATTTATTTTAGACAAGTTAAAGTGCTGAATGTAAATCTCCAATGTGATATGAGTTGAAAATCAACAGATCATGCATGTATTGAGCAAGTATTTATAGCTTGTCACTAGTAAAGTCCCAGAAATCTATGTTGGGACCTCTCTTGCACTTCATATAGATAGAATAAATATATGTAATTTGGACACAGACACAGAGAAAATAAAATCAAAATTTGCAAAAACTGTGACCAAGAATCCATGAAATTTTGGATGAAAGACAGATTAGGGGAATGGTAGATTTTAAGAAAAGGCAGTCCAGTGGGTAAATGTGAGGCAGTAAATTTTGGGGAAAGATCGATTGTAGAAATACAGCCTAAAGGATTAAAGTCTCATTAGAGTAGAGAAACAGAAATACCTCACTGCACAGATATTTAAAAGCAGAATCACAAGTGGAAAAGCCATAAAGAGGGCCATTGGGATTCTTGTATTTGTATACAGGGGCATTGAATAGAAAAGCAAGGAAATAGTAATGAATCTATTCGAGGCATTGGTTAAACCACAGTTGGAGGACTGTGCAATTTTGCGTACTACATAGTGAAGCCATGGAAATGGTGCAATTGGATTCAATCAATTGTTCCAGGAATGAGAGAATATTGGTAAGATGAGAGACCTGAAAAACTAAGACTGTATTCAGTGGAGCAGAGAAGATTAGAGAGTGTCAAACAAAAGTTTTCTTAGGATCTGAGGAGGTTAAAGTGAAAGATTCCTTTCATTGGTTGGTGAATCAATAATACAGAGCATAAATTTAGGATTAGTTTCAGAGGCATAAAGAGGGAAGTTAAAAAGGAACTCTTTATAGGTTATGGAATGCATCATTACAAATTGCATTTGAAGTTGAGATAATCGCAAAATGTAAAAAGTAATTAAGCAATTGAAGAAAAAGGCTATGGGAAGGAGCCTTTTGGCTCATCTCAATGTGAAGCTAATAGTGGCACAGGTAATATATCACAAATAGAAATGGCATCCTTCTATGCTAAAACTTTCCTTGATTCAACATTACTAATAACATATGTAAATACACAAGAAGTTAAGTATATAGGCTAGAAACAGTTTTATTATTATTGTGCTATGGTGTCACAGTCTTGTATACCTACTTGAATCCCAAGCATACCACCATACAATGAGTTGATGATTGCCATACATAGTTCACACACAGGAAGTAACACCAGTATGATAAACCAGTTTTGGTGGTGAAAGTATCAAAGCAGATCACAAAATGAATTCTTAATTTATCAGATGTGCTCAGTGTCTTAATAGCTGAAAATCATCAGCAACACACTGCTAGTGACAGAGAGTCTGTGGAACTTTACATTTTTGTAGGCTGAAGGCCATACTGGCCAAAGGTTATCATATATCCATCGTGGTTATTTGCTTGTGGAGCAATAAAAGGTCTATTTAAATATAGCGTCTATATTATTGATCTGGACAATGGTATTAGAAGTATGGTCAGTAAGCTTGCAAATGACACTAAAATCTCTGCAAGTGTTATGTCAGTGGGCCACACCAATGGCAAATGGCATTTAATTTAGATCAATGTTGTTTCATGTATGTTGGTAAGAGCGCCACAGCATACCTAATTCATTTGCAGGAACAATACAGAAAGAGATTGAAAGTAAGAAAGATCTAGATGTTACTGTGCACAGATCACTGAAGGTTCATGACCAGTGTAGAAAAACTTTAGGCTGAATACAGTATAACAGGGTGTGGACTGTATTAATAGGACTATTCAGTATAAATCAAAGCATACCATTTTGACACTAGGCTGGTCAGACTGCAATAAGAGTATTTTTCCCTTAAATTTTCTGTTTGTCTTCTGTTTTTTTTGTATCTCCCAGGAGATTACATGACAGCCAGTGGGAGTGGGTGCAGGGCACTTGTTATTGGTTGGGGAAGGGGGGAAGTATTCAGTCATAATTCATACATACATACAAATTAGGAGCAGGAATAAGCCACTTTGCCCATCAAGCCCGCTCCACCATTCAATAAGACCACGGCTGATCTGACTGTGGCCTCAACTCCACATTCCGCCTACCCTTAATATCTTTTGACCTCCTAGTTAGTTAAGAATCTTATCTACCTCTGCCTTAAAAATATTTAATGACCCTGCCTTCATCGCTGTCTGGGGAAGAGAGTTCCAAAGGCTCACAACCCTCTGAGAGAAAAGAAATTCTCCTCATATCCATTTTAAATGGGAGACTCCTTATTCTTAAACTGTGTCCCCTAGTCCTAGTCTCTCCCACAAGGGGAAACATTCTTTCAGCACCCACCCTGTCAAGTCCCCTCAGGACCTTACATATTTCAATAAGATCACCTCTCATTCTTCTAAACTCCAATGAGCATAGGCTCTGCCATTTTGATGTGACCATGCAGCAGATCTTTTCCTGCCTATCAATTTTGTATGTTTGTAAATCTTAATTCATAGCCAGGTAGCTTTTGAAATGGTGCAGTGTTTTGCAAAAACATTTTTTAAAATTACAAATGATCACTGTAATTTGAACAGCTGAATTCATACTCTGATTTTCTGTTGAAGGTAAGATTTTAGCTATTTATGAATTATGTTCATAAATTTTTCAATGTATTAATAGCAATTCAAGTGCTCATTTGCTCTGGTACTCTTTCCAGATCATAACATGAGGAGCAGCCGGTCATTACCATCAATCATCATTCCTATGGGGAAACAACATTATATCAGGTGGGATGTTATGACCATTGAAGCCAAAACTAGACCCTTCTTTCTTTGCATTAGTACAGATATATCCTCTAGAAACCTGTGTGACGAGGCTATGCCCCTTTAATTTTGAAAATATGACTTTTCAACTTTCAACTGACTGGAAATCTTGTTTTTTGAATTGAGATGGAACAAACTACTTAAAAATGCAAGGCCACCTTCCAAGGTGAAGGTGAAAAACAAACAAACCTTCAGAGACGCTTTGAAACTCATCACTGTTGAAGGCAGAGACATTAAAATGCAAAGTGCTGGATATTGAAACAATGGCTGTCACAGACAGACTCACTCAAAATGCCTTAGAAATACACAATGGGTGAAGTATAACCGGCCAGGCTGCAGCTGCCACGGGGAGATTGCAAGAAAGACTTCAGCAGAAGAAACAGGCTGAAAGCTCTCTCTCTCTCTCTCTCTCTCTCTCTCCCTGTCTCTCTTTCGGAACAAGTGTATTACTCGGAAGGCAACCTTACTAGAAAACTACCAGTGAAGCGAGATCTCATAATAATTACAACATCTTTGACATCTGACCGCACCCACAAAACCAGCTAATCCAAACCCAACTGCAACGTTTAAAGATCAATGCCCCCAGGACAATCGAAGGACACTTAACTGTGTATTCTTTTAACTTTTTTTTATTGGACTCCAACTTCCCTCATCTCTGATACCTGAGTCTGTGTGTGTGCGCGTGTGTGTGTGTGGGTGTGTAGATCTGAACGACTGCATGAGGACCGCATGTTTGACATCACGTTTTTATTATTTTTCCTCAGGTTTGGTAGTTAATAAATTTGCCCTTTCTTTAACTCAAGAAAACCTTATTTGATTGGCTCTTTATTGCCCGCTGTATAAATAGTTAAATATATTCTGATTTGGAAAAAGGCATATCCTCGTGAAAAAAAAACTTAAGCCTTTGTTGTGACCAACCAGGAGGCTGAATAGAGGGGAACCAGTTCAACCCTTCCTACCTGGTCATAACACTGTGAATTTAAAAGTCATTTTGATGGTATGCTTCAGTAAACACTTATTCAAACTGGCCAGTCAAGCTGCTTCATTTAATTTTGTATGAGATTCCTTCCCCCACCCCCAGCCCTCTGCCATTTGTTGTAAATGCCAAAAGGTTTATGCAAATTACATTTTTCTCTTCCAACTTGTGCAGATATGAGTTTAATGCATATTTTTTTTAAGCTGTAGAGAGATGAAAAAGTACTGGAATGGATACAAAGATCATTTCAGTGAAAATCCATCAGATAGGATGATAAACCAACATAAAGTGAAAGAGAACAAAGTGTAAAATGAAAATTAATTTAAATGGTTGGCAAATCAAGTGCAGCCCATACCTGATTTTTAAATATACGCTCTCATTGATAAGGATCTCCACTGAAATATAAACTTGGAGCATCTGCCCTACAGGCCATAATATTTGCACTGGGCTTGGTTGGAGCACTGTAGGAAGCCAAAGATGGATGAGTTGAGTGGTGAGGCGGGGACGAGGGTGGGGCTGGGGCAGTGGTGGTGGTGGGGAGGCAGATTACCCAACGCATCAGCCAATTCAGTAATGTATTAGGTCATTAGGAGAAATCCTTCTGTCTAACCTTCATAATATCACCCGAGTGCGAATTTCCCCGCATTTTTCTGCTTTGCATTTGACTAAATTTCAGAGCACAAGACATATTTACAACATTTAACTCTGTGTTATAGTTCAAAAACAAATTGTATTTATATAGTGTCTTTAACGTAGCAAAATATCTCAAGGCACTTCACATGAGTGTTATCAAACTGAGCCACATAAGGCTGTTAGAGCAGATGAGCAAAGGTTTGGTCAAAGAGGTAGATTTTTAAGGAGTGCCTGAAAAGAGGAAAAGGAGCTTGAGAAGCAGAAATGTTTTGGGAGGGAATTCAAGAGTTTAGGGCATGGGCAGCTGAAGGCATGGCCACCAATGGTGGAAAGCTAAAATTGAGGATGTTCAAAAGGACAGAATTAGAGGAGCACAGATATTTCAGAGAGTTGTAATGCTGGAGGAGGTTACAGCATTTGGAAGAGGGTAGGCTATGGAGAGATTTGAAAGTAAGGGTGAGAATTTTAGACTAGAAGGGTGATAGGTGAATGGGATTTGGGAGAGTTAGGACACAGGCAGAAGGATTTTGGATGACTTCACGTTTATGGGAGGGGTAGGATGTGGGAGGCCAACTAGCAGTCTATTTGAATAGTTATGTTTAGAGGTAACAAGACATGGATGAAGGTTTAAACAGCAGATGAGCTGAGGAAGGGGTGAAATTGAGTGGTGTTGCTAAAGTGGAAAGAGGACAGTCCTATATCATGGATATGAGATGTGGCAGCTCATCGTGGTCAAATACAACACCAAGGTAGCTGATGGATCCTAATGCTGGTACCATGATATATTCTGTTGTTGCTACTCTTGAAAGGTATTGCTTGGATACAGTGAAGTAGTCTTGTATAAGCTACAAGAAAGTCTTTATTAACAATACTTAACTATGTACATATTTACAGTAGGTATGGAGAGGACTCCATATTAGGTCCTTACACATTGTTACTCATCTCTAGACTGGACCTAGTCTCTGGGTCATATGCCTCCTTACATCACTGTGTGGGTGATACTGTACTCAGTCTCATGTTAACCCTTTAGGTACCAGATCCTTCTACTACACCACTCCCTAAGTCTTTATTCCCTGGATAGAGACGGACATGAGTTTACTTGCAGTTTGCTTCAAGTCTTACATTACTATAAGTCTTGTGTATTAACTTTAATGTTACAACTATAAACTATTCTAACCTTATGCTATTTCATTCTAAACATTTACAACATTAACATTAACAGAATGCATTAACAATTTCGTACTATCCCAACTACCCCCGTCAAGTCTTTGACATCAGAGATTCGGGCAGTCTGGAGGTCTTGTATCCCTGCCATGTTGTGTTTGCTGTCCGGTTGGGAGTGTGGTGGGCCCTAGAGGTTCTTGCTCTTGGCAGTGGTTTGGAGGTCGTACTGGGATGTAGGCATGGCTTCATTCACTTCTTCTATTGACAATGGTGCCCCATGCCTGGTCAGTCTGGATGGTTTGGCAGTGATTGGTTGTGGTTAGTCGTGATCATTTCTTTCTGGGCAGATGAAACTGGTATTCCTCAGGTTGTCGGTGATTTTTTTCTTCTTCTTTCACCTTTTCAGGTGTCTAGAATCTCTTTGGGATTTAGGGAGAGCCTTTTTGTGCTAGAAGAAGACTGTGTAGGTAGCTCACCTTTGCTTAGTTGTGTACGTTGGGTAAGGCTGCTGCCTGGTTGCAGTAGATGCTGTGGTTTCAGCATGCTGGCTGGAGGTTGTTGGGTTTGTGCGCTAGTTGGTGTGTATACCATCGCTGCTGGAGGTAGAGGCTCCTCTGAAGGTCGTTCTGGCCCTGGCGTCACTTCCACCATGGGTGTTGTAGTAGCCTCATGTGCGATAGGTTGATCGGGTCCTTGGGTAGGTTCGGGGACCTGGGATGGAAAAGAACAGACCTGCTCCCTGAAAAGAGAAGGGAGGTTACAAATGAAGTCAACATTTGAATGCTGTTTTATGGATGAACCTTCAGGAGGATGCCATTCTGGCTGGGTGGGGACCGTGGTTGTCTTCACCTCTTTTGCTGGCTGGAGAAGATCGAGAACTATGCAGGCATCCCTGCTGAGGAGAGAGAAGGGCTGATTTCGCATGACATGCATCAGCTCCGTGATTCTGTATCATGCCAGAGACAGGGAATTGGACTCCCCCTGTGCCATAAGGTGGGGTGTCCGTCGTTCAGATCCAAAGGGCTTGGAGCCATGGTTCCTCATCGGAGAGGACTGTCACACCGGCACCTGAATCTAACTTAAAGTTGGTTAGATGGCCATTCACCATGATGTCTGCATCCCAGATTGAACAGCCGCATCATCTGATGTTGCCCAAGAAGAGAGGCTGTGTGGCTTGTGGCTCACTGGCCTCGGCCTCGTGGATGGCTTTCAGGTTGTCTGCGTGGTGGAGGGGTCTCGACTTGCAAAGCTTACTGAAATGTCCCTGCTTATGACAGTGGAAGCACTGGGCAGCACTCTCAGGACATGGTCTTTCCTGCGAGGGTGCTTCCCACTGCAGCGCTGGCAAGGTCATACGGCAGGGTAGTTCAGGGGTAGCTTACTCTGACTTGGGTGGTCCCTGTGCTTCTGCTGCTTGATATGGTGGACTGAGGTGTGGCTTCAGCCCCATGAAGTGTTGACTCCCCGTAGGATGGTCATGCCTTGTTCAACAATCTATTTAGCTGGATGGCCTTGTCAAGGTTAAAGAAGCCTCTGGCTAGCAGGCTTGCAGCCTTTGTGCTGAGGTCTGGAGAAATGGTGTCCCTTAAAGAAATTTTTGTGCAAACTTTCCATATCTGTGGCTGATCTGGGCCATGGGTGAAGCTCATTGGAGGCAGAAGCAAAGAATTGTGACCCATATTTAAAATTCTTAAACTGTAGGTGTAGGTTTAAGAAGAAGAGGGTTTCAAGATGACGTCACTGGTTATTGATGAAGGAGGGATTTTCGCGTGTTTCCCAGGTTTCGGTGAGAATTTCAAAATGGTTGTGGCACTTTGATGAAGAAAGAGAACCCAAAATGGCTGCAGGGTCGGAGGGCTGCTGGGTGACTTTTTGCTCCGTGACAGCATGCTGCAGCCTGGGAACGGGTCGGGAGGATGGAATTCCTGCTGGCCAGGAGGCTGAGGAATCACAAGATAATCGACTTCATGACAAAATGTTGTCTCTCTTCTTGTTTTTTTTTGTGCCCCATTCCGAACCCAGGCACCACAAGGGGAAGATGCCGAGTCGGTGTTCAGGCTAGCGACTGAACTTTACAACAATGTTTCTGCCTGATGTGATTAAAGAGAGATTCACAGGACTGGCTAGCCTGGAAATCTAAAAGGATTTTGTCTTACCCTGCAGGCTGCTGGCTCTGCTTTTTTGAAGCTGAGCTTCCACAGGAGTTCAATGGAATCTTCTGCCTGAGTTTAAATGTCTACCTTTTTCCTGCTTCCAGGCTCTCATACCTCTGGAGCTTCTCTGTTGAGTTTCCTCAGCGTCTTGGCTTCTGGAGTGAGGTTGCTTCAGTACAGAAAGCATTGAAGGTGCCCTTTTCTTTAGTTCTTCAGCATTGTAGTGAGGATGTGGATTTTTTAACCCTTGCTGTCCCCATGATGCATCCCACCACTGCCAACATGACAGACACTACCGCTGGTACCATGATACACTTGAAGGGTACTGCTTGGACACCATGAAGCAGTCTTGTATAAGTTACAAGAAAGTCTCATTAACAATTTTTAACTATGTACATATTTACATTAGGTATGGAGAGGACTCCATACTAGGTCCTTACACATTGCTGCTCATCTCCAGACCGACCTGAGCTCTAGGTCATGTGCGTTTTTACATCACTGTGTGGGTGGTGCTGTACTCAGTGTCATGTTAACCCTTTAGGTACCAGATCATTCTACTACAATAGCATACAGTCCTGTTCAGCCTCGGACAGTTGTCAGTGAGAGGTTTGTAGTTGGTGGTTGCAAACGAAGTTTGTGACAGGGACCTATGATGATTGGTGGAATATTATTCGAACTGATCTGGTCACAATGGGGCCGCTGGCAGCAGATCAGGAACCTAATTGTTGCTGCAGCGGGCTTTGCCATGGTTATTTAACTCAGTCACAGCATTAGCATCCTGCTCTATGTTTCCTGGCCAATCACAGAGTGTGGGCATAATGTCAACTCACACCTGTCATTGAAAGGACCTCTTTTTAAAGGCACCCTGACGGCCATCAGAATCTTTATTCAACATTGTCTCAGCAGGCTGCAGGAAGAGTAAGGATGGAAGCAAGCTAAAGAATGCTGCTCCTTGGTTCTCTGACTCTTTTCTGGAGTTGATACTGGAGGGGATAGGAGTCATAAGAGATGTGTTTTTTCCTGTCGATGGAATGAAGAGGTCAGTCACACAGACTAAACAGGCTGGATTTCTCTCAGGCATCAGCAAATGGAGTGTGGGCTGGAGAACATAGGTATAGTGCAGCAACCGTCTTAATGTCCACATAAGAGCTGCAAAGGTGAGTGGAATCCCCCCCTCAAGGTGCCAACCACCCTGTCCGCCAACTCTGACTTCCCCAGAATTCTCCTGCACAGCACCCTTCAGACCAACACACCTTGCAGCTCCAATCATTCCCCCATCCCAAGGTACCTCCTCACATCCCCATCTGGACATTCAACACTCACAATCACCCTCATCTTATTGCCCTCACAGTCACTCGTCACTAATGGTCTGCATACTCAGTCTGTCATGTTAAACAAGATGGGGAAAAGAAGCATCTGGGCAGCTCAATGGCTCGCTGAAGCGCACCAAAGTGCTCTCCAGGTCTTGGGTATCAGGGAAGTGTAGGTGGGCCATGAGAGGGAAGATGGAGAAAGGACGTGAGGACTAGCACTACCCCAACCCTCCAGCCCTCACTGTCCTGCCCACTGCTGTGATGACTGAGCCTGCACCTGCACAGCTGCAGGTATGGAAGCTTTTGGTGGGGTATTCGGCCCTCCGCTTCTCTGATGAGTGCCTCACCATCCTCCTCGAGGAGCTGGCTACCAGCAGGGACACCCTTGTCCCTAGGGATGGGAGGAGGAGGCCACTGCACCTCACCAAGAGGGCATGGGAGGAGGCGGCACCGGTGATCAGCAGCCGTGACATGGCGCGGGGTACCTGGGTGCAGTGCCAGAAGTGCTTCAATGACCTGCTGCGCTCAGGAAGGGTGAGTATCATGTTGGCATGGGTCAGTGTACAGATGTGTTAAGGTCTGGCTGTCCCCCCGTGGACCTCAGGGGTGTTAGGGTCTGAGTGCCAACTGTCAATGATGTCGGAGCTGGCCAAGGGGTTGAGCCCTGGCTGCTTGGACTGAGTCCCTTGCTGCTCGAGGGCCACGACTCAGAATTGCCCTGTGAGGTGTTCCTCAGCTGGGGTTGGCCAGGCTGCAATGGTGCTGCAGGTAGAGAGTGGACTAATCAATACTCCTCTGTCCTTTTGGGAGAAGACATCCCATAACAATATTGAGCGGCCGCGGACTGGCAGAGGACCCACACTTCCTCATCATCTCCCAATATGTGCAGGGGGCCTTAGAGCTCGAGAGGTGCCATGCATCTCGGTCAACTGGCCGCAGTGAGGCTGGGGTGTCAGACGAAGGTAGAGTGTCGTGCACTGAGGTGAGAGTTTCAGATGCTGCAAACATTCTTGTGTAGTCTCATCATTGATGGGAGCCTCCAGGCTGGATTCCTCATTGATCATTGAGAGACGGTGGCACCATGATGCAGATCTCCATTGTGTCACCAGGGTGACTAGAATACACAGTGACAGTGTCATGCCTTAAACTAATGACATGTTCTTCTTCTCCTTAGATCTGCCACCAAGCAGCCAAGCGCAGGACCTCCAGGAGCTACCCCCTGACGCCGGAGGACCACCATGCTCCCTAAGCACCTCCATCACACCTGGTCTCTGAACCAGGCACCAGTGCCGATGCCAGCACCTCGGTGGGCATTAGTTCGGCGGCTAGCTTCTCGGTGCAAGTTGGTGAGGACACTTCACATTTGCTTGAGGAGCAGGCAGAGGCAGAGAGTGCCCAGAGCGCCGGCAGTCGGAGGACTGCTGGAGACCACGACGATGCTCAGTCAAAGGCTGATGATGAGCCTCTGGAGTCATCCATTAGGCAGCAGGTACTGGATGTCCAGTGGGGTGTGTGGGAGGATCTGGCGGAGATCCAAGAGGGTATGGGTGCCATAGTCTCCGTTGTGGAGAAGGCCATGCGGAGCATGAGCACTGTGTTGACCGTCATGGCTGATCACACTGCCTCCTCCATTGAGAGAGTGGTGACTCTCATGGAGAGGTAGCTACAGGGACAGAATGAGGGGTTCCTGGGGATGTGCTCGGACCTGCAAGCCCTCACAGCAGCATTGACCTCAGGTGGTCAGTGTCAGTGTGGGAGATGGATGAGGCACCCAGTATCCCAGCTAGGTTCCTGTCGATCAATGGTGAGCAGGGAGGTCCAGAGCGACCTCACGTTGGTGCACAAGCTGCCTGTCATCTCTGCGGGCTCCTCCCAGAGCGATCTGGATGATGGCAGCAGCTCCTCCGCCCTTCTGCCAGTGACCTGATGAGGCTACAATGACTGGGGAGATGCCAGCCATGGCACTGGCCGCTCCCTCCCAGGCAGGGCCAGCACAGGCTCCAATGGCCAGAGAATAACCATCAAGGCCAACAAGACAGCACAGTCAGCAAGCTGTCTCCAATGCCGGTGTAAGCGAGCGGGTGCACCGAGATGTAGCATTCTCGTAAGCTAAAGGCACCATGAGCACAAGAGGGACAGGTCACAGGTGATTTTATGTTCATTTTTGTTAACTTTATGTATACTGGTCTGCTGTTGAATACCAGAAATGTTTCTGTTAAGATTATTGATTTGTCAGAATGACATAAGTTGTGTTTTTGCCTTCCTGCCTGAGTATGCTTCACCTTTTTATTTTATTGGTGCAGGGTACGCCAGTATGTAATGCTGAACGTAGGTCGCTCTGAACTTTATTGCATAGGCACTGAATGCTTTTTATGTTCAAGCGAAAGGGTCCTTTCAGACATCCGGGATGGAGGCAGCAGCCCTGGCATGTGTTTGAAGTTGATCTTTGGTAACCTAGCTGAAGGAGCGTTGGTTCAAGGTGTTCTTGGCGTCCCTGCCTCCCTGCAGGTTACCGAGGTCTGGCTCCATGCCCTCAGCGCTCCCCTCACCATGTTCCTCTTCGGACTCACTACTGGACTCATCATCTGTGGCCTGTGCAGCTGCCTCAAGTGCCTCTTCCTCCAGTGGGCCCCCCTTGCCAGTGCCAGATTGTGGAGAGCGCGGCATGCAAACTTGATCAGTGACACCCGCTCTGGGGCTCTGGGGGGGTATTGTAGTGCACTCCCTGAAAGGCCTAGGCACCAGAAGAACATCTTGAGAAGACCTATGGTCCTCTCTACCACTGCCCTTGTGGAGGCTTGACTCGTATTGTAATACTTCTCTGCCTCTGTTCTTGGGTAGCAGAGAGGTATCATGAGCCACCTCTTCAACAAATAGCCCATGTCACGCAAAAGCCATCCATCCAGTCGGGCTGGAGCACTGAAGAGCCTCAGCACCTGAGAGTGTCTCAGGATGTAAGCATCATGGGAGTTGCCAGGGTACCTTGCACAGACTTGCAGAATCTGCATCCTGTGGTCACACACTATCTGCACGTTCATGGAGTGGAATCCCTTCCTGTTGATGAAGGCACCCGGCCTACCCGCTGGTGCCTTGATGGCCACATGTGTGCAGTCTATAGCACCCTGGACATGGGGGAACCCAACAATCGCTGCAAAGCCTCTGGTTTGCTCAGCCTGCCTGGCCTTGTCCATAGGGTAAAGAATGAAGGTCATTATCCGCCTAAAGAGAGCTTCTGTCACCAGTTTGACGCGACTGTGGGCAGCTGATTAGGAGACTCCACACAGATCCCCCACTGAGCCCTGGAAAAAGCCGAAGGCCTAGAAGTTAAGGGCCACTGTGACCTTCAGAGTCCCTGGCATGGGGCGTCCACCCACACAATCGGAGCTGATCTCAGGCCCAATCATCTGACAAATGGAGGTCACGCTCTCCCTTGAGAGGCGGAACCTCCTTCGGCATTGTACCTCGGACATATTGAGGTAGCTACATCGCTGCCTGTAAACCCTGGCAGCAGGATAGCAGCATCTTCTGCAGCCCCTTCTGCCTTGGTCTACCTGCTGGCCCTGTGCATCTTGTCTTGTTGTCTTTCCTCCCACAGGTCCCTCCCCTGGAAGCTGCATTGGGACACATGGCCTCCTCTCTCTTCTGCCCCTCTCTCCTGCCTCTCTCTTCTGCCCCTCTCTCCTGCCTCAGAGGAGGTGCCTCAAGCAGAGACCACAATTCCCATTACCAGGGTTATTGAAGGCTGTCTGATACCTGGAAGGGTCCACACTGTCTGAATCCTCTGGGGACTTGGCAGACAGCAATGAGCCTTGAAATGAACCCTGGAACTGCTAAGAATGAAGCCCCGAACAGAGATGAAGCTGACAAGTATCCATAAGCAACCAGCTGCAAATTATCTCCAAAACTCCTCACTACTCACACTGGCAATGCTGCTGACCCTTTTTATCCCGCCCTTGGTTGAGGTTTGTGAAAATGTCGCCTGACCGCCTGCCCGTTTTGCCCGTGCAACGAGCAGAAAATTACACGAGCAAGGAAAAATCACAGTCAATTGGACTGTTACAGGCCTTAAGTGGCCGCTTAATTAATGGCGGAAGCCGCTCCAGCGCCCACGTGCGCACACCAAGCGAAATACCGCGCAAGTGCGCAATGACGTCGGGACGCTCACCCGATGTCATCACGCACTATTTTATTCCCGTTCGGGTCGGGAGCACGCCCTCCCATGGGATGAAAGGTTCTGTTCAAGGCCAGACTAAAATGAGTCCTCAAACTGCTATTCTTGCTGCACTTCTACAGGCACATTGCATATTTTAATAACAATACTGGGCTGCTTGCCTCATCTTTACTCGCAGGACGGGTAGGTGGCCGTGTGGTGGTGGTTGCGGGAGTCTGGGGGGTGGGGGGGTGTCAGCACTGGGGGTTGGAGTGCCAATTTGTTGTTTGGTGGGGATTGGAAATGTTAAGGGCAGTGGAGTCAGGGGATCAATACTCCTCCAGTTTAGAAGAGTCATATTGAATAAAAAACATTAACTCTGTTTCTCTCTCCACAGGTACTGCCAGGCCTGCTGAGTTTTTCCAGCACGTTCTGTTTTTATTTCAGAACAGCATTCCTCTCCTGACTCCTCAGCAATGATTTGATCTTTTTTACTAAAAATATTACCTTTCATTGGCAATTATATTCTCTGAAGAATATAAGCAGAGCAGGCCTATAGCTCCTGCAGCATGTATTGCTAACCAATTTCAGCCAACGGGACCAAAAACAGATGTTAGGCACTTCATTTGCATATGCGCCTTGCACCTGTTGTAGGTGGTTGCCAGGCATACATGTTCGAGGCAGCTACCAGATACATCTCAAAGGTTGGCTTGGTGGATTTAACATGGGCCCGAATGCCCGTGCAGTTTGGGCACACACCATCCCACTGCTAAACTAGTCACCACTGCCCCTATTTTACACCTGCAAAATGAGTGCAACCCTTTTGAATTTAGGCCCCCATGTGGCAGGAAGATATTATAATGTTATTGGAATTTATTGTAATATAGTGGTACCTGTGTCTATGTGTGTCTGTGTGTGTGAGAGACTTAATTGGATTAAAGGCAGATGGTCTGAACACTTTGACGTAAACATGGTAAACATGGGGGAAGTTTAGAATGTAAGGTAAAAAGACATTTGCATTTAGAAATGAACCAGACTAGATTGTTTTCAAAAAGAGGGAATTTGCAAAACAGGGATACACCTACCCAGGTGAAGTTAAGAAACGGTGTGTTTATTTTTCCCAAAGATTACTGGTAAAATTAGTACTATGATAACTTTTTTATGATCAGGGAAGTAACGTCCAAAGACAGTGAAACAATGGGTATTTGCATTCAAAAGAGTAAATATGTATAAAGGAGCAAAAGCTGTGTGTAACTTAGGGTCTAACAAGTGTGAAAAGCCTTCATCATCTATGCCTTAAGCTGCTGTCTTCAAAGAGCTGAAATTAAGAAAACTCACTTTGAATTCGACTGGTTCAGGATATTGTGTGTCACCTTGCCTGGGTCTTTTAAAATCTATGTGTCTTACTGTTGCCTTAACAAAAGTGTAACTGGGAGTCAGATTGATTAGGCGATTTAGAAGTAATTATAGTAGTAATTTGTAGACATATTTATGTGTTTAAAATCATTTCTCTTGTTAATAAATGTTTAATCTAGTTTTGTAAAAACCTATTAGGCTTGGTGTTCTTAGTGCTACTGACTTCAAGGCACGCATCTTGAAATTTATACAAATTGCAAAACAAGTTGTAGCAATTGTTTCAAGTTTCTCCCTGGGATTTGGACAACTCAGCATTTACCATCGGCTGTGCCATAACATAGCTGGGGGCTCTTTGCAGGATATATATGGTGTACAGCTCAACACCTTTTAATGCACTTTCATTTCTGTTTTGTAGTATGAAATCATTAAATGTTTTAGTTCTCAGCGAGGCTCAGGGTGTTCATTACTTCTGCAGGTGGACGGGAACCCATGATGTTATGAGTGGCTTGTTTGTCATTGAGCTTTATTGACAAGGCACATAGTTAATGTTCCTATCCAGGCAGATGTTGCTCTCAGGTATCGAGTATGGAGCCTGCAGCCCTGGCATGTGTTGGAGGTCCATCTGTGGTGGGCTAGCTGAAGGATCGTTGAATCAAATCCTCCAGGGTGACCCTGCCTCCCTGGAGGTTGCCCGGATCAGCGTCTATCCCCCCAGTGTTCTCCTGAGTGTGCTTGTCCTCAGACTCACTATTGGATTCATCGTGTGCAGCCAGAGCATCAGCATCTACATCTTCTTCCTCCACTGCGTCCCTCCATTCCAGTGCCAGATTATGGAGAGCGCAGCATGCAACCAATATCAGTGACATACTATCTGGGGGGTATTGGAGTCCGCCCCCTGAATGGTCCAGGCATCGGAAGCGCATCTTGAGGAGACCGATGGTTCTCTTACCACAGCCCTTGTGGAGGCGTGGCTCCTATTGTACCGCTGCTCGGCCTCTGTTCTTGGATGGCGGAGAGGCGTCATGAGCCACCTTTTGAGTGGATAGCCCTTGTCACCCAGCAGCCAACCATCCAGTCGGGCTGGAGCACTGAAGAGCCCCGGCACCTGGGAGTGTCTGAGGATGTAAGCATCATGGGAGCTGCCTGGGTACCTTGCACAGACTTGCAGAATCTGCATCCTGTGATCACACACTATCTGCACATTCATGGAGTGGAAGCCCTTCCTGTTGACAAAGGCACCCACTGGCACCTTGATGGCCACATGTGTACAGTCAATTGCACTCTGGACACGGGGGAACCCAGCAATCACTGCAAAGCCTCTGGCTCGCTCAGCCTGGCCAGCCTCATCACAGCAGTAGAGAATGAAAGTCAATGCAAGCCTGAACAGAGCGTCTGTCACCAGCCTGACACAACTGTGGACAGCTGACTGGCAGACTCCACAAAGATCACCCATCATTCCCTGAAAAGTGCCAGAGGCATAGAAGTTGAGGGCAGCCGTGACCTTCAACGCCACTGGCATGGGGTGTCCATCCACACAGTTGGAGCTGATCTCAGGGCCTATCATCTGACAGATGGAGGTCACTGTCTCCCTTGAGAGACGTGGCCTCGTTCAGCACTGCACCTCAGACATATTGAGGTAGCTGCATCGCTGCCTGTAAACCCTGGCAGCAGGATAGTGGTGTCTTCTGCAGCCCTGTTGGCCCTGTGCCCCTTGTGCCTGTGCCTGTCCTCCTAAAGGTGGCTCGCTTGGAGGCTGAGTATAGACTCCTGGCCTCCTACCCCTTCTGGCTCTCTCTTCCTCCTCAGAGGAGGTGCCTCCAGTGGAGAGCACAACTCCCATTCCCAGGGTAAGGGAAGGCTGCCTGAAACCTGCAAGGCCCCAAGAATGATGTTTACTCCAGAGCCCTGACCTGAAGACTGTTATTCCTGTCAAAGCAGCTCTGAAGAAATTTGAAGTTCTCCTGTTCACACAAGCAAGTAGCAGTAAGTTTCTAAAGTAAATGACTAACAACTAGCATTTGCGAGCCCCACTCACCCCTCTTATCCCGCCCGTGGATGAGGTTTTAAAAAATGTAACCTACCCGCCTGCCCGTTGTGCCCATGCGACGATCTGAAAATTGCACAGGCTCTGAAAAATCGCAGTGTGTTAATGCCTCAAGGGTCTTAAGTGGCCCGTTAATTAATGGCGGGTGCACCTCGGACCTCATAGCGTGCCCACCCACCGAAGTATTGTGATGGTGTGTGGTGATGTCAGGACGCATGCCTGACATCATCACGCGTCATTTTGCACGTCAGCATTTTGGGCCAACCCCTGCACGCCGACGTCAAAATTCTGCCCAGTGTGTTTATTTTTCCCAAAGGTTACTGGTAAAATTAGTACTCTGATCATTTTTTTATGATCAGGGAGCTAAAGCGCAAAGACATAGTGAAATAATGGGTATTTGCATCCAAAGGGAAAATATGTATAAAGGAGGAAAGATTGTGTGTAAGGGTAGGCATTTTAGGATCTAACGAGTGTGAAAATCCTTCAGCACCTATGTCTCAAGCTGCTGTCTTCAAAGAGCTGAAGTTAAGAAAACTCACTTTGAATTCAACTGGTCCAGGGTATTATGTCTCACTTTGCCTGGGTCTTTTAAAATCTATGTGTCTTACTGTTGCCTAAACAAAAGTGTAACTGGGAGTCAGATTAAGTAGGCGATTTAGAAGTTATTATAGTAGTAATTAGTAGACATTCATCTGTGTTTAAAATCATTTCTCTTATTAATAAATGCTTAATCTAGTTTCATAAAAATCTATTAGACTTGGTGGTCTTATTACTACTAAATTCAAGGCTTGCATCTTGAAATTTATACAAATTGCAAAACAAGTTGTGGCATTTGTTTCAAGTTTCTCTCTGGGATTTGAACAACTCAGCATTTACCATCTGCTCTGCCATAACATGTGTCTCATGAGTGGCAACAGCTTATTCCTAGGGATGAGTATGAAATTTAAAATGATTCAAAATGATCAAAATGTGCAGGTATTGAAAATAAACACGGGGCAGAATTGTCTCAGATTTGCACTAAATGCAGTAGCAGGCGAGTAGAACAATGTTTTACCCTTCAGCCACGATGGTGGGTTTTCATGCCGCATCGTCCCAAACCTGCCACATTATTTATGCACTCCTGAGAAGCATGCCATTTCCATGGTGGGCCAGCTCTCGTTCGTCCACCTGTCATCACCCTGCCACTGCATCATGCCAGGCGCCATAGTTAAAGTCCAGCCGCAAGCCCACATCTCAGTGCTTCCAGCCCACGACTGCTGCACGGAAGATGTGGCTCTGAAATTGAAGAAGACTGCAGCCCCCAAGTTCAGCGACACATCCCTTGGGCACCTTTTGGATGCCATGGAGGCCCGCCGGGATGTCCTCTACCCCCGCTCTGGCTGCAGGATGGGCAGCAACAGCTGATGGGAGGTGATGGCCGCAGTGGTCAGTGCCAATGCCCTTCAAAAAAGCACGGTCATCCAGTGCCGCAAGAGGATGAATGATCTCCTCCATTCTGCCAGGGTAAGTCAATCTTCTCATCACTCTCAGCTCACACACTCGCAAACCTATCACATATCCACACGGCCCTCACTCATTGCCAGTTTAAGGGACATCACCATTCACTCTCTCACACACACCTTCATTGTCCTCATCCCATCCATGGGACCACTCACCACCCACACATGCCAGGCATACTTATCATCTGGGGAGAAATATAAATTGGTTTAAGGTGGGTGGGGGGGGGGGGGGCGGGAAGAGACACATTGAGGGTGTGGTGTGACCCTCAATGTGTCTCTTCCCGCCCCGCCCCCCCACACCCACCTTAAACCAATTTATATTTCTCCCTTGTTGAAACTATGCTGCAGTTCTGCCGAAGGGCCATGAGGGCTCAAAACGTTGACTGATTTCTTCTCCGCCGATGCTGCCAGACTTGCTGAGTTTTTCCAGGTAATTCTGTTTTTATTTTGTTTTGGATTTCCAGCATCCGCAGTAGCTTTTAGCTTTTTGTTTTTATACTTATCATCTGGCCTGGTAGACATCCTGCTTACACTCTCTCCATCTGTATTCATGCAGGACAAACTGGCACACAATAAGAGGGAGAGGCCGCAGACCGTGGAGGAATGCCCGAAATCAACAGAGCTATCCAGTTGGCCAGTGAGGATCTGGACCATTCCCGTGCTGATGGTGAGGTTGGCGGTGCCCTTCCAAGTGAGGGTCCAGCAGTGCAACATCCATCAGACAACCATGCTGTGAGTGATGTGTCCTGTTTCACAGGCCACTGCCATGCACCAATTATCTCTCCATGTTTCCGGAGGCACATCTGGGAAACAGCCCACGGAGTCCACAACCCCAGGGCCTCTAATGAAGCTCCAAAGAAACCTCTGAAGAGGAATCTGAAGACACCTCCCTTGATGTCCCATCACAGCGCTCACCCACACCCTTCACCAGTGTAAAGACATGCACCTCGGTGGGACCTAGCTTTGGAATAGCCCCGGGATCACAATCTGGTGAGAACATTGCAACTTCCGATCCACAGCAGGTGGAGGCAGGGACTTCCCAGCTTTCTGGCACTTGGAGGACTGCTGGAGACCAGAACTTTGCTGAGTCTGATTCAGATGGCAAGCTTGTGGACTCGGTCATGTCGCAGTTGCTGGAGCTGCAAAGGCAAGCTAGGGAACATCAGGAAGGGATGTTTGCTGTACTCCTCAGATTGCAAGGCATGATGGAGGAGTGCATCCACCTTCAGGCTGAGGTGATAGCGCGGGCATGCCAACAGACCGAGGTCAACACTGGTATGATGGCAGTCGCCATGGAGACCTTGGTCCAGGACTTCGCTCCTGCACTGCTGTGTGGGCTCAAATCCATCGTTGATGTCATAGTTGCCCTCCAACAGTGTGTACATAAGAGGGGTGTGGGCAGCTCAATCTCACTCCAGCTGCCCCCGCTCCATAGTGAGTCAGCCTGGGGCCCCTGGGCACCCATAGGGAGGGGGTTTAACAGGTGTACAGTTCACGCCCATCCATCCAGGTGACTCATCCGGCCTATCCGACTCCCCTCTTCCTGTGACCTCAGCAGCTCCAGCTCCACAGCCGAAGAGGGTGCCACTGCCACACAGCACATCCCAGATTGCAGGCCGGGGCCCTCCAAGTCTTGGCCCTCCAAATGATGCCTGTCAAAGTCATCACAGACAGGGCATCACAGTCATGTGGGTTGCCTCCACCTCTGCTGTGGATGTCTAGGGAGCACCAAGACGTAGCGGCAGGGTTAGGAAAGTTAAGGAGAATTAGTTGCACAGCCTGGGCATGGATGTTAAGCACTGGCACATACTGTTCACTATTGTCAATAAACTCCCAAGAATGTCTCCCTGCCTGTGGCCCCTTGTTCTGATGAGCAGTGTTTGTGTCACTCAGATGTGAAACCTTTCTACACAAGATAAAGGCAGGTGTCTCAGTCCAGGGCCTCTTCCCTCTGCTCTGTGCAGCTTTTAGACAAAGTGATGGTCCGGCCTCACACTCCCTGGACACATTACTGATGGCTGCACCTCGACTTGTCATTGCTGCCAGAATATTGTGGGCAGGCGTCACAGAGTTCCATCATTCTCTCTGTGTGCTCTCAGCACCTTTAAGGTGGGGCTGGGCCCCATCTCTTCAGCATCTGTGACCACTGATGCTGTGCTCCGGCTCCTGAAGGGCTCAGGTGCTGAAGGCGGCCAAAGGATCAAATGCTTCTAAAGTTTCATGACTGCGTTTCTATGAAATAACCCTGAGCACAAGCGAGCTGCCCTCGGCCAGAGAAGGGTCAGACATTCTCAGAGGCTATGTAAAGGTTTATGGAGTGTCCTCACTGCACGTCATCATCATCCTGCAATTGAATGACTATTAAGGCCTCCACTGCGTCTCCATGACAGGAGCATTATCTCAGAGGGTATGTGCGCTGCCATAAGCCAGACTGGAGTCAAACATTCACAGATGCGATGTGATTAGCAATGGGGTCACCTCACTGCATGTCGGCATCATCCTCCACAAATCTAGTAGCTATGGGGTCCTCCCAAGCGCACCTGCCTCCGTGCGAGGGCCTCATCCCCATCATCACCGCCTGTGAGGACCCCCTCACACTCATCCCCATCGGGGCCCTCCTCATCAGATGAGACGTTCAGCTCCTCCATCTCCTGCCCAGCCAGCCCATCTCCCCGTTGGAGCTCCAGGTTGTAAAGGGCGCAGCAGACGACGACAATGCATGATACTCTCTGCGGACTGTATTGCAGGGCTCTAACAGACCGGACCAGGCACTGGAACCTCATTTTCAGCATCCTGATGGTTTGCTCCACCAAGTTACAAGTTGCAGCATGACCCTCGTTATACCGTCCTTCTGCTGCAGTCCGAGGCCACCGCATGGGTGTCATCAGCCATGGCCTCTGTGGGTAGCCCTTGTCCCTGAGGAGCCAACCCTGCAGCTTCTGTGGACTCTGGAAGACTCCAGAGATCTGTGACCGACTGAGGATGTAGGAGTCGTGCACAATCCCTGGAAACCGTGCGCAGACTTGCAGGATGCATTTCTGGTGGTGGCACACCAGCTGCACATTCAGTGAATGGATCCACTTGTGGTTGATGTAATCCATCGGGTGTTGCGCGGAGATCTGAGCGCAATGTGAGTGCAGTTGATCACACCCTACACCTTTGGGAAACTCGAGATCTGGGCGAATCCAATCACTCTTGCACCCTGGCTGTTCTAGTCCCAGGCGAAATGCACAAAGTTGTGTACCTTTGCAAAGATGGCATCCGTGACCTCATGGATGCATTTGTGGGTGGAGGTTTGTGAGATCCCACAGAGGTCACCTGAAAGGAGTCACTGGCATAGAAATTGAGCATCACGGTCACTTTCATGGCCACTAGCAGTGGATGCCCTCCATGTCCCCATGGCGCCACATCCTGCAGTAGCTGGCAAATGTGACTGACCAGTTCCCTAGACATGCTCAGTCTTCAGCAACACTGGTTCTTGGTTATCCGCTGGAATGAAAGGCAGCGTCTACAGACCTTGGGTGTCACTAGACGCCAGCCTGCGACAGCTCGCTGTGGTCTTGGGTGGCATGTGCTGGAGCTTCGGCCGTCCCTTCTTCCTGAGGTTGCTGCTTCTGCTTCTGGCATGCCAGGAGCCTAAGTTTCTCTCTCCTTCGACATCTTCACTCTCTGTAGGCCATCAGGCGTATAGCTAGTTCACCAGGCTCCATGATCCTGATGTACTCCTCCTGTCGGGGCTGGAAAATCCCACCCTTCATCTTCGACACTATGCTCTGAAATTCCCTCCCTAAGCCCTACTGCCTTTCCTCCTATATCCTCCTTTAAGACACTCCTCCAAACTTACCTCTTTGACCAAGCTTCTAGTCGCCTGTCCTAATATCTCCTTCCTTTGGCTCAGTATCAATTATTGTCTGATCTATACCACTGCGAAGCA
Organism: Cetorhinus maximus; assembly: GCF_964194155.1. Classification (NCBI taxonomy): domain Eukaryota; kingdom Metazoa; phylum Chordata; class Chondrichthyes; order Lamniformes; family Cetorhinidae; genus Cetorhinus; species Cetorhinus maximus. The sequence goes on along the minus strand of NC_135879.1, from coordinate 36,907,009 downwards.
TCTTAGATCGTTTTACTGTTATAGTTGCCGTTGTGAAGTGAATCCTGACTTAGCCTTATAATAAGCAGGAGGGTGGGTAATCAGTGTTCTGTTATAAGGGTAAATCAACAGCGACAATGCCGGTTGGGTGGGGGGGAGTGTGGTGACAACAGTTGTCCTTTCATAATTTCACAATAAATCAGAATGTGCATCAAAACCAGACTATAGGGGAGGCCGTATAACACCGGCAGAAACTGCGGGGGGCGGGGGAGATGGGCGAGTTGTGTGGAAATAGGACTAACGAACCTGTAATAGGGCCAGAATAATCCAAGCCCACGTGCATCCCAAGGCGATGAAACTTCTACAAATTTAACTCCGGTGTCTGACGATATTAATTTTTTGTTTCTAATGAAAGGCAGCAAGAATGATATACATTTTTTAAAACAATGTTTTGCCACTTACAGACCATGAGAAACAGATTCTTTTTCGAGAAAAACAGTGTTATCGATTTGTATTGTCTCTCCGGATGTGAGTGTTGCTCTGACTAGATATGTGGGAGGGCCCTGGCTCAGGGCCACACACCAGGGAGCGGGAGAAGATCAGGAAGGGCTTTAAGGGCATACAGGTGAGGCATTTCAGTGCTCTGCCTTCCCTGATCTTATGCCCCACTGAGGTCTGGAGTCAAGAAAGTTTCATTAGCACAGTTCCCAAAGGAGTCCCCCACATCAAGTAAGAAAGGCGGGACTGGGAAAACTGGCACCTCCTACTTAGCCAACGAGTGAAGAGCAACAGCAGTCATTGGCTGATTAGCCTGTCACTCGGGGTGCTCTACACGCTGGATTGGCTGTTTTAAAACAGCATGCCAGTTGACAGGTTGCTTGGCCAACGGGTCCGGGCCCCGCTAGAGGCACGCGTCTCAGTGATTAGCACCATCTGCACCCTCCTCTCCCGGACCCTGGTTACACTGCAAAGACCTCCCGCATAGAAAAGGCAAAATCGTGCTTCAGGATCCCAATGTTTGTTCAGGCATCGTCCTTATAAATGCATGGGCCAAGTTGATAAAATGCTCTGCTGTGTTTCATAAGTGGAGCAAAAATGGCATGGCTTGTGCCTGCAGAGAGTCCTGTTTTAAACAAGGCAGCTGCCCTCCAGTATCTCACCCAAGTGGCTGATCATATGTGCACCAAGATAAAGAATGTCAGAAGGCTATTCCTCATAATAACATCATAGCTGAGCCAAGTTCCACCCTCACACGCACCAATGTCCTCAACAAATGTTGCTGAATAGCAATCAGGAATAGGAACGTAGCTCAGCAGTGATAAGGCCACTTTGTCATAAAGACAAGAAGAAAATGAATATTATCAGCACATCCGAAGTAATGTTGAGGCTGAGAGAAGAGAGCCTACAGCTTATATAGAAATACCATCTTTCCAACATCAAAAATCAAGATGTAAGATGATGAAATTCTAGAAAATATAAAACAATCAGCATAAGTCAGGAAGAATGTTGAGTTGAACTTGGCAGAAGCAAAGTCAACGAAGCAAAGAGAAAATCCGAAACAAATTTGAGATAGAGGTGATGTCAGCCATGTGAGAAAAGTATTGTGCATCTGCTAGACGACTAACTCTTGTTTTCCAGGGGTATGATGATAAGATGGCTTTGTACAAAATACTTTGAAATATTTTGTTTCTGCTGAGATCATTTGCTATAGTGTAAAGAAATGCCATGAAGGCACATGACATAACATTCTGCTAAATGTACTACATGAGGGTAACTGAGCAGGAACCGATGATTCAAAGTTATGAATTACAATTTAGGGAAAGTCATCTGAAATCTGTATTCTGAACACAGATCTTCCAGCCCTTCAAGCACTGTTCCTGTATAACCTTTACAAGGCCCAAAGTGAAAGCTTGGGGCTGAATTTTGTCAGTACCACAGATGTCCAGCCACGGGGACCAAAAGCAGGAGCTGACTCCCCAGAGGCTGGTGGCAGGACCCTGGCGCAACATTTTGGTGGTGTCAGCCAATTAACAGGCTGCCGCTGGGACTGCAGCCCAATTGAGGACTGTGGTCCGCCTCCCAGAACTCCCAACCCAATCAAAGGGCTGGCAACTCGGCAGTGCCACTGTTACAGTGAGAAGGAGTGGGTGCCTCAATGCCAAGGCGTCCTTGAAAACAGATGGATTTGTTGTAAAGAATTTTGTCCAGGCAGACAGGCCTCAGTGATTGATGGGGGATGGAGTGGTCACCTTGAAGTGGTGGTGCTGTAGCCATGGGGCAGCCATTGCTGCCAGCAGGCCCTATCCTTGCTATATTCCCAGTCCTTTCACCCCTTAGCCCACCGCCATAGGGCTGGGTAAATTCAGTCCCTGGGCAAACTAGGAAATTGCTCCATATTGCTGCTAACTTACAAAATCTAGGCACCAGTAATTTCCATGGGGTTTCCTGATCGCTAAGCTTTACATTGACAGAAAATCAGCAGAAACCATGGAAAAAGAGCATACATGGCCACCTGCACTTTTTCCCTGGGGTTTCCATTGACTTCAAGTGGGAGAGCACTGAACTTCATGGAAATTGTTTCTCCTAATATTAGGTAATTATTACCTGTATCACTGAATCATAGAGACATGGAAGATTCAGGTTTAATTCCCAGGGTACTTAGATCTGTAAAGATACTTGGGACAGGTGGACCGCTTGATTCATTCACATTCTCTGTTGCTAACTGCCGCTCACTGGTTCTATTTCATCCTAGGAAGAGCCTACAGGAGGAGAAAATAGGATGTGTTTCTATTATCGGTAAAGAGTGCCTTATAACAGGGGTAAGATATAAAAACAAAAACAAAAACAAAAATAGCTGGAAAAACTCAGCAGGTCTGACAGCATCTGTGGAGAGGAAGACAGAGTTAACGTTTCGAGTCTGTATGACTCTTCATCAGAACTACGGACTCGAAACGTTAACTCCGTCTTCCTCTCCACAGATGCTGTCAGACCTGCTGAGTTTTTCCAGCTTTTTTTGTTTTTGCTTTTGTTTCAGGTTTCCAGCATCCCCAGTATTTTGCTTTTATCTTAGTAAGGTATAAAAATGTTGTTTGCCATGCTACTGGTCTCCATCTTACTGAGTGAGAGATAGTTGCAGTTTTAATTTGGATTGGGGTTAGAGCAGAAGTTAGGGGAAATGGGAAGGTCACACCCACCACTAACCTATTTTAAAAGCAAGAGGTAGGTTCTAGGAGGCCATTAATACATAAAGGCCAGACTTTTTAAATAGGTAGTCTGCAGTTTGTTGGGAGAAGACTTGCGTAGACATTACTACCCCATTCTGCACTGTTCAAATGTCCATATCTGTCTGAAAATGGATAATACTTAGAAGGAAAATTTAGATAATTTATTTGTCTGAAAGTTTGCCACAACATTAATTAAATTAATTATAAAATCCTGAGTAGTTGATGAGGTAGGTTGGGTGGCATCATTATAAACCTTCCATCTTCTCATTAGACTAATAAATTGGTTCTACGACGACCTTACTGGTTATTAAATTTGGAACTCCCCAAAATGTTTCCTTTTGCTATATGTCCATGCATTATCAGTAATACAATTCTTGACTTGCAAACCTTTTCACGTAGGATCTATTATCCATTAAATGTACTTGCAAGGGACATTGGGAGTTTATTGAAAACTCTATTGATGTCTACTATTGCGATCATCATTTTCAATCTGCATACTAAGAACAAGTTACAAGTTACCTGCACTAGACTAATGTTAAAGAAGCTACCACTAGTGACTGGTAAAAGAAGCAACATGATGGAAAGTAAATTTTTTTTTAAAGTTTCTCTGCATTCTTGGAATTGTACCATGTTAGGGTTGTAAAATCGAAAAATAAATGAAGAATTGATATCAGCCACAAGCAGTTCAATTGCAGTGGTGTGGATTGATAACATTCCTGGCTCTAGATGGTTTTTTAACTTTGACTCAGTCTTATCACCAGTCCAAAATTAGGTACCAGTTGGTTAAGGTTGTGGACAGATAAGATTGACACAATTGGGTTGGTATCTCAAGTTCAAGAAGATGCAATTCCATCCTAATTGCATTGAGTTGCTTGTTGATGGGCTGGCTGCTACATCCACTAACAGAGACTTGTTCTGTCATAGTGAGCTGGATTGTAACTTGGTGATGTGCTGGGAAATCCCATAGCACATGGGCCAGGATTTTCCATTCGTCGGGCGGGCTTGGTTGGAGCAGGCAGGGGCAGTCGTGGAGCCGCCCGCCGCCCGTGATTGGCTCTGCACCACGATTTCACGCAGGCGGGCCAATTAAGGCCCTCCCTGCGTGGGTCGCGAACAGCAGCGCTGAGCGGGGGGAGGAGGGAGAGCCGGGCTTAACGCGCAGTTTGCGCATGCGTGCGAAAGGACACTTCAATCTCCCTGAGTCACGGAGCTGCCTCAGGGAGATTGAAGCGCTTTATGGAAAAATTAATAAAGAGCAGAAAAATTCAGTGAAACACATCCTCTCATGTGGCTGTGTCACATGAGATGAGACATGTTTTTAAGTTCAAATGAAACTTTTTATTTCATTTGTAATAGCTTCAGGAAACCTCATCCCACTCGTAAAGGTCACTCGGCCTTTTCGGCTGCCCGCCAACTGTAAGGTTGGATGGGCAGAGAAAATTCAGGTTAATTACCTGGTTAATGGCCCATCAATTATCGGCAGGCACGCAGCTGACTCTGGCGCACACCCGCCAAACCAAATATCGCGCAACTTTGCGATGACCGTGCGATGCTCGCCCGATGTTATTGCGCTTCATTTTACATCCTGGCATGTGGGACACACGCCCGCACGCCGAATGTAAAATTCTGCCCATGGGAAACCTCAAAGTAAGTGCAGTGTGTCTGTCAGTGGTTACTTTTAACCCAATTGCTCTTTAACATTATTATTTACCTATTTGCAGACCATCTGGTTTGAGCGGGACGTGGTGATGACCTGCATGTGTTGATTTCAATTCCAGTATTTAAAGGGATGTCGCAAACCTGAAATTTTATGGATTCTGCAGTTGGGAGTAGAATGTAACAAATTGACAGAATGGCATGCACGCTTTCAAGAACTACATCTCGTTTTAGTGATGCCTCCCTGGATATAATGCTGGGGGCTGGAAGAGCTGGTAGGGTTAGGCTGTTCACTACTGACTGGAGGAAGAAGCCTGCCAGTGAAAGCAAGAAGACGTGGCTGGAGGTAACAGAGGAGGTCAGCAGCAGGAACATGATGTCACTCTCCTAGTTACAGTGCCAGAGGTGGTCTTATGACCTAAGCAGGGCAGTAAAAGTGATTATAATGGCACATTCAACTACAACCTGATGCAAGTATCACACGAACCTCCCACGCCTCCCCGCCCCACCACCATTCTCACTTCGCAAGCCTAGAAAGGCATATCACTCCTCACGCCAACTTAACTTGCAGGTGCACCTATCCTTCTCTGTCTGTGCACTTCACATCTCCATCTGTCCCTCCACCATTACACTCACCTTCATCATTATGCAACATCCCTTGTAGTCAACTTCAACATATACCCTTCATCCATCCATCAACACATGCCATTATTCTGACTCATAGGTCTCTACTTTCCCTCCTTGCAGAAGATGGAGAGAACTGGACGTGCTCCTCCAGCCATCTTACTACTAAGAGCTGCAGAGAGGAAGGTGCTGAACATCACTGAAGTTGTGACATGCTTGGCTGCTGGAGGTGTGGGCTTCCCCGTTACTGTGATAGAATAAATATCAGACAACCACTTGGGGCATCCAGCATTCATTCATGCTGACTTGTTGTCAACAGTGAGTGCAATATGATCATATGCAGAATGATCACAGAAAACATTCTTACAATGACAGTTCTAATTTATGTCTTTAATCTCCCTCAGGACCTTCAAATGTCCCACAGGAGGTGGACAGAAGGATGGTGAGACTTCTCTGAGGAAGTCATGCCCTGAGGATGTATCATCACAGGACTCATGCAGACCATGCATCAGCTCAGATACTCACAATTCAATAAGACCAGTAAGGAAGGCAGTTGGGATTTCACTGGGTGACTCACACACTTCAAGTGAGCAACAGCAGATGGTGCTGACAGGGATAGCAAAGGAATGTCATAAACTTCAGGGAACTGCTGGACACAGATGGTGAACCACAGGGGGCCATCAAAGAATGTGAAGTATATTTTTTGGCATTCCAATGGAAATGTGCATTCTTGCACAGGCATTGGAGGATTTTGTCTCAAGCATAAGCAGCATGGTGTTGCAGGCATTTGTCCATTGGGAATGTGGACACCTCCCTTTCATAGACTCATAGATATTTACAGCACAGAATGAGGCCATTCAGCCCATCGTGTCCACACCAGTCAACAAAGATCTGATTACACAAATCCCATTTTCCAGCGCTTGGCCCATAGCCCTGGAGGCTATAGCGACACAAGTGAATATCTAAATATTTCTTACATGTTACAGGAATTTCTGACTCAACCACCCTTTCAGGCAGTGAGTTCCAGGCTCCCACAACACTCTGGGAAAAAAATTTCTCCTCAACTCCCCTCTTAACCTTCTACCTCTTACCTTAAATCTATGCCCCCTGGTTATTGACCCCTCTGCAATGGAAAATGTGCCTTCCTATCCACCCTATCTATGCTTCTCATAAACTTATACTCCTCCATCAGGCCTCCTCTCAACCTTCGTTGCTCCAAGGAAAATAATCTCAGCCTATCCAACCTTTCCTCGTAGTTCAGACCCTCCAGCCCAGGCAGCATCCTGATAAATCTCCTTTGCACCCTCTCCAGTGCAATCACATCCTTCCTATAATGTGGTGACCAGAACTGCACACAGTACTCCACTTGTGGCCTAACCAGTGTTTTATACAGTTCCAGCATAACCTCCTTGCTCTTGTATTCGATGCCTTGGCTAATAAAGGCAAGTATCCCATATGCCTTCTTAACCACCTTATCTACCTGCCCTGCTACCTGCAGGGATCTGTGGATATGCACACCAAGGTCCCCCTGATCTTCAGTACTTTCCAGGGTCCTATCATTCATAGTGTAATCCCTTGCCTCGTTAGCCCTCCCCAAGTGCATTACCTCACACTTTTCAGGGTTGAATTCCATTTGCCACTGTTCTGCCCACCTGACCAGTCTATTGATATCGTCCTGCAGTTTATGGCTGTCCTCCTCGCTATTTACCACCCTACCAATTTTCATGTCATCCACGAACTTCTTGATCATACCCCTTACATTTAAGTCCAAATCATTTATGTGCACCACAAATAGCAAGGGCCCCATCACTGGGCCCTGCAGAACCTCACTGGAAACAGACTTCCAGTCACAGAAACATCCCTCTACCATCACCCTCTGCTTCCTGCCTCTCAGCCAATTTTGGGTCCAATGTGCCACTTTGCCTTGGATCCCATGGGCTCTTACTTTCTTGACCAGTCTACCATGAGGGACCTTATCAAAAGCCTTGCTAAAGCTCATGTGGACCACATCAAATGCATTACCCTCATCAACACTCCTGGTTACCTCCTCAAAAGATTTGATCAAATTTGTCAAACATGACCTTCCAATGACACCTTTCCATGCAAGCTCAGGAGATGCAACACCTGCCGTTTTACTTCCTCTCTTCTCAAAGTCCAAGGTCCCGAACTGAACTTCGCTCAAGTGAAACAACAATTTATTTGAACTTCTTCAATTTAGTATATTGTATTTGCTGCTCACAATGTGGTCTCCTTGACATTGGAGATATAGGCTGGATGATCACTGTGTGGAACACATCCCTTCAGTTTGTTAGCATGACCCCAAGTTACCTGTTATTTCAATTCTCCGCCTTACTCCCACTCTGGCCTTTCTGTCCACAGCCTCTGTGGTCCAATAAAGCTCAACACAAGCTTGAAGATCAGGACCTTATCTTTTGACTGGGAACTTTACAGTCTCCTGGACTCAACATTGAGTTCAACGATTTTAAATCATAGCCTCTCCCCAATTTTGTTTCACTTTTCTTTGCTATTTTTTTCCTCCAGTATTTCCTCTTGTTTTGCTTTTGGACAGCAGCTATTCAGGATCTTGCCATGCATATCTCCTTTAGATACATCTTTTTTTTTCTTTACTTGTATCAATTTGGCCCTGCCACACCAACTCTTTTGTCATTTAATCTCTCCTATTCCACCCTATCACAGACCTCTCCATTTGTTCTTTTTTCACCTTCCCCATTTTCACTTGCTCAAAGTCTGTAACATTTCTGAGATTTCCCAGTTCTGATGAAAGGCCTGTTTCTCCTTCCACAGGTGCAGCCAGACCTGCTGAGTATTTCTAGCATTTTCTGTTTTTATTATAGTTATAAATGGAGATTCACCCTAACAGGTAGGCAGATAATTTAATCCCCTGAACTAAAATAAATAAATATCTCACATTGGAAATATCTGCTCTGCAATAGTGGTTTGTTTTAATGAAGATGTAATTCACATGAAAATTGGACATTACCATCATGTGTTTTTTATCCTTGCTGTCAGCCTAATCAAATAAATGATTTTCACACCAACCGGTTCACTCATACGTCATTCTCATTACATTATTGGTGCATTTATGTGAATCAGTGAGAAGTTGAAAAAGATGTTTTCTCCTATTTTAGAAAAACCATTGTCACACTGTTGTCATGTCCATAAGGCATGAACGAGATCATAAACTGTTTGAATCAAGCCTTACTTTCTGCTTGTTTAAAAATGGACTTTGCTGGAACAAAAGTCATGGCTGCTGCAGGTCACATGATTTGCAAGTTGGTTACATTTCTGGAAACATCCAACAATAATTACAGGACAAAACTCAACACTCATCCTTGAGGAATCTCACGCATCATTGTAGGAACCCATCACAATCAATGAAACAAGGGAGGAGCCGGCAGTCCATCTCCCAAGCCTGGACATTTAACAAAGAGGGAACCTTCAAAACTCATTATACCTGCAGGGGCACTAATAGCCACCACCTATCTCCTAAGGTGAACATTGGATTTTGACCTGAGACATAGAAACTGATTGTTAACCTGAAACTGACTCATCAGTGGGTAGCACCACATGACCCAAGCTCCTTTGGCTTTTGGAAAGCTTTAATGTTACATTCCTGGACTCTCAGGGCAGTCTGCTGTTAACATCTAGCCTGTCAACACCAAAGCAGGACTCCAGGCTGACAACAAAGCCTACCTCAAGTCTAAACCTCTTTGAAGCCTGGTTCTCTGGAATATTCCTGCCATCACCTGTACAGCAGACCAAGTGTCAGTGTACCGACCTCACCTTGCTGAGTCGTCACCAACTTTGAAGGAGTTCGGCAACTCCCGCTTCCAGCTAGCAACCCTAAGCAAAGAACAGTTGAAAGCTGTAGCTAGGGAGGTACAATTAAAACTACCTAGTAAGATAAAAAGAGCTGAGTTACTCAAGATCCTGGTCAAGTATTTGGACCTCAGTCCACAACCAGAATAGGTAGACGAGGAGTTAGAGCCTGAAGCCGATCAATTTCTTGTAGCCACGATAAAGCTGGACAAGTTTAAAATAAAGCTAGAGCTCCATGATAGAGAAAAGGTGAGAGAAAGGGAAGCTCAAGAAAAGGAAAGGGATTTGCAGCTCCAAAAATTGGAAATGGAGTTACAGGCTCAGAAAGAGAGAGAGATCAGATAGGCAGAAGCTACTATGGAAAACCTCTCTACCTGCTAACTGTCCAAATTTCCCGACACCAGAGGCAAGCTTTGAAGCCTTGGAGTTCAGTTTGCCTCTCTCCCTTGTTTGTAACACTGTACATCCCACAAACAAGATGTCCTCAGGCTTACAGCAAACTCTAAGTGAGTATTCAAAATTTATATTGTTGCTTAGAGGCAACTTACCCAGCTGTTGAAACAAACCATGCAAAATTGGAAAGAGTTCTGAGGTGTTTCAGTTTTAAACATGCTGGTACTAACTGGTGAATGGAACTGTAACCGATGAGGATTATAGTCCCAACAATGAACATCTGTGAATTAGAAAGGCAGAGTTTGACCGACATGACCCTCGGCTATAAGGGTATTTATAGTACCAGTAAATTTTAAAAACTCACCACCACCAATGACATGGGACTATTTTGATTTTACTCATGTAAAGCATTTTATAACATGTAAAATTCGTTACTGGTGGTTCAAAATATTGACTATTCAACAGACATTCCCTTCATTTCCCTCTTTAAGTTATTGTTATGGATATTCAGGTGCAATCACATTTGAGAGACATTGCACATGCATGGATAATCACAGCTCAAGAATAAGTTCAAATATCAGTCAGGAGGGTAAGCCATCTGAAATAGCTAAGGAACTCCATGGCTTAAAAAAAGAGTCACAGTTGCAAAGTAATCTGAGGGGTGGAATTTCCTCGTGTTGGGCCTGGACTTTCAAAATTGTCAACATGTAACTTATAAAGGAAATTCAAGCAGCTTCCATTATGTATGTGTTTCTCTGTGCTTTGTACATTGACCCTACAGGTGGACACATTAGATTTTATAGGCGATCTAGCTGGATGCTGAGATATAGGAACAATAAATTTCTGATCAGAATCTATTTAAATGTGACATGCAACTATTTCACTGTTACAATGAAAAGCTATGATTCACATCAGTCATTGTAAGGATACATAAAGTGAAATGCTTTATCAGAATAATCTTATACATGACACAATAAACTTTTAAGCCTTTTAGGAATATACATGCCAAAATTCCATTTGAGAAAACAATGAGTGGGCAGAAAATCTGACGGACCAGCCAAAGGTCTGTTGACTTCTGGCAAGAATTTCTGGTCCTGTGGCAGGCAGGACCAGAAAATCCCGAGCAATATTCTTAGAAACTGAATGATAAAGTTTCAATTAAAAGAGAAACATACTACTGACTGTTCATTCAATACACTGTGTTAACCTTGGAGGCCTTGTGGTACAGTGGGTAGTGCCCCTGACTCTGAACCAGTAGCTGTGGGTATGAGTCCCTCCCAGGATTTGATGGCCAAGGAAGGTGCGTTCATAATGTAGCCAAACAGGTTGAGTCTCTACCTGAAAATCCTTCCAACACACGCCAATGGCAGGCAGTAAGAGCAGGGGAGATTATTGGTCGGTCATGTGATGGAAAGAATGTTGGAGCCTCAACCATCACTAGCCATAGCTGCAGACTACAACATGCATGTAAAAGTGCATGGTGCCACAGCAACTCAGACTCCCTGAGTGGTGAGATAACATAGCACCACACCATGTTAAATGTATATTAATTGTGGGCAGGTGCTGGCCATTAACTGGGGATTCACTTTGGACCCCTAGCTGAATGCTTATGGTGTGCATCTTTACGCAAAGTGAATGTTGATTTAAAAACTAACTGTGGAAGTTCCAGGATTATCTTTATACACCAACAGGCCCTCTAGACAGGAGCACAGCAGATTGCAAATTGCCAGAAGGCAGTGTCAGGCACCGCTGCTGCTTGGAGCAGGAGGCGAGAGAGAGAGAGAGATGCTTGGTGCACTTTTCTGCTAAGGAATGTCGCTGCAGGTGGATGGAGGAAAGAAGGCAAGCTGGATGATTGTGAGGAGTTGAGGGAGGTGTACGTGCGCTGCTGCAAATTGCCTAGGCTGTGTATATTAATAAACTCTGCCCTTCCTTATTGGGTAGGCTGGGACAGCTTGAGTTACCTAGATGAAGATTTTCTTTAACCTCATTGTTAAAACCTATGAGAGAACTGTTCCTGGGCAGCTCCAACTGTCCTGACTGAAGTCATCTCCTTCTCCCATCAGGAAGGGCACCAGTAGAGACTTTTACCACCTAGAGAGTGCACCCCTCGAGCATCCACTCACTGAATAATCTTTCTTCTTCTTCCCTTCTCTCTCTCTCTCTCTCTTCTCTGTGTCTCCCTCTCTTTCTTTATTTGTGTCAAGAGATTTTTTTTGACCTTTGGTCTCCTGCCAGTTGTTATTGTTAACCTCAGACTGCACGGAGGGCAGGAAGCCACTCCCCGATCCCATTTCAAAGGGAGGGATGGCCTTTCCTTTTTCCTTGGTGCAGCCTGAGCTGTCCTCAAACCACAACGTGGAGTTGGTGTGGCTCGCTAAATTCCAGTGGTGACTCCATCTTTGCCAGTGGCGGAACTACGTGGGAGTAGCTGCCCCTGACATCAAGGCAACACTTGACTGAGCGTGGCATCAAGGAGCCCTAGCAAAACTGGAGTCAATGGGAATCAGAGGGAAAACTCTCCAGTGGTTGGAGTCATACCTCACACAAAGGAAGATGGTTGTGGTTGTTGGAGGTCAATCACCTCAGTTCCAGGACATCCAAGGAATGAAACCAGACGTACCACCCAAAATCGACCTTGGCACTGGAAATGACAATGGCAAACCCAGCCCTGTCGACCCTGCAAAGTCCTCCTTATTAGCATCAGGGGGCTTGAGCCAAAATTGGGAGAGCTGTCTCACAGACTAGTCAAACACCAGCCTGGCATAGTCATCCTCACAGAATCATACCTTACAGAAAATGTCCCAGACACCACCACCATCATCCCTAGGTATGTCCTGTCCTATCAGCAGAACAGACCCAGCAGAGGTGATGGCACAGTGGTATACAGTCGGGAAGGAGTTGCCCTAAGAGTCCTCAACATTGACTCCGGACCCCATGAAGCCTCATGGCATCAGGTCAAACATGGGCAAGGAAACCTGCTGCTGAATACCACGTACCGCCTCTCCTGACATGATAAATTAGTACTTCTTCATGTTGAACACCACTTGGAGGAAACACTGAGGGTGGAAAGGGCACAGAATGTACTCTGTGTGGGGGACTTCAATGTCCATCACCAAGAGTGGCTCGGTAGTACCAACACAGACCGAGCTGGCTAAGTTCTAATAGATATAGTTGCTGGACTGGGTCTGCGGCAGGTGGTGAAGGAACCAACAAGAGGGAAAAATATGCTTGACCTCAACCTCATCAACCTTCCTGCAGCAGATGCATCTGTCCATGACAGTATCAGTAGGAGTGACCACCGCACAGTCCTTGTGGTGACGAAGTCCCATCTTCACATTGAGAATACCCTCTATCGTGTTGTGTGGCACTATCACCGCGCTAAATGGGGTAGATTTCAAACAGATCTAGCAACTCAAGACTGGGCATCCATGAGATGCTGTGGGCCATCAGCAGCAGCAGAATTGTACTCAAACACAATCTATAACCTCATGGCCTGGCATATCTCCCTCTCTGCTATTTCCACCAAGTCAGGGGATCAACCCTGGTTCAATGAAGAGTGCAGGAGGGCATGCTAGGAGCAGCACCAGGCATACCTAAAAATGAGGTGTCAACCTGGTGAAGCTATAACACAGGACTACTTGTGTGCCAAACAGCATAAGCACCAAGTGATAGACAGAGCTAAGCGATTCCACAGCCAATGGATCAGATCGAAGTTTTGCAGTCGTGTCACATCTAGTCATGAATGGTAGTGGATAATTAAACACACTGGAGGAGGAGACTCCACAAATATCCCCATCCTCAATGATGGAGGAGCCCAGCACAGCAGTGCTAAAGATAAAGCTGAAGTATTCGCAACAACCTTCAGCCAGAAGTGCCGAGTGGATGATCCATCTTGGCTTCCTCCAGAGGTCCCCAGCATCACAGATGCCAGTCTTCAACCAATTTAATTCACTGCATGTGATATCAAGAAACAGCTGAAGGCACTGGATACTGCAAATGCTATAGGACCTGACAATATTCCGGCAATAGTACCAAAGACTTGTGCTCCATAACTTGCCGCGCCCCTTGCCAAGCTGTTCCAGTACAGTTACAACACTGCCATCTACCCAGCTATGTGGAAAATTACCCAGGTATGTCCTGTACACAAAAAGCAGGACAAATTCAACCCATCCAATTACCGCTCCATCAGTTGACTCTCGATCATCAGTAAAATGATGGAAGGGATCATCAACAGTGCTACCAAGCGGCCTTTGCTTAGCAATAACCTGCTCACTGACATTCATTTTGGGCCACTCAGCTCCTGACCTCATTACAGCCTTGGTTCGAACATGGACAAAAGAGCTGAACTCCAGAGGTGAGGTGAAAGTGACAATCCTTGACATCAAGGCAGCATTTGGCTGAGTTTGGCATCAAGGAGTCCTAGTAAAACTGGAGTCAATGGGAATCAGGGGGAAAACTCCGATGGTTGGATTCATACCTAGCACAAAGGAAAATGGTTGTGGTTGTTGGAGGTCAGTCATCTCAGTTCCAGGACATCACTGCAGGAGTCCCTCAGGGTAGTGTCCTCGGCCCAACCATCTTCAGCTGCTTCATCAATGATCTTCTTTCCATCATAAGGTCAGAAGTGGGGATGTTCTCTGATGATTGCACAATGTTCAGCACCATTTGCAATTCCTCAGATACTGAAACAGTCCATGTCCAAATGCAGCAAGACCTGGACAATATCCAGGCTTGGGCTGACAAGAGGCAAGTAACATTCACGCCACACAAGTGTCAGGCAATAATCATCTCCAACAAGAGCAAATCTAACCATCGTTTCTTGACATTCAATGGTATTACCATTACTGAATTCCCCACTATCAACATTCTGGGGTTACCATTGACCAGAAACTGAACTGGTCATATGAATACTGTGGTTAAAAGAGCAGTTCAGAAAGGCTAGGAATCCTATGGCGAGTAATACATTTCCTGATTCCCCAAAGCCTGTCCACCATCTACAAGGCACAGTTAGGAGTGTGCTGGAATACACCCCACTTGCCTGGATGAGTGCAGCTCCAACAGCACTCAAGAAGCTTGACACCATCCAGGACAAAGCAGCCCATTTGATTGGCACCCCTCCCAGAAACATTCACTCCCTCCACCACCGATGAACACTGGCAGCAGTGTGTACCATCTACAAGATGCACTATAGGACCTTAGCAAGGCTCCTTAGGCAGCACCTTCCAAACTTATGACCTCTACCATCTAGAAGGACAGGGGCAACAGACACATGAGAACACCACCACCTTGTAGTTCCCCTCCAAGCCATTCACTATCCTGACTTAGAAATATATTGCTGTTCCTTCATTGTCGCTGGGTTAAAATCCTGTAACTCCCTTCCTAACAGCACTGCAGGTGTACCTACACCACAGGCACTGCAGCAGTTCAAGAAGCCAGCTCACCACCACCTTCTCAAGGGCAATTAGGAATGGGAAATAAATTCTGGCCTAGCCAACAATGCCCATATCCCCTGAATGAATAAAAAATAACTCCTGATGCTCCTGCAGCCCTGTCTCCATTTAGTCTCATGGCCAAAAAGTAAGGGATAAAGAGCAGTACCCACCCCAACATTACAATTGAAGCATGCGTTAAAGCCATGGCCAGGGTTGTTGACCCCTCCACCATTGTTAAATGTTCAGGAAGACTGCTTTCTTCCTGAAGACCGACCTGGCAGTGCACCAGGCCTTCGAGAAGGGGCTCACGAGGGTTATCATCTCCAGTGTCTCGCCTTAGGTAATGATTTTAATTACATTCAATTTTATTATAAGTACAGAAATGATGATCTACCAGGGTGCTCACAGTCAGCTTCCATGATCAACCCCCAAGATATTGCAGGGAGTCAGCTTTGGTAGATGTTTGTAGTTTAACAGCTTCATGTTTGGTCTTCTATGTGAAATGATGTGGTTCCAACTCATGGCTTGACTGATTCTTCTTCCACAGACAGTTATCCAGTGTTCAGATTTGAGCAAAGAGGGTCAATGATATTAAAACTGGAATTGCAGGAAAAACTCAGCAGGTCAGCCAGCATCTGTAGAGAGAGAAACTGTTAATGTTTCGAGTTGAATGACAGTATGATGGTGCCTATCATATAAAACAAATGTTTCAGAACAAAATGGGTGCATGATTTAGTTTCTTTCTGTATAACAAGGGAATAGAGGAGTCTGTTTAATGTATATTCTAATTTGTCTAATTTAGGACTGGAAATTTTTAATGCTTTATTCTGTCATGTGTGCCCTGTTACGCTTTTAATTGTATAGATTTCTATTTAATGATGTTGCACTCGAAGATTGAGTCATCTAATTATTTGTTGTGGCATCCTAAACTCTTCTTCTCTTCAAGTGCTCCCACCCAGGTTAAGGAAGACATCCTTATTTATTTCACTCATGGTTTGTACCATGGTTTGGAAGAAGCTCTGTGGAACGAATGCAAGTTTGTAAGATTACCCCTGTTGAGACAATCCCATTGAGCACAAGTATTGAATTAGACAAGCGCATGGAGAAGCATATTCCTAGTCCAGGATTTTGAGAAACTGGACTGCTATCTTATCCAGTTTATTGGACCCTTGCCTAAACTTTAGAAGTAGATCTTTTAACTTCCTGGATCTTGGTTCAGCTGATTGGGCTGCTGGGCTTTTATACAATGTCCTTTATTGGATCATGGATTCCAAATTACTTTTCTGAAAGCAGGACTTCCAACATCTCTGCCTTGCCCATATGTAACTCTATCCTTAAGAGGAAAGATGAAAGAAATAGCAGGACAAATGCTATTGCTTTTCCGTATACTTGGTTGGTTGATTTTCCTATCCACCAAAATGCTTCTACATTGAGGCCACACATTGAGTATACCTTTTAGGAAATCAGTACTGTGAGCCAAAGTTCACCCAGATTAGAGATTACTCACAGTTGCAGTGGCCTGAGCCCAGGTGATGCCTAGAGATTGGACATTTTTGGAGGGCCAGCTCCACAGCCATGTGTGCTGGGAAAGCAAGGACACAAACGAAGCAGAAGGAGTGGGGAACTAGTTTATTTTCCAAGCTGCAATTCCCTGTCTGAACTGAAGTGCTTGTGCCCAGTTCCTGATTCAGAAGCATTAAGACAAATGCAATTAAATGAGCACCACACACAATTTATATGTTTATCTGGAATACGATACATAATTCTTTCACATCATTGCTAGGTTTGTTTCTTTTTCTTTGTTGTCCCATTTGGAGTAGTGCATGTAATAAACTCTTTGCAAGTTTATTTTTGTGAAGTTTACAGTGGTTTATAGTGTGGTGCCTTTTTGTGAAAGTTTTTTTTTCCATACTCCTTAAATGTTGTTCATTTTAGCTGTCTTTTCTTTCTCCACACTCCTTAAGGCATGTTTGCTTTTAGGGCACCACATTTGTGTAGTCGAGACGTTATAAGATGAAAGGAGGAATGCTGCAGATCTACTTGCCACTTACACAGGGTAAGTCCATCAGCCTGCAGGACTGAACTTTGTTGTCTACAGCAAGAACACTTGTAATGTAGGCATGGCACTGCCAGTTGTTGGCAAGATCAACAGTACATCTGTCATTATGCATGCGACTCATTCACAAGCAGCATTTAAATGCCAGATACTGCACTGTTCGCACATGCGTCAAAAAGATGACTGATGTATTTGTCAGTATGGTCAGCAATAATATTGCCTTTCCCACTGAGCATATGACTCAGCTACCCACATTAGTGCATTTCCTAAGATACAGTGGTGCACTGATTACTGCCATGAGACCAACATTAAGCACTTGGAAAGTTTGAGTGTGCTACATCATGGCTCTGTGCCCTGGTGAGCAATCGACCTAAATATTCCTAAATTAAGCCAGAACTTCTGATGCAACACAAAAGACAGGGGTTTCCACCAGGCAGCACAATACACCAGAAACTGGACAAACAAGTGTGAACGATTGCTGAAATTCAACCACAAATTTTTAAATATGCCTGGTGCTGCTCCTGGCAGGCTCTTTGACACTCTACATTGAACGAGGTTGGGTTTGATCATCATGGTAGAGTGAGGGATATGCCTGGCCATGAGGTGACAAATTGTTATGGAATACAATTCTGCTGCTTGGTCCACAACGCCTCATGGATGCCCAGCTTTGAACTGCTAGATCTGTTCTGAATCTATCCTATTTAGCACGGTAGCAATGCTACCTCAGTTGTCTAAGCTCTAAGCTTTAGAATTCCTTCCCAAAACATCTCCCTACCCAGCCTCCATTTCTCTCTCCTTCTTTAAAATGCTCCTTCAAACCTATGTTTAAAACCAAGCTCCAGCTCACCTTTCCTAACGCCTTCTTCTTTGGCTTGGTGTCAGCTATGTTTTTCTGATCACACTTCCGTGAAGCACCTTGGGACATTTTACTGCACTAAAGACACAAGTTAATGCAAGTTATTGTTGTTAGCTGGCAAGATGCTGTTATTTTCTTTTCAGTAATTTTCACTGGCCCACTTTAAATTGAGAACATTTCTCAGGCGACTGACATGAAAAGGATAAATAGCCCGTGACTGCTTGCCACCAGTTTTGCACACCTTTTACATACTCTTTCATAATATTTAATGCACAGAAGAAAATACGGCCCTTGGTAGTAAATATCTGACTATATTCAGACTGGAGCCACTTGAATGATGGCCCAAATGACAGTTAAGATCTAAACTCTGGATGGTTTACTACCTGAGGGGAGATTAATCTTGTTTCACAATGGAAATATGAGATAGCTAAATGGTGATGGTTTTAGACTGCTGAACAGAGTATAAAATCTGATCTCAGATGAAATGAATTTGGTTTCAACCTGCAACGCTGGGGAAGGGGTGACGGAATTTGTCATTTGAAACTTTAATGACTCAGGAAGCAGTTTCCTTAAATTTACCAATGTAAAAGTTCTTGAACTGGTCACAACTTTATAAACTAGCATAGAAAACTAAAGTCAACCAATGTTGCCTAACCTATTTGTCAGACAACGGGAGCGGTTATTTCACGATGCTGTAAGTGAAGTTATTGGAAACTGATTTTGAAACACGATCTGTGGTGCATAGGACAAGTTTGATCTGAGTGGGCCATCTCTCCCAGAAATAATGGTGCGCATTTTAAAAAACAAAAGGATTGGAATCGCCCTCGATGATAGTAGTGTACTGGTTAATGTGTCTGAATGAAAGCCCTCTGGCTCCTGATGCTTAAATGGATCCTTTTTTTCCCGAAATTGGAAACTTCACTTGAATGGGTTAACGCATTGAATACTATACAACACAATGGGCGGAATTGTCTCAGATTTGCACTAAGCACAGTAGAAGGCGTGAAAAATGATGTTTTACCTGCCGGCTGCAATGGTGGATTTTAATGCCGTATTGCCCCCTTCCACCGTGGCCCGCCTCATTAATAATGCATTCACAGAAAACACACCGGATCATTGGTGGCCGTGCTCAGATTTGCCCGCCATGCTGTGACTTCAGTGCTCCAGGCGCCATATTTAAAGCGCACCAGAGCGCAGCCTACTTCATGTCTACAGACCAGGACTGCTCCAGGTGACCTATGGCCCTGAAAGTAAATGTGACTGCAGCCCTCAAGTTTAGTGATGCCTCTCTGGGTTGTCTGCCGGACACAGCGGAAGCCTGCCGTGAGCTCCTCAACCCCACTCTGGTCGCAGGAGTCAACAATCCAGCCTGGGAGGCGGTGGCAGCGGCGATCAGCACCAGCGGAGCACAGAGGAAGTCAGCCATCCAGTGCAGGAAGAGGATGAATGCTCTCATCGGTTCTGCCAGGGTGAGTCATTCTTCCCATCACTCTCAGCTCACGCACTCACAAACCCATCACACACCCACAGGGATCTCACGCCTAAAGGGACAGCACCACTAACTCTCACACACACCCTCACATCTCCATCAGGCTCATATCCTCTGGAGCTCATGTTCTCATCCCATCTATGGCTCCGCTGACCATACAAACATTCCATGCAGTGCCATGCATCCTGCTCACACTCACTTCATCTGTTTTCATGCAGGAGAGCCTGGCTCACAACAGCAAGGAGAGATCCCAGACCAGGGGTGGAGTGGCTCGCTTTGAGGAGTGTGCCATTGTGCTGACTGGTGAGGACGTGGACTGTGCCTGCGGTGACGGTGAAGTCGGTAGCAAACATTCATGTGAGGATCCTGCATCATCCCTCTCTCGCTCCTGCTTTTGACTCTGCTGCCATGCACTAATTATCTCTACTTTGGTTCACAAGGAGCTCTGCCAAGTGACCGACGCCCTCAGCCAGCCAGTTTCTCAGATCCATCCAGGTCCTCATCCCCAGCCAAGAGGACACCTCCTCCATTGAAGAGCTGGAAATAAGCAGCCTGGTAGACCCGTCACAGCACTTACCCACACCCTCCACCAGCGCAGAGGCACACACCTCCGTTAGACCTAGATCTAGGGCACGATCGAGTTTACAATCTGGTGGTCACCACACAGACATGTGTCCGCAGCAGGAGGACGCAGGTTCAGCTGAGCTGCCCGACACTCAGACGACTGCTGGGGAAAAGGGATCTGTGAGGTCTGGGTCAGATGACAAGTCTCTGGATTCGGCCTTCCAACTCATCGTGGAGAGCAGAAGGCGGAGCAATATCATGCAGAGCTGTTGGAAGCCCTCAACAGAGTGGCACACGGCTCAGAGGAATGGTCTCTGATAAAGTGGTGCTCACATGTGCACATATGGAGGTCTCAATGGGAAGGATGGCAGATGCCATAGAGACCCTGGTCCGTCAGGAAGCGGAGATGTGCGCAGACCTACAATTCATCGCTGGAGCCATGGGTGAGTTCCTGCAATGGCAACGCGAGAGGGAAATGGGGCACCTCGATGTCCCTCCAGGTGATCCTTCCCCTTAAGGAGTCAGGCTGGGGCCCTCGGGTGCCCGAAGGGAGGGGAGCGACAGCTGGACACCCCTGGGTCATCCACTCAGGAATCTCAGAGGCTGTCCACTCCCTCCGAGTCCCCTTTTCCTGTGATTCCGTCAACCTCATCCTCTGTGACCGCAGAGGGAGCAGCTGGCCCACAGGAGGACAGCCAAAGCAAGTTGCGGGTCCTCAAGGCTTTGGCTCTCCAGGTGTTGCCCATCAAAGTCATCAGAGGCAACAGGAGCCAACCATTGCACAGGCTGTCTCCACCCTTGCTGCAGATGTCAGGGCAGCACCTAGAAGAAGTGTTAGGCCTAGAAAAGTTAATAATTTCTGATCACAAGTGGATGCACGGGTGAACACATTTTATCAGATTATAATCTGAATAAACTTTCACTGAATAATGTGCTATGTTGTATTTCAGCTTTATTTACGGGCTTTGTGAGTCATCCCCCTGCATCCCACTCACAACCACCCACACCCCACCAGCAGTTCAGCTGCACGCAGGCAGACCATGAATGATTCTGGAAGGAGAAGTGTGCATCTGGCAGGGCCTTTCAGAGCCTCGTGCAAGCCTCTCCCACACACGCGGAGCCTTCCTCCATCACACTCATCTCAATGCCCCAGTGCCCCATTTTCAATGCTGCTTGCTGGGGTTCTCTTTCAGTTGTCTGTCTGAGCTGACCTGCATCACTGCCCACCCACTGATCGCACTGCCATGCAGGAGCTGTTCCCATCCAACATGAGGCTCCGCTCACTTCCGATTTGTACAGCATGGTAGTCATTAAGTTTTTGATTAGTTCCCCTGTCCTTCCCCCTCCCCCAATCACCCATGTACTTTTCCCCATTACAGTCCATCCGCCTGGCATCACTTTCCACCTGCCCACCGTTACCCTACAGCCCGACCCCTTTTCGTTCCAAGATGTATGGGTGAACGGACACATTCTCTACCTGCCTGAGAATCCCACCCCTATCCACATTAACCCCCCGACCTGCTCCTTCCCACCCCCAGTACCTGTATTTGCCTCCGTGCCGTCACCAACCGCCCACGCCTCCACTTCTACCGGTACCGACGCGCCCTCACCACCCCCACACCTAGCAGCTCCCTCTGCCCCATCACACACCCACTGTTCCACCCTACCGCACCCACTCTAAGTTCATTTCCCAGGAGGCGGTCATTGACACTAGAAGCCTTACCCTTGTAAGTGCACCTGGACATCAATGTCCTCCCCCTTACTTCTTCCTCCACCATTACTCCTTCCTCCACTCTTACCCCCTCCTCCCCCCTGTATACCTTCCCCCTCCAAATTCCCTCCTCCCCTCAAGACCTTTTCCCCTCTGAACTCCCTTCCTGGTACCTTCCTCCCCACCTTACACCTACCTGCCCACTTGCACCATTCTCCCCCTTTCCACCCTCCTCTCTCATACTCCCTCCTCCCCCCACACTCTACCCCACCCAGCCCCCTTCCCCCCCTACCCCACCCCCCCCGACACCCTCCTTCACCCCCAATTTCACCACTCCTGACACCTTCGCCCCTCCTCCCCCAAAACACTACGCCCGCCGGCACCTCCTTTGCCCCACCCCAAATTCACTCCACCCTGACACCTTTGTCTCCTCCCACAACCTCCCTCCACCCCCCGACACCTTTGTTATCCCCCACCTTCCAACCTCACCCCCCCACTGATACACCTTCCTCTCCCACTCAGACCTAAACCTTCCTTTCCCCACACCTCTTCCCCCATCATTCATGGCAGCCCATGGTGAAGCCTATGAAGCTCTAATGCAGGTCCAAAGCACCAAAGGAGACCATGGGAGATGGTGTGAGCCCATGGCGAAGTGCGTGAAGTTCTGAAGCCTCAGTGAAGTTGAGGCTGCTCCATGGAGACCTCCCATCTTCCATGAGCTGCTTCGCGGCGGAGCTATGTGTATGAGGATCTGCCCAGCATGTGATGCACATATTCCTCCAGGGTCCAGTAACTGCAGGGCTCCAGCATCTTCACCTTCTCGGATGTCCACGATCTGAGCAAGGCCCTAAAGGTAAGTCCCAACTTCTGCATTCTGGGCCGACGTGTTTTCCCGCTGGTATCTCAGTAAATCAGGCATGGGGGGACGATTCCGGTCGGGCCTTACTGTGCATCCCAATATTTGGTTCATGCTGGCATCCAGCCGGATTCACGATCCCCCATGGCAGACACCATCGGATGATCCCACTGTGATCGCACACTAGTGTGAAACTGATTTCTGCTCCTTCCATGGAATTCTCCACCTCCCCCCCACACCCCCCACCCCATTCACCATGTCACCCGTTGCCAACAGGAGTGGGGAATTCCGGCCAACATTAACGCCAGAAATGGGGATGAGAAACAATTAAAGTCAGTAAATCACTCACAATGCCCTGTAACATGTCATTGTATTATAGAGTAAGTTCACTGATTTTATGCTCCTCATAGGGAACTGCACTCAGGCTCCCACATGTAGTGCTGATTCTGTAACCCAAACCCTCTTTGAGCACAGCCATCTGCTGAGAGTGTGGGCTTGGTGAATGTACTTCTGCCATGGAGTTGCATTTACTCCCACTCCAGTGCCATAACTTTAGCAGAAGTTGAGTGGAGCAGGAGGAGCCCTAAAGAAATTTACCCTTATAATATCATCTTCTATCTAATCACATTACATATTTCACAATCATAGGGCACTTCTGAAGTAATATAGAGAGGCTGTAAACTAAATACCAATGTGAGAGGAACCTATGGCAACAATAGTTCGATCATTTCTTTTGGATGCTAAATTTAGACCTTTTCTTCTCTTTCTTTCAGACTTCACTCCATGTTCTTTGAAGGATGTTGACGTCTTGGGCTACAGTTTCATAGTCTCTGAATTTTCAATACAGCAACAGATTGGCCATTCTTTACATGCGAACTTAAGGGGTTGAAGTTTTGCCATGGTTCTCCCAATTGCCCACTGTAACTTTTGCAGAAGATCCATGAGAAACCTGAAGAAATGGTGAAAACAGTGTTTTTTTTTCAGTGATTCTATGGATCTTCCGCTGAAATTAATTAGGAAATTTGGGTGAGGTCTTGTGGAAAGTCAAATCAATGAATATCATCACCCAACCAAGCCTGATGCAGCCTTTGATATCCATTTCTGCTCATTTCCAGCAAGAGTAACATCAAGGGCAGGAAGCCTCTCCTTTCATAACCCAGGTTAACTGAATCAATTATGGTGCTCCTACCATTTGTCTAGCTGAGAATAGCTACCTCAGGATGCACAGTTCTAAGGTTAGCTTTCAAGTGTGCATTCATTGCAGTCTTCATCTCTGATGAAGGAGCTCACTCAAGACCAATCTCAGATGCTGATGCATCTGCTCTGTATTCCCAGAAGCTCCTGCTTTTTATTTCAGATTTCCAGCAAAGGTTTTTCTTTTGATCTCTTCATCTTGCCTTGCCTTTTTAATCTTAAAAGCACTCAGCAGGGAAAGTGTTAGATTTCAAATTGTTACGTGGTACGTTTTTTTTAATAAGAGGAAGTCTTACAGTTAAGACCAGTCCTGAGTTGTGGCTGAGATCTATCCTGCAGTTGTCTATATTCAATCTTCCAGGGATCAGGATTAATAACTGGCCAACTGACAGTAGCCTCCCTGGATTTTCTTTAAATCGGAGTGTGTTAAAAGGTTTGTTGTGAAGTTATGATAGCGTCTAGCTTTGGAATTAAGCCAATATAGACTAACAAAAGGAGATACTGTCTCTTCAAAAGTTCAGAAATGAATGCCAATGCATAAAAACACTCATGTCAATCGACAGGTGTGCAAACATGGATTAGAAATGCTCAGCTCCTTAAACCTCGGAAAAAATCCATTACTTTGGAATGAATTCTTATGAAACTCTACATCATGTTTATTTTCAAAACAAACATTCAGCCAGATTGTGCCTGCTTAAAACATAAGTTGTTGCCAAAAACTACAGTCTTAAAATTGCTTCTCTGTCTTCCTTTCAGTTGATGCATGGGTATTTTCATAGAAAGCTGAGCTTTAATACAAATGTATCGTCAGGCTGGCTCTACTACAGTTAGTGAAGCCACACTACTTTCTGTGTTAATTTCCAAACATTTGTTTGACTTAACTAAGTTGCCAAAATAAATCTCAGGTCTGGCCCTTGACTGCTGAGGATTTCATAACCAGTGCTGTTTCAGGTTGTTTGCTTAGGCTCAATGCCAAGAAATGGGAAGACATTGTTTGAGGTTTTGTGCTATAACCCTGTAATAATGATAATGGCACTAGCTAGTTCATAACTAATTGTACACCTGATAGACACTGCAGACTACTTATTTCAGCTGGGCAAATTTCTGGGGATGTACTGTTCTGAAATTAGCAGTTGGAAGATTCCCTCTACCACTTCATTGAGGTTTTAGCAGAAAGCTGGTCACACCCAGCCTCGTGTCATTTCCTGATGTTTATTGATTTACCCGCAGTTCAGTCCAGTAACCAATCTCGTAATTACTGGTAACACTTCACTGTCAAAATCCAACCCACACCCAATGAGCATTATTATTAGCCCAGACTCATGACTGCAACACAGAAGCTGAAGTGTTAGTCTGAAGATATTTAAATCCGTTTAAATTGTCTCCAATTTTTCGTGGTCAGTCCATCCTTATGGTTGGCAGACGGGCGAATCAGCCAGGCGGACTTTGCATTTTTCATCAAATCTCATCCCAGGTCAGGATGAGGTTTCCGTTATTAAATAAAATAAAAATAAAAATCTGTATTCAGCATTTTTCTCATCTATTTGTTCAGTTGCCTGATTGTGATGCTTGGGCATTTTTTCCTGATTTTCAAAACTTTATTTCATGGTTTTCGGGTCTGCAGCTCCCTGAGGCAGCTCTTTGCCTCCAGGGAGCTTTCTCTCATCGCTCGCCCGCGCCCACAGAAATGTCACTGCCTGCCCTCCTACTGCCTCTGCCCCAGCAGCGCTGAGATTTTCAGCATGAAATAGCGATCGGGGGCCGATCCCGGTCAGCGGTCTGTTTCCTGGCCGCTCCCGAGCCCGCCGATCTAGCCTGCCCTCTGAGCTGAAAGTTCAGGTCTGTGTCACTCTCCATTGCCCCAGAGAGGGGCTTCTGCTTTCAATGAGAGGCTAATTACAATTATACTACTTAATCCAGTGAGCCATTACCTAATAAATCAAAGAATGCATTAAATTAAATATGGCATTAGGTGCCTCTTGCGGCAGTTATCATGGAGCACCCTGACTGTGCAGCATCATTGCAGCCTGATCTGTATATAGTTTTGGATTTACCAGAGCCAGGATGAAGACATCATGGGTACTTCTTGAGAAGAATCCAAATGTGACTTTGCCTTTTGACTATAAAAGTCCTTAAAAGTAATTAAAATACATCAATTGAAATGCAGAATTTAAGCAACCCTTTGCACCCACACCCCCACCTCAGGAAATGCATCATAAATTTTGTGCCTCATGTTTGGCTTTCAAACAATCAGAGTTTCATATACTTATATTTCCCTCCACCAATACAAGAAAATAAATGTTGGGTATATCTGTAGCTTAAGTTAGAAAGCTTGCACTACTTTTTGTTTTCACATGGCACAGGCTGATAATTAGGGCTGTCCTTGGATTATCACCTTTACTGAATCTACTGCTAATTTTCTTGACTTATATTTGTAAGCTCCAGGTCAGTAGTGAGACAATTTTAGTTATCATGCAAGGATACTTACACCAGAGAGAAAACTCAGCCATTGACAATTAACACACCTACTCCTTCAACTTCTCTGCCTCTGCCTCCTCACATATGAAAATAGGGAGCAACTGCAGCATCAGTCAATGCGCTGCCCACAAATGTATTTAAAATGGCCAATGTGTCAGACAGCACAGGCTGCATTTCTGCTGTCCCTGGAATGGTTAACTGTTGTGTTTTAATGGCTCAGAGATATGCAGAGATGACACACTCCAGGCTATATGTGCACAGGAGCATCATTCATTATGTTTTAAAATGTCTGCTGTCATGCTTACAGCAGCCTGCCTCTCTTTCTCTATGAGTGAGCAGTCACACAAACACACATACTCAAACATCGAACAATTGAACAATACATCTTTTCCCCCTTGTAAAACTAAAGACCTTATCTTAAATTAAATCATCCTAAACAATAAACATCAAGTCATTTCTTAGAGTTCAGAGTGTCCATTTCCTCCAAGTACAGAATTAGTTTTTGAGATATAAGATCTCTGATGATGACACTGAAATCTACAAATTTGAGGTTGTGGTTCTGCATGATCAGCTCAATGAGGCAGATGTTCAACTTCACAATTACTCACTGGTAAAGGAAACATATCCACATAATCACTGTCCTCGAAATATCCTGGTCTGCTCATTATCGAGTGCCTCATGTTCTACTTTGTGTTGTCATCCAACAGATGTCAAGCAACTGCTTGAATTGCTTTGGTCCTGATAGAGACGATGCAAGTCAGTGGTCATGATTTGGCCGTTTTATGCAAACCCAATTTCCAACTTCAATTCGTGGTTCCCTCACACCTGTTCGCTGGTGGAAGTACGCTTTTGCTTTACCTTGTCACTTTGCGATTTCTGCTTACATAGGAATGGGTTTGTGATGAAAGTTGGTAGTACCGAGGAATGATGCCAACTCTTTCACATTAGGCAGGGTTGGAAGCGGCTTTGACATTGTCGTGTGTCACTCCAGCTATTATTACTCTGTACCCTGGAAAGTCAGCTTTGGATCCTGCGAGATGTGCATTTGCCCTTGTTGAGTGTCAAATTGTGTTGTGTGAGTCGAGTAAAAACTGTTGATAATTGCTGACCATGTTCTGCTTTGTCTCTTCCATGGACAACAACATCCTCAAGTGGGTTAAGTGACCACTCAATATCTGACAAGACTGACAAAACAATCTTCTGGAATGTGCTAGGTGCTGAACTTGGCTCATGGAGCATTCTGTGGTACTGAAACACACCTTCGTGATTAACAAAAGCTGTAAGAGTGCAGAAATGTCATACGGACTCGAAACCTTAACTCTGTTTCTCTCTCCACAGTTGCTGCCAGATCTACTGAGATTTTCCAGCAATTTCTGTTTTTACTTCTCTGGAACGATTGCTTTGTTGGCTGCCTTAAGGTTGACGCTTGTCTAGGTTCACCAATTTTGCATTGTGTAATGACTAGATTCAATATCCACGGTGATTATTTGATTTGCTCAATGATACTGTCTGCCTCTAGTGATTTCAGTTCCTGTGACACTTCGGCACACATTATAAATGGCAATTGTCTCAAATTTTGTGAAACTGGCGGAATTGACATGTTGATGCAAGGAGCATGACAGTATCCCTTAATCTTCCCAAATCCAGTAAATAAGGAAGGATACCACTGTACATAGTCTGTACTATCAATCATGTTGATATGTTCTCCAGTGGGGTCTTCAAATTTAAAGCCAAGCTGATCGAAATGGCTCACCGCCATAAGGCTTCTGCCTTTGGTTGCATAGAACATGAACCTGTCTAGGGTAACGTTTTTGTCGTATACTGGAACTGTGATCATTCCCAAAACTGGAATAATGAGTTGTCATAAGCTTGAAGTGTCCTTTGCAGGAGTGAGAGAAAGATGTGAAAATTACTAGTGGTACAGTTTGTTGCTCAATATAGATACTTTCATACCAACATCAATGAAAAGCAACACTAAGATGCATATAATCTCAATTTAACATTGCTTAAATTGACCTGGTACTTTACAATCCATGAATATATATCACGTTCAGTAGTAGATTCCTCCGTGTATCAAAGCGATGAAGTCCTCTTCTTCTTTGACCTGCATACCTTTGCGAAATCCACTTTAAGCATGGGTTACACTTTATCCCTCGAGCTGAACATGGCGATGTGAATTGGTGAGCATTTCCACAGTTTGGGCACATATCTGAGGGTATCTGAACATAATGGGGCATTTGTTGATGAGCCCCCTGAGTTCTCTTTGTTGGTAACCCTTGCGTTTGAGCTGGTCGGCAGGCTGTGTCTGCGACCCTGAGTCTTAAGGATGCTTTACTGTATAGCCTTGTTGAATCTAACATGGAAGATTCGATTTGGACTGCCAAGGTCATGGCTTTGTTCAAGGTTAAATCATCATTCTTCATGAGGAAGTGTTCCCTAATTGATGGAATTGAAGTCTTTTTGATTAATTGGTCCTGATGCTGCCACATATTGCTTTATGAACTCACCATTTCCCTGACATCTCTGGTGGAATATAAATCATTTGACCATCAAACGTTTCTTTGGCCTGAAATATTTTTCGAGAGCACTTAAAGCCTTATCAAATGTAGCCGTTTCTGAGCTGCTTGAATGCTCACTGGCCTTCAGCTCTGAGACAATGCACGAGTATTGCCTTCTTGGGCACCGCTGCTACGTCTGTCCATCCTCATAGCAAGCAAGTAGGTTTTGAACACTGAAAGCCATCGAACCCACTCCATGGGCTGATCTCCCAGCAAAAAATGGAAAGGTGCAAGAGCTGGTAAATTTAAACTTCTCTCCATTATCCTCGTTGCCAGTTATTGTGCTTTATACCTTGAAGCTATGTAGAGGTGATACACTTCAAGCTATATATGTGCAGGAGCTTTATCCACAATGCTTTAAAATGTCTGCTCTCGTGCTTACAGCAGCCTGCTTCAGTTTAGTCTCTCTTTCTCTCTAAGTGACCACACCCAGGCTTAACTAATTGTAGACAGTAAGCAGTCAACAGACGCACACAATCAAACACCGCACAACTGTATTTCCCAAAGTAGAGGAATTAGGTGACCAACTAAGCAGCAGGATCCTTCTTGTCTGGCATCATTGCCTACTCCTTCTCACTGGTACACTGTAACCTACCCAGTGCTATCCCATCAAGCTCACTAGCTGCATCATTCAGGATGCATGTAGCGATGATTGTGCTTCTTACATGCCAACTATCTGCATTTCACACAGGCAATCAGCAGGTGGAGTTTTGCATTGGAAGCCTGAATTCGCAAAATGACTGCTCAGGTTTCATCAGGGAGATATGTCTGTGGTACTATGCATTCAAAACACTATTTCTCTTAGCAAAATGGATCAGGGTGAGGGAAGGGTTCAGCCAGATCAAGGTATTTTCTGCACAAAAATGCAGATCTAAGTGCACATCTTCGTATCAACAGATTGCTCTCCTGTATAGGTTTTTGCTAGTGTAACATGTCTGGGCAAAAACTGACAGCTGTCAAGAGAATGCTTTTATACAACTTTTGTACTGCTTTAATTGTTGAACCCAGGGCTGCAGGCCCATAAAGGTATGCTGGTTAAGCTTTTAAAAAATGTATTAATTGTTATGTGCCTTTAGAGAGGAATTTTCACTGCAATATGCTTTAGGTGGCTACCTTTGTAAAATTGTATGGGTGACATTGGTATGTGAAGGGAAATCCAGTCTTCAGTGCTAATGGTTACAATAGCATAACTGAAGAAAATACAGAGAATGTATGCTGATAATTTCTGAATCATTCTCCCACAAAGGAAGTAAAAATCACATGGTTTAGAAAAAACTTACATTTTTCACTGATATTCCATCCCCAGGACTAGGCCAGGTTCAGAATTGAGTTTGAACATTATGAAGTTCCACGACACTTATATTAATTTGCCCCAATTCCAATATTTCAGCTTTACCTTGGTGCCCCCAAACCACGTACCCAAAATCTACCCCTCCCTGCCTATCTATCAGCTGAGATAAAGGCAGATAACCTGTGACTGCAGCTACAGTGACAAAGCTAAACCTTGAATAAAAGAAAACTGAGACCTGGATTTTCACCTTCGAGGCGGGTGGCGGGAGTGGAGAAGGCCCGGCTTCGTGCGCCCACCTCAGGAGAAAGTGCCCGCAAAGATGGGGCCTTCATTGCTGGGGGGCTGTTGCAGGCTGCACTTGGGCCAGCTGACCCAGGAAAGAAGTTGGAGGCAGCCACAGGGGTGGGCTTTTAAATGACCCGCCGTGGTGCTATGGGACTTAGTCCCAGTTATAATGAAAATAGTAAGGCCCTCTTATCCCTCACCCTCAGACTCTCTCATCTGGCCCCCACACATCCCATGCCCCATCCATGTCACCTCATACCCCCCCACAAACCCCCCTGACCCCTCACGCCTCCTATGCCAAGCTATGCTCCTCCATCCACCCCCCATGACCTCACATACCCATTATGCCAAGCTGTGGCATTTCCATGCCCATTGACCCACATTATGTGCTGTATAGAACCAATGAACTCTATGGCCGGGATTTTCTGTGCCCGCCGGTGTCGGGCGTGTTTGGTGGCGTGAGCGGACAATATGGTGCGATTGGTTTCATGACGGCATGAAACCAGTTTGCAGTCGCCCTCTCAGCCCACCGACGGCGGGTCACGTTTCCCACCATCGTATGTTGGGAACCTCATTGTAATACATCTGCATATCATTATTAGGCCTGCCCACCGGAATCGTCACCCCTGCTGGATCGTCCGCCCATATCGGTGGGAAATCACACCGACGTGTTTCACAACAGCATATAAAAGGCGTGCACTTGGCGGGCTGCACTTTGAGGGGAACTCGGAGGTGAGTTGTGCAGCGCTTGCCAGGGTCACCTGTT
This sequence comes from Cetorhinus maximus, assembly GCF_964194155.1. Classification (NCBI taxonomy): domain Eukaryota; kingdom Metazoa; phylum Chordata; class Chondrichthyes; order Lamniformes; family Cetorhinidae; genus Cetorhinus; species Cetorhinus maximus. The sequence continues at coordinate 36,875,754 of NC_135879.1, read as the reverse complement.
GGGCTTCAAGCTTGAGGAACGTTGGGGGGGGCTCAAGGGCAGCTTGTAGTTGAGGTGACTTGGGGGAAGGGGTCAAGGGCAGCCCTGCAGCTGAGGTGACTTGGGTGGGGGGCTAGGGCTGTCCTGTGTTTGAATGTAGCCCACCAGCATTTGGGGTGGTTGTTAAGGTGGGCGAGGGAAGCGGCCTCGCATTAGGGACTCCTGATATAAAGTGACCATTCCTCTGCAACTGAGACAGTTCAGGCACAGCCATTGATATGATTGGAGTCGGGTTTCTAGCTTTTCTGCCCATTCAAGCAACATAGAGACATGAAAGTGCCACCAAGTGTCCCAGAGCTTTTCACCCTTCAAGCACAGACTGCAAAGTAATGAACATTTTAGTGGACTACAGAACAGATGATGTCTGTACACGTTGTACAATCTCCTTGCTAAAGCTGGCCATGGAGCAGTCGTAGTGGTGCTCACAGCCCATTTCAATGTAAGCATCCCAGTTTGGATCAGTCTCCCCGATGGGTCAAGCTAACAGTGCAGTCTTGCAGTGCAGGTTAGGGGAATGCCTGTGCCTGAGCTGAGAGCGCAGCATGCAGTCCAATGGGCAAAGCTACCGCCAATCAGTCAGGTGGAGTGGGGCGGAGGTGAATGAGGTTTCGGGCAGCCATGCAGCGCATTAATCTCTGACTATCCAAGTGGTGGCCAGCACTCTCCGGGATGCGTTAAGGGGCCTTCACATTTAACCAGGGCAGGCTCGTAGTACACCCATGATAACCTACATGTCTCTCTCTTTCATTCTGCAGGAGTACATCAGGATCATGGAGCCTGGTGAACTAGCTGTATGCCTTGTGGCGTACAGAGAGCGAAGATGACGGGGGAGAGAGCAACTGAGGCTCCTGGCTGCGCAGAGGGAGAAGCAGCACCCTCAGGAAGAATGGGCTGTTGGGCTTCCCGCACATGCTGCCGAAGAGCCACAACAAGCTGTTGCTGGGAGGCGCCTAGCGACACTCAGGGTCTATAGACGCCACCTTTCATTCCTGCAGATGACCGAGAACCATAGTTGCCAAAGACTGCGCATGTCTAGGGAACTGGTCAGTCACATCTGCCAGCTACTGCAGGATTTGGTGCCACGGGGACATGGAGGGCATCCACTGCCAGTGGCCGTTAAAGAGACCACAGCGCTCAATTTCTTTCCCAGTGACTCCTTGCAGGACTTCACTGGTGACCTCTGTGGGATATCACAAGCCTCCTCCCACAAATACATCCATGAGATCACTGATTCCATCTTCACGAGAGCACACAACATTGTGTATTTCACCCGGGATCACGGCAGCCACAATGCAAGAGTGATTGGATTTGCCCAGGGGTTGGTATTGGGACCGTTGCTTTTCCTGATATACATTAATGATCTAGATCTTGGTGTGCAGGGGACAGTTTCAAAGTTTGCGATGATACAAAGCTTGGGAGAGTTGTGAACTGTGAGGAGGACAGTATGGAACTTCAAGAGGACATAGACAAGTTGGTGGAGTGGGTAGATAGGTGGCAGATGAAGTTCAATGCGGAGAAGTATGAAGTGATGTTTGGCAGGAAGAACATGGACAGACAATATAAAATAATAGGTGAAATTCTGAAGGGGGTGCAGGAACAGAAAGACTTGGGTGTATATGCACATAGGTCATTGAAGGTGGCAGGACAGGTGGAGAGAGCAGTTAATAAAGCATATAGTATCCTGGGCTTTATTAATAGGTGCATAGAGTACAAGAGCAGGGAGGTTATGCTGAATTTATATAAGACACGCGTTAGACCTCAGCTGGAATATTGTGTACAGTTTTGGGCGCCACATTATAGGAAGGATGTGAACATATTGGAGAGAGTGCAGAAGAGGTTTACAAAAATGGCCCCAGGGATGAGAAACTTCAGCTATGAGGATAGATTGGAGAGGTTGGAACTGTTCTCCTTGGAGAGAAGGTGGCTAAGAGGAGATTTGATACAGATGTTCAAAATCATGAGGGGGCTGGATAGAGTAGATAGGGAGAAGCTGTTCCCACTCATAAAAGGATCAAGAATGAGAGGGCACAGGTTTAAAGTGATTTGCAAAAGAAGCAAATGTGACATGAGGAAAAGCTTTTTCACTAAACAAGTGATTTGGGTCTGGAATACACTGCCTGGAAGTGTGGTGGAGGTATTCAATTGAGGCATTCAAGAGGGCATTATATGATAATTTGAATAGAAACAATGTGCAAGGATATGGGGGAAAGGCAGGGCAATGGCACTAAGTCATCATGCTCATTTGGAGAGCCGGTGCAGACACGATGGGCCAAATGGCCCCAATCATTGCCGTTAAAATTCTGTGATTCTGGACCTCGGGTTTCCCACAGCTGCAGGGTGCAATTGACTGCACTGGCACTCAGGTCTCTGTCAGAACACATGGTCAACTACATCAGCTGCAAGAGATTCCATTCACTGAATGTACAGCTGGTGTGCAAACACCACAAATGCATCCAGGGAGTGTGCACGACTCCTACATTCTCAGTGAATCACAGATCCCTGATGTATTCCAGGCTCCACAGAAGCTGCAGGGATGGCTCTTTGGGGACAAGGGCTACCCACAGAGGACGTGACTGATGACATCTGTACAGCGGCCTCAGACTGCAGCAGAATGAGGGTATAATGAGACTCGTGCTGCAACTTGCAACTTGGTGGAGCTGAAAATGAGCCTGGACCGGTCTGGTGGAACCCGGCAATATAGTCCACAGAGGGTATCATGCACCGTCATTGTCTGTTGTGCCCTTTACAACCTGGCACTGCAACGGGGAGTGGGGCTGGCTCGATTTTAAATATGGAGCCTGATGTGGTGAAGCGGTGAGGTGGTGGCAGGTGGGCGAATGAGAGCCCGCCTGCCATGGAAACGGCTTGCTTCCCAGAAATGCGTAAATAATGTGGTGGGTTTGGGATGATATGGCATCAAAACCCACCATTATGGCCAATGTGTAAAACGTCGTTTTAACCACCCGCTACTGCAGTTAGTACAAATCTGGGACAATTCCGCATGGTAGTGATAATAGGATGTATAAAAAATCTTTTTAAAAAAACATTCATTCCACTATGTTCAAAAATTCATTTTATTATGGCCAATAAAAGTGTCAATCATCAAGAATCTTTAAAATTTCAATAGCTGAAACTGCAAGCACTTGAAATGCTTAACCTTGTGTAGCTAAAAAAAAATATGAAACTAACAGCAGTGATCAGAGGGCCAATCAAGTTAATCATGCAATGTTTTTCTGGGGCTCAGGTGTTTTAGTAGTCTGATGGATGTCTGGGCTGTCAGTCAAGATTACATAATGAGGCTTGAGCCTGCTAAGCTATTTAATATGATCACGGCTGATCTTGAGCTTCAATTTAACTTTCCCACCCATGCCCCATGTCACTTGATTCCCTAAGACACCAAAAATCTGTCGATCTCAGCCTCAAATATATTCAATGATGGTGTATCCACAACCCTTTGGAGTAGAGAATTGCAAAGGGTCCAAATGATTTACATTTAATGTAAATGGCAATGGCTCCACATTGATCCCTGTGGCAGCCCACTGACTCCTTGCCATGTCAATGCAGATCCATTCCCAACCAGCCTTTGTTTTCTCCAGTTTAGCCAATATACAATCAACATCAGAAATTTGCTGCCAAATCCATGCCATCCTACAGTGCGGCAATGGTATTAACAACTTTGAAATAGATCATATTCAGTGAATTTTCCTTGTCCAATGACTATTATTTCATGGATAAGCATCTGAACAATGATTTGACAAGCTCTCCTTCCCATAAATCCAGGCTGTCAGAGATAATCATCCAATCTCTTACAGTATACTGTATTAACAGCTTTGATAATGAATACAAGTGAATTACATTCATTTATATAGTTGTTTGGTAGTACAGAACTTGAATGTCGCGGAAAAAAGACATTTTGTTGAAGCTTTTTGTCTTGCACTCATCAGATAATTGCAAGAATACCAATATCAGGGGAAGCAACACCTTCACACAGTATTAAGTTGTTGCTTCCCCAGACATTGGTATTTCTGCGATTGTCCTGATGAGTGCAAGATGAAAAGCTTCAACGAAATGTATTTTTTCAGCAATACACTACTTTAATTAAGATTTTACACATGACTTGTTTAAGTTCACGTGGGAGGGCTGATAAGTTTTGCAGCTTGTCAACAATTGATAGTTATCAGCATAAACATTCTGCACTGAACACCATGCCAGATTAATATCATCTTAGTTTTCTTTCCATGTGTATTTAATATTGTTGGATGCAGACTATACTGGAGAACACAAAAGGCTAAAATACGGAACCCATGAGGGCTTCATTGCTAGCCTAGACTCATCCTGTATCTGGTAAAGGCATCTCTTCAGATTTTTGCTTGTTCAGCCTCTTCCCTCAACTTTTTCTCTCTGGCCAATCTTTGGCATCCATCTGCAATAGAAATGTTGTTTGAGGAATAAATATTAGCCAGGACAACAGGATAACTCCCCTGTTCTTCAAAATAGTGCCATGGAATCTTTTATGTTTGCTTGAGAGGGCAGGTAGGGCCTCAGTTTAATGCCTCATCAGAAAGAACAAACTAATTGTGTTTTTTAAAACTCCATGATCCATTTTACTGATACCAGCTTTTTATTTCGAATTTTTTTTTAAGACTGAATTTAAAATTCTCAGAGGGGGTCATGGCCTCTTCATTACTAGTTCATTACACTACCATAGCTGCACACAGAACTTTTTGACTATGGCTTAAACAATGTTTGTACAAATTTTGCGTACTTGCTTTACTCTCCTAGTCTATCCTGTTTATAAAGCTCAACATGCTATCAGCCTTTTTATGGTTTCAGCCACCTATACCCACACTTACAGAGAAATACATGTTTGAAACCCTAAAGTCTATTCAGTTATTGGCACACCTCAACACCTTTCCTTTAAATGCAATACTTGCCCATTCTTTGTTTTTGTCTATGTTTTCCTGTCGCTTATAGTCTTCTTCATTGTTAGCCAAATCTATTTTTGTTTAATCAGCAAATTTTGAGATTGTATTCCCTCTACCCAAGTCCAAGTTATCTATATATAGTGAGAACAAAAGCTGATCCACCACCCTTTTGAGCTATGGAATCCATATTCATCGCATGCTTTCATAATCTACTGCAGGGGACAATGTGGAAACAAATATTTGCAAATAATTAACCTAACCCTTTACTTAAAGTTTTTATAAATATGCCTTCAAACCCTATCATTCCTGTTTATACTAAGTAACCTATATGATGGGATAGAATCTAATTCCCTAATTGTTTTAAAAATCTCAGTTGTATCACCTCTAGATTGTTTATATATTATTCAAGATAGCATGCAAGGGATACCCAAGTGTATTCACCAACAGCACAATCACAAATGCAAAACAAAACATCAGATTATTTCAGAAATGTCTAAAACAGTAACCGGAGACCAATTTTAACGACACCTGCCTGACGAGCACTGGGCCGGTGGAGAAGTTAAAATAATGAGTGACATTTCCCCCTTCCGATCCTACTTCATTTTAGCCATGTCCCCATCCTAATCTACTCTTTGAGCAGGTGAGTGGGGCACCACAGGAAGGAAGTGGGGACCTGATTTCCAATTTCAAGTTGAAGTTGGGGAAGGCCAAGTGGGGGTGGGGTTGAGGGGGGAGCCGGAGGGGGGAGAGTTAAGGGATAGCGTTAGTTCTCCTGTCAGCCAAAGCTACCAGGACCGACAGCTGTGGTTCTTGGTGCTGGGCCATGCCCTCTTGCCCCCGCCCCCAGTAATGGCAAGACCACCCTCCTACCCAACCGTGCATTGATTGGGACCAGTGCCTCCCTTCTCCTTCAGTTCTAATGTCCACTCCTCCCCTGTACTGATAGTGCGCCCCCCGACCACACCACACCCTCCTTCTCCTCCCCCAACCTTGGTTTCCGTCAGAGTCTTCACTAACTGTCAAGTACAATTCCTCAGGCTATGGCCTCCAGCTGCAAGATTTTCATTCCTGCTCTTCAGCCAGGCTGTCGACCTGACCATGTGTCAGACTGATCTCTGTTGTTTAAATGTGGTTTAAATTAAAATGCTGCTAGTATTGGCAGGGCCTCCATGTCCTCAGCCTTGTCAGCTTCATTGCCTGTAATCGCCTGCATCCCCGTTAATATCACAGCCTTTCAGTCTACCCCTTACCCGGCCATCCAATGTCCCATTGGTGAAGACATCGAATAGAGATTTTCACTGAATAAACTGCTTATTAACAATATTGAGGCCCCAGAGGTTACATTCAAGTTATTTCAGGATACACAAGGTAGTTGAATGTGTGGGATGACACTAAGCCTATCTCAGTAGGGATGTCTCTGGTAACAGTCCACAGCTCAACAGCAACACGTTACTGAGGACCAATGTCCAATTTTAGCTGGGGCTTAAGCCTCCAACATCTGGAGCATGCTCCCAGCTTGCCACCTATTGCAGGTCAGAAATGAGCAGAGGCTAATTTGTTATTATCAACACTTTATGAAATAAATCACCCCCAAGCTGACAATAAATAACATCAGTGCTTTTTTTCTTCTGCAAGGCTAAACATGCTGTTCTGGATGGAATTCAATGGGCTTTAATTCATTAAAGTGAAACAGACTAGCCATTTACACTGTGACAGCTGGTTGATATTTATGCCTTCTTGCCAGTACCAACAATGTTTTCATTCAGTCCAGGTACTGTCACACAGAGAACCTGAAATGTCCTAGCATGTCAAATATACTAGCCATGATAACAAGCTTTACCTGAAGTAAGGTTACATCATTATTAATTCCAAGTATGCCATTAACAAAGAAGTTTTGTAGATTAAATAGCTGAAGGTAATTGATTGCACAATGGTGCAGGATTTGTGTTTGTAGTGCCCTGAGATTGTGCTTTCATACTTAAATGAAAACAAACCGAGGTTAATATTTTCTTTAGCTTACTTAAGCACCATTTATTTGACCCATTTTATTCAGCTGTAAACATAGCATGTGTCAACTCCAGTGTAAAGTTTTCAGTCTAAACCCAGCCAGTGCAGATAGTTCAGTGTGAAACTTAAGAAAAGCTCTCTTAGGAGCAATAGGTTCTGTGCCAATTTCCGGCTGGAGCCTGTGCCCGTCTTTGCTGTTGCCTGATTTTTTTTGAAGGCACATCAGACACCCATTGATTTCTATAATTGTTATTAGTACTGGTGCCATTATAATGGGAATAGTGATTATCAATACAATAATGACATGACATGAAAGGTTTCAGCTGCGGCTGAGTTGATAGCACTCTGAGGCGGAAGTTGTGGGTTTAAGTCTCACTCCAGGACTTCAGCATAAAATTCAAGGCTCCAGTGCAGTGCTGAGGGAATGCTGCGCAGTCTGAGATCCTTTTGGATGAACTGTTAAGCCAAGGCCCCAGATGCCCTCTCAAGTGGACAGAAAAGATCCCATGGCACTATTTCAAAGAGTAGGGCAATTATACCCAGTGTCCCGGCTGATATTTATCCCTCAATCGATATCACAAAAACAGATTATCTAGTCATTGTTACATTATTGATTGTGGGAAAAAATTGGCTGTTTGATTCCTATATTACAACAGTGACTGCACTTCAAAAGTATTCCATTAGCTGTGAAGTGCTTTGAGATGTCCAATGGTCATGAAAGGCACAATATAAATGCAAGTCTTTGACATTCAGCAGTGCAGTGCAATTTAGGTTCAAAGCATCTCAACTGTATTTGAATGACTTTTGGTGTATCAGCTTGATTTTTGAGGGAAGAATGGCTGAATACAATGCAAGAAAAGTTGAAGTCACTTCTCTCAGTAATCTAATATATTATCCATAGCAAGCCAGGAACAAATGCGTCAGCTGGCCTTCTTCCTTTCTTTTAGAGGCCTTTAAGTTGAAAATGGCGGAACTGACAATTTTTTAACATCAACCCTCTTACAACAGGCTTTATTGACCTAGAGAGCTGAAATCCCTGAGGGGCAGGCTCGCCAGCAGCTCCTCATGTATGTATCCAGTTTTGCTCCTCCACACACCCCCCACTGGGTGCACAAGGTATGCCCATCAACTTTTGTGGAGTGGGCTCCTGCTGGGAAATTTAACAGAAATGACCCACTCTGCTACTGGATCCACTAACAGGGTGAGGAGTGGCCCAAGTTTCCCATTCCCTCACATTTATAGCAGCACAGTCCATATGAGGATTTTAGGACCAAAGACTTTTATGATTTGAGGCAGCGAGGTCTCCTATTCATTGCAATGGCCATATGAATTTTAAAATGGATTTTTCCTCTTTGAGGGGCAGTGGCATAGTGGTATTGTCACTGGACTAGTATTCCAGAGACCCAGGATAATACTCTGGCAGGTGGTGAAACTTGAATTCAATAAAAATCTGGAATTAAAAGTCTGATGATGACCTCAAAACCATTGCCGATTGTCATAAAAACCCATCCAGTTCACTAATGTCCTTTAGGTAAGGAAATCTTTCCTGGTCTGCCCTATATGTGACTCCAGACCCACAACAATGTGGTTGACTCTTAATTGCCCTCTGAACAAGGGCAATTAGGGATGGCCAATAAATGCTGGCCTAGCCAGCGACACCTACACCCCATGAATGAATTTTAAAAATTCAAACCAATGTGATTTCAAGCAATTATGGGAAGCTTCAGAAATTTCTGTGCACTTGCAGTTAATGTCTTTTTAGTGAGCTTAAGGGATAGGATTATGGCAGCAGCTTCCTATATTGGTAATCCAAGAGTTTGTCAACCTTGTCTTCTTAATGTTACCTCATTCTAAAGAGACAGAAATATCTCCATTTTATGAGTGCCTTTGAGCTCCATTTAGTTCTTTTGTGAAGCTTTTCTAAACTCTTGATTTAAATATTGACCAATTAACTTTGCATGTTCCAATTCATTATGAACTTTCAGTCAATACTTTTAAAATTAAACACAAACAGACTATTAAAATGGCTGTTCCAAATCGTGTCACCTTTGGCATTTTGAACTTCAGACAGTCCTGACTCTCAAGCGAATACCTAATGAAATATGGACATTCCCAGCCATCCAGGGAATTCACAAATCCTTTTGTTTAAGGATGGATCAACGAATAAAGGATTGTGGAATTCCAGCCAACCCAACACTATTTCACCCTGAGCATAAGGGAACATCAACGACAGATCTGAATGGATCTTATCACTCTTCCATTGTATTGTGATGATTTCCCTCATCAAAACTAAACTGGGTGAGTCTCAAGGTGCCAAATGACAATACAGGATGATTAGAATCAACATACACATCATTGTTTGGAAAAAATGATTTTGAATTTGCGGAGGTCACATTACGAGGGAACCATTTTTGTTGCTTGGTTTTAAAACCGGCAAGAAGCTACTTGCAGACAGACAGTTCTACCAAAAGCCATCGAACCAGCCGTGAGCCACTCAAGCAGCCAAGGTAAACCTTAAAAGTGGGAAACCCCACCAGAGAGAAGGATTCCCCAATGTTGCAGTTAAAGTTCACCTGGGAACCAACCTCCTAGAAATACAACTACAAGAAACCTCACAGCCTGCTAAGAATCTGTCGCTTTATAAGACCTTCACTTCAGCTATAAACTATCAACTGCATTTAAGAAACTTACAAGCCTGTCACAAAAGAGACTGAAATATTTATAAGCGATAACAGCATATTACTTTCATCTGTATCTAATCTTTATGTGGGTGAGAGTGTGTGGGAGACAAGTGAGTGAAACATTGCGTCAGATTTGGAGCAAGTGTGTGATAATAAATAATCTTTATTTTTAAACTCACATAAAACCTGCTGCTGGAATCATTTAATTGGAACACTCGCACAAAGGGTAAGAAAACACACACCTCTTACATACAAACATACATACTCATCACAGGCACTAAAAGGAAACATAGATCCTGTCCATGACACAATTGGGGGCTGCAACCTGAATAAATCCATTGCAAACAAACCAAATCTGACTTTAAAAAGAAAATTGGAAGTAGAAGGGATGTTTGACATAACCAAAATTGTGAAACAATAAAAGGGAATACAGCAGTAAGCTTTGTGAATAGATGGCTGCTTTCGCCAGAAAAGCATTTGTGCAAGAGGAGGACTTAACTTGGCCAAAATTAGTGCCCCTAAACATAGAACAGCTAAAAGCCCTAGCTAAGCAGGTAGAACTTAATATACATAATAAAGCATGGAAGCCTGAGGTACTAAAAACGCTGGCTGAGCATCTTGGCCTCAACCCAGATTCAGAACAGGTAGGAGATACAGAACCTGAAACTGGCCAGGTTACCTTAGCCAAAATTTGCCTGGAAGAGTGGAAGTTAGAATTGGAGATTCAGGCAAGGAAGGAAAGGGAGGAAAGGGGTGCCCAGAATGAAAGAGAGAGAATGAAATTTCAAGAGAGAAGGAACATGCTTTCCAGCTAGAAAAATCTTGAAAGAGAATCACAGGCACAGAAAAATAGGGAGTTGAGGCAGATTGAGGCAGCTAGGGAGAACTTGACTCTACCTAGTAGTATTTTAAATACACTTAGCTCAGAGACAAGCTTCAATTTTCTAAAGTAATTCGTCCATCAAATTTGAAGAAGATAGTGTCACAGCCTTTGAGAAACTGGCAGCTCAATTACAATGGCCAGCAGAGTTCTGGACACTCCTAATACAAGGTCAGCTTGTAGGAAAAGCCCATGAGGTTTATTCCAATCTGTCTGCTGAGATTTCTGCCAGTTATGATCAGACAAAGGCTGCTATCCACAGTGCGGATTAACTCATACTGGAAGCATACCATCAACAGTTCCTGAACTCCCAAGAAAAGCCCACACATACTTTCCTGGAATTTGAGAGAAATAAATAGCTGACAGTTCACCGGTGAGCTGGGCCCTAAAAATTAACACACCTCTGATGGGTTAAGATAAATAGTACTGCAAGAGGTGTTCAAAAACTGTCTCCCATAGTTTCAAAACTCACTTAGAGGAAAAAAGGGTTTCAAAAGCCAGAGGTGCAGCCATCATGGCTGATGACTATGAATTAACCCATAAACCTCTAAACTAAAACAAATTTGGACCTAATAACTCTTAGCAGCAAGGGAGAGATAGGGAGGAGGTAGATGAAACAGAAATAGACTCTAGAGGAAAGGAGAGTAGGGAAGACAGGAGAAATCAATTGCCAATTTTAAAAAGTACGAACTTGGAAAGTAAACGAGCAAGAACTCGCCCTGCTTGCTTCCAGTGTAGAAAGCCAGGACATATCAAATAAAACTGTTGGTTCGCCAAGAAACCAACAAGGTGAACTACGGTCAGGGCTGTGTCTATATATAGCCTTGAAAGTATCAAGCTCAGACTCAAATGGGGCAAAGGTATGACAGAATACCTACCAAGGTTTCTAACACAAAGGGAAAATGGCTCCTTTTGTATCACAAGCTCCAAGATGAGAAATAACTATTTTTAGAGATTTAGGGTGTTTTCAAACATTGCTTAAAGCAAAGGCTGCTGAGATGCTTCCCAGAGACATGACAAACACCACAGCACTAGTAAAAGGGCTTACTGGTGCATGTTTTAATGTTCCCCTAGTAAAAATTCACCTGCAGAGTAACTGGCTCACTGGTGTAGTGATGGGTGGTGTTGTTCCGAGTTTACCCATACAGGAAGTGAACCTATTGTTGGGGAAGGACTTAGTGGTGGTACCAGGAACTATGCCCAGATGGTCAAAAACAGTCCTTGGAGGCTGGGGAATCAGAAAAATTCTGCTCAGCTGTATAGGGCTGAGGAAGTTTCTAACATCCTACAGCACATAATAGATTCAATAAGGATTAGGGGAATAGAACAAAAACAAGGCGACTTTCCAGAGGCCAGAAGAAAGCCTAATGAGGTAAAGCAGGTCAGGATGGAATCCCTAAAAGCTAAAGAAGCCAAATCTAGGCCAGTAGAGTTTAAAGAGGCCAAGGGAAGGCCCGTAGAATTTAAAAAGAATGAAGGGGCTGAACTAGAGGTCTTGTTAGCAGACAACTTCTATCAGAATTTAAATAGGAACAGAGAAACTTCCCAAATCAGCAGCCAGACTGTGAGAGAGATGCCTCACCCAGTTGAAATACCACATAATAGTGTGGCAGAAGCTGGCCAGTCACCTATGGCCACTAATGTCCCAAAGGAATGGGATATATTTGGGAGAAATCCACACCCAAAGTAACAGAAAAGGGGAAGTCAATACCCACTATGGCGAACCACATTTGTGAAAGCCACAAGGGAAGTACAAATGCAGCTAATGTAGGAGTGTCAACAAAACCATCACATGATCAGGTAAAAAAAAAACTTAAATCCGCTTGAAACTCGTGGTCAATCTCCAAGGCCAGAGAAGATAAGTCACAGGAGGAGAACCCAGACACTTCACAGGGGTCTAAAAACAAAATACCACATCAGAAGGTTATGGGATCAATTTCAACTCCAGAACTTGAATGCTTAATTAGGCTGACAGCTTAGTACTGATGCAGTGCTGCATTGTTGTACTTTCCAGATGAGATGTTGGTTCAGGTGTATGTAAAAGAGCAGAGAGTTTTCCTGGTTAACATTAATCTCTCGACCAGTAGCAGTAAGAACAGATTAGCTAGTCAATTGTTGCACTTTATGTTTCTGGGACCTTTATAAGTGCAAATTAGCTGCTGTAATTAACAACAATTAATTTGGGATCATGTGATAAGACACTGTCTAAATGTTAGCTCTTTGCTTTATGCAGCTGAATACTAATTAGCCTGACATTTAAAAACCTTCATACACAGACATGTACATTGTGAATTCAATGTAATGTGGATCAGAGTTAATATACATTATTTTGATTTTGAATATTCAGCAGGTCCTTTTTTAAAAAAAAATAAGTTAGAGTTATGGCTAATTTTATTTGTACATAAAATTATTCTAAATGCATGTGCATATTGTAAGAAAAACAATTGAAACTAGCCGTAATCAGAATTAGGAGCTCTTGAACAACCGATAGCTCCAAGATCCACATTTTAGTATTTGCCTTGGGTGCTTACTTAAGCCTTTAATTATTTGCATCAGGTGAATCAACAATGCTCTTCTTGTCAGATCCATCTTCTTTCTGCTTAACTCTGCCAGACAGCTTAGGACAGCAATTTATTGAAGGTGCTGGCCATACACTCTCCACCGGATAAGAAATGAAGTTGTAATTATCCACACATGATTGGCTGGGATCTGATTACACATTTGCAATTACAGTTAATGTTTTGTTTAGTTGGTTGATGCTAATAGAGATTTCTGACTCTGATTCTTTAATTTACAGGGTTTTGATGCAGCAGCTCAGACAGTACCTTCAGGGATATTCCCTCCTTTCTTTTCCACTCTCCTAGCCGGGTGACACAGCTGATTGCATCAAAGTTAGTGTCGATAGAGGGGCTGGAGCTTTGATAAGTGAGCATTTGGTTACTGAGGGGGGTTCAGTAAAGTTTTGTTCACCAGAAAAGACTGCATAGTTTAAATGGCCATATGGCGTTTTCTCCCAGAAACAAAATCGGGCTGTGTTATGTTCAATTGCTCAATGTTTAATTTTTGTCTCTGGCATCTGTTCTCTATTCATTGTGCATGATGAGTTAAATCTGGGTGTGGTGCATGAGAAAGAGAAACTAAACAGAAGCAAGCTTCTGGAAGCATGAAAGTAGGCATTTTAAAGCATTGAATAAAATTCCTGTTGCCAGACATACAACCTGGAGTGTATCATCTCTGCATATCTCCAAGGCATAAAACACAACAGCTAATCCCTTTAAAAATTGTCTGCCTTAAATTGAAGGATCCAGATCTTAATTTGCCCCAGAACAAACTACTTCTTCTATCCCTGGCGGGGACCACTTATGCTAAAATAGAATCTGTTATGTATTTTTTCCCTCCATGTACCAGACACTGACTTTGCATCCTGTAGGCCAATGACACATAAACTCCTTGTTTTGGTAGTCCCTCCTCAGCCCCAACCCCTTTGATGTAGGTGTCCTAGTTAGGGGTAAGCGAAAGTTACCAAGGTTGGAACCTAACACACCTTCTTGGCCTGATTTGTGTTACAGATGGCTGCAGGATGACAAAGACTGGGACTTGAATATTCAAGGGTACATGAAATTTAGGAAGGACAGGAAGCTAGAAAAAGGTGGAGGAGTAGCTCTGTTAATTAAGGATGATATTGGTACAATAGAGAGAGATGACATTAGTTCTGGAGATCAAGATATAGAATCAGTTTGGGTAGGAATGAAAAATAGTAAAGGCAGAAAGTCACTTGTAGGAGTGGTTTATAGGCCCCTAACAGTAACCACATTGTAGGACAGGGTATACAGGAAGAAATAATGGGGGCTTGTGAGAGAAGTACAGTGATAATCATGAGTGATTTTAATCTAAATATAGATTGGACAAATCAGATTGGCAAAGTTAGCCTGGATGATGAGTTCATAGAATGTTTTTGGGACAGTTTCTTAGAGCAGTAGGTTTTAGCAACAACGAACGAGGAGGCTATACTAGATCTGGTAATGTACAATGAGACAGAATTAATTATGACTCATAGTGAAGATGCCCCTAGGTAGCAGAGATCATCATATGATTGCATTTCACATTCAATTTGAGGGAGAGAGGAGTGGATCTAAGCCAAGTGTTTTAAACTTAAAGGCAATTATGAGGGCATGAAGACAGAGCTTGCTAAATTGAACTGCGAATTTAGGTTGAGGGATAGGTCAGTAGAGATGAAGTGGCAGGCATTTAGTGAGATATTTCAGACTACTCAGAAAAAAGTTAATTCCAGTGAGAAAGAAAGACTCTAGGGGAAGGATATACACTATTCGTGGCTAACTTAAGAAGTTAAAGATAATAACAATTTGAAAGAAAAAGTGCATAATTCTGCAAAGATGAGTAGCAGGTCAGAAGATTGAACAGAATATAAAGAACAGCAAAGAATAACTAAAAGATATATAAAACAGATAGGGTAGAATTTTGCCCTTGGCAGGGGTGCTCGGTGGGGGTGGGCTGGGGCAGTTGGGAAGCCAACTGCAGCCTGCAATCGGCATCACACTGCGGTTTTATGCAGGTGGGGCAATTAAGGCCCGCCCAGCATGGAACGCGAGTGGCAGCGCTGCCTGTGTGGGCGAGGGGGAGGAGGGCGAATGGGCCTAGCTCAAACTTTGTGCATGCGCACAAAAGAGCACTTCAATCTCCTTGAGGCACAGAGCTACCTTAGGGAGATGAAGTGCTGTTTAAAAAAAAAAATGAAAATAAAAATGTCGCAAAACATGTCCCCTCATGTTTTTAATTCAAGTGCTAAATTTTTATTTTATTTTTATTTGCTTTAGGAAACCTCATCCCGCCACTTGGCCTTTTCGCCTGCCCATCAACCGTTAGGATGAACGGGCCGTGAAAAATTCAGGACAATTGTTTATTAATGGCCTGAATAGGCCTTTTAATTGTCGGCTTCCGGCTCTGGCGCGTGCCCGCTGACCTAACTATTATGAGAGTGTGCATTGATGCCAGCACGCTCGGCCGATGTCAACGCGCTTTATTTCACGCTGGGCATGTCAGGCGCACGTCCACACACCAAGCATAATTTTCTGCCCGTATTAAGAGTTTCTAACAGATATATAAAAAGGAGTGCAAGTAAAGCGAGTATTTGGTCCTCTACAGAGTGAGAATGGGAAATTAATAATGGAAAATAAGGATGCATTGAACAGATATTTTGTGTCTGTCTTCACTAAAGAGGATACAAGTAACATCCCAGAAATAATTGTGAATTAGAAGGTGAAAGAGAGGGAGGAATTTAAAACAATTACAATCACCAGTGAAAGGGCACTAGGAAAATTATAATTAAAAGTTGACAAGTCCCCAGGTTCTGATGGACTTCATCTTAGGGTCTTAAAGGAAATGGCTGCTGAGATGGTAGATGCATTGGCTATAATTTTCCAGAATTCCCTAGATTATGGAATGGCACCATCAGATTGGAAAATGGTGAATGTGACTGCTCGACTCAAGAAAGGAAGGATACAGAAAGCAGGAAGCTATAGGCCTGGTTTCTATAGTTTCTAACATCTGAAACAGGAAAATTGCTGGAATCACTTATTAAGGAGGTTATAGCGGGGCACTTAGAAAATCTCAATTCAATAAAGCTGAGTCAACATGGTTTTGTGAAAGGGAAATCGTTTGACTAATTTATTGGATTTCTTTGAGGAAGTAACAAGCAAAACAGTGCCACATCAAAGGTTACTATGCAAAATAAAAACTCATGGTGGAGGGGGTACATATTAGCATGTATAGAGGATTGGTTAGCTAACAGAAAGCAGAGAGTAGGGATAAATGGATCTTTCTTGGGTTGGCAAGATGTGACTAGTGGAGTGCCACAGGGATTCAGTGCTGGGGCCTCAACTATTTGCAATTACTATCAATGACTTGGATGAAGGGACCAAATGAATGGTTCTAAATTTGCTGATGATAAAAAGCTGGGGAGGAGACATAAGGAATCTGCAAAGGGACATAGATAGGTTAAGTGAATTTGTAAAAATTTGGCAGATGGAGAATAATGTGGCAAAATATGAACATGTCCGCTTTGGCAGTAAGAATAGAAAAGCAATATATTTAAATGGAGAGAGATTTCAGAGTGTAGGTACAGAGGGATCTGGGTGTTCTAGTACATGAACCAGAAAAAGTTAGTATGCAGGTACGGCAAGTGATTAGGAAGGCAAATGGAATGTCATTGTTTATTGCAAGGGGAATGGAATATAAAAGTAGGGATGTTTTGCTACATTTGTACAGGTTGTTGGTGAGACCATATCTACAGCACTGTATACAGTTTAAAGAAAGGATATAAATGTGTTAGAAGCAGTTCAGAGAATGTTCACTCGACTGATACCTGGGATGGGGGGTGGGATTATCGTATAAGGAAAGTTTGGACAGGCTGGGTCTGTATCCATTGGAATTTAGAATATTGAGAGGTGATCTTATTGAAACATATAAGATCCTCAGGGGACTTGACAGGGTGGATGAGGTGTCAGCTGTGGCTCAGTTCATAGCACCCTCGCCTTTGAATCAGAAGGTTGTGGGTTCATGTCCCACTCCCGGAAAACCAAGAACTGTGAATGTACTTGAAAGAGTTGACAGGGTGGATGCTGGAAAGATGTTTCTCCTTGTGGGAGAGATGTGAACAAGGGAACACAATTTAAAAATAAGGGGTCTCGCACTTAAAGTGAAGATAAGAAGAAATGTTTTCGCTGAGGGTCATGGATCTTTGGAACTCTCTTCCCCCGAAAGTGGTGGAGGCAGGGTCAATGAATATTTTTAAGGCAGAGGTAGATAGATTCTTGGCTAACAAGGGAGTCAAAGGTTATTGGGGATAGGCAGAATGTGGAGTTGAGGCCACAATCAGATCAGTTGTGATCTTATTGAATGGCAGAGCAGGGTTGAGGGGCTGAATTGCCAACTCCTGCACCTAATTCATATGTTCGTATGTTAATTTGTATAATATTATTATTATAAATATTGACACAAAGTAATTCAACATATCTGCCATTTCCTTATTTTCATTGATAATATTACCATTATCAGTTTTTCAGGGGCCCACATCGCTCTTAGCCATTCTCCTTTAATTGCCCCTTGTTGGTTCTAGGACATAAGGGGAACTGATAAGATAGATAGAGAGAAACTATTTCTGCTGGTTGGGGAGTCTAGGAATAGGGGGTGTATTCTAAAAATTACACCCAGACCTTCCAGGAATGAATGAAGGAAACACTTCTCTACACAAAGGATGGTAGAAGCTTGGGAATTTTCTTTGCAATTGATGCTAGATCAATTGCTAATTTTAAGTCTAAGATTGATAGGTTTTTGTTAATCAAATGATATGTGGCAAAGAGGTTAGGCTACAAATCAACCATGACCCCATTGAAACTCTTTCGAGTTATCAACAGTCACAGATTGCAACTCTTTCGAGTACAATCACAGTTCTTGGTTTCCAGGAGTGGGACATGAACCCACAACCCTCTGATTCAAAGGCGAGGGTGCTATGAACTGAGCCACAGCTGACACCTCCTATGCATCAGGACAGGTTTGAGGAGCTAAATGGTCTACACCTGTTCCTATGTTCTCATGGGTTGGCCTGACCCTTCATAAAAAAGGACACATCCATGGATAGATGAACAACATTTTACCCTATCCTTTTAACCAGTAGCTTCACTGACACAAGAGGTGTTGAAAGAGCACTTCTCATCTGTGGACAGCAATATAACAACCATGACATAAGCATTTTAATAAATAACTTTTAAGAGCAGCACAGTGTCATAGTCCATTGGCACATCACTGTGCTTGACCACAGAATTTTAGAAAGTAGTGTATTTTTACTATTAGTCACGCAGATGGTTCCTGAAGTTTATTACAGCATGCAATTAGGAAAGTAAATTATATATTAGCCTTTATTATGAAGAAATTGGAGTATAAAAGCAAATAATTCTTACTGCAATTATATTCACCAGAGTTTATAAGAATGAGAGGTGCTCTCATTGAAATATGGGCTGGATTTTATGCTCCCCCATTGGCAGATTTGAAGGCTGGGGGGCCATGTAAAATCCAGCGGATGGCATTCTCGCCAGTTACCCGTCTGCCACCAACCTCTCTGAAATTTTATGGGGGGTGGGGGTAGGGAAGGTGTCAGCCCCTTAATCCTACTGTGGCCCTTGTGGCCAATTAATGGCCACTTAAGGGCCTCATCCCACCCCTGCCAGCATCTTATCAAGGACGGGATGAGCTCCACAGCATGCAGGAAGCCCAGCAGCTTTAGTTGCACGGGATAGTGTTGGACAAGGCGGGATGCGGGGGCTAACCTCCTTTGTGGGTCCCCTGGGCCCATCAGAATCACCCTCCCCTCAAGGTCATCCCCTCCTTTAACCTTCCTGACATCCTCTTGAACCGAGCGCCCCACCATCCACCCGACCTCTGATCCCGGAATTACCTGGACTCCTCCACATGGCAGGATGTCCTGTAATCCCAGCAGTGGCCATCACTCCTGGCTAGCACTGCTGAGACTGCAGAGCTGCTGCCAATCCAATTAGCCGACAGCTGGCTAAGGTGGGACTTCCTCCCAAGATGGGAGTCGAAGTCTCGCCTTAAATGCAATTAACACTGCTCCCAGTGTTAAATTGCTGTGAGGCAGCCATCGGGATTATGGGTGTGCTCCCCTGACTTTTTAGCCGGGGTTGGGGGGGGTGGGCAGTGCAGGGACTGTGGTGCTTTGTAAAATCTCACATACAATTCCTAAGCAGCTTGACAGAGTAGGTGTGGGAGGGCGCTTCCCCAGTTTGGGGAGTCTGGAGCTGGAGACCACAGTCTTAGAATTCATGGTCGGTCATTTAGGACTGAGGTGAAAAGCAATTTTTTGACTAAAATTATGGTGAAATTTGTAATTCTCTGCTCCAGAGATCTGTGGATGCTCAGTCATTGATTATATTCAAGATAGAGGTCGACAGGTTTTTGGATACCAAAATTGGACAGGCAATGTGATCGGCGCAGGCTTGGAGGGCCGTAGGGCCTGTTCCTGTGCTGTACTTTTCTCCTTTGTTCTTTGTTAAGGGAATCAAGGGATATGGAAATGGTGTGGGAGGAATTGAAGAAGAAGATCAGCCATGATCTTATTGAATGGCAGAGCAGGCTCCAAGAGCAGAATGACTTACCTCTATTCCTATTTCTTACATTCTTGTGTTCTTAAATTAGCAGAGAAATGTGCCAAGTGGAGTCAAGATATTTTCCAATGAGAAGAGCAGTAAAACTAGAGAACAAACAACTTTGGGGCACTTCTTAGCAGGAGGCTCAAAAGCGAATTGGGAAAAGTCTCAATACAAAATGTGTTTTTTTTTTACTTTTTATTGTCATTCCTCCATATGTTATTTAAACAGATACATTAACTCATTTAAAGTAATGAGTTGATATTTGTGTTAAAATAGCAGGCAGAGGTAATTCATAGGAACACAAACAATGTTTATCTGTTACGATCATCAACAACATTTTCTAGCCTCATTTTCTTGTCAGCAGGTAATATAATCAGTGTGAGCCTCAGGTATTAACCAGTAGGATTGAAATTAGAGCATCAGCTTCATATGTCCTCCGCAATATTATTCCCTCTAAAACCTAAGGACTAACTAAACTCTAAACTTAAAAAGTGACCTTGCCTACACAAAGTACATCAGCAAATATAATGGCTGAAGATTTAATATGACATGTGATTTCGAAGTGAATGGAAGTTTAGAGATTTTCGGTAGAAAATCCAGAACAAATATCACAAATTAGAGAAGAATCATGTCAGGCAACATCAACTAGAGAAGCAAAAATGTCAGCCTACAATGCAAAACGCTAGAACAGAGCAAGGACTTAGCAACATTGCAAAGGAAAATTAAACAAACAGAAACCCTTTTTAAGCTTACAATGACTTGACATCGGTCATGGATGAGAAAAGACTATTCAGCACTTTGAAGCACATCCTTCTACTACATTACATCTCTGATCACAAACCAAAGTATACACTAGTCATACACGAAACCATTATGAAGAATCTCACAAAACCAAATGGCAGAAACACGCAGAAACAAAGGAATTAAAGAAACAACTACAGTCAGCACGATAGCCTTGTAACTTAAAAATGATTCAACCAAGCATTTAACATAAAAAAGCTAATGCTTAGAAAAAAAGTTTACGTGTCATTATTTCTAGTTAAAAATCTTATCCTGTAGTTTTCATGAGGTCTGGGACAGAATGTCGATATATAAGGGCATGAAAGCACAAGTATGAGTGTGAAATGAGGTGGAACCTGGAAACGCAGGGCCTCCACCCCAGAGATTGTTATGGAGGGAATTCCCACTGTGGCTAGGACTGGATGGAGCCTGCTTTATGAAAATAAATGCGACTGAGGAGATGGTGTTGTCCACTGAATTCCTGTGACTGTCATCTCCTGTGCCCCGAATGTACTGGACACTGGCAAGGTCCTAGTGTTCAGTACAGTAAATTTGTAAATGAGACCCACAGGAGAACTTCATGTTGGGGCCATGGCTTGGAAAGTTCCAGAAAAGCAATATCTGCCACAGCGAAATCAGCTGACTTATAAAGGAAGAACTTCAATTTATGTGATACCTGTCACTGCCTAAGGACATCACAAGTTGTTTCACATCCAATGAATTACGTTTGAAGAGCACTGTTACTATATAGACAATGTGGCAACCAATTTTGACACAGCAAGATCCCACAAACAATAGTGGGATAAATAACTAGATAATCCGTTTTGATGATGATGGATGAGTGTAAAACTGGATAACTTGCCTGCTCCGCTTCAAAGAGTTCCATATCATTTTACATCCGCCTGAACAAGCAGGCATCTGAGAGGAAAAATTGGCTCATGTAATGCCCCTCCAAGCGATGCTATGCAAACTTGTGTCAATTCCCCAGGGGTAAATTGCTGACTGTTAGGTGCGTACCCCACTTGGTGTTTGTCAATTATATCAATATGGAAGCCCACGTGGGTCATGTGGGTAATGGTCTGTGGCACTATGTGCTTTTTCGTAATAAACATAGTCTTTGAAAAGCTGCTTGAAGAGGATCCACAAGAACCAAATTTTCCACCTTGATCTCACCTGTAGGATGACAGCTTTAATAATGAACTGCACTGAACTATCAACCTAGATTGTGTGCCCAGGTTCCACAATGTGGCTTAAACCCATGCCTGTCTCAGAGGCAAATATGTTACCACTGAGACAAACTGATTTCAAGTTACTAGTAATTCTTCAACAAACTAGCAGCTTCTTTCACAAGTAGCTGACCATCGCTGTATTCTCTGTGACCCCACCTAGCAGGGTTCGAAGATTTGTTGATGCTGTCTCAGGTTTCCAACAGGCCTATTTAAATGGTGTTATGGATGGGGGAGAGAGATGGACCAAAACCTCCAAGTTCCTTTTCCTTCTGTCCATAATCAGTGTAGTTTAATTTTGATTAGGCTGATGTACGTTACCAAACCCCTGTTAGTGTGCGATCAGTTTAAAAGTCACCAGCAGCAGCCTTTCATGGGTTTAACCATGGAGTATTATTTATTCACACACCCAGGAGAGGTCCATTGTTATACCCATCACACAACACATGCCCAAGAAAGATACAAGTAAATACAGTAGTGCACTTCTACTAATATTGAAACCAAACAGAATAGTTAGCAGTTCACATATC
Organism: Cetorhinus maximus; assembly: GCF_964194155.1. Lineage (NCBI taxonomy): Eukaryota > Metazoa > Chordata > Chondrichthyes > Lamniformes > Cetorhinidae > Cetorhinus > Cetorhinus maximus. The sequence continues at coordinate 36,853,504 of NC_135879.1, read as the reverse complement.
TGAGTACCCAGTAAAAGAGGGAGCTTTTCCCACTCTGGAATTGAAATTCAGGTGAGTTCAGATGGCTGCGGTCAAACCCAGTTTAAAGACAGGCTTCCTTCAAAGTAAAGACTGTTCTGCAGGTCGTGTAGACAGGCCCTGATGGCAGTTGTAACCAGAGGTCCAATTTCTTACAAGCAAACTTGGAGCTGTTCAAAACTGGTTGGAGGAGGCTTTTAAAAAATTTTAAGCCTCACAGGTCTTGAGAAGGCAAGATGACAGCCTTTTTTTGCAGCTGCGATGTTGTTACTGATGTTCTGCAGACTGACCAGTCTCTCTCTCAGTTTTTGGATAAAAGGATTTCAAAATCAGAGGTCACATTTTGATCACATGATGTATGGCCATTGATACACAATAGAAGGCAAATTATGGTCTTTGATTACAGAAGAAGAAGTTTCAGTTACACAGCTAAAAGCCATTGACATGCAATTGAAGGTAGATAGTGGTCTTTAGCACTTCATTGTGGATATTCACTCTCGATTGCTTCCTTTGTTACATAGCAGACCCAGAGTCAGACAGTCTGGGAGTTTATTTTTGGTTGAAAATAATAAAATAACAATCTTAGACTCATTTAAGAGGCAGATAATAAATGGAAATTACAACATGTAAACAAGCCATTCAGCTTAGGCAACCCATGTTTCACCTCCAGCTGAGCAAATTGTTCTAATCTCATTTACCCACCCTCTTTCCATCTCCCTTCACCTAACTGACTACCCATTTGAATTTGAATGTTGACATAGTAGACATGATAGTAAAATGTTGACCTTTTATTCTGGATGGAAGGGCTAAATTACACAAAATGACATTCCTCATCTATGCCTAAATGTGATCTTGAATTCACAGCAAATTAGAATGATTGTAACTAGAGGAGATACGCAACAAAACAACCAATGAATTATTGCTAAATAGTAGAATTATTAATGAGAAAGCAGCAAGCACCAAAATGCTACCAGTGAAGAATAAGCAAGTGGCACAGAACTAACCAAGTTAAAAGAGTAGTAATGAGTACTGCTGAAAAAAGCCTTTTTTTTTTGTCAAAGCTTTTCGTCTTGCACTCATCAGGACAATTTGCAAGAATGCTGAATATAAAGGGAACAAAAAGTTATACTGTTTGAGAAGAGGGTGCTGATTGGTTGGCAAGTGGACTCTGATTGGTAGAGGCATTGCCATGTAAAATGCCCCAAAGACTGGCGGATCGTATCAAACAGCATGCCCCTTGTGATGTTCACAACAGGCAAGGTACAGACCATACCTAACCAGCCCATGCTTGCAAAACTCAAGACACAGTGTCGAACATTAGATGTGATTCCGTGATTGGACAACATTTGCTAAATAATCCTCAGAGTGCTAAGAATTACGCTGACAACCAATTTAAGATTGTCAGTCAGGCTCGCAGTGTGGTGTATTTGCATGTAATGGAAGCTAAATATATTAATACACAGGGCCCTGTGCTTTGCAGGCAGAAAGAGCATATACACACATTGCTCCTGTTTCAGGTAAACAAAATAAGTCACAGCCATTCGCTGACTCATTCCTCAGGGCAATGCCTTGACCAATCAGGGTCAAGCTGCCTGGTTTAAATTTCAAACAATGCTTGGCAGTTAATTGTCAGTCTCCATCACTGGTGCATTCTCCATGGCAATGTCTGTACCAATCAGAGTCCACTTGCCAACCAATCGGCACATTCTTCTCATACAGTATAAAGTGTTACTTTCCCCTAGTATTGATATTCTTGTGAAGTGTCCTGATGAGTGCAAGTTGAAAAGCTTTGACATGTCTCTTTTTTCAGCAATACACAATATAAATTACTGCTCCTTATCATTTGGTATTCTTGCAAATTGTCCTGATGAGTGGAAGACGAAAAGCTTCGACAAAAGCTTTCTCTTTTTTGAAGCAATACTCAAGCTCTGTACTATCAAACAACTATAAGAAGAATAATGCATATTTTGGAGCTGCATCATCCTTGAACCGTCCACACTACATAAAACTATTTCACCTTGGCTACTGCTCTGATATTGAATTGTGCAATTTTACACATCAATCCTCTCCAATGCTCCCAAACCCAGTTTGTATCATTAGCCAATATGATCATGGTATAGACCTCCTTCATCCATATTTAGCTTTATGATTGTGTGACCTTTACAAAATATTTGTTACATTGTTTGAAGAAGATAACACAACATTCAAAATTATGGAATGTTATGCTATGTAGCTTAGTTATGAATAGCCAAGTTTACCCTTATTATAGACAGCCTACTACTTGTCGTAATTCAATATTCAGCTTGCCCTAATCCTTGAATGAAACATTCATCCATTCCAAGTCATTTTATAACATAAGCCTGCCAAGAATTGGCAGGATTCGTCCTGAGATAATTGATAGTTAAAGCTACCTTGGGGCTCGGAACTGTTGTTCACTGGCTGCAGAACCAATGTCTTAACTAGTAGGCAATCAAACAACCCTTACATTATAGAATACATGAAAATTAGGACCTTAATCAAAGGTTCAACAGGTTATATTGAAACTTTGTTTCCTCATGTCTACATGTACTTAGGTGAAGAGACAAAGTTGTGGAAGTCAGATTTTCAGTAATGGTAGAGAAGGAATTGGACAATTTCAAAATAGCAATGAGAGACTAATAAACAAAGAATAGGAAAAATGTGGCAGTGGATATAAATAGCATTTGGCTTAGAAACAGGAAACAGTAATTACCATATAAATGTGAATTTTGCAGACTGGAAAGGGATTACTCATTGCTTTTTAAATTTATATTATTAACTTGAGAAGAATATAGTAAATAAAATGCCAAAGTTTGAAGGTGATACAAAAATAGGGAGCAGGACAAATGATGAGGAATAATATAACCAGATTCAGAGCACTCAGATCTTTTCGGAAACTAGGCCAGTATGTGGCAGATGCAATTCAATGTGGGTAAACATAAAGTAATTAGTTTGGAAGTTACATCATTGATTTGAATTTAGAAACTGAATACAAATTAGTCAAATTTTCAGCTGCTACCAGACTAGGAGGGTACTCAAATTGAAAAGAGGCTGTTCAGAAATTACATAATTAATTGCCTAAAACAGCTGCATGGCCAGAGAAGCACCACATTAAACTTAATGCAGACTAGTGTGAAGTTGTGGATGTAAGAAAATAAAATGGACAATATGTGTCCTCCATCCACTATACACCTTGTTGAAATAATTATGTATAAATCCTTCTTTTATCTATGGGCATTGCTACGTGCCAGGACTGGTAGACCATTTTTCCATGTTGGATTTTTAAGGCAAAGTATATCTTCACAAGGTTTAAAAAGTGATGATTAATGTGAGGAATGCAAATTTTTTTTCCTTAAAGATTAACAATAGCCATTTCTTTTCTTAGCTTGTCCAGGTTTTGAAAAACATGTCACATCTATTATGTTGGAAAGTCCTGTGATCACTGTCTGTGACCAGAGGGAAGTAAAAAGAGAGAAACTGCAAACTGGGACAGGCTGGCTGAAGAAACAACAGACAGCAGACTGGGGAGAGGAAGTTTTGCTCTGGACTGAAGGCCAAAAAGCAGGGGTTCTATTTCTTAGAGCTAATAGTGGTAATGAAATGTTAGGAAATTTTAAACAGACAAGCAAGACAATCTATGAATGTCAAATAGGGGGCTGCACTAAGTGAGGTAGCGGGCGGGTAAAACGATGTATTACCCACTGGGCACAATGGCAACTTTTCATGCCGTATTGTCCCAAAACCGCCGCATTAATTATGCATTTCCAGGAAACACACCATTTCCATGGCAGGCGGGCTCTCATTCGCTCACCACGCCGTCACCTTGCCACTTCATCACGCTGGGCACCATATGTAAAGTGCAGCCACGCGCACACATCTCAGTGCTTCCAGCCCACGACTGCTGCACAGAAGACATGGCCTTGAAAGGCAAGAAGGTTGCAGCCCCAGATTCAATGACGTGCCCCTGAGTGCCTTTTGGACAGAGTGAAGGCTCACCGTGATGTCCTGTACCCTCACTCTGTCCGCAGGATGGGCAGCAACATCACCAAACTGGCTTGGGAGGTGGTGGCAGTGGTGGTCGGCGTCAACACCCTGCAAAAGAGGACAGCCACCCAGTGCCGCAAAAGGATGAATGATCTCCTCCCTTCCGCCCGGGTAAGTTACTTCTCTCATCACTCTCAACTCACACACTCAAAATCCATCACACATCCACAGGGATCTCACTCATTGCCAGTTAAAGGGACATCACCATTCAATCTCTCACAAACACCTTCATTGTCCCCATCCCGTGTATGAGACCACTCAGCACCCACACATGCCGGGCATACCTATCATTTGGCTTGGCAGGCATCCTGCTTACACTCTCTCCATCTCTAGTCATGCAGGACAAGCTGGCAGAAAAGAGGGAGGAGTCACACACTGGTGGAGGAATGCCTGAAATCAAGGTCCTCACAGGCTTTGCAAACAGAGCCATCCAGCTGGCCGGCAATGACCTAGACCATTCCTGTGCTGATGGTGAGGTCGGCGCTGCTCTACCAAGTGAGGATCCAGCAGTGCAACATCCATCAGACAACCATTCTGTGAGTGATGTCTCCTGTTTCACAGGCTACTGCCATGCACTAATTATCTCCCCTTACTTCCGCTTACACATCTGGGAAACTGCCAAGACAGTCCACTACCCAGTGCCTCCAATCAAGCCCCAAGGGAAGCTAAGAAGAGGAATCCACTGAAACCCTCCCTGAAGACACATCTCAGCGCTCACCCACACCTTCCACCAACACACACCTCGGTGGGACCTAGCTTTAGAGTAGCCTCAGGATCACAACCTGGAGAGCACATCGCACTTTCTGATCCACAGCAGGCAGCGGCAGGGACTTGCCAGGTGTCCAGCACTCGGAGGACTGCTAGAGGCCAGAAATTTGCTGAGCCCAAGTCAGATGATAAGCCTCTGGACTCAGTCATGTCACAGTTGCTGGAGCTGCAAAGGCAAGCTCGGGAACATCAGGAAGGGATATCTGCTGCACTGCTCAGATTGCAAGGCACGATGGAGGAGTCCGTCCATCTTCAGGCTGAGGTGATAGCGCCGGCATTGCAATGCACCGAAGTCAACACTGATAGGATGGCGGCTGCCATGGAGACCTTGGTCCAGGACTTCACTCCTGAACTGCTGCGGTGTCTCAACTCCATCACCGATGCCATAGTTGGCCTCCAAAAGTATGCACGCGCCAGGGGTGTGGTGCAGCCCGATCTTCCTCTAGCTATCCCTCCTCCTTAAGGAGCCTGCCAGGAGCTCTTGGGCATCTATAGGATGGAGGGTCAGCAGGTGCACACCCCCGGGGCCATCCATCCAGGCGACTCCGGGAGAGTCTGGCCCATCCGAATCCCCTCTTCCTGTGACCCCAAGCGGCTCCAGCTCCACAGGCCGAGGAGGGTCCACTGCCACACAGCAGGACCCCAAAGCAGGCCGGGGCCCTTCAGGTGTCAGCCCTCCAGAGGATGTCCAGCCCTCCAAGGTCATCACAGACAGGAGCACTCAGGAGGCTGCCTCCACCTCAGCTGTGGATGTCCGGGGAGCACCAACGCGTAGTGGCAGGGTTATGAATGTTAAGAAGATGCAATTGCACAGCCAGGGCATGGGTGTTAATCACTTGTACATAATGTTCACTATTGTAAATAAACTCTCAACAATGTCTCCCTGCCTGTGGCTCCTTGTCCTGATGAGCAGTGTTCACGCCACTCAGATGTGAAACCTTGGTTCCTGCACAAGATAAAGGCAGGTGTCTCAGTCCAGGGCCTCTTCCCTATGCTTTGTGCAGCCTTCAGACCAAAGCGATGGTCTGGCCTCACACTCCCTGGACATATTGCTGATGCCTGCATCTCAATGGTGCTTGTCATTGCAGCCAGAATGTCATGGGTAAGTGTTGCAGAGTTCTGAAATTCTCTCTGTGTGATCTCAGCACCTTAAAGGTGGAGCTGGCCCCCATCTCTTCAACATCTGTGATCAGTGACGCTGTGCTCCAGAAAGGCTCAGGTGCTGAAGGCTGACAAATGATCAGATACTTTTAAAGTTTCATGGCCTCCTCTCCATGATATTATCCTGATCATGGTGTGTAAACGAGCTGCCCTCAGCCAGAGAGGAGTCAGACATTCTCAGAGGCATTGTGAAGATCTATAGAGTGTCCTCACTGCATGTCGTCATCATCCCCCTGCAATCGAGCGACTATTAGGTCCTCCACTGCGTCTCCATGACAGGAACATTATCACAGAGGGTATGTGCGCTGCCATGAGCCAGGATGGTGTCAAGCATTGACAGATACAATGTGAGGATCTATGGTGGCTTTGCATGTCGTCATCATCCTCCACAAATCTACAGCTATGAGGGCCTCCTGAGTGTGTCTATCTCTTCTGGCCAGTGCAAGAGCCTCATCCCCATCATCGTTACCTTTGAGGACCTCCTCACCCTCATTCCCGACAGCGTCCTCCTCATCTGAGGAGACCTCCTGCTCCTCCATCTTCTCCTCAGCCAGCCCCACTCCCCATTGCAGAACCAGGTTGTAAAGGGTGCAGCAGGCAACGACGATGCGTGGCACCCCCTGCGGACTATATTGCAGGGCTTCACCAGACTGGTCCAGGCACCAGAACCTCATTTCCAGCCTCCTGATGGTCTGCTCCAACAAGTTGCGAGCTGCTGTATGAGCCTCATTATACTGTCGCTCTGCTGCAGCCTGGGGCTGCCGCATGGGTGTCATCAGCCGCGTCCTTTATGGGTAGCCCTTGTCCCCAAGGAGCCATCCCTGCAGCACCTGTGGACCCTGGAAGGTGTCAGGAATCTGTGACCAACTGAGAATGTAGGAGTCGTGGACACTCTGTGGAAACTGTGTGCAGACCTGCAGGGTGTGTTTGTGGTGGTTGCACATCAGCTGAACATTCAGCGAGTAGAAGCCCTTGCGGCTGACATAGTTGACCGCTTGCTGCGATGGAGATCTGAGCGCCATGTGAGGGCAGTTGATGGCACTCTGCACCTGTAGGAAACCTGAGATCTGGGCAAATCCAATCGCTCTTGCATCCTGGCTGTCCTGGTCCCGGGCAAAATGCACAAAGCTGTGTGCCCTCGCAAAGATGGCATTCATGACCTCATGGATGCCTTTGTGGATGGAGGCTTGTGATATCCAACAAAGACCAACCCTGGAGCCCTGAAAGGAGCCATATGTGTAGAGGTTGAGTGCTACTATCACTTTCATGGCCACTGGCAGTGGATGCCCTCCGTGTCCCCATGGCACCGAATCCTGCAGTAGCTGGCAGATGTGACCAGCCAGTTTCCTAGACATACACGGTCTTCAGTGACACTGGTTCTCAATCACCTGCAGGAAAGAAAGGCGGCATCTGTAGACCCTGCCACCCTCCCACCCACTCTTGACCTATTGGAATTTTACATGGGGCTGGTGAAGCCTAATCCCACTCGAGGCCAAAGTAAGGGGCGGAAGCCACGTCTTTAGCCGATTAACACTCCTTGCAGCGTTAAATGGCTTTGGGGCTGCTATGATCAGAGGTGAAGTGTTCCCCGCCGACTCTTCAATAGGCAGGGTGGGAAATTCCGCCATCTGTAAAATCCTGCACAATGGCTTAAAGCTGGCCTTATTTTACCAAGTGCGGGATTTTGAGGTCATTGGGCTGGCGTGGTGGGCGGCCAGGAAACGGTCCACCGGCTGCAATCAGCCCCTGACTGTGATTTCATGCTGGTGGGCCAAATAAGGCCCGCCCAGTGTGAAACGTGGCTTGTCACTGGTCGGGAAGGGCTGAGTGGGTTGGGGGCCTGTTGGCCACCGGGTCCAATGGCGACCCAGGGGCCGGTTTAAAAATGGCCCAGGCAGCCCCTGGAAGGTTGCGTCGGAAGAACGTCTCCCCTGCGTGGTCAATATCAAAGTTGCGGAGTCGAGTGCAGCTGGACATGGCAGGCGGGAGGGCAAGCTGGGTGGGCACTCGGTCCCACCCTGTTTTTTCGACAAGTGCTTCGCTGCCCTCCTGGAGGAGGTGGCTGCCAGGAGGGATACCCTTATCCCCAGAGATGGGAGGAGGTGGTCACTGCACCTCACCAAGAAGACATGGGAGGAGGTGGCAGCGCTGGTCAGCAGCCGTGGTGTGGTGCGGCGCACATGGGTGCAGTGCCCAGAGCGCTTCATTGACCTGCTGCACTCAGGAAGGGTAGGTACCATGTTGTCATGGGTCAGTGTGCAGAAGTGTTAAGGTGTGGCCACCCCCCCGTGGACCTCAGGGGTGTTAGAGTCTGAGTGCCAACTGTCAACGATGCCGGAACTGGCCAAGCGGTTGAACCCTGGTGGCTTGGGCAGAGTGCCTTGCGACTCAAGGGCCACGAACTCGGAAGTGCCCTGCAAGGTGTTCCTTAGCTGGGGTTGGCCAGGCTGCAATGGTGCTGCAGGTAGAGAGTGGACCAATCAATGCTCCTCTGTCCTTTCAGGAGAAGACATCCCATAACCAAGCAGAGAGGGCACGGGCAGGTGGAGGGCATCCCAGCCTCCTGATACTCAGCAGGTTCAACTGGGATACCCTCGAGCTCAAGGGCTGTTACGCTCCATGTGCAACTGAGTGTGGAGAGGCAGGACTGCCAGACGAAGGTAAGAGTGCAGTGCACAGAGGTCAGAGTTTCAGATCGTACCACCATTCTAGTATAGTCTCTTCATTGATGGGAGCCTCGAACCCGGAGTTCCCATTGATCGTTGAAAGACGATGACACCGTGATGCAGTGTGATGACTTTAACTAATGACATATCCTTGTTCTCCCTTTTAGATTTGCCAGCACTTGCTCTCTGGACCCCAAAGGGCCACCCCTGACCCCGGAGGACCACCGAGCTTCACTTGCACCTGCATCACACCCACTCTCTGAAGCAGTCCCCAGCGCAGATACCAGCACCTCAGTGTGCATTAGATCAGTGGCTAGTATCTTGGGCACATTGGTGAGATCACTTCACACTCGTTTGAGGTGCAGGCAAACGCAGAGAGTGTCCAGGATACCGGCAGTTAGAGGACTCCTGGGGACAAGGATGATGCTGAGTCGAAGGCAGATGATGAGCCTCTGGTGTTGACCATTAGGCGGCAGATGCTGGATGTCCAGCAAGATGTGCGGGAGGATCTGGTGGAGATCCATGAGGGTATGCATGCCATGGTCTCCATCATGGAGGAGTCCATGCAGAGCATGAGCACTGCATTGACCCTCATGGCCGAGTGCACTGCCTCCTCCATTGAGAGAGTGGAGACTCTCATGGAGAGGCAGCTCCAGGAACAGAATCAGGGGTTCTTGGGGTTGCGCTCGGACCTGCAAGCCCTCACACAGGCACTGACTTCAGGTGGCCAGTGCCGGTGTGGGAGATGGATGAGGTACCCAGCATCCCAGCTAGGTGCCCGTCCATCAATGGTGAGCAGGGAGGTCCAGAGCGACCTCACGTTGGCACACGAGCTGCTTGTCATCTCTGCGGGCTTCTCTGAGGGTGATGGATGCTCTGGATGACTGCAGCAGCTGCCTTCTGCCAGTGACCATCACATCTGATGAGGCTGTGATGACTGGGAAGATGCCACCTGTAGCACTATCCCAGGCGGGGCCAGCACTGGCTCCACTGGCCAGAGGATGACTGCCAAGGTCATCAAGGCCAACAAGGCAGCAGAGTGAGCAGGCTGTCTCCACTGCCACTGCCAGTGAGGGGGGCGGCGGGCACCAAGACATAGGACTCGGAGACGTAATTTAAAGGCACCATGAGCACAAGAGGGACGGCTCATGGGTGATTTTATGTTCATTTATGTTTGCTTTATCTATACTGGTCTGGGAGTGAAGAACAGGGAAGGTTATGTAAATTGTTTGGAGTTGTCAAAATGAGATCAATTTTGTTTTTGCCGTCATGGCCTGAGTATGCTTCACCTTTTTATTTTATTGGTGCAGGGTACGCCAGTATGTAATGCTGGATGTAAGTGGCTCTGAACTTTATTGCACAGGCACTGAGTGTTCTTTGGGTTCAAATAAAAGGATCCTTTCAGGCATCTGGGATGGAGGCAGCAGCCCTGGCATGTGGTGGAAGCTGATCTTTGGCAGCCTAGCTGAAGGAGCGTTGGATCAAGGCGTCCATGGTGTCCCTGCCTCCCTGAAGGATACGGAGGTCTGGCTCAACACACTCAGCGTTCTGCTCACCATGCTCCTCTTCTGTCTCTACTGGATTCATCACCTGTGGCCTGTACAATTACCTCAAGATCCTCTTCCTCCAGTGGGTGCCCCCTTGCCAGTGCCAGATTGTAGAGAGTGCAGCATGCAACCATTATCAGTGACACAGCTCTGGGGGGTATTGTAGTTCTCCCCTTGAATAGTCCAGGCATTGGAAGCACATCTTGAGAAGACCGATGGTCCTCTCTATCACCGCCCTTGTGGAGGCATGACGCTTATTGTAACGCTTCTCTGCCTCTATTCTTGGCTGACAGAGAGGTGTCATGAGCTACCTCTTCAACGGATAGCCCTTGTCACCCAGCAGCCATCCATCCAGTCGGGCTGAAGCGCTGAAGGCCCTCGGCACCTGGGAGTGTCTCAGGATGCACAGCCTTGCAGAGTCTGCATCCTTTGGTCACACACTATTTGCATATTCATGGTGTGGAATCCCTTCCTGTTGACAAAGGGACCCGGCTGACCCACTGGCACCTTGATGGCCACATGTGTGCAGTTGATTGCACCCTAGACACGGGGGAATCCAGCAATCGCTGTGAAGCCTCTGGCTCACTCAGCCTGCCTGGCCTTGTCCAAACAGTAAAGAACAAAGGTCAGTACCCACCTGAACAAAGCTTCTGTCACCAGCTTGACGCAACCATGGACAGCTGATTGCGACACTCCACACAGATTTCCCCACTGAGCCCTGGAGAGAGCCAGAGGCATAGAAGTTGAGGGCCACTGTGACCTTCCGAGCCACTGGCATGGGTGTCCACCCACACAGTTGGAGCGATCTCAGGCCCAATCATCTGACAAATGGAGGTCATTGCCTCCCTTGAGAGGCAGAGCTTCCTTCAGCATTGCACCTCAGGCATAATGAGGTAGCTGCATTGCTGCCTGTAAACCCTGGTGGCAGGATAGTGGTACCTTCTGCAGCCTCTTCCGCCTTGGACTTCCTGCTGGCCCTGCGCCCCTTCTGCCTGTGCCTGTCCTCCTACTAGTCATTCCCGTGGAAGCTCCATAGGAAAAGCTGGTATCCTCTCCCTTCTGTCCCTCCCTTCCTTCTCAGAGGAGATGCCACCAGCGGAGACCACAATCCCCATTACCAGGGTAACGGAAGGCTGTCTGATACCTGGAAGGGTCCAAATGGTCGGAATCCTCCGGGGGCCTTGGAGACACCAAGGAGTCCTAAAACAAAGCCTGGAAATGCTTAGAATGAAGCCCCGAACAGAGATGAAGCTGCCAAGTACCAATAATCACCAGCAACAAACTATGTACCAAACTACCCACTACTGACACTGGCAATGCTGCTCATCCCTTTTATGCCCATGGATGAGGTTTTTGAAAATGTTGGCTGGCCGCCTGCCTGTTTTGCCTGTGCGACATGCGCAAAATCACACGAGCAATGAAAAATCGCTGTTAATTGGCTTTTTAATGACCTTAAGTGGCCTATTAATCAATGGTGGGCACGTCTGTGGCACCGACTCACACCCATCGACCGAAATATCGCGCGAGTACGCAATGACGTCGGGACGCTCACCCAACATCATCGCGCGCTATTTTATACCCAATCAGGTCGGGCACGCGCCTGCCCATGGGACGTAAAATTCCACCCCAAGTATTTTCCTGGTTTACCTTTGGACAGATTGAAGAAGCACACATGCAAAAGGTACAAATACACAGTTCAGATAACTTCCCTGGATTTGGGGTGTAGTCCGCATAGATATAGCAGTGTGAGTCATCTCACATAAAATTAATGCATTCAGACTATTGAAACCAAAAAGGTATCTACATTATACTCAAGTTTATAACAATTACCCTTTCATTCTAACCCTCCAGGGATTGAGTGTGCAGAAATTAGAACACTTTGTTAGAAATGACCGAGTGTACAGACTACAGTTGTTTATTGCTTTGTGTATGTTAATAAGTAACAGTGAATAAAAGATAAAGACATATCTGATTATCAAGTATTATTATGAGACACAAAAGCTTTCCTTTTACTCCAGGCAATGTAACTTCAATCCTGTTATAATAGCTGAAGGAATTAAAGTTTCCTTCTAAACCCATCTATCTTCTAGCCACTGCAGCAGCAGCTTTTATGGCTCTGTTCTGTCCATCTTATCTGTAAATTAAGAAAACATGAAAGAGAAAGGCTTATTGGTAGCACAGTGTCGGCTAACACCTTAGGCCATGCAATAATTTCCAGCTTTGTTTACTTGTCAACTACTGTGGAATGCTACTGTTTCCTCACAGACCCAGATGGTTGTCTCTGTTGTAAAAAGCATGACATCATGTCTAGGCTTTCATTTAACACTTCAAAGGAACCATGTTTCGCCTCTTGGATGAGACCAAGATTATATTTTTTATATACACAAACTTAAATTAGACACATTTCTGAGAGGATATATAATGTGAAACAAAATTAACAAAGGATATGACCACCCTTGAGAGGGCACAATGGCAATCAATGAATAACAGATAATTCCAAGTATCAGAAATGTGAGTTATCAGGAAAGGTTAATGAGCTTGGACTTGTTTTCTTGGAAAAGAAGAGATTTCAAGGTGCCTAATTACATTTCTCAAGATTAGGAAGTGCATTCACAAAGTGTATCCAAGCAAATTACTCACGACAGCAAAAGGTTCAAATAGCAGATGATGAGTTAAATGTTACAAAGTTAAGAATAAGAAGAGAAGCCAGACAGGATATATTTTACACAATGGCTAGAATAAATTAATAGAGGAGGCCACATTATCATTCAGCATAAATCCAGCAGTAACACCTTGCATTTATGTAATGTCTTTAATGTAAAAAAAGTCTCCTTCTTCTTCTTAGGCAGTCCCTCAGGATCAAGGATGGCTTGCTTCCTCTCTGGTTTGATGGATTAAACCCTGGAACTTCAGTTAGAAAAAATTTAAAAAGCAAGATGTCATACTTTCACATCAGAACTGGCTGAATGGTCCAATGTGTGATCTGCAGACTCTGCCACATTTGGGGCAGGTTGTGCTTGGAGGACTGAGTGAATGTGTTGTTGGGAGGTTTAAGCACTCTCTCCGATACCTCGACTTCACTTCAGTGTGTTCCCACTGAAGTCTCTCAATGTGTTCAGTACCTTCCAGAATGAACCTTCTCCATTTAGGTCGGTCACAAACCAGGGACTCGCTGGTGCGGATGTTTGACCTCGTCATGGATCCTTTGAGGGCATCCCTAAAGCATTCCTGTTGTCTTCCTGGGAGTCTCCAGCCACGACCAAGTTCTGAAGAGTCTGGTGTTAGGCATATGAATGAGAGCTGGTTTTGATGATTAGCATCTCGATACTGCATGGACATATATCTTGGGAGATATTGCTGTTGTTGGTCTGCCTCGTCTGTCACCGAATTTGGAGGATCTTGCAAAGGCACTGCTGGTGGTACTTCTCCAGTGCTTTGAGTTGCTAGCTGTATGTTGTCCAAGGCTCCAATGCATATCGCTGCTGCATTGTAAACTATGGCCTGAACTCTTTGCTCGTCGAGCATGCACGATCAGCAGGCCTGGGAGTGGACGGCAAACGGGCCCCCAACCACGATTTTACATTTCACAATTAACAGCCAGCCAGCGTGAAACACGTGCTAGTAAAGGCTCAGCACTGCCGGTGGGGGGCAGGAAGAGGGCGGGAGCCAACATCACCGCGGGTGCTGGTGAGAGCTTCCAGTGAGCTCCCTGAAGGCAGAGGGCTGCCTCAGGGAGCTGCAGACCTCCACTGATTAAATTAAACAACAAAAATGCTGCAAAATATGTCCATCTAGCACAATTAAGCATTTGAAAGCATACCTCATAAAAAAAACAGTCCCCAGATATCTCATTATTTTATTTCTCCATGGAGATTTCATCCCGCCCTGGATTGAGGTTTGAGGTTTGAAGAGGACCTTAGTTTTCTGAGTGTTTAGTGAAAGACCCATTTTCTCACATGCTTCGGAAAGGGAGTCGACAATGACCTGGAGTTCACTTTCTGGGTGAGCGCACACACAACCATCATCTGCATACTGTAATAAAAAGTAACAAGTGAACAGTAAACAACTCAACCAGTTTGGTATGTGACAAAAATGAAAGTTTTTTCTTCTTAGTTTGGTTGTAACCTCTTTAACTCAACCACTTATGTGGCTTAGTCTTTATGTGGCTTGGAGTCATGCTTTATTTTATAAAGCTCCTCAGAAGCGCCTTGGGACGTTTCATTACATTAAATGTACTACATAAATATACGTTTTTGTTGTTGTTATAGATCGTTTAAACACCAACTGCAGCCAGAAGCCAAAAGCTTGAGGAAAGATCCAAATAATGTTTAAAGCAAAAACACTTTGTATTATTTGTTCAGTTATGTGTATAACATCCAGTTAATTTTGAGCTTAACTGACAGTTATTCACATTACGTTTTGTTGGGAGGGTATTTACGAGATGAGATGTTTCAAACTTAGGATGTAACTCCACTAATGTCAGTGCTATCCCAAATGATGGATTGATTATCTCTCCTGCCAAATGGTGGCAGAGAATCTGTCAATCTCTATCACTTGTATCTCTAACATTAGATCCCTTGGGGTTTTTAGTTTGGTTTAGTGCTCAATACGAATTGAGTGAATGCCTTTTCATTCTGTTGACCAGCCCCTGCTGCTTTTATTTCAGATTTGCAGGCCCAGATAGTAAAGGGGTGGAGCAAGGGTTCGGTACTGTGCACCTGATTCCCAAAGCTTGTGGCACAACTAAGGAGTCTGGGTACATGGGGGTGGGGGGCCTGAATATTCTTAATAGCTGGACCTTACTTATATTAACATTCTAGGAGCCCTGCTTGAACCCACCCAGGTCCACTACCTGGCCAGTGGGTGGGAGTGGGAATTCAGTAGTAGAAAGCTTCAGCTGGTTATTAGTCCCCGACAGTCAGTTGAGGGTGCTGGTGCTATGGCAGTGAAGGAAGGAGGTACCTCTGGCTGCAGCTTGACGTAGGCTGGGGGTGTCTAGGACAAAGGAAGCCCAAGACTTCCTTGTGAAGCCTGGAGAAGCATTCCTGCTTCCCCTGGTCCAAAGGGAAACTTAAAATAAAAGTTTTTTGCACAGTGGCCTAGGCTGAAGGCTTCTGATTTAATTATAGATTGAGTCCCAAAGTTATCATTAGACCTGATCTGCATGTTTAATGAAGGACCTCGCTCCATCATGTGGCTGGCACTCACCTACTCACAAGATCAGTTAAGATCAGGGTACAGCAGGAAGAGAGCAGGGTTGGGGGGTGGCAAGTGACTGTCCTCATTTTCTCCCACCCCCAAGCAGGGCACCAGACAAGGACAGAGTCTTCCTTTTCATTCTGTTCTGCCCAGGTAAACTAACTAGGATATGGATGATGGATGCGGCAGGGATGAGGGTGGGGGATGGGCAGGGTTGGGGGGTGTGGGTGGTGGATATGGGTCTTTGTTCATATCTGTAAAAAACTACATTCTAACAAATCATTTACTGCAGTTTCAGTCCGAACAAAATAATGCAGGATTTAGGATATTTTAAATTTGCACAAAGCCTTGTGTAAAGTCTGGTTTGAGTCAGTCTACTATTCAGACAGGTAATGGCAATGTTTTTGCATACAACACTCATGATTATCACAGTGCAATAAAGTTAATCTAAGGGTTCTCCAAGGCTCCTTAGGCAGCAACTTCCAAACACCCGACCACTATCATCTAGAAGGACAAGGGCAGCAGATAGATGGGAACACCACCACCTGGAAGTTCCCCTCCAAGTCACTCACCATCCTGACTTGGAAATACATCACCGTTCCTTCACTGTCACTGCGTCAAAATCCTGGAACTCCTTCCCTAACAGCACTGTGGGTGTACCTACACCACAGGGACTGCAGCGGCTCAAGAAGGCAGCTCACCACCACCCTCTCGAGGGCAATTAGGGATGGGCAGTAAATGCTAGCTCAGCCAGCAACGCCCACATCCAGTAAATTATTAAAAACAAACATAATAGCGCTGGCCCATTTCTCTCCTTCCCCCTCCCCAACCCCTCCCAACCCTTGGAAATTTTCCTTAAGGATGTGGTCAATAAAGACTGCTAATCTGTAAATAACAGGGCATTCTGGAACAGTCCAGCTGTCACACACTGCTATCTACCTGCTGTTCTTGTCGATGCTAAGTTTGGAAGGGAAGCATAAATACAGCTTATTTAAAAATGTTATTGTAACTCCAGGGATAATCAATGTGTTTACACACAATGAGATACTATTGGTAGTAGATGCTGTATTGCATTAGTCCTTAACCTGGAAAAGTGACACCATACTGAACATAGCATTTCTGCAAAATGTGGCCCCAATATTTTCAGGGAGACTGGGAGCATGGTAGTGTTAGCCTGGGGAAAACTTGGCAAAGTCGGTTGCATGGAGGCCTTGCTGATCTTAGCCACAGGACCTCACCTAAATAACATGCTGCAAACTCCTGTCCGACAGCTGGCCAAACTGATAGGCTGGTTGTCAGGTAGGAACAAATGGCACAGGGTGCAGGTGGGGACCCGCGGAGACTGTCCCTGGCTGTGGATACAAGATGGAAGCTTCGGGTTGCCAGTGGTGAGGGAGAGAGAACATCAGATTTACTGATAGGAGGGGTAATAGAAGGCAACTGGTCTTTGATTAGGAGGGGAAGGAAAAGGCACCAGGAATATTATTGTGGATGGGAGTGATGGGGAGGGAACATCAGGGTTATGATTTAGGCTAGGGAAGACCAAGGCCTCATTTTGGGGAAGAACCCATGCCTCTTCTGGCCTACCAGGAGTGCTAATTTGAGCAGATCTATAGCTTGACCAATTGATGCTTTCCACCTTTGGGCCTCCCTCTCTCACACTGTTAAAGTCAAGTTGCAGCACTGATGATGTAATTGGCTCTCGTTTTTTGAATGTTAATTAAGTCCCCACCTGCCTTCTGGTGGACCCTTATTGATGGTCTTACTTGTCCTTGTTAAATTGTAAACAGTTGGCAACTGGGGCAGTTTGTGGACACCTTGATCCTGCTATTTTAACACCCTCCACCGACCCTCCCCTGTCAACTGAGGAGTTTAAAATTGGTTAGAATTGGTTAAAATTGAGGCGTGCTTGCTTTGGAAAGATTACCAAGTTGGAAAAGCAGCTTCTCTTCTCCGACTTGAATCAGTTCTTACAAAAGGTCCAGACCTGAAATGTTACCTCACATTGCTGAGTGTTTCCAGCATGTTCTCTTTCTGGTTCAGATTTCCAGCATCAGAAGTATTTTGGTTTTTACAGAATTATATTTGGTTGCTTGGTCAAAATCCTGGAACTCCCTCCCTAACAGCACTGTGGGTGTACCTACATCACATGGACTGCAGTGGTTCAAGGAGGTGGCTCACCACCACCTTCTCAAGGGCAATTAGGGATGGGCAATAAATGCTGGCCTAGCCAGTGATGCCCACACCCCACGAATGAATAAAATAAAATTGCTGTCTGTTTGCACGACCAACATAGTTACATAGGCAAAGACTGCTGTTACTTATTGTGTATGACATGTTTAGTGCACAACCTGGTTATTTAATCAAACACAAAGAAAAAGAAACTGCAAATGTTGGGAATTTGAAATAAAAATAGAAAATTCTGGAATTACAGAGTAGGACATTCAACGTTCTGGGCAAACGGATTTTGACGTTTCAGGGTTGAAGCTTGCAAAGTTATGTAAAAATGCTGCAAACACCAATATAATGGATGTAATTTTTACCTTCGCCATCTCGAGGATTAATTGGGAAGGTCAGATCATCCGCCTGTTGTGAAATGAATGAAATGAAAATTGGATGGGATCCACAATGCGTGATTGAGCAGTTACACCAGATTACCTACCACTCAGCCTGCGAAGATTCGCAGCATTTGCATTTTCTTTTTCTTTGTATTTGATTAAATGACCAGGCTATGTACACTAAGCATGTCATTCGCAATAAGTAACATCAGCCTGTGTAACCATGTTGGTCGCCTCATATAGGCAACAAAATCATTCTGTATACTAAAGGGCAAAATTCTTCAGATGCTGGAAATCAGATCCAGTTTTCAAGAAGTTAAAATTTTTAAAACTCTGATGAGCAAAATTGTGATTTTGTATAACTATTATTCTAAGCTACTATTGAAAGTGTGAATTAACGCCAGAAATTATGGAAATTCATAGCAGGTCATTTATAACATTAAAAGTATTTCCATTTTGCATAGAATTTGCATAGTATTGCTAGTTTCAAATGGAACTATAGAACCATAGCAGTTTATTGCACAGAGGGAGGTCTTTTGGGCTGCCATATATTTGATGGAGAAAGTCAAAACCAATTTCACTGCCACAGTTTCTCTTCATAGCCCCTAATCAGAATCAAATATTTATCCAACTTTCCCTTAAGAGCAGTGTTGGTCCTTGCCTCAGTCACTTCCTGAGGTTAAAAACATCCCATCCCACACCAACCCTCTGTGAGGAGGAATTAACATGCTGTGGGAGAGAGCAGAACCGAGTAACCTCAGATTTTCAAATGTGTTTCATAACTCAAGGGCCGGGATTCCTCGTGAAACCGGCAAAGTCTGAAAACGGGCACGGATACCGGCATTTGACCTGCCAACGGCAATGATGCCTTTTTCCTCCATATCGTGGGCCACTTTGTTGAAAAGAATTGAGGGGCACGGGTCTCACGGTGGGCCACTGGCGGGGCAGCCTCTGATTCGCCCATCCCACCGTCAGCTCAGGCCTTCAGTAATCCGGGCGCCATATTTAAAGATTGCCCCTGCACAGAGCTGGCACTTTCTAAGGGATTGAGAGCTGGTGGAATGTCACGGCTTCCAAAGGGAGGAAACATGCTGCCCCTGAATTCTCGAGCACCTACTGGACGGAGTGGAGGCCCGCCATGAAGTCCTCTACCCAATGCTGTGGGTGAAGAACCTCATCCAAAGTGACAAATCCAGCAAGGGAGGCAGTGGTAGTGGTAGTGGTAGTGAGTGCCAATGCCCTACAAAAGAGGAAAGCCACAAAATCCAGGAACAAAAAACTACTGCGGATGCTGGAAATCCAAAACAAAAACAGAATTACCTGGAAAAACTCAGCAGGTCTGGCAGCATCGGTGGAGAAGAAAAGAGTCGACGTTTCGAGTCCACATGACCCTTCAACAGAACTGAGTATAGTTAGGAGAGGGGTGAAATATAAGCTGGTTTAAGGTGGAGGGGCGGGGGGAGAGAAGTTGAGGGTGGGGTAGTTGTAGGGACAAGCAAGCAGTGATAGGAGCAGATAATCAAAAGATGTCACAGACAAAAGAACAAAGAGGTGTTCAAGGTGGTCATATTATCTAAGAAAAGTGCTAATTAAGAATGGATGGCAGGACACTCAAGGTACAGCTCTAGTGGGGGTGGGGTGGAAAGACTGACAAGGTATTAGTTGTAGATTTAAAGATAATGGAAATAGGTGGGAAAAGAAAAATCTATATAAATTATTGAAAAAAACAAAAGGGAGGGGGAAGAAACGGGGTGGGGATGGGGGGAGGGAGTTTAAGATCCAAAGTTGTTGAATTCAATATTCAGCCCGGAAGGCTGTAAAGTGCCTAGTTGGAAGATGAGGTGCTGTTCCTCCAGTTTGCGTTGGGCTTCACTGGAACAATGCAGCAAGCCAAGGACAGACATGTGGGCAAGAGAGCAGGGTGGAGTGTTAAAATGGCAAGCGACAGGGAGGTTTGGGTCTTTCTTGCGGACAGACCGCAGGTGTTCTGCAAAGCGGTCGCCCAGTTTGCGTTTGGTCTCTCCAATGTAGAGGAAACCGCATTGGGAGCAACGAATGCAGTAAACTAAGTTAGGGGAAATGCAAGTGAAATGCTGCTTCACTTGAAAGGAGTGTTTGGGCCCTTGGACGGTGAGGAGAGAGGAAGTGAAGGGGCAGGTGTTGCATCTTTTGCGTGGGCATGGGGAGGTGCCATAGGTGGGGGTTGAGGAGTAGGGGGTGATGGAGGAGTGGACCAGGGTGTCCCGGAGGGAACGATCCCTACGGAATGCCGCCAGGGGGGGTGAAGGGAAGATGTGTTTGGTGGTGGCATCATGCTGGAGTTGGCAGAAATGGCGAAGGATGATCCTTTGAATGCGGAGGCTGGTGGGGTTGACAGGGCCCTCAACCATGTCCAGCCCATTTCCCGCACATCCGCCCTCACGCCTTCTCCTCCCTCCCAGAAACATGATAGGGTCCCCCTTGTCCTCACTTATCACCCGGGTTATGACATGAGTCTCGTGTACCTTCTCTCAGCTGGATTCTGAGGCCGCTGCATGGGCATCATCAGCCATGTCCTTTGTGGATAGCTCTTGTCCCCAAGGAGCCATCCCTGCAGCCTCTGTGGACCCTGGAAGATGACAGGGATCTGAGACTTGCTGAGGGTGTAGGAGTCCTGGATGCTCCCTGGGTATCATGTGCAGACCTGCAGGATCTGTTTGTTATGGTTGCAGACCAGCTGAACCTTGAGCGAGTGGAAGTCCTTGCGGTTGATAAACTGAACTGTTTGTTGCCATGGAGATTTTAGAGCCACATGAGTGCAATCGATGACACCCTGCACTTGTGGGAAACTGCAGATCTCAATGAATCCCAATGCTCTTGCTTCTTGGCTTGCCTGATCTCACTCGAAATTGACAAAGTTGTGTGCCTTGGCAAAGATGGCATCCATGACCTCCTGGTTACATTTGTGGGTGGGGGCTTGGGAGATCCTGCACAGGTCACCAGTGGAGCCCTGGAAGTACCCACTGCCGTAGAAATTGAGCACGATGGTCACTTTCAATGCTACTGGCAGTGAATGCCCTCCGAGTCTCCGTGGTGCCAAATCCTGCAGAAGGTGGCGTACGTGAGTAACCAGTTCCCTTGACAATTGCAGTCTTTGGTGGCACTGCTTCTCACTCATCTGCAGGTAGGACAAGCGCTGTCTATATATCCTGGGTCTAGCCTATGAACAGCGGCTCTCTGTAAATCTTCCCCAAGCACGGAGGAGGCCCTGCTGCCCCTCGATCTTGAGAGTTGTGCTCCTCTCTTTGCCGAGCCAGGCGCCTCCATCACATTCTTCTTCATCTTCTATCCTGCCTATAACCTATGAGGCAGACAACCGACACCACCAGGTTCCATGGTCCTGATCGGCTCCTTACTGCAGTATCAAAGAGAGAGATGCAAGCATCAGCATGTGTCTCCTAAGGACCTCTCTTGGTTAAGTTTCTGGCTCTGGCTGCATCTCAAGGCCGCTTCACACAGGCCTGGCCACAACTTGGATGGCCAGTGCTTAGTTCGCTTGATACCTGACTAAAGTCCCACCCATCTCCACCCCACACCACATGACCAAGTGGAGACAGCTTTGGCCACTCGACTGCATCCTGTGCTCTCAGCTCAGGCACAGGTATTATCTTAACCTGTATTCCAAGGCTACATGGTTAGCTTAGACTAAGAAGGCTACTGCTCAAAGCCTGAATAGCTACAAAGCAAGGGGTTCTGAGCACCTCCCTCAGTGACTGTTCAATGCCCACCTCTCACAAGGGGATCCTTTAACTTGGCCAGTCACCCAATTGCTCTGCAGCCCCATAAAACTCAGATTATTTTGCAGTCTGCGCCCAAGGGGTTAAAAGTTCATGAGCAATCAGTGGCACTATCAGGACTTTTTGTTGCTTGAGTGGCATAATTGTTTCAGAAGCCAGACTCCAAGCATGTCAATGGAGCTGATGCTAAAAGGTCTCAACTGCAGAAGAATGTTGAATCTTAATATGTTTTTCTAAGTGCCTGGCTGATTTCTCCCCACCCACCCCCCACAACCCCGGCATGTGCTTGTGTATTTCCATCAGTCTGTGCTGCCTTTCCCCCCTGGACCACACCTCCCCCCACCCCCCCACCTCCCCCCTGCACTGAAGCCCTTGCCCCAGCACCACACTGAAAGCCAGCCAGGAAGAAGACGCTTTGGAGACTTGCCTGTAATCCCACCCCCAGGCCCCCGCCAAATCCACGGAACCACTTCCTTGAATTCTAATGGGGGTTCCTCGTGAGCACTGCGCTAAGTTGTGTGCACTCACCTCCAAGTTCCCCTCAACGCTTAGGTCGCCAGGTGCACGACTTTTAAAGGCAGTTGTAAATCATGCTATTTTGAAGTCACACCGACATGGGGTTTAAATTTGACATAGGAGGATGATTCTGGTGTGTCGCCACAATAATGAGATACAAATTTATTAAAATTACGTTCCCGACATCTGGCGGCGGGAAATGTGGCCTGCCATTGACAGGGAGGTGGGACAATTGCGTCCTGGATTTACGTCACCGGGAAACGCAGCTAGGGCCTTCTTGCAAGTTTTTCCGATCATGCCACCAAACATGCCCACCCTGATAGGGCGTGGAAAATCTCAGCCAAGGGCTTAGTTATTGAAAAGCCTCAGTCACGTTCAACTGTTCATATTTTTGATACTAATGCACTTGACCACCTTAATTCTCTATCCAAAACTACACAATCGTTAAAGTGAATTAGTCATTAACTCGAATTTGTAATATCAAGCTATAGTTAACACTCCCTGTTGACATTTGTCAAAACACATCCTTAAAAATATTTAAACAGCTGATTTATGTCCGTTTAGATCTGATTTTGGGAGCTGATTAGCTTGGTTGGCTAGATGGTCACTATCTGGTCCAGAATAATGCCAACAGCCAGGATTTTCATCCCCGTTTTGGCCGAAGTAGACTTGGGGCCTGCCTCCTCGCACTGCCCCATAGCAAAAACATCACAGATAAGCTGTGGTTTGGTGACCTTGGATAATTGAGAATGCTATCTGGAGAAAAAGCATATCAGATTTTAAGCAGTAGTTGTGTCATAAAATGTTTCTTTCAAAAAGTATCTTGAAATAAAGAAATAAACAGCCACACAGGTTTTGTGGAATTTTTGAAAAGTGCATGTCTGGTGTTACTTCCATTGCTTTATAACTTTTCTGTAACAATAACTGAGACTAACAGTTGAAACCTAAACTAAGGGATACCGCAGATATGTTACTCCATCTGAAAAGGCTTTATTTTTTTCTGTATTGATACTGAGAAAGATACTCTGGTAATTTCCCTCATTGACCTAATTCATGTTTGGGAAAAGATGGGGGTAAAAGTTTTTTTTATAAAAATGATCCAGAAGTTTGCATTTTGATGACAGAACTTAGGCTGAGGTACAAGGTGAGGAATATTAGTTCTGGGCAATGCAGCATTTTGACTAACTTTAAACATGTTGTTCTAAAATTCATCTTTTCAATGCGCACAATTGAATGGTTCATCAGCAACAAACAACTCAAAAAATGATGCTCATTATGTTATAGTGTATTGAAAATTGCATTGTGCATTTTGTCTACTTGAGGCTACCTTGCCCACATGTACTAGCAGAGGGAGTCTGCTAAGTAGAGATAATTAAGAACCCATATTTAACAACTTATATAGTTCTGATTCTAAATGTCTCTGGCTGAATATATAACTGTTGTTATGATGTGGCAAATGGAAATTGCCTGGCTAACCAAATCCCAAAGGGAAACTTGGTCAAGCTATTAGAACGATTTTGCAATTTGTATTTATTACGAGAAGCTATGTTCACTGAAGTCAGAAGTAAAGAGTTCATTACCACCTTTGGAGGTTTAAAGATTAAGTTAAAACATTTATTAACAAAGGAAAAGAAAAAGTTAAACACAGAAGATTACAATTACACAGTTAAACTTAGTCTTATAACAGTTCCCAACAAATTTTTACTTAACTAGGCTCCCAACTACACACCCCTTTCAAGCAACAGTCCGAATAGATTCTTAATCTATAAAAAGCATTCTGCAATATTACCACAATCACCCACTGTTCCTATAAAGGAGGTATTTCACAGCATCTCTGTCACCTCTCACTTGACAATAGAACTGAAAGGCTTTTAACAAAACTCTGCACACTGGACCAAACCAGCACTTCTCTGGGCTGGATAGTGTCTGCTTTTTCACAGGTCTATTTCACGCAGTCCACCTCTCAAAATCTCACAGGGCCACTCCCATACACCTTTCCATCTGTCTTTAAACATATTTTCTCCCTTTTGATCTGTAAATCCCATTGTTTCACCCTTGCTTCAGAAGTTACTTTTCCCAGAATATAAAAATCTTTCATGTTGTCCTTGTGGCCAGCACTTTCGGGAAAAATAAACTTAATAACTTTGCCTTATTTATCTAGCCAGTTGTAAAACATTTTATCATGTCCTTTTGAAAATCAAACAACCTCTCAGCTTATCTAAAGATGCAAATTCCATTCTGCTGTGCATTGTATCTGCTGAGACTTCCTCTCAGCCCACCCATCTCCATTTCAAAATGCCTGTTTTACACTTAACCCCTTTGATGATTCAAACCTTGCAGTCTGACCATCTTTAGTTTAATTAAAGTAGTCACACGCAAACATAATCATACAAGCCTGCTTCAGCATCCCACAGTAATGTTGGGAAAAAAAGATAGTTCCTTTACATCTCCATCCTTATGGAAAAATGAAACGTCATAATTATAAAAGAAGGTTTCATTTTCTCAACCCATTTATCATTGCTTACTACACTTACCTCTATACACAAAACTATTACACTACCAGGTAGATGCATCAACACGATAATATATACAAAGTCTTCATACCAGCAAAAGTCATTTCAGTCCATTGTCCATGGGCAGAATCATCCCAGATTTGCACTAACTGCGATAGTGGGCGGGTGAAATGATGTTTTACCCACCGACCGCAATGGTGGGTTTTCATGCCGTATTGACCCAAACTCGCTACATTATTTATGCGTTCCTGGGAAACACATCATTTCCATGGCTGGAGGGCTTTCATTTGCCCACCCACCATCACCTTGGCATTTCATCACGCTGGGCGCCATATTTAAAGTCCAGCCACATGCACACATCTCAGTGCTTCCAGACCACGACTGCTGCAGGGAAGATGTCCACGAAAGGCAAGAGGACTGCAGCCCCCAGGCTCAGCAACACGTCACTAGAATGCCTGTTGGATGCCATGGAGGCCTGCTGGGATATCCTCTACCCCTGCTCTGGCCACAGGGTGGGCAGCAGTGTGACCAACCAGGCTTGGGAGACAGTGGCAGGAGTGGACAGTGCCCACGCCCTTCAAAAGAGAACAGCTACCCAGTACCGCAAGAGGATGAACGATCTCCTCCATTCTGCCAGGGTAAGACACTGTTTTCATCACTCTCACCTCACACACTCACAAACCTAGGGCACATCCACAGGACCGTCACTCACTGCCGGTTCAAGGGACATCACCATTCACTCTCTCACACACGCCTTCATTGTCCTCATTCCGTCCATGGGACCACTCATCACCAACACATGCCAGATATACTTATCATCTGGCCTGGCAGGCATCTTGCTTACACTTTCTCCATCTCTGTTCATGCAGGATAAGCTGGCACACAACAAGAGGAAGGGGTCGCAGACCAGTGGAGAAATGTCTGAAATCAAGGTCCTCAAGGGCTTTGAAAACAGAACCATCCAGCTGGCCGGTGATGATCTGGACCTGCCCTGTGCTGACGGTGAGGTCGGTGGTGCTCTACCAAGTGAGAATCCAGCAGTGCAACAGTCATCAGACAACCATGCCGTGAGTGATGTGTCCTGTTTCACAGGCCACTGCCATGCACTAATTATCTCTCCTTGCTTCCCCAGACACATCTGGGAAACAGCCAAAGGAGTCCATGACCCAGGGCCTCCAATCAAGCCCTGGAGAAATTTTTGAAGAGGAATCTGGAGGCACCCGCCTTGGAGTCCGTCACAGCGCTCACCCACACCCTCCACCAGCGCAGAGACACATACCTCAGTGGGACCTAGCTTTAGAGTAGCCTCGGGATCACAATCTGGTGAGCACATCGCACTTTCTGAACCACAGCAGGCAGCGGCGGCAGGGACATCCCAGGTATCCAGCACTTGGAGGACTGCTGGAGGCCAGAAATTTGCTGAGTCTGAGTCAGATGACGAGCCTTGAGACTAGGTCTCAGGAAGGGATGTCCGCTGCACTCCTCAGATTACAAGGCACAATGGAGGAGTCCATCCGTCATCAGGCTGAGGTGCAATGCATTGAGGTCAACACTGGCAGGATGGCGGTTGCCATGGAGACCTTGGTCCAGGACACTGGCCCTGCACTGCTGCCTGGGTTCAACTCCATCGCTGATGCCATTGTTGGCCTCCAACAGTGTGTACGCAAGAGGGTTGCCAGGCAGCTTGATCTCACTCCAGCTATCCCTTCTCCTCAAGGAGTCAGCCTGGGGCCCTTGGGCACCCATGGGCAGGAGGATCAGCAGGTGCACATCCCGGGCCCATCCATCCAGGTGACTCCAGGAGTCTCCGGCCCATCTGGATCCCCTCTTTCTATGACCTCAGCAGCTCCAGCTCCACAGGCTGAGCAGGGTGCCACTGCCACATCCAAAGCAGGCCAGGGTCCTCCAAGTCCCAGCCGTCCAGGGGACATCCACCAAGGGCATCAGAGATAGGGCGTCACAGTTAGCAGGCTGCCTCGACCTCCACTGTGAATGTCCGGGGAGCACCAAGACGTAGCAGCAGGGTTAGGAAAGTTAACAATAATTAACTCTTTTAGAGTACACCAAATAAACTAAATTAACAAAATCAGGGACAAAACAAATACAGCCCCTAAATTAGGGAACTGCAAAACCAAAGACAAAATTTAAAGGAAACTTACAAACATCAAATCAAAATGTGATTAAGGGAGTCAATAAAACACCCCAGTCCCTGCGGTGCCCACCAGGCATGGAAGGCCTTGATGGTGCCGGCAGACACCACCTGCTCCCTCTTCAGGGACACCCAGCCGCGAACGTAGCCGCAGAAGTGGGGCAGACAATCGGGTGGGACCTGTTAATGGCTAGCTTGGCCAGGCCCAGGAGCAGGTTCATGAGGAGATCCTCCTCCCTCCCGGCCCACCTCCGCGCTGGGTGCTTGTAGATCAGGAGTGTGGGGCTGAAGTGCAAACAAAACATTAATAAAAGGTTCTTTAAATAACTAAAAAGGGAGTGCAGCCTACAACACCCTATATAAACATGGTCCACGGAATCTAAGGCCACAAAAAGGGCAGGTCTCTTGGGAGTCTATGAACCGACACATTCTACGATTGTAGGGGACTGCTGCGTGCAACACGCTCCACCCCAAGTCCCCGATGGAAAGCAGGAGGAGACCTATAGAGGGCCCCCCTACAGGGACCTCCACCACCGGACGGCAACAAGGCACGCCAGGGTGTGTCCGGGTGGCGATCAAGGGCAAGGATGTGAAGGGTGTGCAGCAGCAGCCTATACAGGAAGCCCATCCACGCCGTGCTAAAGGGCATGGAGGGCATTTCCGCAAGGCGACTCAGGTTGCAGGGCACCGGCTCCCGAGGGAGGGTTCGGGGCTTGGGGCCAATGTGGAATTCCATCCAAACAGGGGCGCGCTCAGACGGAAGACCACAGCGAACCTGCGCTACCTCGAGGCCCAGTATAACGTCGGGGCTGAGCACGACCGTCCTGAGGTCTTCAATGGCATTGGCCGTGAGCCGGACGTCCACGGACCACCCAGCCCATTCCTCCACCAGCCAGCACGTCATCGATTCTGGTCACCCTGGCAGCCACAGCCCTCCTCTCCGCCAGGCACTGAAACAGACGGAGGGGCGGATTCCTGAGCAGCGGCTCTCTGAGAATAGCCGCTACTCCTGATGGGGGAGAGCTGCGGCGCGAGGCAACCATGTTCCAGACTTTGATCAGGTCCTGGTAAAAGATTAGCAACGCCTGCAAGGAGCCATGAAGGCCCTCAGGCACCCCAAATGCTCTCCATTTTTTCCAATGCTTTAACTTATAAGCCGATGTTGCAATTTGCAGCATGAACCTGTCAATGACATTGAGTAGCTGCGCAGGACACAGTTGTATTGCGAGTAACAGTGGAGGAAGAATGGAGAGAACAATTAAAGGATTGTCTTGCATTGGCCAGGAATCGAACCCAGGTCTCCCACATGGCAGGCAAGAATTCGACCAGTGAACCACCAATGTAACTGCACAGCTGCAGTATGGGTGTTAATCACTTATGCATAATGTTCACTATGGTAAATAAACTCCCAAGAATGCCTCCTTGACTGTGGCTCCTTGTCACTCAGGTATGAAACCTTACTGCACAAGATAAAGGCAGGTGTCTCAGTCCAGGGCCTCTTCTCTGTGCTCTGTGTGGCCTTCAGACCAAAGTGATGGTTCAGCCTCACACTCCCCAGACACGTTACTGATGCCTGCGCCTCGATGGTGCTTGTCATTGCTGCCAGAATGGAATGGGCAGGGGTCACAGAGTTCCATCATTCTCTCTGTGTGCTCTCAGCACCTTTAAGGTGGGGCTGGCCCCCATCTCCTCAGCATCTGTGACCAGTGACGCTGTGCTCCTGAAGGGCTGAAGGCGGACAAAGAATCAGATGCTTCTAAAGTTTCATGGCTGCATCCCTATGATATGACCCTGATCACAGATCTCGGCCAGAGATGAGTCAGGCATTCTCAGAGGCTGTTTGAAGATCAATGGAGTGTCCTCACTGCATGTTGTCATCATCCTCCTGCAATTGAGTGACTATTAGGGCCTCCACTGCTTCTCCATGACAGAGGGTATTCGCACTGCCATAAGCCAGACTGGAGTCAAACGTTTAAAGGTGCAATGAGAGGATCTATGGGGTCACCTCAGTGCATGTCGTCATCATCCTCTACAAATCTAGCACCAACGAGGGCCTCCTGAGTGCGCCTGCCTCGTCTAGCCAGTGCGAGGGCCTCATCGCTGTCACAGTCGCTTTCGAGGATCTCCTCACCTTCATACCCCTCAGCTTCCTCCTCATCGGAGGCCTCCAGCTCCTCCATCTCCTCCTCAGCCAACTCCTCTCCCTGTTGCAGAACCAGGTTGTAAAGGGCGCAGCAGACGATGACAATGTGTGACACTCCCTGCGGACTGTATTGCAGGGCTCCACTGGAACCTCACCTTAAGCATCTCGATGGTCTGCTCCAGCCAAGTTGCGAGCTGCTGTATGAGCCTCATTATACCATCGCTCTACTGAAGTCTGAGGCTGCCACACAGGTGTCATCAGCCACTGCCCCTGTGGGTATCCTTGTCCCTGAGGAGCCATCCCTGCAGCTTCTGTGGACCCTGGAAGACTTCAGGGATCTGTGACCGACTGAGGTTGTAGGAGTCGTGCCGTGTGCACACCTGCAGGATGCGTTTCGGGTGATTGCACACCTGCTGCACATTCAGCGAGTGGAATCCCTTGAGGTTGATACAGTTCACCACATGTTGCGCAGAGATCTGAGAGCCACATGAGTGCAGTCGATGGCACTCTGCACCTGTGAGAAACATGAAATGTGGGTGAATCCAATTGCTCTTGCATCTTGGCTGTCCTGGTGAAATGCACAAAGTCCTGTGCCATCGCAAAGATGGCATCCGTGACCTCATGGATGCATTTGTGGATGGAGGTTGCGAGATCCCACAGAGGTCACCTGTGAAACCCTGAATGGAGCCACTGGCATAATAACTGAGTGTCGCGGTCACCTTTACGCCAACTGGCAGTGGATTCCCTCCATGTCCCCGTGGCACCAAATCCTGCAGTAGCTGGCAGATGTGCAGTCTTCGGCGACACTGGTTCTTGCTCATTGCGGAGCGAAAGGCGGTGT
Organism: Cetorhinus maximus; assembly: GCF_964194155.1. Taxonomy (NCBI): domain Eukaryota; kingdom Metazoa; phylum Chordata; class Chondrichthyes; order Lamniformes; family Cetorhinidae; genus Cetorhinus; species Cetorhinus maximus. Next base: position 36,823,587 of record NC_135879.1, on the reverse strand, counting down.
CTATAGACCCTGGGTGTTACTAGGCGCTGACCAGCGATGGCTCACTGTGGCTCTTCGGCAGCATGTGTGAAAGCCTCAACCACCCCTTCTTCCTGAGGTTGCTGCTCCTGCCTCTGTGTAGCCAGGAACCTCAGTCGCTATCTCCTCCCTCGTCTTCGCCCTCTGTAGGCCTTCAGGCATACAGCTAGTTCACCAGGCGCCACGATCCAGATGTACTCCTCCTGCAGGATAAAAGAGAGAGACGTGTGGTTAGCATGGGTGTACTAAGAACCTGCCCTAGTTAAGTGTGAAGGCCCCTTAATGGTTCCCGGAGAGTGCTGGCCACCACTTGGATTGCCAGGGATCAGTGCGCTGCATATCTGCCCGAAACCCCACCCACCTCTGCTCCACTGTGCCCGATAGATTGGCAGCAGCTTTGCCCACTGGACTGCATGCTGTGCGCTCAGCTTAGGTGCAGGCATTCTCCTAACCCAGACTGCAAGTCTGCCCTGCTAGCTTGAACCATCAGGGAGACTGGTCCAAACTGGGATGATGACATTGCAGGTGGTGGTGAGCCTCCAGCAGTGACTGGTCCATGGCCAGCTTTAGCGAGGAGATTGGATAACGTGTGCAGTCGTCCAACTGTTCTGCAGTCCACTGAAATGCTCATGATTTTGTGGTGTGTGCTGGGGGGCGGGGGCGGCGGGGAGGGGTTGGGGGGGCTTTGGAGCACTTGGTGGCACTTTGATGCTTCTGCATTGCTTGAATGGGCAGATAAGCTAGAAGCCCCACTCCAATCATATCAATGCGCCTGAAGTTTCTCAGCTGCAGAGGAACAGTCACTTTATATAGGTTTCCCTAATGTGTGTGCGCTTCTCTAGCCCACGCTAACCCCTGCCCAAATGCTTGTGCGCTATATTCAACAGCAGGGCTGCCCTTGCCGTCAGCCCCCCGCCCATAAGTCACCTCAATGGCAGAGCTGCCCTTCACATTTCGCCTCAACAGCAAGGCAGCCCTTGAACCCCCTCCCCACAAGTTGCCTCACCATAGAACCATAAAACACTACAGCACAGAAAAACAGGCCATTCGGCCCTTCTAGTCTGTGCCGAAATATTATTCCGCTAGTCCCATTGACCTGCACCTAGTCCATAACCCTCCAGACCTCTCCCATCCATGTATCTATCCAATTTATTCTTAAAACTTAAGAGTGAGCCCACATTTACCACGTCAGATGGTAGCTCGTTCCACACTCTCACCACTCTCTGAGTGAAGAAGTTCCCCCTAATGTTCCCCCTAAACCTTTCCCCTTTCACCCTAAAGCCATGTCCTCTCATGTTTATTTCTCCTGATCTAAGTGGAAAGAGCCTACTCGCATTTACTTTGTCTATACCCCTCATAATTTTGTAAACTTCTATCAAATCTCCCCTCATTCTTCTACGCACCAAGGAATAAAGTCCTAACCTGTTTAATCTTTCCCTGTAACTCAACTCCTTAAGACCCGGCAACATCCTAGTAAATCTTCTCTGCACTCTCTCAATCTTACTGATATCCTTCCTGTAGTTAGGCGACCAGAACTGCACACAATACTCCAAAGTTGGCCTCACCAATGTCTTATACAACCTCACCATAACATCCCAACTCCTATACTCAATAATTTGATTTATGAAGGCCAGTATGCCAAAAGCTTTCTTTACAACCTTGTCTACCTGTGACGCCACTTTCAGGGAATTATGTATCTGAACTCCCAGATCCCTTCGTTCCTCCGCACTCCTCAGTGCCCTACCATCTACTGTGTACTGCAAGACTGCCCTTGATTTCCCCCCCACCCAACGTTCCTCAAGCTTGAAGTCCAACAGGCGACCCTGGCGAGCACTTTATACTTGCTTCTGAGTCCCCCTCAAAGGGCAGGCTGCCAAGTGCATGCCTTCTATGTGCTGTTGTGAAACACGTCAGCATGCTTTCCCACCGACGTGGACAGACGATCCATCATGGGGTGTGGGGAATGATTCCACTGGGCAGGCCTAATAATGATATGCAGATATATTACAATGAGGTTCCCGATGTCCGATGGCAGAAAACACGTCCTGCAGTTGGTGGGCTGAGCGGATGATCACGAACTGGTTTCACGCCATCGTGAAACTGATTGAGTCATATTGTCCGCTCACGCCATGGATCACGTCTGACGCCAGCGGGCACGGAAAATCCCAGCCCATGTTTCAAATGTCCAATTTTCATTGAACTTTAAACCCTTGACAACGCATCTGCAATTACATTTTCTCAACCAGCCACATGTATAATCTGTAAATTAAATGTTTGCTGTAATAAACTCAACCTAAACAATCTGGCACTTCGCTCTCGAAATTTGTCCAGAAATTTTAAAGAGTTGTGGTCTGTATAAGCAATTGTTTCTAAAGAATTGCTTGCAATATAAACCTCGAAATGCTGCAACAATCACACCTGATCTAGAGTCTGTTTTTCGATGTTTGAGTATCTTTTCTGAGGTACATTCAGCTTACGTGAAAAATATCCTCCCGGCTTTTCAATTCCTGTTTTATCGTCTTGTAACAGCACAGCGCCAATACCCAAATCACTTGTATCAATTGCCAACTTAAACTGCTTGGCATAATTAGGTGCTGCCAAAAGTGGTGTAGTAGTCAACACAGTTTTTAAACTGGCAAATGCATTCTGACACTCCTGTGTCCATTGAAATTTCTTGTTTTTTTTTAACAGTTCAGTCAATGGAGCAACCACATCATTAAAATTGGGTATAACCTTCCAATAACATCCACTCATGCTCAGAAATCTCAAAACTTCCCGTTTTGTTGTAGGCACTGGAAAATTCACCATGGCTTTTACTTTCACATCTTGTGGGGCCACCTGACCATGTCCAACGATGTGGCCTAAATATGTAACTTGCGCTTTCACAAATTAGCCAGGTTCACCACCAAATTAGTTTCTTGCAGTCGATCAAACAGTTCTTTCAGATGTTGTAAATGCTTCTCCCACATTTTACTGAAAACTACCAAGTCGTCAATATAAACAGCATAATTGCTCAGTCCTACAGTTACTTTGTCAGTCTTTGAAATGTTGCTAGTGCGTTCTTCATACCAAATGGCATAACTTTGAATTGATATAAACAAAAAACTACTGCCGTTTGGTGTTACAAAAGCTGCTATCTCTTTCTCTCTCTCTGAAAGGGGTACTTGCCAATATCTTCGCAGCAACTCAATCTTGGTGATAAACTCTGATTGTCCCACTTTCTCAATACAATTGTGGAACAGGACATAAATCCACTTTTGTCACTGTGTTTACTTTTCGATAATCCACACACAGGGCGGAATTTTTACATCAGCAGGCGGGCGTGAGGCTGACCCGCTCGAGCATAAAATGACACACGTTGACATCTTGCGAGTGCCCAGACGTCAACGCTCACTTGCACGATATTTTGGTTGGCGGCACACACGGGAATCGGCAGCACACCCGCTGATAATTAAAAGGCCTAGTAAGGCCACTAAAAATATAAGTAACTTAAATTCTTCACTACCCGTCCTACCTTACAGTTGGCGGGCAGATGAAAAGGCCAAACGGCCTTTGCACTTTTTAGGAAACTTCATCCACGGGTGGGATGAGGTTTCTAACAACAAATAAAAATAAAATAAAACATTTTACATTTCATTTATAACATGTCCCTGCTCATGTGACAGAGTCACATGAGGGGACATGGTTTATAACATTTTAAAAATCTTTATTATTTTTTAAAAACCTGTTCATCTCCCTGAGGCAGCTCTGTGTCTCAAAGAGATTTTCAAACGCGCACCTGAGCACATGCGTGAAGTTCGCACTCGCTCTCCTCCCCCGCCTGCACACGCAGCGCTGAGCACTGAATGATGCCGCTCGCGTTTCACGCTGGGTAGGCATTAATTGGCCTACCAGTGTGAAATCGTGGTCTGGCCCCGATCATGGGTGGCGATCGGCTTCCCGACTGCCCCCAGCCATCACCGCTGAGCCTGCCTGACAAGGGCAAAATTCTGCCCACAGTCTTTTTGGTTTTGGCACCATCACAATAGGTGAACTCCAGTTACAGCAACTAGACTCTATGATGTCATTCTGAAGCATGAATTTAATTTCTTTTTGCACTTGAGCTAATTTTACTGGATTTAATATATGAGGATGTTGCCTTATTGAAACTGAATCCCCTACATCTACATCATGTGCAGCTAAATTTGTTTTCCCCAACTTATTCCCATAAATATCTTTTTGTGACTGCAAAAGTTTTTCCAAATTACTTTGACACTTGCCCAGAAGGTAACTTAGTATTACCTCACTCAGCCTCTTTTCAATCCTATAAGACCTGCTTATGTAAAAGAGTCACATAAGGGGACTCATTTTTAACCTTTTAAAATCTTTATTTATGTTCTTAAAAATCTTCAACTCCTTGAGACAGCTCTGTGCCTTCAGGGATCTTTCAGTGCACGCACTCACGTGCATGTGCAAATATCCGAGCTCACCCTCCTCACCGCAACCCCCCACCCCACCCAGTGCACGATTCACGCTGGCTGGCCGTTAATTGGTAAAAATCCTGCCCCTTTTCTCCAGCAATAAAACTACAAGCTTTTGTCCTCTTATCTGCACTTGTCTTCATCACCTGCTGTGATATCTTTAAATGTCCCTTAGCCAACTCACATGGTCTGTTCAACCTTTCTCTGGTCTTTGTCACATAATCCGAACTTTGACCCACTGGTTTCTCATGAATCAAATTAAGTTGTCCCCTTATTTCATGACCATAGACAAATTCAAAAGGATGAAACCCTGTCGATTTGTTCGGGGCACCCTTAATAACAAATAACAAGAATGGAATCCCTCAATCCCAGTCCTGTGGATAGTCTTGACTTTAAGCTCTCATCATAGTTTTTAAAGTTTGCTGCCATCTCTCTAAAGTACCTTGTGATTCAGGATGATAAGCTGATGACTTAAACTGCTTTATTTCTAGGCTGTTTATTACTTCCTTAAACAGTTGTTACATGAAATTCGAAAACTGATCTGATTGTATTTCCTTTAGTAACCCATATCTTGTAAAGAATTTGGTCAATTTCTCCACAATTCTCTTTGCTGTAATATTTCATTAAGGTATCGCTTCCGGGAATCTTGTAGACACATCAATGAATGTCAGCAAGTACTGATTTCCACTCTTGGTCTTAGGAAGGGGCCCTACACAACCAATCAGGGCCCTAGTAAAAGGTTCCTCAAATGCTGGAATCTGAATTAAAGGTGCAGGTTTAATCACTGCATGAGGTTTTCCTGTCACCTGACATGTGTGACATGTGCTACAGAATTTGGCTACATATTTATGCAGTCCAGGCCAATAGAAATGTTTTTGTACTTTAGCTTGAGTTTTTCTAATTCCTAAGTGTCCAGCGATTGAACAATATTTTCACAGACAGATCCAGCTAACTGGGTGTCAGCATCTTTCCCTGCCTTTTAGATTCTTCCTCTTTCTGTTTCAGCCTCTGAGTATGTGATCTCATTACTACACAATCTGGAAAAATCCAGGATGCTCTTTCTGCAACATCTCTGTTGATTGTGTCTCCACAGGCTGCTCAACTACAGTAGGCATCACAAACATTTGTGACTCAGCTGTACGTTACCTAAGACAAATTGAACCCCTGGGCAATTTTTCCAATATCCCAACAATCACCTCATCTGTTTTCAATCGACTTAAATTTACCTTAAACAATGGAATTATTTCAGCATCTCTATGAGTTCCACTTTTCAATATTCTTTCCTGCAATATCCCCTCTGAACAACAAATAGCACAATCCCATAACATTAAGGACTGACTAGCTTCCGTGTCCCTTAAAATTTTGATATCTTTGTCTGCTCCATCCTGTACACATGGAAAGACTTCCCCTTCACATATAACATCTTTAAACATTTATGTAACCTGCCCTTCAGAACTCCCTTGGGTAAATTGCGAACACATTTCCACTTCTTTAGCTACCACTGATTCTTCCTGCTCCACCAGTACACAAACCATTAGCTTTTCTTGCCTCTGAATGTCCAAACCCAGCATACTCTTATTTCCAGAACTTTTCTGTGATCCAATTGCTGCAATAGGTTTTCCCTGTAACCTCCAACACATTGACTTTGAGTACCCAATCTTATTACAGTGGAAACACTTGAGCCTTCGAGTGTCACTTCTACCCTCAGCACTTTTCCTTCTGGCCTGAGGAGAAATTTCCTATGGATTTCCAACCGTGCCCTCTCTTTCCTGACTATCTGCCTTCCTTTCACCTTCCCACTTTCTATTCTTCTCAGATTTAAAAGGGTGATGGAAAAAAGGTTTAGATCTATGGACTAGCTTATAATCATCAGCTATCTCTGCTGCTTGCCTAGCTGTTTTAACCCTCTGTTCTTCCACATGAGTTCTCACTACTGAAGGAAATGAATCTTTAAATTCTTCCAAAAGAATTACTTCTCTAAGAGCTGAATACGCCTGTTTCTACCAGTCAAAATTACTTTGTTTTGCTCTCTCAAACTCAATATAAGTCTGACCAGGCTGTTTCCTTATATTCCTAAATTTCTGCCTGTATGCCTCAGTAACCAACTCATATGCACTCAAAATAACCTTTTTTACTGCATCATAATCCACTGATACTTCTTCTGATGGTGATGCATATACCTCATGAGCTCTACCTACCAACCTAGGCTGTAAAAGCAATGTCCAGATTTCTTGTGGCCATTTCATTTGCTTAGCTATCTCCTCAAATGAAATCAAGAATGCCTCTATATCTCTTTCCTCAAACTTCGGAAGAGCCTGTACAAATTTAAACATCTGGGTTTTGGGTTGAAAGTGGTCATTTCACCATCAGGGCCTTCCTCAGCATTTGAGGTCTCCTTTTTAAGGTCTAGCTTTTTAAGCTAGTATTCTCTTTCTCTCTCACTTTCTCTTTCCTCCATTGCTAACTTCTCCCTCTGGAGGTCAAGTTTTCGCATTTCCATTTCTCTTTGAAATGCTCTCTCTTTTTCATTTTCTATCTCTTTTGCCTCCAATTCAAGTTTTTCATTTGCAACTGAATCCTCACTAGTTCCAGCTGCGACTCACTAGCGTCAGGTATCCCTTCCAATTTCAAATGCTGTGATATTTCATCAATTATGTCTGTTTTCCTTGTCCCTGTAGTTTACCCTAACTGCAACTTATGTGTCAATTCTGTTAACTGAGCCCCAGTTCCTTTTTGTAAACAAATCAGAGTTACATCTTCTACTCTCAGGAGTCTTCGCAATTGTTAAAGCAATATTTACAGTTTAACCACTTTAAAATCCCTCAACACCAACTCCTGAGTTCAATGTTCTTCTTGTACTTGTAGCCTTCAGATTCAGCAACTCCAGGCCAATCAAGGATTTTTTTGAAACCCAATTTTGTTATGAAATGGCAAATTGTAATTGCCAGGCTGACCAAATCCCAAAGGGAAACTTGGTCAAGCTTTCACGACAATTTTGCAATTTGTATTTATTACGAGAAGGTATGTACACTGAAGCCAGAATGAAAGAGTCCACTACCATTTTTGGAGATTTTAAAGATTAAGTTAAAACATTTATTAACAAAAGAAAAGGAAAAGTTAAACACACAAGATTACCATTACACAGTTAAATTTAGTGGGCGGCACAGTGGCACAGTGGTTAGCTTGCTGCCTTACAGCTCCAGGGATCCAGGTTCATTTCTGACCTCAGGTGTCTGTCTGTGTGGAGTTTTCATGGTGTCTGTGGGTTTCTGCTGGATGCTCTAGTTTCCTCCCACTGCCCAAAGATGTGCTGGTTAGGTGGATTGGCTACAGTTAAATTACCCCTTTGTGTGAGTGTGTGCCTTGTGATGGACTGTTGTCCTGTCTTGGGTGCACCCTGCCTAGTGTCCATTGCCTGTTGTGATAGGCTCCAACTCCCTGTGACCCTGATTTGGATAAAGTGGTTCTGGAAAAATGAGTGAGTTAAACTTAGTCTTATAACAGTTCCCAACAAATTTCTACTTAACTAGACTCCCAAATACACACCCCTTTCAAGCAACAGTGTGAGTAGATTCCTAATCTATAAAACATGCAGCAGTATTACCATAAGCACCCACTGTTGCTGTAAGGGAGGTATTTCACAGCTTCTCGCTCCTTCTCACTTGACAATAGAACTCAAAGGTTTTTAACAAAACTCTGCAGACTGGACCAAACCAGCACTACTCTGGGTTGGATAGTGGCTGCTTTTTCACAGGTCTATTTCACGCAGTCCACCTCTCAAAATCTCACAGGGCCACTCCCATACACCTTTCCATCTGTCTTTAAACATATTTTCTCCCTTTTGATCTGTAAATCCCATTGTTTCACCCTTGCTTCAGAAGTTACTTTTCCCAGAATATAAAAATCTTTCATGTTGTCCTTGTGGCCAGCACTTTCGGGAAAAATAAACTTAATAACTTTGCCTTATTTGTCTAACCAGTTGTAAAACATTTTATCATGTCCTTTTGAAAATCAAACAACCTCTCAGTTTATCTAAAGATGCAAATTCCATTCACATTGTATCTGCTGAGATATCATCTTAGCTCGCTCATTTCTATTTCAAAATGCCTGTTTTACACGTAACCCCTTTGATGATTCAAACCTTGCAGTCTGACCATCTTTAGTTCACTTAACTTAGTCACACACACACGCACACAAACATACACACACAAGCCTGCTTCAGTATCCCACAGTAATGATAGGAAAAAAAGTGATATTTCCTTTACACTGTTTCTGTTCCAAGAACTTCACACATGTGACACCTAACCAAATGGCCCTCATAATCTTTCATAATGAATAAGGTATAGTGAACCTCTGAAGGAAGAGTGGGTGCTGAAATTTCTTTGGTCCAAAGAATCAGCTGATAAACGTATTGGGATTTTTTTGTACAATTCTTGTAAAATCACAGGCATTCCTAAGTGCGATTGAAAAATTGGCTTAGTAACTTACAACAAAAATATATCAGCCAATCATAACTGTGAGTTGCAGTAAGAATTACACAGACTTACATAGAAAATATAATAGACCATTCAGCACAATCGGCCTGTGTTAGTATTTATCCTCCACATGAACTGTAGTCCTATTCCCATGTTCCCACTCTGTTCCCATATCCCTTTATTTCCCTTTCCTTCAATGCCTATTAAATGTTGACATGATCACTGCTTCAGTTGTTAGTTCTGGTAAGGGCATTCCATAGTCTTACAACTCTGTGTAAAAATGTTTCTCATGTTTGCTGTCCAAAATCTCGTATCTTTAAACTCATATCTGTGGTTCTTCATTCTAGGCATCTGACTTAATGGAATTGGTCTGTTTTTATCTACCCTATCTCACTGCTTCAGAATTTTAAACACCTCTATAAAATCACCTCTTTAATCTCTTTTTATTAACAAATAAAGTTGTTAATAAAGCATGACTATTACAGTACAGCAGCAACATTGGACATATATGCACATGAAGATAAGTTGTTAAAGCAATAATAACTGCTGTCCTGATATAGAGACAGTTTATTAAGGATATAACAAATAAACTATTAGAAACAAAAATAACAGGACTATGAAATTCATATTATGTATATCACAATGGGAGACCCAATGTAGTGCAGTTGGATGGGGAAGATCACCATAGTTTAGAAAAATGCTTTTATGCTACTGTCAATTGAGCAATTGGGGAGTCAATGTTGGGAGTGCAATACAGCACTCACATACTTCTGACTGGAATTTTATGGCCCCGTCGTGGCGGGGATGGGGCTGTAAAATGCAGTGAGCTATTCTAAACTCCATTGACTGAGGTGGAACCATAAAATCCCGCTGTCATAGAATTCCACACAGTATCAGTGTAGTGTGCAAGCAAGTGCAATCACTGGTGTCCTGAAATCATGCAATCCACTAACCAGCTTCTATTGATGGAACAGACATTAAGGGAGGCACTGCAGGGAGAGAGAAAAAAATTCTTCATTTAGGATAAGCAAACTGCTAATTTCTTTCTGCTTTCTAGATTTCTAGCCACTCTGGGAGCTGCATTCAGCGCACCTATAATGCTCAACGTAGCAGAAGAGGACCAGGAAAGGCTGCCTATGATGTCAGGTTATATACTGTCGAGATCACCACTTTGCTATAAGCACATCCTTTATTTGTTCTTTGGAAATCGTGCCACACAGAGAAGTGGAGAACTCCTTCGCTGCCAGGTGCTTTCCAAAAGAAACTGGGTGGGCGGGCAATTAAAATCCCCCCTGGCCACTTACCCCTGCCCTGTTCTATACTGAGCAGGTGGCGAAGACAACAGCTGAAAGCCAGCAGGGTCCTTTTTAGCATATGCACGTCAGGTCTTGATGATATCACTGGAACCTGACTGCAGTTTTTATTCGGAGGCTGGAGTGGGAAACGGCAGAGCCTTGCCAGCATAGAAGTGGATCTGAGCTAGAAGAGACGCCAAAAAGATTATTTTTTAAATTTTTATGTCAGGCTACGAGAAGTAGGTGAAGCATTTGTTCCTGCCATTAAAGTAAATCTCAGGCCTCCCTTCCACAATCTCATTCCCCTTTTCCCAACTGGGAGCAGTTGCACAGGAGAACAGGACAGCCGATTCCGTGGGCATACCTGCTCAGTGGGCATGCCCTGGACCACGCAGATTTGTGCCACTTCCTGCCCAGAACAGGTGAGAAGTTGGCTGGCTACACTTGAATAATGTCTGAGAATTAAAATACCCCAAGGCATTGTTTTCTTCAAAGCAGATACATTTTGAACTGACAGTAAAATTCACTCACCAGCAAATGACATGCAGTTAAGATTGGGGCCATAAGTTCATTATGCTACTTCTGGCTTTTATCTCTTCTCAATCAAAAAGGAACATTGGCAAAAGCTATTTCATGTAGACAAAGCTTGTTAAATTGACAACATGGCTTCTTGAGCTATGATTCCTCTTCTTCAGTCGCTTGGATTGGTGCCTGTGCACGGCTGTTGTCAACTAAAAAAAAAATTCAACCTGAAATTAAAAATGGGAATTAAAAAAGGAATTATTTTTTGGAATTTAAGATACTTAGATTTTTTCTGCCCCTTCCCCCTCCAATCATCTCCCCCTGGCCCACCCCCTTCCTCATTTCTCTGGAATGGCAAGTAATAATGTATACGATTTGTCAAAATCTAATTTCGGGTCTGACTCCAAGCCACGCAAAATCCTCCATGATAATGACCATGAAAGGCATCTTTTGCATCCCTCCCTTTAAACCATTGTTTGAGGTCAGACTCCAGCTCCCTCTTTGAACTTAATATACATAGAAGATTCTTTCAGAGTCATCCAGATTGTTTCCTAGCAGCAATCTTTACCTCCTTTTATCTTTCCTTTCTTTCTGGAACTGTTTATCCTTCACTGACTACTGTCATTGGAAGGTCAGTCTCACAGCTGCTGAACCTATTCATGGTCCCTTCTATAAAAACAGATTTCCACAGCGGAAGCTGCAGAACAAGAACAGAGAATACTTCAAGGCCAAATTCCGTAGCAACAAATTAAAAAAAAAACAGCATGCCTTCTCCTAGTCTACTTTTGATGAATTTTCATGCTATAAAAAGTATCAAAGCCGTACGACATATTCTTTGACATATGCCCTTGCTTCAAGGTGCTTTGCATGAATATAGCAAAGCTGCTTCATTGACTGCTGAATCACTTTAACACGTATCACTGTTCCTGCCAGTTGCTCTGTTGGAATACTGAATTGCCCCGTGGCACTGATGATACAGACTGATTTCTGTTTGTGACCAAATGAGACTTACTGCTAACATGCTACTGCCAGTCTGCCTGTCACTGTGGCTACTGTTTGATCAGATAGCAACAGTAAGATTTTAACAACAACCGTAAAGTTATTTGTCACACAAAAATACTTCCTCCCTTTTAAATGTTTCACAATACTTGTTTTGAAAAGGACCGTTTCACACTCAGCTATAATGTTCCTCATGGCTAAATGCCCTTCGAACACTCACGATCTATGCTCACACAGAAAAATGACTTCCTGGTTGATAGACATTGATCCATCCCTGTACATGAGTTAATGCTTCATTAGAACAATGGAGCCACAGAAGCTTAAAGAAAAGAAGATGCCCATTTGGTCCATGGTGTCTGCGTTGGCTCTGTGCTGGAGTGACTCAGAGCTGCTCAGCTTTCTCTTCATTATTCCACATCTTCCTCTGCTTCAAATCTTCATTCAATTTTCCCTTGAAATATTGTGGTAATCTGAGGTGCAATACACCTTTAAGAGAATGTGAGCAGATTGACCACATGACTGTATGACCCAATTGCTACATAGTGCGGGCTACAATGTTAAGATTAAGTCTAGAGCAGGTTCTGGTTGGAGAAGCACACATCATGTTAGTGCTCTATTGCCTGTGTAAATAAACAGCATGTGCTTCATCTTATATTGGTCTCTGCATTTGCAGTATATTGTTGCCAACTCGCCCACCAACAGATAAGTGTGCAAACAGTTCACAAACAAAGCGACCCCAATAGTAAAACATAATAAATCTGCCTCAACCACTCCTTGCGACAGGCATTCCATTCTCCGACAACTCGCTGCATGCAGAAACATCTTCTAACCTCAATTTCTTAGTAATAATTTTGAATTAATGGCCCCTTATCATTGATTTCCCAACCAGAGAAAGTAATGTTTCCCTCTTAGCTCTATCTCATTTCTTAAAACTTCTGTTCATCCTCCTCTTACACTTTGTTGCTCCAGAGAACTAATCTCCGTATTGCAAGTCTTTCCCCATTACAATGATTTCTCATCCTTGGTATCATCCTAGTGAATCCATGTTGTATACTCTCTATGGCTTTAATGGTGTTTTTATAACTGGGTGCCCAAAACTACACACAACTCCAAATATGGCCTAACCTGTTTTATTTTATGAATCTATCATTGCTCCTTACTCTTATTTTTCCCCTTAATTTGTGAAACTCAAATGCTAAAATAAAGCCTTTTATGGCTTTATCTGCCTGCATTCATACTTTCAGTGATATATTTGAATCCTTAGGTCTATCTGTTAACCCATACACTTCAGTGTCTTTTTATTGAGTGTTATACTCCAATCTTTTTACTATCCTTACAACATGTATTGCATAATACTAATCCATTATGAATTGCATTTGTCTATGCTATACTGAAGTCTTTTACAGGGATATATTTGCACAGTGATTATTTTACTGAATTATGAATCCAGAGGTCTGGACAACTGGCTGAGATACAAGAATTTTAAATTCCACCATGGCACCTTGGAAATTTAAATTCAATTAATTCAATAAATCTGGAATAAAAAGCTAGCCTTGATAGGGATAACCATGAAACTATTTAGCATTAAAAACCCCATCTGGTTCACTAATATCCTTCAGGGAATGACAGCTGTTGCCCAGACCAGGTCTGGCCTATATTTGACTCCAGGCACTTGATGGGGGAGGCGGTGGTATAGTGGTATTGTCACTGGACTAGTAATCCATTGAATCTGAATTCAATTTTTTTTAAAATCTGGAATTAAAAGTCTAATGATGACCATGAAACTATTGTCAATTGTTGTAAAACCCATCAGGTTCACTAATGTCCTTTAGGGAAGGAAATCTTCTGTCTTTACCTGGTCTGGCCTACATGTGACTCCAGGCCCAAAGCAATGTGGTTGACTCTTAACTGTCAATTACCCTCTGAAATGGCTGAGCAAGCCATTCAGTTCTCAAGGGCAATAAAGGATGGGCAATAAATACTGGCCTACCCCATCCCATGAACGAATAAAAAAAAAAATTGCTCTCTGAAATGGTCTAGTATTCAAAAAGGTGACTTGACATCAGGTTCTCAAGGCCAAATAGGGGTGGGCAATAACTGCTGGTCATGCCAGTGCTACCCACATCCTGTGAATGATTAGTAAAAACAATTCTTTTCACTGATTGCAAACATCCTACTTCTTTATTGTCAGCATGTTACCTATAGCCAAGGCCAAATCATCAATGTATAAAGTGAACAACAGTAGACCCAATATTGAATCCTAGGATACATCACATGCTCGAATCCAAGCAACATCCTTTCTTTATTTCCTGTTTGTAAACTAAGTTTCTATTCAAGCTGTTACATTTCCTCTTATGAGAGTCCTTGGTGTCTATTACATTCCTTTATATATTTCTTCAGAAGACTACTAAATTTGCCAAACATGAGTAGTGTTTAATAAATTCATGTTTGTTGTTCTTCATTAATCCGTGAATCTCTAAATGTTCACTAGATTTATTTTGAACTATGAGCCCCAAGAGTTTGGCCACAATTGGTGTCAGATAAATTATTTTGGTTACTCTGTCACTCCTTCCTTCCCTACTTGAATAAAGTTGTTACAACGCCTGCTCTTCAGGTTTGCATATTTAAAAAGAATTTAACATTTGTGGTTAGAGCCTCTACTACCTTCAGTCAGATTTGTTTCTGCAGATTAGGGCTTGGTGACTTATGCACCTTGAGCCCTTAGATCTTTCCAGAACCAATTCTTTTCCTAGAGTTATCTCGAACAATTACTTCAAAGCCGCCTTCTGTACATAGCCCAACTATCTTCAGCTGCTTCATCAATGACCTTCCTTACATTATAAGGTCAGAAGTGGGGATGTTCACTGATGACTGCACAATGTTCAGCACCATTCGCGACTCCTCAGATACTGAAGCAGTCCATGTCCAAATGCAGCAAGACCTGGACAATATCCAGGCTTGGGGTAACAAGTTGCAAGTAACATCTGTGCCACATAAGTGCCAGGCAATGACCATCTCCAACAAGAGAGAATCTAACCATCACCCCTTGACATTCAATGGCATTACCATTGCTGAAACCTCCCACTATCAACATCTTGGGGGCTATCATTGACCAGAAATTGAACTGGACTAGCCATATAAATACTTTGGCTACAAGAGCAGGGCAGAGGCTAGGAATTCTGCACAAGTAACTTACGTCCTGACTCCCCAAAGCCTGTCCACCATCAACAAGGAACAAGTCAGGAGTGTGATGGAATACTCTCCACTTGTCTGGATGAGTGCAGCTCCAACAACACTCAAGAAGCTCAACACCATCTACGACAAAGCAGCCCGCTTGATTGACACCCCATCCACAAACATTCACTCCCTCCACCACCAATGCAGCAGCAGTGTGTACCATTTACAAGATGCACTGCAGGAACTCACCAACCCTCCTTAGGTGGCACCTTTCAAACTCACGGCCACTTCCATCTAGAAGGACAAGGGCAGCAGACTGATGGGAACACCACCACCTGGAAGTTCCCCTCCAAGCCAAACACCATCCTGACTTGGAAAAATGTCACTGTTCCTTCACTGTTGCTGGGTCAAAATCCTGGAACTCTTTTCCTATCAGCACTGTGGGTGTACCTACACCACATGGACTGCAGCCATTTAAGAAGGCAACTCACCACCAACTTCCCAAGGGCAATTAGGAATGGGCAATAAATGTTGACCTAGCCAGGGATTCCCACATCCCATGAATGAATAAAAAAAGTACACCTACACTCTCAGTGTCACATCATTTATAAAAACCAATGCAAAATATTCAATATCTCCCTCATATCTGAGTCTTCTTACTGCCTATATATACCAATGAAAGCACTTACTGTTACTTTCCACTAACATTACTATTTTGCCACTGTCCCCAGTTACTGTCTTTAGGCACTGGCTACAGCTGCAGAGAAGGTTTTGAGCTCTGAAGAGGAACTCTGCCATACTAGCCAGGAATTCCCTATCAATTGCTTCAACTGCTCTGCTCTTGCTTCCCTGTGAGTGCAGCAGAAACTCCATTTATGTGTGTGTGGATGGTCTCCTTCACATCACTATCATTCCTTTCCTCCTTACTCTCCTCCTTTCCTTACCATTCCTTTCCTGCCTCATCCACTGGCCTTTCCATCTCTTTCCCCCTTTCTACCCCTCCTTTCTCCTTCTCTTATTCCCTTCTGCTGTCCCCAATTCCCCTCCCCCACTCCTCTGGTCAGGTTTATCATTACTGGTCCTAATCCTTTCAGCTGTCCAGACATTTCCCTTGGAACCACCCATATTCCATCATCATCTGGTGGTCTCCATTCCACAGCTACCCTCCTCTCTACCCCAGGATTTCTAACTTGCTGTACCTTTTCCATACTTGTCCTTGGCTTCTGAACCCTCACCTACCTTCCCTGTGACCTCTGCCTATAACTCCTTATCATCTCCAGTGTTGCAGTATTCCCTTAGCCTTGCTCCACTTGTTCTAACCCTCTAACCCTGTTTGACTTGAGGAATCCATTTAGTCTCTACTTCCTGAGGAATAAACTAGTGATAGATTCAAATCCTTACATATGGAGTACATTGTCACACATTTCCTGCAACACTTCTGTACAGGGTCAGGGAGAGAAATCATGGGCCCACTGATCACATTATGGAAGAAGTTTAAATCATTAAATTTAAATAAGTTCGACAACTTTGTTTGTTCTGGAATTTCAATTTCTTTGCACACAATACCAATATTATTACAATTGAATTTGCAATGTAAATTATATATATATAAAATGGCAATGATTGAATAATCAGCTCATCAAAACACCTTGCACCATATTTATTTTCATGCCCTGTCCAAAAGTCATTCGGCAAATCATTTGAACAGCTAAGTCATTCACTTCGTATTCTCTGATTCAGAGGATGGTGAGTGGCAGTCCATCGTCGTTTATAAGATTTAACCTTTGTAATTTGGAGTCAAGAACCATCCTTCCACACAGAGTCACGCACCACGAATCTGAAAAGACGGGTAGAATAGTACAGCACAGAAGGCGGCAGTTTGACCCATCAAGTCTGGGCAGGCTCTTTCAAGGAGCAATCCAGTTAGTCCCACTCTTTTCCCATGTCCCTGTAATTTTTTGCTCCTTCCAAATATTTATCCAATTTCCTTTTGAAAGCTACCATTGAACCTGTTTCCACCACCTTGACAGGCAGAGCATTCCAACCATTCGTTGCAAAATGAAGCTTTTCTCACGTCACCTTTGTTCTTTTGTCAACCCCCTTAAAATTGTATCCTCTGGTTCTCAACCCTTCAGCCATTGACAACAGTTTCTCTTTATTTCTCTATTTGAACCCTTAATGATTTTAAATGCATCTATCAAATCTCCTCTTAGCCTTTTCTTCTCAAAGGAGAACAACCCCAGCTTCTGTAGCTGTAATCCCTCATCCCTGGAACCATTCTAGTAAATCTCTACTTGAATCTTCACATCCTTTCTGAAGTGTAATGCCCAGAATTGAACATAATACTTTGTGTAGGGTGATTTGGTGTTTTACATAGATCTAGAATAACATCCTGAACTTTACACTCTGCTCACCCGACTCCCACTAAACTGCTGACCACCCAACTTCCTTTCCTGGACCCCAAGCTAGCTGAAGTGGATTATAAAGTTCACTATCCTCAGGTATTGTCCCTTCCACATTTAAACCTCATCTCCTAAAGAAAGCAACTCTTGATCCTTCTGTCCTTGCAAGCCCTTTACTCTTAACGTGTTGTTCCCTCCAGTACCCATCCTTCCTGCAAGTCCATTTTTGAATTTCTCCCTAGGATTCTGCCACTGCCACAACACTAAAACAGCTCTGAGCCAAGTTACAATGACATCCTCTGTGACTGTGCTGAGATACATTATCTGGCCTTAATCTTCCTGCAGTTTTTGACTTGGTCCCACCATTCCATCCTTTCTCTAATTCGTTTTCACTATCGTCCAGCTCAGTGAGATTTCCCTCACTTGGTCCGAGTCTTACCTATGTGATCATAGCCAGAGCTTCTCCAACAATGGTTTCTCTTCCCACCCCTGTACATGCTAGCTTTCACATGTATGTTGATCGAGCTCTCCCAGCTCTAGCATCTCTCCCAACTCTCACTACACCTCCACCACCTCTGTATTGCCAGCCTCCTCATCCGAGATCCAGTTTTAAATCAGTTGTAATAATCTCCAGTTAGGTATGTCAAAACAGCACCATTCCATCCTGCTCTCTGTTCACTGTCTTAAGCTGAACCATCTCTGAGCTGAGCTTTCCGTCGCAAAGTGCCTAATTGATACTTGATATGACATTGGATAAATCATACATGTTATGAAATTTCTGCCTAACTGTAACACAGCTTCAAAGGGGAATGCAGCGCATGTTCATTCATGAAACAATGGCCTGGGTTCCTCTGCTTGGGTTCCATAAAACACTCCTGTTGCACAATGATGTTGCCAAGCGACACCCTGAAGATGAGAAAAAAGAGGGGCCAAAGGTTGATCCATGGGAGCATCAGTAGTAACAGTGTGTGAACAGGAAGAGAGGCCATTTAAAGTGATTCTCTGGCTGCGATTAGATTGATAATGGAACCAGGTGAAAGCTGCCCCTTCTGGCTGGATGGGAACAGCGAGGCATTAGAAAAGGATGGTGTAGCCAACCACATCAAAGGCTGCAGACAGGTCAAGAAGGACAAGGAGGAAAAGGTTACCTTTGTCACTGTCACAATGGGATGTCATTTCGATTGTGGCGGGGCGGAACCCTGATAGGAGGGATTCAAACATGGATTTCTGAGGCGACAAAAAGTTCAAGGACTCTGCAGTGGAAGGGGAGGTTAGAGATGGGGCAATAGTTTGCAAGGAGGGTACACATGTGCTGCATGGACTTATACATTGCTCAAAGATCCTCAATATGAGTCAGGGATCTCCAACATTTGGAAACTCATCTGCCTCTGGTGCTCCAGAAAGGCCCTTCTTGTCTGTGACACCTTAGGTCCAGCATCTTCATCTACTGAAACATGGCTGTGTCTGTCCTCCATCCCCTGAAGGGGACAGCCCCCTGCTGACTCTGCTTCCCTATCCTCCACCTGCTCACTTGGGATGTGCTGCTCACCCAAAGCTCCCCCTTCTAATTCTGGTAAAGGTGCAGCCTAGGTGGGTGTGTCTGTGTTGGTGGATGGTGCAGAGGAATGATGTGATGGTGCAGGCTCTGTGGAGATCCCCTGCCCACCAAAGAGGCCATCGATGACTGTACATGCTCACTCTGCTCCGCCTCCACTGAAGGCCCTGTGGGAAACACAAGAAGGTGGTAATAAGAACTTGGCCTACTTAGCAGGTTTCTCAGCAGAACTAACCCTGTCGATGACAGAGGTCAAAGAGCCACAGCATGCATTGGGCAGCAGTGTCCTTCACCTGAAATTGTAGTTATCAAATGCCACTATTGGTCACAGCCTCCTGTATTGCCTTTGCCCATGGCCTGAGTCATGGGGCTCTCCCAATTTCTAGTGCCACCTCCTCCATTGGAGTCAGAATGTGGAGCTCAGTCACATCACCCATCCGAGACATTTCCCGACTGTGGTGAGCTCTCTTTTCCTGCAAGGTGAGGAGAGAATGATCTATGAGTCGGCTACCCTCCCTCACCTATTCCAGCACGGCAATCACAACAGCTGTTGCGTTCCTGAGTGATGGTCCTTTCTCAGTTGCACCCCATATGTGCTCACGTCCCAGTGATGTATCTAGCCACTAGATCTGACAATGCTGGGGAGAACAGTGGGCACTCAGTCAGCTCAGCTGATGTGCATGCTGGTGTCTACAGAATTAGAGACTTGTCGCACAGGAGTCACTCGCCACTTTCCTTTCCAGGCCTAATCAAGTCAATGAATCTCTTTCTACACTAGACCCATATCCCTCTGGTGACTTCTCGGCTGCTGACCTCTGTTGTCACCTCCATCCTCTTTGTGCCTCTAGGCATGTTTCTTCTTCCAGATGTCAGGAACAAGGTCTCCCTTCTCTCTGCCACTGCATTGGTTAAAGCCTCAAAGGAGGCATCAGAGAGCAATGGTGCCACTCACGGACATCTGCTCATGCTAGTGCTGGCCCTCAGCTATTCAATCTTAGTCATGGCTACGGTTCACTTTTTCAAAGGCCCTTGGTTGCCGGGGCCGCCTCAAGGTGCCACAAATTGGGCACTGAATTGCCCCCGGGGCATTTAGGTCTTTGCATATGAAAATTATGTTGCATCACTGATACTGACACAACACTGGGCTGGGACCCAGAAATGATCCAGGGAACGTGGATTGAAAATCCAGTCACTGCCAGGATTGTTCAGAGTGGTGTTTGAATCCTGCATCTTTGAACTCAGAGGCAGGGATGCTGCCGCTAATCCAACAGTTTGTCTGATAAAAGGTGAAATGTAGCCAGTGGAACTCTGAATCTAAACTTCACCAGCTTACTGATCTTTCATTCTGAGGACGCTCCTTACAAACGTCAAGCAAACACAGCTCAAGGGGAGGTTAGCGCCACAAATAAGCGTTCTCACTAAGAAGTACTTATCCATAGTGCATCTTCCTAGCTTTAAACTTCTTAGGGCCCCTCTATGGGGTGATAAATGTATCAATTTGCAGCAGCACAGACACTCGATAGTTATAGATTAAGACAGACTCTTCAGGGAGCATCCACACTAAAATAATAGGGTCAGTATTTATTGGTCTGTCTGATTGCAGCTGGGGATGCTT
Organism: Cetorhinus maximus; assembly: GCF_964194155.1. Lineage (NCBI taxonomy): Eukaryota > Metazoa > Chordata > Chondrichthyes > Lamniformes > Cetorhinidae > Cetorhinus > Cetorhinus maximus. Next base: position 36,803,069 of record NC_135879.1, on the reverse strand, counting down.
CTTCAACTTTTTTCAATCATCACTGAATATTAGTCAATATTGGAAATAAACAAGCAACACCATCTATTATTTCTGATAGTATTTCTCCACAGAACTGACTTTTTAAATCAACAACCATAACACTGCTGCCATTCTGGATACATTTTATGGTTTATCAGTTGTCCCACTGGAGCTAACTCATTTGGAACTGGTTGAGTGTACAGAATTTACAAGCCTCCTGTCTGTCTCGTTTTAGCAATTACTCTTTTTCCATACCTTTAAAGTGAAGCGACATTCTTATTTACCCTGAGTCACGCTTTATTAAGCACCTTCTCTGAAGAAAGGCTCTCTGATACATTGTAACTGAGTTATTGCTTTTATCATCAAAGGACAATTTTTATTGTTGGCATTTTTACTACTGTTAGTAGGAGGATGTCTGTGATCTTTAAAGGACAAATATGCTGAGATAAATGTGTTTGTTTGCCCATCTTGGCATTTTGTGGCACTCCAGTAATTACAATTCCAGGAAATGCCTGCTGATAGTCACGTCCTGTACTTTTAAAATTGCACAGTAGGATAGTAGACATGGACATTGTAGCACAAGGTTACATTGTCTGTATTTTATTTATGTTGAACTAACATAATGTAAAAATCTAGAATCAGTAACGATAAAAGCCACAATTTTAATCTGGACTGAAAAGTGAGATTGGAGCCAGTCATGGTGAGCAGCACTTACTCTAACTCACTAGCATGAGGCTGAGGCTATTTTAACTTCCAGGTCTCCTTACAATAATGCAACCTACCTCCTGCCCAAAGCATGTGGAAATGATGTGAGGTCACTGAGTGGGAGCAAGGTGAGTACAGCGAGAAAGTCACCACTCACGAGATCTATGAGAATGGCCCCTGGCTTTCAGGTAAGTTGGCCATGGAGAGGTGGGGGAGGGGGACGCACAGAAGTGATAGGGGTGTGATCTGATAACAATCACAGTCAGAGGATGAGGAGGAGGCCCAAAGTTTCCTTATAAGGCCTCGAGAAGGAATAGTCCTCCTTCTGGCCCACATGGAAACTTAAAGAAATTAAATTAACTTACCTTCTTGTCTTCTTCTGCGTCTCCTCTACACAGCCCCAGGCTTTACTGGTGGGGACAGCAGCTGACACCAAATGAACTACTGCATGTTAAAATCTATTCGTGGCCCAATTGACCTTTTTAATCGAATAGTCATGAGGCTCTGGCCTAGCTGCTGCAAATACCTCACATGTCTCCCAAAAACCTGGAAGTACAATTCCAGCCAGTAAACATGCAGTGCCATCACAGGGAAGGCCTTGCTCAGCCTCTATTTTGGCTCCTCACATGACCCATTCATGTCAGGCATATGGGGTTAAAATTGTTCCTGAAGAAAGAGTTAACTGATGTTTTTCAGTGTGTCTTGCATGAAAACATTGGCTTCCCATTGAGAAAGGTCTGGGTTCAAATTTCAGCCTTGACTCCATCAAATTCGGCAGTAGATGAGCTTCAAGTTATGGAATTTTTGGCTATTTGGCTAAGAAGATTTTTATTGGTTCACGCTACAATGTGGTTCTGATGTAAAGTCAGATTCAGGATTCTGAGGTTAAATTCCCAAGGGCCCAATGCCTTTTCTTTAACTTGATAAAAGCCACTGAAGCAATTGAGAGCTCAGAGTTTTGATGAGCTTTCCTGCAAGATAATGTTTTCTTTCACAGCTTGGGGCAATAGAATGGATTGTTATCACATTCCAGTAACCATTCAGGCACAGTAAGATAGGAAGGACTGCTTTCATGCATTCTCAGCATGGAGTTGTCTGGTTGCAATCCATTCCTATAAGGTTGGAAGCTGGTTTGATTAGCAGCACCATTGGCCAATCCCCAGGTACAAGGAGCTAAGGGAGAATCAGAGATCAAACTGTTGACTTCTTGTCCAGCTAAGAAACAGAAAAGGCAGACATGGTCAAAGTAATCTAGTTTCAGCTAGCAGGGAAATGCGGCCTAGTGAGTTCAGGATCAGCCAGTTTCAGAAAATGTTCTGGTTAAAAGAGAGCATCCAACTAATACCAAGGATAGTCTGGTGTTTGCTGATATTCTTCTATACGATGAGGAGTGTTATGAAAAATAATTGAAGTTAGGTGAGATTTACTTATATATTGACTTATTGGGAGGAAGTTTAATCCAGAAAAACTGGTGAGTTTGAACCAGGTGGGAATAAAGATGTAAAATATCTCAAACATGAACCCAACCCACCTCAAACCAACCAACTTCTGGGTTTAAAGGAGGCAAGAGACCAACTGCTCCCAGGAGGTTAGTTACCAACCCACTCCTAGGGGGTGGGCTACCAGTGCGCTCCCAGGGAGTGGGCTACCAACGCACTCCCAGGGGGTGGGCTACCAACGCGCACCCAGGGGGTGGGTTACCAACGTGCTCCCAGGAGGTGGGCTACCAACGTGTTCCCAGGGGTTGGGCTACCAACGTGCTCCCAGGGAATGGGCTACCAACGTGTTCCCAGGAGGTGGGTTACCAATGCGGTCCCAGTGGGTGGGTTACCAACGCGCTCCCAGGGGGTGGGTTACCAACGTGCTCCCAGGGGGTGGGTTACCAACGCGCTCCCAGGGGGTGGGCTACCAATGTGCTCCCAGGGGGTGGGTTACCAACGCGCTCCCAGGGGGTGGGTTACCAACGTGCTCCCAGGGGGTGGGTTACCAATGCGCTCCCAGGGATTGGGCTACCAACGTGTTCCCAGGGGGTGGGCTACCAATGTGCTCCCAGGGGGTGGGTTACTAACGCGGTCCCAGGGGATGGGTTACCAACGCGCTCCCAGGGGGTGGGCTACCAACGCCCTCCCAGGGGATGGGCTACCAACACGGTCCCAGGGGTTGGGTTACCAACGTGCTCCCAGTGGGTGGGTTACCAACACGCTCCCAGGGGGTGGGTTACCAACGTGCTCCCAGTGGGTGGGTTACCAACACGCTCCCAGGGGGTGGGTTACCAACGCGCTCCCAGGGGGTGGGTTACCAACCCACTCCTAGGAGGTAGGTTACCAACGCGCTCCCAGTGGGTGGGAGACTGGAGATGAATCTGCTCCCAGGAGATGGGTTGCTCATTTGAGTATTTTAAGGAGGTTGTATGCCTAGGATTTTACCTGTATTTCAGGCTTAACTCTGGCTGGCCAGGTTTCCCAGGCTTCAGAAAACCCAACAGCTAAAGGGAAGTGAGCACAGCTGCGTTGACAGAGATAACCACATTTCCAGCACTGCTAGTGGGTCAGGAGGAGTAGAAATGCTTCCCCTAGCTTACCAAGCAAACCTGTCAAACCTCCCCTGTGATCAGATGCCCCCCCTCTCCCGCAATTCCCACCCATGATCACCGACTCTCCCCTCACACCACCCTGGATGGAATTTAATCCAGGCAATGGGGGTCTCCCCCATCAGCTGGAGAGCTGGTGAGAGCCCTGCATTGCCTGTTTTAGGGAAGACACTTTTTAGGGATTGTCTCCAGGATCAAGGACCCCAGGGCAGAAATCCCAACCCCGAGGGCTACTTACCAATCAGAGGCCAGCAATGAACCCCACCAGAGATCCAGGATCAGTGAGGTGCCCAGGCAACAGGTGAGTGAGGCCAGTATGAAGGTCAGGAGGAGGGGGGTGCTGAATAGTGGGTGGCCGAGGGGTTGGAAGAAAGGGCTGAGGGGGTGGCTCTCAGCAGGCCCCCTGCTTACCAAAGCTGGGTCCCTTGATCAAGCAGCAAATGCCTTTGAATGAAAGGCCTTCCCGTGGGAACTTGCAAGCAAAGTCCACAGGATTTGCTTTTGAGGCTCCCCGTGTGGTGACTGCCTCACCTGCCACATTAATTACCTAATTAAGGGCCTCAATTGGTAGTGGGATGGGAAGGCCATTCACTAGCCTATCCACCCTGGAGTTTTTTAAAAATTCATTCATGGGATGTGGGCTTCGCTGGCTGGGCCAGCATTTATTGCCCATCCCTAGCTGCCCTTGAGAAGGTGGTGGTGAGCTGCCTTCTTGAACCGCTGCAATCCATGTGGTGTAGGTACACCCACAGTGCTGTTAGGAAGGGAGTTCCAGGATTTTGACCCAGCGACAGTGAAGGAATGGCGATATATTTCCAAGTTAGGATGGTGAGTGGCTTAGAGGGGAACTTCCAGGAGGTGGTGTTCCCATCTATCTGCTGCCTTTGTCCTTCTAGCAGATGGTAGTGGTTGTGGGCTTGGAAGGTGCTGTCTAAATGAGGCTTGGTGAGTTTCCTAATTGGGACAGAAGCGGGAAGGCAGCAGGGACCCTACCTGGCACCCACCCACCCAATTAAATGCTCTCCTGCCTCTAAACCTGTCGGTGCCCCCTGTCTCTTCCTCTATGCTCTTCTTGACTCCCCTGTTATCACCATCTCCTCCAATCCACCAAACCACACTGCACCCACTCAACCCCGCCACCCCACACCTCCCCGAATCGACCTTTTGATCTCTATCCTGAGTAGTAAAAGTTTACCTTCCGCTATGTAGCCTCTTCTGCAACTATCTCTCCTGACCAGGAGCCAAGCTGTCAACCTGGCTATCTTCCAGACAGATAACCTGTTTTAAATAAATCATGTTTGTCATGGACTTAAACCTCCCGGTGTTTGGGGAAATCCAGACTCTAACCAGAACTCCTCACCACCTCTTGAACAATCTCTGTCTCAATAAATATCAGGGCCATTGTTTGTAAAATAAACAAGCCTGTTGACTTACAATCCTTGTCTGACAAAAATATTAATCAGACTGTCTTTCAGAGGATTGGACTGTCTCATATTGTGGTACATGGAGAATATCTGGAGTTTCATCAATTGGCAGAAAAGCTAAATTCCATCTCAGAAGAGCCACAGAGTCCATTCTTAATACAGACCAGATATTAGGATCCTGACAGAATACCTGGTGCAAATAAGCTTAGTAGCAATGAGCAATACTCAATGGAATGGAGAGATAGAACAATTATCTGAGCAAGTGCTGCAAAGAGGCTAGGATTGGAAATTACAAAAACAGGAGCAACCTCCCTCTATTTAGTGCAAGAAGACATCTCAATGCACTTTGAAACAAGGAGGTAAGGGAAACTGTGAAAACCAAGCGTAGGGAAAGGGGAGGTGAAAGAGGAAGCAAGGGTGGGGACCCGAAGGCACAGTTGAGAAAGAAGACTTTGAGGAGATTTTTGAAAGCAGGAATGTAGGTGGCAAAGTGGAGAAGTGTTTCAGAGAGCAGATAATTAGTGATTAAAACAAATAGTGCTCAATGGTGGATCTGAGGGAGTGGGGGGTGAGGAAAAATCTAGTACGGAGAAGTGGAAAGCGAATGTGTGTGCAGGACCATAAGACAGGGAGCGATCACTAAGATGGGGCAGGGCAAGGCCATGAAGAACTTTGAAAACAAGGATGGGAATTCAGAAAGTAACACTCTGGGTCACAGCAAACAATTGAGAGGATAGGGTGATGGAGATAGTGCAAATAACTGCATAGGCTATGACGCATTAGATCATTGAAGCCTATGCAGAGGTAATGCTGGTAATGCGTCATAACATTCAAGGCTATGGGCTGGTAAATGGGATTAGGTAGGTAGGTCAGGTGTTTCTCATGTGTTGGTGCAGACTCGATGGGCCGGAGGGCCTCTTTTACACTGTGATTCTGTGATTCTGTGTGATTCTGGGAAGCCAGCTAAAAGTGTGCTGGAGAATCTAAGTCTTGAGGTGATAAAAGTATGAGCAAGAATTTTGGCGGTTATTTGGAAATAGGAATCATATGGTGGGCACCGTTGCAGAATTGGAAGATTAGTTTTGATTGTGGAGCAAACACAGAGGAGAAAGCTAAGCTTGGGTTCCGAGCAGAATGCTAAGTTTCCACAATTTTTGTCTCAGCTTCAGATAGTCTCCAGGAAGGCTGATAAACTTCATAAATCAGGCTCAGAAGTGCCAACAGAGAATGCCATTAATTTTTTTTAACATTTGGCCGGAGGAAATTTTTTTCATCTTGGGCAGCAGACAAGCAATTTGGGAGATCAACGACAACCTTTGAGTCAATAAATAAAGCACCAAGATATACAAGATATACCTCGGTGTCATCTGCCTACAGATGGAAGTTACCTCTGAATGCAGACACACTGCGGTACACGGGAGTTCACTGTGGGAGCAAAGGAAGAAACTTGGTAGCAGCTGTACTACTAATAGTGAAACACTTCCTACTTAAAGAAAGCAGAGTAAGAAAAGATAATTTGGACCAGCCTCCTGTCACTAGACCTTACATCCTGCCCTCTGGAATAAGGCATTCATGACCTGCCTGATGGCATGATGAGCTGCCAACTGCAAAATGCCACCCAGGTCCACAGCTGAAGCTGGCACAATGTGAATGCATAAAAGTTCAAGGCAACAGTGACCTTGATGGCTGCAGCTAGGGGGCTGTCAGGGAGGCCACGAAGCATCAGGTCACTGTGCACCATAGCACAAACATCTGAGAAATCTGCCTGGAAATGCACAGTCTCCTCCAGCACTGTGTCATCTGACTCTTGGGTGGTACACCTGATGTTTTGGGTCCTGCATTCTTCCCCATGCAGCCCTCTCTGTGCTCCTTGGGCTTCCTCCCGACCAGGAGGATGCCTCTACTGAGCCTTCTCCTCGCTGTTCTGCCCAACATCCTATCTCTGGTCCCTTAGCTACCAGTGGTTTCTACAATGGTGCTTTGTCTGCCAACCTCTGCTGCCAAGGTGAAGCCAGCACCCTGATGCCCCTCTCAGGACTTCCACCTCTCACGGTTGAGAAATACACACCTCTCACTGGTGCCACTTAAGCCCTTGAGGCATTAATAGAGGGCGATTTTTCAAGCCCATGCAATCTTCAGGGCGTTGCATGGGCGCAACGGGCAGGCCACATTTTTGAAAACCTCATCCATGGGTGGGATAAGAGGGGTGAGTGAGCTCATGAGTGGTATTTGGTAGACATTTAATGTTTAAACTTACTGCTACTTGCTTGCATGAACAGGAGAACTTCAAATCTCTTCAGAGCAGCTTTTACAGGAATAATAGGCTTCAGGTCAGGACTCTGGAGTAAACGTAATTCTTGGGGTCTTGCAGGTTTCAGGCAGCCTTCCCTTACCCTGGGAATGGGGGTTGTGCTCTCCACTGGAGGCACTTCCTCTGAGGAGGAAGAGAGGGCCAGAAGGGGGAGGAGGCCAGGAGTCCATATTCAGCCTCCAGAGGAGCCACCTTTGGAAGGACAGGCGCTGGCACAAGGGACGCAGGAGCAACAGGAAGTGCAAGGCAGAAGTGACTGCAGAAGACGCCACTATCCTGCTGCCAGGGTTTACAGGCGGCAAAGCAGCTACCTCAATATGCCTGAGGAGCAGTGCCAAAGTAGGCTACATCTCTCAAGGGAGACAGTGACCTCCATTTGTCAGATAATAGGCCATGAGATCAGCACTAACTGTGTGGGTGGACACCCCAGGCTAGTGGTGTTAAAGGTCACGGCTGCCCTCAACTTCTATGCCTCCGGCTCTTTCCAGGGGTCGGTGGGTGATCTTTGCAAAGTCTCCCACTCAGCTGTCCACAGTTGTGTCAAGGTGGCGACAGACGCTCTGTTCAGGCGTGCATTGACTTTCATTCACTTCGCTGGGACGGGCCAGCCAGGCGGAGCAAGCCTGGGTTCCCCCGCGTCCAGGGTGCAATTGACTGTACACATGTGGCCATCAAGGTGCCAGCGGGTGAGCCCAGTGCCTTCGTCAACAGGAAGGGCTTCCACTCCATGAACGTGTAGATAGTGTGTGACCAAAGGACGCAGATTCTGCAAGGATGCTCAAGGTACCCAGGCAGCTCCCATGACACTTACATCCTCAGACACTCCCAGGTGCCGGGGTTCTTCAGTGCTCCAGCCCGGCTGGATGGATAGCTGCTGGGTGACAAGGGCTATCCACTCAAAAGATGGCTCACGATGCCTCTCCACCATCCAAGAACAGAGACAGAGCAGCGGTACATTAGGAGCCATGCCTCCACAAGGGCTGTGGTAGAGAATCACCGGTCTTCTCAAGATACACTTCCGATGCCTGGGCCGTTCAGGGGGTGCACTGCAATACCCCCCAGATAGTGGGTCACTGATAGTGGTTGCATGCTGCTCGCTCCATAATCTGGCGCTGGAAAGGGGGGACGCAGTGAAGGAAGAAGCTGTAGACGCAGATGCTCTGGCTGCACACGATGAGTCCAGTAGTTAGTCTGAGGACGAGCACACTCAAGAGAACACTGAAGGGGTAGACGCTGATCCGGGCAACCTCCAGGGAGGCAGGGTCACCCGGGAAGCTTTAATCCAATGAACCTTCAGCTAGCCCACCACAGATTGACCTCCAACACAAGCCAGGGCTGCAGGCTCCATACTCGATACCTGAGAGCAACATCTGCCTGATTAGGAACATGAACTATGTGCCTTGTCAATAAAGCTCAATGACAAACAAGTCACTCATAACAGCATGGGTTCCCATACACCTGCAGAAGTAAGGAAGCACCCCGAACCTTGTTCACAACTAAAGCATTTAATGAATTCACAAAACGAAACAGAAAAGAAACTTCATTCACAGGTGTAGAGCTGCAAACCGACTAATAACCAACTAATAATCGGGCAACAGAAAACCACCAGTGAGAAGCCCGTGTTGTGCCTAAGGTGCCTTAAGCTTATGTTTCCGGGTGCCATGTCTAGGTGCTCCCCCCTCGCTGGCACCGGCATTGGAGGCAGCCTGCTGACTCTGCTGTCCTGTTGGCCTTGATGACCTTGGCGAGCGTCCTCTGGCCTGTGGAGCCTGTGATGGCCCCGCCTGGGACGGACCATCCAGTGGCACAGCTGGCATCTCCCCAGTCACCGCATCCTCATCGAATCCCACGGTCACTGGCGGAGGGGCGGAGGAGCTGCTGCCCTCATCTGGAGCACTCTGAGAGGAGCCCGCAGAGATGACAGGCAGCCCGTGCGCCAATGTGAGGTTGCTTCGGATCACCCTGCTCACCACTGATGGGTGGGCACCTAGCTGGGATACTGGGTGCCCAATCCATCTCCCACACTGACACTGACCAGCTGAGGTCAATGCCGCTGTGAGGGGTTGCAGGTCCAAGCACATCCTCAGGAAGCCCTGATTGTTCTCCTGGAGGAGCCTCTCCATCAGAGTCACCACTCTCTCCATGGAGGAAGCATTGCACTTGGCCATAAGGGTCAGTGCATTGCTGATGCTCCGCATGGGCTCCTCCATCATGGAGACCATGGCGCGCATTCCCTCATGTATCTCCGCCAGTTCCTCCCGCAGACCCTGCTAGACTTCCAGCATCTGCTGCCTCAGGGACAACTCCAGAGGCACATCATCAGCCACCAACTGAGCATGCTCCTGGTCCCCTGCAGTCCTCCGACTGCCGGCGCCATGGGCACTCTGTCTCCGCCTGCACCTCAAGCGAGTGTGAAGTGCCCTCACCACTGTGCCCTGGGATACTAGCTGAAGATCTAATCCCCACCGGGGTGCTGGTATCTGCGCTGGTGCCTGCCTGGCTGAGATGGTGTGATGCTGGTGCTTGTAAGTCGTCAGGGCCCTCAGGTGTCAGTGGCGGGTCCTCTGCCTCCTTGTTCAGGGCCTGCTCCGGTGAGGCTGAAAGAAGAACAAGTACATTTGATTCGTTGAAGTTGAGACACTGTTAATATGCATGCCTGGTCCCTGGATCAGGATGCACTCCTCCTTCCATAATCAATGGGAAACCCATGTTGGAAGCTGAATTCACTAAACAGTCAACAGTGGAATGGTTGCAAGGACAGACATTGTGACCTCAGTGCACGGCACTCTTACCTCCCCCAGCACCCTAACCTCACCGCTACCGGTGGACCTGGGTGCATGGTGCCTCTCCAGCTCGAGAGCCTCCCGCTCGTATCCGGTGAGAATCGCCAACTGTGCCTCCCGTCCGCTAGTACTTATCCACTCAGCGTTATTGTGTGAAGTCTTCTCCTGAAAAGGAGAGAGGAGTATTGATTAGTCCACCCTGTACCTGGATTCCCATCGCATCCCTGCCACCCCCACATTGCAGGGCTTAGGTGACTCATGACCCTGGAGCAGCCGTACACCTACATCAAGCAGCCAGGGCTGACCCCCTTGCCCAGATGCTGCCTCCATCACATTTGCCACCCACACTATATGACCTTCCAAAGCAAGGAAGAACTACCACCTAGAGTGCCAAGGGCAGCAGATGGATGGGTGCCCCGCCATCTGGCAGCTCCCCTGCCAGTCAGTCAGCATCCTGACTTTGACATGTTTCAGAGTTCCAGCACTGTGCCTAGGTACAGATCCTTGAGGTCTCTCCCAAAACAGTACTGTGGATGTCAGTGTACCACATGCAGCGGATACAGAACCCAGCTCACCACCACCCTCCCAGGGTGGACTAGGCATGGGCAATAATTGCTGGCACATCCAGCGAAGGCCCCATGCTGTGAATGATTCAATGCTGTAACTACATTCAGAGTTGGGGGGTGGGGGGGGCAGTGGGGCCAGAGGATCCACTTAGCTGCGCTAAGTGACCCTTGCCAATGCGGTTCTCCCTCTTCCTGATTGCAACAGGTCGTTGAAGTACTTGCGGCCCTGAACCCAGGTGTGTCGCACCACATGGTACACACTGACCCTTTCTGCCACCTTCTCCCAGGCACGTTTCACCACGTGGGGGGGCCTCCTCCTCCTGTCCCTCGGCATGAGGATTTCACGCTGTGCTGCCACCTCGTCGACGAGGGCAGCAAGGCACTCATCTGAGAATCTCATGCCCTCCTGCCTGGCCTGCTCTCCTTCAGTGCTCTCGGGGGGCCCTCCTGTTGGCCATTGTTGCCAGCCTTTGCAAAGCTGCCCGCGCGCTCTTTAAATAGGCCACCGGGTCGCCATTGGACCCGGCAGTCATTGCAGTCCCGCCACCGCCTGCCCCCTCCCGCTGTCCTCAAGGGCCGCGAATCACATCAGGCGGGCCTTAATTGGCCGGCTCGCGTACAATGGCAGCGCAGAGCCGATCACGGACGGCAATCAGCTCTGCGCCCGCCCACACCCACTCCGGACCAGCCCCCCCCACCGACAGGCAGAAAATTCTGCCCCAGATTACCACATCTCTCCCCCTTTACTCAGAAATACATTTTACAGTTACAATTACACTTTTTCTCAAAATATCAAATTATTTACACATAAGTAATTTACAAATTCAGTTTTTCTGGGGTCTCTTCATGCGTCTAGGGCGTCTCAGTTCTACAGCTTCAGATGCTTTGTCAGGAACCTCCTTTTCTGGAGTTGTCTGAACATCAGGTTCTTCCGTGGACACCCGCAAATCTGTTTCCTCATCTCTTGCAGGTACAGCCAACCCCTCAGACACATCTGTACTCAGTTGAGTTTTTTCAACAGGAGACATTGACTCAGTCATGAAAACTGATGGAATCATTTCTTGATACTTTGTTTCTCTCCTCCTAATATGATCCACATGTTTCTGTATGACTCGGTCTTCCACTTTCACGTGGTAAGAAAGAGGTCCAGTCACTGCACTTATTTCATCTGACAACCATTTCGGTCCTTCTCCAAAATTCTTTACATATACCGTCTTTCCTACGGTAAACTTTCTGTCACGACTATGCCAGTCTTGTCCAGTTTCCTGACTTCCCTGACTCCTTTCCACCTTCCCCCCCTAAATTTGGCATTAGTAAGATCAACCTCATCTATCATCAACCATTCCGCAGGTGTGGCACCTGTTGTTGTGTGAGGGGTGATCCTATATTGGAAAAAAAAACATGCTAGCTTGTTTGCAATGGAATCTCCAGTTAATTTCTTCATGCCAGCCTTGAACGTTTGAGTCGCTGTCTCAGCCAATCCATTTGAGGAAGGGTGGTACGGTGAAGTTTTTACATGAGTAATATGAGTAATACCATTGAGGTTGATAAACTGTTGAAACTCAGCACTTGTAAATGCCGTGCCGTTATCTGATACGATCACCTCTGGTAGTCCGTTGACGGCAAAATTTTGTCATAGCTTGTCAATTGGAGCAGAAGATGTTGGTGACTTCACCTCATATATGTCCATCCATTTTGGGTGAGCATCAACAATAGGAGAAACATTGTTCCCATAAAAGGTCCCACATAGTCAATATGTAACCACATCCATGGCCTTCCTGGCCACTCCCAGGGTATGAAGCTGTTGGAGGTAACTTTTGCTGACACTGCATACAATTTCTCATTAAGCTCTCTATTTCTCCATCCATCCCAGGCCACCATGCTATGGCCTTCATTTGGAAAATTCCTGGATGTGCACTATGTAGTTCAGTTATCAATGGCTTTCATCCTTTGAGGAACAATCACTCGTGCTCCCCACAATGAGACCCTCCTGGCTGGTTATTTCATATCATCTGTGAAAATACAGTTTCATTTTGTCAGATTCCTGCTCTTTCGTACTTCAGATAAGACTGGGTCTCGACTTGTCCAATCTCTAATCTGTCTAGCACATACTGGTGATGAATCTAAGAAGTTCAATAATAAAATGGGTTCTTGAGGGACTGGAATATCCCCAAAGTCGTTTAAGTGCATCAGCGTTTGCAATTTGATTTCCAGACCTATGGATGAAAGTATACTCATTAACTTCTTGGTGAGGCTATGGGTGGTATAGCCTTGTCCTCCCTGAACAATCCTAGCAATAGCTTGTGGTCCGAAACCATAGTAAAATAACGGCCTTGTTTGTACTGGTGAAATTTCTTGACACCAAAAATGATTGACAGGCCTTTTTTTCTATCTGTGAGTACCTTTTTCTGCTGTGTTGAGCATTCACAATACATATCCTATAGGCCGTTCCGAGCCACATCCATTCGATGGGAGAGCACTGCTTGACCATCCGGTCAAAATGTACCAATAGGGTGGGTGAGTGCAACAATTGTTTCACCTTTGTGAAAGCTCCTTTCTGTAGTGTTTGCCAAGACCAATGTTGGTTTTTCTTGAGTAGGTAATACAGGGATGCCCGTTCTGTTGACAAATTAGGCGAGAAGTGCCCATAGTAATTGATCATCCCTAAGAATGATTTGAGCTTGGAGGTGTTCTTTGGTGCTGGTGCCTCTCTAATGGCTCTCACTTTTTCCTCAACGGGTGGAGGCCCTGTGAATCTGCCCTGTGACCTAAATAGATTACCTCTTTCGCTTGGAACGTGCACTTGTTTTTTAAACGCATTCCAACCTGTAAGGAACGTTTTAAAACTTCCAAGTTTGCCAAACGCTCCATTTCAGTGAGTCCCGTAACCAGAACGTGATCTAAATAAACTACAGTGTGGGGTAATCCCTGCAGTAAACTTTCCATCGTTCTCTGGAATATGGAGCAAGCTGAGGAGACACCAAAAGGCAGATGGGTATATTGGTACAACCCTTTGTGTGTATTACTTGTGACAAATTCCCGGGAGGCCTCCTTTAATTGTTGATAAGCATGTCTCATATCAAGCTTCGTGTAGGCAGTTCCACCTGCCATCTTAGCATACAGGTGTTCAATTTTTGGTATGGGGATTCTATCCAACTTAGCCACTTTATTAATTGTCAATTTGTAGTCTCCACAATTTCGAACACTTCGTGCGGGTTTAAGGGTGGGGACTATTGGTGTTGCCCATCCTGTGAACTGCACAGATTGTATAACTCCCAGTGTCTCTAATCTGTCCAGTTCGGCGTCAACCTTATCCCGCATTGCATAAGGTACTAAATTGCCTTCATGAATCGGGGGGTTGCCTCTGGATCCACATGAATTTTTGCTTGCAGTCCCTGGATCTTCTCAAGTTTGTCCTTGAAGGCTGAAGCATATTTTTGTAGTAACTCAGGTCGCCCACTGGCTCTCAGCTAGAAGATTTCAGCCTATTCTATTTTAATTTCCTTCAGCCAGTTTCGTCCAAGGAGACTTGGCCCCTGGCCTGCTACCACCATCAAGGATAGTTTTACCGATTGGCTTCCACACTGTACAGTAACTCTGCTTATGCCTTTGACTTTGATGTCTTCTCCCATGTAAGTTTTTAATTTGGCACTGGTTTCTTCCAAATTTAATCTACGCTCCCCGTAATACAAATATTCAAAAGTATGTTCACTAATTACCGTAGTGGAAGCTCCTGTGTCTACCTCCCTCCATTCTGATAGATCTATCATTCACTCTCACTGTTACATAGATTGGTTCTGCTCTTCCCACCTTCAAATTATAAATGAATAAATATCTGAATCTGTTACTTCAGGCTCTTCAACGTTGTAGATCTCACAGGGTTTTTTCTTTTGTTTGAATCTGCCTAATCTATTCTTGCAATGTCTAACGAGGTGTCAATTTTGATGACAGTAAAAACATATTTTTTTAAACTGCTATTTATTACAAGGTTGTCTGCTTCCACCTCTGTTACCATTATTCCACGTTTTCATTGCAAAGTCATTTTTTTTATTTGTCTTCTAGCAATGGCTGTTTCCCGCTTCTCAGCAGAGCCTTGCCTTTTCACACCATTTTTGGCCCGGGTTTTATGGATTATGGATTGTGGATCCGGGTTGCACGCTTGTTTCGGGGTGGCCGAGTTGGTACCATAGACAGAGTAGATCAGCAGACAGTTCTTAGGTGGAACATGTTCTATTTATTTACAAAGGAACTCAGCAGCTACACTTGTGTGCTTTCAACTCAAACCCTGTCTCTACATTACAGGCTCTAACTATGGACGATTGACCACTGAGGTACCCTGCGCTACTCTGCTATTGGATACTGAGATCATGTGATCTTCCATTATAACATTCTTCTTAAAGGTATATTATACATCAGATTACCACAGCCTCCATTTTAAACTCCCTGATGTGTGCACACCAGGTTCACCCTGACATGTTCCATACACTCTGTGTTCCCCATGCCCGTCAATTGAAAATCTGAAACTGGCCCAATGAGGCCTTTGAATTGGCTCCACAAATAGCTTAACAGGCATTTAACTGGAGACATGGCAGGTCCAAACACTTCCCCTCCCATATATCCTCTCATTGAAAATTGCATTGTGCTCCAGAGGCAGCAGAATCCAGTGCCGCCCTCCAGGAGTGTTTTCAAATCGCCCCTGCCCCCCCCCGTTCCCACCAGCAATTGAAAATCTGGCCCATTATTTCCTCTAGTGGGGGAATCAAGAACAAGGAGGCAAAATCATAAAATTAGAGCTAAGTCATTTAGGAGGGAAATCAGGAAGAACCTTTTGACACAAAGTAGAGATTTGGAGTTCTCTCCCTCAAAAGCCTGTGGAGGCTGAGATGATTCGGAACATTCGAGGCCTAATGACCTACTCCACTCGTAATGCTCTGTTCCTACACAAACAACAACATCAGGAATTCCTGGATGAGACTTTTTTCTTTGAAAGCTATCCCATCTAAGAATTATACTATCATTATTATTGGCTTTTAGCTGCCACCTGGAGGCTTTTGGATAATTTAACAGTTGCTATGTTCACAATTTACTGTTGTGTGCTTTGATTTTTGCTTTAAAAATATGGACTGCTTTCTACCATTCTTGGATTAAGATGCTTTAATCCCGCTTTTTGTTATGATTTCTGTTCTTTTGATTCTAACTTCACGGGCGGAATTTTGCCCTTGGCGCGTGGGCTCGGCGGGGGCGGGGCAGAAAGCTGACCGCCACCGGCGATCGGGCCCGGAAGGCGATTTCACGCTGGCGGTCCAATTAAGGCCTGCCCAGCGTGAAACACGATTGGCAGCGCTCAACACTGCCTGTGCGGGGGGAGGAGTACGAGCCAGGCGAGCGCGGCCTTCATGCATGCGCCCGAGTGCGCGCTACATAACCTCCCCGAGGCAGAGAGCCGCCCCAGGGAGATGGACTGATTTCAAAAACAAAATTAAAGATTTTATAAATATTATGAAACATGTTCCCTCATGTGACTCTGTCACATGAGCAGCGACATGTTATTAATGAAAAAATAAAGTTTTTATTTGATTTTTACTTGCTTTTGGAAACAGCATCCCACCCGTGGATGAGGTTTCCAAAAAAGTGCAAAGGCCGTTTGGCCTTTTCGCCTGCCCGCCGACCATAAGGTTGGGTGGGCAGCGAAAAATTTCTTTTAATTAACTTTTTAATGGCCTTAATAGGCCTTTTAATTGTTGTAGAGCGTGCTGCTGACTCCAGCGAGTGCCCGCCGACTGAAATATCGCGCGAGTGCGTGATGACGTCGGGACGCATGCCTTATGTCATCACATGTGATTTTATGCTCGCTTGGGTTGGGCATGTGCCTGCCCGCTGAGCTAAAAGTTTTACCCCATGAGTTTTGAATTTAGCATACCATTTCAGTCAGTTTTTAAACGTGCAGGAAAAGGAAAAAAAATGTCAAACTGAAAAAATTCTGGCACTAGTAAAAATTCCAGGAATACAGTGTTAATTATTGACTGCCATGAACCATTCATTACTATCGGACAGGTCAAGAAGGCTGAAGTTTATGAACTGTTAGATCCTTCCTATGATTTTGGGTAGAACCTTATTTTGCAAGGGACCTGGTCGGGACAATTTGTTTTGTTTCTTGATACTGCTGTTTTTCCTTTTTATTGAAAATGTAGCTCTAGCAGCAACAATGATGCTTCATTTAAAATATATAATTTTTCTTTTTAAGTTAGAACTTTTTATTTGATGCTGATAATCTGTTGGAAGCTCTTGATAAGTAGCTTCATAAGGAATAGATACAGGGCATCATTCCAGATTTCTATTACCCTTTGTGTGAAAAAGTGTTTCCTAATTTCCCAATATATGATGTTTCAGTGTATAGGTGGCAAGGTAGCCTTGCTGTGAGTTGCTGCAATCAGAGTTCTAACCCTACACTGAATCAGCCCTTATCAAAGTCACAAGTGACATCCTGTGTAACTGTGAATGATCATGGTGAATGATCCCTCCTCATCCTTCTTGCCCTGTCTGCAACCTGTAACATGGTTATCCACACTTCCTCCTCCAATGCTTCTCCTGCATTGCCCAACTGTGTGGGACTGCCCTCACCCAGTTCCTTTCCTATCCAAGTAGTATCTGGAGAATATCCTGCAATGATTTCTCTTCCTGTGCCATGCTGTTGCCTCTGAAGCCTCCCAAAGATCTACCCTTGACCCCCTCCAATTTCTTCTTTCCATGCTGCCCCTTGGCAACATCATCTGAAAACACAACTTTAGATTCCACATATATGCTGATGATAACCAGCTTCACATCACACTAACACTCTTAACTTTGTTCCCTGCCCTCAACACCAACCTCCGCCACAACCCGCCCCCCATCCACCCACCCCAATCTTCTATCAATACTACCTCTGGATGGTCCAGTGTCCACTTTAGGATGAGCATAAATTTCCTCCAATTAAGTACTGCGAAGATTGAAGCCATTGTCTTTGGTGCCTGCCGCAAACACCATTCTCTATACCTCAATTACTCTAGTCCCCTCCCTGGCCGCTGTCTGAGACTAAACCAGACTGTTCCCAACTTTGATTCTGTTCCTAATTGACTCTGAACTGATCTTCCAATCCCGTACCTTCTCCATCAGCAGACCACTCGGCTTCCACCTCCGTAACATCATCCATCTCTGCTCCTGCCTCAGCTCATCCGTTGCTGAAACCCTCACCTATGCCTTTGTTATCTCTAGACTCAACTAGTCTGATGCTCTCCTGGCAGGTCTCCTATCTCCCCCCTTATGTAAACTGGAGCTCATCCAAAATTCTGCTGCCCTTATTCTAACTTACACAAACTCCTGTTCAGCCATCACTCCTTTGCTCACTGACCTACGTTGGGTTCCTATCCAGGAACATCTCAATTTTAAACATGTATCCTTGTTTTTAAATCCCTCTATGACCTCAAGCCTCCCTAACTAGGGTCTAACCACTGGAATTCTCTCCTTAAATTTTCGTGCCTTTATAATTCTCTCTTCTCCTTGAAGATGCCCATGAATACGATTTGGGGTCAAGTTTGCGTGATAATGGTCCAGTGAAGCACCTTGGGGCATTTTACTGCAATAAAACTCCATACAAATCCAAGTTGTTGTTGTAAGGCAGCCAAGTTGTGCTGCATCTGTCCAATTCATAATAGGCCACTGCTGAGACAGAAGGTGGCCTCATTGTAATAATGCATTCATCCTTTATTCTGGTGATTCCATCTTGAGTCTCGAATGACAAAACAGCAGAGGTTTTATTGAAACATATAGCTTCCTAAGGGGACTTGACAGGGTGGATGTTGAAAGGATATTTCCCCTTATGGGAGAGACTAGATCTAGGGCATATAGTTTAAAAATAAAGCGTCTCCCATCTAAGATGGAGAGGCGAAAAACTTTTTCTCTCAGGGGATTGTGAGTCTTTGGAACTCTCTTCCCTGGAGAGCGGTGGAGGCTGGGTCAATGAATATTTTAAGGCAGAGGTAGATAAATTCTTGACCAACAAGGGAGCCAACGGTTATCGGGAGTAGGTGGAATGTGGAATTGAGGCCACAACCAGATTAGCTATGATCTTATCGAATGGTGGAGCAGGATCAAGGGGCTTAATGGCCTACTCCTGTTCTTAATTTGTATGTTGCTATTGTTATGATAATGGAGGAAAAACACCGAATTGCGTCCAGAAATATTGGACTTTAAAAAAATAAGACCTGAGTTTTTAAAATGCACAGAAGACATTGGCTGGAATACTGCAGGGTGGCTCCCTAAGAGGTAATGGAACCCCGCCCTGTTGCCAGACAAAGCACTCCTAAAGACATCCAGAAACTAGGTGCTTCCTCTGGTAGAGACAATGAGGCATAATGGGAGATGAGTATCATATCACCATGAAACCCTTTGAGCAATGCCCAGACAGATTTGTGAATTTGCTTCCACTTGGAATATACAAAGAAGGAGTTAAAAGCGAGCTGAAAAGCTACCCTGCTGCATGTCTATTGGCGGGTGCTCTGAGAAAGAAAGCAGGTGTTGGAAGGCCGTCTTCTGCTCAGATCCACTGTCGGTGCGTGGACTGATCAACATCTACGACCAGTTCGAACTGGCCTCGGGAGCCAAGGTAAATCATGCCAAGAGCGAGGCCATGTTCTTTGGGAACTGGGCTGATCGATCCTTTGTGCCTTTCACCGTCAGGTCAGACAGCCTGAGTGTGCTGGGGATATGGTTCGGAGGGACCAGGACATGCGTTAGAAACTGGAAGGAGCGAGTGGCTATGGTGGAAAGAAAACTGGGCATGTGGGAGTGATGCTTCCTCTCCATAATGGGTAAGAACCTGGTCATCAGGTGTGAGGCACTCTCACTGTTGCTGTACATGGTGCAGGTCTGGCCCATTCCTCACTCCTGCGCGATGGCGATCACCCGAGCCATCTTTTGCTTTATCTGGAGGTCGAAAATGGATCATGTCTGCAGGGACGCGATGTACAATTCTCTAGATAAAGGGGGTAAATACGTGCCCAACATCACCCTCATCCTGATGGCCACCTTTGTGTGCGGCTGCATCAAGCTGTGCGTAGACCCTCAGTACACAAACACCAAGTGTCACTACGGTTCTACCTGTCCCCGGTATTGCGAAGGATGGGTCTGGCCACGCTGCCGCGGAACGCTCCAAGTAGTTCCCTCATGGAAAAATTTATGCAGAGAAACAACTTTAACCACAAGTTCATCAGGCAGTGGTCGGCACGTAATGTCCTAGGGGCACTGAAGGAAAAGGAGATGGTGGATCCTGCCAGATGGTTCCCCGAGCAGAATGCCTCATTACCAGAACTTTCCAACAAGCACCATGATGTAGCTTGGCTGGTGGTTAGAAAGGCCCTCCCTGTCAGATCCTTCCAACACGCCAGGAGCCTCACCCCCTCCGCACGTTGCCCTCGAGGTGGCTGTGGCGGGGAAGAGACCATTGTTCACTTCTTGTGGATTGTGCCTTTGCAAAGAAGGTCTGGAGAGAGATGCAGTGATTTTTGTCGAGGTTCGTCCCGAGCAGTTCTGTGACACAGGACTCTGTGCTCTACGGGCTGTTCCCAGGGACACACACCGAGACAAACATCAACTGCAGCTGGAGGATCATCAACTCGGTGAAAGACGCTCTTTGGTCTGCCCAAAACTTGTTGGTCTTCCAGTGCAAAGAGCTGTCCCCGACTGAGTGTTGCAGACTGGCACATTCCAAGGTCCAGGACTACATGATGAGGGATGCAATAAAGCTTGGGGCAGCCCTGCAAAATCCCAATGGGGAAAGGTGGCTGTCTAAGACTTTTCTGCCATAGTGCACCAAGGGGCTGGGAAAGGTATAGACCCCTCGGGCTGTACGGCTCACAATAAATGTATGTATTGAATAGTAATTGTATTATAATTGTATTGAAGCACCTCAGAGTGCCACATGATGTATGTTGATAACTCCAATACCATTGCACTGTCTGACTGTCTGTAATGACCATATTGAAATAACTAATATTCATTGATTGTATTGAAGCACCTCGTCACCCATGTGTAAAAGTTGAATCTGATTGCACTTTTTGTGATGGCGATTTAGAAATGTTTTGTAATGTTCTTTCAGATATTTTATGAATAAGGTATATTTTTCAAAAAGAGCTGGAAATTTGACTCAGAAGTAACAGCCACACACTCTGCCCCTGCAAATCACTATTTTGCAGGTATCCCGATCTCTCTCTCTCTCTATTGAATTCAACTCTACTGGAACCTCGAATCTGACTATTCGTCTATCGGAGTCAATTCTATTGAAATCACAACTCGCAATGGCCGCAACGCTCAATCGCCTACTCCCCAGGAGTCAAGAACTGTTCCGTATACCCTCTTTTTATATACAAATATATATATTCACTTACTTCAAGCTAAATGCTTACTTTTAACCTGTATGACCGTATGTGCGTGTGTTTTATCCTTTCTTGCCTTTAGTAGTTAATAAATTTACTCTTACATTTAACTCAAGAAAGTCTGATAAAAAAAAGACTCCTTCAAAACCAGAACAATTGTGTCTGGGAAAAAGGTATCCGTGAAATGGATCCTTTTAAGATTAATTCTTGTTGCGACCAACAAGAGGGGGGTTTCTGAATAAAGACAGGGAGCTAGTTCACCCTCCTCACCCGAGGCATAACAATTTGGGGGCGTCCCAGCCAGATGGTGACAAATTGAGGGGCCTCACCTGGAGCAACAACTTTGGGGAACCTCACCTGAGGGTGGGTCATAACAGTACGTTCATATGTAAAGAAATTTCACAGCTTTGTTCAGAATAACTGCGATTCCAGTTTGAAGGTCAACTATCTATGGAATAAAATTACTTATTCATGGCATATCTCGCATCTGATTAACATACTTTAATAATGAGCTTTAATAACCATAGTCTGTTCAGTTTGTTCCGATTTGTTGTAATATCAAGAAAACTATGAACAGGCATCATTATCAGTCAGTAATAATGAGCCTCCATGCAAACTAATGAATCAAATTCCTCAAATAATTTTAATAGTGATTTCAAAGGCAGCCTGTAATTTCTGACCAAGTTGCTAATTTCTCCATTTAAATAACACTTTTAACACAATTATTTAAGAACTTATTCTAAAAAGAACCCGAAATATACACAAAAGTTGGCCATTGTATGTTAGAAATGTTTCAAAGAAATCTCTCTTGCTACACCTGCTCCTTTCTAATTGTGGCCTAGAGCTTTGTTCTGCTGTATTGCCCAATCTGAGTTATGCACCAAACTCCTGCTAGAATGAAGCGGTTTTACCAAGTACTCCATCAGAATTTACGAGTGTCACCTCCTGCATGTTATGTCAGTGTCATCATGCATCTTACTCCAGTGTATGACAGCTTCCAGAATACACCTAAGTCATCATCTTTTATTGAGCCTAAAACTTAACACCAGGATGTCATGGAATGATCAAACTTGAAAATGAATCTAGTGCTTCAAATATTTTGATTCGATAAACATTTTCTCCCTAATACAGAAATCATACTAAGAAGAAAACATGTTCACAGTTCAGCTGTCACCTCTGGTGACCTCCTATTATTTCTCCACTTCCGCTGCCTTGCTGCTGTACTCCCTGCTCTACCAGCCTATATGCTATGCCTCACTCTTTGGCCCTTGCTGTTTATGCAAAAGGAATGTATGTTGAAAATTATGCACTAATTCTTTAAATGCTAGTCATTCCCTGTCTACCACCATAATTTTTAATGTAGTTTCCCAATACATCTTAGCCTCGCTCCTCATACCTATGTTGTTCACTTTGTTTAGATTTAAGACCCTAGTTTCAGATTTAACTAAATCATTTTCAAACTCAATATAAAACTCTATCATATTATGGTTACTCTTCCCAAGTGGCCCCTTTAACCACAAGGGTATTAATGAACTCTTTCTCACTACACAGTTCTAGATCCAAAATGAGTTGGTTCCTCAACTGAATTAGAAACAATCTCTTATAGGTTCCATGAACTCATCTTGTAATTTAGTTTCATCACTTTTATTCGTGATCTTTAAATAAGAATAACAAAGCTGATTAATGATGACTGCTCAGCAAGGAACTAAGCTTCCTATCAATTTATGAGTGATTGATTTGGTGCTAAGAGCCTGGAATTGGCTCTCCTTTCAATTTATCTTCCTGAACGCACAAATATGCAAACCTCCCCTCAGTAGCTATCTTTCTTGGCAGTATTGAGATTAGCAGCTTGTAGTTGGCTGGATCATAACCAAAAAGAAAGATTTGTATTCACATAATTCTATTCACAACCTCAGGGCACCCCAAAGTACTTTACAGCCAATTAAGTAATTTTTGACTTGTAGTCATCATTGTAATGTGGGAAACATACCAGTCTACCTGGGCATGCAAAGGTCCACAAACAGCAATGTGATGATGACCAGATTACCTGTTTTAGTGATGTTAGTGGAGGGGTAAATATTGGCCAAGACATTGGGGAGAACTCCTCAGCTGTTCTTCAAATAGTGCCATATGATATTTTACATCTATGGAAAGACAGAGCCTTGATTTAATGTCTCATCTGAAAGGCCGCATTTGTAACAGTGCAGCATTCCCTCAGTCAGCCAAGATTATGTGCTCAAGTCTCTGGAGTGAAACTTGAGCCCACAAACCTCAGACTGAGGTGAGAAGACTAATACAGAGCCAAGGCTTCCGCCCATTATCAGAAAATTTGAGTATTGAACCAAAAAGAAAGCCTTAACAGAAGTGCCAAAACTACCCTAAGTACAGATTTAACTTCTTGTGTGACATAACACTGGGGCCACGTAATTATGCTGTGGGATACTAATGCATCAATGGTTACAATATTCATCTGATATTCCTCTTTTTGCTCCCTCAATGATGCCATTAACACATTGAAAATAACCAGGTTAATGCTTCTTCTAAAGTAGAGGAGTTGGTAGATTTTCCTCCTTCCTTCATCTGGCCAGAAATGATTTAAACTATTTTGAACAGAATGTAGAGAAATGATGGCCCATTTATTTATATACCTGCAACCATTTTCTGAATGTTGCCTTTGGTGCAAATAGAATTTTATGACATCAGGAGGCTGAAGCAACAAATCACAGATTCAAATTTAATTACTGAGTCCTAATTTCCTTTCTGTGTAATCAATAATTCCATTGCTCTTTTCAAGGTATCTAACTATTGACTAACATCAGAAACACCTCTGTTATCAGGGTGACCATTACACTCAGTTGTAGCTAGACCACCAGAATTCACAGATACAATTAGCTATAACATCCTGGAACGGCAATAAATAACTAACAGCTTTTACCAGCACAACAATTAATGTTTGTTTCCCAACTGAAGTAAACAATATTCATGAAAGAATACATTTGAATATGGAATGAAAGGTCACAGTAAAAGAAATGAACAAAAATAGTTGTCATTATTTATCTTTGTAACCAAATTAGGCCTTAGATTTGCTTAGGTCATGATCCTGCCTTAACCATTGGGATCGTGTCCATCATGCCCTCCAGGACTGATCCTGACAGAGTTTGCATGGCCAGTAAGAAAGCATCTCAGTTGCATGGGGCACATGGGTGAAATTGCCATTTTTGATGCGTCGCCTGTCCTATGCTAATGGTCACTGCTAATCCATAACAATGTTAAAAACAATTAGTGCCTATTAGGGGTTCTAGGTGGAAACAACTGTGAAGAACAGTAGGAGACTGGAAGAGCAATAGGTTAAGTTGTTGCCTTCAGGTTGAAGCTGCTGCTTCTCAGGTAAATGCATCTTGGGGTTTCTCCTACCTTTTTCCCTCGGTTGTCGAGATATTTGTGATAAAAACAAAAAGCTAAAAGCTACTGCGGATGCTGGAAATCCAAAACAAAAACAGAATTACCTGGAAAAACTCAGCAGGTCTGGCAGCATCGGTGGAGAAGAAATCAGTCAACGTTTTGAGTCTTCATGACCCTTCGGCAGAACTGAAGCATAGTTAGGAGAAAGATGAAATATAAGCTGGTTTAAGGTGGGGGCGGGGGGAGAGAGAGAAGTTGAGGGTATGGTGATTGTGGAGATAAGCAAGCAGTGATAGGAGCAGGTAATCAAAAGATGTTACAGACAAAAGGATCAAAGAGGTGTTGAAGGTGGTGATATTGTCTAAGAAAGGTGCTAATTAAGAATGGAAGACAGGGCACTCAAGGTACAGCTCTAGTGGGGGTGGGGTGGAAAGACTAACAAAGTTTTAGTTTTAGATTTAAAAATAATGGAAATATGTGGGAAAAGAAGAATCGATATAAATTATTGGAAAAAAAAAGGGAGGGGGGAGAAACGGGGTGGGGATGAGAGGGGGAGTTTAAGATCTAAAGTTGTTGAATTCAATATTCAGCCCGGAAGGCTGTAAAGTGCCTAGTCGGAAGATGAGGTGCTGTTCCTCCAGTTTGCGTTGGGCTTCACTGGAACAATGCAGCAAGCCAAGGACAGACATGTGGGCAAGAGAACAGGGTGGAGTGTTAAAATGGCAAGCGACAGGGAGGTTTGGGTCATTCTTGCGGACAGACCGCAGGTGTTCTGCAAAGCGGTCGCCCAGTTTGCGTTTGGTCTCTCCAATGTAGAGGAGACCGCATTGGGAGCAACGAATGCAGTAGACTAAGTTAGGGGAAATGCAAGTGAAATGCTGCTTCACTTGAAAGGAGTGTTTGGGCCCTTGGACGGTGAGGAGAGAGGAAGTGAAGGGGCAGGTGTTGCATCTTTTGCGTGGGCATGGGGAGGTGCCATAGGTGGGGGTTGAGGAGTAGGGGGTGATGGAAGAGTGGACCAGGGTGTCCCGGAGGGAACGATCCCTACGGAATGCCGTCAGGGGGGGTGAAGGGAAGATGTGTTTGGTGGTGGCATCATGCTGGAGTTGGCGGAAATGGCGGAGGATGATCCTTTGAATGCAGAGGCTGGTGGGGTGATAAGTGAGGACAAGGGGGACCCTATCATGTTTCTGGGAAGGAGGAGAAGGCGTGAGGGAGGATGCGCGGGATATGGGCCGGACACGGTTGAGGGCCCTGTCAACGACCGTGGGTGGAAAACCTCGGTTAAGGAAGAAGGAGGACATGTCAGAGGAGCTGTTTTTGAAGGTAGCGTCATCAGAACAGATGCGACGGAGGCAAAGGAACTGAGAAAATGGGATGGAGTCCTTACAGGAAGCAGGGTGTGAGGAGCTGTAGTCGAGGTAGCTGTGGGAGTCGGTAGGCTTGTAATGGATATTGGTGGACAGTCTATCATCAGAAATTGAGACAGAGAGGTCAAGGAAGGGAAGAGAAGTGTCAGAGATGGACCATGTGAAAATGATGGAGGGGTGGAGATTGGAAGCAAAATTAATACATTTTTCCAGGTCCCGACGAGAGCATGAAGCAGCACCGAAGTAATCATCGATGTACCGGAGAAAGAGTTGTGGGAGGGGGCCGGAGTAGGACTGGAACAAGGAATGTTCCACATACCCCATAAAGAGACAGGCATAGCTGGGGCCCATGCGGGTACCCATAGCCACACCTTTTATTTGTAGGAAGTGAGAGGAGTTAAAGGAGAAATTGTTCAGTGTGAGAACAAGTTCAGCCAGACGGAGGAGAGTAGTGGTGGATGGGGATTGTTCGGGCCTCTGTTCAAGGAAGAAGCTAAGGGCCCTCAGACCATCCTGGTGGGGGATGGAGGTGTAGAGGGATTGGACATCCATGGTGAAGAGGAAGCGGTTGGGGCCAGGGAACTGGAAATTGTTGATGTGACGTAAGGTGTCAGAGGAATCACGGATGTAGGTGGGAAGGGACTGGACAAGGGGAGAGAGAAGGGAGTCAAGATAACGAGAAATGAGTTCCGTGGGCAGGAACATTTGTGGGCAGCCTAAACTACCTGACCTCCTTCCATCCCTCTACCTCTTCGTTTAAAGATAAAGAGGAATACCCTTTAGAGACCCAGAGAATGTGGATACAGAAGGCACTGCTGTAGACATTGGCCATCTGCAAGATGACTTTTTGGACCTGGGTTGCCTTTTTCTTGAAGAAGGTACTGAGGAAGAAGTTGCTGTAGCACTGAGTGATCCATTGGAAGATGAGCTCCCTTTCCTGCGATGTTTACCGGAATTTTGTCATTCTTCATCTCATCATCCAGATTCGTTAGAATCTCAGATCTTCAATACCTTTCTCGCCCTTGATGCAGCAGCGGATGATAGGGCTGAGAGAATCTTCATTGGAGTTGAAGATCCTTCATCTTCTCAGGTTTTTCCCCAGTGTGTTTTGAGGGAGCAGAAGATTCTTGAGCAAGTGATAATTTCTTCTCTTCTAGTTCAAGAGAGTTAAAGTGTTGATGTCCTTCAGTCCTCTCCCTTGGATCAGTCTTTCTTTAAAAAGCTCCATGGTCCTTAAAGTTCAGCAGTCCTGAAGTCTACATTCCGGTCCTGCTAAGCTGCTGTCCCATTTCATTGATGATGATGTACTCCAACGAAAAGAGGAATACCCGGCATTCCTGTACGACATCTTCCCAGAGAGCCGAGAACACTGAGGGAGATTGAATCCCTCATAACAGTAACTTTTGGTGGGGGAGGAAGAGTAGGACCAGAGTTGAGTAGAATCTGTAGCAGTAAACGGGAGTTACAGGAATGCAGGGTAAGTAGTGGGGGGAAGTAATGGGCTAATAAAATAGTGCAGTAATGAGTCATGTAGACCACGATGTAACAGTGACATCAGCAGTCATATCCTAGACTTCAGGAGACAGGATGGAACAGCCCAGACTCATAAGAGATATACCTACTCTGGCTGGGATTTTCTGGTCCCGCCTGTTGTGGGCGGGAGGGGAAAATATTGCATGAGCGAAAAGTCTGTTTCCCGCTGACATAAAACAGGTTGCGATCGCCTGCTCCCGCCCTCAATGGCAGCACACTTTTCCCACAGCATCATGACAAGGAGGCCATTTGGATACATTAGAATATGATGAATGCTCATTATCAAGGCAACGATTGGTACAATGGGTTATTGCAGGGAGATCGATCATTGCAACACATCAGAATTAATCTTGCATGAATGCGCTATTGCATTGAAGGCTCCAGATTGCCTCTATAGTTATTGAGATGCTCCAAACATGTCTCAGCTGTGCATTCCTCCATGTGGTAATACAGATTCCAGATGGCTGTGCCTTTAATTGACCCCCCACCAGTGCTGTGATCTACTCCTCCCAGAAGCCCTAACAGCCCTCCCCGGCAGCGTTTTTTCTTAGTTTCACTTTCTGCTGTGGCATTGCTTGAGGTTCCAAGATGGTGGGTCCTCATGTTTTATTACCAGACCAGATTTGACCCTCCCCGTGTGACCATGGAAATCCCTCATATCAACCTGGAGGAGCCTAACATTCAGATTTCCCTCCCTCCTTATACTCTCAGTCCTCCCCCTGTAATCCTTGATATCATTGTAATTGTGGTTGATATCCTTGTGTTATCCCCTGAATCGTTTGAGGTGAATCTGCCTATACCCCATGTAGACCTTACCCCTCCCCATCTTGAAGCCGACTATACCGTCAATATAGGGATCCCCACCCATGAGGCCACTGAGTGCCGGCCCCTACACTACCTGTTCCTGATCGACAGGCTGCAGATAACTCCTCTGACTGTGACTGTGACTGTACCATCTGTGGCTGAGTACTATGCCAGAAATCCCCGAGCTGCTGTATGTGAGATGACCACACAGTCATACTCCTTGTTGGGCACGACTGACAGTGGACAGACATGCCCTCCCCCTTCCTGGATTGAGACAAGGACTGTCTTTGGAAGCTCAGCAATGTAAGCTGAAGCACTTCTTCACTCTACAATCCTCCGACTAGGGCCCTGACTTGCTTATGTCCTTCTGTAAGAGACTTTCTCCCAATTCTGGTCCAGAGGATGCTTCTCTCACCCTCCCCACACCCTCTAGTCATGTGTCTGAGCGCAACCTTTCCCAGTCTTCCCCCTCCCCACCCCCCTGTCAAGCTCTTACCCGCCAGCCCCCTTCCCTTGTTTCTGTCTTGTGCCCCCCCACCACCCAAGTCGAGCCCTTGCCCTGCAGCACATTACAATCCACCCCCGCCTTACTGCTGGTCTGGTATATAGAGTCTTGCCTCCATAACCCACCCCCGCCCCCGAAAGTGAAGTGCTGCTGCCTGCGAAGCCAGCACAGAGTCCGAAGTGCCACAAGCAATGCATGATGCAAGGTAGGCGAACAAACCTCAAAGTCACGAGTAAAGTACAGGTCACTAGGTGCACGTCGCTTACATGCAGTTGTGATTCATGTTGGTCTAATTAGACGCCAGTGTGGTCTATTGATCCAGCATTAGGGCATCAGCTGAGATGATTGGCCTCCAACAACCACAACCACCTTCCTTTGTGCTTGGTATCACTCCAGCTAATGGAGTGGAACTAACTCCCCCGATTACCATTGATATCAATTTTGCTGGGGCTACTTGAAGTCACGCTAATCAAATACTGCCTTAACGTTAAGAGCATTATTCCCACCTCATCTCTGGAATTCATATCTGGTGTCAGGTTTTTGACCAACACTGTAATGAAGTTTTTACTAGTGTTCCATTTTAAGGTATACAAGACCAGTTTGGGCCAGTATCCTTATTTTCCAGTTTTTACTGTTTTTTTCTTTCTGGGTGGCCGAACTTGAGCTGATGACCAGTGAGCAGGTGAGTGAATGCTGCTTGATGACACTATCGGTGCCACCTTCCATCACCTTTGCTGATGATTGAGAGTAGGCTGATGGGGAGGTATTTGGCCAAATTTGGTTTGTCCTGCTTTTTGTGGTCTGGACAGTTTTCCATTTTGTTGGGCAGATGCCAGTGTTGTAGCTGTGCTGGAAAAGTTTGACTGAAGGAGCTACTAGTTCTGGAACACAAGTCTGCAACACCACAGCAAGGATAAAAACAAAAAACTGCGGATGCTGGAAATCCAAAACAAAAACAGAAATACCTGGAAAAACTCAGCAGGTCTGGCAGCATTGGCAGAGAAGAACAAAGTTGACGTTTCAAGTCCTCATGACCCTTCAACAGAACTAAGTAAAAATAGGAGAGGGGTGAAATATAAGCTGGTTTAAGGTCCACCTTAAACCAGCTTATATTTCACCCCTCTCCTATTTTCACTTAGTTCTGTTGAAGGGTCATGAGGACTCGAAACGTCAACTTTGTTCTTCTCCGCCAGTTACCACTTCAAGGATGTTGTGAGGGCCCATAGCTCTTGTTGTAACCAGTACGCTCATCCACTTTTTGATATCATGTGGTGTGAAACAAATCTGAAAACAGTAGAACTGCATAACATCTAATCTATTCTTCCCTTCTGTAAGTTATGTACCCTGGTCCTCCCAATTAATCTAATTTGAAATCATTTTTTTTTTGTATTTCTGTTTCTGTACAATCTATTCCTTTCATTATGTTATAGACCTCATTCAAATCATCCCTGGCTCTATGCTTCTCTAAAGCATATAGGCCCAGCTGTTTAAGCTTTTGTGGGTAGCTAAAGTATTTTAAACAGGGAATTATTCTTGTGACTCACCAGAGACTGTAGATAAACCTGTAATCTTTCAACTCTCTGTAGTTCAGCCACTCAAAGTCATATGACCAGAATGGGGGAAGGCGAGCCAACCATGGGCAGAATTTTATGGAGGCCACAGGGGTCTCAGCTGTCAGCTGGAGGGCCTGCAAGAGCCCCGCAATGCTCTTTTCAAAAAGGCCCACTGCATCTTGTGCCAATTCAGCTTTTCCATGGGATCAAGGACCCTGGGAGCAGATGTCCCACCCGCTAAGAGCTGCTGGCCAATCAGAAGTTGGCAGCTCTTTGTACTCCCCAGGGAGGCATTGACTGCTGCTAATATGACACCCATCTGAGGCCTTGGATCAAGAACAGACCCAGGCACAGGTGAGTAATGGCAGAAAGGGAGTCAAGGGCAGGGGGTTGACTCTCAGCAGGCACATCCCCCTTCTCAATGCCGATCCCTGATCAAGCACTGAGTGCCTTTGAATGAGGTGCCCCCCGCCCCAAACCCGGGGGCCCACATGCAAACATGCCAGGGTTTGTTTTGCATTTTCCCTGCATGGCAAACCCTCCGCCCTGCCCTGGTATATGCCAGCAGTGCTGGGCTGAGGCCCTGAAGTGGGCATTAATTGCCCGTTTAAGGGTCTCAATTGTCAACAAGGCAGAAAGGCCATCCATGGGCTTTCCCACTATGGACGTAATCAGGGTGGAGGCAGGTAGATGGCGGAGTCCCCATCTACCATCATTGCCTGATTAATGCCCTCATCACTAAACTCGCCATTGGGAAGGGCACAAGATTCTGCACTTTATCTCTATTTGTGCAGTTCTATAATGAGCTTTTTTATTTGGATCATTTAAATTCTCAAATTACAGATCAAACAAACTGAAATGAACAGCCTGAAAGTGGCTGGACTGGGAACACAAGCTAGAGTGAGATTGAATTCATTGAAATATGCTGTAAGGCTCCCTACATACTGGAAATATTCACAAAGAAGGTCAAGGCAATGTCAAATGATTACATATTCCCAAAAGTGATTGATTGCAGGACTTTCACTGATGGCTTTAATGTATTCTCCAAAATAGTTACTCATTGGAAAGAAATGCACCCATTTACCTTAATGGCCAACTTAAAGGATGAACAGATAAAACAAAGCTAACTGCAGAGCCAACCAAAATTCCTGTCCTTGGCAGGCAAAAGGTTCCGATTATTGTACATCTGGGAGTAATCATTATGCATGTCTGTTATAAGATGAATATTAGCAAAATGTACTGACTCCATGCTTTCTAATGTTGTAAAAACAATAAAAAGTTAGCAAATGCAATATGTACATATATACTATATATATATATATATATATATGTGTGTATACATACATACACAGATAAAGAGAGAGAGGGTTTTGTACAACGTATAGCTGTTATGTTTTTAATAAGTAAAATTCCGTGGCACAGGGAGGATTGGATTTAGGTCCAGGATTTCCTGAGAGGGTTCATTTACACTAGAGTTCTGCTGGCGAACCACCTTGGCAGGAATTCTATTTAGTTTCACTGACACTGAAGAAGCATCTGCTCTTCCATTGATGGCAGCCACGTGTTAATGATGGAGTATGGCAACACAATATCACCAGTCCTAAATTCCAACGCTTGTGCCTTCCCAACTGCCTTTAAGAATGTGCAGCAGTAGACAATGAGGGAAGACAGTTTTATCAGGCAGCTCCTGAGGACAGCTAGACCAACCTAGCATTACCAATTCATCAAGGTCTATAGATCCAAGCTCACTTTCTGAAAAGTTTCCAAGCAGCTCTGTCTCAGAAGGCTGGATTTCATTTGTGAAGTTTTGGTGGAATCTCTGTTCATTACTGCAGGCAGATCTACAACCAAAGCCAGTCTGACTGTGTTAGATAAACTGACCAAGCACTCCACATTCAGGCCACAGGCTCATTCTTAAGATCCACGAGGAACTTTTATTAGTTCAGTTCATTTGCTGTGCAACCCTCTATAATGCAAGGTTCCAATGTTCTCTTCACTGGGACAGCTCAATTTATACAACTTGTTACAATCACTATAAAGACTGATAACTGTTAGAATTTCTTTTGGGAAGTTAATAGCTGAAAGAATTACACAACAACATTTCATGTTTTAAGACAATTGCTGTAACAAAAGACTAAAAGCACTCTTGACTAAACACTATCTTTATAGGCAACTTATACTTTAAACCACAGAACAAGAAACCCTTTTCTTATTTTTAGCACAACCAAGGAAACACATTTCACAGGTATACATTACACTATCCTTTAAATACACATTCAATCCACCCAGAATCAGTGCAAAGTGATTCTTAGTTCCCGAAGGTTTGCTCCTGTTCTTTTCTCAGCCTGGTAACTTCTAATTCCAGAACTGTCCTTCACAGTGAGAGTATTACTGGAGATCCTCCCTCTAGTTCAAGCTAGGTGAATCTTCCCGCTTTGTTTTAACTCCTCATGGATGTGATCTTTTCAATCCAAGCACGAGCTTCCACCTGCATTCCAGTGCAGTCAACCATAGAGACTTTTCCCCTCAAGCTGATCTCTCTCTCTCCCAGACCCTGGCAGACTAACTGTGTCTGTGAGTTTTCAGGGAAATCTTAGAAACCCTTTCCCTTGTAAAGTCCATTTCCATGGCAATGTGAATCACATGGGCCTTGTATCCAGGTGGAAATGCTGATTAGCTATCCTTGAGAATTCAACTCTCCTTTGTCTAGGAATTTTGAATATACTGTTTCCCT
This sequence comes from Cetorhinus maximus, assembly GCF_964194155.1. NCBI lineage: Eukaryota > Metazoa > Chordata > Chondrichthyes > Lamniformes > Cetorhinidae > Cetorhinus > Cetorhinus maximus. The sequence continues at coordinate 36,770,380 of NC_135879.1, read as the reverse complement.
AATTCTCCTATCAACCCTCCACCACCCTCCCCTGTTCTCCACCATTTTAGTTTAAAGCCTTATCTGCGAGTTACTTGATTAGCCAAGACACTGGCCCCAGCGCAGTTTAAGTGAAACACCTTTGAATGGAACAACTGCTTCTTTCCTCATACTGGCAAAACTCCTGCTTTCTATACAAGTCTTTCAGAAATGCATTTAAGCTTCTAATCTGTTTATCTCTATGTCAATTTGCACATGGCTCAGTTAACAATCCTGAGATTGTTACTTTGAGATTCTATTCTTTAATTCGGACCCTACCTCCTCACAGTCAGATAGGTAGAACTAGGAATGTTGTTCTACAATGTCATTGATTTCTATGTGGACCATGACAACTGGATCCTGTCCCTCCCATTCCTTCTCCAGTCATAAGGTGATGTCTTTAACCCTGACACTGAGCAGGCAGGTTATAGAAAAAATTAAGGGATTAATAGTTAACAAAGCTCAGGACCTGATGGCTTACATTCTAGGGTTCTAAGCATGGTAGCTGCAGAGATATTGGATGTGCTAGTTATGATATTCCAAAATTCCCTAGATTCTAGAATGGTCCTCGTGGATTGAAAGTTAGAACATATACTATCGCTATTCAAGGAAGGACGGAGAGAGAAAACAGGCAACTACAGTTAGCCTGTTATTAGTCTTTGGGAAATGCTGGAATCTATTATTAAGAACAAAAACAACTTGTATTTATATAGCACCTTTAAAGTAATAAAACATCCCAATGTACCTGATGGAGGCATTTACAACAAAATATGGCAACAAGCCACATAAGGAGAGTATGAATATCTTTGTGAAAGGGTAGGTTTTAAGTAGTGTCTTAAAGGAGGAAAGCAAGGCAGAGAAGCACACATATTTAGGCAGGCGATTCCAGAACTTAAGGCCTAGGCAGCTGAAGGCACGATCATCAATAATGGATCAATTAAAACTGAGATGCTCAAGAGGTTGGAATTAGAGGAATGCAAGTATCATGGAGGGTTATTGGGAGGGAGGAGATTACAGGGCTAGGGAGGGGTGAGGCCATGGAAGGATTCGAACAGAAGGGTGAGAATGTTAAAATCGAGATGTTGTTTAATCATGAGCCAGTTCACGTCAGTGAGCACAGGGGTGATGGGTGACAACACTTGATGTGAGTTAGGACATGACAGCAGAGTTTTGGATGACATCAAATTTATGGAGGGTAGAATGTGGGAGGCCAGCCAGGTGTGCATTGGAATAATCAAGTCCGGAGGTAACAAAGGCATGAATGAGGGTTTCAGCAGCAGAAAAGCTAAGGCAGGGTTGGAGACAGGCGAGGAAGTGGAAATAGGTGGCCATAGTGATGGTGCAGATATGTGGTTGAAAGCTCATCCTGGAGTTAAGTATGTCTCTATTCCCCTGACTATACTGTAACCCTACTTCAAGGGAAAAACAACTTGACACCAAGATATAGGTTCAAAATATCTTTAATTTCCCGGAATGCTTTTGTTTCCTGTGCTTCATTAACAAAGAGGTCATTATGCCGATAGCAACTCACGGTGTAAACTGAGAATCAAAAGCATCCTTCACTAAGGTCACTACCACATTCATTTTCATTCTTCCATTTGAATGGCATCCAGCACGATGGTGCTATAGTCAGTCTGCACATCCACCCTGCAGTTCTTGTTCTCATTCACACAGATACCAAGTACCTCATATCTGTTAGTCAAGGTCAAAGGCCAAAACTCCTTCACCACTACATCCTGGATCCCCATAGTTGTCTGACTCACAGAAACATCCTCCTGTCCCTTACCATTAAGCAACTCTCAAGTTCCACTTAGCCTAAGGGGTGTGACTGCTTCCTGGAACAAATTGTGCGGGCAACTCGCCCTCTTTCTGATGCCCCACAATGTCCGCAACTCAGACTCCAGCTCAACAACTCTGAACCAAAGCTCCTCGGACTGCAGGCACTTACTCCAGATGGGCTGGCCTAGGACTGCAATGCTCTCCACAAACTCCCATTTTCTGCAGTTACATCACACTATCTGCCCTATCATATTTATCTAATCTTATTTATTTATTTGATTTGTTAATTAGTTCATTAATTTTTGATTGAATCGATTATTTCAGTTTCACTATTTAATTGGTTTACCTAGTTTCAGTTACTAACTTAGTAACAAGTTAGCATTTCCTAGCTCAGAGACAAAAACTGTAAAACTCACCAACCTATCACCTACCGGCTGTCCTGTGACGTCAAGCCTTGATGCTTTTTTTTGTTGGTTTTGAAGCTCCAGCCCCCTAATTTCACTCCATCTTCTGACTCTCTCTAAAAACCACTCATCAGCTACTGGAGGTAAAAACAGAGAGCAGCACCTCCTTTCCCCTTGTGCAATGAGTTCTCACTTGCACCACATTCACAATTTTCGCATTCTGTTAACGATGTGCTCAGCTCTGCAATCATTCAATGCACCACCAGAATTCATACTGAGCCACGGAGAGCAGGAAAGCTCTCAATCCGTGTAACTCAATGATCTCCATCACAGTCAGCAGTAGGGCACTATAAATTAACTTCCTGCAAGTAGAAAAATGAACCAAAATTTGTGATCGTGATCACTATCAGCTGACCCATGCACACAGTGGGTGATGATAGGTTTGTCGCTGATGCCCACAATATTAATTAGCCAGCTGACTGCTAAGGCTCGCTTGGGTGAGGTGCAGGAGAGCTTCTGGCAAGTATGGGATCCTTTTCCAACACAAGCTAGTGCCTTCAGAAGAAGGAGAAGAAAGAAATTGTGCTTTGTTGCTAAATAATCTGCAGGAACATAGATCCTTGCTTTTGCTTGTTGTACATTATGCTGGGTAATGACACAGCCTCGATAGTGTGGCCCTTGTTATAACATGTAAAGCGTGTGTTCCTGGAGGCTATAAGGGTGGAGTGGTGTTGGAAATGTATTAACACTTTCAGAACTGAGTTTCATTTTGCAGCAATCGATACCCTTAAATATGCTATGAAAGGTCCTCTAAAGGGATGTATTTGGGGTTAAATTAGTTCACGTTCGTCCCATTTTTGGACATGACAATGGTGGTGTGTAGACTGTACGGACCATAAGAGGTTGGCCTAGTGACCACTCAAAATTGCTTCTTGGGCCTCATCCTAATATTCTGGGTGAACTGCCAGCACTTGTTGTAACACCAGAGGCAACTCACCCACACTAAGCAATTGTGATTGCCAATTGTTCCTGGAAATGATCCTGCTCCTCCTGGCTCCAGATCAAACTTAAAAGAAAGAAATGCCATCGACCTGAAACATTAACTCTGTTTCTCTCTCCACAGGTGCTTGCCAGACTTGCTGACTATTTCCAGCACTTCTTGTTTTTATTTCAAACTTAAAAGAAAACATTTTACTTACCTTTTTGTTGGCAGTCATTTGCTAGAGAGCATCCATGCCAATGAAACCTGAGCAGAGCATGCCTGGCACCCTCTCTGCTCAGGCCAATTTCCCAGTGGAGTGAATAAACCAGGTATTAGGCTCCCCAACCTATCTGTGGACCTTAATGCTTGTTTTAGATGGTTATCTTAGATGCCTGAAAAATTGCCTGACCCAATATTGGGTTGGACATCTTCAGAGCACAGGAGGTTGGTCCCTGAAATGAGTCCCTGTTGTACTTGTTTAGCTCCTTTAAGATGGACTCAACTAGGTTCGATTTCTATCCTATTCTGTTAACTGAATGAAATGGAAAGAAATTATGGCGCAGACAGGGAAAACACTTTCTGCATTTGAGTTACGTGGCCAAACACAAAGTTAACCAACAATCTTATTACAAATATCCAGTGGTTGCACACGCTTGATCCCTGAGCTCAACTGAAGCCCCATGAGATGCAGGAGTGAAACTAAGGCCTGAATTTTTGCTCCTGGGTCAGGAGCGCAGAGTTGAGACAATTCCCAGCTCCACAATTCCGACGTGGGAGAAAGTGCCCCAGAAGGTTGAATTTTTGGTATGGGGGTGTGGGTGAAAATGGGAGTCATGGAAGGCGACCCTGAAACAAGTGAAGAGGTTGCCAGGTGTGAAGTGGGCTAGGCAGAAGGCCTGCCTCAGTGCACTAGCATTGTCGACGTTTTTTAAAATGGCAATAAAATATAAAACAGCCCTCGCCCCTCACAACCCCTCACCTCCCACACACTCCCCATGCTCCCTCAATGCCAACCCATGCCGTCTCATGTCCCCACCCACCCCTCATGGCCCCTCATGCCCTCTATGTCAACCTATGCCCCCGCCCATCCCCCATGGCCCTTATAGCCCCTGTGCAATCTCAGTGCCAACTCATGCCAACATGTGCCTTCCACTCACTACCCTTTGCCCTTACACCTACAATGGCAACTTAATATAGACCATGGGCAGACCTCAGGACCCATGTTGAGATGAGATACAATAAAGTTATTAAGTGCTTGTTGAAGAATTCACCATTTCAAAAAAATGATATCATCACATTTTTAAAAATCACTACATTTAACTTCCTTAGCCCTTATAAAATTTAACCCTTTATAAAAAGACAAACATTGGAATTCATAGTCCCATTTCAAAGACACTATAACCACTTGGAGCTGTCAATCAAACTGAACTGAGAGGCACCCCACTGTGGTAGTGGAAGGTTGTGAAATCAGTGGTGCAGCATTAATCCAGTAATGATAATCCTCAGGCTTATGTCATCAGATAGGGTAAAGTAGCAAGCACTGGGATTTTTTAAACACTGCAGCCAGTTTTTCCCCAAACATTTAAAGAGGAATTTTAAATGCCTTTTGACAATTCATTTTTATAGTTCCAATGAGCTCAACAGTTCCAATGGGTTTTTGCACCATTTATACACATTCATGTCTACTTTTACAAATCCCAAAGGACACATTACTTCTCCCAAAGGGCACCTGACCTCCCCCAAGGGTGTCCTGGGACCATATCAAAAGGTATGTGTTCCCCACTTATCCAAGCAACTCTGCAATGTTTAGCCCTGCTCCTACCCACTCCTAGCTGATGGAAATCTAACACATTATGACAGTAATATAAATCATGAAAACTGGATTTTAATGGTTAGGTTTTTAAAAACGGACTGTAAATCAAAATGGACTCTAAGGTTACATTAATTCTCTTGTGGATTTAAAGCATTCTCTCTTATCTCATGAGAAAACAATAGAATGCATTCTCAGACATAAAAGACATTGGGAATTCAATGAGCGCTCAACAAATGTACATGGATGCCTTTGACTTTGATCATTTCCCTTCACACACAAAGGGCTGAATTTTGCCCTTATTGGGTAGGCGCAGTGGTCAGGCCTGGGAGCAGTCGCAAAACTGACCGCCGCCTGCAATCGGGCCCCGACCGCGATTTCACGCTGGCCAATTAACGGCCAGCCAGCGTGAATCACGCGTTGCAACGCTGAGCGCTGCTGGGGTGGGGGCGGGAGGAGGGTGAGCGTGGAAGTTTGCGCATGCGCACACTGTAAGTTCCCTGAAGGCTGAGCAGGGAGCTGAAGATTTAGAACAGTACAGATAAAAAATTTTAAAATAAGGTGAACATAACCCCTCATGTCCCTGCTCATGTGACAGAGTCACATGTTGTAAATGAGATTGAAACATTTTTATTTTGTTTTTAATTCCTGTTGGAAACCTCATCCTGCCCGTGGATGAGGTTTCATTAAAAATCCAAAGGTTGCTTGGCCTTTTCGCCCGCCCGCCAACTGAACGGTTGAACGGGCAGTGAACAATTCGATTTAATTAATTAATAGGCCTCTTAATTGCTGGCGGCCGCACTGCCACATCTTGCGTGCGCCCGCTGAGCGAAATGTCGCTAGCGTGCGCGATGACGTTTGGCCGCTTGCCTGATGTCATCACGCACTATTTTACTCTCATTTGGGTTGGGTGCACGCCTGCCCAATGAGTGAAAAATTCTGCCCAAAAGGCATTGACTGATAAGAAACTTTAAGGAACTTTTAAGGTGTGAAAAGCCACAAAAGCAGTGGAAGGAGGATTAGGACTGCAATTCAAATGATCATAATGCCTTATTTGGAAGATTACTTTGCGTTTGACACAGGGTCACGTGATACCGTGGCCATCTTTACTGCTGTTAAAAATACAGCAAACTGCTACAATCAGACAGAACTCCATGACCAAACCTCAGCCATTGAGCTGTTGTAATCAACCAGGCCAAAATAAAAGGGCCATGCTGTAGTTTCTTGAAAGAGAAATAAAGAACCTGCTCTCTCCCCCTACCCTGTTCCATCTTCAAGCTTATCTGTAAAACCAGCTCCCGCAGATTGACTGGAGGAACCATCACAACCGCTGAGACATCTCTGCAATGTTAAAGTCTTCACTTCAGACAATGTAATAACGTGGCTATTAAATACCAGGCTGCATGGAAAAAGAGACAGATATCCAGTTCATTTTTATAAGTGTTGTTTGTTTTTAATTTTCCTCTTTACCTAGTTTTTGTATGTGTGGGAGAGTGTGAGTGAGGGAATGGTGTAGTTTTCTTTCATGACCTCCAAGGCAAGGAAATGAACAAAAATAAACTAACCTTTTTCGTTCTTATATAAAAGGCTTCCTGCTGGGTTATTTACAATTGACTTGCTCACTCCAAGGGTAAGAAACACACACACACATACCTACAAATATAAATGATGACAGGCAATTAAAGGCAACACCTTAAAATTGTCCATGACAGACATGGCTGGAGGCAGCTGCTGTTTTATATGGGCAGCTGACTCTGTGAGCCACTGATGTGCAATTTGGAACTGCCTCCCATTTCCACCCCTGCCCCGCCCCACTTTCCACCCCAAAGGTAACACCCCATCCTGTCTAATGTCTGGATTAGCTTCAGTTTCTGGACAGTTATTGTCTGATCATGATCACCACGCCAAAGTAATCTTGAATATCCTCATCTACCTTTTCACTGACTCTTGCATTCTAGTCCATTGTTCTTGAGAGACCATCACTGTGTATATAAATTGGCTTGATATATATCACAGCTCCATAGCCTAATGGTCATGCGTTGTGCTTGTAAGGGACAAACATTTACATACTATATAAATAAAGCCATTAGCAGTTTGGGATCTGTTTCAGTAGCAGTATAACCATAACAAAAGTAATGAGGAGGAGACATTTGTTCGTACAGCACTGATCCTCATGGCTTGCTTCTCTGACATCATTGAAGGATGTCACATGGGTCACATAGGCCCACACCGCTGCCTAACCTGGTGAACTGAGCGAGAAGTGGTGTTATGCAAATGAATTTCTCTCCCCTAGATTTTTTAGAGCGGGAACAATGTGTTATGACTGGTCACTGGGCAATGTTCCCCCAATTTGTTATGATCCTGGAAGAAGTACCCCAAATTGTTATGCTCCCGGTGAGGAGGGATGAGCTGGCTCCCCTTCTTTATTCAGCCCCTCAGTTGGTTGTAACAAGGTTAATTTAAAAAGGATCCCTTCCCTTGTGGATACCTTTTCCCAGTCCAAATGTATTTATGCTTTAGAAGGAGCCAATTTAACCAGGCTTTCTTGAGTCATAGGAAGAGTGAGTTTATTAGTCACTAAAACGCAAGAGGAAAATAATAAAAACACAACACACATACACACAGGTCAGAGGTGAGAAGTGAGTCCAGAAATAAAGGTTAAAATAAAAGGTATACGCATCAGTCTTTTGGGTTGTCCGTGAGGAGTGGATGGCAAAACATTGTGGTTATTAAGTTGGGTGGTTCTGGTAGAGCTGACTTTGGCAGTTGACTAGTGGGTTTGGAGCTTCTTGGTTCTGCAGGTTAGCTGAAAGGAGTTGTCCTATTTCCTTTCCGACTGTGGCTTTGCTGATTTGTGACTTGTCTCCAGTGATCAGAGAGAGAGGCCTGTTTTTACCTGCAAACACAGGAATGCCTAGTTGATGTGCTTTAGCTGTGACCTTCACAGCACCCCCTCGCACACCTGGCCTGGAACACCAAAACTAGCACCCAGAACTAGAGTTGTACTTGGCTTTTTAACCCCTTTTCTTGTGTATTCCTGGAAGGGGAAAAAACAAACACGTCTTTCACCCAGATCTGCTTTCTTTTCAACTCACATCATGTCCACAGTCTGGGATGTAACTCATAGGAGATAGTAATCAGCCTTCATTATCTCCACAACCACAGGAGGTTACAGTTCAGTCTTTGTATTGCATCTTTTCCTTTGAACTGTCTCTGGAGGTTTTGATACTTTTTCAGATGTGACATTCCGTCCTCTCTAGGCTAGTTGGTCAAGTGTAATCCACATAGGAATTTTCCAGCAGTGGTTACTTTACAATCTCAGCCAGCTTTTGCTTTTGTCCTTTTTAAAAAAGACATCTTACTTAAACAGTTCAATATGTCTGTAAATGATTCAGGGCTATGATCAGGGTCATGACAAATATCCAAAGGCAAGCCATTCTGCATCTCCCATAAGAAGTATTGAGTAAGAAAACCTGCAACTTGTTTTGTAGTTACAAAAAATTTGATGGTGAGTTTAACTTATTAAAATATTGATGAACGGTGCTAACATTGAATTGGTCCAAGTTGAGTGGAATGCCCGAAATGGTGGCTGCGGCTAAGGGCGGTGTGTCCCTCAAGGCATTGAAGCAGTCGCTGACTAAAGTCACCAAGAAGCCGCCCAAGAAGCAGAGGAAATCTCGCAAGCAGAGCTATTTCAAGTACAGGGTGTTGATCCAGATCCACTCTTCCACCAGGATCTCGTTCAAGGCCATGAGTGTTATGAACTCCTTTGTTGTTGACATTTTCGAGCCCATCACCTCTGATGCCTCGCACCTCATTAGCTACAACAAGCGCCACACCATCTCGGCCAGGGAGATCCAGAGCACCATCCGCCTCATGCTGCCAGGGGAACTGGCCAAACACATCGCCTCCGAAGGCACAAAAGTGGTCACCAAGTACACCAACTCCGTTTAGATCGACCATTCTAAAGTTTAAAAAGAAAACATTCTCTTACATGTTGAATGCTTTAAATATTCGTTTTGAATTAGATCTCTGAAGCCAAAACTGTTTTATAATTTGTCTTATCTTTGTCTTTAATGGTTTCACCCATTCATTCACTTATTTTCTTTGTGATCTCATAGTCATCCATTCTATCAAGCTGTAATGTTAATTCTCCTGTGCTGCAAAACGGTACTTCTTTGCAGAGGTCTCTTAGCCTGTTTATGAATGCCAATCCCAGGAAAACCAACCAATCCTTCAAACCTATCCCTGTATTCTTGTATAAGTACACCCTTCATCATCTACCAGAACCTGCCAGCACCCTCGCAGCAGGTTCCCTCACAGCAGGGCCGGCAAGTCATTGAAATCTCCGTTCACATCTGCGGGACTGGAAGATCCCGTTGGCATGAGGGGCTGGAAAATTCCGGTCTTTGAGCCTGCAAATATTCTTGTAGATTTAGCATTTCACAAACACTCACGCTGAAGGTTAGCTGAACATCTTTTGATGCCACTACAGATAACACATTGTATGTGACACTGTGAACATGCCTTCCATTTAACTGGCATGTCTGCTTCTAAGCTACCAGTAAGCCAAAAAAAAGTATGAAAGTTATTCTTTATTATTTATTAAACATGCCCAGTCTTCAGGGATTTAATAAGCAATGTTTCAAAGGAAACTTCAAATAAACAATTTTGAGTTCAGTGCTTAGCTTTCCGTGAGCAAGGCTAATAGCATGGCTGGGTTTGTTTAACTTTTTTCTGTAACCAATTTCCTCAACTTATGTCTTTCCAAGCTATCTTTTCCATATCCCCCATATCTTAAATTCCTACTTTGTAAAATCGGCACAGCAGAAGTAGAGAAAATTGTGAAAACTGTGTCAACTCTGTCGTTTATATTCCCAGCAGCTTCCTAATAAGCAAAAGTGGAGTATTGCATGCTCCAAGAAAAAGCACACAATGGAATGAAGGTGTCGGTAATTCTCCAGGGGTAATTGAAACACAGCCAGATCTGCCTGGTACTGTCACTTCAATAGGAAAGAAATCAGAAACCAGCAATTAGCCATACATAACCGCTGGGCAAGATCAGTGTGGAGTATTAATTAAGGCAGTGTTTACATACAAGCAAATGCAGGAAGGGGACCTCAATACAATAATGGAAAAGCTACTCCTAGGGACAAGAGAAGACATGTATTTGCTGGAAATTGAAAGGGACACTGTTGATAGCTAGAAGAACCTGAAACAACATATAGTACTCATCAATCATGTTCACAATGATAATGCGTGAAACAAAACAAAAAGCTTATGAGCACAGCATCAAATTTTGAAATGGGACATTAAATTGAACTTTGAGGGACTACCTATATCTGCACCGTCAGCAGAATTATACACAGGTCTTATGGCTTTATACTTGTGGGAAGAAACAGCTTGATTTCAGCGTGCATTTTATACACTGACTCATACTAAGCCCAAATGACATTTTTGGAGGAGGAGCTTAGTGGTTATTCTTAATATTGTCTTGAAATAAAACACCTATTTGCTTTCTGCTTCTTCATGTTGACTAAATAGTTTTTTTTAAATAGGATGCTGACATCAATTCTCAAAGATTTCTCTGCTTTTAAACCGTCATTATGTATTATATTCTATATATAGGTGAAAAAAACAGAAAGGCGGGATTTTAAAAACTGTACCCTGTTTTATAAAACATAAATATCAATAAATTACACACTGTTAATGTTCTATGTTGTACTGTTCTCCACTTTCTAATTCATCACAACTCATTCGATAGTTATCCTTTTTCATCTCGAGGGGTCAGCATCTCAGGGCGGAATTTTCCAAGCCCACTGACATCGGGCATGTTTGGCAGCGTGAGTGGACAATATGGCGAGAAGGCCAAAAATTGGTTTCACAATGTTGTAAAACCAGTTTGCAATCGTCTGCTCTGCCTGTCAGTGGCGGGCTGCATTTCCTGCCACACTGGACTATCCGAGCTCATGTTTCAAAATGTGCATAAGTGACTTGCACCTGGTGAGCTGCATTTCATTCAGGACTTCGAGGTTTGTTTGCCTACCTTGCTTCAGGCAGTACTCGTGGTCATCAGCGCCAGGCTTCGCAGGCACCACCACATCACTTTTAGGGGGGCTCAGGGGCAGGCCTCTACCTACCAGACCAGCCATAAGGCAGGGGTAGCTTTTCAACAGCTGCAGGGCTAGGACTTGCTTGGGGAAGGGGAGAAGTGGCTTCAGGCAAGGGAAGAGGCTGCAGGGCGAGGGCTGTACTGGGGAAGGGAGATAACCTAGGGTGTGTGTGGGGGCACATGTTGATCTGTGCAAGTGGCATCAAGATGGTGAGGGCTGAGGACGCAGTCTCCAGAGGAGATGAGGCCAGATGGACATGTATGTGTGAGAGAGTGAGTGGTGAGGTCCCTTAAGCTAGCAGAGAGTGAGATGCCAGTGAATGTGTGATAGGCTGGGGTGTACGAGTTTAGAGTGATGAGATGGTTGCTTTACCCTGGTGGCACAGATGAAATCATTCATCCTCTATCTGCACCTCTGCTGTGCAGCATTGGTCACCATTACCATGGCCTACCAAGCAAGAGTGGTGAGATTGCTGGACCTCCTGTGGCCAGGGCGGGGGTAGAGGGCATCATAGCAGGCCTCCACGGCATCCAAAAGGCATTCCAAAGATGCGTCACTGAATCAGGGGGCTGCGGTCTTCTTGCCTTTTGGGGCCATGTCTTCTGTGCAGCAGTCCTGGGCTGGAAGCACTGAGAGTTGTGTGCGCGGCTGCACTTTAAATATGGCACTCGGCATGTGGAACTGGCGAGGTGACGGCGTGGTGGGCAAATGAGAGCCTGCTCACCATCGAAACGATGTGTTTCCCAGGAGTGCATGACTCATGAGGCAGGATTGGGATGATATGGTGTGAAAAGCCGCCATTGCGGCCAGCGGGTAAAATGTTCTTTTTCCCACCCGCTACTGCAGTTCGTGCAAATCTGGGACAATTTCTCCCTCAGGCTGTCAGTTTTAATAATTATTTATGTGACTATGAATTTTAGGGTTTTGTAAGGTTCTATTGCAACATATGCAGTTACCACTTCCCTTTAAATCAGCCAATCAGCATTCTCTCTCTCTTCTCATACAGTATAAAGTTGTTGCTTCCCCTGGCATTGGTATTCTTGCGATTGTCTTGATGAGTGCAAGGCAAAAAGCTTTGACAACATGTCTTTTTTCAGCTATACTCAAGTACTTCACTGCCTGGAAAGTGTCTTGGGATATCCTGAGGTCATGAAAAGGGCTAGATAAATGCAAGCCCTTCTTTTATCTTCTAGATTTTATGGTTATCAAATATTTCACAGTTCTACAATTTGTTAGAAACTGCAGCATCGTTCAAGTTTTAAATAATGCTTCCAGCCTTAGCGTGGGGTGAAATGGTTAGTATGGAACCATACATTGGACACCTCACCTAATTTTCCATTGACTTCAAAATTGTTGGGTGGCGGGGTGGGGCCGGGGGGAGGTGGGAAAGTCAGCTGATCTGATAGAGCCAGTGTTGCTCCTCCAGCAAAGTTGAACGTTATCTTAATGAATGCTATCTCGAATCTCTTACTCCTTTTTACTGGGAAATCCATCTTTTATTCAGTTGGCAAGAGCTGCAGGAAGAAGTCATCATGCTCCTAACACGTTGCTTCTACAGATGCAAACTATCCTCTATTACTACAAATAGCCATTTTCATGTAAGTCAAGGCAGTGAGTGCCAGCAGGATTTTTGACCATACAGGCATCTAACCTATCCTGATCCTCTTACCTGACATTCACATTCCCAAAGTGTACTTTTGAGAAGAGGTCACTGGATAATGACAAATAGTGGAGCCCTGGTTGACTTCTTGTCCCTGGTTATTTTTCCTCCCAGGTGTTGAGGCATCTTGTCAGACCACCAGATGCTGCCCCAAGTAACTGAAAGCAGAACATGGACGTTCCTGCCCTGCATAGCTCACTACTAAACCAGATCGCGCCATTACCAGTAAAGACATTGGGGGAATTGGGAGTTTCAGATAGTCTTAAAACTTTATTCTGTGCTATCTTTTCTCATTCAATGAGAAAAGATATGTGGATAAGATATGTAGGTTGTAACACTCACATAACTAATTTGTGCATATAATGTGTACAAATAAGGTTTTTCAGGTACACTCTAGAAATGAACACTCATTTCTTCATTAAGATATGAAATAAATAACTTCTAATTGTTATGTATCATTTAACCTTTTCATAATTCAAAAGAGCAGCTTCCCTTTTCAGGTGAATCCCCAATGTTTATGTCAAAAATTAAATTTTCTAATCATAAAAAGCTTAATAATTAACACATAACATACAGTATATTGTATCACGTTCAAGCCAAACTAAGGTTTGCAATGAAACAGCTTTTTATTTCAAAATGGCCACAGCGAATCTGTAAAATGACACCAGACTGAAATCAAATGGACACTGTAAGGGGATCCATTAACGGAGTCATCACTCAAAGCCAAAAATCCTTCCTCCTTAAACTGAGAAGTGTCAGAATTTATTTGGCAATTGTGCTATTTTATTTTTTATTTTCCAAAGCCAAAGCAATGCCCAGGGCAGTTTAGATTGCAAGCTGTCAGAAGTCCTATGAAACTATAATCTTTTTTGTTTAGTTTACTCAGCATAGTTAAATATAAAAATGACAAAAAATATAAAAAATGCCTTTGATGGTACTTTCTGTTCTGTGTCCTGGTTGTTTCCTGGCTGACATGCGTAAAGATGTGTCAACATTGTTTGGCTTGTGAATTCAGGAAGAAAGTAGCTGTGCTTCATTTAAAACGTGACAGCTATGATCTTAGTGGATTTAAAATGTCACAATTAATCAGAACTGGTGAAAGGCAACTTTCCAGGTGGCACAGGCAATTTCTGTTCAGCAGGAGAATTCTAAGTCTTAGGTCTAACAAGGAGGGAAAGACTGTGATTAGCAAACAGCATTATGTGCTAACATTGAAAAGCAAAATGAGGTAGTCACTATTTTTAGAATCTGATTTTAGCAATCAGATTTGTCATAGGAGCTACTCCTGCTTTGCTGGCATAAATTTGTCAGAAGCGTTTTTGATGGAAACGCCATTTATGTGTGTGAACAGGGCTTTAGCTGCGCTTCTGGTGCAGTTACACCTTTGGACATGATTTTACATTAAACAGTGACTTCACTTCATAAGTACTTCATTGGCTGTAAAGCACTTCTGGGTATTTTGAGTCATCAAAAACATTGCATAACTGAAAAGGTCTTTCTTGGAGTAGGAGCAGCTCTGAGGAAATCCCCAGCCTGTTTGGCCTGATTACCTGTTATAACTTTTATGGCTTTTAAAATTTAAAACGATGGATATAAAGTGGTGTTCATTTCATGGGAATGATCATATCATTCTTTTCTTTCTTGTATTGTATATGGAGATCAGAGGCAATAGTGTTTAGGACAATGCCAATGATGGAATTGAGACAAAGTGCTCTTAGGTCATATGCTTATTATATAGCAAAATATAATAAATGCAGAACAGAAGTATTGTCATGTTATGCCATGCTTAAATTCCAACAGTAGAAAGCACATTCTACTGTCAGAGCATGACTTTCTCTATTTTCCCTGCTGTCTGCTTGTGTGGTCACTCAAAATGAGATGGCTACATTGCTATAGTTTTGTGCTGGAGGACTTATTTTCAACTTAACAGTCACAGAAGAGAGTTTGGTCCTGTATGAGTCTGCATTGAACATAAAACCATGTTCTAGAGATGGAAATTAATGGTTGAACATTCTGTGCTACTCAGTTCCTAAAACATTTTTAATTGACTCTTCACTAGATTAATTTCTTATGGAGTGAATTCCAGATTTGTCAAGGTGAAGGAGCACAGTGAGGAAACCAATTTTCTTTCAACATCAAGCACTCTTAAGGCCACGTGTAAAATGTCTTGGTGGTTAGCTCTTTACCAAAATTATTAGCCACAACAACAATTTGTGTTTAAGCAGTGTTGGGAGAGTGTTGGCTACAGAACAGTATGTCTTAAAGAAGTCTTTGTAGTTTTCAGTAGGTAATCTGTAAATCTTTATTAACAAGTAGAACTATTTACAAATGTACAGTAAAGGGTACACACTAGGAGCTATCTCCATGTCTAGGGCTTTACATATCTCTGCTTAACACCACTCTGACCCCTGAGTCTGGGTCATGTGGCTTCTTACATCACTGCATGGGCGGTACAGTACTCAGTCCCACATTAACCCTGTATGTGCCAGATACTTATACTACGCCTCCCCCAAGTCTTTCTTCAACGTATCTGGAGTTACATTAGTTTACTTCACGTCTTACATCTTTATAGTGCTTAAATGTTGTAAAATAACCCAAGGCACTTCAGAAGAATGTAATCAGACAAAAATCGGCACCGAGTCAAAGAAAATGATATTCAGATGACCAAATTGACAGGTGATAGCTGCATAATCTGGGTGGAGGATGTTCCCTGTGTACTTCTTCTCTTCTCCAGGTAGCATCCTTGATTATTCAAGGGTTGCTAACCACAGCTTAAGCTGCGCTTTTGCTCCAGGGCAAGGTGAGGAAACAAGCCTCAATTCTACCTCAGTCAGAGTGGGGATTGAAACTTGTGCTGTTGGCATCATTCTGAATGATACACTGGCCATCTAACCAACTGAGCTAACTGCATCCTCTCCCTACTGCATACTAAAATATTGTACTGTAGCAAAATATTGGGCAGAATTTTGCTCTTGATGGGCGGGCAGGCCCAACCGACTCAACAGCGGGCAGGCAGTTGATCGCTGCTGCCGAAACGGGCCCCGCCTCCATTTTAAGTGGGCGGGGCAATTAAGGCCCGCCCAGCATGTCGCCCGACAGGAATCGCTATGCGCCTCCTGTTGCGGGGAGGGGAGGGGGGGGGGTGGGTGGTGGGATTCCCCAACTGTCAGAGTGCGCTCTTTCGTGCATGCATAAGAAAGTGTGCACATCTCCCTGAGGCAAAGCGCTGCCTCAGGGAGATCACTGAAACTCTGTGAAACTCTAAAAATAGAAAAATTAAAAAATCATTAACATGTCCCCCTCATGTGAAAATGTCACACGAGATGGGACGTGTTAGTGAAGAGCACAAACACTTTATTAAAAGTTTTTAAACCAGATATCAAACCTCATCCCGCCACTGGATGAGGTTTGTAAAAAAATCACTTATCTGCCTGCCCGTTGGGCCCGTGCGCCGACCTGAAGTTCACACGGGCTTCGCAAAATCCTGGTCGATTGGAGAGTTAATGGCTGCTGCATAGCGTGTCCACCGACCGAAATATCGCGATGCCATGCGCTGACATCGGGACGCTCGTGCGACGTCAGCGCATGCCATTTTAAGCACTGGCATGTGGCCTCCACCACCCGCACGCCAGCCAGAAGATTTTGCCCATTGTGTTCTTTATAAATTTGTTTAGGATTTTTCTACACTTGACAGATGGAGACAGTCTTCTCCTGCCTTCCTCAACATGTGGGAGCACTAATTTTCCCAATCATTGTAAAATTAAAAGATAAGGAAGATATATATTTATATAAAACATGATCAGGTCCAACAGAAATCCTCCGAACTTGCAACAAATAATTCTACAGTTAACTGTTGTTACACAGCAAACAACTTGTGCATAATGTAATGTATTGATAATTGTATTGTGCACTTTGTCCACTTAAGCCTACAAGGCTACTGATAGAGAGAGTCTGGAAGGAGAATAAAAGGAACCCATTGTTGTAACGGCATGTGCAGTTCTGCTCCTGAAAGCTTCTTACTGCTGTTTCTAACTGTTCCTTCCTAAGAGCTTCACAATGGCGATGAAGATGGCAAAAATATGATACTTTGCTTTCAGATTTGCAACTTTTGGAAGGTGTCCACTTTCCGGGAACAGCATTTTAAGTAGCAGAGTTAGGGAGCATGTGGCAGCTGTAGCCTGCCACACATGAGGCACTCCAATTCCAGATCGCAACACGGAGGTCTGCACATTGAACTCGCCAAAATAACCATTCAAATGAAAAAAAATCTTGGACCATTGGAGAGAATTTTTTCTTTGCAAGGAACGTGATCCCACATCTTTGATCATACACTATCTGCTACATTTTGATGTGCACTCGGAGTCATCATCTGCATTCTGTTATGAAATCCATTCATTCAGTGTCTCTGTGTGCTATGTAAGCTTGTAGTCTGTGGAGGTTGTAACATTTAAGGTACAGGTTGTTCCACCACTTGTTACATTTCTTCCTGCCTAGGAACAAGGCTGAGAACCTCTGGGAATGCTGCGACGGGTCAGTGAACCGCACTTCTTGGGGAGTCAGCTTTTAGTCAGTTTGAATAAGAAGATAAATGTCCCAGGTAGGGGACAAGGGATAGGGGACAGAGAGAGGTCCCAAGAAGTGTTCCAGAAAGGGGGACGAGGGAGGGGGACATGGAGAGTTCCCTAAAGGAAGTTCCAGGTAAGGAACAAAGACAGGGGACAGAAATAGGTCCCAGTTAAGATAAGAAAATAGAAAGGAGCAGAGAGACAGGTTCCAAGTTAGAGAAAGGGGGGCAAGGTACCCCTCTGAAGCAGTAGGGTTCTGCTCAGGGTGGCCGAAAACCTGAAGTTGTGCCTGTAATTTGGTATTTTGATTGTATACATAGGAATTCAGGGGAATGGAATCTCAGAAGGCGTGATTGAAATTGGATGTGGCCGTTTTTGATGGTGTCCAAGCCTGGTAATTGAAGCAGGCTCAGGTGCAGCCCTGAAGATCTAAGAAGGCAGCCAAAGGTTGGTGGCTCTGTACTGCGGGCTGTTGGGGCAGAGGTACCCATCTGAAGCAGTGGTGCTGAGCTTGGCGCAGCTGAAGAGCTGAAATTGTGCTTGTAAGTTGATGCTTGAGTGTACACAGGAGCCCAGAGGAATGTAATCTCGGAAGGAGGGATTGAAACCCTGTGAGGTGGCCCATGTTGAAGCCATCCGATGGAGAGAGTTGGAGCAACTGTTGGAGAGAATTCCAAGATGAGATTTTTGAATGTGGAGATTGGAAACCCTCATGAGAGAGGTGGAGTTTTGGTGAGATTGGTTAGCTCATAGTGTGACTACCATCTGGGTGGGTTGTTGAGAAATCCATGGAATCCAATTTTTGTCACACCTGTCATTTATTGTGTAGTATGGTGTGTCCTACCAGTTTGCCTGTTAATTCACACATACCTCATACCTACCCTGAATGTTAGGGTATAAGATAGATATTGTAAATTGTTTTATGGTTCTGAACTTGTAAAGTTTATTTTTGTTTGTTCAAAACCTGTGGAGCCTTATGGCTTTCTTCACTTAGTAGGTGTCATAAATCTCAAACTTTGTCTACTTCAATCAAAATGCTATTAGTCTCTAGCCAGATCTCCCCAACAACCTGGGGTCTGGCCAAGGATCGTAACAATCCCCAAATTGATAAAAATGGCTGTGATGTTTCAGAGGCGCAATGGCAGGTTTTGCAGTCACAGACTGGGGAGATGGTGGCCTAGTGTTAATGTCACTGAATTAGCAATCTAGAGGCCCAGGCTAATGTTCTGGAGTCGTGGGGTTAAATCCCACCATGGCAGCTGGTAAATCCAATGAATAAATTTTCCAGGCTATTTTTGCCAATCTCTTTTGACCAATCTACATGTAGATTAAAACCACCCATGATTATCGCTATACCTTTTTCACAAGCTCCTATTATTTCTTCCTGTATACCCCATCCTACAGTGTGGTTACTAACTAAGGAAGTTAAAGATAGTAAGTTAAAAATAGAATTATGACTTATCCAAACAGTGTTTCCGCTGTAGTGGTGCTTACCTACACTGGACAGAATATCCTTCTGTTGGCAAACAGTGTAAAACTTGTAGAAAACTCAACCACCTTGCTCACATTTGTTGCTCATTAGTGAATTCAACGACTAATACCAGTACCAGCAGAAGGATGCCAAGTACATGTGCCACAGCAAAAGGATGAGAGAATGTAGCCGATGTAGAGGTGGATGACCTGGAGTTCACTTTTGTGCTTTCTTTTGGACATAGCAACTGGCCACATGTGACAGTGACCATTGGGTGCTTGGACGTGGATGCTCTCTTAGTTACAGTTGTCAATCTCATGGGAAACAAAACTTTCAACAAACTTCAGGATTACCCCAATCTCTGCAGACCAGAGAATACAAAAAAATGTCCCTAATTTTGACAAACTACTGAAATTTCTCAGGACTTTTGAAATGCCAGTCTCATTCAAAGGCACCAGAAGGAATGCTATATTCTATGTCATATCTGGAGATTGTGACATGCTTATCAGTTTCCACACGGTAACAGAGCTGTGTATGATTGCAGCCCGCATACACAGTTCCTAGGCAACCTTGAATTGTATGCTGGCCACTTCACTGGTATTGGCAAACTGAAAGGTGTCACATGCAAGCTGCATGTAGTCCCTAATATGCCCTCAGTCATTCATCATGTAAGAAAGCAGACAGAGAAGGAACTTCAG
The DNA here is from genome assembly GCF_964194155.1 of Cetorhinus maximus. Classification (NCBI taxonomy): domain Eukaryota; kingdom Metazoa; phylum Chordata; class Chondrichthyes; order Lamniformes; family Cetorhinidae; genus Cetorhinus; species Cetorhinus maximus. The sequence continues at coordinate 36,750,880 of NC_135879.1, read as the reverse complement.
CACTTAGTTGACCTTGACATCATTGAGAAAGTTGGGCATGAGCCTATCCCTTGGGTCTCACCCATAAAAACCCAAAAGTGAGAACCAGATTAGAACCTGTTTTGATATATGTTCACCAAACCAAGCCATACAGCGAGAAAGACAATTGACACCACCAGTTGACAATATTATAGAGATAGTGAATGGTGCTAAACACTTTGTTAAACTTGACCTCAATGTAGGATACCATCAAATTGAACTTGCAAAAAAATTGAGGTATCTTACAGTATTCTCACTGATATCAAAATTTTTTGATACAAGAGGCTAAATTTGGAGTCAACTCAGCAGCTGAGGTATTCAAATACATGATTCAGTCTGCACTTCAAGGACTTGAAGGCACGCTGAACGTCAGCGATGACATTCTCATCTATGCTCGCACTGAAAGCGAACTTGAGACACACCTACATGCATGCCTACAATGTCTTAGACAATGTAACCTCACCTTGAACAAAGACAAGTTCTTGTTCAATGAAAGCAGAATTGAATTCTTCAGTCATGTGTTCAACGGTAAAGGAGTATCATCTGATCCACAAAGTTGAAGCCATTGCAAACACTGCAGATCCTACAAATGTGCAGGAATTCCAGAATTTGTTAGGACTCATCAGGTACTGTAGTCAGTTCATTCCTAACCTTACTATGTATCTACCTCCCTACGCGTTCTGACAAGAGACCAAGTGGGAGTGGATTAAATCACTCAAACAGGCTGTACACCAGATCAAACGACAGTTGTCAGCAAATTGCACAAATACCTATTTTGACCCTGAGAAAACTACCCAGCAAGTCATATAAACATATGAATCAAGAGTAGGCCACTCGGCCCCTCAAGCCTGCTCCATTATTCAATAAGACCATGGCTGATCCGATTATAACCTGAACTCCACATTCCCGCTTACCCCCGATAACCTTTCACCCCCTTCCTTATAAAGAATCTATCTAGCTCTACCTTAAAAATATTCAAAGATTCTGCTTCCACCGCCTTTTGAGGAAAAGATTTCCAAAGACAACCTTCTGAGAGAAAAAAATTCTCCTCATCTCTGTCCTAAATGGATGACCCGTTATTTTTAAACAGTGGCCCCTAATAATAGATTCTCCCACAAGAGGTAGCATCCTCTCCACAACTAGATCCCGCTACATTTCAAAGCTCTGCAATCTCTCACCATTTAGATAGTATGCTTTTTTATTTTTCCTGCCAAAATGAACAATTTCACGCTTTCCCACATTATAATCCATTTGCCAGGTTTTTGCCACACATTTAACCTATCTATATCCCTTTGTAGCTTCCTTGTGTCGTCTTCACATCTTATTATCCTAACTATCTTGGTGCCATCGGCAAATTTAGCAACCATTCCTACGGTCCCTTCACTCAAGTCATTTATATAAGTTGTAAAATGCTCAGGCCCTAGCACTGATCCCTGTGGCACACCACTTGTTACATCTTGCCAACCAGAAAAAGACCCATTTATGTCTACCCTCTGTTCCCAGTTAGCTCACCAATCTTCTATCCATGCCAATATGTTACCCCCTACACCTTGAGCTTTTATTCTTTGCAATAACCTTTGATGTGGCACCTTATCAAATACCTTCTGGAAATCTAAGTACAGTATATCCATTGGTTCCCCTTTATCCACTGCATATGTGACTCCTTCAAAGAACTCCACTAAATTGGTTAAACATTATTTCCTTTTCACAAAATCATGTTGACTCTGCCTGTTACCTTGAATTTTTCCAAGTGCCCTGCTATAGCTTCTTTAATAATAGCTTCTAACATTTTCCCTATGACAGATGTTCAGCGAACTGGTCTATAGTTTCCTGCTTTCTTTTTTGAAAAGAGGTACATTCACTATTTTCCAATCTAATGGAACCTTCCTCAAATCTAGTGAATTTTGGAAAATTCCAACCAACACATAGGCCAGGATATTGAGGTTGGCGAGCGGGGGGCGGGGCCCACTCGCCAACGTGTAAAATGACACGGATGACGTCAGGCGGAACTCCCGACGTCACCCCGCGTCATTTCAATTTTCAGGTCGGCGGGAGTGCAGCCGAATCAGCTGTGCACCCGCCAACCTGTCAACGGCCTATTGAGGCCACTTAAAAACTAATTGAAGTAATTAATGGACCTGCCCGTCCAACCTTAAGGTAGGCAATACAAAAGTTGGACTATGTAATCATGTTACTAGTGAAGTTGAATTTTCAAGTTATGTTTAAGCATATTGTTTACACATTTGGGGCAACATCTTACCTATGTCGGGCAGGCTGGGGCGGGCGCAGAGCCGGAGGGCCAATTTACGTGGGAGGGCCAATTAAGGCACACCCAGCTTAACACGTGGCCAGTAGTGCGATGTGGGCGAGAGGAGGAGGGAGAGCTGGGGCCTGCGCTCTTTCGCGATAAAGCACAGCTATCTCCCAGAGGCACAGAGCTGCCTCAAGGAGATTAAGTTCATAGTAAAACTTTTGAATAAATGAGTGGAAAAATTATTTAAACATGTCCCCTCATGTGACAATGTGACAAGAGCTGGGACATGCTTATACCTTTAGCAAAATTTATTTAATTATTTTATTAGACCTTCAGGAAACCTCATCCCGCCCGTGGATGAGGTTTGCTGAAAAATGTGAAGGCCACTTGAGCTCTTCGCCTGCCTGCCAATCTTAAGGTTGGACGGGCAGTGTTGCTAACAACTTTAATTGGTTTTTTAATGGCCTTAATAAGCTGTTGACAGTTCGGCGGGTGTGCAGCCACCTCCGGAACGCGCCCACCGAACAAAATGTTTAAATGACATGCGATGACATCGGGATGCACGCCTGACATCATCGTGTGTCATTTTGCGTGTCGGTGTGTCGGGCCCGCCCTGTATGCCAACGGCAACATTCTGGCCTTGGAATGATCCCACTGAAACATGCTATGCCTCTCATTTACTAAGAAGGGGAGTGATGTAGTGTATTGAGAATTGCATTGTGCACTTTATCCACTTAAGGCTACCATATACATGTTCCAGTAGAGGGAGTCTGGATGGAGAATAAAAATCCCATTGTTTTAACAGCATATGCAGTTCTGCTCCTGAATGCTTCTTACTGCTGTTTCTTACTGTCCCTTTCCAGGAACTTCACCATAGTAAGATTCCACAACATGAATGGATAGAGCCATGGGTTCTATAGCATTCACATGAACCGCAGGAACAGGCAAAGGGGTCTTCAGCAGATCTGAGTTTCTAATATACGTGCACAAGCACTATAGTGAGATTTGAACTCATAACCTAACTGAAAGGCAAGATTGCTACTCAAAACAAGATTGCTACCAATTTCAACTTCCATACTAGATTTGATATTGTAATGAAAAAGTTGCTAAAATAATATAAATGTGCAGGACCTCACAGGTGCAGTAGCATAGTGGTTATGTAACTGGACGAGTAATCTGGAGGCCTAGAGTAATGACACGGAGACTTGAGCTCAAACCTCACCATGACAGCCAGGGAATTTAAATTCAGTAAATTAAATACATCTGGAATCAAAAGAAAATAGTCCCAGTAATAGTGACCATGAAACTACCAGATTGTCATAAAAATCCATCTGTTTCATTAATGTCCTTTAGGGAAGGAAATCTCTCATTTTTAACCAGTCTGGCCTATATGACTCCAGATCACAATGATGTGGATGACTCTTAACTGCCCTCTAAAATGGGTCAGCAAGCTACTTGGTTATATTCAAGAAGGCAGCTCATCAACACCTTCTCAAGGGCAAATAGGGATGGGCAATAATACTGACCTGGTTAATGACATATCCTATGATTTAAAAAAAAAGTTAACTCCTGAGCTAGAAGAAATGTCTGGGGATGATTAGGTGGTGTGTACAGCTAGAAAATATAATGGAAGAAAAGTAGAATCCTTTGAGGTTCATTTTGTTTTTGCCTTTACATAAGACCTTCAGTATCAGCAACTTAGGTACACCTGACATGGTTGTTGGATCTGACAAATTCAAGGAAATGAATCCAGTGATGTTGGGAACAATATCACAGACTCTTCCACTGAACAGCAATGTGGGAGGTTGAAACACCAGCCCTAATGCACCTCAAGCTCCACATTAATCCTGTCATAATTCCGGCAGTGTTGGAAACTACTGGAAAATAGTAAGAGCTGGGTTTCACAGGGTCTTTGCCATTTCTGTTTTTTTTTTCCAACCTGTCTTCCCTTACAAGTAAATGTAAGGAGTAACAAAACTCCCATTTTATTGACTCATTCAGGACCCAGTATAGTATCAGAAGCCAGAATGCCCATTGTGATAGAATGTATCTACCTTCAAATGGACAAAAGTAGGCTCTGTTTGAATGGTCCAAGCCAAGTAAATGCCTTCGATTCTCCCCCCTCCCCCCAACCACCACCGCCCCAAGAGATTGGAAGAAATCTTTTAAAACTAAACAGAGGGACATGATGTGGATCTGGGCAACACCCTTCTCAACCAACATTAGGCAGAAGCAGGATTTTCTGACTGTATGGGGTTGGTGAGCAACAGAAATGTGCCCACAGTGGCATATGCACTTGTAATGGTGCTATCCCTTACATGTTCTGTGTAAGTTAGGAGCTTTCCAACCATCCTCGTAAACTCTGGCAGGGTCCAGGTGTTAGTTTGAGATTTGCGGCCTATAGATTTCCAGGGCCATCATTAACACAGAATGAGTCAGGCTTGTTTTCACATACAGTTACATCTGGACTGGCAGCTTGGGAGACGTAAGGGCCAGATGACTAAAGTAAGAGAGGCCACAAAAATATACCATGGTTGACTTAGATATTTAGGCCTTTAATTTTTGTGAAATTTTTCTGTTCTTTTACTGTAACTTCAGCAGAAATCTTACAGAAACTGAATAAATGACCATTTTTAAATTGTTATGCCATTTCTGCAGCAGTTACATCAATCCCCCACCAGAGAATCAACACTGAAATTCCAAGCTTTGCTTTCTCTGTTATACTGAAATAACATTCATTATGGTTTTACAGCGGTCATGAAATTTTAAAAAATACTAATCTTTTGTTCAGAGATCGAGCCCATAACCCTGACCTGAACCCAGAACTGTGCACTACTTTTGCCCCTCCCTTAGCTCCTTTGCTTAGTTTCACCTGGCCTTTCAGCCATTACTTTTTCTACCAGGCTAGGGCCAAGGAAATCCCTGGCCTGGCTGCTCTTTCCCTCCGATTGCTTATCCTCTGACTTCGAGGGCCATCTTTGCGATAGACGCAGGTTCCACCTCAAGCAAGGCCCTACAGAAATTGGATGCGGAGTTCACATCTGGGAGGCACAGACTCTGGCCAAATTTTTAGCCTTTCTGCTGCACTCCCACAGGAATAGTGGCAGGAGTGCACTGGAAAAGCTTTGGATTTCAGAACCAGTATTTCAAATATGTAGGTTCTGGAAAGTGTCCTGCAGCCTGGAAAGTAGCAAATGTAACCCCACTGTTTAAGAAGAGAGGGAGAGGGAGAATGGAAAACTACAGACCTGTTAGTTTGATATCAGTAATAGTAAAAATGTTAGAATCTACTATAAAGGATGTGATGACTGGACAATTCGGAAATAATTGTAAAATTGGGCAGAATCAACATGGATTTATATCAGGGAAATCATGTTTGACAAACCTGTTGGAGTTTTTTGAAGATGTTAATTGATGCATAGATAAAGGAGAATCAATGGATGTAGTGTATTTGGAGTTTCAGAAGGCTTTTGATAAGATCCCCGTGCAGGATTGAGAATTGGTTAACAGATAGAAAGCAGAGAGTAGGAATAAACAGGACATTCTCAGGGTGGCAGGCTGTTACTAGTGGGGTACTGCAAGGACCAGTGCTCGGGCCACTGCTGTTCATAATCTATAAAGATGATTTGGATGTGGGGACCAATTGTAATATTTGCAAATTTGCTGATGACTCAAACTAGGTGGGAATGTAATAAAAACAGAAAATGCTAGAAAAGTTCAGAACGTCTGCCAGCATCTGTGGAGAGAGAAGCAGAGTTAACGTTTTGAGTCATATGTCTTCAGACCTGCTGAGTTTTTTCAGCATTTTCTGTTTTTCTTTCAGATTTCCAGCATCCGCAGTATTTTGCTTTTATTTTCGGTGGGAATGTAAGTTGTGAGGAGGATGCAAGAAGGCTTCAAGGGGACGTGGACAGGCTAAGTGACTGGGCAAGAACATAGCAGATGGAATATAATGTGAATAATTGTGAAGTTATCCACTTTAGTAGAAAAAACAGAAAGACAGAATATTTCTTAAATGGTGATAGGTTGGGAAGTGTTGGTGTCCAAAGGGGCCTGGGTGTCCTTGTTCATGAGTCACTAAAACCTAGCATACAGGTGCAACAATCCGTAAGGAAGGCAAATGGTATGTTGGCTTTCATTGCAAGGGGGTTTGAGTATAGAAGTAAAGATGTCTTGCTGCAATTGTATAGAGCCTTGGTGAGACCGCAGCTGGGAATATTGTATACAGTTTTGGTGTCCTTTTCTAAGGGAGTATATACTTGCCACAGAGGGAGTGCAATGGAGGATCACCAGACTAATCCCTGGGATGATGGGATTGTTTTATGAGGAGAGATTGAGGAAACTGGGCCTGTATTCTCTAGAGTTTTGAAGAATGAGAGGCGATCTCATTGAAACTTACAAAATTCATACAGGGTATGAAAGGGCAGATGTAGATAGGATGTTTCCCCTGGCTGGTGAGTCTAGAACCAGGAAACATAATCCCAGAATAAGGGGTAGGCCATTTAAGACTGAGAGGAGGAAGAATTTCTTCACTTAGAGGGTAGTGAATCTTTGGAATTCTCTACACCAGAGGGCTGTGGAAGCTCAATTATTGAACATGTTCAAGACAGAAATCGATGGATTTCTGGAGACTAATGACATCAAGGGATATGGAGATAGCACGGGAAAGTGGCATTGAGGTAGGCGATCAGCCTTGACCTAATTGAATGGTGGAGCAGGCTTAAGTGGCTGAATGGCCTACTCCTGTTTCTATGTCCCTTTCCTATGTTTGGAGAAATTTGCAACAGCTGATCCATTTATGGCAGTATAATAGATCTTGCACCATGTTACTCATGGAAATTTATATGGTATAAGTTGGCTATAACAACTGTGATGTTGCATATATTCTTCTGTTGCTAAGATGATGTGTTTAAGCAAGTCTATCCCTTTGAGGACAGTGGCACTGAATTACAGCCATTCATAACACTATTGCAGTTAATCCAACGGTCTTACAATGAATTTACTGCAGGACATTGGGACAATCTCTGTGAAAACTCAAAAACAGCATTCTAGGATTAATGGAAGTTAAGTTATTTTTGATGAGGGAAACCTGTGGAGTGACAGGTGCTTGTAAACTTCTGGTTCCAAGTCAGAAGTGAATGGCAGCCATTCTTCTTTCTCATTTGTGTATTTTGAGATTTTAAGGGGTGGCATCTGAAGTGTGATGGCCATAACTTTCACATTTTTAATTTAAGAACTCACCCAATCACTTTGTTCCTCTTAATTTGTGCAGCAAACTTTGTAAAGTCAGTACTGTTTTTTTTATGGGTAGGGCCAGTTCATATCACAAGATTGATATAATACTGTCTTGCTAACCATAATCTCAGAAATTTAACAGAAAATTAGATTCTGAAAGAACAAATCAGACCAAAAATAAACCTCACTGACAACTTGTTAAAAAAAATTAAGTATTGCATCTGCCTAGCAATGTACAAGTGCATGTTTGTGACTACAGAGGTATATTATACAGGGCAGCCTAGCAGGAAAACCTTTTTAAGAACCTGGTGAGTTGATTTTCTGTGCAGTTTAAGTTTTGAGTGATTTGCTATTTGAAGTTTTCCTGCTGTTTATGCCCTGCATCCCTTTGCCAGTTATTTGCACTTCAGTAACTGGTTTCCAATTTGGTTCAATAAAGAAATTCAGCACTTAGGTATAGTTGAAGACAATTATGAAGACTTCAGTGTTTTGCAACCTCCTTCCATCTGTGTTTGCAAAACCTTTGGCTCCAGGCAGAAACGTGTCTGATTCTTGCTGCATTCTTGATAGTTAAAATCAAGATTTGATGAGAAGTATTTATTTAGTTGGAGTTACAGAGATTACTTTTTAACTGTAATGTCATTTTAACCATCAAATAAATATTCTGCTTGACTGCAACAATCCTCTTACAATCAAAAGCAAATGATGTTGCACAAACACATTCTTCTTGGTTGTGTAGTAGAAGGATCTGGTACCTAAAGAGTTAACATGGGAGTGAGGACAGTACTGCCCATATGGTGATGTCAGAAGGCACATGACCTAGAGCTAAGCCCCAGCCCAGAGATAGGTAGCAACATGTATGTGGTCCTCTCCATATCTTTACCATCTACTGTAAATATTTGCATAGCCCAGTACTATTAATAAACACTTCTTTGTAACTTCACCAAGGCTGCTTCATCCTGTCCAAGTAGTACACATTATGGGCAGCGACAACAGAACAGATCAGGTTATACTTTGCGATCAACTTTTGAGCTCCTTGGTAACTCTAGAGTAAGATGTTGAACTGGTCCAATAATCAGCCTCGACTGGTGCTCAAATGTGACGACCCACCATGAGGCAAGTTTCCCAGATCTGACCTGAGCAAGACACAGTAGCTGGTACACCATGTTGAAATGCAAAAGGAGCACAAAAAAGATCATTTGGAAGACCTCTTGTGTCCTTTAAAGTATGCGCTCTGTCGACTGATAATAGAGCAGCATTAATAACCAGGGAGAAGCCTTATCAATCAGGGTACACCATGACAGCAGAGGAAAGTAAAATCTGAATAGCATAAAAACATGCACCACCAAGTTTGATACACGACATAGAGGTCCTCAGTTCAAACCCCAGATTGTGGTGAATTAGCTGCTGTCATCTGCACAGTGATAGGAATTATATGGGTATCTTAAGTACCCCTGGGCGAATGAAGGGGGGGGAGAAATCAACCTGATCCTGCTGCAGGTAATTCAGTGAGCCATATTAGAAAGTGTGCATTTGTGTACAATGAGTGCAAACGGATTAGGTTGACCAAGACAAGAAAGTATTTGATTTAGATAGCAACTCTTAAATCCTCTCTTACAAAAGAGATTGGGGAAACTGGGCCTGTATCCTCAAGTGTTTCGAAGAATGAGAGGTGATCTCATTGAAACCTACAAAATACTTAAAGGGATAGACAGGGTAGATGCAGTTGAAATGTTTCCCCTGGTTGGGGAGTCTAGAACCAGGGCACACAATTTCAGAATAAGGGGGAAGTCACTTAGGACCGAGATGAGGAGAATTTTTTTTACTCAGAGAGTTGTGAATCTTTGGAATTCTCTTCCACAGAGGGCTGTGGAAGCTCAGCCATTGAGTATGTTTAAAGCAGAGATTGACAGATTTCTAAATACCAATGACTTAAAGGAATCTGGGGATAGTGTGGGAAAAAGGCATTGAAGTGGATGATCAGCCATGATCGTATTGAATGGTGGAGCAGGCTCGAAGGGCTGAATGGCCTACTCCTGCTCCTATGTTCCTATACTAAGGAATGTTCCTGGACTTTTCATAGCCAATGAATTACTTTTAAACTGTAGTCACTGTTGTAATGTAGACAAACGCAGCAGTCAATTCGCAGACAGCAAAGTCATACAAATAGCAATGTGATAAGTAAAAAGATAATCTGTTTTAGTGGCGCTGCTTGAGGAATAAATGTTTGCTCAGCTATCACTGGAATTGCACTGCTCTTCAAATAGCCATGGAATCTTCAATTCTGTTGAAGGGTCGTGTGGACCCGAAACGTCGACTCTTTTCTTCTCCACCGATGCTGCCAGACCTGCTGAGTTTTTCCAGGTAATTCTGTTTTTGTTTTGGATTTCCAGCATCCGCAGTAGTTTTTTGTTTTTATCTATGGAATCTTCCATGCCCACCTGAGCAGGAAGATAGGGTCTTAGTTTAACATCTCATCTGAAGGACTGCACTTCTGATACACCGGCACTACCAGCCTGGATTACGCTTTCAAAACTTTCAAAACTCAGGAGTGGGACTTGAATACACAACTTCATCACTCAAAGGTAAAAGTTCTACCACTGTGTCAAGACTAATACAATCAATGGGTCAATAGTCTGCTGACATTCAGACCTTGATTTTAGTCCCCCTCATCCAACAGAAGTGTGAAGCGGCTAACAGTAGGCCGTGTGCACTTACCTGTCACTCTGTCCCCACCTAGTGTCATTTTGCCTTCATCAACTTTCAAGTCAGCCAGGGCTCCTGCTACAGGCAGATGGAGACCTACTTTAAATTCAAAAGTCAAGGTTTCTAGTTTTATACACTGGACCAATTTGGTGAGATACTGGAGAAATTTTGCTGATCATATAAATATTGCCAGCATGAAGAGGGAAAACTCAAAGGAGAAAACTCTTAAAAATTATGAGTGAAGAAAAAAATCCAATTAGAAGTTGCATTCTCGGAATCCCTAAAACTGCAAAATCATTAAATTACTTCACTTATTTAATACCAAAAATAGACTGCTCGCAGAAATCAAACATATGAATATTTATTATTTCTTATCCAGGACAGTCATCGTAAAACTCCAATTGCATGACTAATAGAAAGGTGTATTTATGTAAAGCTCATGTCAATCTTCTGGAAAATAAGATTTTATTGAGTTGTATTAAGTATAATGACAATGAAGGCGTAAGTACAAATATATCGAGTTCCACCCAATCAACCATTAGAAACCCAAGTCAAATTACATATATACAACTTTCCATTAAATCATTAGCTACATAAAATACATATTTTGTTGAGTCTGGAGCACATTTTGACTAACACCAGAGCCAAATGGAGAGAAGTGCAGGTCATACAGGTCAGCTAGTTTCTTCTAATGTCACCATTAGGTAAAGCTGGAGAGAGATCATTGTAACAATGATTACTGCCAGCTTTGATATGATCGCCTGGAAATTCCACAGACCTTTTCAGCCAGAGATCAATAGAACAACCAGAGATATTGTGTCAACAAGAAAATTACTTTTTCTCTGGGGTTCTCACTGATCTTCCACCAAGTTACAACAGGGGATCAGGAGACCTCCATGACATTTTAGGTCCTATTTTTCCATCATAAATGTCACAACAGTTTGAAGAATGTGCAAAGGGATGCTTTTCTCTCGGCACCACACATCTATACAGGTTGGAATTAAATACTTCTAGGACAGAATAAAGCTTCCTGTATACAGCATGTTTGCAATACTACTTTGATTTTTTTTCAAGTAATCATTAAAATTACACAGTGAAGCAGCACATTAGTAATAAAGGCATTTTAGAAAGATTTGCAGCTAATAGAGGCTATGTCTGTTTAAAATTGAGGGTAGTGTGTGTTTAAATCTGAGCAATAAGGATGTGTTTTACATTAAGAAATGCACATGGTTTCTTAATCCACATTGTAAATCATGAATCTGTCATCTGGTGAACATGTGATTATAGTGTGTGCTCTCATACTCACACGCTCTTCAGTTGGCTGGATAACATGGGAGAAAGGATTGTAATTCGTCCTCACAATGCCGAAGGCTTTGAAATTACGCCATGGGATAATAGCTGCAAACACTTATTGTACTCATCTGAAATTCAACTCCCTGTTGTTTTAGCAGAAGCACTAACTCTTTACTTCAAATGGGCTGAAATTACAGAGACACCAATTTCAGAGGGAACTGATGTACATGTTAAGATGTACATGTTAGGCATTTATACCTATTAACATGCAGTGTAATTTCAAGACATATATGTCCTTTTCACTTTAATCCAAGTCATTTCATCTTGTTGCACTAGGTCAAGTAATTCAAATTCAACTTGATAGTAGTGGGATTCAAAACATTTCACCAGGGTATTACTGATCAGAAGCTAATATAGACTAGGTAGCAGTTGTGCTAAATATAGTGGATTTTCTGTTTAGGGATAACAATTGTTCTTGGTAGCAAGTATTATTTTTAAAATTTTCATCCTTCTATCTGGAAGTCATTAAATCCTTGCTGAGATATGGTTCCATGTGCCCTCTTGTTCAGCACCAGAACTGTTTCAATTCATGTATAAGGCTTGACAGTGCTATTGGAATGCTATTAGACTATGTTGAGCATCACAGCTGGTGTTGACCTAACCTCGGCCAGATGTGCATTGTCAGTGAGGGTTGCCAGATATTGAGCAGGAGTGTGTCAATGACCAATTTCCCCCTTCCTAAACAAGGAATGCTGAGGTCAGTTGTAGAACCGTTCTTTTGTAATCCCAGCTGAGTTCAGCTACGCCAGTGTGCACTGGGAATCACCCCTGGGACATACCTGGTTTATATAGCCCTGCTACTCACTATGTAAACCCACTGAGACTCCAGGACAAACATTTACAGATGATCAAATCAGTGACAGTGTGCGACTGATTTCCTTCCACAAATGTGAAAACGTGGTAGTTGCCACCGGTTTCATCAAATATTTTATATTTCACTATTAAATGGTATCTTTACTGAGAAAATTCTGAAGGCAGGTTGCAATTCATCTTTTTTGTTTACTATATTTTTTATCATGCAGCTGAAAACATCTGGGCAATACATGGCATTTTCCAAGAGTCTGGCCTATTCTCAACTAGCAGCTTGCAAATTCCAATTGTCTCACATCTTAAAATAAAAGCAACACTGCCCTCTTTTGATGAAAGAACATTCAATGCAACATTGGATTACATCTCCCACAGCTTATTAAGCAATGAATATGATTTCAGTTTACCCAAACTAGAAAGGGAGTCCTTGAGGAAATAAACTGCTTAATTACACGCTTTTTGTAACATTATTTGAAAGCAGCACAACTAGAAAGCATACTGTACCTAACAGATCTTTTTTCATGTGGCATGGAAAGCAAAGCCACCCAAAGAAAAGCATTTTGATTACTTTTTAATTCATCCTATAAGATGTGCGATTCTTGTCGTCGTTGTTCGACAAAGTCACCACACAATGAAGCAGGGTATTACGGGAGGGAGTAGGCCGGCAAATATCTGCAATAAAAAGAAAACCAGAATCAATTTCCTGCACCACTTTAATGCCCGTGTGCTTCTGAGCAGTCTCTTGAGTTTTTGATCCCCATAGGACAGACAAGATCCCAAAGCCATCATTAACACACAAAAATCACCTCTTTCTCTTTAACCCTTAGTGTAACAATGCACACACTCTAGAACACCACAATATAGAGTACTGGTGAATTGCTTTGAGGATGAGGATAACAGTTAGATTTTGTTCAGTGAAAATGTTACAGCATTAAAGTTAGAACAAGCACACACACCTTCTGTCACTTAAATTATTCTGTCTCAGAACTGTTCAAGTAATTAATTGACAGTAATTGATGAGTTTTATGCTGTAAATTTTTAAAAATGGAGAACCAAATTGTAATATCTTATGCTCTGCCTTTTGTTATTCAAATCCGATCCATAGAGGGCAAGAGAAATAGTCAGTCTTTACTTTGGAAAGGAACTCCAGAACTTGGAGGCTAGGTTGCTAAAGATATGGCTGCCAATGATAGGGGGAAGGGAGGGAAGGAGGCACTAGACTTCCGAGATGGAAGAATGTGTAGTTCTCGGAGAATTGTAGAGCTGGAGGAGGTTACAGAGATAGGATGAGTGGTGCCACGGAGTGATTTGGACACAAGGCAGAAAACTTTCAATTTGATACGTTGGTGGACCAGGAGTCAATGTCAGTGACCATAGGGGTGATGGGTGAACGAGACTCAGTGTGAGTTCAGATTCTGGCAGCAATCTTGTATGACCTCAAGTTTATGGAGGGTGGAAGATAGGAGGCCAGCCAGGAATATGTGCAATAGTTGAGCCTAGCAGCAACAAAAGCATTGATGAGGGTTTCAGTAGCAGATTCAGAGATGAGGCAGAGGCAAAGATGAGCAATATTACGGAGGTGTAAGTAGGCAGTCACTGTGATGGAAAAGATATGGCGTTGGGAGGTCAGCCCTGGGTCAAATAGGTCGAAAACAGTCTGGTCCGACCTGAACAGGTGGTCAGGGAAGGGGATGAAATTGGTGACAAGGAACGGAGTGTGTGGCGGGGCTGAAGACAATAATTTTGGTCTTCCCATTGTCTGATTGGGAAAGGTTGTTGGTCTTCCCATTGTCTGATTGGGAAAGGTTGAGCAGGTTGAGCATTGGAGCTTAGAAGAATGAGCAGTGGTCTTATTGAAACATATAAGATTCTGAGGGGGCTTGACATGGTATATGCTGAGTGGATGTTCCTCCTCATGGGGGAATCTAGGACATGGGGCAGAGTTTCAGAATAAGGGGTCGCCCATTTAAGATGGAGATGGTGAGGAATTTCTTCTTTCAGAAGGTCATGAACCTTTGGAATTCTCTATCCCAGGCAGCTGTGGAGCTTGGGTCATTGACTATATTCAAGGCTGAGATAGACAGATTCGTGAACCAAAGGGGAGTCAAGGGTTAGGGGGAACATGCAAGTAATTGGTGCTGAGGCCAAGACCATATCAGTCATGATTTTAAAGAAGAGTTGAGCAGGCTAAAGGGACCGTATAGCCTACCCCTACTCCGATTTCTTATATTCTTATTGTGAAATGTGTAGCTAATTAACATGCCAAATTGTGTTGCATACATACTTGGATCACCTTCATGGCAAACAGTGCTGCTCGGTAAATTTTGAGGATGATTTTTCTTGGAAACTTTAGACACTGAAGAGCTAAAATGGAGCCTGAAGCTGAAACACCGGTTTAGCTCATGTTCCATGCAAGATACCATAAAGCGGTTGAAGCTTGCTCTAGGAGCCGCTGCCCAGAGGATTATAAAGCAGCTGAATGCCACTTAAATTGCCTGCTAGTACTCATTAAGGAGGCTGGATGGCATTTTGGTGGATAGAGCTTGACCCAATGGCCACCACTAACAGTGACCAGCGAACTGGAAGTGAACAACCTGTTGTGCAGAATTTCAAGCGCTACTTAAAAGTATTACCTTTTATTGATCGCTTGCTGCTGGAAGTTTGAAGAGGCTTGTTGTAACATATCATTAGACTTTCTGGGACACTTTGTCAAGACTTCACCAAAACTCTATCAATATTTGCCCAGAAATTACCTGAGGATTTCACCTAAAAAGACTCAGTGCTGTGTTGGTACTGTGGCTTAGTTGGTATCTCTCTTGCTGTTCAATTCGGCTCTCAAGACTCTAACACAACAATATAGGCTGACACTTCAGTGCAGTACTAAGGGAGTGCTGCACTGTTGGAGGTGCTGTCTTTGTCTTTCAGATGAGACATTAAATCGTAGAGTCATAGAGGCCTACAGCACAGAAAAAGGCCCTTCGAGCCTGTGCCGGTCAAACAAGTACCTATCTATTCTAATCCCATTTTCCAGCACTAGGCCCATAGCCTTGTATGCCATGGCATTGCAAGTGCACATCCAAATACTTCTTAAATGCTATGAGAGTTTCTGCCTCCACCACTCTTTCAGGCAGCGAGTTCCAGATTCCCACCACCCTCTGGATGAAAAATTTCTTCCTCACATCCCCTCTAAACCTCCTGCCCCTTACCTTAAATCTATGCCCCCTGGCTATTGATCCCTCCACCAAGGGGAAAAGTTCCTTCCTGTCTACCCTATTTATACCCATCATAATTTTACACACCTCAATCATGTACCCTGTTAATCTCCTCTGCTCCAGGGAAAATAATCCCAGTCTATCCAATCTTTCCTCATAACTAAAACTCTCCAGCCCAGGCAACATCCTGGTAAATCTCCTCTGCACTCTCTCTAGTGCAATCACATCCTTCCGATAATGCAGATTCCAGATCTGCACGCAATACTCTAGCTGTGGCCTAACCAGCGTTTTATACAGTTCCAGCATAACCTCCCTGCTCTTATATTCAGTGCCTTGGCTAATAAAGGCAAGTATCCCATATGCCTTCTTAACCACCTTATCTACCTTAAGGGACCGGTGGACATGTACACCAAGGTCCCTCTGATCCTCGGTACTTCCCAGGGTCCTATCATTCATCGTGTATTCCCGTGCCTTGTTTGTCCTGCCCAAGTGCATCACCTCACACTTATCCAGATTAAATTCCATTTGCCACTGATCAGCCCATCTGACCAGCCCGTCTATATCTTCCTGTAATCTAAGGCACTATCCTCACTATTTACCACCCCACCAATTTTCATGTCATCCGCGAACTTACTGATCAACCCTCCTACATTCAAGTCTAAATCATTTATATACACCACAAACAGCAATGGACTCAACACTGATCCCTGTGGGACCCCACTTGACACAGGCATCTCGTCACAAAAACACCCCTCGACCATCACCCTCTGCTTCCTGCCACTCAGCTAATTCTGGATCCAATTTGCCAAATTGCCTTGGACCCCATGGGCTCTTACCTTCGTTATCAATCTCCCATGCAGGACCTTATCAAAAGCCTTGCTGAAGTCCAAGTAGACTTCGTAAAATGCATTGCCCTCATCTACACACCTGGTCACCTCTTCGAAAAATTCAAACAAATTGGTCAGACATGACCTCCCCTTAACAAAACCATTCTGACTGTCCTTGATTAATTCCTGCCTCTCCAAGTGTAGATTAATTCTGTCCTTCAGAATTGCTTCCAACAGTTTCCCCACCACTGAGGTTAGACTGACCGACCTGTAGTTCCCTGGTTTATCCCTTCCTTCCTTCTTGAATAACGGTACCACATTGGTTGCCCTCTTGTGGCCAGAAAGGTATTGAAAATTATTGCCAGTGCCCCTGCTATCTCCTCCCTTGCCTCACTCAGCAGCCTGGGATACATTTCATCCTGGCCTGGAGATGTATCTGCTTTTAAGCCTGCCAGACTACTTAGAACCTCCTCCCTTTCTATGCTAATTTCTTTAATTATATCACAGTCCTTCTGCCTGATTTCCATACTCACGTCGTCCCTCTCACTTGTGCACACTGACACAAAGTCTTCATTTAGAACCCTACCCATGTCTTCCGGCTCCACACACAAATTACCAATATGGTCCTTAATGGGCCCTACTCTTTCCTAGTTATCCACTTACTCTCAACGTACTTGTAAAATAACTTTGGATTTTCCTTTATTTTACCTGCCAATGTTTTTTCATGCCCCCCTTTTGCTCTTCTAATTTCCTTTTTAAGTTCCCCCCTACACATTCTATACTCCTTTAGGGCTTCCACTGTTTTGAGCCCTCGGTATCTGCCATAAGCCTCCCTTTTCCTCCTTCTCCAATCCTGTATATCCCTCGACATCCAGGGTTCCTTGGATTTGTTGGTTCCACCCTTTGTCCTTACTGGAATATGTTGGTCCTTTACTCTCCCTATTGCCTACTTGAATGAGTCCCACTGCTCTGACCCAGAATTACCTAAAAGTAGCTGCTCCCAGTCCACTCTGGCCAAATCATATCTGATCTTATTAAAATCGGCCTTTCCCCAATTTAGAACTCTGATTTCTGGCCCATCCTTGTCCTTTTCCATAACAACCTTGCCAGTTCTGTTGAAGGGTCCTGAGGGCTCGAAACGTCGACTCTTTTCTTCTCCACCGATGCTGCCAGACCTGCTGAGATTTTCCAAGTAATTCTGTTTTTGTTTTGAATCTAACGGAGTTATGATCACTATCTGCACAATGCTCCCCCACTGATACCTCTACCACTTGTCCGGCTTCATTCCCTAAAATTAAGTCCAGGACTGCCCCCTCTCTTGTAGCACCTTCTACATACTGGTTTAAAAAGCTCTCCTGAATGCATTTTAAGAATTCTGCTCCCTCTAAACCTATCACACTATGATTAACCCAGTTAATATTGGGAAGTTGAAATCCCCCACTGTTACTACCCTATTATTTTTTCACTTCTCTGAAATTTGCCTACATATCTGCTCTTCTATTTCTCTCTGACTGTTTGGGGGCCTATAGTACACTCCCAGCAATGTGATTGCTCCTTTTTTCTTTTTCAGTTCTACCCATATGGCTTCATTTGAGGAGCCTTCTAAGATGTCATCCCTCCTTACTGCTGTAATTGATTCCTTGATCAAAATTGCGATACAGCCTTCTCGTTTACCTCCTTCCCTGTCTCGCCTGAAGACCCTATATCCTGGAATATTGAGCTGCCAATCCTGCCTCTCTCTCAACCATATCTCTTTGACAACAATGACATCATACTTCCATGTGTTGATTTGTGCCCTCAACTCATCTGCCTTATTTGTCAGGCTCCTTGCATTAAAATAAAAACCATCCAACCTTGCCAAACTCCCTTGTGCCTTAGCTGGCCTATAATTTCTATGCCTTCCAGACTCACTTGCTCTCTCTTCTAATTTTGGCTGTGCATCTCCCCCTGCTGAACCTCCTCTCAGGATCCCATCCCCCTACCAAGTTAGTTTAAACCCTCCCCAACAGCACTAGCAAACCTCCCTGCAAGGATGTTGGTCCCATTCTGGTTCAGGTGCAACCCGTCTGCCTTGTACAGGTCCCACCGCCCCCAGAAATGGTCCCAATGTCCCAGAAATCTAAAGCCCTCCCTCCTGCACCATCCCTTCAGCCACGCATTCATCTGGACTAACCTCCTATTTCTATACTCACTAGCGCGTGGAACCGGAAGTAATCCAGAGATTACTACCTTTGAGGTCCTGTTTTTTAAATCAGTTTCCTAGTTCCCTAAATTCTGTTTGCAGGACCTCATCCCTCTTTCTACCCATGTTGTTGGTACCAATATGTATCACGATCTCTATCTGTTTGCTCTCCCCCTTTAGAATGCCCTGCAGCCGTTCAGTGACATCCTTGACCCTGGCACCAGGGAGGCAACATACCACCCTGGAGTCACGTCTATGGCCACAGAAATGCCTGTCTGTTCCCCTTACTATCGAGTCTCCTACCACTATTGCCCTTCCCCTCTTTTTCCTCCCCCACTGTGCAGCTGAGCCACTCACAGTGCTATGAGTGTGGCTGCACTCCCCAGAGGAACCAACACTCTCACCGTTTTCCAACATAGGAAAACGGCTCTCGAGCGAGATGCGCCTTGGGGATTTCCTGACTACCTGCCTGACACTTTTCTTCTGACGGATGGTCACCCATTCCCTCTCTGTCTGCACTTCCTTAACCTGTGGGGTGATCACGTCTAAAAACGTGCTATCCACAAAACTCTCAGCCTTGTGGATGCACCTCAGTACCTCCAGCTGCTGCTCAAGCTCTGAAACGCGGAGCTCAAGTAGCTGCAGCTGGTGGCACTTCCTGCACAAGTGGTCGGTCACAGCACAAGGAGCATCTAGGACTTCCCACATGTTGCAGGCGGTACATAACACGGACTGAGCTGCCCTGCCATGCCTCTAGTTGAAAAAAACCCTTACTTTAAGTTAAATACAGTAAAAAAAAGTTAAATTATTTATATACTTTAAATAAAAACTAGAACCCTTACCTTTCCTTAGCTTAATCTATTTTAAACTGGAGAAAAAAAAACTGCAGAAAAACACTTACCCACTACTCACTAATCAGCTCTCACCTTTGTGCTGACATCACTTTTTGAAGTGACTGCTTCACCATGATGCTGACTGCAGGACACTCTTCCCAAACTGCTTCACAGCAATGCTGACTGCAGGACACTCTTCCCAGACTGCTTCACCGCAATACTGACTGCAGGACACTCTTCCCAGGCTGCTTCACTGTGATGCTGACTGCAGGATACTCTTCCCAATCAAAGGCCTGCCTTCTCTCTCAGGTGGATGTAAAAAATCCCATGGCCCTTTTTCAAAGAAAAGAAAGTGTCCTGGCCAATAGCTCAATCAGTGTCCCAAATCAGATTATCTGGTCATTGCTTTTGGTGAGAACTTGCTATGCACAAATTGGCTGCCACAGTTCCTACATTACAGTATTAGCTACACTTCAAAAGGTACTTTATTAGCTAGAAAGTGGTTTGGGATGCCCAACAGCCATGAGGGATGTAATATAAATGCAAGTCTTTCTTTTTCAACTTAACCTTACTGGACATCTTATAGGAGTCACCAGGAGAAAGTGAGTGCATTGTAATGGGTATTTTGCCAGGGATCCTCCTTGATCTGCAGCAGGGATGAGAGTAGGGCATGGGGTCAGGCAGAGGAGTGAGGGTCAGGAGGGGTAGGAAGGTGAGGTGGATTCCCTCCCCCGCCCGTGCAGTGCAGGACATCCCTCCTGCTCTGGATCTCCTATACAAGGAAGGACTTCCAATAGGCTTTGAGTGAGAACCTGTGCAGCCTCTCCCTTGGCCCCGACTCATCCTGAAATATCCCACTGCATGTCAGTGCAAAGTCTACTTTCAGTGGAAGTGGGTGCAAAGAACCCATATATACTCTTCCACCAAAGTTATATCTAATCAGCACTTGAGCACTAAACCTGCGGGGTTTTGGTTTAGAACCTCCAGATAAGTTCAAATTAAGGTATTAAGCAATGAGGACCAAAACTGTAGGCTAAAATCAGACTTTCAAACAGGTGTGTCTTATTAACATAGCATCCATTTAGCACCTATTTTCACCACTTCACCAAAGTAAACCCCTGACCATGGCAGATTCTTTAGTGGAAAGGAAAATAATGTGTGGCCAATTGGATTCCATCAGTTTTCCACACCTGCCATTTTGAAAGTTCACCCCCACCTCTCCATGCGCCAAATTGAGGTCCTCAGTGTGGGTGAAATTATAAACGTACTAAACATTTCCTCACTATTTGTCAAGTTGGGAGAGTTTGAAGAAGAGGATGTATCCTTTATTCCTGTCTCTGTTGCTTACCAAATGTGTACATGCAGCTGGTGGAGTGCTAGAAATGTCAGTTGACTCACTAATGTTACTGGGAAAGAATTGGGTCTGATTTCTTTTTAATTCTATGTTCATGGGATGTGAACGTCGCTGGCAACATCAGCATTTGTTGCTCATCCCTAATTGCACATTAGAAGGTGGTTTTTGAATCGCTTTAACCGTAGTGCTGTTAGGAAGGGAGTTCCAGGGCTTTGACCCAGCAACAGTAAAGGAACAACGATATAGTTCAAAGTCAGGACGTTGTGTGGCTCAGAGGGGAACCTGCAGGTGGCAGTGTTCCCATCGATGGACTCATTAACCCGCTTCTTTATCAGCAGCCATGTTCTCAAAATGGTAGAAACCCAAGCAATCAACTGTTGTTGGGGAGCGCATGTAACTTATCAGACAAATCTGAAGGAAGGAAAGAAAATTCACTGACTTAGCCTTCCAATGTTCCTAGAAACAGCAGATGTTGAAAATTCAGCTCCTTGCTGTGTGTGATTCTTTGACCATTAATGTAAACGGTTGGAAAATCTTAACCAAGTTTCAGATATGAGCTGCTGGGGCTAAGCGTCTCCCCACTTAGCAGGGCACAGTCAGAAAATTACTCATAAAATACTCAGCAAAGCCTCATTTTTTTTGTGGGAAACAACCAAAATGAATCCAAATTCCAGGGAGCTAACCTAATGGACAGGAATTTTCTCAGGTTTGCTCCCTTCCTGCCAGCGTATTTTTTTCAGAAATGCAGTGGAATTTGGTCAAATTTGTAAACTGGATTTCTATCTTATTTGCGGCAAGGTTACAACAGTGGAGTGGGAGCAGATCTGAGGTAATCGCTGCAGAATATTTTGCTTTTGGTCTTAGCTGGTGGTTTTGCCTCTTCGTTGTCATCATACTTGTTCTGTCATCATACTTGGTTTGTCTCACCACAAAATGAAATGTAGCCCATGTGTGGAAAGCACTAAAAATATTTTACCGCCTTGCAATTGCTGCAATCTTTACTGTCAATAGTACACAAAACATTAGTGGAAGTCAGGATATCACATATCACCTTCAATATATGAACAAAATGTTGCTTCTAGAAGATGATAACGCTTATATCAAGAATGCAATGAAACCATTTCTGGCCTAATTTTATTGCCTGTAACATGTTAGCCAATGCTGTTCCCAATTCTTTCCTTGCCTGGCATTCACACCTCCACACTTTCCAATATTACTAATCCTTGAGTTCTTATTCTTTAAGGCTTTCCTCCAAGATGAGGCCCACACCTCAGCAGGGAGGCACAAGTTACAGTTTGAGAATTTATGGTTTAAGTAACAAAGAAAATTATGCATATTTGGATGTCAGACAAGAACAGAATTCGGCTAAGCTGTGTCAATAGTTCACTGATAGTTACCACTCATGCTCGCATGTGAAGAATGCAGTTGTATATGCTATCAACTTTCTTATAATTTGGTACAGCTAAATTTAAACAATCTGGTATCACTGTTAATTAATCACAATAAAAAATCTGAACTCAAATTATGCCTGACTCATTTGTACCATACACAAGTGATGCATGTCTGATACAGAACTTAAGTGGTTTATGACTCAGTGATACCAAAGACAAGTGATGTGTGATTCAGTGAGGACCGGTGAATGACCAAATGATAAAGTCAGTTGACTGTTGAATAACTGAAGAAATGCCAAAGTTGACTGTTGACTGACTCAGCACTTCAGAAATGAAGGAGGGTGTCCTAATATTGGAAACTGTTAAGTGAACCATGAGATGTATGGCATTTGGGGACACCTGGAATAGCATCTTGGTAGGGAATGGAGGTAGGAGGGATGGAAATAGCCCACTTCTATGCTTGAATTTCAAAATAGAGCAGCATTGATGATGATTGTGATAATGTCCCTAGGTGAGTCTGTTCTTAACACCTTGCTTGGGGCTAAATAAATGAGCTTCTTGAATAATAACTTCTAACATTTTCTCTATGACAGATGTTAAGCTAACTGGCCTGTGGTTTCCTGCTTCCTTGTCTCTGTTCCTTTTTGTATTATGGAGTTACATTGCTATCTTTCAATCTAATGGGACTTTCCCTGAATCTAGGAAGTTTTGGAAAATTAAAACCAATGCATCAACTATCTCACTAGCCACTTATTTTAAAACCCTAGGATGAAGTCCATCAGGCTCAGTCTGCCCACAGCTCCAACAATTTACTCAGTATCAGCTCTCTGGTGATTGTAATTTTCCTGACTTCCTCCCTACCTTCCATTTCCTGATTTATAGCTGCATCTGGGATGTTACTTGTATCCGCTATAAAAAAGGCTGATGCAAAATACTGTTCAATTCCTCTGCCATTTCCTTGTTTTCCATTCTTAGTTCTCCAGACTCACTTTCTATCGGACCAATGCTCACTTCGTTAACTCGTTTCTTTTTAAAATACTTATAAAAACTCTTACTCTCTGGTTCTATATTTCTGGTTAGCTTTCTCTCGTACTCTAATTTTTCCCTCCTTAATAATCTCTTAGTCATCCTTTGCTGTTCCTTATAATCTGTCCAATCTTCTCACCTTCCACCTATCTTTGCACAATTATATACTTTTTCTTTAAGTTTGGTATGATCTTTAACCTTTCTAGTTAACCACAGATGGTGTGTCCGTCCCTTGGACTTTTTCTTACTCGTTGGAATGTATCTATTCTGTGTGTTCTGAAATACCCCCTTAAATGTTTGCCACTGCATCTCTATTGACCTATGCCTTAACCTAAGTTGCCAATTCACTTTAGCCAACTCTGCTTTCATGCCCTCATAATTGCCCTTATTTAAGTTTAAAAATATAGCCTCAGACCCACTCCTCTCGCCCTCAAACACAAAGCTTTTTAAGTGTGAAGAAGCTTTGTGCTAACACAAACAATGCATGGAGCAGATCCAATTATATATTTACAGCGAGCTCGCAGTCTGGGTTCTGTCTTCAATTGGGAGTTCACTCGATCTTGCTACAACATCCATTTATAAGAGAAGTTTATCTCCAGTAGTTTGAACTGTGCGTTGACAGGTAAGAACCCCTTCGGATTTCACAGATGCAGCTGTGGAACTGCTGCTTCAGGAAGTGAGTTAAAAGAAGGTTGTTCTCTTGAGTAGCCCAGGGTACTCTCTCAACAGGAATGCAGTGCAAACTGTGTGAGAGGACGTTGTGTAAAGGATTAATGCTGTGTCTAATATCTAGAAGAACTGAACACAGATAAGAAAGAAGCCTGTCAGCCTGAGAAGATTTGAAGAAAATCTTCAATCATTTTCCTAAACCTAGTAGATGGGGCAAGTATGCAACCTATGAAGTGTTTCTGTGCAATCTATACATATAGAAGTATATAGAAATTACAGCATGGGAGATGGCAATTCAACCCAGCTAGTCCGTCTAGTGGTACTAATCTCATTTCCTTGCCCTGCTCCCATATCACTTATCTCCTCAACCAAACGCAAACTGGGCGACCGCTTTGCAGAACACCTGCGGTCTGTCCGCAAGAAAGACCCAAACCTCCCTGTCGCTTGCCATTTTAACACTCCACCCTGCTCTCTTGCCCACATGTCTGTCCTTGACTTGCTGCATTGTTCCAGTGAAGCCCAACGCAAACTGGAGGAACAGCACCTCATCTTCCGACTAGGCACTTTACAGCCTTCCGGACTGAATATTGAATTCAACAACTTTAGATCTTGAACTCCCTCTCCCCATCCCCAGCCCCTTTCCGTTTCTTCCCCCTCCCTTTTGTTTTTTCCAATAATTTATATAGATTTTTCTTTTCCCACCTATTTCCATTATTTTTAAATCTATAACTGCAATGCCCTGTCAGTCTTTCCACCCCACCCCCACTAGAGCTGTACCTTGAGTGTCCTGCCATCCATTCTTAATTAGCACATTCTCTTAGATAATATCACCACCTTTCACATGTCTTTGTTCCTTTGTCTGTGACATTTTTTGATTATCTGCTCCTATCACTGCTTGTCCCTGCAACCACCCCCACCCCCCCCCCCCAACTTCTCCACCCCCCCACCCCCCCCACCACCTTAAACCAGCTTATACTTCACTTCTCTCCTAACTATACTCAGTTCTGCTGAAGGGTCATGAGGACTCGAAACGTCAACTCTTTTCTTCTCCGCCGATGCTGCCAGACCTGCTGAGTTTTTCCCAGGTAATTCTGTTTTTGTTTTCACTTATCTCCTCCTTCCCTTCAATCTAATCTATTCTTAAATCTATTCTGGTAGTGCATTGTACAGCCTCACAAACCTCTCTATATACAGGTTTCTCCTGTTTTAAAACTAATTTATCGTGTCATTTATATAGAACTCTACAGCCCTCAACCTTTGAAATAATTTGTTTCTAACTACACTGCCCCATCTCTTCAAAATTTTAAACATCTCTATCAAGTTATCCTGGACTCTCCTTTGATCCATCAAAATTAGCCCTAATTTTTCAAGTCTTTTTTTTTTGTGTTTGTAGTTCCTCAAATCAGACAGCATCTTAATGTATCTGCATTGTACCCTTGCTTTGACTTAACATTCTTCCTATAGTATGGAACCGAAAATTGCATAACTATTGTCTTAATATGGTTTTATATAGATTCACCATTGCATCCTAATTTTATATTCTATACCTCTTGACATAAAACCCAATATTTCATTAGCTTTTTATGGGCTTATCAACTTGGAGTGCTGCGTTTAGCGACTTAAGAATCTGAACCCTCTAATTTTCCATATCAACTAATCTTCAACCTTTTAAGGTATAATTACTACCCTTTTTCAACCAAAATTTACCACCTGACATTGATGTTGAAGTTCTTCTGTCATTTTTTTTAACCAATTCCACTACCTGATCTGTATCCCTTTGCATGCTTCCGCACATAACATTCTCAGTAGAATCAAGTATGGTAGAGTTGTTTGCTCACAAACATGACTAGTAATCCACAGGCCAGGTCCAATAACCTAGAAAGTGTGAACTCAAATCACACCTGGACAGTTTGAGAGTTTGTATCGCGTTTTTTGACAATCTAGCAATAAAAAGCTGATCTAGTAATAGTGACTGTGAAGTTGTTGCATTGTTCAAAATAAGCAACTGATTCATTAATGCAATTCAGGGAAGCAAACTTGCTGTCCTTATCTGATCTGGCCTACTCCAGTCCCATGCCAATATGGTTGACTCTTATCTGCCATCTGAAATGACATAGCAATGCACTCAATTGTACCAAACTGCTTCAAAGAATTACTGAACAATATTGTGTGTGCGCCTTCATCAAATGGTTTGCAATCGTTCAAGAAGAATGCTCATTGCCACCAGCTTCTGAGGACAACCAGGGATGAGCAATAAATGCTGACCTTGTCAGTGACAGAAAGAACTCAAGAAAGTATAAAAATAGGAACCCTGAAATATAATCTCAAGGGTCTCTGTTATTTTTTTCACAATTTTCCTCAGGATCCTTAAATGTATCCCATAAGGTTTTGGTGAGGGGAGGGGTTCTCGGTAGCTCCACTTCCTGATGCTGGGTCCGTCCATCAGGCTCTGAGTACCTTTGAACAAGGGACGTCCCCACCCCTACACCCCAGGAGACCACAAGCGACCTGCAGAGTTATGTTCCATGCTTGGCGACAGGCCCGCCCACTGCTGGGTTAATACCGCAGCAGGAAGAGGCCCTTAATTGGGCATTAATTGCCCACTTAAAGGCCTCAATTGACAGTGGGATGGGTAGGCTGTCCATGGGTCTTTCTTCCATGGAATTAGTCGGGGTGGAGGTGGGAAGTTACCACTAGCCACCATCCGAACCAATTAAATGCCTGCCCCACTTCCAAACTTGACATGGGGAGAATATAAAATTACTGTGTGCTCTTCAATTTCTAACATCTCAATACCATCCCCTGTTGGCAAGGGAAGCAGACAAACAACAGAAGGGGGAAGGACTCAGCAGTTTCAAGCACTTAAGCTCCTTTCAAGAGGCCACTGTCAAAATAAGTAGAGAAGGCTTAGAAGGAGTAAAGAGTAAAGTTGGAGTCCTGCCCCAAGTTTAGGATTGTACTATCATTTTTCTGTTATTCTGTCTTCCTCCTACTCACTCAATCACATGCTAGTAAGGCACACGGTTTACCACAATACAAACACTGGGCTGAATAATACGGGCGTGCGGATGGCTTGACCCCCCCCACTCACCACACCCCTCAGAAGCAAAGTCATCATGGAGCTGATATGCTCCACACTGACCCACCATAAAGTGCTGCAGGTGGGCTAAACAAGGGCCAAGTGAGGCTTCTGCCCCAGCCAATCCGATTGGCCAGCAGATCCATCAGTCCCTGTGGCACCAAGAACACATCAGTGGCCACTGCCAGGACTGCAAGAGAAGAAGAAAGAAGGCCCATGGATTCTCAGAGCAGGTAAGTCTGGGGTCTTGGGCAGGGAGGGTTTGACAGGTTGGGGGTGCAGGGGGCAGGAAGGGGGAAGGGGTGAGTTTAAGGCTGTGGGCGAGTAGGAAGGAAGGGGGGGGTTCCATTTCAGGGGGGACTCCCCCACAATCGGCAAAGGGCAGCCCCCAGAGACTGAACCCCTCATTCCTTCCCATCCTTTGAAGAACCTTGTTCAAAATCTAGGCTGCCTGCTCCCACACGACTGCCCATGCCAAATGTTTTATGGCGCGAGCAGTGTATTATCAGGGCTGATTGACTTGATAACAAGCCTAATTGATTGTTGATTACTTATTTAAATATGATGGACAGGCTGCCAATTTCGGCAGCGGCCTACCCCCCCCTGTATTATGAGGGTGAGCTCAGGGGTGGGCAGGCAGGTGATAGGGTGTGCACACCCACTCTATTTTCTGTGTCCCCCCCTGCCCAAAACATGCTTGGAGGCAGCATGTAAAATGCAGCTCACTGCCTGAAGAGATGTTTTCCAGCCACCAGTCTAAGGGAGTGGGCTATAGACAACCTTCAAGAACCAGTTGAAACTCCCACTCTAATGGAGCAAGCCAGCAATTCACAGCACTGTTGTGTCACTCACTGAAACTGATACAAGATTAGCACTAACACATTCACCCCTGGAGATTTAGCTCGTCAGTTTGAGCAGAGAGGACTGGGTGAATCTTGAGTGAACAGGGGCACGAGCTGATGGAAGTGATCGGGGAGCAGAAGCTTGCCTGGAGGACCGGCTTGCATCATCCCTCAACTAGAGAGCCCAGGAATTCAGATCTCAAGCAGTCTGAATATAGCAATACTGCTATCTGTGTAAGAGTATTCTATACAGGCACCTGAGAATGTGAAGAACAGGCTGAAAGCTCTGCAAAAATCCACTAGCTACCTCTATATTTTTTCATTCAACCACTTATTGGAATTGCGGTCCATCGTGGAGTACATACCAATGCCATGATATTAATGGGTGTAACTCTCATGAATATTTACACTGTTGGCATGTGGACCTTGGGCTGTAATATACAGCCAGCTCTCTTCAACTGCTCGTGCTGTGGGATCTGACAAAGTCTGCCATTCATAAACCTCATTAGCACTCAGAAGCTCATAATGTCAGGCAGACTTCTGGACATGATGAGGGATTGCCCAAGTTCATGCCTGGAGTAAACATGGATGTTATCTCTCAGGTTCATGCCGCATACAGGTCATGCAGCCTATCTGTTTAAATGACAGAGGTATGCAGACAGTTAACTGCCGCAGCATTGGGCAAGGAGGTACAGGTCAATTTAACACAAAGCAGCAGGTTAGCGTGTAGGGGGGTGGATTTAACTTCATGGAAAATTATGAAAAAACTGAAAAGAAAGGAGAGCCTAGGATAGGCTATTAAGGTCTCCAGAACACAAAATAGGACAGAGTGTTTGGAAAGGGCTAGGAATCTAACTTCAAGCACATCAGATAAAGGGACGACAATGAGAAAGGGGACGGGAAATACAGGACTGAAGGTGTTGTATCTGAATGCACGCAGTATACGAAATAAGGTAAAAGAGCTTGTGGCGCAGATTAAAATTGGCAGGTATGATGTGATGAGCATTACGGAGACATGGCTGCCAGGGGATCAGGACTGGGAGCTAAATATCCAAGGATATACATCCTATCGAAAAGATAGGCAGCTTGGCAGAGGGGGTGGGGTTGCTTTGTTAGTAAGAAATGAAATTAAATCGATAGCAAGAAATGATGTAGGGTCAGATGATGTAGAATCTGTGTGGGTAGAGTTGAGGAACCGCAAAGGTCAAAAAACCATAATGGGAGTTATGTACAGGCCTCTGAACAGTAGTCAGGATGTGGGGCACAAGATACACCAGGAGATAGAAAAGGCGTGTAAGAAAGGCAAGGTTACAGTGATCGTGGGGGATTTCAATATGCAGGTAGACTGGGAAAATCAGGTTGGTAGTGGATCCCAAGAAAAGGAATTTGTGGAATGTCTACGAGATGGCTTTTAGGAGCAGCTTGTGGTGGAGCCCACTAGGGAACAGGCAATTCTAGATTTAATGATGTGTAATGAGGCAGATTTGATAAGGGAGCTTAAGGTGAAGGAACCCTTGGGAGGAAGTGACCATAATATGATAGAATTTACCCTGCAATTGGAGAGGAAAAAGCTGGAATCAGATGTAACGGTATTACAGTTGAATAAAGGCAACTACAGAGGCATGAGGGAGGAGCTGGCCAGAATTGACTGGGAGATGAGCCTAGCAGGAAAGACAGTGGAACAGCAATGGCAGGAGTTTCTGGGAGTAATTTGGGAGACACAGCAAAAATTCATCCCTAGGAAGAAGCATACTAAAGGGAGGACGAGGCAACCATGGCTGACAAGGGAAGTCAGGGACAGCATAAAAGCTAAAGAGAAAGCCTACAATTCGGCGAAGAGCAGTGGGAAACCAAGGGATTAGGAATCCTACAAAGACCAACAGAGGACAACTAAAAAAGAAATAAGGAGGGAGAAGATTAAATATGAGGGTAAACTAGCCAGTAATATAAAATAAGATGGCAAGAGTTTTTTTAGATATATGAAGGGTAAGAGAGAGGCAAAAGTGGACATTGGGCTGCTGGAAAATGACGCTGGAGAAGTAGTAGTGGGGAACAAAGAAATGGCGGAGGAATTGAATAGGTACTTTGCATCAGTCTTCACAGTGGAAGACACGAGTGACATCCCCAAAGTTCAAGAGAGTCGGAGGGCAGAGGTGAGTATGGTGGCCATTACCAAGGAGAAGGTGCTAGGAAAACTAAAAGGTCCGAAGGTGGATAAATCACCTGGACCAGATGGATTACACCCCAGAGTTCTGAAGGAGATAGCTGAAGAGATAGTGGAGGCGTTAGTGGTGATCTTTCAGGAATCACTGGAGTCAGGGATGGTCCCAGAGGACTGGAAAATCGCTAATGTAACCCCCCTGTTTAAGAAGGGAGTGAGGCAAAAGACGGGAAATTACAGGCCGATTAGCCTGACTTCGGTCGTTGGTAAGATTTTAGCGTCCATTATGGAGGTAATGAGTAGGTTAGACAAAGGAGAACCAATGGATGTTATCTACTTGGACTTCCAGAAAGCCTTTGACAAAGTGCCGCACAGGAGGCTGCTCAGTAAGATAAGAGCCCATGGTGTTAGAGGCAAGGTACTAGCATGGATAGAAGATTGGCTGTCTGGCAGGAGGCAGAGAGTGGGGAGAAGGGGATCCTTCTCAGGATGGTGGCCGGTAACTAGTGGAGTTCCGCAGGGGTCAGTGTTGGGACCACAACTTTTCACTTTATACATTAATGATCTAGATGAAGGAACTGAGGGCATTCTGGCTAAGCTTGCAGATGATACAAAGATAGGTGGAGGGACAGGTAGTATTGAGGAGGCGGGGAGGCTGCAGAAGGATTTGGACAGGTTAGGAGAATGGGCAAAGAAGTGGCAGATGGAATACAACGTGGGGAAGTGTGAGGTATTGCACTTTGGTAGGAAGAAATAGAGGCTTGGACTATTTTCTAAATGGGGAGAGAATTCAGAAACCTGGAGTGCAAAGAGACTTGGGAGTCCTAGTCCAGAATTCTCTTAAAGTTAACTTGCAGATTGACGCGGTAGTTAGGAAGGCAAATGCAATGTTGGCATTTATTTCGAGAGGACTAGAATATAAAAGCAGGGATGTGCTGCTGAGGCTTTATAAGGCTGTGGTCAGACCACATTTAGAATATTGTGAGCAATCTTGGGCCCCGTATCTCAGAAAGGATGTGCTGGCCCTGGAGAGGGTCCAGAGGAGGTTCATGAGAATGATCCCAGGAATGAAAGGCTTAACATATGAGGAACGTTTGAGGACTCTGGGTCTATACTCAATGGAGTTTAGAAGAATGAGGGGGGATCTGATTGAAACTTACATTGAAAGGCCTGGATAGAGTGGACATGGGGAAGATGTTTCCATTAGTAGGAGATACTAGGACCTGAGGGCACAGCCTCAGAGTAAAGGGAAGACCTTTTAGAACAGAGATGAGGAAAAACTTCTTTAGCCAGAGAGTGGTGAATCTATGGAATTCATTGCCACAGAAAGCTGTGGAGGCCAGGTCACTGAGTGTATTTAAGACCGAGATAGATAGGTTCTTGATTGGTAAGGGGTCAAAGGTTATGGGGAGAAGGCGGGAGAATAGGGTTGAGAAACTTATCAGCCATGATTGAATGGCAGAGCAGACTCGATGGGCCGAATGGCCTAATTTCTGCTCCTATGTCTTATGGTCTTAACCCCAAAATCCTCATGAACACCCAGCAAACAGCCAATTTGCTTACTCCTTCCACTTGGAAAATGCTTAGAAGAAAGACTAGGTTAGACTGCACAAACAAAAACAAATCACCGAGGTAAAATATGGGGTGCAAAACAATAGTCCATATCCACAGATCAGTTTGGGAAAATAAACTGTTAACATTTTATTTCAACTTTGTATAGAACATTTACTTCCAATGGTGTAGAATAGGGTATGGATCAAAAGATGGATATCCACTGTATTCGCAGAGAAAGCTGCGGATAGTGGGGAGACACTGCAGAGTGCACATATAGTCAGTATTGTCAGTGTATTGGGTACTTTGGTGAAGTCATCACTTTTATAGCCTGGCATATAATGAGCTGCAAAGAAATTCTAGCAGGGATAGCTTCAGGGTCATTGTCAAGGTCAATGTCCCACTTTGCCATTTGTATGGGTTAGAATTGCTAGAGGGCAAAGTTATTCGTCATGAAACAATGATAATCTTGGAGACCCTGCCAGAACTATTATGTGTTGGTGAACGTATGGCTTTCATTGGGCTGGTTTTTCCCAGTTTAGAAGTGATCTCGAAGTCGACTTCAATTCCAGATTGGGAACCCGAAGGTGGGCATGGCAGGCTGATAGGCACAAGTTTCTCAGAGATGGCCAATGAAGAAGCAGCTTCCAGGAGCCTCGTCTAATTAAGGCAGTCTTAGTGGTGGTGTGGATGTGTAAGAGGAGCTCATCTCGGGGTAACCAAGGTGTGACACCGAGGTTGTAAACAGACCGGTTCTCGCTCAGACAGTTGCCATGGAATCCATGGTGAGGGAACAAAGTTTGTGAGAGGGATCAAAGACAATGGCATCTGCCTTGCCAATATTTAATTGGAGGAAATTTCCACTCATCCAATGCTGGATGTTGGGTAAGCAGTCAGACAATTTACAGCCAGTGGGGAGGGTCAGGAGATGTGTATGGGTAGCATACATATGGAAACAGATGCCATGGTTTTGGATGATGTCTGCAACGGGCAACATCTGGATGAGAAAAAGGAAGGGGCCAAGGTTAGATCCTTGGGGGGCACCACAGGTAGTGGTGGGGGAGTGAGATGATTCTCTGGATACAGCAGGATAGATACAAATGAAAACAAGCAAGTGGAGTCCACCCTGCTGGACACTGGTGGAGAGGAGTTGGAGAAGAATTTTGTGATCAACTGCATCAAAAGATGCAGGCAGGTCAAGGAGGAAATGGAGGATAGTTTACCTTTATTAAAGCCAGCTAGACTGTAATGTGTGACTTTGGCAAGAGCTGTTTCAGTACTATGATGGGGATGAAAAGTTAACTGGAACAATTTAAACAATGAGTTATAAGATTTGGGACGCCAATTGTGTAAGCCCAAATTCCGGCTCAGAAATATTGTGCTGATTCTCAGTGGAATGAAAGAAACATCTATCTGAATTTATGTCAGGAATTTTTGGCTGACTTTATAAAATGCACTATTTTTCCCTATTTGATATGGGAAATAAATGCTTTGGGCCAGATTTTGTAGTAAAAATTATGGTTTGGCTATCCATGCTCACTGCTATCAAAGAGTAAATTAGAAAGCAGCTTCCAGAGAGCACACATGTGTAGTTAAAAATGGAAATCAGGAAATTGTTGTCCAAGTTGCCCTACTCCTCCAGAAGATGTGCTATATGACTATCATACTAAGGGACTCAGCATTGAAACACGTGAAAGGTGTGAAGTTGCTGGATCTACCCACTAGGTAACCACTAAACCTGCCAGCAAAAGTTAGCAATTATCCGTTCAAGTTTATGTCAATTTTTAGTGGCGTGCTAAGTAGTAATTACTAACAAACACTTTCTCTGGGACTGAAAATTTATGTTTAAAAGTGCGGAAATCATTCTTTCAGATTTTAATTATTGTTAGAGAATTTTTTAAAAATTAAGTAATTTACTTTCTATTTTCCCTCTCCATTTCACTTTCTGTACGTGAGTTAGGTATTGAATTAACTATTCTAACTTACACTTCTTCAGATTGCAGGATTCGTTAAGAATTCAGTTTGATTGACTAAACAGATACGCTGTTGTTTTCCTTGTTCACACAGGTCCCAAATCCCTTGCAGGGAGCATCTTGCCAATTGGCTTTCTAATTGTTACAATTCCAAGTGCAAAAGTCCATAGAAAGTCTATTGTGGACAAGTGTATGTGTAATGAATGGCTGGCGCCATTTGTTTGCCACTTAATGCATTTACAAAAGTAAACCTGTCTTTTCTACATTTTTAAGCCTTCTTTGTTTGTGTATGTGCCAGGGTGTTGCACTGCATGTCAGAAGATAATACACTAAAAGTCAGTTATAAAAGGCATTTGTGGCTTTTCAGGTTGCTATCTTGGGTGGAGCCCTCTTTATTATTACAGCCCTGTACATGTTATAGTTGGAGCAAAACTAAACCCAGAGAGCAGCAATTACTCCATTTCACAATTACAAACTAGTTATCATGGCCAAGTTCTCAATCCAGAATGCTCATTTGAATCCAATGTACAAAAGCCCAAGGCAGGGCAAAACTGACAGACTTCACTATGAAAAGCAGATCTACCTGAGGCTAAAGAAAAGAAAGTGCTCAGTTATTCTGAGTGACTTGCAGAAAGAACTAGATGCCAGAAATTTGGCAGGGAAGTGTTTACCGGTAAAACATGTAAATCAGTACCTTGTACCTGCTAGCAGTTCTATTTATAAATGCACCGTATGATGCACACAGGGTTTGTGCAAATGTGCAGATTTGCAGGCAAACCTAGTGTGTATAAATGTCAGTCTTGTATTATGCAAGTGCAAAAGCTTGCTATTTCTTCAATTCCTCTTAAACCAACAAACCATAGAGTTAAAGTTTAATGGAGCTCATCAAACACTATCCCAAAAACTCTAATGGAAGCACACAGTTCTCTTTGCACTACATTTCAGACCATAGTAGTGATTATATAACATTAGCAACGCCAACATTGTGTTGCTGTGAAGATGGGACAGTGGTAGAACAAAAGCAGGCATGGCAGGGCTTGACAACTGAAACCTTGGTCAGTCTTAGGGATTTTGTTAGCCTCGTCCTCTGTGATGTAGGTTATTCCATCTTCAGTGAAATAAAAGACTGACATAGTGACAAAAAAGCTTTACATAAAATGAGCCTATATAGTTCTCAGCAATTTTCAGGGGAGGGAGGAAGGGAGGTCAGCTCCAGCCACCTGGGAATAAATAGTTGCACTTGACACATATGAGATCATTTCCACCCCTGCAAGAGGTGTGTCAGTTTGAAAGCACTTTATTCTCACTCAGTCTCACTTTCATCTAGATGTCACATTTATTAACTCAGATTTTTAAGAATATTTTTGCGTGCATGTCAAGGTGAGAATTGTTAGTGCTGTAAACTGAAGCAGTTTACAATTTCAAGCACCCATGTAAACATTAAGCATTCTCAGTTACAGTTTGTTCTTCAACCTTTTAACAGTTCACATCTTACTCCGCACAGAGATTAGTTGTTCAAGTACTGAGTTTCCTGACTTAACAGTACTCTTACGATTAGTTCAACTTTACACCCAAAGAAACTAGTCCAACAGCTCAGACAAGTGCAAGTGAGAAAATGATAAGCTGAAGAAGGCACCAACTTCACATAGCGATTACAGGTTTCTAAGGTTCTTTTTTTAACCCTTTCCTTCATTTTTTACAATCGCTGATACCCACACTTAATTTTACCGCAGTGCTCCTCTTTTCTAGATAAAGATTTTGTGACTCCCTGGCTCAAACACACACAAATTGAATTCAGCCAAGAGATTTCCTTCCCAATGGACATATCACTCCACGCTATTATGACGAGGAGGAATTGGAGCAGCATGGCTAAACCAGGAGAATCAGGCTGAACAAGGCTGAGGACAACAGCATACCAATATGTGTACAAGTTATTCCTACTTGAATCTTTCTGAAGAGTTGTGTATTTGAAGGTTGCACCTCTCCAAGGATTCCGCTGGGCATCTCTGTCACCTTCACCGCAATGATGTGCAGGCTCACTCTATTGCCACAACTGCTTTGCCCCTGGCCATTGAGACTCCAGCAATCTTCAGGTTTAACAGCTCTGCTTTCTTCCAGGCTGTCACAGGGGATCAGTGCAATATAAACCAGTGAGCTTTCAGAGTGTATAGCTGCAGGAAGCTGATGCCCTCTTTGGTGGAGCACCTAGGACACCAACCACCAACCCTCCATCACGTTCAAGCCCTTTACAAGTATGTTGGATCACTACTTTCAAGCAAAAAGTTGTAACATTTGTGAACTTGTCAAATAACTGTGCTGCAGTGAGGTAATTCAGTGTTGGTGATAATCTGATGCTAGTATGGAAGAAGGAGGAATCCGCCCTGAAGTAGATGCCCATGATCAAATGTGTCATCAGAACAGGCACTAGCCACAGGCCTGATCTTGAGAAGCATGTATCAGAATGGGCCCTTGAAAATTATTGGAATGGTTACATTGTCACCAGAAATGCAATGCCTATGTACAGACTTAAATTGGCCAAATCAAACACCGAGTTCAGCAAAAATTTCAGACCAACAGCTAGTTGGCGCAGCCACTTTATAGAACAAAACAGTCAAGCATTGCGGCAGACGACCAAGATCGCTCAGAGACCACCAATAGACCCCAATGCAAAAATTACCAGTTTCCAGTGCTCTTCTTGATGTATATTAATAGCCTAGACTGTGGTGTTCAGGGCATGATTTCAAAATTTGCAGATGATACAAAGATTGGAAACATCAACTGTGATGAGGATAGTCTTGAACTTCACAACAACATAGACAAGTTGTGGAATTGGGCAGATTAAGTGGCAGATGAAGTTCAATGCAGAGAACTGGGAGGTGATTCTATCCTTAATTGGCCCTGCTCTTTCTTTACTACCCTTTTATTATTTATATGCTTATAAAAGACCTTAGGATTCCCTTTTATGTTAGCTGCCAGCCTCTTTTCATGCTGTCTTCTTGCTTTTCTTATTAGTCTTTTCAGTTCCCCACTGGTCCTTCTATATTCAGCCTGATTGTCCATTGTAATTTCTACCTGACATCTGTTTACCCCTACTTCTTCCTTTTCATCTTCACCTCCATCTCTCTCGTCATGCAGGGTGTTCTGGATTTATTTGTCCTACCTTTCCCCTTCAAAGGGAATATACCTTGACATTGCCTGCAATACTTTTTCTTGAAGGTGGCCCATTGTTCAGCCACTGTCTTTCCTGCCAAATTTGATTCTAACTCACTCCACTCAGTTGTATTCTCATCCCATTGAAGTTGACTTTCCCCCAGTTAATTATCCCTGCTCTGGATTGTTCTTTGTCCTTTCCCATGGCCAACCTAAACCTTATGATACAATGATCACTGTCCTCTAAATGCTCTCCCACTGATATTTGATTCACTTGACCAACTCATTCCCCAGATCCAGGTTCACCAGTGCCTGCCCTCTCGTTGGATTGGAAACATACTGCTGCAGAAACTTATCTTGAACACATTCCCAGAGCTCGCGCCCCTCCTGTCCCTTTACACTATTTCTATCCCAGTCTACATTTGGATAATTGAAGTCTTCCATCATAATTACTCTATAATTCTTGCACCTCTCTGTAATTTCTTTGCAAGTTTGTTTCTCTACATCCTTTCCACTAGTTGGTGGCAGGATTAATTAATGACCTCAGAGTAAAGGCACCCCTAGGTAGCAGAGACCACAATATGATTGAATTTTACATCCAGTTTGAAAGGGAGGAGAGTGGGTCTAAAAAATTCGTATCTTAAGCTTGAATAAGGGCAACTATGTGGGAATGAAAGCTGAGTTAGCTGAAGTGAACTCGGAAACTAGGCTAGAGGACAGATCAATAGAGAAGAGTGGCAGACATTTAAGGGGATATTTCAAAGCCCTCCCTCTTACTCCATTCCTCCAGCCATGAACTGAACTGCTTAATCTTCCTAATCTTATGCTCATTAGCATGTGGTACTGGGAGTAATCCTGAGATTACCAATCTTTGAGTCCTGCTTTTTAATTCCCTTCCTAACTCCCTAAAATCTGCTTTCAGGACCTCATCCCTTTTGCTACCTCTTTCATTGGTCCCAATGTGACCATGACCTCTGCTGTTCACCCTCCCCAAAAGAATGTCCTGCAGCCACTCTGTGACATCCTTGACTCTGACATGAGAGAGGCAGCATATCATCCTGGAGTTACGTCTATGGCCGCAGAAACGTTTGTCTGCCCCCTAACTATGGAATCCCCTACCACTATAGCTCTCACTCTTCCTCATCCCCTCCTGTGCAGCTGAGCCACCTGTGGTGTCATGAACTTGGCTCTTGCTACAGTCCTCTGAGGAACCATTTCACTCGCCAGTTTCCAAAATGGAAAACAGGTTAAAGAGCAAGATAGCCTCAGGGGATTCCTGCACTACCTGCCTGTTTCTCTCAGATATTGTGGTGATCACCATTCCCTCTCTGCCTGTGTACTTCTTAACTGCGGTGTGACCACCTCTCTAAATGTACTATCTGTGTAATCCTCAGCCTTGTAGATGCACCACAGTGACTCCAGCTGCCTCTCGAGTTCCGCAACCTTTGAGCTCAAGTTTCTGCAGTTGGTGACACTTCCTGCGTATATAGTTACTGAGGGCACTTTGTGACTTCCCACGTCCCGCAAGATGCACATTCCACATGTTCAAGCTGCACTGACGTACCTTAAACTTTGTGTAAAGTTTTTATTACAGTATGGTATAATACACCTGTCACTCACCAATCATCTCTCTCTGTGCTGAGTCTGGAAAGGCCTATACATACCAACTAATCATCTTATGGAACTCCTGTGAAGTTACTTTTAGATTTTATCTGTAAACTCCCGGCTCTCTCTCTCTGCTGCTTTTTGGGCTTTCTCTCTCTGGACTCCCGCTGCTTTATGAGTTTCCCCTGTAGCAAAGTAGGAACCAACTACTGGAGGCAAACTCCAACTTAAGCACTCTAACGCAGCCCAAAAGCAGCACTCCAGTGCAGACGTGGCACAAGTTAGGAGTGTGATGGAAAACTCTCCACCTGCCTAGAGTGCAGAATCAGCAATATGCATGAAACACCCATGAATTTCAATGTGTCTAACAGTCAACCTGTGGAGTGGAATGGTTTGAAAACAATTCTAGTGAAAACATCAGGACATGAGAAGACAAGATTTGTGGTGGTACTAGACTATATGGCTGATGGGATGATATTAAAGCCTATGGTAATTTTCAAATGTAAAATCATGCCAAACACGAAGCGCGGAATATTCCGTGCCCATTGGCGTCAGGCGTCATGGCTGGCGTGAGCGGATAATATGGCGGGAAGGCCAAAAATCGGTTTCAAGACGTCGTGAAACCGGTTTGCAATCACCTGCTCTGCCCGTCAGTGGCGAGTCACCTTTCCCAGGGAACTTCATTTTAATAGATCTGCATATCATTATAAGCCTTGCTCGCCGGAATCATCTGCCCACACTGGATTATCCGGGCATATTGGCATGTAATTTCACGACTGAACATAAGTGATGTGCATATGGCGAGCTGCACTTCACTCAGGACTTTGAGTTTTGTTTGCCTACCTTGCTTCGGGCAGCATTGCAGTCATCAGTGCCAGTCTTCGCAGGCAGCACCACATCACTTTTAGCGGGGGGGTCACAGGCAGGTCTCTACTTAGCTTTTCAATGGCTGCAGGGCTAGGGCTTGCTTGGGGAAGGGGGATAAGTGGCCTCAACAAGGGTAAGAGGCTGCAGCGATAGGGCATTACTGGGGAAGGGGGGTATCCCAGGGTGTGTGTGTTGGGCACACGTTGATCTATGCAAGTGGCCTCAAGATGGTGAGGGCTGAGGAGGTAGTCTCCAGAGGAGATGAGGTCAGATGGAGATGTGAGGGTTTGTGTGAGAGAGTGAGTGGTGATGTCCCTTGAGCTGGCAGTGAGTGAGATGCCAGTGAATGTGTGAGCTTGTGAGTGTGTGAGTTTAGAGTGGTGAGATGGTTGCCTTACCCTGGCGGCACAGATGAGTTCATTCACCCTCTTTCTGCACTGGATGGTGAGCCTCTTCTGTGCAGTTTTGGCGCTGACTAAAAATCCCACTGTTTCCCAAGCCAGAGTGGTGAAACTGATGTGCCTTCTGCGGCCGGAGCAGGGGCACAGGACATTGGGGTGGGCTCCAACAGTGCCCAGAAGGATAGTTCACTGAATTGCGGGGCTGCAGTCTTCTTGCCTTTCAGGGCCATGTCTTCCGTGCAGCAGTCCTAGGCTGGATGCACTGACAGGTGTGCGCGCGGCTGCACTTTAAATATGGTGCCTGGCGCGAGGAAGCCGCGAGATGACATCATGGTGGGAGGATTGGAGGCTGCCCACCAATGAAATGGCGTGTTTCCTGGGAATGCATGATTAATGAGGTGGGATTTCGATGATACGACGCGGAAACCCACCATTGCGCCAGTGGGTAAAACATTCTTTTTCCTGCCCACTACTGCACTTGGTGCAAATCTGGGATGATTCCATCCCAACTTCCCTGCAGGAGTTTTTGTGCATATCCATGACAATGGTTGAACAGATAAGGATGGAGTGAAGTTATGGATCGCTAATGTGTGGAATAAGCCTCGCAGCAACCTACGTAAAGAATACAGCTTATTAGTGTGAGACATGTTCAGAACCCATATAACCAAGGAGGTCAAGAGGTGCCTGCGAAGAAATAACACCCACATTGCAGTTATACCAGGGCATCTAAAACCCATAGTTCAACCTTTGGATATGTGCCTTAACAAGCCATTCATGGATCATGTTCGCACTGAAAAGGATAGGTAAATATCTCATGGAGAAAAAATCTTCACAAAGAGTGAAAATATGCATGCTGCCCCTGCTTTATGTTTTGTGTGGTTGCTTTATCAAATCGTGGGATGTTATAGTGCACCAAGTGTCATCAGATGGTTCCAAAATGTGCAATATTCAATTCAATAGATGGAAAGGAAGATGATCAGCCATGGAGGGATGAATCTGAAAGTTAAAGCGCCACATGTAATGCAGAGTGGGATGCTTACGATGATGCCATAGCCAAAGTAACTTAGAATGAATTCGATGAACTCTTTGCATTGGATGCCGAAGACAATGAATATGTTGGTTTTAAAATGTTTTGATTGTGGTTAAAGGTATCTTTGTACAATTAGTTAATTCAATAAACCGTGTCACATTAATTTAGTATTAATTACTGGGTTATTTTCACATTTCAAAATGGGGACCGCCCACACCAGCGTTTCACATTTTATATTCAGCATATAAGTCAACTCCTGTTCTCGGAAGAATTTTTGGAGGTTGACTTATATGGTGCGATCTATAGTATAGTTTGAAGTTTTGAAGCAAAGACTTGGGCCGGCTACACAGTTCAGCGATTCCACTCTGCAGATTCTCCTCCAGACTGCCAGGGGACGATGGGAGCTGCTCTTCCCGAGTAATGGCAACACGGGACCCTCCCCACCTGCCCAAAGTGGACTGGATGGAGATCATAGAGGAGGTTAACAGCCATGGGCCCATTCAAAATGATGGAAGGAGTGCCGGAGAAAAGTCAATTACATCCTTTGATCTGCCTGGGTAAGTGGCAAGGTGGCATGGGATTATCTCTCACATGGGCATCAGGCTATTTATTTGTGCGAGTGTGCAACTAGACTGGGTGGGTGAATGCGTGATCAGCCTCAGGACTGCATGACACTTGACATCAAAGCGTGTGACAGTTTGGCTTGTGTGAGCGATTGGATGTAACT
The DNA here is from genome assembly GCF_964194155.1 of Cetorhinus maximus. Lineage (NCBI taxonomy): Eukaryota > Metazoa > Chordata > Chondrichthyes > Lamniformes > Cetorhinidae > Cetorhinus > Cetorhinus maximus. The sequence continues at coordinate 36,709,627 of NC_135879.1, read as the reverse complement.
TAACATCAATCCATATACACTCTGACCTGTATTCTGTCGCTCTAGCCATTGGCTCCATTCAGCAGTGGCTAGGAAGATGGGTACGAGTCACCTTGACCTCCCTCCCCAGGTGGCCCTTCTCCTCAGGGAGACAGGGAAGTGCCATTGCGTACCCAGATGGAGGAGGATCCTGCTGCCCTTGGGATGTCCTCTCAGGTCACCCCCAGGGTTAGCAGTATCTCATCTTCTCCTCTGCTATTGACCCTATTGCCTCCAGCAGGCGTGGCCAAGGAGGTTGCCCCTGCACCAGTGTGGGACACCCCCAGTAGGATGGGATCCTCAAGGCCCAGACCTCCAGAGAGTGCTCACCAAAGTCAGTGCAGGCAACAAGGCATCACACTCAGCAGCCTGACTCCACCCCAGCTGCTGATGCCAGGTTCACAAGACATGGTAGGTTATTATGAAATTCATTTCGTCACATGCCAACATTGCAGAATATATTGTTTCCACATTACTCGTGTGCATCATTATCCCTTTTGGGGAATTGATTAGTCAGAAACCTCACTATATGATCATTCCTCATGGTTAGCACTCATTGAAGGCTACAAGGGAATGTTAGACATCTCCTTCATTGTGTAGGAGACTATGCTGTTGTGTGTTTGCGATCAACCTTTATTTAATGTTCACGTGTGTGTCCATTTAGATGATCGCCAGTCTGTGGGACATATAGAGGAAGATGCAGACTCCGCAGACACTCCATTAGATCTAGTGTCAAGGAAATTGCCTGAGATTGTGCTGCACAGAGACAATTGAACAACTGAAGTCAAAGACCTATAATGATGCAGCAGGTTCTGAGATCTCGGTCATTTTTGGCTGCTCAATATATGCCCACTGGTGCATTAGTTCTCCTGGGTAACAATCTTTCGTAGCAAGTGTGTGTGTCAGACATCCACTCCCCTTGCTATTCTAGGTGGTAGAGGATGCAGGTTCAGAGGTATCTCCTGGATGGGAGGCTGACAGGGTTTTGTAGACGTCCCAAACAGGCAAACCTGTCCCGGTGATGGGAGAATGGTCATCCTCAATCGTTGGTGAATCTCGTGTATATGAGATTGTCCCTGGTATCCTTGGCATGTCTCTCTATGGCACTGGTATCCAGGGTAATGCATGTTCATGCCCTCTTCCTCACTCTCATCCATTCATCCTCATCTGTTGCTTCTCCCTGTTGTCCCGATGCAAAGGTTCACCATGTTGCAAGGCCACATTACACAGTGCACAAAATATCATGGCTATCTGTGAAACCCCTCTGTGTAGCATACTGCAGAGCCCCTCCGGATCTATCAAGGCAGCAGAAGTACATTTTTAAAATGCCAATGGTTTATTCAATGATGGCTCTGCTGGAGGTGTGGGCTGAGTTTTAGCGCTCTTCCACTGCATTGTGGGATGTCACACTGATGTCATCAACCAGGTCCGGATGAGATAGCCCTGATCACCCAGGATCCAGTCGTCAATCTGGGAAGGGACCTCAGGAAGCTCAGGAAGCTGTGAGTCCCACAAGATGAAGCAGCCATGACTTCTTCCTGGGCAATGAGCAAAACCCTGCATAATTCTTCGCCTGTGGCTGCAGACCAGTTGAACATTTAGAGAGTGCAATTCCTTGTGATCCACATATGCCTTTGGCTGTCCTCATGGAGCTCGCTAATGGCAACATGAGTGCAGTCAATTACCCTTTGCAATCTCAGGAAATGAGCGATGACAGAGAAGTCAATTGCCCTGGCCGCCTGACTGTTGTTATCTGTGGTGAACATAATGAACTTATTGGCCTTGTTTTACTCACTGTGGAGGGCATTGGTCACCCCTTTGATGCACGTGTGTGTGGCAGCCTATGAGATGCCATACCTGTCGGCCATGGAGCCCTGGAAGCTGTCGGTGGTGAGGAAGTTGAGCACTACAGTCAATTTGAGGGCCACTGGCATGGGGATGCTGTCAAATCGATGTGGCTGCAGATCTTGCTGCAGGATCTGCCAGATTTTGGTGACTGCTTCCCAGGATAGCCTCATGCATTGATAGCATTGCCTCTTGGAGATCTGGAAATAGTTTGTCCACATCCTGAAGATGCTCTGCCATGCCAGTGACCTTCTTCTCCAATGCCTTCCCTGAACGGCTGCCTCCTAACTACTGTCCCCCTCTGGTGCTGCCTGCTACTGGCCTTGTGACTTTGGTTGCTGACCGGTGAGAGCCCTCCTTTGTTGCATCCTCTCCTCCTGTTGTAGGAAGAGGTTGTAGCTATATTGGGTGTATGACACCCATAGGTATTCTACCAAGTGGACTATGTGAAAAAGGCAGACAGTGATATGAGAACTGTCCATGGGTTTCATCAATGCAGCTGCTGAACAGTGAGATTTTCTAATCCTTCCATTATCCACACCCAAAATTCCATCCGCCCTACACTGGCCTCTTCTCAATTGGATCTGCATTCCTGGCAGCTACAAGTGAGTTTTTGTAAACAACCAGTAACAGCATGCAAGTGACCTTGCTTTGCAATCTGTGACCCCCCACACTCCCCCTCTCACCTTCAACCTTGTCCCCATCACCCTTGACCCTCCCAGCATCACCATGCACTTTCTCACTGTTACCCTTGAACCTCTCCCCATCACCCTAGACCCAGTCATCATGGAAGTGGACATGCCATCTCTCTCCAGAACCTACCCCTATCTCCGGCGAGCATGAGAAATAGGCCATTAGGCCCATCCAGCCAAATCTGCCAATCCTCCCGACCCTCCATGCAAGCTGCCATTCTCCTGCTTCCCTTCTTTGTGCCACAGAGTTCAACAAAGACAACTGCTCACAACTGCACTCCATCTTTAAATGAACATGAACTAGTTGACATGAGGATTCCGTATGTCATTGACTTAATCTTGAAAGTAGGGCTTAATTTCAAAATGTTTTAATATAATGAGGATTCATGGCATGCAAATATGGTACAAGTATGAAAAACCACAGGACAGCATGAGGCCTGACCTGCCATTGCCACGGCGCTAATTTAATTTTTTATTCTCAACCCGCCGTTGCAATTTCAACATTTTGGCTCCTGACTGATTAGCTCAACACACCAGCCACATTTCCTGCTTCCAGGGCCTTCATTAAATTCCGCCCATTGTATGGTGGGCATTAACTTGCGATTCATATGAATTCCTATGAATAGACACAGAATGAAACTGGGTGGATGATGGGTTAGAAGGTGTATGCTTGTAATATGTAATGCTGTAAATAAATATTAAAGTGAGTAAAGATTGGCTCCAGTTCTATCCTTCACCAACTGGCTTTCTGGAATAGAACAGTTTAGGCTAGTGAATGAAGTGCCAACCCAGCAGATCTCTTTGGCCTAGATGGTCTCCAGCTTCTTGAGCATTGATTGTTGGAGCTGCAGCCATCCAGGGAAGTGAGTTGTGCCTTGTAGGTGGTAGTGAAGCTTTAAGGAAGTTGCATGAGACATGCACTAAGTATACAAAGCCTCTGACCTACTCTAGTAGCCATAGCATTTACATGACTGATTCAGTCGAGTTTCTGGTCAACAGCAGCCCCAGAAAGGTTCATGTAGGGGGTTAGGAGTGATGATAAAGTCAAGTGGAGATGCTTAGCCCCCCTCTTGTTGAGAGACAATCATTGACTGGCACTTGTGTGGCACATATGTTACTTGTTACCTTTCAGCTCAAACTCAATATTGTCCAGATCTTGCTGCATGTGGGCATGGACTGCTTCATTATCTGAGGCGTTGTGAAAGGAGCTGAATATTGTGCTATCAACACAAAACAGCTCCACTTCTGACCTTTTCTGGGGAAATATATAAAGCACTGAGCTGTGTTTGCATTAATGCAACAGGTTTGAAAAATAAGATATGTGATCTGGAAGGTCCAACAGGAATAGATTGGACACCATTAGCAGCACGGGTACATGGTAGAATAATTCCTATCGATGGAATGCATATCTGTAAGGCTATAAATTGTTCAGAAAAGGCAGTACTGGGAGAAAAGGAAGCAGCGTGGCATTATATATAAGGTTCAGCTTTGAGGTACAAATGAGAGGGGACCTAAAAAAGGAAAGCACAAACACAGAACCACTTTAAGTAGAACTATAACAGAGTAAACTATTACTGGGAGTAGGCTAAAGACCACCAGGCCAAGGTGAAAGCCTTAATATGAAATTACGAGATGAGATGGGGATGGTGACTGATAAGGGATCAAATACAGTAGCTGAAAATTTTAACTTACCAGAAGTTGACTGGGACATTAATACCTTGACTTGTTTGATGGCGAAGGCATTTCTAGAGTTAATAGAAGATTAAAGACTGTTTTATGACTCAGTTTGTAAAGGAGCCAACAAAGGGAAAAAACACTCTGGATTTGATTATGAGTAATAGGCACGATCAAATCTCCATTATAGAGGTGGGTGAGGCTTTAAAGCACCAGTAGTTATAATGTGATCACGTTTGACATGACACGATCGGAGAGTTTTTTAAAACCCAAACAAAATTGCCAATTTTTAAGATGGTCAACATTAAGTGCTTGAGAAATCTTGTCAGAGTGGGCCTGGAAGGTTCAAATATGACAAGGAGAATGGAGGAACAATGAAAGTTCATCGTAATTATCAAGAAATTCATAAGAAAGAAACAAACCATTTAAGGCCATGAAGGAAAATAGCACTGAATTTAGATGGATCCAAAAGGCATGCCTGAAAAGTACAAAGAAAATCAAAATGGCAAAGAAGGAAATTGAATTCAATTTGGCAAGAAAACTAAAAGAAAATAGAACATTTTTTCATTTATAGTAAGAGAAAAAGAAAAATTAGGGGTTTATTAGAGCCACTGAAAATAGGATTGGCTGACAGCATGACAATTAATGATATGGAGAAAGCAAAAGTGCCAAATTAATTATTTGCCTTAGTCTTTACCAAGGAGGAGAAAGGTACCTTATTTGACCTGGAAAGAGAACTAAATTCTTTTGTATAGGTAGTTTATAACACATGTCATGCCCAGTACAGGCATATCATATTATGAACTTTCAGTCAATGCTTACAAAAATTGAACACAGCCAAGCTGTTAAGATGGCTGTCACAAATTATGTGACTTTGGCATTAGGACTACAAACAGCATCAAGTCTCCAGGAATACCTGATTAAATGTGAACATAGGTGAGGGTATCCCACAGCCACCTGTGGAATTCACACATCTCATTGTTTAAGGATGGGCCAACACCTAAAGACTATGGAGTTTCCAGACTGCCTGCCTCCATGTTTCATATGGACAAGAGGGAAGATCGAAACTCAATAGTTTCGTATCAACTTCCCATTGTGTCACAATGGCCTCCCCATCCAAACCAGACTGGCTGGGCTTTAGAAGTGTTAACCCAGTCGTCATGTGATGGAAGCTGGTTTTAGGGACTGCAGCCTTATTACCTCAGGGCCCAGCAGATCCATGAGAACCCTCAGTCATTAGCCAGTCTGAGAGCCAGACTCTGAAACTAGCTGCAAATCATCAAGCAACTAAAACACTTAATCTGTTCTAGTTTCAAAGTTCACCGTAAAACCAACTTCCTAGATATTCAACTACATGAGACCTCACAACCTGCGATGAACCCTTTGCTTTACAAGACCCTCACTTCAACTTCAAATCATTGAATCCATTCAAGAAACCACAGACTTGCCAGGGGAGACCAGAAATCATAAATCAGAAACTGAATTAACTGTAATCTGTAAAAGTACACTATCTTTATCTGTGTGTGTATGTGTGGGTGTGGGTGTGCATGTGATGTGTTAATTCGGGCCAGTGTGATAGAATAAATAATCTTCTTTATTTTAAACTCATGAAAGATGGCTGATGAACTATTTGATTGAAATACACACTCCAAGGGTAAGAAAAGACACACCACTTTCCATACAAGACATGCTGGTTATGGGCAGTGAGATAGCACATAGAGTGTGCCCATGACACACTATTCACTTTAATATTAACCTGGTAGTGAAACAGCTGTGCAAATAAATAGCCGTGCAGGTAAACAAAACTCAGAGACTGAATAAGGTACATCTCAGAATTTTTAAGGAAATTAAACAGAAAATTACAGGAAGTCTGGCATAAATCTTCTAGTGATCTCTGAATACTAGGGGACTTGAAAGAAGGCACATATTACTCCTATTTTTAAAAAGTTGCAGAAGTGATCTAGGAACTATAGACCATTGAGTTTGGCATCCATTGTGGGTAAAGTTATGGAAACCCTTATTAAAGAAAAGATCCTGAAAGATCAGGATTGAAATAAAATTATAAAATATAGTCAATATGAATTCATGAAAGGGATGTGGTTTTCTTTGGGATTGATAGGGATAATAAATGGATGTAGGATACTTGATTTTCAATAAGCTTATTAACACAGTTCCTCTGGGAAGGTTGGTACTGATAATGAAGTTAGAATCAGTGGAAATAGTTACAATGGATATGTAATTTATTGACAGATAGGACACGGAGGATGGTGGTACAGAGACTGTCATCAGTCTGGGACAATGTTACCACTCCTGTCCTATAGGGGTCTGTTTTGGGATCTCTTTTGTTTGATATCTTTATAAATGAGCTAAGAGCCACAACCGCAGTAGCTAAATGTTGTAATATGCCTTTAAGGGATAGGAGCATGACATCACCAGAAGGGAAGTGTGGCATGTGATTCAACCTCAGTTTCACTTTGGCCTTGGAGCAGAACACAGCACACACAGCTCTGCTGCCTATGTCTTCAAGATTTCTACCGTTGTATAAATGTTCTTGTATGCCTATTCTAAATACATTACTCCACAACATGTTTACACAATCCTATAAGAGTGATTGGTGCCTTAATATCATTATAAAAGCAGGACTCTAAATTTGCAAATGGTACAAATCTACTGATGATGGTGGAATCCAAAACTAAATATGTTAAGTTACTGGAGGATTTGAATATACTTTGGAATTGGATAGACAGGTGACAATTTAGATTCAATATAGAGAAATGCAATGTGTTTCATATAGGGACAGAAATTTCAGGAACGGACTATTATTTGAATAGAAAAAAAATGCACATGGAAAATAAAAGAAATCTGCAGTTTCAGATTAACAATAAATTGAAGCTATTCCAATAATGCTTAGTGGCATTGTGTTAAATACATCAGCTGTTGGGATCTATTAAAAGGTCCATATTAAGCCAAAAAATAACGTAACCCTGCCACTTTATAGATCATCAGTGTGAACGTTGCGTATAGCTCTGATCACCACAGTACAAAAAGAAAATTACAGCTTAGAAAGTATACAGAAAAGAGCAACCAGAATGATTGAGGGGATGGAGGGATCGGATAACAAAGAACAATCATGTAAATTAGACAAGGGCCTGAATATTTCAGATGGTGGGGTTTTCCCTTCCTGCAATCTGAAGAGTTGGCGAAGAACACATCCCCATCGACTCTATCTGCCCCCTCAGCTATTTCATGCTCAAATGAGTGTCACTTGGCTGCAGGCAGGACTTCCGCCCCTCACTTGGGACAAAGTCCCACCTTAGAGAGCTGCCGGCCAATCTGATTGGCCAGCAGCTCTCTAGTACCTGCAGCAACAGGAGCAGTGGTGGACAGAAGAGGAAAAGGTTCAACATGCCAGAGTCTAAATCCCAGGGCTGGGCAGCAAGGTAAGTTTCGGGGGTCTCAGGGCAGAGAATGTAGGGAAAGCCTCGGGGGGTGGGGGGTGGTGGGGAGGCGGGGTGGGGATAGTGGAAATCGGGCGATTGGGGTGTTAGGTCAGAGGCCGGGACAGGGGGACGAAGGCCCAGCAACCACCGGAACAAAGTCAGAAGGGGGCTTCTGATGGAGGTGTTGCCCCCCCAGCCTCCCGCCTGATTCCTCAGCCTGTTCTTTCCAGGCTTTCCCCATGCCAGGTAAATCCTCCCGCCAGCCTAAAAATTGAGTCAATAATTGGCCACTTAAGGGCCTCAATTGAGGCAAGGGCGGCTTTGGCTTTGCCTGCCCCAGGGTAAAATCATTGTGAGGTTGAGATGGGTGGGAACCGGGTGGGTGGGAACCCAGTGGGAATCCCGTTCCTTCAATTTCACACTCCCACCGCCTAAAAACCCACCAGCGGTGGAACGTGAAATTCATGTTCTCACTGGGAAAGGGAAGGGTAAGGGGTGGCATAATTGCTACTTTTAAGATTTAAATGGACTAAACAATGTAGACCTTGACAAGCTCTTTCACCTTATAGAACCAAAGGACATAGCCTATGTTTGAAGGGGGGATAAATTCAAAACTGATCTGCAGAAACATTATGTCAATGAGAGAGTGGCAAGTGTATGGAACAAGCTCCCTCAAGAGACAATGGATGAGGTTAGTGATGAATCATTCAAATGTAAATTAAATACATTTCTTTCAGAAAAATAGTATTTTGGTTTGCAGGATATGAGTAATTTGAGACTTGACATATGGGAAGTGTAGTATGCTTGCGAGGAACAGGTGAGTTTGGACCTATGGTCCCCAAAGCTTTCCACCATCTTGTCTCATGACTTGGTCTCCTGGAAACTGACTGATAAGGGATTGATTTCCATGATTTGTTGACAGTTCCATTATCATTGTTTCATATGTGACTACCTGCCTGGTAAAAGGCAAACTAGATGGGCATTGGTCTTTTTTTCACCTGGCAACTCCTATGGTGGGAAGGACATTGATGAAGCTTCTGAGTGTATTTAGGCTTTGTGTGCTCCATTGGGGAACTGAATGCAGCAATATTCTGGGGCTGCGAAGACTGACCTCCAACATCTCCATCTCCCTTTCTGCTAGGTATGGTTCCAGTCACTGGAGAACTTTTCTTTCCTCATGGATATCAGCTTTATTGGGTGAGAGAGAATTGGGTGTCGGAGTCAGTATCAGCTCCTTGCGGGAAGCATGACTGATGTTGATATCCAGTTTGATGAATGGCAGACCTAGGAGGAGATCTTGGAGAGCTTCATTCTGCTGCCATGTTATGTCACCCAATGAACTCTGTTGGCACCTAAGTGGACCTGATTGTGCCAGTCAGGACTGTTCTGGGTGTTAGAAATGCCATCAAGTTGTTTGGGGGAAAATGACCAACAGAACCACTTGTTGACTGTTTGCCTTGATATTCTTCCGCTGCTGCTGCTGAGTATCAGTTTTAAGGAGTTAAATCAGACCGGTCTGGGTGGGGAGGGCGGTCAGGAGGAGTGGGGGGCCCATTGGGTGGGAAGGTGGTGGGAGTGGTCATGTAAGCAACTTAAACAGTTTTCACACTCAAATTACACCAGGGTTGAACTATAAATATTTCACTTATCTATCCCAGGAAACTTGCATGTAAACCCCATTGGATGTTGGCGTAACTTTCTGGTGTAACTATGGCAGAAATGACTTGAAGGGAATTCAAGGGTTAAATGCCATACCTATCTTTGAGGACACAGGCCATAAGCTCGGCCTGAACCCCATAATGGACCCCAGTCCGAACAATCCCGAATTCTTTAAGGTTATTTGTTCTCAGCATACTGGCCTTCAAAGAGGCCCCAGCCTTATAGGAGGCTTAGTTCACTGGGGTTCTCAAATTAGGGAAACCCATCCCCAGAACAGACCATATCCTCTTCACATCACTAACCTTGTAAGGGGCACATGAAAGCACTGCCCTTTCCAAGGCCATTCAGGTATGCCCAATGCAGGGTGGGATGGCATATCTCGGACCGTAATTTGCAGTCCTTCCACTGAAATCTGGAGGAGCAATTTTCACTTTGGTCAATAGTGTAAAACACGTCATTTTGGATTGGCCACCCCTTCTACACCTCTCTCAATTTAAAGTCAATTCGAATGAAAATTGCAAGAGATGTACAACAGGCAGCTGATCTGCTATTTACACTTTTGGTCAAAGTTAAAAACATCCCCATTGGAGCTGTGTTAGGAATGCATGAAGTATCAACTCCAACATGTTTCAATGTAAAGTAAGTTTAAACTATTCTGACCAAGTATAGGCCATTCTGCAGCCTCTCGAAGTGAGAGTACCATTTATTAATGAGCTTTTTGACCTGTGGTTAATTGCAGCCAGGTTGAGTCTACCAAAACTCATTTTATACAGGTCTCTTACATCTAGGAAGGAAAATAAATCTTTGTTCCATTAGCATGAACAAGATTCAAAACCAGATCAGTGAAAGGCCACTGCGCTAATTGACTTCAACAGCGAGCCTTCCAATGAATTTGAACATATACCAAACAATTGCACAAGTACAATAACAGATTAATGGTATTTTTTGTTACTTTTAATTTTATAGGGCATGTATTAGTTTTACCACAAATAACCCTGCTCAGGATGATGCGTGTTGCTGCTAACTGCCCTGCCATATGCCTCAACATGCAAATCAATCTACTTCCAATATTCAATTGATTGCATGAAAGGGCAAGTTTGTAGAATAGAGCATTTATACTTACCAAACAGGAGGTGCTTTTGACTTTGAACAAAATGGGTGATATTGGTTCAGTCATCTGTTCTACGTCTCCACCACATTTCATTTCTATTGAATTCAAAATTAACCCAGAGATTGGAATGAAGCTTCCAAGTCTAAAATGTAATGATTAATGCAATATATGTTCACTTCTTTAAAAATAAATTAAACAAATATCAGATTTTGAACAGAAGAATTTAAAGGAATGTTTCATGCAAGCATCCAGTTTTGCTCACTGTAGTACTGAAGACTGTACAACATATTTGACAAATAAAACCAATTATCTTATGGTTGACTGCTTCTTAGCTACAGAGGTTCTCTCAGCTGCACAGAAAATACCTTCAGTTCACACCTAACTGGACTAAAATATTGGATATTTTAAAATAGTACTGCTAATCCTATGTAGCCACAAGATTTCTCCCCATGTCCAGTATCTTCCCACCTCACCCAGCATTCTTCCGATGCTCTCCGCCACTTTAACAGTTTCCAATTTCCTGGCACTAACTGGCTCCTTTTCACCATGGATGTCCAATTTCCCTACACTTCATTCTCACTGGGATGATCGGAGGGCTCTCTGCTACTTCCTTGAACGAAGGCTCAGTCAATCCCCAACCACCAATACCCACCTCCACCTGGTTGAACTTGTTGTCGCATTCAACAACTTCTCCTTTAACTTCACTCACTTACTCCAAATGAAAGGTATCACTATCGAAACCTGTAGAGGTTCTGGCTATGCCTGTCTTTTTGTGGGGGGTCTACGGAACATTATTGTTCCCATTCTACTCAGGTTCCCTCCCTCATCTCTTTTACCGAACATTAATGACTATTGCAAGTTCCTGCTCTGGTCCCTAACTAGAAAATTACATAATCTTTGCTTCAATTTCCACCCTTCCTTTGCCTTCACATGGACCACCTCTGATCATCCTCCTCCTTTCTTCAACTCCTCGATCTCCATTTCTGGGGATAAGCTATTCACTAAGTTCACTGGCTCCCACAGCTAGCTTGATTACACTTCCTCTCACTTGGTTTTCTGTAAGGACTCTCCCAAATTCTCCATTGCTGTTGCACATTTTCTGACCTTCTAACACTGTGTTTCTGACAGGTGTTCCTTTTTCCTCAATCTAGGATTCTTTTCCACCATCATTGAGGGGGCCCCCAAATGTGTTCATTCCATTTCCTGCACTTCTGTTTTTAACCTTTCCTTTCTTTTCCAGAACCATGACAGGGTTCCCCTTTGCCTTCACATTCCACCTCCTCAGCCCCCATATTTAATGGGTCATTGTGCCAATTCTGTCGCCTCCAGCATGATGGTGCCACCAAACACATCTTTCCCTTTAATCTCCTTTCAGAATTCAGAAGGGCTCATTCCCTTCGCTCCACCTTGGTCTACTACTCAACCCTAACATCTCCCTTCCCACAGCATCTTTTCTTGCAAACACAAGAGATGCAACACCTCTCCTTTTACCTCTCCCTTCTCACCATTCAGGGCCCCAATCACTCCTCCCAAGTGAAACAGTGATTTACTTGTACGTCTTAAAATTTAATAATTGAATTTGCTGCTCACAACCAAATGCAGATTGGGCGAGTGCTTTGCAGAATGTCTCCATTCAGTCTGCAGGCATGACCCCGAGCCTCCAGTCACCTGCCATTTTAAATCTGCACCCCGCTCCCACTCTGACAACGTCCCCTGCTTCCTACACTGTTCCAATGAAGCTCAACATAAGCTTGAGGAAGCACACTTCATGTTACAAATAGGCATTTTACAGCCTTCCAAGCTGAACACTGAATTTAACAATTTCAGATCTTAACCTCTGCTGCCATTTTTCAGATGACAGCTGTTGATCATGATTCTTGTATTCCCATTTACACCTCCTCGAGACTCATCTTTAGTTCCTTTACTTGTCCCATTCCAGCCTCTGTTTTCCTTGCACCCTTTTGTCGTTTATTGTCTCCTGTCATCCACCCTATCACAGACCTTCCCTTTTGTTCTTACGCGACCATCCCATTTCCTCACCTCAGTATTTGCCTAAAACCTGGTGCATCTCTAACTTTTTCCCATTCTCATGAAAGGTTTTTGACCAGAAATGTTGGATGGAATTTTACCAGGCAATTGGAGGAGGGATTTGTGGCGTGGAGACTGGGAAAATTGCGAGAAGAGATGTGGGACCAGTAACACCACGTTATTTTGCCTCCCTCTAAATATTTCAGGTGTGGATTGCCAGTGAGGTTGGGTACCCACAGTGAGTGAAACATGCAGCCAGTTGGAACAATTAAGAAGCCAATAAAGAGCTGTGTCAGCAGCATGGCAAGGTAAAGAAGATGAACGCACATAGTGGGCAGTCATAGATGGCTTAATCCACCATCACTGGAGTTATAAAAGGGGAAACCAGCACTCAATGGGCTAGCAATAATGAACAGCTACCGCTGATGGGAGCAACTCCTTGAGGCAAGTACTTTGGATAGTTTACAATTAAGGGCCAGTTAAGGGCCTAATTCCACCTCTGCCACCAGAATACAGTAGGCACTGGAAAGCAGAACAAAGGATACCAGCTCGTCTTTTCACCTCAGATGGTGAAAAGGCGGGAAGCAAGGGAGATTTCTCCTTTAGGGGGTGCCCTGTGAACATTGGGGCACCCCCCCAAGATGTTACAGCCCCTGCCCGTTAATGCCTCTGCCCCGGCCTCCAAACCCAAACCCCAACCCCCTCCCTCCTGTCCCTGGGTTCCTGATCCCTCCCTGTCCAAAAAGCCCCGATTTACCTTAGTCTGGCATCTATGACACTTCTTCTTGGGGACTCCTTTCCAGTGGTCATTACTTGCTTCTGGCACTGTTGGGACTACTCAGCTGATGGCCAATCAGACTGGCTGGCAGCTCTTGATGGACAGATGTCCCATATTCACCTCGCTAAATCCGCTCCCAGTGTATTATCGCTGTGGGCCAGCCTTTTTTAAAGTTGGTCAGTTTGAGACCAGACCCATGTCTTTAAAAGGGCCCCTGCCCACCACATTTTCTTTTTGGGGAGACAGGGGCAGGATGGGGTTGGACCCTATCACTTCCGGAGGCAGCCATGGAGTCAGGCAAGTACTGAGGTGGCCTGGTTAGAAGCCCTGCCTTGGTTCTCTGAGAATTTGGGGCAGTTGTATAAAAGGCTGTTAGTCTCTCTAGTCCTCGCCCACCCACCTATCTCCATGTGCCCCCACCTACATCCTAACTCCATGCCCCCATAACTCCCACACCACCTTCATGCTGCCCCCCCCCCCCCCCCCCCATATGCTCCATGCCACCGCAATGGCCCCTCCATAGCCACTCACCAAGTATCAACTATGGGTAGACCTCAGGAGCCATGTGAAGAAAAAAATTTAAACTTCTAAAAATTTAAGAGCGCTCTCATTCATGCACACTTGATACTGAAAAATCTCTTATTTATAAAATACATCCAAAATGTAAATCTGTTTAAGTGGTCAATCTGTTATTAAAACAAACATCTGTTCATTAACTACACCAAAAACAATTAATTCTTTAATTGCCTCTTAAAACTGTCAATCAAACTGTGAACTCAGTATGCTGCAGAGATAGGTGGTTTTGGTGTTTTTGAAACTCAGCCAAGCATCCATAATGGGTTCAGCGATAATAATAGCCCTTGGGAATTGTCAATAATAAAGTCTATTGAAACTGCAGGAACAGATGGATTTTTTTTTCTAAGCTACATCAGATAGCCTGTCAATTAATGCATTCCAGCAGCGGATGTCTGGGTGTCTGCTCTTTTATTCTAACTGCAGCCTGTTTTTTAAAATTCAATTTTAAAGACCTGTGGGTTTAAATCACTTGAGATCATGACACTTTAACAGATTTTATCTGCCCTTTATTAAATTGTAGTTCCCACACTGTGGGTTAAGGTCCTTGGAAAAGTGAACTCAGCACTTATTTCTAATGACCTGCTGAGTTCAGGTTTCCTGCTTGTGATTCACGCTCCACCCCTGTTGTGTATTGCACTGACTCAGACTAACACATGGTCAGCTGCCGGCAGCCATTACTGAACTAATTTTATTTACACCTTCCCAACAGAGAGGGTGGCAGGGAGGGACATATAACTAAATGTTCAGATCTTGCAATGAACTATAACCCTCTTGCCCCAACTGGCAAGAATGGATCTTCTGGAATTGTAGGCTGGACTTCCACATCTGGGTCCCATCCGCCATTTTTAAAGGCCTCCAGATTCGACCCCACTCTGCAAAAATCTGGCCTTAAGTCATTGGCTGAAGGACTACAGCAGGAAGTGACAATCTGCAATTGTACTCAAGGTCAAATGTTGAGGTCAATATTGCATATGCTAATTATTTTCCCCACTAACAAAAAAAGATGCAACTTACTGTCAGTGCCCCTGAGTGACCTTGATGCAATAAATCCTTCAGTCTTCAGCCTTTCTTAGTCCAACCATAATACAAATTTGTATTTTTGTTTTATTTTAAAAATTAAATTGGGTGACATTACCAGAATCATTCAAGATACAGAACTGGACACCTCATCATTCAACGTAACAGGAAATTGAAAGTATTTGATTTGTTACCATCAGTAAATAAAAAGGAACCTGGACTTTTTCAAGCTGGCGATCTTGGCAGCCACCTTCCGAACCTTTGCATAATTGACGAAACCTCTCGTGAAAAGCAAAAACCCTGTAATGTAGCAGGGGAGGGAAAAGTTACTAATATGATTTACATTTCAAAATCACAAGAAATACATCAACAATGTGTTAAGCATCTTTGCTTTGGTAGTTACCAATTACAAAACTACTCTCGGGAGGTTGGATGTGTTCACCCTTTTTAACCTCAGAAGAATTGAACCATAAGTTCTTCTGTCCCTATGGCACAACCTGCTGATCAGACCAGAAAACAAACCTTAGATATGCAGTGATGGGCTGCTAAATATAATTTGGGATTTAGAAGGAGTTTTGGGGACACTTCAATAAAATTCCTAGGGAGTAATTTTTCCACAATGCTTTAGGCATTCCAGAGCCTCCAAGGTGGGATTCTCAAGTTGAAATGACAGTTTAGCCCACATGTCGTTCAATACACAATCGCAGTAAAGGAGTTGAAGCCATCTGGAGGATCGTTTAACAGCTGATTGTCACTTCCATTGCCTACCTCATTGCACTCATTAACGAGTGTCCACAGCATTTTGGTGACTAGCGTCTCATCTAATTCCCTCCCCTAAAAGTGACCAGCTTGGGAGTAAACGAGTTGCAGTGAATTTTGAGTGCTACTTAAAGGTATATTACCTTTTACTGCTCATTTGCTGCTGGAGGTTTGAAAAAGACTTTTGAAACGTATCTGGAGACTTTCTGGATCACTTTGTCAAGACTGCACCAATGATCTATTAACATTTATATGGGAAATTTTCTGAGGACTTCATCTAAAAACGTTGAGTGCTGTGCTCCTCGACCTTAATCGATACCTTTAAGGAGTCACCTGGAGAAAGGGAGTGCTTGATCAAGGGCATTTTGCTAGGATTCCCATTTGGTTTGCAGGAGAACAAAAACAGAATTACCTGGAAAAACTCAGCAGGTCTGGCAGCATCGGTGGAGAAGAAATCAGTCAACGTTTCGAGTCTTCATGACCCTTCGGCAGAACTGGCAGGAGGATTGGACATGTGACCAGGCTGGTCAGCACCAACTGCTATAGGAGAGAAGGGCAGGAGGGCGAGGTGAAATCCTTGCTCTCTGTGGGTTCAGGACTTCCTTCCACCTCTGGACCTCCTCCACCAAGAGCTCAGGTCTGAGAACCTGATCTCACTGTGTGTCAGCCAGAGCAATCTATATCTTCGGTGGGTATAAATGCGTATATTGCTCCACAAAAATATTGTCTGATCAGTGCTTGAGTGATAAACTTGTAGGTGCCTATTTTAGCACCTCTAAAAAGTTTATATTATGATAATTAGCAATCAGGATTATAACTGCATGCCTAAACCAGACTTTCAAGCAGGCGTGTCACAGAATCACAGAGATTCACAGAATTTTAACGTCACGGAAGGAGGCCATTCGGCCCATTGTGTCTGCACCAGCTCTCAAAATGAGCATTACAACCTAGTGCCATTGCCCTGCCTTTTCCCTGTACCCCTGAACATTGTCTTATGTGCACAGCATCCATTTTGTGCCTGCTTTCACCAAAATAACACCTGGGGCAGAATTTTTCAGTTGGCATGTGGGGACGGGCCCGACACGTAAAATGACGCATGATGGCATCGGGCGTGCGTCCCGACGTCATCGCGCAGTCCTGCGATATTTCGTTTGGCAGGCACGCACCAGAGTAGGCTGCCTGCCTGCCGAAATGTAAACGGCCTATTAAGGTCATTAACAAAGCAATTATTGTAATTGTAAATGCTGCCCGTCCAACCTTAAGGTGTATTTTAAATGAGGCTCCCGACTCTCAGAGCTTCCTGCACCCATCTGAAGGCCCACCCAAAGAGCACAATAGTCACAAATGGGGCAGTGACCGAAGAGTGTTTCTTTTCTTCCACCTGGACATGCTGCGGCGTTGAATTTTTTGTCCATTTTCTGAAATTAGTGGTGCCTTAGACCACTTGATGTGAAGGTTTTGCAGTGTTATCCCTATTGGTTTAAAAAAAAAGGCTCAACTAGAAAATGGACTGGAGCTAAGATTTGGCAGTAACCGAAGATTCTGAAGATACGGAGGTGTTGAACATGGAGGCACAGTGTCAGGATCAGGGCCGACCGATTAGGACTGAGATGAGGAGAAATTTCTTCACTCGAGGGGTTGTGAATCTTTGGAATCAGATTGTGGATGCTCCATTGTTGAGTGTATTTTAAGTTGAGATAGACAGATTTTTGGTCTCTCAGGCAATCAAGGGATGTAAGGAGCAGGCAGGAAAGTGGAGTTGAAGCTGAAGATCAGCTATGATCGTAGTGAACGGTACAACAGAAGCGAGGGATCAGAAATTCCCACCCGAAGTCAATGGACCTTTTGCTGGTCAAATTTTCCATTGCGTGCGGGACCCGAAAATCCTGACCTATAAACTGTCCCTAAACCGGTTTGTTTTTTCAGTCAAATCCGTTATTTTTTAGTCTGTAATAAGCAGCATATCCATTAAACACATGAGTCAGCCAACCGACTGCAGTTGACTGCTCGCCAAATGACACCACTGAATGTGTCATCTAGCAAACTCCAAATCAAAACCAGCGAGAAAGGGAGGAAACCACAAATGACTATTTGAGAACACAACCACAAGTTAGTAAGTAGTCACTCACGATAATACTGACAATCACCTTCACTAAATGAAAACAATTTGTGCTGGAGGAAACCAATGTTTAAAAAAATACACAGTGCAATTTTTTTCCTAATAAATTGTTCCCAGTCTTGCTTAGATTGCTGCCAACATTCTTGTTTTCTTAACAAGTACATCAACTTAATAATTTGAAAAATATTCAGAACCTCCAGCAATAGTGAACAATATGGTGACACAGTGAACCATGATAATGAGCTGGCCTGAAGTGACAGGCATAGTACATTAGCAAGACTGATATGTTAAGATGCAGAGCGGCAGTTATGAATTGTGAAGTGTTGTTTCACCAAACTGAACAACCCAAAGCCAATTTCCTGAAGAGCAAAGTGAGTTAGATTGCTGTGCCAAAACATTAGGCTGAGTGTGACTGGAAATACTTTGATGCTGAGAGGTCATAATAGATGTAAGCCATACAGGAAGTCGTGACAAACCAGGGTTTGACGCAACAATTAAACAAATAAACTTACACAAAACATGCAAAGCTAAAAATTATAACTTCTGTGACATTAATTGATTTTTAGTGCATTAATTTATCAAACCGGCTCAAAACCACCTGCCCTTCAGTCTCAGTCTTCATTTGTTTTATTTGGTTTGGCTTACCAAAATGCGTGCAAGCTCAGTTATTCTATAACTAATGATGCTAGTGGCCAATATAAATGATGCACATGTTGTAAAGCAGTTCGTGGAAAACTGACACAAGACCAGTAATGCATATGCTGGAAGTTGCAGAAGCAAGCTCCATTGCAAACTCCTTTGATGCACTGCTCTACGACTGACTTTTTCTCACAAGGGATGAACATTCAGCTTAATCTGAACTTTGGATTCAGAGCCAACTACCAAAATTCAGACAATCTATCACTAAATCTAAGGTTGGAAGAAGAGAAAACATAGGCCAGACATTTTAATCCCAGCACTATATTCTACAGAAGAAAAACTATTTGAATATAATTTAACAACAGTCTGACTAAGTTCCACTGTACCAAGAAACAACAACAGCAAAACATGTGTTATATAATACTTCTAATATAGCAAAACAGCACTTCTCTTATTACATCAGGGTAACTTCTACAGTAAAAACAGAAAATGCTGGAAATACTCACAGGTCTGACAGCATCTATGGATAGAGAAACAGAGTTCATGTTTCAACTCAATTACCTTTCATCAGAACTGGGAAAAGTTTGAGATGCAATAGGTTTTAAACAATTGAAAGGGGGGAAAGGTGGGGAGAAAGAACAAAAGGGAAGGTAGGTCTTGCAAGGCCAAAGGGAGTGATAGTGGGACAAGTTACAGAATAAGGGGACACTCATTTAAAACTGAGATGCAAAGGAATTTCTTCCCCCAGAGGGTAATGTCTGGAATTGTCTACCCCAAAGAGTTGTGGAGGCTAGATCACTGAGAGTATTTAAAGAGGAGGTGAATAGGTTTTTGAAATATCGGGGAGTTGAGGACTATGAGGAGCTGGCATAAAAGAGGAGTTCAGGCCTGGGGCAGATCAGCCATGATCTTATTGAATGGCAGGGCAGGCTTGAAGGGCTGAATGGCCTACTCCTGCTCCTATTTCTTATGTTCTAAATAAAGAATCAAAAAATGTGTCTAGAGGAGGTATGAAGGGCAGAATCACGAACAGTACCACGAGCTGTCATTATCCTGCCTTCAACCCTATCAGAGACCTTACCCAGACCTCGGCAGCCACCTCTCTCAAAAGGCCACGTTTGACTAGGAGATCCAACACCATCTCAGTCTTCTACAAACTACAGCAGAGAATGTTTGACAACAAAGGTCTCCACAAATCAACAAAAGTCTTAGTTTACAAAGCAGTTCTCATCACCACGCTCCTGTACTGCAGTGAGACCTGGACTCTGCATCAGCGACATGTAAGAGCACTAGAGAAATTCCATCAGCAATGCCTGCGTCACCTCCTCCAGATTCAATGGGAGGACCAGCAGCCAAATTCTAGTGTCTTTCCTGAAGCTCCACAAGTATTCAGGCAAAACTCCTGCAAAATCAACTTCAACGGTCTGGGCACTGTGCCTTAATGGCTGAAAAGTGTTTCCCCTGCTGTGTCCTTTTTTCTCAATTCTCAAATGGCCAATGTTCTAGGAGAAGACAAAGAAAGCTCTTCAAAGACACTCTGAATCTCTCCTTGAAGTGTGGCAGCATTGACATTAATGACTGGGAGGAGCTTGCTGCCAGTCGTTCAAAATGGTGCCGACTTGACCATCAAGCTGCATCATGCATTGAGTCCAAACACCTTAATGATGAGGCAGGGCGATGGCAGAGAGGGAAAGAAAAGAAAGCAAGTCCTGCTCTCCGGATCCCACTACCTCATGGAATGTCCTGCCCCATGTGCCCAAAGATCTGTGGTCGAGAATCGGACTGTTCAACAACAGGGAGGTGTAGTCACAGGAACTCCTGACCCTGAGTAGATGTTATCCTCGAATTGAGGGACAGCTGACAATGCCAGAGGATTGGAGCATTATAAATGTTATACCCTTGTCCACAAATGGGTTTAAGGATAAACTCAGCAACTACAGGTCAGTCAATTTAACAGCAGCGGTGAGAAAACTTTCAGTAACGATAATCTGGGACAAAATTAGCAGTCCCTTGGAAGAGTGTGATTAAGAAAAGCCAGTACAGATTTTAAAGGCAAATCATGTCTAATTAACTTGACTGAATTTTTTGATATGTAACAGAATGGATTAATGAGTGTAATGTGGTTAATGTGGTCTATTGGAATTCCAAAATGCTTTTGATAAAGTACCGTACACTAGGCTTGCCAGGAAAGCTGAAGCCCATAGAATAAAAAGGACAATGGCAGAATGGATAAAAAGTCAGCTGACTGAGAGGAAACAGAGGCCTGAATATTTTGGACAGCTGATCCTGCCGTCCGAAAAATCAGCGGAGAACATGTGCCCACCGACTCTGAGTGCCCCGCAGCCATTTCATGCTCTGGTGAGCATTAAGTGGCTGCAGGCAGGACTTCTGCCCCTCACTCGAGAGGAAGTCCTGCCTTAAAAAGCTGCCAGCCAATCTGATTGAAGAGCAGCTCTCCAGTCCCTGCAACGACAAGAGTTGCAGTGGACTAAAGAGGAAAAGAGGACGCCAAAGATCTAACTGTTGATTTTCGAGCTTCCCCCACGCATGTTCAATCCTCCCGCCAGCCACTTAAGGGCCTCAATTGAGGCAAGGGCGGGCTTCTCATCTGAGACCTTGCCCGACCCAGTGTAAAATTGCTGCGTGGTTGGGGTGGGCAGGAACCCAGGGGAAATCCTGCTCCTTCAATTTCAAGCTCCCCCGACCGCCTAGAAACCCGCCAGTGGGGGAGTGTAAAATTCTGACCTGAGAATAGTAGTGAACAGATGTTTTCCAACTGCAGGAAATTGCACAGTTGAGTCCCCAGGGACTGGGACCACTGCTGTTCTTTAATGGCTTGGGTGTACAGGGCACTATTTTAAAATTGACTGGTAACACAAATCTTGGAAACAGTGTGAAGTGTGAGAAATATAATGCAATACTTCAAGAGGACACAGACAGGCTGGTAGAATGGGTGGACATATATATGACAGATGAAATTTAATGCAGAGAAATGTAAAGTGATACATTTTAGTTAGAAGAACCAGAGGCAATGCATAATAATGGGTACAGGTGTAAAGCGAATGCAGGAATAGAGAAACATGAGAGTTTTCGGGCACAGGTCATTGAATGTGGCAGGGCAGGTTGGGAAGGTGGTTAAAAAGGCAAATGGGATCCTGGGCTCCATAAACAGTGGCATAGAGTACAAAAGCAAAGAAGTTATGATGCCAACAGAAACAAAATATTAGGGATGCTGGAATTGTATAATGAAAATAGCAAATGCTGGAAATACTGAGCAGGTCAGGCAGCCTCTGTGGAGAGAAAAACAGAGTTAACATCTCAGTTTGATGACCTTTCATCAGAATTGGGTAAGGTTAGTAATGTTATAGGTTTTAAGAAAGTGAATGGGGTGGGGGGGAGGGAGGAAAAAGAACAAAAGGGAAGGTCTGAGATAGAATTGGTAGCAGACATTAGTATCTGAAATTGTTGATTTCAGCACTGAGTCCGGAAAGCTGTAAGTGCCGAGTCAAAAGATGAGGTGATATTCCTCGAGCTTATGTTGAACTTTATTGCAGTTCAGTAATGCAGTATTATGAAAGGATAGCGAGGTCAGTGTGAGAGAAAGGTGGAGAATTAAAATGGCAGGCCAGTGGAATAAGTGTTTCACCCAATCTGTGTTTGGTCTCTGCAATGTAGACCAAACCATATTGTTAGCACTGAATGCAGTAATCTAAATTGAAAGCACATACAAATCACCAATTCACCTGGGAGGGATGTTTGGGACCTTGGAGATTGAGGAAAGAGGAGGTAAAAGGGCGGGTGTTGCATCTCCTATGTTTGCACGGAAAGGTAACAAGGGGAGAGCATGTTAGGGGTGATTGAGAAGTGGACTAGGGTGTCACAGAGAGCACAGTGATGATGAACCTTTAATAAACACTAGTTCAGCCTCATTTGGAGTGCCGTGCCCAATTCTGGGCACTGCACTTTAGAAAGCATGTTAAGATTTTAGAGAGGGTGCAGAAAAGATGAATGAGAATGATTCCAGTGAACTTCTGTTAGGTGGATAGATTGGAGAAACTGGGGTTGTTCTCCAAAAAAAGGAGAATGTTGAGAGGAAATTTAATACAGGTGTTCAAAATGATGTTGACACAGAGTAAATAGGGAGAAACTGTTTCTCTTGTGGAAGAGTCAAGGATCAGAGACAACAATAAAATGATTGGCAAAAGAGCCAACAGTGACATGAGGAAAAACTTTTGTGAACAGCAAGTGGCTAGGTTCTGGAAAATACTGATGAAATCTTGGGTAAGGAAGATCCAATCATGGTTTTCAAAAGGAATAGGATAAGCACCTGAAGAGAAAGGATTTGCAGGGCTACAAGTTAAGAAGTGTGGCCAGCTAAATTCCTCTTGCAGGAGGCCAGGGAGGACTCGACAGGCCAGGTGACCTTCTTCCATGCTGCAAGCATTCTATGGTTCTTCTTCCTCAGTGCTCTGCCTGAAGGCAGGTCCTTGGTAATTATTCAGCTAACCATGGCAAAATGCTGTGACTCTTTACCAAGGGTAGGTTCAGAAGGCAGACCCTGAGTCAATCTCAGTCAGAATGAGGATCGAAGCCCATACTATTGGCATTAATGTAATCCACATGCTATCTGTTTTGCCAACTGAGCTAACCAGGCCCTCTAGGATTCTACAACTCCATAATTCAAAAAAATAGTAGTAAAAAAAGAAAAGGCCAGAAATATTGCAGCCAGCAAAAGTTGAATGCAGGAGTGGAGGGGTAACTGATACAGGAGGAGAGGTGTGAGCGCAGTTTGCGAGGAGAGATGTGAGGGCAGTGTGGGAGCAGAGGAGTAAGCAGAGCTGAGTAGGGGAGTGAGCATTGTGCAACTTCAGACAAATGAGCATAGAGCATATGCAGAAGAATAAGCACAGAGTAGTTGCAGGCTAAATGCAGCGTAGGGGTAAATGAGTTAACCCAGTGCTGAATTTGAATGAACTCAGTGCATGTGGTGTAGAGTGAATGCAATATCGTCCATCGACAATCTGCCCAAAGTAGGAAAACATTTTGATCAGTAAAGATGTTTTCACAAATCATATTGGTTGATTTTTACAGAATGCAAGTTATGTTTTTTGTTCATAAATAAGAATTTATTTCTATTCTTTACCAGGTCATTCATTATCATTAAATGCTTACATCATGTAGGCTGCAAATTTTATTGCTCTCAAATATGACATAATGGGAATTTCTACATACTACATGCAAAAACCAAGCTTTTTTATTTATTCATTAAATGTTGGCATTTCTGGCAACATCAGTGTGTATTTTCCATCCCCACTTGCCATTGAGCAGGTGGTGTTGAGCTGCCTTGTTGAACTGCTCCAGTCCATGCAGTGTAGGTACTTCCACGGCATTGTTGAAGCAGGAGTTCAGGGTTTTGACCCAGAGACAGCGATGGAACAGCATTGTAGTTCCCAATCAAAAACTTGCAGGGGGACATGCAAGTGATGTTATTCCCATGCACCTACTGCTCTTGTCCTTCTCAACAGTAGCGTTTGTGAGTCTGGAAGGTGCTATAAAAGAATCCTTGACAAGTTGTTGTGGTACATCTTGTAGGTAGTACACACTGCTGCCATGGTTGACTTATGAAGAATAATTTTCCCGTCGGCAAGCAAGGCAAGGCCCGCTTTCCGACGCATAAAATGACGTGGAATGATGTCGGGCGGAACTCCCACATCATTTCAATTTTCAGATCAGCGCGGGGGTGCAACCGAATCAGCTGTGGGTCCGCCGACCTGTCAACGGCCAATTGAGGTCATTTAAAAAGTAATTTAACTAATTAATGGTTGGTGGGCAGGCTGGGAGCCCTGGTGGGCTTCATAAAAAGCATGAAACCTCATCCATGGGCGGGATGAGGTTTCATGTGGGTTTTAAAAAGTTAATAAAAGTTTGATTAAAAGTGATGGACATGTCCCAACTCATGTGACAGTGTCACATGAGGGGGCATGTCAGGGAAATTTTAATTTTCTACATTTACAATTTTTGAATTTGGCGCCGATCTCCCTGAGGCAGCACTTAGCCTCAGGGAGATGAGTGCACTGTTTTGTGTGCATGCGTGAAAGAGCGCACTCTCGGCTGAGGGAATATCCCCCGCCCGCACAGGCAGCGCATAGCGCTTCCTGGCAGACGTCACGCTGGGCAGGACTTAATTGGCCCGCTCACGTAAAATGGCTGTGCCCCCCTGATTGGGGGCGCCGATCGGAGGGCCGCACGCCCACCCCCGTACTACCCCCTCGACGGGAGGAGAATTTTGGCCATGGTGGAGAGAATGAATGTTTAAGATGGTTGCCAATGTGATACCAACCAAGCAGGCAGGCTTGCTCTGGTTGATGTGAAGTTTCCATAGCATTGGAGCTGAACTCATCCAGGAAAGAGCAGCATATTCCAACACACTGTCTGGAATTTTCCGTCCCCGTTGCCGTTGGGCGTCACGGCGAAAGTGAGCGGACACGGTGAGAAGTGTGACGTGCAGAAGTCGGGACTTACCATTAGGGTCTTGCTCACATCGTGGCCATCCAAGGAGCAGAAGATGCTGGAGACTGGAGCCCTACAGCAACAGAACCCTGGAGGAACACGTGCGTCACACGCTGGGTGTATTCTGATGGAAGCACCACGAAGCAGCTCACAAAAGGTGGAAGGTCTTTGCTGATGTCTGGGGTCTGCTTTGGGACATCACAGCCTTGGCTATGGACGATTCTCCAGTGCGGGGAAAGGAAGGTCCAGCTGTGCATGGGATTAGGAGAGGAAGGTGAAACAGGGAGGTGGGGTGGGGTGCGGAGGTGGGAGAAGACAGTCTAAGTTTTACTGTGGAAGGTGCACCATGGGGGTGAGGTTGGGGAGAGGGGGGGGAGGGTACGAAGGTGTCATGTGGGGGATGAGGTTGGGAGGGAGGGCACAAAGGTGTCAGGAGGGAGGGTGAGGTTGGGAGGGAGGGAACGAAAGTGTCGGGGGCGTGAGGTTGGGAGTAGGGGGGGAGGGAATATGGGGGGAGGAGGCTGTAATGGGGTAGAATGCAGCAACTGGGGAAAGGGTAGGATTTTGGAAAGGGGAAGCAGTTCGGAAAGGGGAAGGACTGCGTGTGGTGGAAGGAGTTTGGAGAGGGGAAGGAGTCCAGGGAGAGGAAGGAATCCAGCGGGGGTGGGTGTGGGGAGGGAGTAGGGGCAAAGGAGGGAGTAAGGGTGAAGGAGGGAGTAAAGGGGGATGTACAGGTGAAAGTGAGGAGTGTGTGGAGTCAATGACTCCCTCCTGGGAAGCGAACTGAGGGTGAACATGGTAGGAGGGAATGGTGAGTACAAGAGGGGGCAGAGTAAGCCGGAAGGGTGGGAGAGCGAGAGTGCGATGGTTGCAGTAGAAGGGATGGCGAGGGTAGTTGATGGGGACTCAGAAGCAGACATGGATCCTGGATGAGGGAAGGAGGAGGTCAGGGAGGTCAATGTGGATGAGGGTGGGATTCTCGGGAAGGTAGGGACGTACATGTTCACCTGGACATCCTGGAAAGAAAAGGGTTCTGGTTGATATGTGATAGTGGGAGGTGGAAGTGATGCCAGGGAGGTCAACAGTGATAGAGGAAAGGACATGGGTGACTGAGGAAGGGGAAAGGACCAGGAAGCTGAGAAAAAAACTTACTACAACCATGTTCTTGAAATCAAAAGTGAGAGGAGCCTCGTATTGGGTGGGCACAGATGCTGCATGGGAGTGTGATCAATGGGTGGGTGGAGATACAGGTCAGCTCAGATGGACAACTGAAAGAGAACCTCAGCAGGTAGCATTGAAAACACCCAGCACAGTGAGATGAGTGTGATGGAGGAAGTCTCCGGGTGCATGGGAGAGTGCTTGCATGAGGCTCTGAAAGGCTTTACCACTCTCCCTCCTGAATCATGGTCTGGCTGCGTGCAGCTGAACTGCTAGTGGGGGTGGTAGTTGGGTGCAGTGGGAAGACTCACAAAGCCTATAAATGAAAGAACAATTACGCATTACTCAGTGGAAGTGAATATATTTTCAGATTATAATCGTAAAGATACAAAATGTGTTTACCCGTGCAACACTTGTGATCAGAAATTCTTAACTTTCCTAGGCCGGTCACTTCTTCTAGGTGCTGCCCTGACATCCACAGGAGGGGCAGAGGCAGCCTCTGCAATGATTGGCCCTGTTGCCTCTGATGACTTCAGTATGACTCCTCTGGAGAGTTGAGGCCTTGAGGGCCCCGGCTTGCTTTGGCTGTCCTCCTGTGGGTCAGCTGCTCCCTCTGCGGTAACAAAGGATGAGGTTGAGGGGGTCTTGGGAGGAGGGAACAGCCTCTGAGATTCCTGAGTGGATGACTCGGGGATGTCCAGCTGCTGCTCCTCCTCCCTGTGGGTGCCCGTGGGCACAGCCTGATCCTTGAGGGGAAGGAGCACCTGAAGGGATGTCAAGGTGCCCCTTTTCCCTCTCACATTGCCACTGCAGGAACTCACCTCAGGCTACCACAATGTAGTGCAGGTCTGCATGCATCTCCACGTCCTGCTGGATCATGGTGTCCATGGCATCCACCATGGAGACTTCAATGTGTGCATATGTGGGCAGCACTTCATCAAAGAGCAAGCGGACGCCCTCCTCCAACTCATGTGCCACTCTGTTGAGGGCTTCCAACTGCTCTGCGTGATTTTCCCCCACCTTCTGCTGACTCTCCAGGATGAGTTGGAAGGCTGAATCCAGGGGCTCATCATCTGACTCGAACCTCGCAGATGCCTCTTCCCCAACAGTTCTCCGAGTGCCGGGGAGCTCAGCTGAACCTGCCTCCTCCTGCTGCGGACACATGTCCGTGCAGAGACCACCACATTATGAACCCGAGCCTGCTCTAGATCTAGGTCCCATCAAGGTGTGTGTCTGCACTGGTGGAGGGTGTGGGATCCGTTGTGACAGATCTCCCAGGCTACTGATTTCCAGCTCTTCAATGAAGGAGGAGTCCTCTTGGCTGGAGGTGAGGATGTGGATGGAGCTGAGGGACTGGCTGGCTGTGGGTGTCAGTCGCCTGGCAGAGCCCCCTGAGATGGTTAGTGCATGGTAGCAGAGTCAAAAGTAGGAGAGAGCACTCAGAGTTGCATTGAAGGAGGGATGATGTGGTGCAAGATCCTCATGTGGGTGTTCGCCACTGACCTCACTGTCACCGCAGGCACGGTCCACATCCTCACCAGTCAGTGCGATGGCACACTCCTCAAAGTGAGTGAGGGGCCTAATGTGAGACACCCCAGCCCCAGTCTGGGACCTCTCCCTGCTGCTGTAAGCTAGCTTCTCCTGCATGAAAACAGATGGAGAGAGTGTGAGCAGGACACATGGCACTGCGTGGAATGTTTGTATGATCATAGGAGCCATGGACCGGAGAAGGAAACGAGCTCCAAAGGATATGTGCCTGATGGAGATGTGAGGGTGTGTGTGAGAGTTAGTGGTATAGTCCCTTGAGGTGTGAGATCCCTGTGGATGTGTGATGGGTTTGTGAATGTCTGAGTTGAGAGTGATGAAAAGAGTGACTTACCCTGGCGCAACAGATGAGACCATTCATCCTGTAACGGCACTGGGTGGCTGTCCTCTTTTTTAGGGTGCTGGCGCTGACCACCACTGTCACTGCCTCCCATGTTGGATAGGTGGCATGGCTTGCTGGTCTTCACCCAGAGGGGGGAACAGGGCATTGCAGCGAGCCTCTGCTGTGTCCAGTAGACACTCAAGGGAGGCACTGTTAAATTTGGGGGCAGCATGTTTCCTCCCTTTGGCAGTCATCAGTTTCCAGCAGCTTCCTATCCCTTGATGAGCGTGAGCTCTTTGCAGGGGCGGCCTTTAAACATGGCACCTGGTTCACTGAATGCCTGAGGCGATGGCATTGGGGGCGAATCAGGGGTCACCCTGCTAGCAACCCGGCATGTTTCCCGGGAATGAGTTATTAATAAGGCCAGGAATGGGACAATACAGCGTGAAAAGCCGCCATTGCGGCTGGTGGGTTAAATGTCCTTTTTCCTGCCTGTTACCCCACTTAGTGCAAATCTGGGATGATTGCGCCCACTGACCTGGGCCTTGTACATGGTGAAGAGACTTTGGGGAGTCAGGAGATGACATACTTGCCACAGAATACTCAGCCTCTGCTCTTGTGGCCACAGTATTTATTTGACTAGTCCAGTTAAGTTTCTGGTCAATGGTGACCCACAGGGTATTGATGGTAGGGATTCGTTGATGGCAATGCTGTTGAATATCAAATGGGGCTGGTTAAACTTTCCCTTATTAGAGATGGTCATTACCTGACACTTGGGTGCTGCAAATACCGCTTATCAGCCCAAGCCTGAATGTTGTCCATGTCTTGCTGCATGCGGGCACAGACCGCTTCATTATTTGAGGATTTACAAGTGGAATTGCACACTATGCCCTCATCAATGAACATCCCAACCTCTGACTTTGTGATAGAGGAAAGACCATTGGAGGTGGTAGCATAGTGGTATTGTCACTGGACTAGTACTCCAGAGACCCAGGGTAATGTTCTGGGGATGTGGGTTCAAATCCCATGGCAGATGGTGAAATTTGAATTCAATAAAAATCTGGAAGTAAAGTCTGATGATGACCATAAAACCATTGCTGATTGTTGTAAAAACCCATCTGGTTCACTAATGTCCTTCAGGCTGTGTTCTTACTTGGTCTAGTAACACCAGATCCACAGTAAGGTGGGAGGGACTCTTAACTGCCCTCTGAATGAGGGAAGTTTGGGATTGGCAATAAATCCCACAAAAAAAAAGGTTGGGTCTAGTTGGGACACTGTCCTGAAGAACTGCAGCAATGTCCTGGGGCTGAGATGATAGACATTCAACAATTACAGCCATCTTTCTTTGTGTTACATCTGACTCCAACTTCTGCTGGTTCAATTTTACTATTGGATTCCTTAATTCAACATCAGTTAAATGCTGCCTTGATGTCCAGAGTAGTCGTTCACTCTTGGCATCTAGAATTCAATCTTTTTGTCCATATTTGGACTAAAGGTGTAATGAGGTCTGGGGCCGAGTGGCCCTGGAAGAACACAAACTGAACATTGGTGAGCAGGTTTTTGAAACATTAACAGCAGACAATACTTTGCATCAATTTGCTTAGAGAAGATTGATACAGCAGTAATTGGTTGGATTGGATTCGCTTTTATGGTTAGGACATACCTAGGCAATTTTCCACTTTACCAGGTTCATGCCAGTGTTAAGATGTGGTGGAACAGCTTTGCTAGGGGTCTGTCTATGTCTGGAGCACAAGTCTTCAGCATTACAATCAGGATGTTGTTGGGGCCCAAAATTTTGCTGTATCCAGTGCGCTCAGCCATTTCTTGACATCACATGGCGTGAAATGAATTGGTTGAATACTGGCTTCTGCCTATATTAATTTGCATTTTGCCTAATTTATTGCACTGCTAGTACCAGGCAAAAAGAACATGTGCATGAATGCATATGTGTGTGTGTGTGTGTGTGTGTGTTTGTGGAGGAGGAGGTGCTGGGGTTGCGCTGTAAATGACATTCTTATATTCCTAATAAATAATTTTGATGTTGAAAAGCCTTTACAGGATGTTGCATGCCTTCTTGTAAGATCTCTACGCTTCCTACGCGCATATAGCAGATGGCTTTTACTGCAAACCAGAACTATGTATGAAACAGAGGAAGCGGTGATTTATTTAGAACTGCTGACTATGCAACATGCTGCATTAATTCTTCTGCTTTGGAAGACCACTTGTTATTTAATCACTACGTACTCATGAGCCTTTATTGGACAATAGTAATTTGCCCCATAACAGATTACTTTTTCCTGGTTTAAATTATCTCTGTTGGAACAGATATAAACGGCTATGTTTTGAAAAGCGGCAGCCGAGTGACCTTCCTGACCCATACTGCTCTGCACTCATTCCACTTTGTTCACAAATTATCCATAATGCATAGGTACAACAATTCTTTCATAAATCAGCCAGGGAATCCTACAGTTCATATCTCCGCTGACTGTGCAACAAGGAGCTATCCTTTAAACTGATCAAAAGAGCAAAATGTAAGATAACATTATCATTAATATGTGGGTGTTTCTCCAATAAAGTGAATCAAGTATTTGTACCAAAATGTAGGAGTAATTGTTCTGAGTGCATAGTGCGCATGACAATCTGAACAGAATAATAACCTATACAGCAATATGGGAAACATCAATCAGCTCTAGTTACTTAGGGCTAGTTTGTCCTGAGCACATGGTAAATCACAATACTTGGCTTTGATCTTCAGTTAAGAGCACTGCAAATCATATCAGTAACAGATGTTAATGGGTGGAAGAACGTGCACCAGGTTGAAGGATACCCTTGCTACTGTAAGAACAGGATCTGTTGTATCATAGACTTGGTTTGTCTTACTTCCCTATGGCATAAGTGCACCCTATAACTATATATCAACCTGTCAATCTTCTTGCACACACAAAGACAACATGAATGCTAAAGACTGCAGGTGACAAAGGGAAAGGGCAAAAATATTAATGTGATACAACAGCTGCTTTCAAAAGCTAGCTGGTTAGAAAGTGAGAAGAAATATGGCTCTATATTGGTTTCCTGAGTACACAGTTGCATAAACATCAGAAGATAGGTTCTGCAGCATAAGTAATAACAAGAATTGGAATGACCTGACAACTGGGGCATGTTGACCTTGAAGAAATGAACGGGATATGGCAATATGTTAGATTTAACTGAAATTAGGTGAAAAATTATTCAACGTGAGTGCCACAATAACAGAAAGCTCTGGGGCAGGCTGAACCTATGAATTCAAGAAAGAAACCAGTTCCAAATATTTGGTTGCAATGATTCCATGGGGGCAGTGCAGGCAATCCAACAGTTGATATTTATTTTTGCAATGCTACGTTGCATTTATGTTTTATGTTTTATAGTTTCAAGGTTCCATTTTTGCATTATCCCTTTCCCTACAAAAACATGGTAAGGCTTTCAATAAAAGGTTTTATTGTGATGCGACTAACCCTTTGAAGACTTAATTGTCTTTTAGTCAAGAATTTAAACTTCTCAATTTTTAACTATCTGTCCAATCTATTATTGTCCATAATCAATAATCAAACCAGGTCAATGAACATAAATGATTATATTGAACCCAAAATTAAAGTTCAGCTATTCAGTGCATTGAATGGTATGGCTGGAGCCCAATTTGAAAAGGCTTGAATCTGGCTGAATTAGTGGTTCACATGTTGTAACAAGGCAGCTGATTTTCTGTTGATCTTTCCTGTGGCTATGCGTTGTCTTGGTTTTAAGTTCTGCATAGCTATGTACCATAATAATTGATTGAGCTAATAGAATGCAAATGCATTGTGCAGTTACTGTCAATTCTAGGGGAAATTGCAGCATCAGTTTGCTGTTTCTAGAATGACCATACGATACTGATAAGTCTTTTTTGCATCTTTCTCAATTTTCACTCCCAGCCACGTAAATGAAAATTAACTTCAGGAGAGAGGTGGCTGAAGCAATATCAGCTGTAATAAACTATCACGCGAAGTCAAAATTACCCCAAATCTTCTCTGTAATTGATATGTGGCAACACACCCAATGAGGAGAGAGATGTGCAAGTTTACTTGCCTCTTTTTAAAGTGGTCCCACCTGCAGTAATGGTGCCTTAATGCTTTGTAAGCCGAGAAAATGCTATTTGGAATATTAGTGGACCAATACTTTACACATTTGTATTACATCTCTCTGCCCATTGTTTACAATAAGAGGATTAACACATCTGTCAAAACTGTGAAGAAAGAAATGTTGTACAAATGCCATTAAATCCTTGTTTACTAACATTGGCAGCAATAATTTCCAGCACATAGTCAATCAGCTATTTCGGCGTAATCATACTGTGCATATAATTCCCACAAACTGACAGGTAGAAATATGTCAGTGTCCAGCTTTAGGCACGTAAGTGACATTGTGGCCACATCGGCCACTCACACCATTAAGCTTGAGCCCAATCTGAAGCCGGACATTGGGTCTCATCTAAATTGCCTGGGCAAACTGCTGGCATCCAGCACGAAGCTTGTCCTTCTGCAGGAGTGCGTCAGGCTGACTTCTCACCAATGGCTTCATATAAATGTCGAGGAGACAAGTAGAACATTCCTGTCCCAGCTAGCTACATACCTATTTTAATGACTTGGCTGATGCAAGGCAATCTACCATCTGCAGGCACATGTAAGCAATTGAGGACACATGGAAGCCACAGTGGTGATAATCTGTTCATGTGGTCACCCACTGATATAAAACTCAACATGTTTTCATTCCATTAATGAAAATTTACCCAAGCCTGAACATTGCAGAAAGTAAATTGTAAGATTAGGACCACTCCTCCACATTGACTTTTGTTTAATTATTGTGAACTGATAACCAGTTTTCTTCATTAAGGAAAAAATGGAAGCAGAAAGAATTAAGAAAAAATAATTTTTAAAATCAAAAATCACTAGAAGTAGAAATGGGCCCAAATTTCTGTGGGTTCTGATGACTCCCACGGTAAGCCAGGCAGGGATAATACCATTAGGCCAGAACCTAGCGTGTCCAGGTCTCTGCCTTCCCCACCAGTTTCTCTGGAATTGTGTCTGGGACAAAACTTTTGCCTTCCCCAAACCAAAAGCATTCATATCAGAAATAGCCTGGATGGGAGGAACAGACTCTCAGGTCAGACGTTCCTTCTACATCAACCTAGGATCTGGCAGATAGCTGGATTGTCGAGTCAGTAGGTGTCAATGGGTGTTTGGTTTGCCAAAGTGTGGCCCACTGGAATGTCCAGGCCTGTGACTTGGCATGGAACTCTGAAGAATTTGCCGATAGATTCTTTCTGAATGTCTTCATGAAGTGACCATTGTTGTCCTGCTTGCACCTTTTCAGAAGAGGTTTGTTTAAAGAGTCATGACTTCAGTAGAAAGGGTAGAAAGATCTCTGTCCATCAACAAAAGCAGACATTCCCCCAAGCAAAAAATATTTTAAAAAAATGTTTTTCAAAATCCTGGACTTCCTATCAAAAGTTGAGTTCACCATTCATTTAAATAACATAATGTGCTTCTTTTGGTCATCCTTGTGCCTGTGGCTGCTTTTAAACATATCCTGGTGTGGTGCCTAGTTGATACTTAAGGGCTAGGAACTCCAGTGGTGCTTTACTGTGCTGTGGCATCTCAAGCCTTTTGTAACTGAGGTCAACCTCACTTCAAAGTTTCTGATTGTAAGGTAGCCTCTGCAGCAAATGGCATCAAAACTTCAAGCTGCTAGTCCTACATCCTGACATCAACATAAATGGTATCTGAGGAGGTGGGTTAATTACCTGCTCTGTTGAACCCAGAAATGAGTGAGCTGGGGCAAGTTTGGTTTGGGTTTGAAATTCTAACATCTCACCAACCTAAACCCAGGAATTCTTTGGGCTTCAAAGTGCACTGATGACTCGGACGCCTTTGTTGCACCAAGGAGAATGTGGCTAGACAGGGAGCCAGTGTAGGTCAGTGAACTTAAGGGTGGTAGATGAAAGGGATATGATGTGAGTGAGGACATGGGCAGCAGAGTTTTGGAAGGCCTTAAGTTTTTGGAGGGTAGAACGTGGGAGACCAGCCAGGAATGGGTTGGAATAATCAAGTTCAGAGGTAACGAAGGCATGGATGAGGGCATCAGCAGTAAATGAATTGAGACAGGTATGAAGCCAGGTGATGTTCCAGAGGTAGAAATAGATCATCTTAGTGATGACATGAATATGAAGTCTGAAGCTCACCTTTGGGTCAAAAGTGATAACAGTGGCCATTGCTGGGACTGCAATCAGTCCCCGATGAGGAGCCACGGAAGAGGCCAGATAACCAGGTAAATTGAGGCAACTTCACTGGAATGAATCAGTCAGGCCCTGGTGGAGTATTGTGGGAGGGAGGGTTGGGAGAAGCAAAATTCGAGCAGCCAGGGAAGGGTAACAAGTGGGTGCAGCCATTTCCCTTGGGCACAGGGTAACTGAACAGGATGGAACACACCCCCACTTGACTGATACCTGGGATGCAGGGCTTATCATACAAGGAAACAGTGGCCAGGCTGGACATGTATCATTTGGAGTTTAGAAGATTGAGAGGTGATCTTATTGAAACTTATAACATCCTGAGAGGACTTGACAGTATGGATGCTGAAAGGATATTTCCACTTGCTAAATAGAACTAGGGAACAAAGTTTAAAAATAAGGGATATCCCATTTAAGATGGAGATGAGAAGAATTTCTCTCTCTCAGAGGGTTGTGAATCTTTGGAACTCTCTTCCCCAGAGAGCAGTGGAGGCAGGGTCAATGAATATTTTTAAGGCAGAGGTAGATAGATTCTTTACTAACAAGGGAGTCAAGGGTTATTGGGGTAGGTGGAATGTGCAGTTGAGGCCACAATCAGATCAGCCATGACCTTATTGAATGGCAGAACGGGCTTGAGGAGCCGAATGCTGCTAATTTGTTTGTTCGTATGTACCCCTGCACCCCCCCACCACCCCCGCTGTTGGTAAAACTCCAGCAGAGGTAGTAGGCAATGGTCACAGTGCCCCCCCCCCCCCACCCCGCCCGCCATGCCAACTTCACCCCTTCCCCCTTCCCCCACCTGCCAGCCAACTCCCAAGAGGCCATAAAATGCTAGCCAACGGTTTCAGTCTTCCAAATATTTAATGGAGGAAATTTCTGCTTATCCCATACTGGATGTCGGATAATCAGTCTGATAATTCAGCAACAATGGAGGAGTCGAGAGGTGTGGTGTTGAGGATGAGCTGGTTGTCTTTAGCATACATGTGGATGAGAAATAGGAGGGGACCAAGGAAAGATACTTGGGAGAAACTGGATGTAACTGTGGAAGTAGGAGGGAAAGCCTATTTCAAATGATTCTCTGACTACGATTAGATGGATACAAATGGAACTAGGTGAGAGCTGTCCCACCCAGCTGAACCACAGTTTTTTTTCCCAAAGATGAATACAAAGGGAGGGAGGATTGGGGTGTGGAAGGGAGATGTGAAAGGTCAATGATACAAAAAAGTGATCAGAGATTACCTTATCTATAATTGATATGATAGGACAAGCAAGATCAGTAAGATGGCAAAGTCAAGGAGATGGCTATGGGTATAGGTTGAGGAGTTTACAGGGAGGGAGAGATTTAGGGAGGATCAGGGGCAGGAGCTCAGAGCAGAGAGACATGATGAGTTGAGATGTAGGTTGAAATCACTAAGGATCAGAAGACATTTGGTGCAGAGGCTGAGGGAGGAAAGCAGCGAAGATATCTCAGTAAGAATATTTATTTGAGAGGCCAATAGAGAATACTGATTGTGAAAGAAAGGTGAGAGGGTGGAGAAAGGTGAAATTCCCAAAGGAGGAAAGAGTGCCAGATGAGTAGGGGGGATCTAGCCAAGGTGCAATCTTGTTATAAGCACCACACTGCCACTCTGATGGTCTTGACAGGGTGAGTGGTGGAAGTTTGGGAGCTTCATTAAATGGCAAGATTTCATCATCGCTCAGCCAGGTCATGACATCGATACAATCATCCACAAGGCAAGGGCCTTGTTTTCACAAGTGAATTGACATCCTAGAGAGAGATGGATAGAGGGATGGTGAGAGCTGATCCACTGGCAGTCCACAGGGTCAGCAGAGGAATGGGTGAATTGGACAGGAAGAAGATTGGCAAGGTTAGCCCCCAGTGGGTACACTGTGCAAGAAGCTGAGTGAGAGGTGGGCTGGGGCAAATGGGGCTGGTGCTCATAATGAGCTTGTGCTGAGTGCCCTGATGAGACTTTTGGAGGATGCCGAGAGAGACTCAGGGGGAAGCTGTAGGCTTATCAAAGAGGTAGCCAAGCCTTCGAGGGTGGCAAGAGAACTGGCAGGTCGACGAGTACTGTAGGGTTGAGGGAGGGATTTGGGAGGGCAGAGCAGCTGAGAGTGGAGAAGTGAAAGGAAGCATAACAATAGAAGAGAGTCTAGGAGGGGTAAAGAGAAAATAAACTAAAAGAGAGAACAAAAATGAAAATAGATTGATGGGCTCAGGTCCAGAGTGGCGGCCGAAACGCATGTATGAATAGACTCAAGGAGAGCTTATGTTACATAGATCTTGTTACATGAAAAATAGTGTACATAAAAATATGATAGCAAACAGACAATAAAAACTAGATAGGAGGGAATAGGAAGGATATAGGTAGAAAGAGGGGTGAGCCCCTGTGGGTAGTTTTTAAGGAGACAGGAAGGAGAACAACAAGCAGAACCTCAAATCTCTAGATTACTCCCAATGCCACCCACTTAGTGAGTACTGAAATAGAAGGATAGAACAGATAAATGCATGGCTGCAGAGTAATGCAGGAGCGACGACTTTAGATTCCTCACACATTGGGTACAGTTCTGGGGGAGCTGAGCAGAGCTGGACAGGTCGCATCACAACAAAGCGAGGAGTGGCTCTGATGGGATGGTTTGTTAGTGGTGGTGGAGGGGTCGGGGGGGGTTTTAAACTAAACTTGACAGGGGTATGAGAAACAGGATGTAGCATTAGAACAGAGAAACAAGGTGCACAAAGAATTGAGAAAGACAGGCAGCACTACAGTAAGAAATAGTAAGATATTAGGTTAAGTCAGGCTAAAAGGGAATGCAAGAAGACCTAAATTAGGTTTACAGTACGTGAATGTAAATGCACAAAGCATTGTAAACAAGGTTGGTGAGCTGCAGGCACAGGTATCCACATGGGAATATGTTGATGTGGCAATAACAGAGACCTGGCTCAAAAAGAGCAGGACAAAATATTCCTCGATACAAGGTGTTTTGGGAAGATAGGGAAGGAAAGAAAGGAGGAGGGATGGCAGTATTGATTAAGGAGAATATAACAGTACTGGAGAGAGAGGATGTCCTGGTGAGGTCAAAGACTGAATCTATTTGGTTAGATTTAAGAAATAATAGAAGTACCATTCCACTACTGGGTCTATTCTATAGGTGACCAACTAGTGGAAAAAAGATATAGAGGAGCACATTTCTAGGGAAACTACAGAGAGGGACAAACACTATAGATGATGATGGGAAACTTTAATTATCCTAATATAGACTATGATAGTAATAGAGTAAAAAACAAAGAGGGGGAAAACATTCTGAAGTGTGATCAGGGAAATTTTCTTGATCAGTACGTTTTCAGCCCAATGAGAAGGATGCATTGCTTGATTTGGTTCTGGGCATGAGCAGATCATGTGTCAGTAGGGGAACATTTAGGGAACAGTGATCATAGTATCAGAAGATTTCGATTAGCTATAGAAAAAGACAAGGAGCAGTCTAGAGTAAAAGTACTTAATTGAAGTAGGGAATTGAGGCAAGGCCAATTTCAGTGGCCTTGCTTCAAGAAAGGAACTGTCCCAGGTAAACTGGAATGAAAGATTGGCAGGCAAACTCTGTAATGAAATAATGGTATGTCTTTAAAGAGGAGATGGTTCAGATTCAGTCAAGGTACATTCCTACGAGGAGGAAATGAAGGACAACGAAAGGCAGAACTCCCTGGATGATGAACGAGATAGAGAGTAAGATAACATTATAAAAAAGGCTTTGTATGATAGATGTCAGGTTGATGATACAAGTGAGAAGCAGGCTGAATATAGATAGTTCAAACAGGAAGTGAAAAAAACAAATAAAGGGAAGCAAAGAAAGATTATGAGAAAAGGCTGCCATTAGCATAAAATGGAATTCAAAAGTCTGAATGCATGTAAATAATAGAGGGGAAATAGAGAAGGGGTGGGGCTGATTAGGGATATCTATGCATGGAAGCAGGCTGAGGTACCAACTCTATACTTTGCAGCTGCATTTACCAAAAAAGGTGCTACCAAAGTTCCATTAGAAGGCAAGGTAGTTGAGATATTGGATGAACTAAAAATTGATAAAGATTGGAAAGGCTGGCTTTTTAAAGTTGATAAGTCACCAAGATGTGGTGGGATGTATCTGAGGATGCTGAGGGAATGAATGGTGGAAATTGCGGAGGTGATAGGCCATAATCTTCCAATCCTCCTTAGATCCAGGGCTAGTGCCAGCGGAGTGGAGAAATACTTTTTTTAAAAATTCATTTACAGGGTGTGGGTGTTGCTAGCTGGGCCAGCATTTATTGCCCATCCCTAATTTCCCCTGAGAAGGTGGTGGTGAGCTGCCTTCTTGAACTGCTGCAGTCCCTGTGGTGTAGGTACACCCACAGTGCTGTTAGGGAGGGATTTTGACACAGTGACAGTGAAGGAACAGTGATATATTTCCAAGTCAGGATGGTGAGTGGCTTGGAGGGGAACTTCTAGGTGGTGGTGTCCCCGTGTATCTGCTGCCCCTGTCCTCCTAGGTGGTAACAGTCATGAGTTTGGAAGGTGCTGCCTAAGTAGCCTTGGTGAGTTTCTGCAGTGCATCTTGTAGATGGTACACACTGTTGCTACTGTGCGTTGATGGTGGACGGAGTGAATGTTTGTGGATGTGACGCCAATCAAGTGGGCTGCTTTGCCCTGGGTGGTGTCAAGCTTCTTGCGTACTGTTGGAGCTGCACTCATCCAGGCAAGTGGAAAGTATTCCAGCACACTCCTGACTTGTGCCTTGTAGATGGTGGTTAGGCTTTGGGGAGTCAGGAGGTGAGTTACTCGCTGCAGGATTCCTAGTCTCTGACCTGCTCTTGTAGCCACAGTATTTATGTGGCAAGTCCAGTTTAGTTTCTGGTCAATAGTAACCCCTATGATGTTGATAGTGGAGGATTCAGTGATGGTAATGCCATTGAATGTCAAGGAGCGATGGTTAATTCTCTTTTGTTGGAGATGGTCATTGCCTGGCACTTGTGTGGCACAAATGTTACTTGCCACTTGTCAACCCAAGCCTGGATGTTGTCCAGGTCTTGCTATATTTTGATGTGAACTGCTTCAGTATCTGAGGAGTCGCAAATGATGCTGAACATTGTGCAAATATCAGCAAACATTCCCACTTCTGACCTTATGATGTAAGGAAGGTAATTGATGAAGCAGCTGAAGATGGTTGGGCTTAGGACACTGTCCTGAGAAACACCTGCAGTAATGTCCTGGAGCTGAGATGACTGACCTCCAACAACCACAACCATCTTCCTTTGTGCTAGGTATGACTCCAACCAGCGGAGAGTTTTCCCCCTGATTCCGATTGACTCCAGTTTTGCTCTGGCTCCTTGATGCCATATTCAGTCAAGTGCTGCCGTGATGTCGAAGTCAGTCACTCTCAACTCACCTCTGGAGTTCATGTCCATGTTTGAACCAAGGCTGTAATGAGGTCAGAAGCTGAGCGACCCTGGCGGAAGCCAAACTGAGCGTCAGTGAGGAGGTTATAGCTAAGCAAGTGCTGTTTGATAGCACTGTTGATGACCCCCTCCATTACTTTACTGATGATTGAGAGTAGACTGATGGAGCGGTAATTGGTCGGCTTGGATTTGTCCTGCTTTTTGTGTACAGGACATACCTGAGGAATTTTCCATATAGCCAGGTAGATGCCAGTTTTGTAGCTGTACTGGAACAGCTTGGCTAGCAGCGCGGCAAGTTCTGGAGCACAAGTCTTTGATACAATTGCCAGAATATTGCCAGGGCCCATAGCCTTTGCAGTATCCAGTGCCTTCAGCCATTCCTTGATATCACATGGAGTGAGTCGAATTGGCTGAAGACTGGCATCTGTGATGTTGGGGTCCCCCTGAGGAGGCTGAGATGGACCATCCACTCAGCACTTCTGGCTGAAGATTTTTGGGAATTCTGAAGCCTTATCTTTTGCACTGATGTCCCGGGCTCCTCCATCATTGAGGATGGGGATATTTGTGGAGCCTCCTCCTCCAGTGAGTTGGTTAATTGTCAATCATCATTCACGACTGGATGTAACAGGACTACAGAGTTTAGATCTGATCCACTGGTTGGGGGATTGATTGGCTCTGCCTATCACTTGCTGCTTATGCTGTTTGGCACACAAGTAGTCCTGTGTTAAAGCTTCACCAGGTTGACACCTCATTTTTAGGTATGCCTGGTGCTGTTCCTGGCATGCCCTCCTGCACTCTTCATTCAACCAAGGTTGATCCCCTTGCTGTATGGTATTGATAGAGTGGGGAATATGCCAGGCTATGAGGTTACAGATTGTAGTTGAGTACAATTCTGCTGCTGCTGATGGCCCACAGCGCCTCATGGATGTCCAGTCTTGAGTTGCTAGATATGTTCGAAATCTATCCCATTTCGCACAGTGGTAGTGCCACACAACATGAGTGAGGGTATCCTCAATGTGAAGCTGGATCTTCATCTCCACAAGGACTGTGCGGTGGTCACTCCTACTGATATTGTCATGGACAGATGCATCCGCGGTAGGCAAGTTGGTGAGGATGAGGTCATGTATGTTTTTTCCTCTTGTTGATTCCCTCACCACCTGCTGCAGACTCAGTCCAGCAGCTATGTCATTTAGGACTCAGCCAGATCGGTCTGTGGTCGTGCTACTGAGCCATTCTTGGTGATGGACATTGAAGTCCCCCACCTAGAGTACATCCTGCACCCTTGCCACCCTCAGCGCTT
This sequence comes from Cetorhinus maximus, assembly GCF_964194155.1. Classification (NCBI taxonomy): domain Eukaryota; kingdom Metazoa; phylum Chordata; class Chondrichthyes; order Lamniformes; family Cetorhinidae; genus Cetorhinus; species Cetorhinus maximus. Next base: position 36,668,711 of record NC_135879.1, on the reverse strand, counting down.
CCACCAAATGCTGTTCAACATGGAGGTGTACTGATTCAGCAGCTGAGGATGGGGGCAGGGGTGGAGGGGTGGGGGGGGGGGGGGGGTGGGTGCGGCGGTGGTTTGACCTGATGCCAGGAGACTTAATGAGGTCCAGGGTCTATGTTGAGGACTCCCAGGGTAACACTCTCTCATTCGTATACCACTCTGCCGTCACCTCTGATGGGTTTGTCCTGTTAATGTGATAGGACATACCCAGGGATGGTGATGGTGGTGTCTGGGACATGATCTGTAAGATATGGCTCCATGAGGATGACTATGTCAGGCTGTTGCTTGTCTAGTCTGTGAGACAGCTCTCCCAATTTTGGCACAAGCCCCCAGACGTTGGCAACGAGGACTTTGCAGAGTTGACAGGGCTGGTTTTGCTGTTGCCATTTCTGGTGGGTAGGTCGATGCTGGATGGTCCCTCCGGTTTCATTCCTTTTTACTGACCTTTTAGCATTTAATAGATCTGAGTGACTTGCTAGGCCATTTCAGAGGGCATGTAAGAGCCAACAACATTCCTGTGGATCTGGAGTCACATGTAGGCTAGACTAGGTTAGGACAGCAGCTCGCATTAGTGAACCAGGTGGGTTTTTCTGACAATCGAGAATGGTTCCTTAGTCATCATTAGACTTTTAATTCCAGATTTTTATTGAATTCAAATCCACCATCTGCTGGGATTCCAGTCCCCAGAGTATTATGAAATGTGAGGAGGATAATGATAGACTTCAAGAGGACATAGACAGGCTGGTGGAATGGGCAGACACATGGAGATTAAATTTAATGTAGACAAGCTTGAAGTGATGTATTTTGGTTGGAAGAGTGAGGTGAGTCAATATAAATGAAAGGGGACAATTGTACATGAGGTACAGGAACAGAGAGACCTGAGGGTATATGTGCACTAATTGTTGAAGGTGGCAGGGCAGACTGAGAAAGTGGTTGAAAGGGCATATGGGGTCCTGGGCTTTATAATTACAGGCATTAAGCACAAAAGCAAGAAGTTATGGTGAACCTTTACAAAACATTAATTCTTTTTCAGTTGGAGTATTGTGAACTATTCTGGGCATTGTATTTTAGGGAGGATGTGAAGGCTTTAGGGTGAATTGACTTGTTGCTGTGGATATTTAACCAAGTCATTGCACCACGCAAAAATGGAGACATTAGACTATGTGTTGACCTTAAAGCAGTAAACAAAACAATCGTTCCAGACAAGTATCCACTTCCTATGATTCAAGAACTATCGGCAGCATTTCATGACTCCACAGTCTTCACAATGCTCACCATGTGACGGGGCTATCTTCAGATACCACTAGTGGAGCAAAGCTGATATCTTACACCTTTTGTTACCCACAAAGGTGTGCTTCAGTACCACAGAATGCTCCATGGGCTAACTTCAGCACCTAGCATGTTCCAGAATATTATTTCTTCAGTCTTGTCAGACATTGAAGGGATGCTCAGCCTACTCAACGATGTCTTTGTCCATGGAAGGGATAAAGCAGAATGATTATCAGTGGTGCTCACATGACTCACACGACACAATTTGACATTCAACAAGGACAAATGCACATTGGCGACATCTGAGATTGACTTTCTAGGGTACAGAGTGACAGAAGCTGGAGTAAAGCCTACACATGACAACATCAAAGCCATTCATGTGCTTCCCACCCCATCTAATGTGAAAGAGTTGGCATTGTTCTATGGTACTACCAACTTTATCACGCATTTGTTCCTAAGTACACAGAGATCATGGAGCCTCTTTGAAAGCTACTGCGCAAAGATGCACAATGGACAGCATACAGCAAACAGCGTTTGACACATTAAAGGCAAAGATAGCATCTCCACCAGTCCTCACTCATTTTAACCCAAATGTGGAAACGCATGTCATAACAGATGCATCAGGAAATGCGATTGGAACTGTGCTCTCAGCACATTGAAGGAAGTGAAGGCCAACCGCTTACATGTCATGCCCATTGCCAGAAACTGGATGCAAATACTCTGCTGGGGAACAGGAAGGACTAGCCTGCATCTATGTTTGCGAACATTGCCACATGGCTCTCTTTGGTAGAAGGTTCACACTCTGCATTGATCACCAAGCGCTGACTACATTGTTAGCCACGTCAGGATCTTGTCATCGACCTCTACGCATTTACAGATGGTCAGATGGTCTTCATCAGTATAACTTCAAGGTTGAGTATTTCACAGATTTGCACAGCTGGGTAGCTGACATGCTTAGCCCTCTACTATCAAAGATAGCATTAGTGATAGTGAAGTAACCTGCGACATTGAGGACTATGTGATTGTGGTAATTTTGCATGCAACCGCGAATCTTGTTATGGGAGAAGAGTTGAAGGCAGTATCAGCAATATTCAGCGTACTGCAGATAACAAGCCAGCACCTCAAATTTGAGAGGCCTTGTAGAATAGAGGAAGAACAGGTCCTTTATTCCATAGTATGCAATGAGCTCACATTGTTTGATGACAACTGTATCACACGCGGACCTCAAACAGTTATCCCAAAAACACTACAGCAAAGTGTATTGTATCATACCCATGAAGGACATCTGGGCATTGGTAAGACATAACAACAATCCCATGGAGCAATTTGGTGGCCAGCAATAGATGCATAGGAGAGTTCATTAGAAACTTCATAGCATAGCATGTGGAGATGGTGGTGTAATGGTAGTATGTCACTGGGCTAGGAATCCTGAAACACAGGCGAATGCTCTGGGGACATGGGTTCAAATCCCACCTTAACAGCTGGTGGAATTTAAATTCAATTAATAAATCTGGAATATAAAGCTAGTTTCAGGAATGGCGGCCATGACAACTATCAGATTTTTGTAAAAGCCCACCTGGTTCACTAATGTCCTTTAGGGAAGGAAATCTGCCATCCTTACCCAGTCTGGCCTACATGTGACTCCAGACCCAGGCCCACAATAATGTGATTGACTTTTAATTGCCCTCTGACTAGGCCACTCAGTTCAAGGGCAATTAGGGGTTGGCAACAAATTCTGGCCTTGCCAGTGATGCTCACATCCCATGAAAGAATAAAAAAAAAAGTACACTTGGTGAAAAATCTGTTAGTTCATATCCTACACCCCTACAATCAACCCCATAGTCAACAAAACCATGGCAACAACTCTAAGTTGATATTTTTGGAGAAATGCAAGCAGTCCCTAGGAATCAACATTTTTTGCTTGTTTTTCATGGTCTAAACAGCAAATGGCTGCAAATCGCTACAACAAATTCCATCACCACCACTTCTGTCCTCGACATTCTAGACAAGTTGTTTACAAAATGGGGTTTGCCAGAGACTATCACTACAGACAATGGACCCAGTTTGTTTCCAGTCGGTTCACTGAGTTCCTAGCAAGCTATGGAGTTCACCGACATCTGAATCCACAATCAAATAGTGGCATCGAATGAGTTGACAGGGTGATCAAGGACAGTCTGAGAGCTAGTATGTCAGAGGGGAAACGTTTGAACAATCCATTCATTTACTACTTCGTACATATCAATCCATCCTACAATCGCTGACCAGAAAAACACCAGCTGAACTTATGAAAGGTCAAAGCTTTTGCGTACCACTGACCATTCTTAAGCCATCACTGCTGTTCAACGAGAATGTCAGAGCAAAAGCAGATAAAAGGACAGGGCTATGGGGAAAGAGTGATGAAATGGGATTAGTTAGATAGCTCCACCAAAGATTCAGCACAGGCACAATGGGCCAAATGGCCTCTTTCTGCGCTGTATTATTCTATGATTCTAAAAGGAACTACCAAATACAAATTTCCTTACTGTAGTTCCTCACCAAACACACAGCTATCCAGGCATCCATCTACTTTGTGGAAATGCGGGGCGGGGGGGGGCGGAATGATCCTATAATAATATGCTGATGTTTTACAATGAGGCCCCCGATGTTCGATGGTGGGGAATGCAGCCCGCCATCAATGGGATGAATGGATGATCGCAAATTGGTTTCACCACGTCGTGAAACTGATTTTTGGCCTTCTCACCTTATTGTCCGCTCACACCAATGAACACCCCTGGCTCCAGCAGGCCTGGAAAATCCCTGCCTAAAGCAATTGTGCAGACAACATGCCTGCAGGTAATGGAACCAATAGTTTTCTGACTTGGGGCCAATTTAGCATAACTGCTTACAGTGCAGGAGAAGACTGCAGCTTGCTAGCATATGTTTATTTTTTTAGGACAAAAAGATGGTTTACTTCCCTCAAAGTTAATTAATACCAAGAAAGAAATCAAAGATTGCTTTCAGAAGCATTGTGCTTGTTTTGCATTTGGGCTTATAATTACAGCTGAGACTGTCTCCTCCATTGTGGTTTGACTAGTGGGGAATCGAGGGCTTCTTAAGCCTTTAGGTACATTGGGTGACGAGCAAGTTCATGGCTAAAAGTTTCCTCCTCCCACATCAGAAAATTACAGTCTCAGATAATCTTTGAAAGGGAGGAAGCTAGTGAAGATGAGGCATTTTCCCTCTGAGGGAAGTAGGAAACACCAGGATATGAATCGTTTGGTGTTGCTTTATAGAACTATTTACCAATGACAAGAGGGGAGCATTGGTTCTACCTATTTCCTTGATCAGAGGACAGATTGAGGATTAGCAGCATAAAATGGTGGAATTAAAGTTAGGTGTGAAGCTCAGAAGTGACAATCGTCAATTCAAACATTAGTCCTGAAATAATGCAGGAGTTCTCCCACTCTTCTGCCGTGATTTTCAGGGAAACAGTGTAAATAGCTGAACCTGGAAGTTTAGACAATTTCTCCAGCGGGATTCACCAGTCTTCTGCTGACATTACAGTGGAAGACATGACAAAATCCCAGGGCAGATAATGTTTGAATAAAGCAAGGACAGCAAATGTTAAACAATGGAACGGTGTATTTGGTTTGTTCAATGACACTTTTACATCTCAGTCAGAAGGATTGTGGGTTCAAGTCCTGCCATGTAATTGAGCACATAATCAAGGTTGATATTGGACTCAGTGTCGGCCTAGAAATTTGATTGAAAATGGTCACACAGAGGGCATTGTTTGCGATTTACATGCCTGTTTGTCTGGTTCCAGTCAACATGAGAAATTGCATGGAGCTTCATTATAATGTTGCAGGTGTGAAAGGTGCACTACTCACTCAATTTTTTAGCTGCCCAGCTGTTTGAGGGGATTAGGAATCAGACTTGAAAGCCACTTAAAAGCAGTCATCATCCCTTAAAGGGGAATGCTATCTGGCTGCAAACTGAAAGGAACAAATAAATGGTTGAAAGAAACATGAATAGGATACCCAGGTTCTGTGATGCTGCCTTGGAGGGCCTGATAGAGATGGTGGAGAACAGGAAAGATATTCTCTACCTGCCCACCCCTGAAAGCTCTCCAGGAAGATCTGCAGCATCAAGTGGGTGAAGTTGCTGAGGTAATGAATGCCTGAACCTAAGCTCCCAGAACATGGCTACAATGCAAGAAGAAGTTTAATGATCTGTTCAGAGTTGTCAAGGAATGAGTACTGCTCTCTTATTCTCTATTCATACTTCTACCATTTCCAATCCCACTCCTCATAGTATCCTGTCCCCTGTTCTCCTTCACTCTCTTACAATGACTGCACCATATTTCACTACATCGTCTTACCTTCACAATCACACACTCAGCACATCCTACTGTCACCATTATACCAATCCTCACCTCACAACTCACAAATGATACACTGCAGAAGAGCTGTTTGAGCTTGGGAGGTACATTTCCCAAACACCTCACAAGGATAACACTAATAATCTCTCCTTTCTTGCAGGAGAAAGTTGCCCACAATTTTAGACAAGAGGCCACCACTGTAGAGGGTAGAACTCACCCCTACATCCTTACCCCTCTCTAGGATAACTTTCAAGAGCAGAGACACAACTATGGTGACTTGCAAAACACTGGAGGAGACATCATTCAGGGCTTCTTCATAAATTATCCTCTTTTCCCCTTCTTCCTTCTATGTCAGTGACCACACCTCAAAAGTACTTTGTTGGATGTAAAGTGCTTTGTGATCTCCTGAGGTCAAGAAAGCGCTATATAAATGAAAGTCTTTCTTGCTTTCAGATACTTTCACTAGCCACTTTTATTTAACTTTTCCTTCACACTAATAGCCAACTCTTGTCCCTCCATTTCATTTCAGGTGCTGAAAATGTGGGCAGCCTGGTAAAGCTTCAGGAAGAGGGACTGAATCTTGAATTGCAGTGTCACTTGATCTGATTCTACCAATCACCAACTCACAGACAGGCATTATGCAAATTTTAAGGGGTAGAATAGAGGAGTGGTTTTCAGGTGATGGATCACTGGGTGTCAGGGTACAGGAGCAACAACAGGAGAAATAGAAGCCATAGACCCAGGCTTGGTAGAGGTTGAGATTGCTCTTAGCTCTGCTGTAGAGGATTCAGATACTTGTTCCAAGGACCCCAGACAACTGTCGAAGGCTGATACGTGTATATCAGAAAATGTTACATGCACTGGACAGCATGCCAATGAACTTGTGAGTACTTGCTCAAAAGGTGCAGCAGTACAGCTCCAACTTGTGTCAGGGTTTAATGCTGAGCATGGAGACCATTCTGTACAACATGGAGTGAATGGTCAGTTGCATCGTCAGGGCAGTTATCCCCAAAATGATGGATCCTCTGATGACAGCTCTGAGAGCTTCTATCTAGGCTTTGGGTGGCAGCACTTAGAGGGATTTTCAACATCACATCACTCTACACTCTGTTATCACGCATAGCTGGCCTACTGATGAGCAGCAGTCCCAGGAGAATGGTCTTAGCACCATGGAAAAGTCACTTGCTCTCTCCTCAGGATTACAGCACCTCTGCTTCCCAGCCACACGCTCTGCCAGTGTCCATGTTAGCGCTACATAACCATAAAGACATGGCTTACACCAAGACATGGAAACAGGACATATTGGCCCCAATGCTGTTCGAGATTGCCCATCATGGCTGTCTGAAGTATTCATCAGTTAAAGCTCAGCAGTCTTCCACTTCCTAAGCTGTAGTCTCTGGTCAAATATTTAATCAAATTACTTGGATGAATACATAAGCACAGATGTTAGGCACTAAGTTCTCACACAAGGCTGATTTATACTTTTTTCTGTTAACCATTATATACAGATGGAGTTCAGTTATTCGGGTTTTTTTGTATTGCATGTGGTGTTGGTGTTTATAATTGTAGTGAAATAAAGACAAGGTCCTAGGCTGATCTGAAGAAAGGTAACTGGATGATAGTCATAAAAACGTTGGTGATAAGGATTGTGGAACTGTTGGTGTATTGGGGATGGGCAGGATGGCTCAGGTGAAGCACTCTTCAATGAGCTGCTCTTTGGGAGCTCTGACAGCTAGGGGCACCTGTGGTCATTGCCGCACATGCACTTCCACCTCTTCATGCTGCTCTTTATTCTCCTGTTGCACTTGGTACTATCCAGGTGCTGGAAAGATCTGGCCTTCGATTTCAGCAATGTTCTGGAGCATACAGCAGGTGACAATAATCCAGACACCCACTCAGGGGTGTACTACAAAGCTCCTCCCACTAGTGAGTGTCAATTGATGTGGCTGGGTTGGAAGGACTAAGGTTGTGGGTTCAAGCCTCACTACAAGCTTTGAGCAAAAAATCAAGGCTCAGACTCTAGTCTGGTAGTAAGGGAGTGTTGTACTATTGCAGGTGCTGACTTTTGGGTGAGAAATTAAATTGAGGCCCCATCTGCCCTCTCAAGTTGATGTAAAAGATCCCATAGCACTATTTCAAAGAGCAACAGAGATGTTACACCCCATGATCAATACTTAGCTCTCAATCAATGTAATTAAAGCAGATTATTAGTCATTGCTGTTTGTTGATCTTGCTGTATATAAATTGTCTGCTGTGTTTCCTAATTATAACAGTGACTACACTTCAAAAGTACTTAATTGGCTATAAAACACTTCAGAATGTCTGGTGGTCATGAAAAGCGCTATATAAATGCAAATCTTTCTTTTCTTTCTCCTGAATGTTAGAGGCAGCAGAAACATTACTTGAATGTGCCAAATGTCCATTCAATGATGTTTATTGTGGCAACATAGTTATTGTAGGTAAGATCTACAGCTATGCCCAAGTTCCTAACAGGTCCTCTTCCTTTGTTGCTCTACATCTAGCTTGTGACCTGATGGCTGAACCAGAAGACAAGTGGCAGGATAAAGTAATCATGACTGCTGACATGAGACCAGATACAGACTGGCATAAGGCACTGCCTTGAGTTACAAACCAACTAGGCATTGTGGGAATGAAATCCTTTTCTATTGAGAAAAATGCCAATTTAATGTTGGGAGCACACAAGGCAATATGGGTGCAGTCTGTAGTACCATCCACCCTGGGGATATCTGCAATGCCTGCATAGCCTCATGTTCTCAAATCCAGTTTTACTCCGTCCACTGGGGAAGAGGTGTGGGGATTCCTCCTTGTGCAGACAGCATCGGTAAGTTCCCTGACACAAAATGGGAGACATCACTGATATTTCTTGCTGCAGCTTGGAAGGAGGCCACAGCACCAAAGTTAGGGACCAATGACCTTGGCAGTCACAGGCAGTGCAGATCCCTCCCTTGTGTGAGGTTCAGATTGTGGCCTCAATTTGGTAACAGACTCCTTGGTGAAGCGGAGGTGCTGAGACATTTACCCCTCCAGGAAGTTCCTGCAGACAAGGTGCTACCCGAAAACCAGTGCGGCTGTGATCCCCTGAAGAGTGTCCTCCCTCTGCTTTGAGCTGCTCCCATTTTCCTTGCTGTTCACAGCTCTTCCCAAGCCCCAAAAACTATCCTATCAGACCAAAAGTGACTATTGGAAGGCTGTTTAGAAATCAGCTAAAAATAGTGCAGCACCAGCAAAATCTTCTCATCAGCCAAAAATAAGCCACAAAATGCCCAGAAGTTCACTGGTAACCTCATATGACAAACCAACAACTAATCAAATGCAATGGTTGAGTCCTTTAAATATCGCTGTTGAAGGGTCCTTCCTGCCTGTTAGTGCAAGGCTGGGTGCCTTGTACATCTATGGAGCAGTGCAATACAGTGCCACACTTCTGTCAAATGCTGCCTGGCAGCTATATTGAATGCTTTGGTGCCCACTTTGCTTGTTAAAGTCAGGTATTCCACCATCAAAATTGTAAGCCATTGTCTCCAGCTCCCTATTCATTAGTAATTTTATTATACATTGTTTTGCTTTCTGTACATAAGGCCATGATTTTAACCCTTCACTCCCTCCTACTCTCAACAGTCCAATAGGAACAGGGTGTGTGGGGGATGAGGGGGGGTGGCGGGGGTGAGGGTGGGGCGGGGTGGTTAAAATACTTGCAGTGGCCTATTTACCTGTTCCCGGTTGGCCTCACTCCATGCACCATTTTAGCAGATAGGTATTGGCCCATCACTGAGGCTTTAACATCTAGCAAACAAGGGCCCTGCTCAAATTCAAAAGTTGAGGTCTGATAATGTCATTCAGGCTCTGACTATATTTTAATTCTCAGCGACTGTGATTGGCAACTGAGGCTATGTGACCAGGAGCAGTGGAGGAGCAGCAGACCCAGAAAAGTGCCAAGGAAGTAAACACCTTCTAAAAGGTACCGGTCCTATGGCCACAGACTTCTCTTTGCAACCAGAATGGCATGCCACCCACCCTGTCCACTGAATGTTCCCATAGGTCTCCGCGTTAGCTTCCTGCCACATTTGCCTCAATTCCACCCTTTTCTCCTTCAAAATTCAGCATTGATGCTGGATTTGAGTAGCAGCTAGACCTGGTATAATTAGACAAGAACCCACCTACACCTCACTTAATTCGCAAGCCTGAGGCTTTCCCCACTGGCCACACGTTTGCACCAAGCCCTCAGTTAAAATTAGAGCTTAAGGTTTTTTTTTTATAAATATGTTTCCAATCATAATGTGAGGCGTTTATTTGGATTGTTCCCTCTTGGTTTATTTTTCTTATATCCTTTCAGCCAGGACCCAATGCTAGGCTTCATTTCAAGATCCTGTTAGTTTTTTTTTCTCTGCCAGCTTTCAGAATAATATAATTCAGTCCAGTTTTAATGTTCCACTGTAAGCCACATAATAACAAGTAAAAAAAAAATACTTTCAAAACATGGGGAAAGAAAAGAGCAAAGCCCAGAAAGCTGACTTTTGTTGACTGGTTTACATTACTTAAGGGATTGCATTCTCCACTCCTGACTGTTTATATTTAGTCTACTTGTTTACATTGACAAAGTAATTCAATTTTTATAAAATAGCTTATGGGATTTCCCAGTATTTCTACCAGCATGTTAGGGATTGTATTTTCCAATTTCATTCACTTTTCCATGAAAACAGCAAATCAGTAAATTTGCTCATGACAGCTGGTGAACTGTGGTCATATATCATCAGCACTACTTCTCTGTCTGCACAAATTTTAAGCCGTTCTTTGCATTAAAAAGCATCATTATATTGTTTTATGCCTTAAAGGTGCATTCTCTAGACAAAACTTATACCAACATAATACATTGTATTGAAAACATAAGATAAATAACAATGAGTGATACCACCAAACTACACTCACACGTCAAAGAAAATGAGGTAGGGAATTTCATTACTGGTTACAAGTGCCTTTAATTATTTTCTCTTATGTTGAAATCAAAAGAGTTATCAGTTTGTTTTTTCTCCCAAGTACAGTACTGTACAGCTTATGATTGTTATTGTCACAAAATTCCTAGTAGCCTGCAGGGCAAAACAAGGTGTGAGGCAATGCTTCGAAGGGGTGCGGTTAGGTTGAGGGCACTGAATTGCTGTTAATGCTAGTCAGTTACTGGTATACTTTGATGAAAATACATCCAGTAGTAATTGCGTATAAGGTATAAGAGTTCATTCCACTCTGATTTACAGTCAAAATGACCACTGGTGCTTAATCAATGAGATGCTCATCAACATCATTCTGAAGCAAGGTTTACTCAGCACCCACTGCCCCCCACCCCACCTTGAATCTATTAGTTAAATTTGGGAGGTAGTGAATGCAGTGAAGCTGATATATTGAGTAACAGGTTATAAAGCACTGACACAGCAGGTAGACTGACAGAATCAATAACACACAAGAAAGGGAACAAAAGGGGACGGATATAAGGGTTCTCCGAGAGATGAAAAGAAATGTAGCATATATTGCTGAAAAGAAGCAGTAGATCAGTCGTCAAGGATATAAATAAAACATTAACCTGTTCTTTCCCTTTACAAATACTGGGTAACCTACTGTGCATTTCCAATATTTTCAACTTTGTTTTGGGTTATAGCAATTTCCATTTTTTCTCCTTATTTGTACTTACTGCTAACAAACTAGGGAATGTTACAAAATTCTACCCAAACCAGCTGATAATAAAAAAACAATTTCTCAAACTCAAGTGATTGCTAGAGTATAAGCAATATTGTAGCAATTAATGACAAATCTCAGATAATAATATAACTAGGTTGTCTGAATCCTGAATTGAACATGATTTGTTACTTAAGTTATGTAGCCCAGGTGATGCTATTGACTGCACACATATACAAGAACACAAAACAACAAAAGATAAATGAGCCAAGCGCTTCACAGGGTTGGAATGAAAAAAATAGAATGTAAGGCAAAGAAACAATATAATGATGTGTTTTAATGCAAAGATGAAAGTTTTATGAAAGGAGTGGGTTTTAAGGATAGTCTTTAAAAAAGGAGAGTGAGGCAGAGAAGCAGAGGTTTAGAGAGGGAATTTAAGATTGAAGGATCTAAGCAGCTGACAGCATGGTCACCAGTGATGGGGTACAATGAGGAGTGGAGGGGTGGCAAGAATACACGAGACCTGTGTCAGAGAAGTGAGAAGTTCACAGCAGTTGTAATACTCGAGGAGGTTTCAGGGAGGGGTGAAACAATGGAGGGATTTTAAAAATGAAGATGAGAATTAATAACTTGAGGCATTGGAGGACTGGGAAAACAAGGGGCATGAGTGAATAAGACAGGGTGCTAGACAGGATACGAGCAGCAAAGGCTTGGATGAGTTGAAATTTATGGAGGATGAAGATTGGAAGCTAACCAGGAGACATTGAAATAGTCAAGTCTAGAAGTTACAAAGGCATAAGTGAGGCTTTCAGCAATATATGAATTGAGCAAGGGTGAAGTCACCGTGTAAGTAGGCAGTCTTAGTGCTAGAACAGATATAGGGCTGAGCCTTCTGGACCTAGAAAATGTTCCAGTGTTGGGTCCCAAATCCATTCACTGCAACAGTGCGAGTTCCTCTGGGAGGTGGCTAATTAAGAAGCCACCTCCTCAATTGCCATCCATTAAGGAATGGGGGTCGGGCCGGCGCAGAGGGTGAAAAGCTGAGGAGATGGAAGGACCAATCAGCACCTGAGATTTGAGAGAGGCCGGAAGCCTTCACTATTTTTTTATATTCGTTCACAAGATAAGGGTGTCGCTGGCTAGGCCAGTATTTTATTGCCCTTCCCTAATTGCCCTTGAAAAGGTGGCGGTGAGCTGCCTCCTTGAACCACTGCAGTCCATGTGTTGTACGAATACCCACAGTGCTGTTGGGAAGGGAGTTCCAGGATTTTGACCCAGCAACATTGAAGGAACAGAATATTGTTCCAAGTCAGGACGGTGCGTGGCTTGGAGGGGAACTTGCAGTTGGTGGTGTTCCCATGCATCTGCTGCCCTTGTCCTTCTAGATGACAGAGGTTGCGGGTTTGGAAGGTGCTGTCAAAGGACGATTGGTGAGTTCCTGCAGTGCATCTTGTAGATGGTACATACTGCTGCCCCTGTTCGTCGGTGCTGGAGGGAGTGAAAGTTGAAGGTGGTGAATGTGGTGCCAATCAAGCGGGCTGCTTTGTCCTGGATGGTGTCCAGCTTCTTGACTGTAGCTGGAGCTGCACTCATCCAGACAAGAAAGGAGTATTCCATCACACTCCTGACTTGTGCCTTGTAGATGGTGGACAGGCTTTGAGGAATCAGGAAATGAGTTACTCTCCACAGAATTTCCAGCCTCTGACCTGCTCTTACAGCCACAGTATTTATATGGCTGGTCCAGTTCAGTTCCTGTCAATGGTAACCCCCAGGATGTTGATAGCGGGGGATTCAGTGATGGTAATGCCATTGAGTGTAAAGGGGCAATGGTTAGATTCTCTCTTGTTGGAGATGGTCATTGCCTGGCATTTGTGTGGCATGAAAGTTACTTGCCATTTATCATCCCAAGCCTAAATATTGTCCAGGTGTTGCCGTATATGGACATGGGCTGCTTCAGTATCTGAGGAGTCAAAAATGGTGCTGAACATTGCACAATCATCCGTGAACATCCCCACTTCTGACCTTATGATGGATGGAAGCTCATTGATGAAACAGCTGAAGATGGTTGGGCCTAGGACACTACCCTGAGGAACTTCTGCAGCGACCCCTGGAACTGAGATGATTGATCTCCAATGACCACAACCATCTTCCTTTGTTCTAGGTATGACTCCAACCACTGGAGAGTTTTCCCCTAATCCCATTGATTTGCTAGGGCTCCTTGATGGCCACATTCGGTCAAATGCTCCCTTGATGTCAAGGGCAGTTACTCTCGCCTCACCTCTGCAATGCACATGCAACTACAGTGCCTGGGACACATTTCCCAAAGTTAATGTTCATGTATAACCTATCCATCCAGATGTCAAATCCCTTTTCGTTCCCTTCCATTCACAATCTCTGCTTACTTGAGCAACTTATCATCATGTGATATTGTAACCACTTGGGTAGAAATTTCTGTCTGTGAGCTTTACCTATGAATGCTTTAGCTCACACATCGAGTTCTTCTGTTAGCTATTTAATTAGAGATCTTAATACTTTCTTTTTAAATAGGTTCTTGCCTCTGTTAAAATAGAGGCAACAGTTGTTTGGTACAAAGGCATTAATCATTCATATGATAAAATCAGCAATTGAAATGCCTACCCTTCTTTCTTTAAAAGTTCCACCAACATCACTTACCAATAAAGAACCATTGCTGGATTTCCCTACTAGTCATAGCTGTCGAATTTGAACTGCAAGCATTGTCAAATGCCTTCTCAAATTCAAGAGTAAAGCAGCTATCACATTACTCTCGCCCACCAATAATATTTATATGCTGAAAAAGTTTCCATAAATTTGTTAGGTTTGAAGTCCCTTTTATAAATCTCTGCCAGTTTGGTTAAGCCTTTGCTCGCTAAGTGGTCTTGATTTGCTTTCTTTATAATAGACTGCAGTATTTTTCCTGTAACACACCATGCCAGCAACGATAGGGTTTCCAGGAGCACAGCTGGAAAATTAAAAGCATAATAGCTATTTTGCAGTTTTCTGCTACTATGTTTGTTATGAACAACAGCAAACTTCAGCCATTACTTCAAACCTCAATATCTTAAGTATTTTTTGCTGTTTACTGTCTGGTCATACTTTCTTTTGAAGGTTCAAGCATTCAGTGTTGATGAGATAATTGCAAGGGATTTCTTCAAAGCTGCTCCTGGTCCTCCACCTAACTTCACCAGAAAGTGTTTCTACCAGAAATTCAGTGACAGAGGAGGACAGACAGCTCCAAGGGTATGTCTGGCGATGTCAAACATAGTCAGGACCTTCCAAGATCCTGAGCAGCCAAATCTGGACTTAAGTTGCTGTCGCGCATCAGGACCCTATGGACATCCTGACAGGTGCACATGCACTGAAATTGTCCAGGAGGCTTAAGCTTCCTATGGGTTGATTTGTGCTGCCCAGGACACTACGTCGATGTCTCTGAGATTGGGTTCAGGGTCAGAGACTTCGATCATATACGTGGGGCTTACTTCCATAATTACCCTGGAAATGTTACGCTGGTACAGCTCAATGATTAGCCATTATTATTGAATGAGCACCACTACTAAACCCCTCCTCGCCACCATCAACCCCCTGGCCCAATCTGACACAACTCTCTCTCCCACCAATCCCGACCAGACCTGACTACCTCCCCAACCCAACTACCCACTCCCATTCCACCCACTCACTCACCCTCCCCTCAAACCCCACTCAACCACTCACTCACTAGCCCACTGAAAGACTTGAGGCCTTTAAAAAATTACCTGAATATGGCAGCTACTGTCGTAAAAAGTGGGACGTATCCTCCATTCGTCCATTTTCTCCTGCTCACTGGCCTTATCCTCGAAAGGCTGTACTGGCCTTGTCCTCGAAAGGCTGTGCTGGCCTTGTCCTCGAAAGGCTGTGCTGGCCTTGTCCTCGAAAGGCTGTGCTGACCCATCATTGCTACAGCCGGGATCAAAGTCCCAGCTGGGATAACAATATGTGATTGGGGTGCAGGAATTTTCACGGGCAGCGGCAATACACACAGCAGCAACACTGACGAGACGTTCTGGGGCAATATCACCCAACACAACAATACAGTATTTAGCACATGGGCAGTAATATTTTCTGCTGTTTGTGCTCTTGGAGGTTGGTGATAAAAGGGCTTGAAACAGGGATAAAAGCACTAGTAGCATGATGGGTAAGGTAGAGTTGTGAATGTGCTCTGGACTAGCAACCCAGAGGATGAAATTCCATTCAATAAATCAGATCATTTGTGGATTAGCATCATGAAAAATGATCAGCAAAAGCTGTCAGTTTGTTGTAAAAACACAGCTAGTTCACTAATGTCCTTCAGGAAAGGAAATCTACCATTTACACCAGGTCTATACTACAAGTGATTCCAATCCCACAATAGGTGGTTAAATCTTAATGCACTGATCTGAAATTACCTATCAAGCTAAACAAGAGTGCAGAACATAATTATAAATGTCAGATGGACGTATTAACAATGATCCAGGCATTGGATAAGGAAAAGTCAATCCTGCAAAGCCCTCCTCATGAACATCTGTGAACTGGTGTCCAAGTTGGGAAAATTGGTCCAGACTAGTCAAGCAACAGCCTGACATAATTGTGCACACAAAGTCATATTTATCAACTAACATCTCAGTCACCTTAATGGTCATCCCTGACCGCACCATTGTGTATAGTTGTGGCCTTGGGAGTCTTCAACAGGGTTCAAACAAGGCTAAGGGAACCTCCTGCTCAGTAGCATCAAACCCTTCTACACACCTTGACCTACCCAGCTGATAAATTACTGCTTCTCCAGGTTGAACACCACTTGAAAGAAACACTGAGGAAAGCAAGGGCACTAAATGGATTTTTCAATTTCCAACCATCATGAATGGCTCAGTTATACCCCAGCTGACTGTGGTAACCACATTCTTATACTTGGCTGCCAGATTGGGCCTGCACCTTTTGGTGAAGAAACGAACATGGGAATAATCTACTTGTCCTTATACCCACCAGCCTACATGTTATAGATATATCTATCCATGATAGTATTGGCAGAAGTTGTCACTTCACAATCTTTGTGAAGACAAAGTCTTGTTTTCAATGTGAAGATGCCTTCCATCAAGTGGTGCTTGATCGAGCAACCTGGCATCCAGAAAGGGGACGCCAGGGAGAGTAACCCCCCTGTCCTTGCTGCCAAAACCCTCCCTCCCCCACCCAGCTGTGTCACCCCCAACCCACAACCCCCCCTCCCACTATTACTCATCTGTGGCCTGGGATCCAGTGATGATCCTAGGCCTCAGTTGGGTGTCAGACTGGGAGCAGCCACTGCCTCACCAGTGGCATTGCCTTTCAATAGGGTTGCCAGCTTTTGATTGACTTGCGGCTCTTAGCGGGCAGGAATTCTGTCCCTGGAGAAGGCCCTACCTTGGCCTGTCAAGTGTCTAATTGGCACTGGCCTTCCTGGACTTTTGTTTGTGCCAGTTCTCCAGCTAAAGGCAGAGGTTCCCATCACCTCTATAAGATTCCAGTCTAGGTCCGCATCAACATACATTATCCAGCCAACTGGATTCATTCTGCAAGACATTAAAAAAAATAGCTGATTGAACTGGGCAGAGCAAAGGCTATGGGTCCTGACAACATCCACGTTTGTATGGCTTGAAAAACTACAGACTCAACTAACTGACCCCCGCTCACTCCACACCCCCCCTCCCCCCGCCACATGACTTCTCACAACACTGGTCCCATTCAAGGTATTTAAGTGTAGCAGTAGCACTGGCATCGACCCAACTGTGTTGAAAATACCACAGGTATATCCTATCCATGAAAATGCAGGATAGATCTAATGTGGATAATTATTGCCCTATCAGTTTCTTCATAAACATCAGCAAGTGATAAAAGCAGTCATCAACTGTGCCGTCAAGTGATACCTACCCACAAGTAATGTGCCCACTGATGCTCAGTTCCAGAGTTTTGCCAGAAACACTTGACTCAAGGCATCATCACAGTCTTGATCCAGACTTGGATGCAAGACCACTGTAGGGATCAGAGAAGCTACTTTGACATCAATGCCAGTATTTGTGAGAATATGACTCCAAGCAGCCCTAGCAAAGCTGAGGTTAATGGGAATCATGATGAAAACTATCCAGTGGATGGAGTCATATTTGACAAAAAGAGTGATCTTAGTTGTTGGGGGCCAATCATCACAGCCCCTGAACATTGCTGCAAGAGTTCTTCTGGAAAGTTTACTAGGCCCAACCATCTTACTCAATGATCCTCCCTCCATCATATGCAGGAATCAAGCTCTTCACTGACATTCTATAGTGCTCAGCTCCAGTTGCAATCCTTCCAATAATGAAGCAGACCATGCCAGCCTTCAGGAGGACCTGTCTAAAAAGTGGTAGGTAGCACTCACAAGTGTCAGGCAATGCACATCTCCAACAAAGAGAAGGTCCGATCATCACCCCCTGACTTTCACACTATCACCATCACTCATCCCCCACCATCAACATTCTGGATGGTGGAGAGTTCCACCATTGTCTAACAACTTAACTCGAGCAGTCATATCAACAATGTGGCTATATGAGCTGAGCAAAAGGTGGATACTTTCTGAAAAGTGGCTCACCTCCTTAGCCTCTCAAACATTCTCCTCCATTTACTAAACTCACCAGGAATGTGACAAAATGCTCACCACAATGGGTGCAACCACAATAGCACTCAAGACACCATGCAGGACAGAGCAGTTGTCAAATTGACATCTCTACCACTAGACTCAAATTCATCCCCTTCATCATTGGTATCCTGTAGCTCCAGCATGTACTGACTTCAGTCATGATCTCTGGTAACTCACCAAACTTATTTTGAAAATACCTCCCAGCCCCACAGCTTCTATCTCCAAAAGGGCCAAGAACAGCAAGCTTATGGGAACATATGTAGTGAATTAGTTAGGAGGTAGGAGACAGAGCTGGGGGGATAATTGGTATGCACTCAAATTGGCAGGATGTAATAAGTGATATTTCCAGGGGTCTATACTGGGGCCTCAGCTTTTTGCTATAATTATAAATGACTTAGACAAAGGAATAGAGAGCCATGTATTCAAGTTTGCTGATCACACTAAGCTCTATAACACAGTAAATTCTGTAGATGGGAGCAGAAAATTGCAAAAAGACATTAATAGATTAAATAAATTGGAAAACTGTAACCAATGGAGTCTAATGTGGATTAATCCACTTTGGACCTAAAAAGGATAAATTGGAGTGTTTTCTAAATGGCGAGAAAATAGGAACTGTAGACAGACAGAGAGATTTAGGAGTCCATGTACAGAAACCACTAAAGCTGGAGGACATGTATAAAGATCTGGTTAGACCCTCACCTGGAGCACTGCAATTAGTTTTATACACTGGACATCGGAAAGGGTATGTTACCTTGGAGGGAATGCAGTGCAGTACTTTCAGTATAATGATACTGGGGCCAAAAGTGTGAAATTATGAGGACAGGTTGCATTTGTTAGGCTTGTATTCCCTTGAGTATAGAAGATTCAGGGGTCATTAATTGAAATGCTTAAGATGATTAACGGATTTGATAGCGCAGACAAAGAGAAACCATTTCCTCTTGTGAGAGAGTTCGGAACAAGAAGGCATAGATTTAAAAATGAAAGCTAAGCAGTTCAATCGTGATGTCAGGTCACACTTCTTCAAAAAAAAGGGTAGCGAAATTTCTGGAACTCTCACCACTAAAAAGCTGTTCAGACTAGATCAATTCTAAAGTTCAAAACTGAGAATGACATATTTTTATTAGACAAGAGTATTAAGAATTACAAAACCCAGGTGTTAAGTGGAATTAAAATACAGATCAGCTATGATCTAACTGAATACAGGCTTGAGGGACTGAAT
Organism: Cetorhinus maximus; assembly: GCF_964194155.1. NCBI lineage: Eukaryota > Metazoa > Chordata > Chondrichthyes > Lamniformes > Cetorhinidae > Cetorhinus > Cetorhinus maximus. Next base: position 36,649,481 of record NC_135879.1, on the reverse strand, counting down.
ATCCTACTCCTGTTCCTATGTTCCTCACACCATCCGCATCTCATAAGCTCCAGTGAATTGTACTCAGCTGGATGGTAGAAGGACATTTGCACATTCCCAGTTTATAAGTTCAGCTCACAGCTCATGACCGGCTGATGAAGGGAACTTGTATTTTGAAAGCAGGATGTTGACAGGCCTGGAGATGTATCGAGACATTTGTTGAAGAGAGAAAGAAAGTTGTTTTAATCAAGTTTACAGTTAAGTGATATTTTGAAAATAATTATGTCTTTAATATATCTATGTTAGAAATGTAATTTCTAAGTGGATTTTATATGGTAGGCCGAAAAAAAAATCAAAAGAGTCAAGTTTGAAAAAGATATGGCACTCGCAGCTCTTTCCCAGCTGCCAAAATTCTACTGTAAATGAACATCAACAAAATGCTTTACTTAGATTTGCAAAAGAGAACCATTACACGACTAACCTGTGTGCACCCAACAGTTTAAGTGGCCTAACAAACAATTTTACAACTGTTTAAAAACAATGATGAATGTTATATACATCAAGAGGAGGGATGTCAGTGAAGTATCTTCAATGCATGTGACAATGGTGTAGCGTTGACAAAGTTATTTTAAACTCCACTTGATGCCTATCGGAAGCAGCTTTAGCAAATAGTAAAGATCGTACGCAGCTGCTGAATGACATTGAATGGAAGAATTATAGCATCACCTAGTGGCCATATAATGATATATGAACAATCCAATGTTAAACAAATACTTGTCTTTAATTCTGAGTCTAATGCTTTGAATTGCTACTGTTTCTCTTTCGTTCACATGGTGGTAAATGCAGGCTTTTCTTAGTAACATGCTTTGACGTACGATCGTCTGCCACATAACATACATTTCCCAATTTCAAGAAGGCCAGGCAACATGGAAGGCCAGCCTGACACAATTTTCCGATTTCGGCCCACTCTAAACTGGAAAACTGTCACAGCCTTTGGAGTTAATTTTCAGACAATTTTGGACTTGTGTGTCCCACTTCCAAAAAAACGATAATTGCAATCTTTAGAAACAGGAAGTAGCAACTGGGCCCAATCAACACATACCAATGTGACCTTAACCACACCTATCTAATAAAAACTATCAATCTGAAATTCTGTCTCCAGAAACATTTTGAATTGTGACCTTGCCAGGTAGCTTATTCTATGGTATATCACACCTTGCATAAAGAAGTTCTACCAGTTTCCTCCCCACCCTTCTAACTTCTTATACAAAAAAAGCAACGTGTCGTTGGAGGTTCAGGAAAAGGTGAGCAAAGTAAAAATAAAAGCAAAGTAAAAATTATCTACAGATCTAACGAACAGAAGTTAAAATGATAACAACAGAAGAGAGAAAGAGGACAAGAAGTGAAAAGACAGAGCAAGCAGAAATGCTGTTTAATAAAAATGTTTTATAATGTTCATTTTTGTAGCACAGCATTAATAGTGTAAAATTAGGACATCTTTAATGTTTATGCTCAAATAGTTTTTTTTGAACTGCCAATTGATCCATTTAATATTGCTCACTTTTTCAGAGAATTCAGTGCTTTGTAATAACTGATGTGTTATGCAATGTAGGGCATAACGTGAGGGCCATTGATTTGTGGTAACTGAATCAGTCAAATTCTGGAGTCAACAGGTGGAATTTTGCCATCATGAAAGTAAGTGCGATGGCGGGCGGTTTCGGCAGTGCCCAGCCCGCTTTCCGTAATGGCGGCAACTCGCGCCCATTTCCGCGCTTGGAGCCTCACTCATTATGCAGAGGCGCGTATGGGTCCAAATGATCTGGCGGGCCGGGAACTGATTAGTCTGCCCACCGTCAGCTGGCGGGTTCGAAGGCCTGAGCGCTATATTTAAACGTCAGTCCAACACACAATCTCACTCTCTCCAGCCCACCAGAAATGTCCGGCAGCCAAAAGAGGGAGGCCGAGAGGCTGAACAGGAAGGCAGCACCCCGCTTCAGGCACCAGGCCCTCCAGGCCTTAATCAGAGGGATGCAGGAAGCACAGCAGCCTCACCTCTCCGGCCTGGTATGTTGACAAAGTGGGCAACTGCACCCAGGTCAAGGACGCCTTTGGATTTTGGACCAGCAAGTGGCAGGTCAAAGTGATTCCAAAGTGGATGGTAAGGGAGCAATGCTCCACTCTCCTTTCAGTTTCACTATCAGGGAAAGCCGTGACAACCTTGTCTGCACCAGGCAGCCCAAGGCTTGTCATTCCTGTGGCAAATCTGGTATATGGTGGCCAACTGCAGTGCCACCATCTGCAAGAATAGCAAGCAGAACAGCATCAGACAAAGGACTGCAAACAGACTAAATGCTGCAAGCAGTATGGTGGGGCAGGCCATCTCTACAAGCCCTGCCCCAAATGCTGCCTCAGTTATGCACAGGTGGCGAAAACCAAGGCGGGGCAAGCTGATGGAGTGACAAGTGTAACTACCACCAAGAAGGCTTGTAAACCTCCACTCACCATGGCCTCCAGTGAACAGAATGGGACCAAAGAGGATACAAAGAGACAAGAGGAAGGAAAAGAGTGAGGCAGCTGACCACCAAACACCAGCACTGCCCCCGAACTTCCCAATCTTCAGTAGACTGAATCAATGGAGGGGGAACCAGCAGAGGACCAACCAGGGCACTGGCAGCTGGTGAAGGAAACCAAAAAGAAAGAGAGTCCAAGAAGGAACCAAGGCAGTTCCCAGACGAGTTGCCAGAGGTGACTGCCACCCAACAAGGATGACAGAGGCTGCTGCTCTCCGGACAAAGAAAGACAAGGGCGACACCTGAAGAAGTGGCATAGCTCTAGGGAGCTGGAAGAGGAGACACCCAAGTTCCAAAACTTAGGAGACAACGAAGAGGCCAGCACACCCCAGCTTCAGGAAGCCGGGAGCAGTGAAGCGTTTTGCGCAACCTAGCTCCAGGAAGCCAGGGACAGCAATAATGGATGGGAGAGACTTCTCCAACGGAGAACAATCCAAACCTCGCTCCTTGCACAAAGCCCCAATGTCACTCGGGAGGGACATTTTCCAACATTTTCCTCAGCCCATCAAAAGTGAGACAATTTGCGAATGCTATCGGTATCCAGAGGCAGACCAACAGACTGGAACTGTTAAAGAGAACTGATCTAGTAAGTGACAAAACACGTTAAAATGGGGATAAAGATTGAGTCTATTAACTTGCATAGTGTTAAATCTGCTAGGCGATGTGTTGCAACCTTGGAATACCTTGCAAGGTCAAAGCTGGCCTGCTGTTTCTGCAGGAGCAATACTGCACCTCAGCTCCTACAGACAATGGTCGCAATGGTGGTCCTATGAACCATCGATCTGGTGGGGAAGAAAGAACTCATATTCCTCTGGCCTGGGTATTCCGCTGCGGGAAGCAACTTCAGCATCTCCAAAGTTAAGGAGGTGGTGGATGGGTGCCTCCTCATAACAGATGTATTGTACAAAAATGCTCTGCTCCGGTTAATTAATGTGTATGACCTGGCTCATGACAGCAAGCAGCTGGCCATCCTTCAGCATCTCCCACTGCTGCTGTGACATCCAGGTTGGTCATTCTGGGTGGTGACGTAAACTGCATCAGTTGGACAATCTGGTAGGGCCGGCAGCAGACTAGACACCGCATCCAGATTCCTGATGGAAACAGTAAAAGATGCCAAGCTGCACAATGTCTTCAGCAACCCTGTGGATGGAGCACAGCGTAGATACGCCTGGTCACGGCCAGACAGGTCCATCCGTTCCAGGATAGATTTCCTGTTTGTGTCCCAAGCATCCATGGTCAGATCCACCGACATCAAGCGGTGTTATTCTCTGACCACTGCCTGCCAACTGTCACTCACAAGAAGACCAGAGGGTTGGCAGAGGGACATGGAAGCTGAACGTGAAACTGTTGACCCCAGAAAACATTAAAGAACTCAAAAGTGATGATAAAGGTTGGAGAACCATGAAACCTCTCTTTGAGTCCCTGATACACTGGTGGGAAGCGGTCAAGGAGAACATCAAGAGGTTTTTCATCCTCAGAGGTGTTCAGAAGGTGAGAGCGGGACAGAGGGAAATGTCCCAGCTCCAGAAAAACATGAAGAATCTGCTTCAGCTGCAGTCAATGGGAGTCAATGTCAAGAAGGACCTCCAAGGGGTGAAGAGCCAGCAAGCCTTGATCTTTGCCATGGAGGCCTCCAAGATCATCTTCTGGTGCAGAGTCCACTCTGTGGAGCAGGAAGAGACATGCTCACATTTCTTCTTCCGAGAGGTGCGCAGAGAGCTCTATGATCGGCAGCCTGAAGGAAGAAGACAGCTCGTAATGTTATCACAGTCCGACATTTTGTGGATCAGCAAATCCTTTTTATCCTGTATTGTATGGCGTGAAGCCCACAGACAGCACGGCCTCCCAGTCCTTCCTGTCCTCTATTATGGAGCTCTTAGATAACAGTACGCAGGAGAGCCTGAACAAATTGTTAACTCTGGATGAGCTAAGGCCCTCAAGTCCTTCGAGAGGAGTAAAACTCCCAGCAGCAGTGGTTTACCGGCTGAGTTGTATTCGGCTCTGTGGGACTGGATTGGCCCAGACCTGCTAGAAGTGTACGAGAGTATGCTCCTGGCCGGCAGCATGTTAGAATCCATGAGGAAAGGCATCATCATCTTCATCTACAAACAAAAGGGGGAAAGGGAGGAAATTAGAAATTGGCAGCACATCTCACTGCTGAATGTGGTCTATCAAATTCTATCCAAGGTCATCACCAATCGGGTCAAGCTTGCTCTAGAGTTGGTGATCGACCCTGACCAGACCTGCGTTGTACCCAGCAGGAAGATCTCTGATAGTCTTGCGCTAGTCAGGGGCAAGATTGCCTGTGTACAGGACAGGGGTGTGGACACCTGCCTCATTAGCCTGGACCAGGAAAAGGCCTTTGATGTGCTCTCCAAAATGGGGTTTGGTGAGGGAATCCGCAATTGGATCAAATTGCTCTACACAAACATCAGTAGTGCAGTTTCAATCAATGGATGCGAATCAAAAAGCTTTCAAATTAAATCTGGAGCCAGGCAGATCTGCCTTCTCTCCCTTGTCCTGTTTGTGTTTCACATAGAACCATTTGCTGAGTCCATCAAGAAGGATTCAGCATAAGAGGAGTGACAATCCCAGGCAGCGGAGGCACTCAGGTCAAAGCCTCCCTGTACATGGATGATGTTGCCGTCTTCTGCTTGGATGTGCTGTCAGTGCGCAGACTGATGAACATATGCGACCAGTTTGAACTGGCCTCAGGAGCCAAGGTAAATCGTGACAAGAGCGAGGCCATGTCCTTTGGGGACTTGGCTAACCGATCCTTTGTTCCCTTCACCATCAGGTCATACTGTCTGATGGTGTTCAGGGTATGGTTTGGAGGGACCAGGCCATGTGCTAGAAACTGGAAGGAGTGAGTAGCTATAGTCAGACAAAAACTGGGCATGTGGGAGCGATGCTCCCTTTCTACTGCGGGTAAGAACCAGGTATGTGGTGCAGGTCTGGTCCATTCCCCACTCCTGTGCTGTGGTGATCACCTGAACCATCTTCCGCTTTATCTGGAGATAAAAAATGGACCCTGTTTGTCGGGAAACGATGTACAAACCTCTAAAGAGGGAAAAAAACATGCCCAACATCACCCTCATCCTGATGGCCAAATTGTGTGTTGTTGCATTAAGCTGTGCATAGACCCTTGGTACGCAAACACCAAGTGTCACTATGTACTGAGGTTCTGCCTGTCTCCTATGTTGCGAAGGATGGGTCTGGCCACGCTGCTGCGGAACGCTCCAAGTAGTTGGACCATGCCGTACCACCTATCCCTCGTAGAAAAATTAATGCAGAAAACACCTATAATCATGAGTCCATCAGGCAATAAACTGCGCGTAATGTCCTAGAGGCCCTGGGGGAAAAGGAGATGGTGTTGGATGGTTCCTTGAGCAGATTGCCAAAGTCATTTGGCAGAATGCCTTATCACCAGAACTTTCAAACAAGCACCAAAACATAACTTGGCTGGTGGTGAGAAAGGCCCTCCCTATCAGATCCTTCCTACACATCCAGAATCTTACTCCCCTCTGCACGTTGTCTTTGAGGTGGCTGTGGTGGGGAAGAGACCATTGTCCACCTCCTTTGTGGAACATGCCTTTGCATAGAAGTTCTGGAGAGAGATACAGTGGTTTTGGTTGAGGTTCATCCCGAGCAGTTCTGTGACACAGGACTCTGTGCTCTATGGGTTGTTCTTAGGGACACACACCGAAACAAACATCAACTGCAGCTGGAGGATCATAAACTCAGTGAAAGATGCTCTTTGGTGTACTCGAAACTCATTGGTCTTCCAGTGAAAAGACTTGTGCTCGACCAAGTGTTGTAGATTGGCACATTCCAAGGTCCAGGAGTAGGTGCTGAGGGATGCTCTATAGCTTGAAGAATATTAAGGTGGATAAGTCCCCAGGGCCAGATGGGATCTACCCCAGAGTACTGAGGGAGGCAAGGGAGGAGATTGCTGGGGCCTTGACAGAAATCTTTGTATCCTCACTGGCTACAGATGAGGTTCCAGAGGACTGGAGAATGGCCAATGTTGTTCCATTTTTTAAGAAGGGTAGCAGGGATAATCCAGGAAATTACAGGACAATGAGCCTTACGTCAGATGTAGGGAAATTATTGGAGAAGATTCTTCATGACAGGATTTACTACCATTTGGAAGAAAATGGGCGTATTAGTGAGAGGCAGCATGGTTTTGTGAAGGGGAGGTCGTGTCTCACTAACTTGATCGGGTTTTTCGAGGATGTGACAAAGATGATCGACGATGGAAGGGCAGTGGATGTTATATACATGGATTTCAGTAAGGCCTTTGACAAGGTCCCTCATGGCAGACTGGTACAGAAGGTAAAGTCGCACGGGTTCAGAAGTGAGCTGGCAAGATGGATACAGAGTTGGCTTGGTCATAGAAGACAGAGGGTAGCAGTGGAAGGGTGCTTTTCTGAATGGAGAGCTGCGACTAGTGGAGTTCCGCAGGGATCAGTGCTGGGACCTTTGCTGTTTGTAGTATACATAAATGATTTGGAGGAAAATGTAACTGGGCTAATTAGTAAGTTTTCAGACGACACTAAGGTTGGAGGAGTTGCAGATAGTGAAGAGGATTGTCAAAGGATACAACGGGATATAGATCGGTTGGAGACTTGGGCGGAGAAATGGCAGATGGAGTTTAATCCGGACAAATGCGAGGTAATGCACTTTGGAAGGTCTAATACAGGCAGGAATTATACAGTAAATGGTAGAACCCTTAAGTGCATTGACGGGCAGAGGGATCTGGGTGTACAGGTCCACACGTCACTGAAAGTGGCAACGCAGGTGGATAAGGTAGTCAGGAAGGCATATGGCATGCTTGCCTTCATTAGCAGGGGTATTGAATATAAAAGCTGGGAAGTCATGCTGCAGCTGTATAGAACCTTGATTAGGCCACACTTGGAATATTGCGTGCAATTCTGGTTGCCACATTACCAGAAGGATATGGAGGCGTTGGAGAGGGTGCAGAGGAGGTTTACCAGGATGCTGCCTGGTCTGGAGGTTATTAGCTATGAGGAGAGATTGGAGAAACTTGATTTGTTCTCACTAGAGCGACGGAGATTGAGGGGCGACTTGATAGAAGTTTACAAAATTATGAGTGGCAAGGACAGAGTAGATAGTCAGAAGCTTTTTCCTAGGGTGGAAGAGTCAATTACTAGGGGACATAAATTTAAGGTGAGAGGGGAAAACTATAGAGGAGATGTGCGGGGCAAGTTTTTTACGCAGAGGGTAGTGAGTGTCTGGAATTCGCTGCCAGAGAAGGTGGTGGAAGCAGGTACGATAGTGGTGTTTAAGAGGCAGCTTGATAAATACATGAATAGAATGGGAATAGAGGGAAAAGGACCTCGGAAGTGCAAAATGTTTTAGTTGACGGGCAATATGATCAGCGCAGGCTTGGAGGGCCGAAGGGCCTGTTCCTGTGCTGTACTTTTCTTTGTTCTTTGTTCTCTTTGTTCTTGGGGCAGCCACCCCAGAGACGCAATGGGGAAAGATCGCTGTCTAAGGCCTTTCAGTCACAGTGCATCAAGGGGCTAGAGATTGTATAGAAACCCTCAGGGTGCATGACTCACATTGAATGTATACAGTAAATATTACACATATTGCAAATGTGTTGAAGCACCTCAGAGAGCAACATGATCTATATAGATAATTTGAATATCATTGCACTTTCTGTAATGACCATTTTGAAATGTTTTGTAATGTTCTTTTAGATATTTTATGAATAAAGTATATTTTTTGCAAAAGAAACCCTAAATGTCCCTCACTCTACCATTACTACCAAGCTGGAGATTGTAGCAATTGTAGTTTTAAGGAATGTACTGATTGTAGCGTTAAGACTTATTGTCTTGTATAGTATCACATGACAATGTGAACAAATCAGCTCTAAGCACGGGGACCTTAGGATGAGAGTTCTTCTTCTAATTATAGAGCTTGATGGAAGCATGTAACTGCTGCTGCAGCTTGTGAATAAAGTTCAATGTTTCCGATGAGAAACCTGTCTGTAAAATCAAGTCCATAACAGGGATTAACCCTGGTTCAATGAAGAGTGCAGAAGAGCATACCAGGAGCAGCACCAGGCATACCTCAAAATAGACCTGGTGAAGTTACAACTGCTGCATGATAGACAGCAGAAACAGCATACTTCAGAGAGAGCTAAGCGAATCCCACAACCAATGGATCAGATAAAAGCTCTGCAGTCCTGCCACATCCAGCCATGAATGGTGGTGGTCAATTTAACAACTGGAGGAGGATCCTCAAACATTCTTAATGATGGGGCAGATCAACACATCAATGCAAAAGACAAGGTTAAAGGATTTGCAACCAGACATGACGAGTGGATGATCCATCTCAGCCTCCTGCTGAGGTCCCCAGCATCACAGATGCTAGTCTTCAGCCAAGTCAGTTCACTCCTTGTGATATCATGAATTGGCTGAGCATATTGGATACAGCAAAGGCTATGAGCCCTGACAGTATCCCTACTGTAGTGCTGAAGACATGCTCCGGAACTAGCCACACCCCTAGCCAAGCTGTTCTAGTACAGCTACAACACTGGCATCTTCCCAACAATGCAGATATTGTCAGGTACTCCTTATTCACAAAAAGCAAGGCAAATCTAACCCAGCCATTTACAGCTCCGTCAATCCACTCTCAATTATCAGCAAAGTAATGGAAGGTGTCATCGACAGTGCTTTCAAGTGGCATTGTCTAAGCGATGACCTTTTCACTGATGCTCAGCTGGGTTCCGTCAGGACTGCTGAGCTCCAGACTTTACTACAGTTTTGATCCAAACATGCACAAAAAAGCTGAATTCCAGAGGTGAAGTGAGTAACTGGCATGACATTAAGGCAGCATTTGACCGAGTGTGGTCTCAAGGAGACCTTGTAAAATGGAACTCAATGGGAATCAGAGAGAAAACTCTTTACTGACTGGAGCCATATGTAACACAAAGGAAGATGGTTATGATTGTTGGAAGTCAATCATCTCAGCCCCAGGACACCACTACAAGTATTCCTCAGGGTAGTGTCCTAGGCCCAACAATGGCTAGACTTCATCAATGACCTTCCTTCCATCAGAAGTAAGGATGTTTGCTGATGATTTTATGCTGTTCAGTTCCATTCACAAACACCCAGATAATGAAGCAGTCTGTGCCTGTATGTAACAAAATCTGGACAATATTCAGGCTTGGGCTGATAGGTGGTAAGTAACATTCATGCTACACAAATGCGAGGCAATGACTATCTCCAACAAGAGAGAATCTAACCCTTGACAGGCAGCGGCATTACCGTCACTGAAGCTCCCACCGTCAACATTCTAAGGATCACTGTTTACCAGAAACCAGGAATAGCCACATAAACTCTGTGGCGACAAGAGCAAGTCAGAGGTTGAGAATTCTGCAGCAAACATCTCACCTCCTGTTATCCCAATGGCGATCCACCATTTACAAGGCACAAGTCAGTAGTATGATAGAATACTCTACTTGAGTGCATCAGCAATAGCACTCAAGGAGCTCCACACCATCCAAGACAAATCAATCTGCTTTATTGGCACTCAATCTACCACCTTAGACATTCACTCCCTCTGCCATAGGCACAGCATGGCTGCAGTATGCAACCATCTACACGATGCACTGCAGCAACTCACCAAGGCTTCATCGACAGCATCTTCCAAAAGTGCGACCTCTAACACCTGAAAGAACAAGGGTAGAAGGGACATAGAAACACTGCCACCTGCAAGTTCCCCTCCAAGTCACACACCATTCTGACTTGGAACTATGATCGCCGTTCCGTCACTGTTGCTGTGTTGAAGTCCTGGAATTCCCTCCCTAACAGCACTCAGACGGTAGCGGTTCAAGAAGGCAGCTCACCACTTCCTTTTTAAGGGCATTTAGGGATGGACAATAACCCACATCCTGTGAATGAATAAAAAAAAATCTCAGCTTTTCACCACAAAAGTAGCCGGGGCCAGTTAGCGCAACATTCTCCATGGAAGAACAGATTGTGCCTCTTGCGGCTGTAGGAGATAAGTTTGGCAAAATATTGTATTCCAACTTTTGAACACTTGGAACACGATAGAGGCTGTAAGTATCAGGGCTTTAAGGGTTTGATAGCAACTATTGGATCTTCCGTCACACTGATCAGTAGACACATAGATGTATGGCCTACATGAATGGTGAATGCAGGAGTAAACCTAGATGAGATTGTTTTTGCTCTGTTGAACAGCACATGCCAATCATCTGATCTTTCATCTTGGAACATCGCATGTAGGAGGTTAGATCACACAACAGATAAGCGCTCAGCACATGCAACTGTCATGAGGCGGGCCACTCAGTCCCATCGTCATTTTGTACCAGAGAAGCAGACACCAGCTCTTGTGATACTGGGCTTAAGTTTGCACCTAGAAAAAGCATAAAAATAGGAGGAATGAAGTACATTTAGAAGACTTTATTCCAACCAGGCCTTCAGGTTACAGATGCTGGTTGACAAGAACTAGTCCCTTTAGATTTTGGCTGATGCCTCCTGTCAGGAACCAAAGCATGTCAGAGCTGGTTTGCGATGAGATGCAGTGTGCTCAGTGTTTCCAACTGCCTGGATCTTTTCAGAGGAGCTTTGCAGTACAGTGATGAGCAGGTATGTCGATTTGTGGATGTCTGTTGCATGCTGTTTAATTTGGTGATTATGAAGGACCAGCCCTTACCACTATCTGGATGATATTAAGCGCAACAGGGGGAAGGAGGAGGAGCTGGATTGTCCCTAGCTGCCAGAGATCTCAGACAGCAGCACATTCAAGAGCACTTTAAGAAATCCAACCCTCCCAACCCCAATACACCAACAGTCCAATGAGACTATAAGATCATAAGACATAGGAGCAGAAATTAGGCCATTTGGCCCATCGAGTCTGCTCTGCCATTCAATCATGGCTGATAAGTTTCTCAACCCCATTCTCCCGCCTTCTTCCCGTAACCTTTGATCCCCTTACCAATCAAGAACCTATCTATCTTGGTCTGAAATACACTCAATGACCTGGCCGCAACAGCCTTCTGTGGCAATGAATTCCATAGATTCACCACTCTCTGGCTAAAGAAGTTTCGCCTCAACTCTGTTCTAAAAGGTCTTCCCTTTACTCTGAGGCTGTGCCCTCGGGTCCTAGTCTCTCCTACTACTGGAAACATCTTCCCCACGTCCACTCTATCCAGGCCTTTCAGTATTCTGTAAGTTTCAATCAGATCCCCCCTCATTCTTCTAAACTCCATTGAGTATAGACCCAGAGTCCTCAAATGTTCATCATATGTTAAACCTTTCATTCTTGGGATCGTTCTCGTGAACCTCCTCTGGACCCTCTCCAGGGCCAGCACATCCTTCCTGAGATACGGGGCCCAAAATTGCTCACAATATTCTAAATGTGGTCTGACCAGAGCCTTATAAAGCCTCAGCAGCACATTCCTGCTTTTATATTCTAGTCCTCTCGAAATAAATGCCAACATTGCATTTGCCTTCCTAACTACCGACTCAACCTGCAAGTTGACTTTAAGAGAATCCTGAACTAGGACTCCCAAGTCCCTTTGCACTCCAGATTTCTGAATTCTCTCCCCATTTAGAAAATAGTCTATGCCTCTATTCTTCCTACCAAAGCACATGACCTCACACTTCCCCACGTTGTATTCCATCTGCCACTTCTTTGCCCATTCTCCTAACCTGTCCAAATCCTTCTGCAGCCTCCCCGCCTCCTCAATACTACCTGTCCCTTCACCTATCTTTATATCATCTGCAAACTTAGCCAGAATGCCCTCAGTTCCTTCGTCTAGATCATTAATGTATAAAGTGAAAAGTTGTGGTCCCAACACTGACCCCTGCGGAACTCCACTAGTTACCGGCCGCCATCCTGAGAAGGACCCCCTTATCCCCACTCTCTGCCTCCTACCAGACAGCCAATCTTCTATCCATACTAATACCTTGCCTCTAACACCATGGGCTCTTATCTTACTGAGTAGCCTCCTGTGCGGCACCTTGTCAAAGGCCTTCTGGAAGTCCAAGTAGATAACATCCATTGGCTCTCCTTTGTCTAAACTACTCGTTACCTCCTCAAAGAATTCTAACAGATTTGTCAGGCATGACCTCCCCTTGATGAAACCATGCTGACTTTGCCCTATTTTACCATGCACTTCCAAGTATTCTGAAATCTCATCCTTAATAATGGACTCTAAAATCTTACCAACGACCGAGGTCAGGCTAATCGGCCAATGACAATCCTCAGCACCATTGTCCTTGTTTCCGCCATCAACCTTGCCTCCACTATCTAATTGCATTTCTTTAGTCCAGTTTGATCATTATTTCACTACATGTATAATAAGAATTAAGAAGAATCCACCTTTTGCAACCCCTTCGTACCTGTCTTCTATGCTTGTTGGCCTATGCTTGTGCACCTAAAAGTGTTTCCCCAGTTGCAAGTTACAGCTTGCAAGGTGGAAAGCTGTTAGCTTTCATTAAGTGTGCTTCAGATGGCTGTGGGCGATCTTGAGCAGTTTTGAGCCTGTAGGACCTGGCTGCAGATTGCAGCCTCTCAGTGCACCACACATCTGGTGTGTACCAGATATGACCGATGCAGTTGGTAAAGTGGAGTTATTTAAAAATCCCAGAGGGAAATTTTAAACAACTGTCATAATCTATAATTTCAAGTGTTTTGATTGAGATGCGACTCTAAATTCAGGAATCAGACCCCCCAGTTCTCGAGGGTTTACATTCAACGAAATGAAATATTTTATTAAAATGTTTCAGGTTAAAATATATGTACACATGGTGACAAGTTAATACTATCATAACTTTTAACAAATTCCCAAACTAATCTCCATTAAGGCAACAGCAACCCATAGACTTAACCGGACACCATTTTCACCTTACAAATTCAAAATGAGGTTCCTTTCATTGTGGAGCCAGTTGGAGACCTGCAGCTACCTTTTGATCTCACATTGCCTCTGCCCTGCATGCCCAAAAACTGCTGAAGTTATACCTACCGCCACTGATTGAATTCAAATTCTCATTGTCTCACCAGCTTCTTTGAATTTCACCTTTTAACAATGAAACCCCTTTCAAAGTACCAATTTTATTAGTAATATGAACATATTACTTGGTAGCTGCTAGAAAGGCATCATTTCTCATCCCCCACCCCCAACCCTTCTTAAATGCTCTATTCAAAAAATGCAAATGCACGCTATCTCCCTTATATATCAAAACTAGTACCCATCAAAGCACCCAGACTAGCTGGCTTTAATCCAATTAAGACACACCCACAGACTAAACCTCTATTTTAAAAGAAAAATATTTTCAAAAATATTATATACTTTAATAGCTTCATGACACCGAATCTGGCCCAGCTGGCTGTGTGACACTAACAAGAGCATTGGAGGTAGATGGCAAGGGATCAAGCTTGCTGCCTTCCTGGTCGAGGACAGCAGTTGTCTAACCCATGTAGTTAATATCAATCTACTGGGACTGGGACTCAGCACTCCATTATCTCTGTGTAACAAGAGCTTGTGACGCTCTGGAATCACCAATCAACACTTCCCCCACCAGAGACCAAGATGGCTGATGTCTAATCTTCCATAGCTGCAGTGTTAGCTCCTCAGAAGGAAGCTGAGATAAATCATCCAATCATCACTTCTGGCTGATGATGGCTGCCAATGCTTGTGCTTTGTCTTTTGAACTGTTATGCTGGGCTCCCCATTGGGAATATGGATGTTTTTGGAGCCTTCTCCTTTGGTTAATTGTTGAACTGTCTGCCACAATTCATGACTGGCTGTGGCAGGATTGCAGAGTCTTGATCTGATCCTTTGGTTGGGCGATTGCTTAGCTGTTATGAACTTGATTTTCCAGAGAGGTTTCTCATTAGAAACATCAAACTTTATTTACAGGCTGCAGCAGCAGTTACATGCTTCAATCATCTCCACAACGAGAAGAAGCACTCTCATTCTAAGGTTTCGCATGCTTAGAGCCGACTCATTCATACTATCACCTGATGCTATACAACACAATAAGTCTTAAAGCTACAGTCACTATATTCCTTAAAGCTACAATTACTACATTAGCACTATTTATTGCATGCTGCTTCTGCTGTTTAGCATACATGTAGTGATGTGTTGTAGCTTCACCAGGTTGGCACCCCATTTTTAAGAATGCCTGGTGCTGCTCTTGACATATTCTCTTGCACTCTTCATTGAACCAGGAATACTCTCCTGGCTTGATGGTAGTGGTAGAGTGAAGGATATGCCAGGCCATGAGGTTACAGACTGTGGTAGAATAGAATTCTGCTGTGCTGATGTCCCATAGTTGCCCAGTTTTGAGCTGCTATATCTGTTCTGAATCTGTCCCATTCAGTATCTTGATAGTGCCACACAACATGATGGAGGATAACCTCAGTGTTGTCCATTTCCACAAGAACTGTGCAGTGATCACCACTACTGATACTGAAAATGGGCAGATGCATCTGTGACAGTTAGATTTGCAAAGACAAAGTCAAATAGCAATTTCTCTCTTGTTGATTCATTCTCACCTGCCGCAGGCCCAGCCTGGCAGTTTACTCCTTCAAAATTCAGCCAACTCGGTCAGTAGCGGTGCTACTGCACTACCCTTGATGATGGACATTAAAGTCCCCACCCAGAGTACATTCTGCACCCTTGCTACCATTAGTGATTTTTCCAAGTGGTGTTCAACATGGGGAGGGGGGGCTACTGATTCATCATCTGAGGGAGGGTATTACGTGTAGTGTATTTAAAATTATCATTGTGCATTTTGTTCACATGAGGCTACCATACACACATATACCAGTAGAGGGGAGAGACAATTTAGAAAGTGTTCCATGTTTTAACAGCATGTGCAATTCTAAATTCTGAATGTTTCTGGCTGAATATGTAACTGCTTATCCCACAAACTTCTCAGTGGATGGTAATCAGCAGGAACTTTCCCTGCCCAAGTTTGAACTGATGAGACTATAATTGTAGTCCAGATTTATCCAGGGTCATTGATGCAGGTATATATGTACATCTCATTGGGAAACTTTGAATGTGACTCCAGTAATGGGCTCTGTTGACTCTGTTGTTAATGGTTCAGTATTTTCTCACACATTAAAGGGAGCTATGTAACTTAATATTTAGAGAAATATGTCATGTCTTATTACTCTTCAAATAATAAAATATTTACAATCTTTAATGTATACTTATGTATATCCATGTTATGCTATGTGACATGATAGGAGGGAATTTAAGTAATAATTTTAATTCTGTCTGCTGCAAAGTCCCTTGGGAACTTTGGCAGCTTTTGCAGCTCTGCATGACACTCTGAGTGGAAGGCTGTAATTAAAGCCCTATAATCAACACTTCCACACTGGCACATTGTCTGCCATAAATCTGCCTGCCTTGACAATTCATTCAGCACCTAAGGGAAATATATCCCTGCAGACTACCAACCTGTCAGCTCTAGTACAGTAGTTGCTTACAGCAATCGGAACAGCTTATTAAAGGTACCATGTCAGAACATAAGTTGGGCTTGGCCTGAGGCTTGTAAAGTGTAGTTACACAATCTTGTAGCTCATTGTTACTAAGAGTGATTGCACTATTGACTGGTAATGCATGATTTGCAAGTACAAGTTTAAAGTGATAATACCTATTAGCTCACTGTGTTAACCTAAAGTTGCTACCCATCCAATTCTGGACTGGACAATCTGGTTTTATGTTGTCCCTCCAAAAATTTTAATAACACAAAAGATATGAATGGTCACAAGTGGGGATGTTCGCTGATTATTGCACAATGTCCAGTACCATTCACAACTCAGATACTGTAGCAGTCTGTGTCCATATGCAGCAAGACCTGGACAACATTCAGGCTTCCCCACACTGTCTACAACCTGGGTTTGATAATCTGAGGTGCAATATACCTTTAAGAGAATTGAGCAGATTGACCACGTGACTGTAAGGCCCAATAGCTGTGTAGCGTGGGCTACAATGTTAATGTTAGTCAAGAGGAGGGTCTGGTTGGAGAAGCACACATCATGTTAGTGCTCGGTTGTCTGTGTAAATAAATAGTCTGTGCTTCACCTCAGATTGGTCTCTACGTCTGCAGTATATTGTTATCAACTCATCCACTGACAGATAAGCGTGCAACCGGTTCGCAAGCAAAGCAGCCCCACAGTAAAACATAACACTGGGGGTTACTATTGACTGAACTGGACCAGCCATAAATACTGTGGCTACAAGAGCAGGTCAGAGGCTGGGAATTCTGTGGTGAGCAACTCACTTCCGGACTCCCCAAAGTCTGTACACCATCTACAAGGCACAAGTCAGGAGTGCGATGGAATACTCTCTACTTGGCTGGGTAAGTGCAGTTCCAACAACACTCAAGAAGCACAACACCATGCAGGGCAAAGCAGCTGGCTTGATTGGCACCCCATCCGTTAATGTAAACATTCAATCCCTCCACCACCAGAGTACACTGGGAGCAGTATATTTTATATACAAAATGCACTGCAGCAATTCACCAAGACCTCTTCAACAGCACCTTCCAAACACGCAACTTCTACCACCTAGAAGGGCAAGGGCAGCAAGACACATGGCAGCACCACCACTTGCATGTTCCCTTCCAATCCATACACCCTGCTGATTTGGAATGATATCATCATTCCTTCACTGTTGCTGGATCAAAATTCTGGAACTCCCTTAGCCCTGTGAGAGTACCTGTACCACTGGGACTGCAGTGGTTCAAAAAGGTGGCTCACACCTTCTCATGGGCAATGCAGGATGGGCAATATCGCCTTGCCAGCAATGCCCACATCCCATGAAAGGTTAAAAGAAAAACATAGTAGGTCAGTTTTATTTTTACTCTGTGCCTCCTGTTGATTCAGCTTGATTTGGGTTATAGCAAAAAGTAAAACCCTTGTTAGATCCTTACTTCAAAAATTAATTCTGACAGCCGTGTGTCGGCTTTACCTGCACAGGTTATTTTAAAGGTGCCAAATCACGTATGCTAAATCTGGTAATGAACAAAGTCTATAAGTTGCACTTTTTATGGGGCAGAATTGATGCTGAGTGCTGCTCCCATATCTAAAAATACCAGACAAACATCAGAAATATTAATTTTATCTTAGCATAAAATTAAACTTTTTGCAACACTTTTGTAGGTAATTTACATGTATTTGTTTTCTACAAAGCTCCGAACTATGAATTTGTAATTTGTGTTCACAGTAATGTCTTAAGTTTGGTGTTTAAAAACGTCAAATTTACAGTTTTTAATTGTTAAAAGAGGTTCCTCTGCCCCTTGAGTAACAAATCAAAAGGCACCTAACTGCATCTTAAAGATGGTTCATGGACATTCTTTACATGTTTTATTCATGTTATTACAGTTTCACTTTTTCAACAGCTCCCTTGAGCTGTAGATCTAACACTCAGTTTCCAACATCAACCAGTTGCTTGAAAATGTTGGCCCTAAAGAGAGCAAACTCAAAAAGGCAGAGCAAAACCTGCCCTGGCCTCACAAAGGATAAAAGCAGCATTAAGCAAGAGGGCAACTTGCATATTCACTAATTGGAAGCTCATTGGCTGGAAAACTTATATCGCAGAGACAAGCCACCAACATCTTTCCTTCTTTACCACTACAATCCTGTCCTGCCGGGCATGGGAACTACAGGAGGCAGAAGTGTATGTGTGTGTATGTATGAAAACAGAGTTGTTATTATTTCTGCTGTACACTGATCTTTAATGTTAAACGTGGACAGACAGCCAGGGATCCCAAATACTGGCCATCTGCATGAAATATGAGCAGGTGGCGTATGTGCATGTTCATAATTAACAGTGTTTATAATTTTAATTTCTGGTTACGGCCTTTCCAGGATGGATTGTTCTGATAGGATGAGAAGGTGCTAAAAGTGCAGGAACAATTTTTTTTTGTGCTCTGCTTAGTACACTGTGTCTCTGCCAACACAGCATAAGATAAACTCCAGAGGTGGTTCTCTATGCCAATGAATACACTTACACCATCTCCTCTATGTTACAGAATTGTTGTCATATGCAAAGCAGCATCTAGTGGCAGTGACAATGCTGAAATATAATTGCAATAACAGGCATGAATCTGATTCTTATTGCTTTAAATTCCATTTGCAGTTTCAGACTTTGGACACAAAATTTGGCTCCTTAGCCCTGCTGCTTTCAGCACTACAGGAACCCAGTGGTGATAACAATAGTGTATCGTCCACTTCTGCTGACTCCTGGCACAGCTTGTACCGATTGCCATGTTAGGCAAGGTGAAAGTACAGGCGTGCACTGGAATCATGCAAAGCCGACAAATCATTATGTCAATCAGCATCTATCATTGATTTGATACCCAACCTGCCATTTTGGATTTCATGGGCTCTGTGAGCACCCGCTCTTAAACACTTATAGCTAAACATACATTCAACTGCACAAGGGACACCACACCATCGCTATTTAAAGGAATCATCCTACAACATTCAGGTGACATGCTTTTGATTCTTTTGCTATTGCAGAGTTAATATAAGTACTGTGTATTGTGTTGTTAGACATGCTCATCCAAGTTGTTTAAGTCAGAAAAAAGTGGTGCTGACCTTTGCAAGCAGTCAAGTGAATTTTGAAGGCCCATGAGCAGAAAGCTTACTTTCACATAAGTGGGCTGTTGTTGCAATTGCAGCATGATAGGGAGATAGAGCCCAGGCAGCAGAGAGGAGAAGCTGCTTGCAGAGGGACAAGAAGGAGCACTCTCAATTGAAGACCAAATTCACTTAGAGTATTCAGAGAGCATTTCTAATACCTCAACTTCAGTCAGGAGCAGTGTCCGAAACAGCTAAGCTACATCAAGGAACTGGTCACAGAATTGTTGCACCTCCTCCAGTTGGACCCTCAGCCACAGTGCAGGTGAGGACAGCTCTGTCAATGGCTGCCAAGGTCATCATTGCCCTCAATTTCTATGCCTCAGCATCCTTCCAGGCTGAAGCTGGCAGCATCCCCAATATCTCTCAGTTCACCATGCACTGATGCATCAGGGAGGTTTACGAGTAGTGCCGCATACAAGAAAAAGGGCCGTCATTATCCTCTTTCTGAGCAGAGAGAAGCAGGAAGAACGGCATGTGGCTTTCCCAGGGTAGTGGGGTTCAAGGAGCCATCGAATGTACAAATCAAGGGGGAGCTTTACCGAAACTGCAAAGGGTTTTACTTCCTCAACGTGCAGTTAGTGTGCAACAACAACTTGTATCTATCTAGCACCTTTAACCCTTTAACATCATAAAACATCAAAAGGCGCTTCACAGCAGTATTACAGAACAAATATTTAATACCAAGCCATATAAGGCAATAACAGGGCAAATAGCCAAGAGCTTCGTCAAAGTGGTCAGATTTAAGGGACATTTTTAAAGGAGGAAAGAAAGGAGAGGGGCCATGTGGTTTAGGGAGGGATTTCCAGATTACAGAGGAGATTATAGAGATAGGGAGGGGCAAGACCACGGTGAGAATTTTAAAATTCAGGCTTTGCTTGACTGGGAGCCTATGTAGGTCAGTGAGTACACAGGTGATAGGGGAATGGGTTTTGCTGTGAGTTAAGACGCGGGCAGCAGAGTTTTGGATGAGCTTGAGTTTTACAGAGGTTAGAATGTGGGTTGTCAGCCGGGAATGTTTGGAATAGTGAAGTTTAGAGGTAAAAAATGAATGATGGGGCAGGATTTTTGGGTTGTCAGGTGGGCACGGTGGGGGGTGGGCCTGAGGGCCCAGGAATGGCCGGGAAATGGTCCGCTGCTTACGATCAGCCCCCGACTGCGATTTCACACTGGTTGACCAATTAACAGCCAGCTGGTGTGAAATGCACGCTGAAAGGCTCGGCACTGCCGGGCTGGGGGCGGGAGGAGGGTGAGTGCTGAAGTCTGCGCAGACATGGAGGAGCACAGGCACAGAGGAGCGCGGGCACAGAGGAGCGTGGGCATAGAGGAGCGCAGGCACGGAGGAGCGCGGGCATGGAGGAGCGCGGGCACGGAGGAGCGCGGGCACAGAGGAGCGCGGGCACAGAGGAGCGTGGGCACGGAGGAGCATGGGCATGGAGGAGCGCGGGCACGGAGGAGCGCGGGCACGGAGGAGCGCGGGCACGGAGGAGCGCGGGCACGGAGGAGCACGGGCACGGAGGAGCACGGGCACGGAGGGGTGCAGGCACGGAGGAGCACGGGCACGGAGGAGCGCGGGCACGGAGGGGCGCGGGCACGGAGGGGCGTGGGCATGGAGGAGCGCGGGCACGGAGGAGCACGGGCATGGAGGGGCACGGACACGGAGGGGCGCGGGCACAGAGGAGCACGGGCACGGAGGAGCGCGGGCACGGAGGGGCGTGGGCATGGAGCAGCACGGGCACGGAGGTGCACGGGCACAGAGGAGCGCCGGCACAGAGGAGCGCAGGCACAGAGGAGCGCGGGCACAGAGGAGCGTGGGCATAGAGGAGCGCGGGCATAGAGGAGGGCAGGCACGGAGTAGCGTGGGCACAGAGGAGCACGGGCATGGAGGAGCGCAGGCACAGAGGAGCACGGGCATAGAGGAGCACGGGCACGGAGGAGCACGGGCACAGAGGAGCACGGGCACGGAGGAGCATGGGCACGGAGGAGCGCAGGCACGGAGGAGGGCGGGCACAGAGGAGCACGGGCACGGAGGAGCGCAGGCACGGAGGAGCGCGGGCACAGAGGAGCGCGGGCACAGAGGAGCACGGGCACGGAGGAGCACGGGCACGGAGGTGCACGGGCACGGAGGTGCGCGGGCACGGAGGAGCGCGGGCACAGAGGAGCACGGGCACGGAGGAGCACGGGCACGGAGGTGCGCGGGCATGGAGGAGCGCAGGCACGGAGGTGCGTGGGCACGGAGGAGCGTGGGCAGAGGTGCGCGGACACGGAGGAGCATGAGCACGGAGGAGCGCAGGCACGGAGGTGCGTGGGCACGGAGGAGCGCGGGCACAGAGGAGCGCGGGCACGGAGGTGTGCACAATGAAAGCTCCCTGAAGGCAGAGAGCTGCCTCAGAGAGCTGAAGAATTTTAAAGTCAAAATTAAAGATTTGGAAATTCTGAACAAAATGTCCCTGCAAAGGATTCACTCACATGACCATATACATAATAACAATTCTGTCAAAACATTTTTAAAACCAATGTCGGAAACCTCATCCTGCCCATGAATGAGCTTTCCTCAAAAATGCAAAGGCTGCCTGGCCAATTCGCCCGCCCGCCAACCGTAACATTGGACGGGAAGCGTAAAATCTCTCTTAATTAATAAGTTAATGGCCTTAGTAGGCTTCTTAATTGTCAGCAGGCACACTGCCGACTCTTGAGGGCTATTTTATGCCCAATCGGGTCGGGCAGTGCCCGCCCGCGGGATGTAAAGTTCTGTCCACGGCTTCAGCAGCAGAGGAACCGAGGCAGGGGAGGAGTTGGGCAAAATTACCAAGATGAAAATAAGGCAGTCTTAGCGATGGCTTGGATATTATGGTCAGAAGATCACCTCAGGTTCAAATATGACACCAGGATTGTGAACAGTCTGACTCACTCTCAGTCAGTTGCCATGGAGAGGAATGGAACCAGTAACAAGAGAACAGAGTTTATCGTGCGACCTGAAGACAATGGCTTTGGTCTTCCCAATATTTAATGGGAGGAAAATCCTTCAGTAATGGATGTCGGACAGGCAACAGTGGAGAAAATGGGAGAAGTAGTGATGAGATAGATCTGGGTGTTGTCAGCGCATAAAACTTGGTGCTGTGTTTTCAGATAATGGCACTGAGGGCAGCGTGTAGATTAGAAATCAGAGCATTCTAAGGATAGATCCTTGAGGGACATCAGGTGTAACTGCGGGAGCCATTGCAGGTGATTCTCTGGCTACTATTAGATTGATAGGAATGGAACCAGGCAGGAGTGTTGCCAGGCTAGATGGTAATAAGTGGCATTGGAGGAAGATGTTGTGGTCGACCGTGTTAAAGGCTGTAGACAGGTCAAGAAAGACAAAGGATAGCTTACCTTTGTCAAAAATCCACCTGCCAATATTTAATAGAGTTAATTATATTCCCACTGACGGGATGTCTCTCTATTTGTGCTGAAGATCACCTTAGCGATGTAGCAACATATCATTTACGCTAATTTGGAGAGAGTCTGAGTACTGCCTGGGATTGATATTTACCAGGAATGGCTTCTGAAGTCAGCCAAGTTAAAATCCCTGCTCTGCTGATACTCACTATCACTTTGAGACACATATAAAAATGTTTAAAAGATGTCAGTTTCCATAAATGTTGGCTGTTAAGAGATTTGTTTCCCTGTGCTTGTGGAAAATTCCAAAGCCATGTAGCTTGAAATAGACAAAGACGATCCCCTACAACACTGAGTATCATTAGAACACTATTTTTCCATTACACAATAATGGCCGGAATTGTACCTCCAGGAGAGGGCTGACAAGTGGGAGGAGTGTAAAATGGGGTGGCATGGCAGGGGCACCGTGCCAGCTGCTACTTGCCTCTGCTGGAATTTTATCTATGGCAGGCCACAGCTTGCCCACCTTTGGGCTAGTTGAGATCCTTAAGTGGGCAATTAATTGCCACTTAATGGCCTCCTCCCACTGCCGCTGTTATTTTATCAGCAATGGCAGGGGTGTTTCCATACCACGTAGCAAAGCTGCCAGGGCCTGGCTGAAGATTTGGGGGGAGGGGCCCTCCTGTTCAAGAAACCTTTGCCATTGGAGGGCTCACCCACATCCTCCAAAGGTAATAACCATCCTCATTTGTTTGTCACCCTTCCCATAGATCTCCTGATCAAGTGCCCCCCTCGCTTTGCCAAGGCCTGCCTGATTGACCCCAATGAAGCCGCCCCAACTTAACTCAGGATCTTGTCTCCATTGCTGTTCCTTGTGAGGGACTGACTGCATTCCCAGCAGTGACCACCATTCCCGGTGGCGCTGCAGGCACTAGAAAGGTGCTGGCCATCTGTTTGGCCAACTGCTCTTGGAGGTGGGACATCCTCCCTCATGGGGGTGGAAACCTTGACCTCAGGTAGTTAACTGCCTGATGACTGTAAAATCTGGTCATGGTTTCCCGGTAGAGGCTATTCATCCGGGAGGGAGAGGGGCAGGTCCACACATTCATGGAAAATTCTGGCCATGTCCTTATTGTCTCATGGTGGTGATATAATTTTATGCCTAATTATGTTCATACACTAATTCTAAGTGCTTTTTTTTGGACATGTTTGCCCCTAGTTTACAATAACAGGATAGGACTCATGTTATTGACAAACATCTGCTTGTGATTCTTGGTATGAGTTTCTTGCATTGTCAATGTATTTTGCAAAGTCTACACAATTAGTGGAAAAGATTGGATGTGGCCCATTGGTGGGCACAGGGAATATAATGTGTTTTACCCCACATCCAAT
This sequence comes from Cetorhinus maximus, assembly GCF_964194155.1. Lineage (NCBI taxonomy): Eukaryota > Metazoa > Chordata > Chondrichthyes > Lamniformes > Cetorhinidae > Cetorhinus > Cetorhinus maximus. The sequence goes on along the minus strand of NC_135879.1, from coordinate 36,625,500 downwards.
CTAGGTGGTGCAGGTAGCACGCAAACTTCCCGTTACTTGCCCTTCTCCATGTTTGTACTGCGCAGTCCACTGATAAATTCACTGCTGATTGACTGCATGCTCAGATCGGGGTGCCACGATCATGCAAGGCATGCATAAGTTAAAGCTAGCCTGCATCTCTCAAAGAGGAGTGGTATTCTGACTGCACCAGGTGTTGGAAGTATATGTGAACTGGTCTCTCATAAGAAAGAAAGAAGAATGGAGCAGAGGGCCAGAGAGAGGGCTCCCAGCCAGGACGACAGTAACGATTCTGCCTTATGTACCTTGTCAAATCCCACTTCAGCCTCATCTGCAATCTGATATGAAGTACAAGCTGCAAATAGTGTGACTGCATTTCTTGCTTTCCCCCAACCACTACTCCCTTGCCTCACCTCAATCCTCCACTTCTGCACGAATGCCGTCAAATACCCAATAACAACCGCCTGGCCAGCCAATGCAGCTTGATAAGAACAACTGATACTGAGAAGAATTGCCGACACTTGATCTGACACTTCAGACTCCAGCTCAGATGCTGTCACTGCCAATACCTTTAAGGTAATACAGAGGAGGGATCAGCAAATGCTGAGTCACTAACCACAAGTGGGCTGCCGGTAGGATGGTGCATGTGAAAGGATAGCGCATTCACCATTTCCATGGAGGGCAAGATCGCAAACGAGGACTTTATTGGGGTAGCATAAAGGAAAAGGCTGATGAACATTTGTAAAATGTTTGGTGCATCGGCAAGCCTGTCAGAGAGCACTTGTTATGTCTGTCAAGAAACATAAGAACAAGGCATTTTTTCTGTCCTGTAACCATTCTAGGAACATAAGTACACATGAAATAGGAGCAGGAATAGACCATTAGGTTCCTTGAGCCTGCTCTGCCATTCAACACGATCATGGCTGATGATATGCCTCAACTCCACTTTCACCCCCACTCCCCATATCCTTTGATTCCTTGAGAGACAAAAAATCTGTCTGTCTCAGCCTTAAATTTATTCAATGATGGAACATCCACAACCCTATGGGGTACAGAATTCCAAACATCTAAAACCCCGTGAGTGAAGAAATGTGTCCACATCTAACTCCTAATTGAACAACCCCTTGCTGTGAGGCTGTGGTAATTATGGTTTTATATAATGTGTAGTATACCTTTAAAAAAGATGTTATAAAGGAATATCACATGATCTCCTGTAACCAATAAAAGAGTAGCGTGGGCTACCTCAGTAGTCAGCAACCTGTAATTAGAAGCAGAAGTATGGAGATAGAGTTTGATGTAGAAGCACACATGTGTAGCTGCTGAGTACCTTGTAAATAAGCAGAATGTGTTCCACCCAAGAAGTGTCTGCTGATCAACTCTATCTATAGTACCAACTCGGCCACCCCACAACAAACGTGCAACTAGGATTCGCAGGTCACAACAAACGGGTGACGAGGATAAAACAAAGGCCCAACAATCTTGCGATGAGAATGCGACAAATTGGCAACAATGAAAAAAGAAGGAAATGGAAGGAAAAAGCAAGGATAGAAGATGTATTGGTGGACCTCATGAAGGGTCATTACCAGCCAAAGCCCTCGGTAACGACGAAACAGTTCAAGTTTAACTCGAGAAATAGAGCCCCGTGGGAAATAGTTGCTTGTTATGTGGCAAGTTTAAGAAGGTGTTAGAGATAGCACTGGCCATGGAAAGCGCATTAAGGGTTTCAAAAGCCATACGGGGAGTGCAAAATGGCACTGCCCTCCATGTTGGGTGGGAAGCCCCAGCCAAAAAGAGTGCAAAAATGCAAGACTCTGCCGAGAAGTGGGAAACAGTCACCGCTAGCAGAAAAATAAAAAGAAATGGCTTAGCAGCTAAAATAAGGAATAATTGCAATAGAGGTGAAACAAGCAATCTTATAACAATTGACAGTTTAAAAAAATTGAATGTTTTTATTGTCATCAAAATGGACACATAATGAAACAGTGCAAAGAAAGAATCAGGCAGACTTTCAAACAAAAGAGAAAGCTCTATAAGATTTACAGTGTAGAAGAGCCTGAAGCAACAAGTTCAGATATTTATTTGTTATTTAATTTGAAGGTTGGAAAGACAGAACCATAAATATGTGACAGTGAAGATAAGTGGCAGCCCTATTAGAATGGAAGTGGACACAGGAACTTCCACTACAGTAATTGATGAAGACACCTTCAAATACCTGAATTATGGTGAACATAAATTAAATTTGGAAGAAACTGATGCCAATTTAAAAATATACACCGGTGACGACATCCAAGTCAAAGGCATAAGCAGAGTTACTGTACATTACAGAAGCCAATCAGTAAAATTACCAGTGTTGGCATTGAGAGGCAGAGCACAAAGACTCTTGGGCGAAACAGGCTGATGGAAATCAATCTTGATTGGCCTGTCAGATTCCAAATGGAAGCTGAAAACATTCCTGTTTTGGAAAAGGAATGTGTAAGGACTCAACAATGTGAAGATAAGGCTATCTTAATTCAAAACGTGGTAGAACAGCAAAAGGAAGTCAAAGAAACTGCTCAAAGACAGAATTCAAGATGAGGTGAGCAACCCCTGAAAGGAAAAAGAAACTCTGCTGAAAGACCTCCACACAATACAAGATTCCCTCAAGTCTAAGTTTGTACCACTAGAAAAATACAAAAAGAAACAGAAAGGATTCAGCACTTCTCTGAATAAACTGTAGGATGAGTTGGCAGAGAAGACACAACAATGCTCAATTTTCCAGGAGGCAGCAAACAAATACAAAAGAGAGATGGAAAAGCTGAAGAATCAGCTGCATGAAGCTAAAGAGGCTTTGGAGGTAGAATTTTCTCAGAAGCAGACAAATGATTAAATTCTGGGAGACTCAACCACTGAGTTCACTGAAGTCGAGCTTACATCTGAGAGTAGTCTGGCCAATATGGAAGTCGAAAAGACGGCCGAGATTAAAGTCAGTGTTAAAAAGAAGAAGACCCATCGAAAGAGACACAGGAACACAATTAAGGCCCTGATCCTGGCAGCATACGGGTATACTTTTGTACATAGGCCTGAAAATCAAATTACAAACACTGATGCACTTAGTCGTTTGCCTTTACCAGAAAATGATGAAGATGTCCCAGTTCCAGAAGAACTCGTGTTATTGTTAGATTTCTTAGATTCATCACCGGTATGTGCTAGACAGATCAGAGATGGGACAAGTAGGGACCCAGTCCTACCTCAAACACGAGAATAAATGGTTTATGGTTGGTCACAAGAACCTGTATCTGACGAAATGAAAATGTACTTTCATAGAAGACATGAAATAACCAGCCAGGATGGTATCTTATTGTGGGGAGCATGAGTGATAGTTCCTCCAAAGGGAAGAAAGCCATTGTTAATTGAACTACACAGTGCACATCCAGGAATTTCCCGAATGAAGACCATAGTGCGTAGCTATCTATGGTGGCCTGGGATGGATAGAGAAGTAAAGAGTTTAGTGAAGAATTGTGTGCAGTGTCAGCAATTGCATAAGTTACCTTCAACAGCTCTGTTACCCTTGGGAGTGGCCATGAGTACGATTACACATTGACTATGTGGGACCTTTCATGGGAACAATGTTTCTGCTCAGTTGACGCCCGCTCAAAATGGATGGACATATATGAGGTGAAGTCACCAATGTTTTCTGCTACAATAGAGAAGCTACTTCAAAGTTTTGCAATTAATGGACTACCAGAAGTGTTTTTTTCTGATAACAACACAGCATTTACGAGTGCTGAGTTTCAATGGTTTATCAGCCTCAACAGTATCACTCATGTAAAAACTTCACCGTACCACCCTTCCGCAAATGGACCGGCTGAAAGGGCTGTTCAAACGTTCAAGTCAGGAATGAAGAAGTTAACTGGAGATTCCCTAGCAACCAAGCCAGCATGCGTTCTTTATCATTATAGGGCCGCCCCTCACACAACAACAGGTGTCACACCTGCGGAATTATTGATGAAACACCGTCTCAGGATGAGATTGAGCCCATTAATGCTGAATTTAGGGGGGAAAGGTGGAAAGGAGTCAGGGAAGTCAGAAAACTAGACATGATTGGCATAGTCATGACAGGAAGTTTACCATGGGAGAGACGGTATATGTGAGGAACTTTGGAGAAGGACCAAAGTGGTTACCAGGTGAAATAAGTGCAGCGCCTGGACCTCTATCTTACCATATAAAGGTGGAAGGCAGAGTCATACGGGGACATGTGAATCATCTAAGGAAGAGTGAAACAAATTACCAAGAAATGATTCCACCAGTGTTCATGACTGGGTCAGCATTTCATTTGAAAGACCTCAACCTAGTACAGATGTGTCTGATGTGTCTGGTATAAATACAAGAGTTGAGGAAACAGATTTTCAGCTATTTCAGGCAACTCCAGAAAATCAGGTTCCTGACAAAGCATCTGAATCTGTAGAGCTAAGACATTCTACACGCCAAAGGAAACTCCAAGAAAGACTGAATTTGTAATTTACTTATCTGTGTAAATAATTTACTATTTTGAGAAAATTGTAATTGTATATGTAAAATGTGTTTCCAAATAAAGGGGGAGGAATTTGGTAATTATGGTTTTATGTAATGTGTAGTATACCTTTAAGGAGGAAGTTATAAAGGAAGATCACATGATCTCCCAGAACCAATAGAACAGTAGCACGGGCTACTTCAGTAGTCTGTAGTTAGAAGCAGAAGTATGGAGATAGAGTTTGATATAGAAGCACACATGTGTAGCTGCTGAGTACCTTTGTTAATAAACAGAATGTGTTCCACCCAAGAAGTGTCTGCTGATCAACTCTATCTATAGTACCAACTCGGCCATCCCACAACAAGCATGCAACTGGGATTCACAAGTCCAAACAGAGGTTGTGGCCCCGTGTTTCAGATTCTCCAGCCATTCTCTCAGTGTCTATCCTTTTTAGTCCCTTCAGAATCTTGTATGTTTCAATCACCTCTAATTTTGCTAAACTCCAGTGAATATCGCCCCAATTAACCCAGGGCAGAATCGTCCATGCCCGCTGGCATTGGACGTGCTCAGCGGCGTTAGTGGACAATATGGCGAGAAGGCCATATTGTGTGAAACCAGTTTGTAATCATCCACTCAGGCCTGTCGATGGCATGCCCTGTTTCCCACCATCAGATGTCGGGAACCTCGTTGTAATACACCTGCATATCATTATAAGGCCAGACCGCCGGAATCATTCTCCCTGCTGGATCGTCCGCCCACGTTGCCATGATTGCACACCAACATGTTTCACAACAGCATATATAAGGCGTGCACTTGGCAGGTTGCACTTTGAGGAGAACTCGGAGTTCAGTGCATAGTAACGTTGTGGAGCGCTCGCCCGGATTGCCTGTTAGACTTTTAGGTTAAGGCACGTTGGAGGCATGTGGGCAAGGGCTGCCCTGCGGTTGAGGCGACGTGGGAGGTGGGGTCAAGGGCTGCCCTGCGGTTTATGGTAGTGCACAAGCAAATGCGGGGTGCGGGATGGGGGTGTGGGAAGCAGTCACGCATTAGGAAGACCTCATATAAAATGACAATTCCTCTGCAGCTGAGACAGTTCAGGCGCAGCCACATTGACATGCCTGGAGTCAGGCCTCTAGCTTATCTGCCCACTCAAGCAACGCAGAGGCATCAAAGTGCCACCAAGTGTTCCAGAGCTTTTCACCCCTTGAGCACAGACTGCAAACTAATGAGCAATTTAGTGGACTGCAGAACAGCTGGACAACTTGACACGTTGTACAATCTCCTCGCTAAAGCTGGCCGTGGAGCAGTCACTGGCGGAGGTGCTCACAGCCCCTTGAAATATCATCATCCCAGTTTGGACTTGTCTCCCCCAAGGTTCAAGGTAACAGTGCAGCCTTGCAGTGCGGGTTAGGAGAATGCCTGCACTTGAGCTGAGTATGCAGTCCAATGGGCAAAGCTGCTGCCAATTGGTCAGGTGGATTGGGATGGAGGTGGGTGGGGTTTTGGGCAGCCATGCAGCATGTTAAACTCTGGCCATCCAAGTGGTTGGCAGCACTCCCTGGGATGCGTTAAGTGGCCTTCAGACTTAACTAAGAAAGGCTCTTAGTATACCCAAGCTAACCCACGCGTCTCTCTCTTTCATTCTGCAGGAGGAGCACAGCAGGAGCATGGAGCCTGGTGAACTAACTGTATGCCTCATGGCTTACAGAGAGCGGAGATGAGTGAGAAGAGAGCAACAGAGGCGCCAGGCTCACAGAGGGAGGAGCTTCACCCCCAGAAGAAGGGGCAGCTGTGGCTCCCGCACATGCTGCTAAAGAGCCACAGAGAGCCATCGCTGGTCGGCAGTTAGGTAGGCCCAGGGTCTATAGACGCCATCTTTCATTCCTGCAAATGACCATCAACCAGTATCGCCGAAGTCTGTGCATGCCCAGGGAACTGCTAGGTCACATCTGCCAGCTACTGCAGGATTTGGCACCATGGGAACATGGAGGGCATCCACCGTCAGTGGCCGTGAAAGTGATGGCAGTGCTAACTTTTTACGCCAGTGGCTCCTTTCAGGGCTCCACAGGTGACCTCTGTGGGATCTCACAAGCCTATGCCCACAAATGCATCCAAGAGGTCATGGGTGCCGTCTTTGCGAGGGCAAATATTGTGTGCATTTTGCCTCGACCAAGAGAGCCAGGATGTAAGAGCGATTGGATTTGTCCAGATCTTGAGTTTCCCACAGGTGCAGGGTGTGATTGACTGCACTCGCGTGGCGCTCAGATCTCCATCACAATAAGGGGTCAACTATATCAACCGCAAGGGCTTCCATTCGCTGAATGTGCAGCTGCTGTGAGACAACCACAAAACGCATCCTGCAGGTCTGTGCACGGTTTCCAGGGACTGACCACGACTCCTACATTCTCAGTCAGTCACAGATCCCTGGCACTTTCCAGGGTCCATAGAAGCTGCAGGGATGGCTCCTCGGGGACAAGGGCTACCCGCAGAGGACGAGGCTGATGACACCCGTGCGGCGGCCTCAGACTGCAGCAGAGCGACAGTATAATGAGGCTCATTCTGCAACTTGCAACTTGGTGGAGCAGACCATCGGGATGCTGAAAATGACGTTCCAGTGCCTGGACCGGTCTGGTGGAGATCTGCAATACAGTCCATAGAGGGTGTCACACATTGTTGGCGCCTGCTGCGCCCTTTACCACCTGGCTCTGCAACGGGGAGAGGAGCTGGCTGAGGAGGAGATGCAGGAGCTGTAAGTCTCCTCCGATGAGGAAGACGTCTATGGGGATGAGGGTGAGGAGGTCCTTGAAGGCGATGATGACGGGGATGAGGCCCTCACACTGGCCAAATGAGGCTGGCATGCTCGAGAGGCCCTCATAGCTGCTAGATTTGTGGAGGATGATGACAACATGCAGTGAGGAGACACCATGGATCCTCACATTGCATCTATGAGTGTTTGACTCCAGTCTGGCTTATGGCAATGCACATGCCCTCTGTTACAACGCTCCTGTCATTGAGACACAGTGGAGGTCCTAATAGTCGCTCTATTACAGGAGGATGATGACGACATGCAGTGAGGACACTCCATAGATCTTCACATAGTCTCTGAGAATGTCTGACTCTTGCCTGGCCGAGGGCAGCTCGCTTGTGCTCTGTGATCAGGGTCATGTCACAGAGTTACAGCTGTGAAACTTTCAAAGCATCTGACCCTTTGGCCACCTTCAGCATCTGAGCCCTTCAGGAGCACAGCGTCACTGGTCACAGATGCTGAAGAGATTTGGGCCAGATCCACCTTAAAGGTGCTGAGAGCACACAGCGAGAATGACGGAACTCTGTGACGCCTGCCCATGACATTCTGGCAACAATGACCAGCACCATCGAGGTGCAGACATCAGTAATGTGTCCAGAGAACGTGAGGTCAGACCATCACTTTGGTCTGAAGGCTGCACAAAGCACAGGGAAGAGGCCCTGGACTGAGACACCTGCCTTTATCTTTTGTAGAAAGGTTTCACATCTGAGTGACAGGAATACTGCTCATCACGAGAAGGAGCCACAGGCAGGGAGACATCCTTGGGAGTTTATTGACAATAGTGAACAGTATGTACAAGTGATTGACACCCATGCCTAGGCTGTGCAATTACATCTTCTTAACTTTCCTAACCCTGCCACTACATCTTGGTGCTCCGCGGGCATCCACAGCAGAGATAGAGGCAGCCTGCTGACTGCTACGCCCTGTTGTCTGTGATGATCTTGGCAGGCGTCCTTTGGAGGGCCTAGGCTTGGAGGGCCCCGGCCTGCTTTCAGGGTCCTGCCATGTGGCAGTGGCAACCTCCTCGGCATGTGGCGCTGGGGCTGCTGAGGTCACAGGAAGAGGGAATTCGGATGGGCCTAACACTCCTGGAGTCACCTGGGTGGATAGACCTGGGGGGTATACCTGCTGATCCTCCTTCCTATGGGTGCCCAAGGGCCCTTAGCTGACTTCTTGAGGAAAAAAGGTAACTGGAGTGCGATCAGGCTGCCCCACACCCCTCTCACATACACACCATTGGAGGCCAACTGTGGCATCAGCAATGGAGTTGAGCCCGCACAGCAATGCAGGAGTGACGTACTGGACTAAGAGCTCTACACCCTACCAGTGTTGACTTCGGTGCATTGGCATGCCAGCGCTATCACCTTATCCTGAATTTGGACCGACCCCTCCATTATCCCTTGCAATCTGAGGAGTGCAGCGTACATCCCTTCCTGATGTTCCCTAGCTTGCCTTTGCAGCTGCAGTAACTGAGGTATGATCAAGTCCAGAGGCTCGTCATCTGACTCGGACTCATCAAATTTCTGGCCTCCAGCAGTCCTCCGAATGCCGGACACCTGGGTAATCCCTGCCGCAGCATGCTTTGGATCAGACAGTGCGATATGCTTACTAGATTGTGATCCTGAGGCTACTCTAAATCTAAGTCCCACCGAGGCGTGTCTCTCTGCGCTGGCGGAGGGTGTGGGTGACGCTGTGACAGGTCTTCAGCAAGTATTTCAGCAGATTCCTCTTCTGAGCTTCCCTTGGGGCCTGATTGGAGGCCCTAGGTTGTGGACTTTCTTGGCTGTTTCCCAAGTGTGCCTGAGACAGCAAGGGGAGATAATTAATGCATGGCAGTGGCCTGTGAAACAGGACACATCACTCACAGCATGGTTGTCTGATGGATGTTGCACTGCTGGACCCTCACTTGGTAGAGCACCGCTGACCTCACCATCAGCAGAGGAACAATCCAGATCCTCGCTGGCCAGCTGGATGGCTCTGTTTTCAAAGTCCGTGAGGACCTTGATTTCAGGCATTCCTCCATCAGTCTGCGACCTCTCCATGTTGTTGTGTGCCAGCTTGTCCTGCATGAATACAGATGGAGAGAGTGTAAGCAGGACACTTGCCAGGCCAGATGATAAGTATACCTGGTATGTGTGGGTGGTGAGTGGTTGCAGGGACGGAATGAGGACAATGAAGGTGTGGCTGAGAGAGTGAATTGTGATGTCCCTTGAACTGGCAGTGAGTGAGGGCCCTGTGGATGTGTGCTGGGTTTGTGAGTGTGAGAGTTGAGAGTGATGAGAAGAGTGACTTACCCTGGCAGAACGCAGGGTATCATCCTCTTGCAGCACTTGGTGGCCTGTCCCCTTTAGCAGGGCATTGGCACTGATCATCGCTGCCACAGCCTCCCATGCCGGATTGGTGATGTTGCTGACCATCTTGTGGCTAGAGTGGGGGTAGATGACATCCTGGCGGGCCTTCACTGTGTCCAAAATGCGCTCGAGGGATGTGTCACTGAACCTAGGGGCTGCAGTCTTCTTGCCTTTCAGAGCCTGTTCTTCCATGCAGCTGCCTTGATCTGGAAGCAATAAGAGGTGCGCGCATGGCTGTGCTTTAAATATGCTGCCCAGCGTAATGAAGCGGCGAGGTGATGGCGTGGTGGGTGAATGAAAGCCCACCCGTCATGGAAATGGCATGTTTCCCAGGAATGCATAATTAATGTGGCAGGTTTGGGATGATATAGCGTGATATGCCGCCATTGTGGCCAGTGGTAAAGCGTCATTTTACCCACCCTCTAATGAACTTAGTGCAAATCTGAGCCGATTCCACCCTCGGTCTCTCATCATAGGACACATCGCAGGAAACAGTCTAATGAACCTTCGCTACACTGCCTCCAATGCAAGTACACTAAGTTCCTGCATTACATTGCCCCGTTTTAAGTCATTTCAATTTAACTTGGTGTTTTTAATAGGGACAGTATTTGCGTTTAGCATTATGGATTCACATTAATGTTATTTTGTGCTGGGTGTGACATAGAGTTGTGAGACTTGATCGGAATCATTTTGGAGTAGCCCCTGCTCCCCAACCCTCCCACTCACCAACACACCCCGCTCCTGACCTTCCCTCCAGCTGACCCTCCAGCGCCAGACCCTCCCACTGGTTGGTGCCACTGACCCTCCCCATGACTGACCCTCCCTCTCGGTGACAAACCCACTTGCCGAACCTCCCGCTCGCCAACCCCACCACCTGCCAAACCTCTGACTCACCGTCGATTGTGCTTGTTCACCTTGCCCCTCGCCATTGACCCTCCTGCAGACCGACCCTTCCATTCATCGACCCTTCCACTTGCCCACCCTCCCACTGGTTGACTCTCCAGTCACCACCAACCCTCCTGCCCCAACCCTTTGTTCGCTTCCTACCCTCCTGCTCCTTACCCTCCCGCTTGCTGACATTCCCACTGTCCAATCCGCCCACTCACTGCTTCTCCAGCTTGCAGCTTACCTCCATGATCCTGCAACTTGAAACTGCTCTCACTCTAGATTGCTTCCTGCCTCTCGCCTCTAATCACCCTAAAACCTCGCTCATAGCGATGGATCAGGAGAGGGAAACAGCGAGTGGGAGGGTCAGCTAAAGGGAAGGTTGGGAGCTGAAGGAAAAGCCAGCGGGAGAGTCAGCCAGCAGGGGTTTTGGGAGTGGGAGGGTCAGTCAGCTTGAAGGTTGGGAGCAGGAGGGTCAGCCAGCAGGAGGATTGGTCAGCAAGAGGGTGAGGAGCACAAGGGTCGGTCAATGGGAGGGTCGGGGAGTGGGAATGTCGCTTAGTGGGAGGATGAAGAGCACGTGGGTCCCAGTGGGGTCAACAGGGAGTTCAGTCAGTGGGTGGATCAGACAGCGGGAGGGTCAGGCAGCGGGAGGATCGGGCAGCGGAGATAAGCAGAAAGAGTTAGCATATTTCTTTTATATTTAAAAATTTATTTTGTATGTTATTTTGTTTACGAACACACTAATTTAGAAATCTTCAGTGTTTAAACTTGCAGGGTATAATGTGTTAATGTTTTTTCCTGACAGGAAATGTTCCACAGAACCAAACTACAGCTTTCACATTGGGTATAACGGGAAAATCTGAATCACTTAACGTTTCATTTAAAGTTGCACTTTTCAGGAATGCAACTACAATGTTAAATGAAGATTTACTGTATATCCTTCCTTAGAAAAAGTGACCAGAGCTGCCTACAGTACTCAAGGTGCAGTCTCACCAACGCCCTATAGAATTGTAGCAAGACTTCCTTTTTCTTGTACTCCAAATCTTCTGCAATAAAGGCTAACATGTTATTTGCCATCCCAATTGCTTACTGTACCTGCATGCTAACTTTGAGTACACCTAAGTCTCTTTGAACATCAACATTTTGAAGTTTCATACTTTTTAAAAATATGCTGCTTTTCCATTCTTACCACCAAAGTGTTTAACCTCACACTTAACACATTATGCTTCACTTACCACCTTCACTTATCTCTTTGTAGCCTCTTTATATCCTCCTCACAGCTTGGATTCCCACTTAACATTGCATCATCAGCAACTTAGATACATTACGCTCAGGGTGGAATTTTAGGGTCCCGTGCAGTGGAGGTGGAACCGCTGAGCCATTCAAAGATCCATTGGCTTCAACAGGATTATAAATTCTCACCAGCGTAAAATTCCATCCACAGTCTTTTTGTCTAAGTCATGAATATAGATTGTAAGTAGCTGAAGCCCCAGCCCTGATTCTTGTGGAACTCTAAAGCCAGAATTTTACATCCCATAGGCTGGCGCATGCCAACCCATCCGGCCGCAAAATAGCACAAGATGACATCGGGCAAGCGTCCCGACATCATCGCGCACTTGGGTGATATCTCGCTTGGCGGGCACGCGCGGCAGTTGGAAGCGTGCCCACTGACAATTAAGCAGGCAATCAAGCCCATCAAGGAGACAATTGACGGTAATTTTTCGTCATTTCCATTAATTGGCCAGCCAGCGTGAAATTGCGCTCGGGGGCCGATCACAGTTGGGGGCGCATTTCCTCTCCACTGCCGAGCCCACTGATTGGATGCACCCGAGGAGTGAAAAAATCCGGCCTAGGCGTCACAGCCTACTAACTTGAAATGCCCTGTTTATCCCCACTGTCTGCTTCCTGCCCATTAATCAATCCTCCATCCATGTTAATATATTACCAATTCCGTGAGCCCTTATCTTGGGTATTAATCTTTTGTATGCCTTTTTAACCACTTCTTAAATCTCTCCTGCCACCTTCAACGATTTGTGTACATATACCTCTAGTTCTTCTGTTTCTATTTACAGTTGTACCCTTTCTATTTCCTCTCCTCACTCTTTCTCACCACATTTCTCTGTATTAAATTTCTTCTGCCATGTGTCTGTCCATTTCACTAGCCAGCCCATATCTTCTTGAAGTCTATCAATATCGTCTTCACAGTTCACAATACTTCTAAATTTTATGTCATCTCCAAATTTTGAAATTGTTGCCTGCACACTCAAGTCTAGATCATCAATATAGATCAAGAAAAGCAGTGGTGGCTATATGGGCCCCTGGGGACCCCCAATATATATCTTTCTCTAGTCCAAAACAATAACTATGCACCGCCATTTTCTTTTCCTGTCACACAGACAACATGATATCTAAATTGCCTGTCGCTTTTATTGCAAAGGCTTTAACTTTGCTGACAAGTTTGTTATATGACCCTTTATCAAGTGCTTTTGGGGTTCCACATGCAACACATTACCCTCTGTTACCTCATCAAATAACTCAATCACATTAGTTAAACGCAATGCGCCCTTAAAAAAAGCTGTGCTGGATTTCCTTAATTGATCGACATTTGTCCAAGTGACTGTTAAATTTGTCTCAGATTATCATTTCTAAAAGATTCCCCAACACTGAACTGACTAGCCTGTAGTTACTGGGGTTCTCCTTACCTTATTTTATGTGGGTTATGTCAAATTTTGCTTTTTAACATTCCTGTGAAGTGTCTTGCAATGTTTTAGTATCTTAAAGGCACTATCTAAATACAAGTTGTTGTTGTTGCAAGAGTCATGGTGTAGCTATTGCTTATCATTATTATGCAGTAAATTGAACAGCAACTCCCAGCATCTCTCATGCGCAGCTGAACATGGAAATCAAGAAGTTCCTGTCCCAGTTACCCTTCTCCTCCAGAAGCTTCACCGTAACATTATCTTGTTGAGCCACTCAGGATTCAAACAGATGAGGAGTGTGAAGTTGTGATACTTGACCACTAGGCACCCACTAAACACACCAGAGAAGATTAAAGCTTCTCCATCAGGTGTGATGAACTTTTAATAACGTGGTAAATCTTAATTACTGCCAAGTTGCTTCTCAGAAGTGCAATGAGGGAGCCTTAATTTTCATTTTACATCCCACCAATCTCTGCATTCAATAGATTATCCTCCATCTTCAGCATGATGCCACAACCAAACACATCTTCCCCTCCCCTTTCAGCATTCAAAGGCGACCATTTCCTCCCTGATACCCTGGTTCACTCTTCCATCACCCCCAATATTAGTTTCCTTCTTTCCAGCAATTGTCCTTATCCCTTCCCACTATCCAGGACCCCAAACATTCCTTCTGGGTGAAATAGTGATGCACATCTAATTCTCCTAACTTAATATATCGTATTCGTTGCCAATGATCCGACCTCCTCTACATTAAGGAGACTAAATGTAGATAAGGCGACGGCCTTGCTGAATACTTCCACTCTGTTCTCAAGCGTGGCCTGGAGCTTCCAGTTACTTGCCACTATAATGTTACGTTCCACTCTTACTCCAACCTCTCAGCCCTCAGCTTCCTGCACTGTTCCAATGAAGCTCAGTACACATTAAAAGGACAGCACATCAACTCTCAATTTTACATTCTACAGTCTTACAACCTTAACATTGAGTTTGACAACCACTGATCAGACTGCAGGCGCTGGCAATAGTGTTACTGTACCATGTACATCTCCTCTGAATCCATCTTTAGTTTCTTTATCGTCCCATTACCAGGCTCCTTTTGCTTTTCACCAATGATAACTTTTTTAAATTTAATCACTTCCTTTAGCTCTTTCCTACCCCACCCACCTTTTTTCCCTGGCTCTGTACTTGCATATCAAACTACTAAATCTACAACTTCTTCAAATTCTGGTGAAAGGTTGGATCGAATAATATTAACTGAGAAAAACAGACAGGTTTGTGTCAGATAGGTAGTTAAAATGTCAAAAATCTGTTTAAGAGCCCAAAATCATCTCAAACATCACCACCACCTCTCACCACCATTTCCAGCTTAAATGAGACAGGAAAGTGGGAGGTGACCAATCCAATCCAAGGAGGCAGGCTGCTGCTTTAAATATGATAATGAGGCTTTCAGTTTCATTGTTATACAGATTCTGACATTTTACCACCGCTGCCTGGGTTTAGAACCATAGAAACCATAGAAAAGTTACAGCACAGAAGGAGGCCATTTGGCCCATCTTGTCCATGCCAGCCCGAGGACACCCAGGTGCCCTTTCTAATCCCACCTTCCTGCACCCGGCTCATAGCCCTGCAGCTTACAGCACTTTAGGTGAAGATCCAGATACTTTTTAAAAGAGTTTAAAGTTTCTGCCTCTACCACCAACTTGGGCAGCGAATTCCAGACACCCACTACCCTCTGCGTAAAAAAGTTCTTCCTCATGTCCCCCCTACACCTTCTGTCCTGAGCATCAAAGAGACAAGCAGCTTCCTGGTGGATTCAGGAGGTGAGCACATTCACATTTATCCCTTTGATCCAAGAAGCTCCAAGATTAGGGCGGCACCCCCCCCACCCCCCACCCCCCACCCCCCACCCCACAATAACCTTCAACCAAAGCTCCCAGCCACTCCTATCCCCCAGCAGACCTTGATACCCCACCAACAGACCCTGATACCCCACCACGAGGCCCTGATACCGCACCACCCTACCACTACACCCCAATACCATACCACCATACCACGAGACCCTGATCCGCCACCCCCATTCCACCCTACCACCAGGCTCTGACCCCCACCTCCCTTCCAACAGTTCCACCATCAGGCCCAAACATCCAAACCCACATCCCAGGTCTCTGATCTCCACACCATGAGGCCTCTGACCAACATGCCTCAGGGCCCAACCTCCCCACTGGGATCAGCAGCCCCCTTCGATTGTCCTACCCCCACTGACCTTTTTCCCCACCCTCAAGCTGAACCCTATTCTGGTGAAGACCTACCTGCTGCTCTGGCCATCAGTAACTGGCTCCCCACCCAACTGGAGGTCCACTTGTCAATGAAGCTGGTCATTTAAGTGGCAAACTGATTACTGACATCATTAAGTAGGAGAGTGAGGAATCCCAAATGGTGGTTCCCCACTATCCCTCCCCCCAATCCCATTCCACTGCTTTCTGACCAAACAACTCCCTGCGGCCCTGGTCAGTGAAAATTCTGCCAATTAACACTGTTTCTCTCTTCACAGATGCTGCCTCACCTGCTGACAGCTTCTAGTATTTTCTGTATTAAAGTAGGTATAACCTTGTTTAACATTTCATCCAAAAGAAGCCACTTTCAATAATGCAGCGCTCTCTCAATACTGCACTGAAACATTAACCTAGCATAGGTGCTCAAGTTCTGAAGTGGGGCTCAAAAGCACAACTTTAAATTCATTTAGGATAATACAGCACAGGAGGATACTATTTGATTCATTGTGCCTATACTGGTTCAATAAAAGAGCTACCCAATTAGTTCCACTCCCATGCTCTTTCACCATAGCCCGACAATGGGCCAGATTTTCGTGACCTTTAAAAATGTCAGGTGGGACCGAGATTCAGAAGTCCCACCTCCATTTTCAACAGGTCTCATTTGTGCTGGTAGGGGAAAGCGGGGGGGGGCATGATCCACACGAGGGAAACCCAAACTCAGTAGGGCAATTTCAACTCAGTGCTGAGTTCAAACAGACCACATCTTTTTACTGTAGCAAGGGGCTCCCACATCCACAGTGTAGGAGTCATAAATTTATGGAGGAGATATAAAGGTTCATGAAGGGCAGATAAGGCCTGTAGAACTGTCAAACTGTGATGGTATTTAAATACTCATCCCTTTAAAAAAAATTAAAAAGCAGCCTACTTGTGTCAGTGAGAATTAAAGAGCTCAAGCCATGAAGTTATTTAAATTCACAGACCTTTAAAAATAAAAAAAAGCCTACCCATGACAGTGCGAGTTGATAAAACTCTGTTCTAGCAATTACAATAGCTGTTTGTTGACATTACCCCAAGGGCTATCATGATGTCATTATTAATGCCTGGTTGCTTTCCGCAACCTACAGTTATCTCAGGATGGGATTGTAAATTCACTGTTTGATTGACAGCTCAAATAGCTTATTGAAAGATTAGCTGTCTTTGATGTGGTGTTATGAATACAAGTATGTTTATTTTTATAAGGTATTTTATAAAGAATTTATAAGGGAAATTTTCCAACTTGTGCTACCCACCTCGGGAGCAAAAATCTGGTGTGATGTGTTCTTTTTGAGTGCATATACAGCTCGCTCTTGCAAGTTATTGTTGAATCTGCTTCCACCACCTTTTCAAACAGTGAATTCCAGACTATAACTCAGTGTGCAAAATCATTTATCCTCACCTCCCTGTAGGAAAGTTCATATTTTACAATTAGTTTTAGTTTAGTTGTGTGTAATGATCAAATAATCGAAGCATGTTAATCAATTGACCCAATATTATGTTCTGATGAATTGTAAATCCTTACTTGACAAATAAAATATAACACATGTCCCTAGGCCTGTGCAAAGCTAGAGTTATGTGGTTTAATTGTAGACTATTATTGCAAAGCTAGTCTTGGTTGATTAAGCCCGAGTCTGGAACCATTGCACTCCCTAGCAATTAACACTTATCAGTTTTGTACTCATTACCTAAGACTCAAAGGCCTGTTGTGTGAAAAGAATAGCTGTGAGGTTTCAAGCCTTCAGCCCTGTGTCTTAATCTAGTTTAGTTTTGAACCTATAGGGCTGTATCTCCTGGTCGGCGAGCGGCAGCAGGGGCGGGGCCCGCTCGCCGATGCGTAAAATGACATGGGGTGATGTCGGGCGTGCGTCCCGACGTCATAGCGCGTCATTCAGACTTTCAGTTCGGCAGGCGTGCACCCGAGTCGGCTGCTCGCCCGCCAACCTGTCAACGGCCTATTAAGGCCATTAACAAAGTAGTTGAAATCATTAATGGACCTGCCCGTCCAACCTTAAGGTTGGTGGGCAGGCCGGGAGCCCTGGCGGGCTTCTGAAAAAGCATGAAACCTCATCCACAGGCGGGATGAGGTTTCATGAGGATTTAAAATGCTCACAATATTTTAAAATAAAAGTTATGGACATGTCCCAACTCATGTGACAGTGTCACATGAGGGGACGTGGCAAGGAAATTTTTTTCTCCGCTTTATTTAAAGTTTAAAATGTGAGCCAATCTCCCTGAGGCAGCACTTTGCCTCAGGGAGATCTGTGCGCTCTTCCACGTGCCTGCGCGAAAGAGCGCACTCCCGGCTCAAGGAATTTCCCCCCCCCCCCACCCGCACAAGGAGCGCGTAGCACTTCCTGGTGGACGTCACGCTGGGTGGGCCTTAATTGGTCCGCCCATGTAAAATGGCGACGCGCCCCCAATCGGAAGCCCGCCTGCCCACACTTCCCCCCTACAATGGGGGGGAAAATGCTGCCAGTAGTGTCTTAAAAATAAAAGTCACTCTTCTTTCAAGTTTTCTAACAAGCCTCTGTATTAATTTGGATTTGTAAGCTTAAGAATTAAATTTTGTTATCAGTTTTATAGCTATGCAGCTTTTTTGCTCTTATTACTTATGAAGATGTAGTAATTGAATGTATTATGGTGTATTGTGTAAATGCATCTTGCCACCTCATCTTTACACACTGATTGTCTTTCTGCACCGACTTTGTACATGCTTTGTCTAAATCTTATGTATGAAGTAACTTCGTAATTTCTGAATTAGCTTAAGACTATGATCCACTTGGTACTCCTATGCTATTTTTAATTAACATCCAAGCTCTAGCAGCCACTATGAAATACACATTGGCAAATGGTTCCTTCAACAAAATTGCAACTGATAGGGGCCTGTCTTAATGAGAACTCTACAGCATACCCATACATTAATTAGGCATTTGGGATGATGAGCCCAGAAGTTAATCATTAGTACATTGTCACCACACATTCTCTTATCTCAAAGAAATGGGCACATAAACTATCTAAAGTTATCTTAGTAGAAAGTTATAAAATGTAATGAAATGACTGAAAAACTTGAGAGATGGTCCTACAGGTAACTGACATCTTAGGAAACCAGTGAGGAGCTAACAGAGAATGATATCAGGAGATGATCATCAGCCTTAAGAAACCAATCAGAAACTGCATATGCACCACCTAAACCAATCAGAGTTCAGGAACACCATTGATCATGATAACGGCTTGTGTCTCTCTCATAGTTATTAAGCACCAGCTTTCAGTAGTCAGGGTTCACACCAAGAGAAGAATAAGAAGAAAGACGAAGGTCCACAGAACACAGCCTGAGACTCTGCCACAGTAAACTAGAGGATCATGAGCTAGTGTTCCTAGTGAACTGATTGCTTACCAGTGCCTTTGTTAAGTATAAAATTTAGTACTTATTTTAAATAACTTAATAAATCTGCCACATTTGTAATATACTTCCTTGTACCCAGAGTGGACTGTGGCTAGTCTGAATCAAGGGTCTCCAAGGATTTCTTGCATCTCCTCTGATTCGTACAAGGGTACTATCACTGAGTCAAACTATTGTTATTATTGAGAGTTTTGAACAGGACCCTCGTTTTCTTTATTTAATTAAAGATTTCTAAACATTGTCACAGAAAGGGTTTGCCACATTGTAGATAATAGATACAATCAAAATGGGTTTAAAAACAGACAGGTTTGGCAAATAATTGAAAGAAAATGAAGTCTGTCAGGGAAGCTTATGGCATAACATTTAATAAAAAAGTGTTCCCAAATCCTTGGTGGAAGAATAATAGCCACCTGCAATTGAATGATAAAGTGACACTAAAATATAGGCGCTTAGCAACAATAAGATGAGGTGCAATAGCACATCTTAATTGTAAAAGTTCAGGTGATGTCATAAATTCTGAAACAAATCTCCAACTCGTATTCCAAGGTAAGAATCACAGCCTTCAACACACTGCCATTTTAGTGGGAAAGTTTTCTAAAGCTTTATCGGAGTTTAAAATTTAGGACCTAATAAAAATTCTTATCTCAAGAATTAGCAAACCGAATAGTTTCATAAGGTTATAAGGCTTGAATAAATATGCTAAACTGACAGTAACATATGTAGCACAAAATGAAGATTATTGCTAGCAATTACTTAGTAAAATTTGATTGTTTTCATGTTAAAATGTTGTACATTTGTAATGTCTGGATATGTAAACATGACAACCAGATCAAAATTACTGCTCTTTAACTCTATTAGTTTTAGTTTTTGAAATGCCAACATTGACCTCAAGTGGCAATCGCCTATACTGTAGGTGCTTAACCAGACTTACTCAGGAAAAAACAGCTTAAATGCACAAAATGGATCAAATGAAACTATTTGAATGTTCACCAAACCAAACAAACTTGTTTACACATATCACTTAGTCAAAGCATTTTACCTGTCAATTTTTCTCTTTCTTAGAACGGTGCTTAATTCCAGAATAATGTGGCAGCCACTAAGGCACAAACCATCTGACAATTATTTGACCCACCCTTATAACAACAAGTTCTATTAGCAAACAATGTTACATAAATCCTAGCTTTATCTATTTTTCCATTAGAGATCTTTTATGTTTATGGAATTGTGCAAAGCCCATGAATCATAGATTATTCTTGGGCAGCTCTTTCGAGGCATGAGATACATAATCAAGACAACCTTCACAGTGTGCTGTTAACTTCATTGATAAATCTGGTTTTAAGTGTGCATACGTCATTTGGTGACTTCATCTTTGTGAAATGTTGTTGCAATTTTCCAAAGTTACAGTCTAGTAAACAAAATTCTGCCCATGCTGTAATATTGCAAATCTTAATTTTAGTTTAACCCAAGAAAATGAGATGACAATCTGATTCCTGGTAGATTAGTCACTTTTAATGCCTTTAATATGATCAAAGCAAGCTAAAACTTGAGGCAACTCAGTTCCAATATAGTCTTTCAAGCATCTCCAGGAAATATAGACATCCTATTTGGTTTAAAGGGGAGTGTAGTGTGGCGGGCTTCCCCAACATACCTTTAGTGTACTTTAATTATTAGATGCTAAGTTGCTTTTCAAAAGCGAGGTTTGGATTTTTGATGATACAGCGCTGTTGAGTTGTACCTCTTCAAGCCCAGAACCCTGGGCTGCCTCATATTATTGTGTCCTTCCACTACAGACTGCACTGTTGTAGCACTTCCCTGTCTAACCAATGATTGGCAACTTCTACACACCATTTGAAGACTTGTTAAAACCAATAATTCAAATTGATGAGGGTAAAGGGGTAAGATCACAACTCATAATATTACAGTGTTGCAATTTATTAGCTTTCTAAAATGAATTTATTAAATTAATTGTATAAAATATGTTCTCCCAACTTAAAGTTTATTAGAATGTGGGATCATATTATTCCCGAATTACAGCAGATGTGCTTGTTTGATGACATATATTCAAAAGCAGCAATATTAGGCAAAACACCTAGGCTAGTCCTGCAATTGCCTGTCACCGAATATTTGGAACTCCTCATGGTCTCGCTACAGGAGGCTGGTCTCCTGCACTGGGGATACGTCACATTATTGAAGTCTTATATATAAGGCTAGGGTAGAATACAAGAATGTAGAATAACAAGATACGGCCTTAAGACACAATAACTGAATTATTTTCTGATAGATCTCAACCCTTCCTTTACACCATCTCACATAAATTCAGTACTCAATTCCGCCATCTAATTGCCTTTTGAATGAATTTATACTGCCTGCTTCAAGGGCTTTCATGGCTGAGAGGCACACTTTATTCTTTGGGTGGCAAAGTTACTAAGTTTTAGTGTTATTTCTTTTTATATCAAAACCCTTTGTTATAGTGAAGAATTTGCACCGGCCAACCTAATCAATCTCCTTAACAATCTTTAAAGCTTTTATTATGCTACCTTAAGATCTCATCCTTTGCCGACAAAAACAACCTCAAATTCCTTCATCTCTTTTGATATTTTAGATTCACTTCTTTGTCATTGTTTAGAATCTCATCTTACATTTTCGGTAGTTAAAGGTTGAACGGATTGCCAATCCGTAAGTCAATCATCTTCCCTCATCAAAATGACTTTCAATGGTTCCCAGGCAAAATTGCACACAGTCCAAATTCCAATTTGTATGGTGCAGTTCCTCAGCAAATCAACGGCAACTAAAGCATAACTAACATTGTTAGCTGGGAAAACTAGCATAATCTATATTTGAACATCTTGTCAAAGTTAAATCTGGCCAAAAAAAAAGTTTAGATAATAACTACAGAAAACAAGCGTAACCAATGAAGTGCCCTAAAACCACTCTTCCATTGAAATAGCACTGTTAAGCACTTGTATTCCCACCATCATTAAGACTCTATAATAGAACGTGCTTCCCTCTACACACTAAACAGCGTGGAAAACAATATTTTCATGGGCTTCATGAGCTGCCCTGAGGTCTCCACTTAGAAAAAACATTGCAGAAACTGATTCCCTCCTTTTTACCCATGGAAATGATAGGACTCCAACCTCCAACCTGAATTAGGAGCAGTGGCATCAAGTGACATAATGAGAGGGAGCAGTGACAGTCAAGCTCCTTTTAGTGCCACTACCCTAAGGCATTTCATGAGAATGTAATGAGTGTTGGGAACTGAAACTTCTCATGACCTAACACAAAATAAAGAGTTTGGGGACAGATAAAATCGTAGCCAAGAAATTACTTTCGACAAATTAGTGAACAAATGCTAAACATGTTTGGATGATATTCTTCTGTCTGCTATTATTTAACCCAGGCATTAACAAATTTATCTTAAATGTTTAAAGATTGCACTAAACTAGCAGAAAAATGAAGAAGAATATGTTAAGCATTTGTCTGTTAATTCAACTGAAAATTATTTTAGGCTAATGAGAGACACTGTTATAATTTTCATTTTCACATATATCCAATGCATTTATCCAACTTGCAATGTACACTTATCGATTCAAAGCACTGGGAATTGGCCAGAGAAAGCTACAAACCAAAGCAAGTCACTTAGGAAAACATCTTACCGACAGCAAGAAAAATCCACCAGAGCCAAACTTTCCCCTCAAAATAGCCGATAAAATAATCCGAGAACTGTAAAAAGAAATGTTCATATTGAATTACAAGCAAATTCTCCATTGAAACCCAATTTCAAGCAATATAGATGAGGAAAAAAAATTGAGTTGTGTAGGTCAGACTGATAGCGTAGCCATACCATGATTACAGGCATGTGGAGAGATCATTTATTCATGAAACCTGTTCTTGCTTATTACAACATGTTAATTGGACACCTCACATTTAAACAAACAGCAAAGGATATAGAATATAAAAGTTGAGATGTAATGATAAATCTTTATAAAACCCTCAGTAAGAGCATAATTGGAGTACAACTGGGTGTAATTTTCAGCTCCATACTAAAGGAAAGATTTTGAGGTAATAGAGATGATAATCTGGATTGGCAATGAGTCAGGGTGACTCGGAAACACTTTAAAAATGCTGGGTGGGTTCCAATTCCTGAATTCCCAACCCCATTCCTGGGCTGTCTGAGTTTTAGGAGTGCCTTCAAACGGTGCGGGCTGATTCGGGTCAAAGCCCATACCTGGCACTCCTGACTTGGCTGGGTCCATTGCAGACATAGGCATGGCCTATTCCTCGACAATTTCCATGGAGTTGGGCCAGGTTTTTAAAGCATCATGGTTAACAGCACCTCAGAGGAGTCCTGAGTCAAAAACTACATCAGGGAACCTTTAAAAAGGCAAATCAAAAGATCTTCCTCATGACCCTCATGCCAACCTATGGCCCTCCACCCACCTCCTATGGCCCTTCATGCCCCCTATGCCAAGCTACACCCCTCCACCCATGGGCCCTCATGCTCCCTATTCCAAGCTTTGCCCTTCCATCCACCCCCTATGACCCCTCATCCCTCTTACATCAAGCGATACCCCTTCACCCATCCTCATGCCCCCTATGCCAAGCTATGGCACTTCCATGCCCGTTTAACCTCTATGGACTCTATCAAAACTATGAACCCTATAGTGACAATAGGATGTGTAAAAATAAAAGCTTTTAAAAAAGCATTCATTCATTACTTTCCACTATGTTAAAAAGTCCTTTCACCATAGCCCAATAAAAGTGCCAATCATCCAGGTCCTTTAAAGCATCAGTAGCAGAAAGTACAAGCCCTTGAAACTTCTTAACCTTGTGTAAATAAACATTGTGAAATTGACAGCCAAAATCAAAGAGCTGTCAGTCAAGCAATGTTCTCTCGGGCTCAGGTATTTCAACAGAGTAATGGTTTTCTGGGCTCTCAGTCAAGCATACATAATGGGCAGAATCATCCCAGATTTGCACTAAATGCAGTAGCAGGTGGGTAAAATGCCGGCCACCATGGCAGCTTTTCACGCCGTATCATCGCAAATCCGCCGCATTAATTATGCAATCCTGGGATACATGCCATTTTGATGGTGGGTGTGCTCCGATTCACCTACCACGCTATCACCTCACCACTTCATCACATCAGGCACCACATTTAAAGTACAGCCGCGATCAGTGCTTCCAGCCCAGGACTGCCGCAAAGAAGACATGGCCCCGAAAGGCAAGAACATTGCAGCCCTCGAGTGCCTTTTGGATGCCGTGGAGGCCTGCTGTGATGACCTCTACCCTGCTGTGGCCACAGGAGGGGTAGCAACATTACCACTCTGGCCCAGAAGAGGTCAGGCACCCAGTGCAGATAGAGGATGAATGATCTCATCTGTGCAGCCAGGGTATGGCAGCCAGCTCATCAGTCTAAGCTCACACATTCAAGCCCATCACACATTCACTGGCATCTCACTCACTGCCAACTCAACAGACACCACCATCCATTCTCACGCACACACCCTCACACCTCCATCGGGCCTCATCTCCTCTGGAGACTGCCTCCTCAGCCCTCGCCATCTTGAGGCCACCTGCACAGATCAACATGTGCCCCCACACACACTCTGCGATACCCTCCTTCCCCAGTACATCTCTTGTCCTGCAGCCTCTTTCCTTGCCGGAGGCTACATCTCCCCCTTCCCAAGGCAAGACTCTGCCCTGCTGCCATTGAAAAGCCACCCACATATGGCTGATGTGGTAGGTAGATACCTACCCGTGAGCCTCCCTAAAAGTGATGTGGTGCTGTCTGTGAAGCCTGGCGCTGATGACTGCAAGTGTTGACTGAAGCAAGGCAGGCAAACAAGCCTCGAAGTCCCGAGCGAAGTTCAGCCTACCAAGTGCACGCCTCATATGTGCTGTTGTGAAACACATCGGCATGCTTTCCCATCGACATGGGCGGATGATCCAGTGGGGGGGGATGTGTCCAGCAGGCTGGCCTTATAATGCTATGCTGATGTATTACAATGAGGTTCCCGACGTCCGATGGCGAGCCGCGTTCCCTGCCATCGGCGGGCGCAGTGGACGGTTGCAAACTGGTTTCACGACGTCATGAAACGATTTTTGGTCTTCTTGCCATATTGTCTGCTCACGCCACCAAACACGCCCGACACCGGCGGGCACGGAAAATCCAAGCCAAAGTTTTTTTTTTCCCCGTTCCAACTTTAACACGAGCCAGCCAGGTGTCCTGGATTTCCAGAAACATGAAAGCTAAAGGGAGGCAAAGTTGCTGCATGAATGAAGTAAGGTTTTTCCAGCATTGCTTTATTTAAGAGGAGCAGGAGTGCTTCCCCTGAGCCAACTAAGTAAACCTGTTAATATTCCCACCAATTGGATTCTCATGCCATTCAATCCCCTCCCAATATCCTTCCCAGCCCCTCCACCAATGTCCCTATTGACCTCCATCTCTCCTTGCCTCCTCTCCACTCCCCAGCTACAACCTGATGATGCAGGCCTACCCGCCTGACAGCTGACAAACCTTTTAATCTGGCTGGCTGTGGCTAGAAAACAGATTTTGTCAGGTTTTGCCATTAATTTGGACAGAGCTTGAGGAAAACCCATTCTTCCACAAAAAATGTGCAAAACTGCCCCTCCCCACTCTCCCTGCTAATACTGGGGCCATTTCCTTTCTGTACCTATTAACAAAACAACCATCATGGAAACTTTGCAGGATTGAAACCAGTCTTCATTGACATTTAACGCAATTGAAATCATGTCGCATCAAGTTCCTCCCTCTTCCCATTAAGGCAGATTACTAGTCCAAAATAAGGCTGGCGTTCAGATAATTAGTGTTGCATTTCGGATTCATTGGGCTAAATCTTAACTCCCAAAAACAGTGGAATGGTGTCAGGTCAAAATTCAAAAGCAGGAACCCAACTCACCTCTGTTCCAATCCCTTCTGGTTTTAGAGGTGGCTGGAAGAGCCATGAATGACAAATCCACTCATGGGGGGATTTTGGATGGCTGGGGAGGGATGATCATTTAAGTATTATAATTAGGTTCTAATACAAAAACAAAACACTGCAGATGCTGCAAATCTGAAATCAAAACAAAAAGTACTGGGAAAAGCTCAGCAGGTCAGGCCGGATCAGTAGGGAGAAACAGTAGATGATTCAGCTCAAGATGACCTTCATAATGAGGCTTCTTGTCTTCATTTTAACAACCTATCTTTCTATTTTAATGATTGATCTATTTTTAACTCTGTCAGCTGGGTTTTCCAGACCTTCCACCCAACAGGTGAAAGGTGTGCGAGGAGCTGAATCCATGAGGTACGAACAGGAATGTTTCCACCAGGCCCAACCAGCTATTCGTTTTTCCACGCTCCCCCAACTCTCTGACGATCTGCCTGCTCCACCCCCACCACCATCAAACCCCCAACTCCCACCACCATCAGAGCCCCAACTGCCCTTGGACCAAAATTGGAATGCCCCATGCGGGTGCCAGCGACCATTCCCATACAAACCCTCTCCCTCCACCACTAGACCTAGCTGCTTTTCTGAGCTTCAGCATTCTTCTCGGGGCTGCCACACCCCAAAGGCCTCCAGTCTGTCAGTTTACCCACCTATGGGCAGGAAACTGATGGTAAAAGATTTAAAGGACTTACAGGATGGTTGGAAAACCTGTTATTCTTTAGGTTTCTCAACCTCAAAACTGCAGCCCCAGACAAAATGCATGCCTGAGCTAAAATACAGGCCAGTGCTTCTCCTGAGGTATAATCCAGCACATTTTGGATTCTGAGACCATTTGTTTTGAAATACTCTCTTGAACGCTAATTATGGGTATTATGTCTTCCAAAATTACAGTAAAACTAACAAAATGCATATTCTCAAGTAAAACAAATAACAGGAGCATTTAAATAGGGATAGAATTCTTCCAAAGCATTTGTGACCATGTCATAAGACATTGAACACTTACCCTTACAATAAGAATCCACTTTATAAGAGACAGCCCAAACCCAGAGATGGCTCCATATCTGCCTGCAATGGTGTTGGTTGAGCAGAAGGATAAAAAGAATCCAATCCAGTTAAATATAAATGCAACTAAAAAACAAAGAAAATGAAAGTAGTCATTCATTTGAAAGAGTTACCAGAATTATAAATAAAAGCAAAATATTGCGGATGCTAACAGAATGATAAACCTTATTATTTTGCATTGGCAGTTGCAATGCATAGTATTAATTACAGTGTATGTAATAATCACTTCAACATAGAATTTCTGCTTTGGGCACAATGGAGAAAATGCACTGTTTGTTTGATCTGAAGTTACAGTTCAAGTTTATGTCCAAATTCATTGTCATAACAAACAAAAACATTTCTTGTGAATCGGCATAACAGAGCAATATGAATGGGCATGATCAATAAGTTAATGGGAACAAAATCAGTTGGGCCTCAAATATCTGAGGAGGGCTCCTATAAAAGGCCATTGTGATCATTAAATATAAAGAGACACTCTTTCTAGGACAAGTCTGGTTGATTAATTTAATCCAAAGCGCTGGTGTGCAATTTCAATCTAAGCTTTGTGCAATTTAGTTTAAGGGATGAACTCATCTGATTGATTTCTGTTAATACTAATGTGGAAGTTAATAAATGCTTAAGTTTTAAAATGCATTTAATAATGCATGGGTTTTAAGAGCTGTAATAAGTGTTTTCAATCTGAGCAGTGTACAAATTGGTTAAAAATCTCTGCATTGATTAGTCAGTAATTGTAATGACTCTCCTAAGCATTTTGTCAAGCAGTCTCGAAGTATTCCTTCCTCCCAGCAGTTGATTAGTGAAAGGCTGAAAAAAAATTGGCTGTAGGAGAGCCTTTAACATTGTCGATGGGAGCCTCCAGGCACTCCTCGAAATTCAGACACAGCAAAGGGACCTGTTTGTCTCTTCTGGGTGGTGAGGAGACAAGTCTGGAAGGATGTTATGGAGGTGTTGATAGGGTACATGTTAATCACTAGGATGGCAGATCAAGGTCAGAGAAAAACCCGGTAAGGTGAGAAACCTATTTCCTTCTGCCATGCCCAATCCTTCTGAGTCAGGAGTAAAACGAAATCAGCAATATGTTGGAGTGGACTGAACCCTTTCTTCCTGCTAGGTACACAGGATTAGCTCACTGGAATTGATAGTCACACTTGATCATTTCCTTTTTGTTTTTATAGGTGCACAATGTCTGAAAAAGGTCAAAGACTGGCCAGGGAATCCAAAAGCTCCATGTGTTGAGCTCAGGAGCACAAAGCAATGGAGTAGCTACTCACACCTTTGGAGCCAAGGCAGGTTGGGAGAGTCCAATAGGTGAGTAGCTACTTGTTTCCCATTCAAAGTTTCCATGCAAGAGGTTTGCAATCCACACCATTCCCCTCCTTCCAGCAAGATAAACCTGCTTTTCTCCATACAGCTCAGAAAGATCGAAGGCGATTCCGATGGAGCAGTCAGAGAGGAATGACTTGGAAGTGGAGGGGAGAAAGGGCTGAAAATGTGGAGAAGTAAGGCAGAGCAGTCAAAGTGGGAGATGGAGGGAGGAAGTATTATTTCATGAAGGAAACACCTAATTTAGGGAAGATATTGGAGTATATGCAGGACTGATTTCAATTTTGACTAGTCAAAATTTTTCTTCCTTTCCTAGTGTGTTAATGAGCCAACCAGCAGACCAGAAGAGCTCTTTGTTGGGTGCAATCTTTACACTTCATCCCACTACTGAATTTAATGAAACACAAAATTGGGCAATATAGTAAAACCGGCATCGGACCGGAATCCAATTCAGCCCCACCAGGTAGATTAGCTTAGAATAGTCCTGAATAGGTGGTTAAAAAAATATTAACACATTGTAATAACCCTAAAGGGATCCTTCTATACCTGACTGTTCAATTGGTACTGCCAACCCCATTACAGTTTATTTCAAAAAAGAAATTCACTCATGTCCCCATAGCCAAATAGAACACAACAGAACTTACTCATAAATTGAATGAAAAACCTTGCCTCAAGTGTTTGAGAATTTGGTTCTGCAGACTCTCCATTGTTAACATTGGCCCAGATTCTATTTATAAATACACCAGTAACTTTTTCTTTATTCATTCATGGATGTCAGCAGTCCTGGCAAGGCCAGCAATTATCGCCCATCTCTAATTGTCCATTAGAATGTGGCTATGAGCTGCCTTCATGAACTGCTGCAGTCCAGATGGTAGGTACACTCACCATGACCTGAAACAAGGAGAAGGAATTTCCCCCATTGCACCAAGTGCAGCAGCGGGCGTGAAAAACGACATTCTACCTGCTGGCTGCAATGGCCAGTTTTCGTGCAATATCGTCCATGCCACATTAATTATGCACATACAGGAAACATGCCGGATTGTGGCCGGCAGCCTCTGATTTTCCTGCCCCACCGTGAGCTCATCGCTTCTTAATGTCGGACGCCATATTTAAAGGACACCTGTGCACAGCTTCTTTACTGACTGCAGCCCAGGACTGCTACACGGACAAAGCATGCTGCTCTGAAATTCAATGACGCCTCACTGGATCGCCTGCTGACACAGTCGAGGCCCACCATGATATCCTTGGTCCCTGTGATAGCCAGAGAAGGTCCACCAACCTCGCCACTCTGACTTGGGAGGCAGTGACAGCAGTGCCAACGCAGCCCAGGAGAGGTCAGGCACCCTAGTGCAGAAAGGGGATGAATGATCTAATCTGTGCCTCCAGGGAAAGGCAGCCACTCTCAACTCTCACACTCACACTCACCAGCCCATCACAAATTCACTGACATCTCACACACTGCCAGCTGAAGGGACATCACCACTAACTCTCTCACACACACCTTCACATATCCATCTGGCCACATTTCGTGTCCTCAACCCATCCATGGCTGCACTCACCCCCCACACATGGCAGGCATACATATCATTTGCTCTGGCATGCGTCTCCCTTGCACTCTCCATCTGTCTTTATGCAGGAGAAGCTCACACACAATCACAGGGAGAGGTCTCAGACCGGGGGATGGAGTGGGCAAAATCAAGGTCCTCACGCCCTACAAGAGTTAAGCCATCGAGCTGGCCGGAGAGGACGTGGACCATGCCTGTACCAATGAGGTGGGCAGCGCACACCCAAGTGAGGATCCTGTACCAGCTCATCCCTCAGGCAACTGCACTGTGAGAGTACTGTCCTGCCATGCACTAATTATCTCTCCTTTCTTTCATAGGTACCCCTGGAAAGTGCCCAAAGGCATCCACAAGCCAGGCCTTCAGCTCCAGCCCTGACGACACCTCAGATGAGGAACCAGAGGAGAGCACATAGAGGACCTGTCACAGAAATCACCCACACATGATTGAGATGTATAAAATTATGAGGGGCATAGTTAGGGTGGACAGGAAGGAACTTTTCCCCTTGGCGGAGGGATCAATAACCAGGGGGCATAGATTTAAGGTAAGGGGCAGGAGGTTTAGAGGGGATGTGAGGAAGAGCTTTTTCACCCAGAGGGTGGTGGGAATCTGGAACTCACTGCCTAAAAGGGTGGTAGAAGCAGAAACCCTCATAACATTTAAGAAGTATTTGGATGTGCACTCGCGATGTCATGGCATACAAGGCTATGGGCCTAGTGCTGGAAAATGGGATTAGAATAGTTAGGTACTTGTTTGACTGGCACAGACTTGATGGGCTGAAGGGCCTTTTTCTGTGCTGTAGACCTCTATGACTCTGTGACACATGCTCCACCAACTCAGAGACACACACCTTGGTGGGATCTGGTTCTAGAGTAGCCTCATGGTCACAATCTGGTGAACACAGCACACAATCTGGTCCACAGCAGGTGAGGGACTCTGAGGTTGCTGGAACTTAGAGGACTGCTGGAGGCTAGGATTCTACTGAGTCCAGGTCAGATGGCGAGCCTCCGGACTTGGTTCTAAATCAGTTGGCGGAGCTGCAGTGACGTTCACGGGAACAATTAGGAAGGGTTGTCAGCTGCATTCCTCAGATTTCAATGGACCGAAGCCAATACTGGTAGGATGGCAGCCACCACGGAGAACTTGGCCCAGGACATTGGTCCTGCACTGCTGCAAGAGCAGCACTCCATCACTGGAACCATTAGTGCACCCATCGGTGGCTATGCGAGAGGGGAGTGAGGCACCTAGATCTCACTCCAGCTGCCCCTTCTGCTCAAGGAATCAGCCAGAGGCCCTCAGGCATCCACAGGGAGGAGGACCAGCAGCTGGACACCCCTGGGCTATCTACCCAGGTGACTCAGGGATTGTCTGGCACATCCGAATCCCCTCTTCCTGTGATCCCATCACCTCCAACTCCACAGGCCGAGGAGGGTGCATCTGCTCCATAGCAGGATACCCAAAGCAGGCTGGGGCTCTCCAGGTCTCGGCTCTCCAAAAGACACACGCCAAGGTCATCACAGACAACAGGGTGTAGCACTCAGAAGGCTGCCTCCACCTCCACTTTGGATATCGGGGAAGCAGCAAGACTTAGTGATAGGGTTAGGAAAGCTAAAAAGATTTAGGAGCACAACCGTGGCACGGATGTTCACAACATGTATATAATGTTCACAAATTTAAATAGAATCGCACCCACTTCACAACACCTCTCGTATATGCCTATGGTAAATGCTGAGTTGTTCAAATCCCAAAGTGAAACTTGAAACAACTGCCCCAACTTGTTTTGCAATTTGTATAAATTTCAAGACGCGTGTCTTGAATTCGGTCGTAATAAGACCACCAAGTCTAATAGGTTTTTACAAAACTAGATTAAGCATTTATTAATAAGAGAAATGATTTTAAGCACATATGTATGTCTACAAGTTACTATTATAATAACTTCTAAATTGCCTACTTAATCTATCTCCCAGTTACACTTAAGGCAACAGTAAGACACATATTTCTGTTTGAATTTTCTGTTTGGCAGGGGTGCAGAGTGGGAGCATGCGTGGGTGGGCGCGGACCCAATCACCGCCCATGATCGCGTCCGCGTCGCCATTTTTCGCAGGCGGGCCAATTAAGGCCCACCCAGCGTAATGCCCGACTCCCAAGGATAGCAGGAGTGGGCGGGTGGCAGCGGGAGTGCATTGTCCACCGGGTCCAATGGCGCTGGCAGCCTTTGTAAGGCTGCTCACAATGTCAAGTGGAAGGGCTCACCAGAGGGCTTCTGGTGAGCAGGCCAGTCTGGAGGGTAGGCCAGTGGAACAGGCGAGGCTGGATGGTAAGGCAGCAGGACAGGCCAGTCCGGAGGGTAAGGCAACAGGACAGGCCAGTCTGGAAGGTAGGCCATCGGGGCAGGCCAGTCTGGAGGGTAAGGCAGCAGGACAGGCCAGTCCGGAGGGTAGGCCATCGGGGCAGGCCAGGCCGGAGGGTAGGCCAGCGGGACAGGCAAGTCCGGAGGGTAAGGCAGCAGGACAGGCCAGTACGGACGGTAGGCCATCGGGGCAGGCCAGTCCGGAGGGTACACCAGTGGAGCAGGCGAGGCTGGAGGGTAGGGCAGCGGAACAGGCCAGGCTGGAGGGTAGGGCGGGAGGCCAGTGTGCCCCTCGTTTCTCGGATGACTGCTTTGCTGCCCTCCTCAAGGAGATGGCAGCACGGCGGGAGGTGCTGGATCCACAGGATGGGAGGAGGAGGCCCCCCTACATGACGAAACGTGCCTGGGAGGAGGTGGCAGAGGCGGTGAGCTCCCGCGACGTGGTGCGGCGCACCTGGATCCAGTGTTGCAAGCACTTCAACAACTTGTGCTCTTGCAGGTTGAGTACCATGTTGGCATTGGTCATGTAACCCAGCAGATCGGCTTACCCCACTGCTGCCCACCCTCCCCAAGTCTGAGTGTAGGGACTGCATTGAACAATTGACGGCATTTGTGCTTTGCTGGGTGGGCCAGCAGATATTGCCCATGCTGAGATCAGCCTGAGAGGGTGGTGAAGAGATGGGTTCTGCCCCCGCACATGTCGTACACTGAGACCCACATGACTGGTTTGGGGGCAACCTGGAGGAGCTGCACCTAGGCACTGTGTTTGAACTGCAGGACGTGTCCAAGTCAGGATGATGAGATGCTGGGAGGGGAGCTTCAAGGTGCCATGGCAATGAACCATCTGCTGCCCTCTGTGCTCCACGTGCTTGCGCCTCCTTGCTATGGAAGGTTAGACCGTGTGGTGCCTAATGTGATGTAGGCAGCATGTGTCCAAGGGGGGCGGTGGGGGTGGTGGGGAACAGGCCTAGCATCTTTGTGTGAGTGTTCGGCAGCAGCGGGGTGAGGAGGTTCTGGAGCCCTGCAATGTCCCACTCTGGGTGGGGTGGGCCGTGCGCGAAGAGAGTCCATGTACAATTTTCACTAATCAATGCTCGTCTCTCATTTTCAGGAAAAGAATGTTCATAATGTTACAGAGTGTGCCGGGACTGGAAGCGGCCAGGCACAGTTAGCCATTCTTAGCCGCTTCGAGCAGGAGGCCCTGGATCTGGAGAGGCACCATGCGCCCAGGTCCACTAGTCTCGGTGAGGCTGGGGTGCCAAGGCCAGATATTTATGCCCAACAGCGAGGTCAGCATTGTTCTCCCAACAGCCATACCACTGCTGAATGTTAATTGATTTAATTTTGCAACATGGCTTGACCATTGCTTATGGAAGGATGAGTGCATAATAATCCGGGGGACAGGGATGCACATTGACATTGTCTCCACGTTAACTGATCTAATGTCCTTGTTCCTCCTTTCAGCATCATTGGAGCAAAGCCAGGAGGAAGAACATCAGAGGCCCCTCTCACACCTGAGGGACCTGGAATCTCGCCAGCATCACACCATCTCTGCCAGGCAGGCACCAGTGCAGATACTAGCACCTCGGTGGGAATCAGAACATCAGCTGGTGTCCCGGGGCACAGCGGTGAGGGCACTTCACAGTCACTGGAGGAGCTGGCAGAGACAGAGAGTGCCCATGGCACCAGCAGTTGGAGGACTGCAGGGGACCAGGCACGTGCTCAGTTGGTGCCTGATGATGCGCCTCTGGAGTCGTCCTCGACACAGAAGGTGCAGGAAATGCGGCCGGGTGTGCAGGAGCATCTGGGGGAGATACATGAGGCTGTGCTTGGCGTGGTGTCCCTGGTGGAGTCTACGCGGACGATCGCCGAAGCAATGAGCCACATGTCCGAGCACCATGTGTCCTCCATAGAGGGATTGGCGACTCTCGTGCAGAGCCTCCTCCAGGAGACCCATCAGGGCTTCCTGCGGATGCGCTGTGACCAGCTGGTCATTGCCAATGTGGGAGATGGCCTGGGCACCAAGTTTCCCAGCTCGGTGCCTATCCATCCACGGTGAGCAGGGAAGTCCGAAGTGACCTCATGTCGGCGCAGCAGCTGCCTGGCGTCACTACAGGCACCTCTCAGGGCGCTCCGGATTAGGGTCGCAGCTCCTCTGCCCCTCTCCCAGTGACTGTAGCATCCGGTGAGGCTGCGACAACTGGGGGGATGCCAGCTGTGGAACTGGCAGCTCCGTCCCAGGCGGGGCCAGCACAGGCTCCACGGGCCAGAGAACGGCCGCCAAGGTTATCGAGGCCAACAGGACAGCAGAGTCAGCAGGCTGTCTCAGATGCCATTCCCAGCAATTGGGCAGCGCCAAGACGTAGCACCCGAAAACGTAAATATAAGGCACTTTAGACACATCACAGGTTTATCACAATGCTCTTGTGTTGGCCCGAGATAAGGTCCTTATGATTTGTTTTGTTTGGTAACACTATTCTCTTTCTTTTCGAATAAGTTGGTTTGCTTGACAGAATAAATTCAAATATGTCACCATGGCTGAGGGTGCCTCTCTTCTGCATGTGTATGGTTTCCAAAACTGTAATGAGTGCTTGGCTCGACATTCAGCTTTATTAACCAGGCCCTTAGTTGTTGTTCCTAATCTGGAAGGTTTTGCACTTAGGTGTCGAGTATGGAGCCTACAGCTCAGGCTTGCTCTGGAGGTCCATATGTGCTGTGCTAGCTGAAGGTTCATTGGATTAAAGCCTCCCGGGTGTCCCTGCCTCCCTGGAGTATGCCCGGGTCAGCGTCTACCCCCTCAGCATTTCCCTGTGCGTGCTCATCCTCAGACTCACTGCTGGACTCATCGTGTTCAGCTGCAGCCACTGCGTCTACGTCTTCATCGTTCACTGCGTCGCCTCTTTCCAGAATGAGATTGTGGAGAGCATAGCATGCAACCACTGTCACCGACACACGATCTGGGGGGTACTGGAGTGCGCCCCCCTGAACAGTCCAGGCATCGGAAGTGCACCTTGAGAAGAACAATGGTTCTCTCCACCACAGCCCTTGTGGAGGTGTGGCTCCTATTGTGCCACTGCTCAGCTTCTGTTCTTGGATGGCGGAGAGGCGTCATGAGCCACCTTCTGAGGGGATAGCCCTTGTCACCCAGCAGCCACCCATCAAGCCGGGCTGGAGCATTGAAGAGCGCTGGCACCTGGGAGTGTCTCAGGATGTAGGCATCACGGGAGCTGCCTGGGTACCTTGCACAGACTTGTAGAATCAGCATCCTGTGATCACACACTATCTGCACGTTCATGGAGTGGAAGCCCTTCCTGTTGACGAAGGCACCGGGCTCACCTGCTGGCGCCTTGATGGCCACATGTGTACAGTCTATTGCACCCTGGATATGGGGGAAGCCAGCAAAAGCCGCGAAGCCTCTGGCTCACTGTGTCTGGCTTTCCTGGTCATAGCGGAAGTGGATGAAGGTCAATGCACGTCTGAACAGAGCGTCTGTAACCTGCTTGACACAAGTATGAACAGCTGATTGGGAGGCACCACAAATATCATCCACCGAGCCCTGGAAAGAGCCAGAGGCATAGAAGTTGAGGGCAGCTGTGACCTTTAGAGCCATTGGCATGGGGTGTCCACCCACACAGTTAGCGGAGGTCTCAGGCCCAATCATTTGACAGATATAGTTGACTGTGTCCCTTGAGAGATGGAGCCTCCTTCAGCACTGCACCTCAGACATATTGAGGTAGCTGCTTTACCACCTGTGTACCCTGGCAGCAGGATAGTGGCGTCTTCTGCGGCCCCTTTCAGCTTGGTCTACCTCTTGGCCCTGTACCCCTTGTGCCTGCGCCTGTCCTCCCAAAGGTGGCTCCCCTGGAGGCTGATTGTCCACTCCTGGCCTCCTCCCCCTTCTAGCCCTCCCTTCCTCCTCAGACGAGCTGCCTCCAGTGGAGGGTTCAGCTCCCATTCCCAAGCTAAGGGAAGGCTTCCTGAAACCTGCAAGCCCAGAAAAGATTCCTCACTGCAGAGTGCTGACCTGAAGGTTAAGAGTCCAGAAAAAGCAGCTGGTATGCGTTTTGAAGTACTGCAGCTCACACAGGCAAGTTTTTAAAACTTTCAGAAATAAATGCTTGACTGTGTACTCTCGTGAACCCAGTTATCCCGCCTGTGGATGGGGTTCATACAAATGTTGTCCTACCCGCCTGTCCATTGTGCCCGTACGCCGACCCAAAGATCGTACGGGTGCCGAAAAATTGCTGTCGATTGGCACCTCAAGGGCCTTAAGTGGCCCGTTAATTAATGGTGGGCGCACATCAGATATCATTGTGCGCCCGCCCAACGAAATATCGCGGTGGTGCGTGTTGATGCCTGGACGCTCGCCCAACGTCACCGCGCATCATTTTATGTGCGGACGTACGGGGCCCGCCCCCGTACGCCAAAGGGAAAATTCAGTCCATAAATTTTAAAGACCCAGGCAAGGTGACACACAATATCCTGAACCAGTCGAATTCAAAGTGAGTTTTCTTAACTTCAGTTCTGTGAAGACAGCAGCTTGAGGCATAGATGCTGAAGGCTTTTCACACTAGTCAGATCCTAAAAATGCCTTCCCTTACCAACAGCCTTCACTCCTTTATACATATTTTGCCCTTTCAATGCAAATCCCCATTGTTTCACTGTGTCTTTGGATTTTATCTTTTAGATAATAAAAATCTCTCATAGCACTAACTTTTACCCATAATCTTTAGGGAAAAATAAACACAGAGGACAGGATTTTACACTAGGTATGCGGGGGTGGGCCCGACGTGCCGGAATGTAAAAAGACGCGTGATGACATTGGGTGAGCGTGTGTCCAGACGTCATCGCGCAGTCTTACAATGTTTCGTTCGACAGGCGCCTGCCGGAGTCAGCTGCGCGCCCACCGATAATTGAAAGGCCTATTAAGGCCATTAAACAGGTAGTTAACATGAATGTTACGCTGCCCGTCCAACCTAACGGTTGGCGGGCAGGCGAAAAGTCTAAGCGGCCTTTACGTTTTTTAGGAAACCTCATCTACGAGAGAGATGAGGTTTCCTAAAGCTTTTATGAATTAAAAATAAAAACTTTTTCTGAAAAATAAAAACATGTCCCATCTCATATGACACAGTCACTTGAGGGGACATGTTTCATTAAATTTTTATTTCATTTATTTATTTTTATAAAAAGCTCTTCAATCTCCCTGAGGCAGCTCCATGCCTCAGGGAGATTGAAGCACTCTTTTGTGCATGCTGGACCCAACTCTCCCTCCTCCCCCTGCCCGCACAGGTAGCACTCAGCGTTACCACTCGCGTATTATGCTGGACGGGCCTTAATTGGCCCACCCGCGTAAAATGGCAGTGTGGAGCCGATTGCGGGCGGCGGTCAGCTCCACGACCACCCCCACCCCCACCCCCACCCACTCCCGCCGAGCCCGCCCGACGTGGGAAAAATTCAGGCCACTGTTTTTAAACTTCACCTGGCTAGGTGACACATTTCACTCCCTCTTTTGAAAACAACCTAGTCTTGTTTATTTAAAAATGCAGATGTCCTTTTACACCTCACATTCTAAACTTCCCCTATGTTTACATCAAAGCCTTCAGACCAGCTGCCTTTAATCCAATTAAGTCTCTCTCACACACATACACACATACCGGCACAGATACCATTATTTTACAATAAATTCCAGTAACATTATGAGAATTATTATATCTTCCTGACATCCCCCTCCTTATTAAAAAATGAACCGTCATAATTTAAAAAGTCAGCTTCATTTTTATTAACCCATCTTAAATTATCTCCCATGCTTATCTATATACTTACACTATTACATTACCAGGTGCATGTATTAGCATAACAATGTATAAACAAATCCTTCATATCAACAGACATCATTTCAGTTCAGTGTCCAGGTTTTAAATGTCCAATTTTCTCTTTAAGCTTCAAACCCTTGATAGTGCATCTGCAATCAGATTTTCTCATCCCGCTACATGTATAATCTGTAGATGAAATGATTGCAGTAATAAACTCCATCTGAATAGCCTTGCACTTCTTTCTTGGAATTTTTCCAGAAGCGTTAAAGGATTGTGGCCTGTATAAACAATAGTTTCTGACAAATTGTTTGCAACATAAATCTCAAAATGCTGTAATACTAACACCAAACCCAAAGTCTCCTTTTTGATCATTGAATATCTTCTCTGTTTTACATTCAACCTCTGTGAAAAATACCTTGTCAGTTTTTCAATTCCAGTGTCATCTTCTTGTAACAGTACAACCCTGATGCCTATATCACTTGCGCCAATGGCCAACTTAAATTGCTTGATGTAATTGGGTACTGCCAAGACTGGTGTCATAATTAATACAGAATTAAATCAAATTAAATCAAATTGTCAAATGCCTTCTGACACTCCAGTGTCCATTGAAACTTCTTGTTATTTTTTAATAGTTCAGCCAGTGGAGCAACCACACTGCTAAAATTTGGTACAAATTTCCGATAAAACCCACTCTTGCCCAGAAATTTCAAAACTTTTTGTTTTGTTGTTGGCACAGAGAAATCCGTGATAGCCTTGACTTTCACATCACTTAGAGCCACCTTATCATGTCCAATGGCATGGCCTAGATATGTAACTTGAGCTTTTTCAAATTCACTATTAGCCAAGTTCAACACCAAATTAGCTTCTTGTGATCGAGTAAATAATTCTTCCAGATGTTATAAATGCTCCTCCCATGTCTGACTTAAAGCTATCAAGTCGTCAATATAAACAGCACAATTGCTCAGACCTACAAATACTTTGTTTGTCAGTCTTTGAAATGTTGCAGGTTCATTTTCCATACCAAGCAGCATGACTTTAGACTGATATAGCCCATCTAGTATCACAAAAGCCGATATCTCCTTTGCTCTCTCTGATAATGATACTTGCCAATACCCTTTTAGTAAGTCAATCTTTGTGATAGATTTTGATTGTCCCACTTTCTCAATACAATCTTCCAATCGTGGTATAGGATATGAATCCACTTTTGTCACAGCATTCACCTTTCAATAGTCCACACACAATCTTTGTGTTCCATTTGGTTTCAGTACCAGCACAATAGGCAAACTCCAGTTAC
The DNA here is from genome assembly GCF_964194155.1 of Cetorhinus maximus. Taxonomy (NCBI): domain Eukaryota; kingdom Metazoa; phylum Chordata; class Chondrichthyes; order Lamniformes; family Cetorhinidae; genus Cetorhinus; species Cetorhinus maximus. Next base: position 36,586,207 of record NC_135879.1, on the reverse strand, counting down.
TGCAACTAGACTCAATGATATCATCTTGAAGCAAGAATTCAATTTTTTTCTGTACTTGTGACAACTTTGCTGGATTTAATCTATAATTATGCTGCCTTGGCGAAGATGAAATTTCTATGCATGCATCATGGGCAAATTCCGCCCCCCCCCACCCTCCCCCCCCGTTGGGGGGGAAGTGCGGGGACGGGTGTAGGTGGGCGGCCCTCCGATCGGCACCCTCAATCGGGGGCGCGACGCCATTTTTAGTGGGCTGGCCAATTAAAGCCCACCCAGCCTGACGTCCGCAGGGAAGCCCTATGTGCTTCCTGTGCGGGCAGTGGGGTGGCGGAATTCATAAAATTGAAGTGCGTTCCTTCACGCATGTGTGCGAAGGAGCGCTCCGATCTCCCTGAGACTAAGTGCTGCCTCAGGGAGATCGATTCCCAAAGTCAAAAAGTTACTGCAGTGAAAATTTCATTCACCATCCATGTTCCCGCATGTGGCAAGGTCACATGAGTTGGAACAGGGATATAACGTTAATTAAAAGTGTCTCTTAATTTTTTGATTCAGCAATGAAACCTCGTCTCACCCATGGATGAGGTTTCATGCTTTTTCAGGTGGCCGCCAGCACTCCCGACTTGCCTGCCAACCTTAGGGTTGGACGGGCAGGTCCACTAATGAGCTTAATTGTTTTTTGAATGGCCTAAATAGGCCGTTGACAGGTCGGCGGGCGCACATCCAACTCGGATGCGCGCCCGCCGAACTGACAATGTAAATGACACGGGGTGACATCGGGATGCACAACCGATGTCAACCCACGTCATTTTACACATCAGCAAGCGGGCCTTGCCCCTGCTCACCGACCGGAAGATGCTGGCCCATATGTAGCTAAATTTATCCTCCCCAGCTGATTTCCACAAATATCTTTGTGTGACTACAATAGCTTTTCCAAATCACTGACACTTGTCTGGAAGGTAACTCAATATTACATTTAAGTTTTCAAGTACCCCCTCATTATCCAATTTGATTAGAGGAAAATCAAATTCAGAAGTTGCGTTTCTACTCCTTTCCCGTTATCTACCACCACTAACAACTCCGTTTGGTCCTCTTCCCTGTCAAAGTACTTTTTAAACATATTTACATGACAGACGTCTGCTTCTTTCTACTATCTGGAGTATCTATTAAATAATTTACTTCACTCAATTTCTTTTCAATCCTGTAAGGCCCACTAAACCTTGCATTTAATGAGTCACCCGGTACCGGTAACAGAACTAGCACTTTCTCCCCAGCAACAAAACTACGAGCTGTAGCTTTCCTGTCTACTTTCATTTTCATCACTTGCTGTGATATCTTTAAATGTACCCAAGCCAACTCACATGCTCTGTCCAATCGCTCTCTGAAGTTTGATATAAATTCCAGGAGAGCAGTTTCTGAACTTTGACCGACCAATTTCTCATGAATCAATTTCAGCCGTCTCCTCACCTCATGACCATAGACGAGTTCAAAACGACTGAAACCAGTCCTGATAATAAAAATCTCTCATAGCAAATAACAAGAATGGAATTCCCTATCCCAATGCTGTGGATAATTCTGACTATACACCCTCATCATAATTTTTAGAGTTAGATGCCATCTTTCTAAGGCCCCTTGTGACTCAGGATGATAAGCTGTTGACTTCAGCTGTTTTATTCCCAAACTGTTTATTACTAGCTTAAACAGCTGTGACATGAATTTTGAACCCTGACCTGATTGTATTTCTTTAGGGCCTGAATCTTTGGGTCAGCGGGCAGGGGTGGGCCCCGATCGTCGATGCGTAAAATGACGCGCGGTGACGTCAGGCGTGCGTCCCGACCTCACCACGCGTCATTCCGGTCTTCAGTTCGGCAGGTGCACACCGGAGTCGGCTGTGCGCCCGCCAATCTGTCAAAGGCCTATTAACAATGAATTGTCTGGGCTGCCCGTCTAACCTTAAGGTTGCTGGGCAGGTGAGGAGCCCAGGCGAGCTTCACATTTCTCATGAAACCTCATCCACGGGCGGGATGAGGTTTCATGAAGGGTTTATAAATCAAATAGAATTTTTAATTAAAATTCATTGACATGTCCCAGCTCATGTGACACTGTCAGATGAGGGGACATGTCTGAATATTTATTTCTATTATTCTTTTCACGTTTTCATAATGAAAATAATCTCCCTGAGGCATGGAGCTGCCTCAGGGAGATTTCTGCGCTCTTTTGCGCGCAGGCCCCGACTCTCCCTCCTCCCCCCGCCCGCACAGGGAGTGCCGAGCACTTCCAGGTGCACGTCATGCTGGGCGGGCCTTAATTGGCCTGCCCGCGTAAAATGGCAGCGTGCAGCCAATCGCGGGCGGCAATCGGCTGCATGTCCACCTGCGCCCGTCCCGCCCAGCATGCATGACGGGGAAAAAATTCTCCCTTAGGTAAACCACATCTTGTGAAAAATTTAATTAACTCTTACACAATTTTCTTTGTTGCATTATTTCTCAAAGATATTGCTTCAGGAAACCTGGTAGACACATCCATTATTCTCAGTACTGATTTCCACTTTGAGTCTTAGGGAGGGGAACTACACAATTAATCATGACCCTAGTGAAAGGTTCTTCAAATGCTGAAATGGGAATTAAAGGTGCCGACTTAATCACTGCTTGTGGTTTCCCTATCACATGACGTGTGACATGTTCTACAAAACTTGACTACATCTCCATGCAATCCAGGCAAAGAAAAATATTATTGTACCTTCACCTGTGCCTTTCTAATTCCTAAATGTCTCCATTGGAATTTCATGAGCTATCCTCAGAATCCCATTTCTATATCCAAATGGTAGTACAATCTGCTGCAACTCCCTCCAGCTTTCATTTGCTGAAGTATGATAAGGCCTCCATTTTCACATTAAAACACTCTCCTTAAGGTAATAACATTCTGGAATACATTTTGCCTCTTTTTCTGAGTACGCTGTCTGATATAAATGTTTTATTTGCAAATCTTTTTTCTGTAGCTCCACTAACCACTTTAGCTGAATTGTCTTCCAGTCTTTCTTCCTGAACAATCTTATCAAACACAGTGTCAGCTAATTGGATTTCCACACCTTCTCCCTGCCTTTAAACTCACTTTTATTCTTGTTTCGACCTATGAGCCTGTGATCTCATTATCACACAAACTGGAAACAATCCAGGATGCTCTCTCTGCATCAATTCTGTTGAAAACACTTCTACAGGCTGCTCAACTACCATAGGCATCACCCACATTTGTGATCCAGCTATATCATTACCCAGAATATATTGAACCCCTGCAATGGGCTATTTTTCCACTACTCCAACAATCACCTCACCTGTTTTCCACTTACTCTTTAAATTTACCTTCCACAATGGAATAAGTTTAGCATCTCCATGAACCCCACCTGTTATTATCACCTGTTACTGCAATACTCCCTTTGAACAACAAACGTCACTATCCCACAACATTAAGGATTGACTAGCCCCTGTGTCTCTTAAAATTTTCACATCTTTACCTACTCCATTCTGTATACATGGAAAAACTTTCCCTTCAATCCCAAAATCTTTAAACATTTCTGCAACCTGCTCCTCAGAATTCTCTTGAGTAAACTGTGAACACATTCCCATTTATTTACCTATCATTAATTCTCCCTGCTTTACTTGTACACACACCATTGGCTTTTCCTGTGCCTGAACCTCAGAACTCACAGTACTTTTACTTCCAGTACTTTTCTGTACCCCTATAATTCCAAGAGATTTTCCTTGCAATTTCCAGCTCACACACTTCATGTGTCCAACTTTATTACAATGAAAACACGTCAAATTTCAAATGTCACTTCTACCCTCAGCACCTTTCTTTTTATTCTGAGAGAAAACTTCTTGGGAATTTCCACCTACTCCTTCTCTTTCCTGACCACCCATCTTCCTTTCACCTTCCCACTTTCTATCCTTTTCTGATTTAAAAGGGTGGTGAAAAAGAGGTTTAGCACTATGAACTAACTCAGAATCACCAGTTATCTCTGCTGCTTGTCTTACTGTTTGAACCGTCTGTTCCTCCACATGAGTTCTCACTACTGGAGGGATTGAATATTTAAATTCTTCCAAAATAATTACCTCTCTAAGAGCTGCATAAGTTGTCTCTATCTTTAATGCCCATATCCACCAGTCTAATTTATTTTGTTTTACTCTTTCATACTCAATATAAGTTTGCCCAAGCTGTTTTCCCATATTCCTAAATTTCTGCCTCAGAAACCACTCATATGTACTCACAATAGCCTTTTTTTTAACCTCCTCATAGTTCACCGACATTTCTTCTGCCAGTGAAGCATAAACTTCATGTGCTCTACCCACTAACCTGGATTGTAATAACAATGTCCAGTTTTCCTGTAGCCATTTCATCTGTTTAGCTATCATCTCAAATGAAATAAAGAATGCTTCCACATCTCTTTCCTCAAACTTTGGAAGAGCTTGTACAAATTTAAACACCTCCCCACTGGGCTCTGGTCTGGAAATAAGTCCTTCCTCACCGACTGGCATGTCTTTTTTAACTGCCTGCGTTTTAAGCTGGAACTCGCTATCTCTCTCTTTTTCTCTTTCGTCCTTTTCTAATGTGCCATTTCTAATTCCCTTTCTTGTTTTCTTTCTCTCTCCTGCCTTTCTGCTTGTTCCCATTGAAATGCTCTTCCTTTTTCTTTTTCTGCTGCCTCTAACTCAAGTTTTTTTCATTTCCTTTGCTTGTTCAAGTTCAAGCTTCTTCATTTCTAACTGAAGCCTCACTACCTCCAGCTGTGACTCACTAGTGTCAGGTATCATTTCCAACTTTAAATGCTGTGTTATACTTTCAATTATATCTGCTTTCTTAGCTCCTGCGGGTAACCCCAATTGTAATTTATCCACCAATTATATTAACTTAACTTTAGTTACCTTTTTGTACACCAGCCAAAGTTATAACTTCAACTCCCAGACAGGTCTGAGCAACTGCCAAAGCCACATTGCAGCCTCACCACTTAAAAAACACTCACACCAACTCCTGAATTCAAAGTGCTTCTTGTACTCATAACCTTAAGATTCAACAACTCCAAACCAATCAAGGAATTTCAAATATATCCCGCAAAGAGCCCCCAGCTGATGGGAAATGCTGAGTTGTTCAAATCCCAAAGGGAAACTTGAAACAACTGCCCCAACTTGTTTTGCAATTTATATAAATTTCAAGATGCATGCCTTGAATTCAGTAGTAATAAGACCACCAAGTCTTATAGGTTTTTACAAAACTAGATTAAATATTTATTAATAAGGGAAATGATTTTAAGCATATACAAATATCTACAAATTACTACTATAATAACTTCTAAATTGCCTACTTAATCTGACTCCCAGTTACACTTTTGTTAAGGCAACAGTAAGACACATAGATTTTAAAAGACCCAGGCAAGGTGACACACAATACCCTGAACCAGTCAAATTCAAAGTGAGTTTTCTTAACTTCAGTTCTGTGAAGACAGTAGCTTAAGGCATAGATGCGGAAGGCTTTTCACACTTGTTAGATCTTAAAAATGCCTACCCTTACACACAGCCTTCATTCCTTTATATATATTTTCCCCTTTGAATGCAAATCCCCATTGTTTCACTATGTCTTTGGACTTTATCTTTCTGATAATAAAAATCTCTCATAGCACTAAGTTTTACCAGTAATCTTTGAGAAAAATAAACACACTGTTCCTAAACTGCATCTGGCTAGGTGACACATTTCACTCCCTCTTTTGAAAACAATCTAATCTGGTTTACTTAAAAATGCAAATGATCTTTTACACCTTACATTCTAAACTTCCCCCATGTTTACCATGTTTACATCAAAGCCTTCAGACCAGCTAGCTTTAATCCAATTAAGTCTCTCACATACACACACACACACACACACACACACACAGATACATACAGACACAGATACCACTATTTTACACTAAATTCCAATAACATTATGAGAATTATTGTATCTTCCTGACATTTATAATAAGCTGTGTTGCTGTCAATCAGGTGTGATCCCATGGTCCCTCCACCTACTTATCGCCTATGTCACTATCATGGACCTCTCATCTATGTACTGTGCTTCCATATCACCACAGTGCGTGGCGCTTTTCCATATCATTCTCAACACCAGTGATGCCTCGATGATGTTAAATGTGCTTGTGGAACAAACCTCGTTCACATGCTTTGCAGGGTCATGGCATGTTTATTCTTAGCTATGTAAGATTGAGGTAAAGGTGTTCTCCTATCTTGTCTGCATTCTTGAAAGGTGAGAGTGTAGTGTACAAACAGAGATGTGTTAATGCATCAAGAAGGGTCATATATTGTGCAACTCAATATGCATTCTGTTTTCTGACAGGGTTTTCATGCTACAAGCCGATACTCAGAGCTTGTGTGTGCTGCGGTCTTCCAGCCGTGTTTCGGACTTTCCGAGCGTACACCCAAGGAAAAATGTTTGGAAATCTTTATTTTCTGAGAGGTTCCGCATCTTCCGGAGTACACACAGTAGCGTGGTAACCCAAACATTGCAATGGGCCAACCAACACCACTCCTGGGCATTCACTATTTCAAATGCCAAGTAAGGAGCTAGCACAAATTTAGGCTGGTCACCCATTAATTAAAAATTAATTACATTTTTAAATTCTAAATTTTCAATGTTATACTATTAATTAAAATGAATTGATTTTTTTTATCATTTCTTAACGTGAAATCTTATAACAGTCTCATAAATCTTGTTATGAAATAAAACTTATGACTTTTTGGCATTATTTATCAGACTTTTTAAATATCACTTTTTAAATTGATTTCTGATCAAAATTATTGTACTTTTTAAAAATGTTTAATTTTTAAAAAATTAATTATGCTCACAAAAAATGTGTATTTTTTTCCAATGCCTGTTTACTGTGATTTTCCAATGCCTGTTTAATGTGATTTTTTCCAATGCCTGTTTAATGTGATTTTCGAGCACCTTTTTACTGCTGCAATCCTTTGTTCAGTGTTAGTGGTGCAGTGACCATAAACCACACCCACAACTGCCTGCCATTTTCACCGGCACCAGCCTGCACCGCTGGGCCTCACTGCACCCCATACTGGGAGGGAATCCTCCCGCAAGGCAGCTGAAATTCTCGCCACTAGGATTGCAGTAGGTTCATGCGAATATTTATTCAATGTCAGCGGCAAGTGCCACCATTGACCAGAAAATTTGAGCCTTTAAGTTGCATTATCGTGGGCTTAATAGTGAATATAATTATCAGGCTAATCTGAATCTGTTGATACAAGCATTTTCAACTAATTTATTCTGGTCAATGCACAGCTTTATGAATGTGCCATATTGATAGGATAGAAAGAGAAAAACTATTTTTACTGGTGGTGAAGTCTAAGACCAGGGGACTTAGGCCTGGCTCTATTTTTTTATACGTTTCAGGAGTGAAATATTAGAAAACTTTTATACACAAGGGATGATAAATGTTTGGAACTCTCTTCCACAAACGGCAATTGCTATGAGATCAAATGTTAATCTTAAATCTGAGACGGATAAACTTTTGTTAACCAAAGGTATTATGGGAAATGGGGCCAAGGCAAGTATGGGAGTTAGGTCACCGATCTGAATGGGGGAGCCAGCAAGGGTTGAGGAACTGAATGGCCTACTCCTGAACCTATGTTCCTACTTGGCTTTTAATGCAGCACATAAATGTTTGGAAAAAAACCAAGAGAATGCTTTTCCTGGCTCTGAGGTGGCAGGCTTAGAGGCCAGTAAATGCAGTCCTGCCATTGGGAAAGTTTCCCAGCAATGGGATCAGATGCAGAGCAGCTGCCTGCCTAATTGGAGGCAGACAGCCAATTTTAATATCTAACAACACTATCAGGTTCAATCCTTTGTTCCAGCCAGCATTTTGCTTAATTCAAGCAGCCTCCCTGAGGCAGCCCGAGGGGGCAGGAGAGCTAGAAGCACCTCAGCAGTGCTCACCTCTTTTGGTGGGGCTGCCCGAGGGTCTGGAGCAGCAGGCCCTCTGTTTGGGCCAGTGGGATTAGGGCATACCGTCCTTAATTGGGTGGTAAGTCTGAAAGTGGACAATTAGGAGGCCACCTCTGGAAAGATTACTGAGTTGGTCCCACTGTTGACAAGTGCAGGCTCAGGACTCCCATCGTTCTAAAACCAATGTCCTGAAACCTGTGGTAAAATCCTGCCCCAAGCAGCATTTATAGTATTGTAAAGCCAGCAGAACAGATAAATCTGCTGAAGTTACAACCCACAGGCAGTTCCTTTCATCCCAGTGTGGATAAGTTGAGACAATTTACTGATTCTTACTGAAGATTTTGGCTCCTGTTGGCTGTTATCTTTCACTAACATTTGTGATGTCATATGGAGGCACCCTTCATTCTTCTAGAAATGCTGGGTTATCAGGCTGAGGTTCGAGTGTAAGGCCAGACTGATAATAATAATTAGGTAGTACTCATGTTTGCATGTTTAATATTAAAATAATTTAATTAACAATTGCATTTTGTTCAGAATTTCACTCGTAGTGCATTTATATGACCCAACTGATGATAAACATGCCAGAAGTTCTACTTTAGTATAAATTACTGGGATAATCCCAGTAAAGCCTGTACTGTATTAACTACCAGCAGAAAGCTGGGAAGATAGAGGGTAGAGTAAGCCTGCCACCTGCTCATTCTTGCTACAGGAGGCCTGCGCCAATTAGAGACCTGGGGTTATTGCTAAAATTGTTGGCTTATAGCTACCTTTGCCATTTCTAATGTTTAACTCTTAATTTAGCACTTCTGATGCAAAATTGGCAGCTTTCCAGTTTCAAGCCTGCATGCTATCTCTTCTCAGCATGTACATGATTCCAATTTTCATTGTTTATGCATACCACCAAGCAGAACTCATAATGTTTGAGCTCTTCCCCCATTTAATCCTCAATGTCTCTGTTTTACAGATTTTGTTATGTTTCCAATAAGTTGCTTGCCCATTTAGTGCTTTATTATGATACATCTACAGAGCACTCACACCTATCTTATTCTTACTCAAAGTGGCTAATCCCTTGAAATAGTCAGTGAATATTGTTATCAGAATAAATACTGTGACAAGCTTATGCTTTAATAGTCAGCAAATATAAGTGTCTCCCATTTCTATTCTGAGCTCAATTGAGCCCTGGATCTCAGGTAGCAGACTACTATCCTAACCTTTAACACTGACTTGTATTTCTGGAAAGAAATTTTAAAAGTTAAACACAGGCTTGTAAACACAAGATATCAATTTAATAATAATATGTTCATCCCAAAAATCCACAGGTCACAATTGTCCACAATCATAAATGCATTTGGATAGTTGTGACAGAATTAGTAAAGGGATAACTGAAATTTATTATCTCTATTCAACAGGATTGAATAATGCTTTTAATCTGAGGGAAGTTTCTTATTTTGTTATGAAACACTGCGGACACTTCACTAACCAATAAGAATGTCCAAATATGTATACAATAAAAGTTAAGACAGCATTTGCTTGTTATATAGAATAAGTTAACTCTCAGCATGGTTGAATATAACAAGTTTCAGACAAGGGGTCTGATTTTACTTATGATATTTTGTACAATTAATTAACCTCTAAGTATGTATCTTCACATGTCTATTGAGGGGCAAATGTATGATCCATGTTCACTGAGGCAACTGTAAACACCATGATGTGTCAGTTCCTTAGCCACAATTCCACCCCCTTTCTGGCCACTGTCTCACGTTGAACCAGACTATTTGTAACCTCAGTTTCCTCTTTGACACTGAGCTAAACTTCCAGCTCCATATCCTCTCCTTCGCAAAGACAGCCTACTTCCACTTCTTCAAAATCAACCACCTCTACTGCTCTTCAGCCCATTTCCTGCTGAACCCCTCATCTTGTTTTGTTACCTCTAGAATTCACTATGCCAATTTTCTTCTGGCTGGTCTTCCATCTTCCACCCTCCATAAAATTGAGCTGACCCAAAGCTCTGCTGCCCACACTTTAACTCACACCAAGTCCCACTCACCCATCAATGCTGAGCTTGCTAAACAACATTGGTTCCTGGTCTGTCAATGCCTTGATTTCAAAATTCTTATCCCCATGTTCAATTCCCTGCATGGCATTGCCCTTTCCTATCTCTGTAAATGCTTCTAGCCCTACAACCCTTCAAAAGCTCTATGTTCCTTTAATTCTGACCCCTTGTTACTTTTGTCCCACTATTGGTGGCCAGGCTTTCATCAGTCTAGGCCTATAGCTTTGGAATTCCTTCTCTGTATCTCCACTTTTCTTTCTATTTTAAGGTGCCGCTTTAAATCAAACTTTTTGACCAAACTCTTAGGTACCTTTCTTAATATTTCCTTCTTTTGTTCAGAATTAGTTTTTCTCTGGACTTAACATTGAGTTCAACAACTTCAGGCCATGAACTCTTTCCTCCATCCTCACCCCTTTTTTATCCCCTTTCTTCTACATTCATTTTTATTTCTCATCCGCTTGTTTTAGTTTTATTTGTATTCCTTTATCCGTAGTTTTATCCCCTTTTTTATCTCATTTTCTATCCTTTTTTTCCCCAACCACTGCCCCCTCCCCCCCCACCCCATCCCCAACAGGGCCATCTGTTGCTTGTTCCATGCTGTTCTTTCACACAATGCTACCCTTGTTCTGCGATAATCACATTCTGCTTTCTTACCTTTACACCACTTTAGCACCTTTTTTAGCACTTACCACTATCATTAACAATCCCTTTGTCCTTTAGTTCATGAATACTTCGTCAATCTCTCCTTTGTCCCCACCTATCGCTGGCCTTCTATCCAGCTCCACCTTCCCCACCCCCCCTTAAACAGTATAAATTTCATCACATTTCCACTTCTCTTCAGCTCTGAAGAAGGGTCATACGGACTCGAAACATTAACTTTGTTTCTCCCTCTCCACAGATGCTGTCAGACCTGCTGAGTTTTCCAGCATTTTCTGTTTTTGTTTTAGTTTTTGTCCAAACATGCTTCTGTGAATGGCCTGGACCATTCCAATTGTCTATTTCCTTTTTTCTTCTCTCTTGACTCAAAATATATATTTGCTATTATCAGAGTTATTACTTCAATGAGTTATTGAATATATCAACAAATGGGAGCTGTTATAACATGAACAGAGGGACATGGTATTTTCTATGATCTTGGTGCACCAACTGTGAATGTTAATTCAGTCGTCCCTTGTAGTAACTCTTTAACATTAGCTATAAATTAGATTTTCCATTGAAAAAATCTACAGAAATAGAGAGAAATAAAGGTCATGACAAAGGCTGTGTCCGTCTGACTTTTTTTTAGTGATTCTGAAAATGGCACTCATTCAATAAAATGCCTTTTCAATGCTTTTCACTTATGCTCATGTTCACTCTGCCACTTTTGAAAAATCTTCATGTCTTCAAGCAACTTTCTATGAATAGCAGACCATGTGAAACATGTGCATTTGAATGAAGACTTTAGTAGGAACTCAGGAATAATAATAAGGGAAGTTGAAAGGTAACTTTAAAGCTGCCAGTCTTCATGTTGAACTGGGTGCTGTTCACTGAATGCAAAACTTTGAGTAAAATGCCTCATGGATAATACAACTGAAGTGTATTATCTCATATTTAAATTCCTAGCAGTTGTCTAAATCTGAGTGAAATTAACTCAATAGTTTACTGTGCTATATCATAGCAGAGGACATCAACAAATGTACTATATACAGGATTTATGATTGGAGACTTGTGTTTCCAACATGTTTCCAACCACAAAGAGACCAATCCCTTTCAAATTACATCAATCTGAAAATAGCTTTGACAATGAATTTCTGTGGGAATCAATTGAAGGTGAACTTACTGAAAAATGTCAACAGAAAAATCCCGTCATTTCCTAGGCTGAGCTGATTGCCATCATCGTAGCCATCTCCTAACGTGAAATCATCATCCTATTTTCATCAAAAAGACAAGCAAGTTATTGTGGAAGCTATTTCTCTCTCAGATGTCATTTTACACTCACAATCTGCCTACCTATCAGTTAATTTGCTGCACACTGTTACCGTGTGAACAAACACTCCAAGTCTGCTTCTCTCCCTCCTACATCTATTTAAGCTGTACAGTAATTTAGAATTGTTGTGACATTTGTGTTCCATATGAGCTTTCAAATATGTATAGCTTGATTGCCAGCCAGCTTGTTTTAAAAAAAAACTCACATATTCGCAGAAGATAATTGGCTTTCCATTAAACTCCATCACCTAGAAGTCACCTTGTTAAGTTTCACATCATCTTTCTTCACTAGAGGAGAACAGCCATATTGGGTCAAACTAAGCTACCTTATAATAGGGGGTGGAAAGCAGACAGACCAATAAAAATGGACCCCTCCCCCAAACTTATTATCTAAGTCTCACAGCATTCAGTTCAGAACCCTGGAAAACATCCCTGTCATTAATCTACTCAGCAAGATACATCTGTCCCCTGCTAAGAATACACTGTCACTGAGAGAAACAAGTTATTTCAGGCACGGTAAAGTATAAGCACATCCACTCTCAGCAGTTGGATTCATTCCATGTCTGTACTGTTGAAGCTTTCAAACATGTTGCACTGATACCTGATATCGAAGCATCACGTGAGGCTGACTTGGATACAGTTGCTGAATTTTTGGCTTTGTTGTTTCATTCCAGCTCAATTTGACAGCAAAGGATATTAATGGGAAATAAGGGGGAAAAAAGATCAAATACAGATTTTTCTTTAAATATTTTATCAAAGAGAATGCATGGAAACCCATTTAAAACTATCACAGATTTCCTACAATTTATTCTATTTATTAAATGAGTATGTGGTCCTGAAGGACATATTGATCTTATGTGTGGTGTAGTATGAAAACTGATGGCTTGGAAACAAATTACTGGTATATTCCCATATACATATCAAGGTTTATACTGGCAGGATTCCATCAGATAATAATGAGGTGCTGTAAAATGATGACCTATCTAGGTTAACCTGGTGAAGTTGATCATCATTGCTAACCAAGGATTTAAATATGCGCTATGCATGTGTATTCTAAAGCTCTAATTTTACAAGAAATACGAAAAATTGTCTTATGGTGAATGCTGCAGATGCACGAATACTGCAACTCAAGGAACAGGCCACGCTGTAGTTTGTCAGTCCCTGCTCCTAATTTGTTTAGGCTTTGGCATTTGATAAGCTTGTCCAGGGAGTTTGGTCAGTAACACACTTGGGAGGACAACAGCTCTTGATGGGATGTGGCTCATCTTTAAAGTAAAAATTGCGGCGGCGGCCAAATGGCACGGCAGATATTTTTTTTCATTCATGGGATCAGCATCACTGGCAAAGCCAGCATTTATTGCCCATTCCTAGTTGCCCTTGAGAAGGTGGTGGTAAGCCACCTTCTTGACCCGCTGCAGTCCATGTGGTGTAGGCACACCCACTGTGCTGTTAGGGAGGAAGTTCCAGCATTTGACCCAGTGACAGTGAAGGAACTGAACAGCAATATAGTTCCACGTCAGGATGGTGCGTGGCTTGGAGTCGAACTTCCAGGTGGTGGTGTTCCCATGTGTCTGCTGCCCTTCTCCCTCTAGATTGGAGCGGTCGTGGGTTTGGAAGGTGCTGTCTAAGGCACCTTGGTGAGTTCCTGCAGTGCATCTTGTAGATGGTACACACTGCTGCTACTGTGCATCGGTGGTGGAGGGAGTGAATGTTGTGGGTGGGGTGCCAATCAAGTGGGCTGCTTTGTCCAGGACGGTGTCAAGCTTCTTGTGTTTTGCTAGAGCTCCTTGATGCCACACTCGGTAAAATGCTGCCTTGATGTCAAGGGCAGTCACTCTCACCTTTTGCAGGATGAAGCATGAGTGGCCATATTTCAGGCTGAAATTCAAGGCCATGGAGCCAAGGCCACTTTCCTGTTGCACCTCAGCACTCTTGTGACTTTGTGCAAAAACAGAGTGAAGGAACAAGGTAATACTCTGAAAACCCCTTTCACCAGTGGTGAGCTTCCAATGAACACTGTAGGAGCTGTCAGGGGAGGGTCCACAATGGTTGCTGCCATTATTGGGTCGAAGGTCCATGTTGGACAGAAAAGCCTCCATGTGCGAATCCTCGACAGACATTGGAGCTGGACTTCTCAATGCCCTGTGACGTTGTGCATAAGCTCACTGGCAGGCTACTACTCTCTCTTGGTGCATACCTGTGAGTATTCATCTGTAGCCTGGGCCCACACTGAGATCTGGCCTGTTGGGATCGAGTCATGTTGTATCTTCAAAAAGACTGGCTTCTTCTTTTATTGATGAAGGGACATCCACATTATCATCGCCTGAAATGAAAGTGAAGGGCAAGGGTTTACTTTTAATGTGAGAGGAAGAGGATTGGAATTAAGTTGTTGGTGAAAGCAGCTGCACTTTGTTTCGCAGAGTGTGTAGGGTAAGAAGGGAAAAAGAGGGTAAGATGTGCAGAAACCCTCCATGATATCTCCTGTAGTGTGGCCATGACTCTCCCCCTGTCCATAATGGCCATCACGTTTTCTTCTATAGGGGACAAGGTGCACGGATGGGCTCTGATCCTCTGTTGGCAGCTTCCTGTCTCAAGTGGCAGGTGACTTCTTTTTGCAAGCAAGAAAGAAGTGCATTGGTGGCAGCCTTCTGGGTGTTTAGAGAGCATGCTCATCATTGGGAAATGGCTGGCATGCAGGTGTGAGATGTGGGGTGTGAGAGTTGCAATCATCGCTAGTCTGCGGAGAGGGAGGTGTCATTTAATGTGATGTAGTGATTGTGGGACAGTGAAGGAAAGTGGTGGTTGGGGAGCATTGTAATCAGTGACGCTTGAGGTGGTGAAGATGTCAACAGATTAAGCGAGCGGTGTTGTTACATTGACAACTCTGGTGAGGCCATTGAATTTATTTTGTCATTGTAGCCTTGTCCTTGGAGCCCAGCTCCTGGCATTGATCTCTTCTCACAGGTGATTAACTTGTTGCCTGGAGGATATTTCTGCCCATGAAGAGGAGGGGATCTCCCTTCTCCTGTCCACTCCCTGCAAGAGGGGCTCCAAGACAGCCTGAGAGCAACAGGTGATGGCGTAGTGGTATTGTCGTTGGACTAGTAATCCAGAGACCCGGGGTAATGCTCTGGGGACTGGGGTCTGAATTCCAACACGACAGATGGTGGAATTTGAATTCAATAAAAAAAATCTGGAATTAAATGTCTAATGATGACAATTGTTGTAAAAACCCATCTGGTTCACTAATGCCTTTTAGGGAAGGAAAACTGTCATCCTTACCTGGTCCAGCCTACATGTGACTCCACAGCAATATTGGTGACTCTTAAATGCCCTTTGAAAGTCACTCTGTGGTATTTACCGCTCCAAAGTCACAAAAGCGAATTAAACTGGACGGTCCACCCGACATCAACCTAGGCACTGGAAATGACAATGGCAATCTCAGCCCTGTCGACCCTGCAAAGTCCTCCTTACTAACATCTGGGCTAGTGCCAAAACTGGGAGAGCTGTCTTCACAGACGAGTCAAGCAACAGCCTGAAATAACCTCACGGAATCATATCTTACAGATCATGTCCCAGACAAAACCATCACCATCCCTGGGTATGTCCTGTCCCGCCAGCAGGACAGACCCAGCAGAGGTGGTGGCATAGTGGGAGGGAGGGAGGGAGTTGCCCTGGGAGACCTCAACAGTGGCTCAGGACCCCATGAAGTCTCATAGCATCAGGTCAAACATGGGCAAGGAAACCTCCTGCTGATTACCACATACCGCCCTCACTCAGCTGATGAATCAGTGCTCCTCCATGTTGAACATCACTTGGAGGAAGCATTGAGGTTGGCAAGGGCATAGAATGTACTCTGGGTGGGGGACTTCAAATCCATCACCGAGGGTGGCTCGGTAGCACCACTACTGACCGAGCTGGCCGAGTCCTAAATGACATAACTGCTAGACTAGGTCTGCGGCAGATGGTGAAGGAACCAACAAGAGAGAAAACATACTTGATCTCACCCTCACCAACCTGCCTGCCGTAGATGCATTTGTCCATGACAGTATCAGTAGGAGTGACCACCGCACAGTCGTTGTGGAGACAAAGTCCCACCTTCACATTGAGGATACCCTCCATTGTGTTGTGTGGCACTACCACCATGCTAAATGGGATGGATTTTGAACAGGTCTAGCAACTCAAGACTGGGCATCAATGAGGCACTGTGGGCCATCAGCAGCAGCAGAATTGTACTCAAACACAATCTGCAACCTCATGGCCCGGCATATCCCCCACTCTATCATTACCATCAAGCCAGGGGACCAACTCTGGTTCAATGAAGAGTGCAGGAGGGCATGCCAGGAGCAGCACCAGGCATACCTAAAAATGAGGTGTCAACCTGGTGAAGCTATAACATAGGACTACTTGCATGCCAAACAGCATAAGCAGCAAGTGATAGCATTAAGTGATCCCATAACCAACGGATCAGATCTAAACTCTGCAGCCCTGCCACATCCAGTCATGAATGGTGGTGGACAATTAAACAACTCACTGGAGGAGGAGGCTCCACAAATATCCCCATCCTCAATGATGGTGGAACCCAGCACATCAGTGAAAAAGATATGCTGAAGTATTTGCTACAATCTTCAGCCAGGAGTGCTGAGTGGATGATCCATCTCGGCCTCCTCCAGAGGTCCCCAGCATCACGGATGCCAGTCTTCAGCCAATTCAATTCACTCCATGATACTGCAAAGGCTATAGGCCCTGAAAATATTCCGGCAATAGTACTGAAGACCTGTGCTCCAGAACTCGCCGCATGCCCAAGTCAAATTGTTCCAATACAGCTTTAACACTGGTACCTACACCACATGGACTGCAGCGGTTCAAGAAGGCAGCTCACCACTATCTTCTCAAGGGCAATTAGGGATGGGCAATAAATGTTGGCCCAGCCAGTGAAGCCCACATCCCGTGAATGAATAAAAAATGCTGTTTGCTTCCTTCTGCAACCTGGGTGCAACTCCCCTTTGAAAAGTGCTGGCTGCCTTACGTGGAACCAGAGACACCCAATATCCAGGCCTCCTAACAGGCATTTAGCCAATAAATAGCACATGGGGTACTGGCCGCCCACCTCAGCCATGATTAATTAGCAGACTGCATGAATATTATGAGTTGCCTGGGACAATATCAAAAGGTGCTTGCGGTGTGCCACTTCTATACCTGATTTTGGGTGTGATTGAATTTCCAGGCAATGCACTATTAGATGAGCACCCCTCTGATGGTTTAATGGTTATATACCAAAATGAAGGCCTGATATTTGCTCCCTAAGTGCAATTGAGGTTACTGGCTGTTGTAGGGTGGCCGTGTTGTACTATTAATGATAGAGTTGCTCAGTAGACCTTCTTGAGTGGAAACATTAAGTTTATTTAAGATATACTCAGCAGCAACAGCACACGTGCTTTCAACTCCAACTCTATCCCTGCACTGCCTGCTGAGGTAGCCGGTGCTACTCTCCTATTGGTTACTACAGGTCATGTGATCTTTCCTAACAAGTATTAACCTTAAAGGTACATTATACACTAAATAAAACCATAATTACTACATTCCTCCCCCTTTAACTTGGCTATATATATTAATAAGTACATATTTTTCAAGACAACATAATATTTACACTGGGTAAGGAATTCACACGTTCAGTCTTTCAGGTGGTTTCCTGGTACATGTAGAACGTCGCAGTTCCACAACTTCAGATTCTTTGTCAGGAACCTCCTTTTCCGGAGTTGCCTGAACATCAGGTGCTTTGGTGGGCACTTGCAGTTTTGTATCCTCAACTCTTACAGGAATATCAGACTTGTCAGTCCTGGGTTGAGTATTCTTAACAGGAAACGCAGACCTGGTCATGATCAATGGTGGAACCAAATCTTGGTGATTTGTCTGTCTTTTCCTTAAATGGTCCACATGTTTATGGATCATCCGACCTGCCACCTCCACATGATAAGATAGAGGTCCAGTCACCGTACTTATTTCACCCGGTAACCACTTTGGTCCCTTCCTGAAATTTTTCAAGTAAACCGGCTCTCCCACAGCAAATTTCCTCTCATGACCATGCCAGTCGTGACTGGTTTTCTGGCTTCCCTGACCCTTTCCACCTTCCCTTCTAAATTCGACATTAATAAGCTCAATCTCATCCTGAGATGGCGTTTCAACAATAATTCCACAGGTGTGACACCTGTTGTTGTGTGAGGGGTGGTCCTGTAATGAAAAATAAAGCGTACTAGCTTGGTTGCCAAGGAATCACCAGTTAGCTTTTTCATACCTGCCTTGAACGTTTGAATTGCCCTTTCTGCCAGTCTGTTTGAGGAAGGGTGGTACGGTGCAGTTTTTACATGAGTGATACCATTGAGGCTGATAAACCATTGAAACTCAGCACTCATAAATGGCTTGCCATTGTCAGAAATGAATACTTCTGGTAGTCTGTGAATGGCAAAACTCTGATGTAGTTTCTCAATTGTAGGGCCGAAGTTGGTGGCTTCACCTCATATACGTCCAACCATTTTGAATGGGCATCGACAATGAGCAGAAACATTGTTCCCAGGAGAGGTCCAACATAGTCAATGTGTAACCACACCCAGGGTCTACCTGACTACTCCCATGGCTGTAATGGGGCTGTCATTGGCAGCTCCTGCAGTTGCTGACATAGCACACAATGCTTTTCTAAACTCTATTTTGCCATCCATCCCAGGCCACCATAGATAGTTCCGTGCTATGGTCTTTATTCTGGAAATTCCTGGATGGGCACTGTGCAGCTCAATTAAAAGTGGCTCCCTTCCCTTTGAGGGAACTATCACTCATGATACCCACAATAATGTGCCATCTTGGCTGGTTATTTCATGTCTTCTCTTGAAGTACGGTTTCATTTCATCAGATACAGGCTCCTGTCACCAACCATGTAGCACTTGTTCTCATATCTGAGGTGGGACTGGGTCCCAACTTGTCCAGTCTCTGATCTGTCGAGCACATACCAGTGATGAATCTAAGAAATTTAACAGTAAAACAAGTTCCTGTGGAACTGGGACGTGCTCATCATTTTCTTGTAAAGGCAAACGACTAAGGGCATCAGTGTTTTCGATTTGATTGCCAGGACTATGTACGAAAGTATATTTATTCGTGGCCAGAATTGAAGCCCATCATTGTATTCTTGTTGAAGCTATGGATAGTATAGCCTTGTTCTCACTAAACAATCCTTGCAATGGTTTGTGGTGTGAAACAATTGTAAAATGGCGGCTGTGTACATACTGATGAAATTTCTTGACACCAAAGATGATAGAGGCCTTCTTTTTCTATCTGCGAGTATCCCTTTTCCACTGTGGTGAGTGTTCTTGATACATACTCTATTGGCCGTTCTGTGCCATCATCCATCCAATGAGAGAGCACTGCTCCCACTCCCTAGGGAGATGCGTCACATGTCAGCACCAATTCTTTCTCCTGGTCATAATACACTAATAGATTGGACAAGTGCAAAAATTATTTCACCTTTATGAAAGCTTCTTCCTGGGGTGCCTCCCAAGACCAACGTTGTATCAGTTTGATTAGAGAATGCAGGGGGGCCAGCACTGTAGACAAATTGGGTAAGAACCACCCATGATAGTTGATCATTCCTAGGAATGATTTGAGCTCTGTAGCATTCTTTGATGTTGGTACCTCTCTTATGGCTCTCACTTTCTCCTCAACCGGGTGGAGGCCCCGTGAATCTCCCCAGTGACCCAAATCGATTACCTCCCTTGTTTGGAATGCGCACTTTCGTTTTTTTAAACGCACTCCAGCTTGCAAGAAACATTTTAAGACTTATCCTTCATAGCACAGACTTTAATCTCGGCCTTCTTTTTGACTTCACTGTTGGCCAGACTTCTCTCAGATGCAAGCTCAACTTGTCTGAGCTCAGTGGCTGAGTCTCCCAAAATTTCATTATCTGTCTCCTTCTTGGGAAATTCTGCAATTTTGCTTCCAAAGCTTCTTTGGCTTCATTATAGCTGATTCTTCAGCTCTTTGCTAGACAGCTAGCTTCACTGAGCTGGCACTGCCTTGGGGTTTATCTAAGCTCCTGTCTCCTGGTTGTATCCAGGCATAGACGACTCCCAGGGCTTCTTGTGAGTCCTCTCAGATTACCTGGGCTTCTCCGAGCCCTCTCTGATTACGCGGGCTTCCCCTGAGTCCTCTTCAATCACCAGGACTTCTCCTGAGCCCTCTTCATCTTTCTTCTACTGTACTTCCATTCTACTGTTTGAGGCAGCCTTCATTTCTTCATGTTGCTGAATGGTTACGCATTCCTTTTGCATTTGATCTTGAGGGACAATCAACTGTTTGATTTCTTGCTGCCTTCCACAGAGTTGCCCTCTCTCTGGGGTCTCTTATTCCCTTCAGCAGAGTTGCCCTCTCTCTGGGGTCCATTGTTCCTTTTGGCAGAGTTGCCCTCTCTCTCTGGGATCTCTTGTTTCCTTCAGCAGAATTGCCCTCTCTCTGGGGTCTCTTGTTGCCTTCCACAGAGTTGCCCTCTCTCTGGGGTCTCTTCTAATTTTCTATCCATAGTTATTTTTCTTGTATTTACCACTTTAAATGTGTTGCCGCTTTAAGAGCAGCCACCTTTTTTAAACTCGGGCTGTCTCTGCAGCTTTCAGCTTTTCTGTGCGGTGTTTCCCGTGCTTTTTGAGTTTTGTTGGGGTCCCCGCGATCATGGGCCTTCTTCTCTTTTAACTTTAGAAAACTTTGTTCCTGTTGGGAAAAAAACACAGCAGCGATTTCTTCCCCCTTTTCTGGGCAATTCTGCAGGGATTTTTCTTTTTTTTTAACTCCGCAGGTTCTTTTGATGTTGGACGTCCTGCACTTTGGGAGACCCAGCGGCCTCATGGTCCAATGAAGCCATTTTTTTTGGTTTAATTTTAAAACTGCTGCACTGCTTTCCGCTCTGCTTGCTGCTTTTTTTAACATGCAATTTGTGTGCCAGCTTCTCTAACCTACTGAGCCTGCTGCCTATTTTACAGTGTAGGTACATTGTAAAATTGTACATTTTTTTGGCTTCCCTCACCCGTCTTGTGGATTCTCACTCAGAGTTCTTGCAATTTTGGTATTTTTTTTTAAATATCAGGAGCGCTCCGGGAGATTTCTCAGCCATTTGGATCAGGGCCCATTTTTCTTTAACTTAAAGCGACAGCATACCTGGTGAGTATATCTTCCTTTCTTTTTAATTATCATAAATACTCACAATTGCCAGGCGAGGGACAGCGCCAATTTCGTTCTACCTTGAGTTCTTCAGTTCAATCCTGTTTTATCCTTGTTGCCAGTTTGTTGCAGGGTGGCCAAGTTGTACTATTAGTCATAGAGTTGATCAGCAGACACTTCTTGGGTGGAAACATTAAGTTTATTTTTAATATGCTCAGCAGCATAAACATGTGCTTTCAACTCCAACTCTATCCCTGCACTGACTGCTGAGGTAGCCCGTGCTACTCTCCTATTGGTTACTACAGATCATGTAATTTTGCCTAACAAGTATTATTCTTAAAGGTACATTACACACTAAATAAAACCATAATTACTACACTGTCCCTGGGCTAAGGAGAGAAATGTTTAGCCAAGGCTCCCTATTGATGACAAGAGTCCTATGGATCCACATGATTCACTGTCTTCAAAAGAGGAAATGAAAAATTGTGGTGGACAAAGATGCAGGATTGAATTAGTTTTCACAAAAACAGTCAGCTCGGAATTGTCTAAGAATCCATGTAATTAGTATGTTACAATCATTAACCACGTGTTCAACTTTGCACAAAGCTTTTCATACTGCAACATTTCTCCCCTGATGGTAAAGAAGGTTCCTTCCTTTTCTTCACAGGCATTTCAGAATTCCTTATAAATCTGTAAAGAGAAACTTTGTGCTGATTCCAACAAATGAGTATTTCGGTAGGAATCACACCTTCCAAGAATGTAGACCGAGAATTTGGGCCCACTCCCAAGATCTTCTATTTATTAAAATTAATGTAGGGAACATTGTGGAGATCTGCCTGTAATTTTGGATTTTTTTGATATGTGCACTGGAAATAGGAAGGACAAGGCTGACAACAGATCTTATACATAAAATTTGACCTATCAAATTAAATGTGGAATTGCCTGCCTGGGCTGTTTGTGTCCTCCGGGGGTATGCTGATGGTTGCATAAGGACCAATTAAAGCTGGAGCAACTGAGGTTAATCTGGATACAGTTAAGTTTCAAATTAAATAACATTTGAGATTTCTGAATAATCTCGAGAGGAATCTAATTTATAAATGAGGTAGATTAGTCAATATATAATGCAAGAGTCAAATTTAATTTACCATTGACCTATGAAATTTTTTCTATTTTACACGGCTTTACTGATTCATTCAATCCTCCAGTGCATTGCCCAGGTTTCCATCCTTCAAACGTGAGCCTGGAGAATGAATATCAGCTGGCTTTCTTACCAACAGAATCATCGTGACCAAGTTCGGTCCAAATGTCTACATACGTGCTGATTTTTTACTTGCACTTAAAATGGATGCAAAGTCAGTGGAATGTTATGTACATGCCAGCCTGCAGTCCAAACCAAATTAAAATGATGCTGAAGAAATGCAGGTGCCAGACACCCCACTGTGGCCGTGGGCAACGGGACATTAGCCGACTGTGGTAGGATGGCCGTGTTTTACTATTAATGATAGAATTGATCTGCAGACACTTCTTGGGTGGAAACTTTAAGTTTATTTACAATATACTAAGCAGCAACTACACGTGTGCTTTCAACTCCAACTCTAACTCTACACCGACTACTGAGGTAGCCCAGACTACTCTCCTATTGGTTACTACAGATCATGTGATCTTCCTTAGCAAGTATTATTCTTAAAGGTACATTACACACTAAATAAAATCATAATTACTATAACGACTCCTACACAGAGCAACTGACAGGTTGGATTTGAGGCAGGATAAGGATTTCCGGAACAGCCTCGAGCACACTGGCAGAGCTAGGGCTGGAGTTCTTTCGTGGGCCTAAAAGGAGTACTCCTGCTTCTTTGATTGTATCAATTAAGGGACATGCAGGTAGAGGGCATTGATTGGATGGTTACTCGAGCACATAGAAAGAGACTCTTACTGACACTGGAATAGGGTGGGGTCAGGAGATATATACCTGTAATGTTTCACTCTATGAATAAATCTATATGATGAAGAGTCATATTAAACTCGAAATGTTAACTCTTTATTTCTTGATATGCTGCCAGGCACGCTGAATTTTTCCAGTATTTTCAGTTTTTGTTTCTGTTTTTATGTCAGATTTCCAGCATCCACAGTATTTATTTTATATTGCTTTTATCCCAAGTAAAGACTGGCTCTGGTTTCTTCCTCCACCAACTAGCTATCAGGGCCATAATATTCTGGGCCCACAAAAATTAAAAATTGAAAATTTCCTGGGCCTTTATTGAGCATCCATGTCTCTTTAAGAATTGGTGGTTTGGATGCTCAGCGCCTAAGTTCCACCCATTTGTACCCAAATTTTTCATTAGAAGTACTGCAACTCACAGAGAAGCCAAATTTGTATATTAGCAGCGAACACGTGTTTCACACAGTAATTCTGAATGGTTAACGGTCTCCCAAGCCAATATGGTATCTAGCACATTTTCGGCATTGATTGGGTATGGGAGATTATCAAGTGAAATTTGGTGGCCTAATATTGACACACCAGAAAATTTGGCTGGCCATGATTTGGATTGCTCTCCCATAGACGCTTTCCATTGGTCTGCATTGGAATGCTGCTTTGGGCTGCATTAGAGTGCTTCAGATTGAGTTTGGTGAGAGAGGGGCTTAAAAGGGTTAATTTCTATCTAAAGTCTAACCTTTATTTAATTTAGCAACTAACTAAAAGTTGCTCTTTGGGTTGGGAGAAGATGAGTTTTAGTCTAGTTTTAAAGCAGGAGTTATACAGGCTCTGTTTGTAGCTGCAGCTAGTTAATTAGTTAATTGGTTTGAACAGGTTTTCAGAAGCTAGATTCAGACAGTATAAAAACAAGCCATCTACAGTGCTGCTTTGGGCTGTGTTAGAGTGCTTCAGTTGGACATTGGTGAGAGAGGGAGTTCACTGAAGAGTGAAGGAGGGATCCTTTCTTTTTCTACCCTTCCTCAGTAAGAAGAGCAGGGGCCTTGGTAAGTAGGACCTGGTAAGTATTTCTTCTGTGCTTAATATTCTCTAAACTAGAGGAAGCAAAAGTAAAGGGAGTAAGTCACGGCAGGGCAGCTCAGCCAAGGGGAATGCTCTTCCTGTGCGATGTGGGAAGTCAGGGAGAATTCCAGTGTCCAAGGTGACCATGTGTGCAGGGAATGTCTTTAGCTGCAGCTACTCTAAATTCGGGTTTCGGCGCTGGAGCTGCGGCTGGATTCACTGTGGAGCGTCCGCACGGATGAGATCTTCGTGGATAGCATGTCCAGTGAGGTGGTCACACCGCAGGTGAAGAGTGCACAGACAGAAAGGGAATGGGTGACCACCAGACAGAGAAAAAGCACTAGGCATGTGGTGCAGGAGTCCCCTAGGTCTAGTTCCCTCTCCAACAGGTTTTTCATTTTGGATACTGCTGGGGAGATGGTTTTGCAGGGGAATACAGCAAGATCCAAGTCTGTGGCACCACGAATGGCGCAGCTGCACAGTGGTGGGGGTGGGTGTGGGAAAAGAGTGGCAGAGCAATAGTGATAGGGGATGCTATCATAAGGGGAACAGATAGACGTTTCTGCGGCTGCAGACGTGATACCAGGGTGGTATGTTTCCTCCCTGGTGCCAGGATCAAGGATGTCACTGAGCGGCGGCAGGGCTTTCTGAAGTGGGAGAGTGAACAGCCAGAGGTCGTGATCCATACCAATGACATAAGTAAAAAGAGGGATGGGGTCCTGAAAGCAGAATATAGGGAGCTAGTAAATAAATTTAAAAGTAGGTCCTCAAAGGTAGTAATCTCAGGATGACTCCCAGTGCCACATGCGGGCAATATCAGGAATAAGAGAATAGACCAGATGAATGTGTGGCTGGTGAGATGGTGTAGGAGGGAGGGATTTAGATTCCTGAGGCATTTGGACCGATCCTGGGCAAGATGTGACCTGTACAAGCTGGACAGTTTGCACCCCAGCAGGACCAGAACCAATATCCTCCCAGGAGCATTCGCTAGTGCTGTGGAGGAGCGTTTAAACTAGATTGGCAGGGGGATGGGAACCTGAGCGGGGGGACACAAGAGAGGGAAACAAAGATAGGAATGAAAGACAGAAAAGTAGAAAGCAAAAGTGGAAGGCAGAGGAAACAAGGACTTGCAGCAAATAGGACCATAGTACAAAAAAAATGTGCAAAAATGTTTAAAGGACAAGTCTAAAGGCACTATGTCTGAATGCATGGACCATTCACAATAAGGTAGACAAATTAACAGCGCAAATAGATATAAATGGGCATGATATGATTGCGCTAGGTGACCAAGGCTGGGAACTGAATATCCAATAGTACTCGATATTTATTTAGGATGAACAGGCAAATGGAAAAAGGAGGTGGCGTGGCGTTGTTAGTTAAGGATGAAATCAGTGTGATAGTGAGGGAGGATATTGGCTCAGAAATTCTAGATGTTGAATCAGTCTGGCTGGAGCTAAGAAGCAACAAGGAGCAAAAACATTAGTGGGAGTTGTCTATAGGCCCCCAAACGGCAGTGATAATGGAGGCGACGACATTAAATAGGAAATTAGAGATGCATGTAACAAGGTTGCTACAGTAATCATGGGTGACTTTAATCTACATACAGACTGGGCAAACCAATTAGCAATAATGCTGTGGTGGATGAATTCCTGGATTGTGTTTGAGATGGTATTTTAGACCAGTGCATCGAGGAACCAACTAGGGAACAGGCTATCCTAGATTTGGTATTGTGCAATGAGAAGGGGTTAATTAATAACCTTGTTGTGCGGTGTCCTTTAGGGAACAGTGACCATAGCATGATAGAATTCTTCATTAGGATGGAAAGTGAAGTAGTCCGATCTGAAACTAGGGCCCTAAATCTTAACGGAAACTGCCCAGGTATGAGGCGTGAGTTGCCTAAAATAGATTGGGGAGCTTCACTAAAAGGAATGACAGTGGATAGGCAATGGTTAATATTTAAGGAACGAACGTATGCATTGCAATAGTTATACATTCCTTTCTGGTGTAAAAACAGAGCAGGAAAAGCAGCCCAACCATGGCTAACAAAAGAAATTATAGATAGTTTTAGAGCCAAAGAGGAGTCATAAAAAGTAGCAAACCTGAGGATTGGCAGCAGTTTAGAATTCAGCAAAGGAGGCCCAAGAGGTTGATTAAGAGGGGAAAAATGGAGTATGAGTGTAAACTTGCAAGGAATATAAAAGCAGACAATAAAGGCTTCCATAAATATGTAAAAAGAGAAAGATTAGTGAAGACAACCATAGGTCCCTTACAGGCTGAAACAGGAGAATTTATAATAGAGAACAAGGAAATGACAGAGCAATTAAACAACTACTTTAGTTCTGTCTTCACGGAGGAAGACACAAATAGCTTTCCAGAAATAGGAGGGAACCAAGGGTCTAGTGAGAAGGAGGAATTGAAGGGAATTAGTATTACTAAAACAATAGTGCTCGAGAAATTAATGGAACTGAAAGCCGATAAATCCCCAGGGCCTGATAATCTACATCCCAGGGTACGAAAGGAGGTGGCCATGGAAATAGTGGATGTGTTGGTTGTCACCTTCCAAAATTCTGTAGACAGTGGTACAGTCCCAGCAGATTGGAGGATGGAAAATGTAACCCCACTATTTAACAAAGGAAGGAGGGAGAAAATAGTGAATTACAGACCTGTTCGCCTAATATCAGTAGTAGAGAAAATGCTAGAGTCTACATAAAGGATGTAATAACGGGATACTTAGAAAATATCAAAGTCCACTTGGATTATGAAAGGGAAATCACATTTGACAAACCTACTGGAGTTTTTTGAGGACGTAACTAGCAGAATAGATAAGGGAGAACCAGTGGATGTGGTGTATTTGGATTTTCAGAAAGCTTTTGGCAAAGTCCCACATATGAGGTAGTGTGTAAAACTAAAACACATGGGATTGGGGGTAATATATTGGCATGGATTGAGAATTGGATAGCAGACAGGAAACAGAGTAGGAATAAACGGATCTTTTTCAGAGTGGCAGGCGGTGGCTAGTGGGGTACCGTAGGAATCAGTGCCTGGGCCCCAACTATTCACAATATATACCAATGATTTGGGTGAGGGAACCAAATGTAATATTTCCAAGTTTGCTGATGACACTTGGTGGGAATGTAAGTGATAAGGAAGGTGTTAAGAGGCTTCAGGTGATTTAGACAGGTTGAATGAGTAGGCAAGTACATGGCAGATGCAGTATAACATGGATAAATGTGAAGTTATCCACTTCGATAGGAAGAACACAATGGCAGAGTATTATTTAAATGGTGATTGGGAAATGTTGATGTACAAAGGGACCTGGGTGTCCTTGCACACCGATCACTGAAAGCAAGCATGCAGGTACAGCAAGCAGTTAAGAAGGCATATGGTATATTGGCCTTCATTGCGAGAGGACTTTAGTACAGGAGCAAGAATGTCTTACTGCAGCTGTACAGGGCATTGGTGGGACCACACCTGACACAATAGAGCAGTTTTGGTCTCCTTACCGAAGAAAGGATATACTTGCCATAGGGGGAGTGCAATGAAGGTTCACCAGCCTGATTCCTGGGGTGACAGAATTGTCGTATGAAGAGAAATTGAGCCATCTAGGCTTGTATTCACTGGAGTTTAGAAGAAATGAGTGGATCTCATTGAAACACATAAAATTCTGACATGGATGGACAGGCAGGGATGATGTTTCCTCTGGCTGGGGTGTCTAGAACAAGGAGTCACAATCTCAGGATATGGGATAGACCTTTTAAGACTGAGATGAGGAGAAACTTCTTCACTCAGAGGGTGGTGAACCTGTGGAATTCTCTACCACAGAAGGCTATGGAGGCCAAGTCACTGAATATATTTAAGAAGGATTTCTGGACTCTAAAGGCATCAAGGGGTATGGGGAGAGAGTGGGAGTCTGACATTTGAGATAGAAGATCAGCCAGTATCATATTGAATGGCGGAGCAGGCTCGGAGGGCCAAATGACCTACTCCTGCTCCTATTTTCTATGCTTCTATTATGTTTGAGACACTTTGTTGGGAGCAACATAGGGGAACTCGAATCATCGGAGAGAGCATATAAGCCTCCAAATACTTCACCTGCTTGACTCCTCAAGCACCACCTGCCCACCATGTGGCAGAGTCTGCAGATCGTGCATTGGATTTATCAGCCATCTCTGAACCTATCGACCTGGAGTGGAAGCAAGTATTCCTCAAACTCGAGAGATTGCCTAAGAGACTGGTTAATGACCTTTCTAACTTAAGGATATTGAAGACAACTGTGCTGAGGGTCCAATGGTTCTGAATGATGACAGGTAACTGTATATGCACCAAGACCCACGGCAATGTGGTTGACTCTCAAATGCCCTCTGAAATGGCCGAGCAAGCCGCTCAGTTGTATGAAAACACTACAAAATCTCAAAAGGAATGAAACCAGACAGACCACCTGGCATTGACCTAGGCACCAGAAACAAGAATGGAAAACTCAGCCCTGTCAACCCTGCAAAGTCCTCCTTCCTAACATCTGGGGGCTAGTGCCAAAATTGGGAGAGCTGTCTCACAGACTAGTCAAGCAACAGCCTGACATAATCATCCTCATGGAATCATATCTTGCAGATCATGTCCCAGATACCACCATCTGGACAGACCCAGCAAAAGTGGCAGCACAGTGGTATACAGTTGGGAGGGAGTTGCCCTGGGAGTCCTCGACATTGACTCCTGACCCTATGAAGTCTCATGGCATTAGGTCAAACATAGGCAAGGAAACTTCCTGCTGAATATCACATACCACCCTCCCTCAGCTGAATCAGTGCTCCTTCATATTGAACACAATTTGGAGGAAGCACTGAGGGTGGCAAGGGTGCAGAATGTACTCTGAGTGGGGGACTTCAATGTCCATCACCAAGAGTGGTTTGGTAGCACCACTACTGACAGAGCTGGCCGAGTCCTAAAGGCCATAGCTGCTAGACTGGGTCTGCAGCAAGTGGTGAGGGAACCAACAAGAGGGAAAAACATACTTGACCTCATCCTCACCAACCTGCCTGCTGCAGAAGCATCTGTCCATGACAGTATCGGTAGGAATGACCAGCACGCAGTCATCATAGAGACGAAGTCCCGCCGTTACATTGAGGATGCCTTCCATCGTGTTGTGTGGCAGTACCACCATGCTAAATGGGATAGATTTTGAACAGATCTAGCAACTCAAGACTGGGCATCCATGAGGTGCTGTGGGCCATCAACAGCAGCAGAATTGTTCTCAAACACTCTGTAACCTCATGGCCTGGCATATCCCCCACTCTACCATTACCACCAAGCCAGGGGATCAACCCTGGTTCAATGAAGAGTTCAGGAGGGCATGCCAGAAGCAGCACCAGGCATACCTAAAAATGAGGTGTCAACCTGGTGAAGCTATAATACAGGACTACTTGCGTACCAAACAGCATAAGCAGGAAGTGATAGACAGAGCTAAGTGATCCCATAACCAACGGGTCAGATCTAAACTCTGCAGTCCTGCCACATTCAGTCATGAATGGTGGTGGACAACTAAACAACTCACTGGAGGAGGAGGCTCCACCAGTAACCCCATCCTCAATGATGGGGGACCCCAGCACATCAATGCAAAAGATAAGGCTGAAGCATGTGAAACAATCTTCAGCCAGAAGTGCTGAGTGGATGATCCATCTTGGCCTCTGAGGGTCCCCAGAATTACAGATGCCAGTCTTCAGCCAGTTTGATTCACACCACGTGATAATCAGGAAATGACTGAAGGCATTGGATACTGCAAAGGATATGGGCCCTCACAATATTATGGCAATAGTACTGAAGACTTGTGCTCTAGAGCTTGCTGTGCCCCTAGCCAAGCTGTTCCGGTATAGCTATAACACAGGCATCTACCCAGCAATGTGGAAAATTGTCCAGGTATGTCCTGTACACAAAATGCAGGGCAAATCCAACCCAACCAATTACCAGCCCATCAATCTACCCTCGTTCATCAGTAAAGTAATGGAAGGGGTCACCAACAGTGCTTTCAAGCGGCACTTACTTAGCAATAACCTGTTCACTGACGCCTAGTTTGGGTTCCACAAGGGCCACTCAGCTCCTGACCTCATTACAGCCTTGATTCAAACACAGATAAAAGAGGTGAACTCCCGAGGTGAGGTGAGAGTGACTGCCCTTGACATCAAGGCTGCATTCGACCAAGTGTAGCGTCAAGGCGTCCTAGCAAAATGGAGTCAATGGGAATCGGGGGAAAACTCTCCACTAGTTGGAGTCATACCTAGCACAAAGGAAGATGGTTGTGGTTGTTGGAGGTCAGCCCTCTCAGCTCCAGAACATCAATGCAGGAGTTCCTCAAGGTAATGTCCTCGGCCCAACAATCTTCAGCTGCTTTATCAATGACCTTCCTTCCATCATAAGGTCATAAGCGGGGGTGTTTGTGCAATCATCATCAGTGATGTTCAGCACCATTCATGGACTCTTCAAGTACTGAAGCAGTCCAGACGATATCCAGGCTTGGACTGACAAGTGACAAGTAACATTAGCACCACACAAATGCCAGGCAGTGACCATCTCCAAAAAGAGAGAATCTAACCATCGCTCCTTGATGTTCAATGGCATTACCATCACTGAATTCAGCCACTATCAACATCCTGTGGGGGGTTACCATTGATGAGAAACTGAACTGGCCTCTTTATATAAATACTGTGGCTACAAGAGCAGGCCAGAGGCTAGGAATCCTGTGACAAGTTACTCACCTCCTGACTCCCCAAAGCCTGCCCACCATCTACAAGGCTCAAGTCAGAAGTGTGATGGAATATCCCCCAATGCCTGAAATGAGTGCAGCTCCCACAACACTCAAGAAGCTTGACACCATCTAGGACAAAGCAGTCCACTTGATTGGCACCACATCCACAAACATTCACTCCCTCCCCCACTGACGCACAGTAGCAGCAGTGTGTACCATCTACAAGATGCACTGCAGGAATTCACAAGGCTCCTTAGACAGCACCTTCCAAACCCACAACCACTACCAACCAGATGGACAAGGGCAGCAGATAGATGGGAACACCACTACCTGGAAGTTCCTCTCCAAGCCACTCACCATCCTGACTTGGAAATATATCGTCGTTCCTTCACTGTCGTTTGGTCAAAATCTTGGAACTCCCTCCCTAACAGCACTGGGTTCACCTACACCACAAGGACTGCAGCAGTTCAAGAAGGTAGCTCATGACCATCTTCTCGAGGGCAACTAGGAATGGGCAATAAATGCTGGCAGGGCCAGCGAAGCCCACATCCCATGAATGAATAAATGAAGAATAACCTGGAATAGAACTTGATTGAATTTAGATAGCACATTGGGCTGCCTGTCGTACCTGTAACCAATTGTATTGAAGAACAAATCACTTAATCCTCTTCCCTGCCCTCACATATCCTTTAAAACAATGGTCTAGGAGCTGAACCACACAATGCCAGAAGAAGTATTAGGTCCTTTGCATATACAAATAAAAGGCTTGATGAAGTTGTCTTAAAAAAACCCTCTGCAATCCTGTCTTGCCTGAACACAACCAGCACTGTGCCAGTTGCATTGAGGAAAACCAGGTTCACATGTGGCTTAATTTTATTTTCTAAAAATACACTTTTTATACATAAACTGTTATGTAATGTACTTTTACAAATTTTAAGTATGACATTACATAAAGCGTAATATAGAGTGATTTCTTTCAATACAGTACATGTGGTGTCTCATTATGCTTGCCATTACAGGTTAAATTTACAATGTACTTTTTATATTTCATGTCAAACATTCCCTGGTGCACACAGCCCGAGGAGTTTTAACTGTGGCCTAATAGACAGCCTTTAAACGTCACCTAAAAGATGAGGGCACACAGCCAGAAAGAGGCAGGAATGCTCCACACAATCCATAAGCCACACAGACTGCTGCCAGCCACCACTCCACCCCAGTTCTACTACAACTTGACCTCCTTCAGGCATCGCGACAGCAACCCTGGCCAATCCCAATTTCTTCTTTCCTTTTACCTGTTGGGGTGATCTTGGGTACAGAATGTGTCTGTTAAGGAAGCCTTTGTAATCTTCTGTATGTTAACAGTAAGTCTTTATTAACTACTTGTAACTACATACATATATACAGGGTACTGTGGTGACCTGTGAGTCCCAATTGCACACTTGTTGCGGGGTGACCCAGTTGGTACTTTAGATAGAGTAGCCCTGCAGACACTTCTCAGGTGGGACACAGTCTATTTATTTACAAGGTACTCAGCAGCTACACATGTGCTTCTACACCAAACTTTATCTACATACTTCTGCTGCTCACTTGCAGACTACTGACTTCCAACTAACCACTAACTAACTACTGATGTAGCCCGCGCTAATCCTCTATTGGTTACGCAAGGTGATCTTCTATTATAACACCTCTCTTAAAGGTATACTACACATTACATAAAACCATGGGGCAGAGCTTTTCATCTGTGGGTGGGCACGCGCCCGACCCGATCAGGAGTAAAATAGTGTGCAATGACTTTGAGCAAGCACCCCGATGTCATCGTGCACTTGCACGATATTTCACTCAGCAGGCATGCGTGGGTGCCTGAGTGGTACCTGCCATTAATTAAGCTGCCATTTAAGGCCCTTCACAGTGCAAATGATTGTGATTTTTCCTTGCCCGCGCGATTTTCTGCTCGTCGCACGGGCAAAATGGGCAGGCGGCCAGCCGACATTTTCACAAACCTCGTCCAAGGGTGGGATTAAAAAGAGTCAGCAGCATTGCCAGTGTGAGTAGTGAGGAGTTTTGGAGATCATTTGCAGCTGGTTGCTGATTGGTACTTGTCAGCTTCATCTCTGTTCGGGGCTTCATTCTTAACATTTCCAGACTTTATTTCAGGACTCATTGCTGTCTGACAGGGCCACAGAGGATTCAGACCATGTGGACCCTTCCAGGTATCAGACAGTCTGCCCTTGCCCTGGGAATGGGGATTGTGGTCAAGAAAGGGGCAGAAGGGAGAGGAGGCCACATGGAAGCTGCATAGGGACCTGTGGGAGGAGATATGTAGGCACAAGGAGCGCAGAGCCAGCAGGTAGTCCAGGGCAGAAGAGGCCGCAGAAGACACCACGACCCTGCTGCCAGAATTCACAGGCGGCGATGCAGCTACCTCAGTATGTCCAAGGTGCAATGCCGAAGGAGGCTCCGCCTCTCAGGGGAGACAGTGACCTCCATTTGCCAGATGATTGGGCCTGAGATCAGCTCCGACTGTGTGGGTGGACACTCCATGCCAGTGGCTCTGAAGGTCATAGTGGCCCTCAACTCCTATGCCTCCGGATCTTTCCAGAGCTCAGTGGGGGATCTTTGTGGAGTCTCCCAATCAGCTGTCCACAGTTGCGTCAAGCTGGTGACCGATGCTCTGTTCAGGCGGGTAATGACCTTTTATTCTTTACTGTACAGATGAAGCCAGGCAGGCTAAGCGAGCCAGAACTTTTGCAGTGATTTCTGGGTTACCCTATGTCCAGGGTGCAATCGACTGCACACATGTGGCCATAAAGGGCCAGCGAGTCAGCCGGGTGCCTTCGTCTACAGGAAGGGCTTCCACTCATTGTGCAAATAGTGTGTGACCATAGGATGCAGATTCTGCAAGTCTGTGCAGCTGTCATGACACTTATATCCTGAGACATTCCCAGGTGCTGAGGCTCTTCAGTGCTCCAGCCTGATTGGATGGGTGGCTGCTGGATGACAAGGGCTATCCATTGAAGAGGTAGCTCATTATGCCTCTCCGCCTCCCAAGAACAGAGGCAGAGCAACATTACAATACGAGTCATGCCTCCACAAGGGCGGTGGTAGAGAGGACCAAAGGTCTTCTCAAGATGCGCTTCTGATGCCTGGACCGTTCAGGGGGAGCACTGCAATACCCCCCAGAGTGGGTGTCACTGATCATGGTTGCATGCTGCACTCTACACAATCTGGCATTGACAAGGGAGGACTACTGGAGGAAGAGGATCTTGAGGCAGCTGCAGAGGCCACAGATGATGAGTTCAGTAGTGAGTCCGAAGAGGAGCACGGTGAGGAAAATGCTAAGGGTGTGGAGCCAGACCTTGGTAACCTGCAGGTGGGCAGGGACACCAGCAATACTTTGATCTAAAGGTCCTTCAGCTAGGTTACC
Organism: Cetorhinus maximus; assembly: GCF_964194155.1. Taxonomy (NCBI): domain Eukaryota; kingdom Metazoa; phylum Chordata; class Chondrichthyes; order Lamniformes; family Cetorhinidae; genus Cetorhinus; species Cetorhinus maximus. Next base: position 36,551,847 of record NC_135879.1, on the reverse strand, counting down.
AAAGATCAGCATCAAATGCATGTCAGGGCAGCCACCTCCATCCCGGATATCTGAAAGGACCCTTTCATTTGAACCCAAAGAACACTCAGTGCCTGTGCAATAAAGTTCAGAGCCGCCCATGTCCAACATTACAAACTGACGTTCCCAGCATCAATGAAATAAAAAGATGAAGCATACTATGGCCATGACGACAAAAACACAATTTATGTCATTCTGTCAGTTCAATAATCTTAACAGAAACATCACTGGTATTCAACATCAGACCAGTATACATTAAGTAAACAGAAATGAACGTAAAATCACCCGTGATCTGTCCCTCTTGTGCTCATGGTGCCTTTAACTTACATTTGCGAGTGCTACATCTAGGTGCTCCCCCCTCACTGGCATCAGCATTGGAGACAGCTTGCTGACTCTGCTGTCTTGTTGACCTTGATGACCTTGGCGGTCGTCCTCTGGCCAGTGGAGCCTTTACAGGCCCCGCCTGGGAGGGAGCTGCCAGTGCCACAGCTGGCATCTCCCCAGTCGCCGCAGCCTCATCAGATGCCACAGTCACTGGCAGAGGGGCGGAGGAGCTGCTGCTGTCATCCAGAGCACTCTGAGGAGCCTGCAGAGACAACAAGCAGCACATGCGCCAACGTGAGATGGCTCTGAGCCTCCCTGCACACAATTGATGGATGGACACCTAGCTGGGATACTGGGTACATCATCCATCTCCCACACTGACACTGACCACCTGAGGTCATTGCCTGTGTGAGGGCTTGCAGGTCCGAGCACAACCCCAGGAACCCCTGATTGTGTCCCTGGAGCTGCCTCTCCATGAAAGTCTCCACTGACTCAATGCAAGAGGCAGTGCACTCGGCCATGAGGGTCAATGCAGTGCTCACGCTCCACATGGACTCCTCCATCATGGAGACCATGGCACGCATACTCTCATGGATCTCCACCAGATCCTCCCGCACATCCTGATGGACATCCAGCATCTGCCGCCTAATGGACAGCTCCAGGGGCTCATCATCAGCCTTCGACTGAGCATTGTCCTGGTCCCCAGCATTCCTCCTACTGCCGGCGCCCTGGGCAATCTCTGCCTCTGCCTGCACCTCAAGCGATTGTAAATGCCCGAACCAATGTGCACCAAGATATCAGCCACCGCTCTGATGCGCACTGAGGTGCTGGTATCTGCGCTGGTGCCTTCTTCAGACAACTGGTGTAACGCAGGCGCAAATGACGCCCGGTGTTGTCCTCCGGTGTCTGGGCTGGTCCTTCGGGGTCTGGAGATTGAACGCCCCTTGGCAAACCTGAAAGAGAGAAGAAGGACATGTCATTAAGTTAAATCATCACACTGTCACTGTGCATGCCAGGCACCTTGATGAGACATGAAATCTGCATCACGGTGCCCTCGCCTTCCAATGATCAATGGGGACTCCAGGTTCGAGGCTCACACCAATGAAAAGACTAAACAAGAATGGTTGCATGAGCTGAAATTTTCACCTCTGTGCACTGCACTCTTACCTTCTGCTGGCACCCCCACCTCTTCACGCCCGGTTGCATGTGGGGCATGCTGCTCTCGAGCTCTTGGATGCCTTGCCGGCATTATCAAGTTCCATAAAAAGATACCATCCTGCCTGATTATTTCATATCTTCTGTTAAAATACGGTTTCATTTTGTCAGATACAGGTTCTTGTGACCAACCATGAAGCACTTGTTCTCGTACTTGAGATAGGACTGGGTCCCTACTTGTCCCATCTCTGATCTATCTAGCACGTACCGATGATGAATCTAAGAAATCTAACAATAACACAAGTTCTTGTGGAACTGGGACATCTTCATCATTTTCTAGTAAAGGCAAACAACTAAGTGCATCAGTGTTTGTAATTTGATTTTCAGGCCTATGTACAAAAGTATACCCGGATGCTGCCAGGATCAGGGCCTTATTTATGTTTCTGTGTCTTCCTTTGATGGGCCGCCTTCTTTTTAACACTGACTTTTTAATCTCGGCCATCTTTTCAACTTCCATATTGGTCAGACTACACTCAGATGTAAGCCCGACTTCAGTGAACTCAGTGGTTGAGTCTCCCAGAATTTCATCAGCTGCCTGCTTCTGAGAAAATTCTGCAACTTTTGCCTCCAAAGCCTCTTTAGCTTCATGCAGCTTATTCTTCAGCTCTTCCATCTCTTTTTTTTTGTATTTGTTTGCTGCCTCCTGGAAAATTAAGCATTGTCGCGTATTCTCTGCCAACTCATCCTTAATTTTACTCAGAGAAGTGCTGAACTCTTTCAGTTTCTCTCCATGCTTTTCCAGAGGTACATACTTAGACAGGAGTGTGTGCGGGTCTTTCAGCAGGTTTCCATTTTTCTTTCAGAGGTTGTTCACCTCAACTCGGCTTCTGTCTCTCAGTATGGTCTCTCCAAGTTCCTTTTGCTGTTCTACCGTGCTTTTACTCGAAACACCCTACGTTTCTTGCTGAGGTTGTTGAGACTTGACACACTCCTTTTCCAAAAGCGGAACATTTTCAGCTCAATTTTGGAATCTCATTGACCAATTAATGTTGATTTCCCTCAGCCATTTTCGCCCTGTGAGGGCCAACACTGGTAGTTTTACAGATTGGCTCCCATAAAGGACAGTAACTCTACTTGAGCCTCTGACTTCGGTATCTTCTCCCGTATGTGTATGTGTTCTTAATTTGGCATCAGTTTCTTCCAAATTTAATTTATGTTCATCATAATTCAGGTATTTGAAGGTGTGTTCATTGTATTGGAAGCTCCTGTGTCCACTTCCATCCGATTAGGTCTGCCATTCACTTTTACTGTTACATAAATTGGTTCTGTTTTCCCTACCTTCAAATTAAATAATGGAAATATCTGAATTTGTTGCTTCAGGCTCTTCTACACTGTAAATCTCATGGGGTTTTCTTTTTTGATTGGAAGCCTGCCAGATTCTTTCCTTGCACTGTCTAATTATGTGTCCATTTCAACTTTTTTTTAAACTGCCAATCATTACTAATCTGCTTATTTCCACCTCTGTTGCCATTATTCCTTATTTTAGCTGCTAAGTCATTTCTTTTTATTTTTCTGCTAGCGGTGGCTGTTTCCCACTTCTCGGCAGAGTCTTGCATTTTGGCGCTCTTTTTGGCTGGGGCTTCCCACCCAACATGGAGGGCGGCGCCATTTTGCACTCCCTGTATGGCTTTAGAAACCCTTACTGCGCTTTCCATGGCCAGTGCTATGTCTAGCGCCTTCTTAAAATCCAAATTTGTTTCGGACAGCAATCTCTTCTGAAACATGTCCTCATTCACACCATACACTAAACGACCTCTGAGCGTATTGTTTAAAGATATACCAAACTCGCAATGTTCTGTTAACTGTTTCAAACTTGCCACATAACAAGTGACTGTCTCCCCCCACCCCCACCCGCTGCCCCCCCCCCCCCCCCCCCCCCCCCCCCGCCACCGCCCCCCCAGGGCTCTATTCCTTGAATTACACTTCAAATGTTGCATCATTACCAAGGGCTTTGGCTGGTAATGACCCGCCACGAGGTCCTCCAATACATCAAAATTTTTTAAATCTAGGGCACTGGGTGCCGTCAAACTTCGAATTGAGCCGTAGGCTTTGTTCCCACATGCAGATAAGAGGATCACCCGCCTCTTCTCTTCCCCCATAATGTCATTCGCTAGGAAATAGAACACAAGGCATTCAATATAATGAGACCAATTGTCTGTGGCTGGATTGAATGGATCAATTCTCCCGGATTGTGGCATGCTTTGAGGGTATTGCTTCAACAATTTGAACGGAAACTTCTACTTACTCTCACTGTGCGAGGTACAGCCCAATTTTGAATCTTTTGATTTCCTCCGTAATTTTACACTCGACACTAGTTCATTGTATCTTACTTCTATCCTTGCCTTTTCCTTGCTTTTTCCTTCTCGTCGGTTTGTTGTGTCCTTGTCGCAAGTATGTTGGGCCTCCGCTTTTATCTTAGTTTTCTCCTCGTTTTATCCTCGTTTTATCCTCATCACCAATTTGTGGCAACTTGTGAGTCCCAATTGCACACTTGTTGCAGGGTGACCGAGTTGGTATTTTAGATAGGGTAGTTCTGCAGACACTTATTAGGTGGAACACATCCTGTTTATTTACAGGGTACTCAGCAGCTACATGTGTGCTTCTACACCAAACCCTATCTATAAACTTCTGCTGCTCACTTGCAGACTACTTTTTTAATTCATTCATGGGGTGTGGGCTTCACTGGCTGGGCCAGAATTTATTGCCCATCCCTAGTTGGCCTTGAGAAGGTGGTGGTGAGCTGCCTTCTTGAACCACTGCAGTCCATGTGGTGTAGGTACACCCACAGTGCTGTTAGGAAGGGAGTTCCAGGATTTTGACCCAGCGACGGTGAAGGAACAGCGATATATTTCCAAGTCAGGATGGTGAGTGACTTGGAGGGGAACTTCCAGGTGGTGGCGTTCCCATCAGTCTGCTACCCTTGTCCTTCTAGATGGCAGTGGTCGTAGGTTTGGAAGATGCTGTCAAAAGAGTCTTGGTGAATTCCTGCAGTGCATCTTGTAGATGGTACACACTGCTGCTACTGTGCATTGGTGGTGGAGGGAGTGCATGTTTGTGGATGTGATGCCAGTCAAGCGGGCTGCTTTTTCCTGAATGGTGTCAAGCTTCTTGAGCGTTGTGGGAGCTGCACTCATCCAGGCAAGTGGGGAGTATTCCATCACACTCCTGTCTTCTGCCTTGTAGATGGTGGACAGGCTTGGGGAATGAGGAGGTGAGTTACTCGTTGCACGATTCCTGGCTTCTGACATCTTGTATCTAACTAACTGCTGAGGTAGCCCGCGCTACTCCTCTACTGGTTACACAATGTCATGTGATATTCCATTATAGCATCCTTCTTAAAGGTATACTACACTTTGCGTAAAACCATAGTTACCACAGGTACCAGCAAGGGACTAGCTTCATGTCTAGGTCTGAACACATCCCTGTTCAACACCGTGCTGACCCTAGGTCTGGGCCATGTGCCTTCTTACATCACAGTGTGGGCTGTACTGTACTCAGTCTGGATGTGCCAGGCCCTTATATTACACCTCCACCCAAGTTTTTATCCCATGGATATGGAGTTACACTAGTTTATTTCATGTCTTATATTGTTATTAGTCTTATGCATTTACCTTGTTGTTACTGCCTTAATGCTATTCCAACATTTTTGCTATTACTGTATTCACATTATTACAACATTCTCACAACCCCATCTCCTCACTTCAAGTCCTTGAAGTTAGAGGTTCAGACAATCTGGTTGCCTTATAACACTTCCACATCTTATTTGCCATTCTGTCAGAAGAGTGGCAGGTTCTGTTGGTTCTGGTTCTTATTGTTGGCTTGGAGGTTGGACTGGTATTTGGGTATGCTTTCATTCTTTTCTTCCATTGCTTTATGTTGAATTACGCCTGGTTGGTTTGGCTGCTGCATTGGTCCATGGTTGCTGTCATACTCAATCATTTCTTGTGGGGTGGACGAACATGGTATTCATCTCCTTGGTGCTGATTTTTCTTCTTCTTCTTCCTCCATGTGGGCCATCTCGAAGCCCTCTGAGGCTGAGGAAGAGCATTCTTGTGGCAAGAAGGAAATTTAGTGGTACACTCGTCTCTGCTTTTTGTTGTCGATGGTGAAGAACTGCATCCCTTACAGCTGCAGCATGCTGGCTGGAAGTTGCAGTGTGTGCACAGTAGTTACTGTGTTGACCAACTGTACCATCGTCATAGCTGGAGGTAGAGGCTTCTCAGACTGCTAATCATTCTCTGGTACTGCTTCCACTGGAGTTGTCATGGTGATCTCGGGGGTGGTAGGTTGGTCTGACCATTGGGACTTTCCAGGACCTGGAATGATAATAGATAAACCTGCAAAGAGAGAAGAGAGATTGAAGGTGAAATTTGAGTCTGAATACTCTTTAATTTTTGAGTACTCAGGACAACACTGCTCTGGCTGGCTAACGACACTGGTAATCTTGACATTCTCCACCGTCTGGAGGAGATCCCTGCTCAGGAGAGAAAAAGGCTGGTTACCAATGGTGTACATCAGCTCAAAGATCTGTTTGCTGCCATGCCCCAGTGTTTGCAGGGTCATGCCGATGGCCAAGAGTCGGACTCCTCCTGCCATGTAAAGTGTCTGTTGTTTGAAGCCAGATGTCTTTGAGCCATGTTTTCTTGTCTGACAGGACTGTGATACTTGCACCTGAATCAAATTTAAAATTTGTCAGATGACCATTTACCAGCATTCCAAATGCTGAATCACAATCTTTGACCTCACCCAAGAAGCATGGCTTTGCGTCTTCTGGATTTCCGGTCTCGACTTCGTGGATTAACTTTGGGATGTCTGTGCGATGCTGGGGTTTCCAGTTGCACAGTTTACCAAAGTGTCTCTTTCTGTTGCAGTGGAAGCATTATAGGAATCAAGGGTTATGGAGAAAGGGTGGAAAGCGGAGTTGAGGATTATCAGATCAGCCATGATCTCAATGAATGGCGGAGCAGACTCAATGGACCAAATTGCCTACTTCTGCTCCTACGTCTTATGGTCTTATGATCTTCTGGACTGTATTGCAGGACACTGATCTCTCCTGTGAGAGCGCTTCAGACCGCAGCGCAGGTAAGGTTGCTCTGCTGGGCAATTCAGAAATTGCTTTCCCTGACTTGAAATGTCCCTGTATATTTGTGACCTGATAAATTGGACTGAGGGTTAGCTTCTGCCCCATGTTGTATTCTCTCCCTTCAGGATTGTCTTGTATTGCTCTCGTCGCTCAGACCGTCTAACTATCTGGATTGCTTTGTCTAGGGTCAGGTCAGCTTTTGCTTGCAGGTCTGCAGACTTTTAGCTGAAGTCTGGAGCAATGCTGTCACTTAAAAATCTTTTCCTCCAAAGACCCCAATTTTGTGACTGGTATGGGCCTTGGGTGAGTCCAGGTGGAGTTGGATGTGTGGAATTATGATCCATATTCAGGATGTTTAAAGTGTGAGTACAGCTTTAAGAGCTTATAGGCTTTCAAGATGGCGCTGCCGTTTACTGCAATACTTTGATTTCCCACGCTTGCTGGCTTCGGTGGGCTCTGCAAATTGGTGGCGGCATGCTTCTGGAAGAAAAATTTTAACAGTGGCTGCATGGGTGGGCCGTCTGCTGACTTTGTTCAGGGATATACTGTTGCAAGTAGCGAGGCATTCAAATTCAAACCCTTGCTGTCTCACAAATTAAATGGTCGTGATGTTCCCGAGAAGCTGAGCAATTTAATTAATCATTTATTTTCTTTTTCAAACTCCGGGCCAAGTGCAGAGGCTCAGAGTTGGGAATCAGGTTTAGTGACGAGTTTCATTCAACAGCACTTCTAACTCTGGATTAGTAAAGGGGATTCTCAAGACTAGCTGCAGCCTGGCACTTAAAAAGATTTGGCTCACCCTTGCAGGCTGTGGACTCTGTGTGCTGAAACTGGGCTTCTAAGGGAGATTCAATGGAGTCTTCTGCTGCAGTAAAATCTCTGTCTTTAGCTTCCAGTCTGCATCCCAATCATTCTTTCTAGTCATTCATGTTCCCAGTGATCATAAGGGTCACTCCCCTTGCCAGGACCTGCCTGAATGGCCTTGGTGAGACTGACTCACTGACCTAGGTTCTTTCTCCATGATGGCTGCTGCTGCCTGCATGCAGTTCCAGCATGGGCATCGCTCCCAGTGGTGCTGCTAAGATTGGTGAGCTGTCCGCCCTCAATTGGTTCTCAGCTCTTGGGGGCAGGACCTTGCCTCTTAAAGGGATATAAGCCCTGACTCCAGGCAATGTATTGCCCAATGCTCATAAAATGAAGTCGGGGCTCTCAGAACTTGGCAAAGCAAGGATGTCCCCGACCTTTTGGCCTTTGATGGGGCAGCTGTTAGGCTGTAAAATCCTGGCTGATATCTTTAGTTTCCACACTTCTACTTTGTTCTTCTCTGCAGACCACCCTGTAAAGTTCTTAACCCCTACCTGGGGTCTCAGCTGTTTAGTCAAAAGGTCCCGTTATACAGTTATCAGCTTAACTTCATCAGCTCGGTGCCAATGACAATTCATTATTGGTTCAAAAGAAGGTTTAAGCTTTAATCTTGAAGTATTCTTCCAAATGTCAGGCTGCCTAATCAGTGGATTCCTTGCCCAAGCATGCCCTCATTCTTACACTGCTCAGTTTAGCACTGCCAAGTTATACTTGGTCCTCTGGTAAGCATCTCCTTGTCTGGTTTTAACCACAGAGTATTACCTTTTAACCCCCTTGTTATTCTATGTTGCAATTCTCCTGCCCTTAAACCCTTATAGAATAGGATGCTGCTTGAATGATAACGTGAGTTTGCACATCCATAGTTTCTTTTCCAACAGGATTTGTAGTTTCAGGAAAAGCTAATTTACCACAACCTAGCAAGACTGCATAATCAAGCAACACTTTAACATTTAAAATGGCCATTTTTCTCAGATACAAAAAATCAGGTCAATAACCTACCTTACTTTAGACATACAAGGGAATACATATTTTCTTGCAATTGCAGAATAAGCAGAAGCCACCCAACTGCCTTAGTGCTGCAGTGAAAGCTGAGACTGAGGTCATGCAATCTCAGCTTGTTGCCAAGCAAGTGCAGGTGTCTACTGTGCAGGCTCACACTGCTGCTATCATGGCTGTGGATACCAGTACTCAAAGGGGCTTGCAGGCTCTTATTGCAGCCTAGCAATCTGTCCTCCACCAGATTATTAGGATTGCTGATGCGCTGTGCCTTGGAGTAACAGTGACTCCAAGGAGCATGAGCCTCCTGTCCTCTGTCAAGACGACAGCATTTGTCCTCCCACCACGGCCACTCCACCACTCTGCTGTTGTCAGACAGCCAACCAAACCAGGCTGCTGCCACCCGTGCCACATTGGTGCAGTCCAAAGCTGGGACTTCTAAGGCCAGAACAGGCCAAGGGTGTCCTGCAAGGCCATCTGCTGCCACCTCCCCTAAAAGTGAGCAGCCATACTCCGGGCACTGGGATGGCACTGCACAGAAGCACTAGACGCATCAGGCACTAAGGGAATGCACAAGGATGAATAATTGACTTTTCTTTGGAATTTTGGATGGTGTGATTGGTATAGGTGGCTTGGAATGATTGTTTTGTGGTTACTCTTATTTCAGCTTTGAGATCAAGGGACATTGATGGTCAGTGACAGAGGGAAGTTAAGGTGTGAGATTATTGTAGAATGGGGAACGGGGACTGTGTTCACTAGTACCGCAGTCAGATGAGGTGATCATGGGCAGTCCAGCACTAAAGGAGATGCATTGGCTGCCTCCTCCCTTCATCCTGCTCCTCCTCTTTCTCCTCCTCCTGTTTGCTTATTTGAAGAGTAATCAGACATGACATGTTTCTCTAAATATTAAGTTGCATGACTCCCCTTAATGCATGAGAAAAGAATCATTAACAACATAGTCAACAGACCCCTTAACTGATATCACATTGTACGTTTCCCTAGGGGATGTACACATATACCTGCATTACCCTGGATAAATCTGGAATAAAAAGCTAAGCCTGACTTTTCGCTCTCAAGTTGGGGGTGCAGAGTTAGGAAAATTCCTGGCTCCACAAACCTGAATCGGGAGAAATTGCCCTGGACAGTCAGATTTTGGTCCTGGGGGTGGGGTGGTGTCCGACCCGCTGTCCCCGGAAAGAGTTCAGAGGCAGCCACAGGGATGGGCTACCTGAAAGACCAGCCTCGGTGCTCTGGCACTTTGTCCTGGCTTTAAAAAACAATAAAACAAAAAACATCCCTCCAGCCCTCATCCCTCATACCTCCTCAACCACTCACACACTCCCCATGCTCCATCCGTGCCAACCCATGCCACCTGATGCCTCTCCACCCACTGCCCATGGACCTTCACACCCTCCATGTCAAGCTATGCAACTCCACACATCTCCATGGCCATTTATAACCTCTGTGTCAACTTAGTGACAACTCATGTCAACCCATGCTCCCCATCCACCACCCTTTGCCCTTACACCATCCATGCCAACTCACCTAGTATCCACCATGGGCAGACCTCAGGACCCGTTCTGAGATGAAACAAAATAAAGTTTTTAAGTGTCAATTGATGAATTCAATATAAAACCTCATATAAAAATAATATAAAAACCCATTCACTGCATTTAACTTCCTTCAACTACTTTATCCCTTATTAAAACAGGTATTTGTACTCATAGTCCTACCTAAAAGAGAATATAAAATCATTCCAGTAATAATTGTTAATAGGGAGGTGAAAGGGAGAGGTGAGCTTGGCGAAATTGCAATCACTAGGGAAGCAGTACTGAGCAGATAGATGGAGCTCTGGGCTGACAATCTCTGGGTCCTGATGGACTTCATCCTAGGGTCTTAAAAGAGGTGGCTAATGAGGTAATAGATGCGTTGGTATTAATTTTCCAAAATTTGCTATATTATGGAAAGGCTCCATCAGACTAGAAAATAAGAAATATAGCCCCTCTACTCAAGAAGGAAGGGAGGGAGGCAGAAAACAGGAAACTATAGGCCAGTTAGCCTATAGACACCTGTTGTGGGGAAGGTGTTAGAATTGATCATTAAGGAGGTTATAGCTGGGCATTTAGAGAAACTCAAGGTAATTGGGAAGAATCAGCATAGTTTTGTGAAAGGAAAATCATGTTTAACCAATTTATTGGAGTTCTTTGAAGGAGTAACATGTGCTGTGGATAAAGAGGAGCCTGTATGCATGCTATACTTGGATTTCTAGAAGGCATGTGATAAAGTGCCACATCAAAGGTTATTGCAGAAAATAAAAGCTCATGGTGTAGAGGGTAACATATTAGCATGGATAGAAGATTGATTGGCAGAAAACAGAGTATGCATAAATGGGTCTTTTATCTTTTTGGTTATCAGGTTCGCTTTGTCCGGCGAATGCTAGCTGCGCCCATAATATTAACACATTAATTGGTGCGTGAAACAATATAGGCAGATACACCAGTTAACTGAACAAACACTGGTAGTTCATTGGAACTAAGAACAGAACACTAACACCATGTGTGCTTCTTTGATCAACTCGAGCTCTAGACTTACAGTTACCAGAGTAGCCTGCGCTGTGTAACGATTGGTCAATACGGTCACACGGTTAATTAACTGCATAATCTTAAAGATACATAGCACTCTACTTTACCACATCCCTCCCCCTTTACTTGAAAGTACAATTGACGAGCTTCAAAACATCCTAATTATTTACATGAATAACTATTTACAAATCAAGTCTCTCAGGAGGCTTCCTTGGACGTCTCGAGCGTCGTAGCTCAACAGCCTCGGCTGGTTTTTCCGAGAGCCTCTTCTCAGGTCAACTGTCCACCAGGCTCTTCGGTGGAAGTGGGCAAGTTTGAGTCTTCGACCCTCTCGGGTCCAACAGGCCCCACTGGTGCTTCCAAATTGTGTGTCATTTCTTCCACGTGCGGTGCAGACTCAAACACAAATGATGACGGCATTCCTTCTTGTGGGACTGTCTCCTCTGGAGATGATCCACATGTCATCTAATGATTTAGCTGTTTACATGATACATTACAGGAGAGAGGTCCTGTCATGGCACTCACTTCGCCTAATAGCCAATTGGGCCCATTTCCAAAGTTCTTCGCAAGAACTGTGTCTCCCACTGTGAAATTTCTTTCATGAGTATAGCCATCATGTCTAGTCTTCTGGGCCTCTTGGCTTCTCTCCACCCTCCCCCCTAAATTCAGCCTGATAAGAGTTAGATTGATGCAGAGATGTCTCTTCATTAGTAATTCAGCGGAGCCAATACCGGTGGTCGTGTGTGGCGTCGTCTGGTATGTGATCAGGAACCGTGACAATCTGGTGTTGATGGAATCCCCATCCAGATTTTTCATCCAGACTTAAAAGTTTGGACTGCCCGCTCAGCCAAGCCATTAGTGGTAAGGTGAGATTTTGATATGAGCTATTCCGTTGAGGGTTGTAAACCTGTGGAACTCCCTGTTAGTAAATGCAGCCCCATTATCTGACACAAGCACCTCTGGTAACCTGTGCACTGCAAAACTTTGTTGCAAACGGTTTATGGTGGCAGCAGACGTGGGTGACCAGACTTCGTAGACGTCCATCCACTTGAAGTGGGCGTCTATTAGTAAAAGGAACATTGTGCCTAAGGAGGGCCCCATGAAGTCGACGTGGAGGTCATTCCCAGGGGCGCAATGGAGCTAAGGGGGGTAGCTTTTGCACCTGCTGGCATTGAAGACAACTTTTGACTAGGGTTTCGATGTCTGCGTCCATCCCTGGCCACCACAAGTAGCTGCACGCGAACATCTTCACCCAGGGTGAGCGCTATGTAATTCGGCCAGTAATGGCCTTCACCCTCTCGAGGGCACGATAACCCTAGCTCCAAGAGTAATATGCTGCTCTGGCACGTGAGTTCATATCTACGATTGAAATAGGACTTCATGTCATCAGATTTTGGCTCACCTGACCATCCATTCAAGACTTGCTCCTGGACGTAAGATAAACGTGGATCTCGGCTTGTCCACTCATGGATTTGTTTGGCCTGGACAGGAGAGGAATCCAAAACATTTAGCACTAAGACAAGTTCCTGGGGAATTGGAACCTTCATGTTGTTATCTGGCAGGCGCAGGCCGGCTCAGTATCAGCATGTGCAATCTGGCTTCCTGATCAGTGAATAAAAGTGTATTCGCAAGCAGGCAACACCAGTGCCCACTTCTAAATGCGAGCAGATGCGATGAGGGGTATCACCTTATCCTCTACAAATAATCCAGCAGAGGCTTGTAGTCCGATATAATGTGAAAATGGTGACCGTGGAAGTATTGATGGAATTTCCAAACACCAAATATAACAGACCAGCCCTCCTTCTCAATTTGAGAATATCATCGCTCTGCAGCACTGAGCGTGAGAGATGTCGAACCAATGGGTCGTTCAGAGCCATCCGCCATCCGATGTGAAAGTACAGCCACTACTCCATAAGAGGGTGCGTCACAAGTTAAAATCAATTCTTTCTTTGGGTCAAAGTGGACCAGTAGGGCCGATGATTTTAACAATTGCTTTACCTTCAGAAACGCATCTGGGTGCAGAGATTGCCAAATCCATTTATTGTTTTTCTTACACAATGTGTATAACGGAGCCAGTATTGTTGATAGATTTGGGAGAAATCGCCCATAGTAGTTTATCATGCCTGAGAAGGCCTTTAGTTCTGTAATGTTTCTCGGTACAGGTTCCTCGTAAATAGCCGTGACCTTTTCTTCCATGGGATGCAGGCCCTCCATGTCAACCTTATGGCCCAAGTAAACTACCTCTTTGACTTGGGAAAGACATTTTTCTCGCTTCAAGCGCACCCCTGCTTGTGAGAAGTGTTTCAGCACCTCCTCCAAATTAGCTAAGTGTTCTTCGTCAGTTAGTTCAGTGACTAAGACATCACCCAGATAAACAACGACATGGGGCAGTCCCTGAAGCAGATTTTCCATGGTACGCTGGAAAATAGCACATGCTGATGAGACCCCAAAGGGTAGTCGAGTATATTGATACAATCCTCAATGTGTATTGATTCCCTTCTTCCAACTCTACCTGCTGGTAGGCGTGGCTCACGTTGAGTTTTGAATATGTGATGCCCCCTACCAATTTTAAATATAATCCGTCAATCTTTGGTATCGGGTGTTTATCAAGTTTGGTCACTCTGTTTACAGTTAACTTATAGTCACTGCATAAGCGAACACTTTGGTCTGGCTTCAGTACGGGTACTATGGATACCGCCCACTCGGAAAATTACACCGGTTGTAAGATACCCAACTCTTTTCCAGCCTGTTTATCTCGGACGCAACCTTGTCCCGTAGAGCATAAGGGACCGGTCTGGTTCTGATAAATCTGGGGGTTGCATTAGGGTCTATGTGGATTTTTGCTTGAAGCCACTGAATCCTTCCTAGTTCGTCACTGAAAATGGAAGTGTACTTTTGGAACAGTTCCTGTAAGTTTCTCGTTCTGATTTGTAAAATCTTGGCCCATTGCAATTTAATCTTTTTGAGCCAGTTGCAACCAATTAAACTGGGGCCTGCCCCAGCTTTTACTATAAGGGGTAAATTTGCAGACTGACCCCCATACAGCACCAGGACTCGACATACCCCTTTCACTCATATCTCAGCCTGCATATGTTATTAATTTAGAGCAAAATTTTTAGCTTGGCGGGCGGGCGCGCACCCAATCCGCTCAAGTGTAAAGTGACACACGTTCGTGTCAGGGCGAACGTCCCAACATCAACGCGCAGTCGCGCGATATTTCATTCGGCCGGCGTGCACCGGGGTCGGCAAAGCGCCTGCCGACACTTCAAAGGCCTGCTAAGGCCATTAACAAGGTTATTGAATTAAATTTTTTGCTGACCATCCAACCTTAGGGTTGTTGGGCAGGCGAAAAGGCCAAGGGGCCTTTGCACTTTTTAGGAAACCTCATCCACGGGCGGGATGAGGTTTCCTAAAGCAAATAACAATAAAATTTAAAAATTAAAATTTAATTCATAACATGTCCCTGCTCATGTGACAGGCACATGAGGGGACATGTTTTATCACGTTATTTATTTATTTATTTTCTGAAAATGTTTCAGCTGCCTCAGGGAGATTATGTAGCCTGCAGTCGCCCCGCTTGCACTCCCCGCCCCGCCCCACAGACAGCACTGAGCACTGCCACTCGAGTTTCACGCTGGGTGGGCTTTATTTGGCTCGCCAGCGTGAAATTGCCTTCCGACCTGAATCGCGGGCGGCAGTCGGTTTCCTGACCACACCCCCCCCTCCTCCGCCGACCTCTGCCGAGCCCACCCAACAAGGGCAAGATTCTGCCCTTAGTGTCCGATTCTTCCAAACTTAATAGATGGACTCCTTTATTCAAGTGTCTGAACATATGTTCTCCTATGACAAACATTGATACCCCAGTATCAGCCTCCATCTTGATGGGTTGTTCATTGACTCTGATGACTACCTGGATTGGCTCAGTTCTACCCACTTTCAGGTTTCTGTTTCCTCTGGTTCTTCAATGAGACAAATTTCATGATTTCCACCTTTGTTTTTAAAATGCTGTTTCAGCCTATCTTGACAGTGCCATGTTATGTGACCATTGCGATAGCAGAAAAAGCATTCGATATTTCTGAATTGTCGATTGCCTGCAGGCTGCTTGGATGCATTTCTCTCACTTATGTCGTGGGTTTTCGCTGTAGTACTGCTGTTCTTCAATGGTCTGTACATAGTGGGTGTTCCCCGTCTTTCATCAGAGTCCGACGTTTTTGTGTTTTGTCACCGGCCCTCCCCGGCCTACAAGATGGATGGCGCTATTTTGTGTATCTTTTATTGCCTCCGCGTCTCTAACAGCGCTCTCCATGACTGTTGCCAATTCTAATGCCTTACCAAAGTCTAGATTTGTTTCAGACAGCAATCACTTTTGAATAGCATCGTCCCCGATTCCGCATATCAATCGGTCTCTCAACATGTCATTAATTGAAGTTCCGAACTCTCAATATTCCGTTAATTCCTTTAAAGCAGCTACATAGCCAGCGATTGTCTCTCCTGGAAACCTATTCCTCAAATTGAATTTAAAACGCTGCATAGTGACAGAGGGCTTTGGCTTCAGGTGGTTATTTTACCAAGTTTAGTAACTCATTGAAAGTCTTCGTATAGGGGTGTTAGGTGGTGTGAGGCTGTGGATCAACACATACATTTTGCTCCCATGTGTGAACAGAAGAATCACCCTCTTCTTGTCCTCCCCTGCGATGTTGTTAGTGATAAAGACGAACGCTAGGTGTTTGATGTAATTTCAGTCATCAGAAATGGGGTTGAATTGTTCAAGATGCCTAAACCGCGACATACTCAATGACTGAGGTGACTGCGCTTTCAAAAAGCTTTCAAGGTAACGGTGAAGTAATGTAGCTGGCTTACCACGGCTTTCTTCATTGCCCTCAATTGATCTGGTTTATCTTTGTCGCCAGTTTTATGTTTTTGGTTATCAGGTTCACTTAGTCCAGTGAACGCTAGCTGCGCTGTTGATATTAACACATTAGTTGGTACTTGAAACAATATAGGCAGAGAGACCAATTTAACTGAACAAACACTGGTGGTTTATTGGAACTAAGAACAGAGCATTAACACATTGTGTACTTCGTCAATCGCCTCCAGCTCTAGACTTACAGTTACAAAAGTAGCCTGTGCTGTGTAGCGATTTGGTCAATACAGTCATATGGTCAATTGACTACATTATCTTAAAGGTATATAGCACTCCACTTTACCACAGGGTCAATTTCTGATTGGCAGAATGTGACGAGCAGACCCCTGCAGGGGTCTGTGCTGGGGCCTCAACTTTTTACAATTTATATCAATGACTTAGATGAGGGGATTGAAGGCATGGTAGCTAAATTTGCGGATGACACAAAGATAGGTAGGAAAGTATGTTGTGAAGAGGACATAAGGTGGTTGCAGACAGACATAGATAAGTTGAGTGAGTGGGCAAAAATCTGGCAGATGGAGTATAATATAGGAAAATATGAAGTTGTTCAATTTGGCAGGAAAAATAAAAAAGCAGAGTATTACTTAACCGGAGAATGGCTGCTGAATTCTGAGTTGCAGCAGGATCTAAGTGTTCTAGTGCATGAGTCACAAAAAAAGTTAGTATGCAGGTACAGCAAGTAATTAAAAAGGTTAATGGAATGCTGTCCTTTATTATGAGAGGAATTGAACATAGAAGTAAGGATGTTATGTTTCAGTTAAACAGGGCATTGGTGTGACCACATCTCAAATATTGTGTGCAGTTTTGGTCTCCTTATTTAAGGAAGGATGTAACTGCGTTGGAGGCAGCTCAGAGGAGGTTTACTAAGTTGATACCTGGAATGAGTGAGTTGTCTTCAGAGGAAAGGTTAGGCAGACTGGGCTTGTTTCCACTGGAATTTAGAAGAGTAAAGGGTGGCTTGATTGAAGTATATAGGACCCTGAACAGCATTGACAAAGTGGACGTGGAAAGGATGTTCCCTCTTGTGGGTGAGTCCAGGACAAGGGGGCACTGTTATAAAATTATGGGTGGCCCCTTTTGGACAGAGGTGAGGAAAAATCTTTTCTCTCAGAGGGTTGTGTGACTTTGGAACTCTCTGCCTCAGAAGGTGGTAGAAGCGGGGTCATTGAATATTTTTAAGGCAGAGGTAGATAGATTCTTGTTAGGCAAGGGAATCAAAAGTTATCCAAGGTAAATGGGAATGTGGAATTCGAAACACAAGATCACCAGCCATGGTCTTATTGAATAGCGGAGCAGGCTCAAGGGACCAAATGGCCTACTCACTCCTATTTCCTATGTTCATATGTTCGTAAGAGAATTGGTTAATGGACAGAAAACAGAGATTAGGGATAAATGGATCATTCTCACAATCAATATCATTGATTTGGATGTGGAGATCAAATGCAATGTTTCCAAGTTTATTGATGATACAACACTTGGTGGGAATGTGAGTTGTGAGGAGGATGTAAAGAGGCTTCAAGGAGATTTAAACAGACTAAGTGAGTGGGCAAGAACATGGCAGAAGGAATATAATGGGGAAACATGAAGTTATTCACTTTGGTAGGCAAAACAGAAATGCAGAGTATTTCTAAAATGGGGAGAGATTGGGAAATGTTGCCGTAACTTCCGAGCTCCCCAGCGCTGGATTCCCCACCCTCCAACTCCCCCAGTAGGATTCCTCCCACCTGCACGGGACTCCTCCCCCGCTGGAGGCCCGACTCTCACTCCCAACACCCCGACTCAACACCCCCACCGACCTGAACCCTCCCCGAACTGAACTGATCTCCCCCCAAACTGAACCCCCTCAACCCCCCTGACCCAACCTCCCCCCAAACTGACCCTCCAGACCCAAGCCTCCCACCCCTCAAACCTCTGACCCACTCCCTGTCCTGCGACCACTCTCCAACCCTACAACCTCCGACGCCCCCCCAACCCCTATGAGGCCCAAACGCCCCCAACCCCCAGGTCCAATCCCCCCAACCCCCCCCCGACTTATGACCCCCCCACCCTACCCGAGATTCGACCCCTAACCTCCACACCCGCCAACCTGCCTGAAGTTCAACCTCCCACCCGACATCTGACCCTGACATCCGATTCCCCACCTCCCAAATCCTATCCACTTACCTTGGACACTTACCTTCTCCCTGGCCTGTCAATTTCAATGGGACCTTTATCTTACCTGGTTTACGGCAGGTAGTGCATTAAAAAGGAGGCACGGCCTTCTTCAATTCAACGGAGCTGGACCTCAACACTGGACCTCGGGGATGAGCTGTGCTGCCAGGTTGGCCACCCAGCCTGAGTTGGAAGGTCGGGCAAGACAGGCACGGAAGAAAATCCACAAAGGTAATTGGGCAGTGAGTGGCAATCCGATGCTGATTACTACTCTGAGAAAGTTATGGCCCAGTGATGTCCAAAGAGACATGGGTGTTCTTGTTCATAACTCATTGAAAGCTAATAAGTAATTAGCAACAAGCAATCAGGAAGGCAAATGGTTTGTTAGCCTTTACTACAAAAGGATTTGAGTACAGGAATAAGGAAGTCTTGCTGCAGTTCAATGGAGCCATGATGAGACCACGCCTAGGGTATTGTGTACAGTTTTGGTCTCCTTACCTAAGGGAGGATATACTGGCCACAAAGGGAGTGCAACAAAAGTTCACTAGGATAATACCAGGGTTGACAGGATTGTCCTAAAATCAAAGATTGAGGAGACTGGGTCTATATTCTCTGGAGTTTAAAAGAATGAGAAGTGATCTCATTGAAGTGTACAAAATTCTTACAGGCCTCGACAGGGTAGATGCAGGAAGGATGCTTCCCTGGCTTAGGGGTCCAGACCCAGGGCACGCGTTCTCAGAATGAGGGGTAGGCCCTTTAGAACCATGATAAGGAGGACTTCCTTCAGTCAGAGGGTGGTAAATCTTTGGAATTCTCCACCCCAGAGGGCTGTGGAGGTTCAGTCATTGAGTATGTTCAAAGCAGAGGTTGATAGATTTCTAGATAGCAATGACATTAAGGGATAAGGGGATAGTGCGGGGAGATGGCAATGAGGTAGAAGATCAGCCTTGATCTAGTTAGACGGCAGAGCAGGTTCAAGAGGCCAAATGGCCTACTCCTGCTGCTATGTTCCAATGCTGTGTGTGTATGCATGCGTGTCTTCCTGACTGAAGTCACAAGTCATGTTCTGAGGAGTAAGCCTTATCACACAATAACCAGCCTGTGACTTGGTTTGCTTATACAAATATAAATAGCGCAGAAGACTGTCGCAGAATAGAAGAATTACGGCTGTTGCCATGAAACAGGGCACTCACCAGCATGGTGTTGCTGCCTGTAGTCACACACTAGTGGCACATTGAAGGAGTGGAATCCCCTTCAGTTGATGAAGCCTTCAATCATGGAAGCCCCCAAACTTGCTCTGCTTGCTTGTCTCTTGCAAGAGGGAATGATATGGATGTATTTCTGATTGTATAGAGAGCCTCAGTGACCTCCGCATAGAGCAGTATTCTGCAAACTGCAAGATATTACCCGTATCTCCAAAAGCTGCCTGTAAACAGCCAGAGGCAATAAAGTTAAGAGCCACAGTTGACAGCTACAGGCAGTGTGGTTCTTGCAGTTGTGGCTGCAAAAGTTGGCAGATTTCAGTCTTGATCTCTTTAGTGAACCAAAGGCATCTCAAGCATTGGCCCTGCTGAAGATGAGGTGAGAGAATTACTTCCTGAAGACCCTCAGCAGATATGGCCTCCTGAAGAGCCTTTTCTCCCTCTCCTCCTCCCTTTCTAGTTGTTTCTTCTGCTCTGCGGGGCCTGTCTTCATTCCCCAGTTATGTTCAGTTCCCAGAAGAAGGATTACTGGGCTACCGATCATTGGGAGCAACTTGTTTCAGGAGAATATATTAAATAATTTACGTAGGATTACATTGGATTATATAGGATACACAGCAAAGAAACAGGCCATTCAGCCCAAATAGTCCATGCTAGCATTTTCACTCCACTTGAGCCTCTTCTGCCTTTCCTCGTCCAATTCTATCGGCACAACCCTGTATCCCCTTTTCCCTCTTAATGCTTACCTACCCTCCCCTGAAATGCACCATACTATTCACCACAATGACTTCCTATGGTAGCAAATTCTATATTCACACCTCTATCTGGGAAAAGATGTTTCTTCTGAATTCTCTATTTGATTTCTTGGTGACCATCTTATTTTGATGGTCTCTAGTTTTGCTCCTCTTCACCATGGAAACATTCTCTCCTAATCCACTCTATCAAAATCTTTCATAAATTTAAAGAGCATTCTCCTTTCAAGAGAAAAGAGATCCACTCTGTTCATCCTCTCTTGAAAAATCAGAGAGCACAGGGATGATAGGGAAACAGAACTTGCTGTGAGTTAAGGCATGGCCAGCAGATTTTTGGATGACCTCAAGTTTACGGAAGGTAGAATGTGGGAGACCACCTAGGGATGCATTGGAATAGTCAAGTCCAGAGGTACGAAAGGCATGCGTGAGGGTTTCAGCAGCAGATCAGCTAAGACAGGGATGAGGTTGAGCAATGTTATGCAGATCGTAATAGACAGTTTTGGTGATGATGCAAATATGAGGTCGGAAGCTCATCTCAGGGTCAAACATGACACCAAGGTTGCAAAAAGCCTAGTTTGATCTCAGATTGTTACCAGGATTGCATTGGAGTCAGTAGCTAAGGAATAGATTTTGGAGTGGGGCCAAAAACAATGTCTTCAATTTTCCCAATATTTAATTGGAGGAAATACCTGCACATCCAGCATTGGATGTCAGAAAGGCAGTCTGATAATTCAACAACAGTGGAGGAATTGAGAGGGGTGGTGGGGAGGTAGAGCTGAGTGTTGTCAACATACATGTGAAAACCAATGCTGCGCCTTTTGTATGATGTTAAGGGACAGCATGTAGATGAGAAATAGAAGGGGACAGTGCAGAAGCAAGAAGAGAAGCCATTGTAACTCTAGCTATGATTAGGTAGATAAGAATGGAGCCAGGTGAGAGTAGTCCCATCCAGATGGACGGCAGTAAAAAGTTGTTGGAGTGGGGTGGTGTGGTCTACAGCATCAAAGGCTGCAGACAGGCTGAGAGGAACAAGGGACAACATTTACTTTTGTTATTATCACACAGGGTTTCAACTGTGACTTTAATAAAAGCTGTTTCAGTCCTGTGGCTGGCGCAGAAACCTAATTGGGGGAATTTAAACGTGGAGTTCCAGGAAAGATGGGAACAGATTTTGAAGAATATGTCCAAGGTCTTTGGAGAGGAAAGGGAGGTTGGAGGTGGGACAGTAGTTTGCAAGGATAGTTAGATCAAGGTTAGGTTTTTGAGGAGTATGATTGATGACGACAGATTTAAAGGAAAGAGGGTTAACACCTGAAGAGAGAGAACTATTGACAATATTAGTTAACATGAGGACTAGGAAGGGAAGTTGGGTGTGTGACGAATATCTAGTTCATGATTCATATTAATATTTTAGAGGTAATGTTTAGTTCTGGGAAGATTGTTGTTGTGAAGGTAAGGTAACTAAAATGCTGGGCTTTGGAGATTGCCTAAGCACTTTTAAAAAATGGCAATTCAAAAGGTTACCCATGTTTGTTTAATAGTCAGAATAAGAGGTGGAGCCATGAAACAACAGATGGACATACTTAGCTGGAGAACTGGAGACATGATGTCTACACTGCTGGCAAAAAATGTGCAGTCCAGAGAGATGTTTTGTTTTTGGAATTAGAGCTAAATTAGTTTAAAAGCATTCAGTACTCCCTGAAAGGCTACCTCATCATTTATCTGTATGTTTGCTGGGACAAGTTGGTTGCAGTTTGGCCTCATTTGTTTTGAAGCTCACAGAGCAGGCTTCGGAGCTGTTAGCAAGCTCCAGGCAATTAGGACTCAGAGAAGTTCTAGTGGGATAAGAAGGTAGCGGAAGGTCAATGGTTCCATGCTGGAGACAGTTAAGGCTCAGAGAAGCCCAGGGTCAGTGCCAGCTTAGTGAAGCTAGTGGCCTGCAAAAGAGTTAGAAGTGTGCCGGCAATTAGAGTTGGGAGCACAGCTTTGTGAATCTCGTGGAATGCAATCTCAGGAGAAGAGATTGAAACATTGGGAGGTGATCCGTTGTTGAGGCAGTCTGAGTTGAAGTGGCCTTTGTGGGAATTCAGAGGCTAGATCGCCAAAAGGGAAGAGTTGAAATCCCTCGTGAGGGAGACAGAGTTTTAATGAGATTGGTGTCTCACAGTGGTCACTGATGTTTGACAGGGTTGTTGAGAAATCCGGGGGATCTGTCTTGGTCACATCTGCCACTTAATGTGCAATATGTTGTGTTAGACCAAAGTTTGCCTGTTAATTCATATTTACCTCATGTTAATTTGAATGTTATATTATAAGATAGATATTTCAGAGTGTTTTACTTTTCTGTCTTTGTATAGTAAAGTTTATTCTGTTTGCTTTAAAAGCCATGGAATCTTGTGGTTTTATTCTCCTCGTGGATAACTGGGATTTCAAACCTTAACTAATTTAAACACAATATCACTGTTCCCTAACTGGATCACTACAGTTGTCAGCAAATTAGTGGGAATAGGATCAAGGGAGTAGGAGGTGGGTTTCATGGGCAAGATGAGCTTAGAGAGGGCATGAGGAGAGATAGGAAAGAAACCAGATAAAGATGCGAGTTCAGGCGTAGGGCAGGGGGCAGCTTGGTCAGGTTGGTCAGGTTTGAAGTTTGGTCAGGTACTAGTTTAGTTCTGATACTAACCGCTCTACTAGGCTCCACAGATCTTTAATGGAGGCTTCTTACTGCTGCTTCACATGGCATTTCATCATTTCCTGTGATGACATAACAATTTACATAATCATATTTAAATGAGTACATTTTACATAATAATAAGCACGCAATCACAATCACCTACGGCCTCGTTTCCATGTGAACAGAGCTTTGATTGGTGGTGTTCTTTCCTTGGTAGCATTTACCATGCAATGATTACAGGTCAGTTTTTCTTGGAGGTGAGAAAAGAATGTTGCAGGTGTGTGACTTGCAGCAACACTCACCATTCATTCATCCAATGATGCCGAGAGGAGCAATTGCATTGTCCTTTTAGATTAAATGTCCTTAAAGACTATATATGAAGGAAAGGAGAGATAAAACAGGGAGCTACAAGCCTGTTAGCCTTACATCAGTCGTAGGTAAAATGCTAGAATGTATTATAAAGGATGTGATAAATGGATACTTGGATAATCATGATCTGATTGGGCAGAGTGAGTATGGATTTGCGAATGGGAAATCATGTTTGATGAACTTGTTGGAGTTTTTTGAGGATCTTACTAACAAAACTGATAAAGGAGAGTTGATGGATATCGTATACTTGGATTTTCAGAAGGCTTTTGATAAAGCCCCAGGAGGTTGATAGCAAAATAAAAGCACATGGAATAGGAGGCAATATACTTGCATGGATTAAGAATTGGCTAACAGGTAGAAAACAGGGTAGGAATAAACGGGTAATTCTCACGTTGACAGACTGTGACTAGTGGGGTATCGCAAGGATCAGTACTTGGGCCCCAGGTGTTCACAGTATATTTCAATGATTTGGATGTGGGGACCAAATGTAATATTCCCAAGTTCGCGGATGATACAAAGCTAGGTAGGAATGTGCCTTGTGAGAAAGATGTAAAAACAGGAGGATTTGGACAGACTTAGTGAGTGGGCAAGAACATGGCAGATGGAATATAATGTGGAAAAATGTGAGGTTATCCACTTTGGTAGAAGGAACAGATGTGCAGATTATTTCCTAAAAGATATGAGATTATTGGATGTACAAAGGGACCTGGGTGTCCTTGTCCATAAGTCACTGAAAGCCAACATGCAGGTTCAGCAGGCAATTAGGAAGGCTAATGGAATGTTAGCCTTTATCGCAAGAGGATTTGAGTACAGGAGTAGTGAAGTCTTGCATCAATTGTATAGAAGCTTGGTTGGAACGCACCTGGAGTACTGTGTTCAGTTTTGGTCCCATTACCTCAGAAATAATATTATTTCCATAGAGGGAGTGCAATGAAGGTTCACCAGACTTGTTCTGGGGATGGCGGGACTGTCTTATGAAGAGAGATTGGGCAAAATGGGCCTGTATTCTCTAGAGTTTTGAAGAATGAGAGGTAACCTCATTGAAACCTACAAAATAGTTAAAGGAATAGACAGGGTAGATGCAGGTAAGATGCTTCCCCTGGTTGGAGAGTCTAGAACCAGGGGACACAATTTCAAAATAAGGGGGAAACATCTTGGTACCGAGGTGAGGAGACATTTCTTTTCTCAGAGGGTTGTGAATCTTTGGAATTCTCTACACCAGAGGGCCATGGAAGCTCAGTCATTCAGTATGTTTAAGGTAGAGATTGATAGATTTCTTATTAATAATAACGTAAAGGGTGACAGGGATAGTGTGGGTAAAAGGAATTGAAGTGTTCGATCAGCCATGGTTGTAATGAATGGCGGAGCAGGTTTGATGGGCTGAATGGCCTTCTCTTGTTCCTATGGCCTGAAGTTTCAGCTCAGCAGAACTGGGATTGGCCAGGGAATGGACCGCCGAATGCGATCGGCCTCTGACTGATTTAATGCTGCCTGGCCAATTAACCCCAGCCAGCATGAAGCGCGCGCTGAAAAGATCAGCACTACCAGGGTGGGGCAGGAGGAGGGCGGGCGATGACATCAACACAGGCTGAGAGAAAGGTCCATGAAGGCAGAGAGCTGCCTCAGGGAGCTACAGAGCTGAAAACCATGAAATAAAGTTTTGAAAAATCAGGAGAAAAATGTTCAAGCGTCACAATCAGACACCTGAATGTATAAATGATAAAAATGTTGTCCACAGATTTTTATTTTGATTTTATTTAATAACAGAAACCTCATCCCGCCCTTGGATGAGGCTTGATGAAAAATGTAAAGGCCGCCCGGCCTATTCACCCGTCCACCAACTGTGAGGTTGGACAGGCTACCAAAAATAAGACAATTGCGCCGCTAATGGGCTTAATTGCCCTCTTAATTGTCGGTGGCCATGCTTCTGACTTTTGCGCGTGCCCACTGAGTGAAATATCGTGTGAGCGTAGGATGACAGCAGGACGCCCGCCCAACATCATACGCGTGATTTTACGTCCAATCGGGTCGGGCAGGCACCTGCCCACGGGATGTAAAATTCTGCCCTGTGTTCCAAGCCCATGTATCAAGATATGTGAGCTGACTGTTGGGACTTGTGAATCCCAGTTGCATGCTTGTTGTGGGGTGGCCGAGTTGGTACTATAGACAGACACTTCTTAGGGAGAAAACATTCTGTTTATTCACAAAGGTACTCAGCAGCTACACATGTGTGCTTCTACATCAAACCCTATCTCCATACTTCTGACTACAGAGGTAGCCCGTGCTACTCTTCTTTTGGTTACACAAGATCAGGTGATCTTCCTTTATAACATTCTTCTTAAAGGTATATTACACATTTAGATAAAACCATAATTAGCAACCCCCCCCCCACCCCTTACCCGGAAATACACTTCACATTTGCAATTACAATTTTCTCAAAATAGCAAATTACTTACACAGCTAAGTAATTTACAAATTCAGTCTTTCTGGGGGATTCCTCAGGCATGTAGAACATATCAGCTCTACAGATTCAGATGCTCTGTCAGGAACCTCATTTTCTGGAGTTGTCTGAACATCAGGTTCTTTGGCGGGTAGCTGCAAATCTGTTTCCTCAACTCTTGTATTTACACCAGACACATCTGTACTAGGTTGAGTTCTCGCAACAGAAAACGCTGACCTAAAACAGCTGTGAACACTGTTAGAGTCATTTCTTTGTGATTTGTTTCTCTCTTCCTTAGATGATCCACATGTCTTCATATGACTCAGCCTTCCACCTCCACGTGGTAAGATAGAGGTCCAGTTACTGCACTTATTTCATCCGGTAACCACTTCGGCCCTTCTCCAAAGTCCTTCACATATACCGTCTCTTCCCATGGTAAATTTTCTCACATGACTATGCCAGTCGTATCTAGTTTTCTGACTTCCCTGACTCCTTTCCACCTCCCCCCTCCCCCCCACCTAAATTCAGCATTAATAAGCTCAATCTCGTCCTGAGACAGTGTTTCATCAATAATTCCGCAGGTGTGACACCTGTTGTTGTGTGAGGGGTGGTCCTATATTGAAAAAGAAAGTTTGCTAGCTTGGTTGCTAAGGAATCTCCAGTTAACTTAATCATGTCTGACTTGAACTTTTGAACTGCTCTTTTGGCCAGTCCATTTAAGGAAGGATGGTACGGTGAAGTTTTTACATGAGTGATACTGTTGAGGCTGATAAACGGTTGAAACTCAGCACTCGTAAATGCCATGCTGTTATCAGATACAACCACTTCTGGTAGTCCATTAATGGCAAAACTTTGACATAGCTTCTCAATTCTAGCAGAAGATGTTGGTGACTTCACCTCATATATATCCATCCATTTTGAGTGGGCATCAACAATGAGCAGAAACATTGTTCCCATGAAAGGTCTCACCTAGTCAATGTATAATCATACCCGTGGCCTTCCTGGCCACTCCCAAGGGCATAACAGAGCTGTTGCAGGTAACTTTTATAATTGCTGTCACTGCACACAATTCTTTACTAAACTCTCTATTTCTTCATCCATCCCAGGCCACCATAGATAACTGTGTGCTATGGTCTTCATTCAGGGTATTCCTGGATGTGCACCATGTAGTTCAATTAACAATGGCTTTCTTCCCTTTGGAGGAACTATCACTCATGCTCCCCACAGTAAGATGCCATCCTGGCTGGTTATTTCATGTCTTCTGTTGAAGTACGGTTTCATTTCATCAGATACAGACTCTTGAGGCCAACCATGAAGCTCTTGTTCTCATACTTGAGATAGGACTGGGTCCCAACTTATCCAGTCTCTGATCTGTCTAGCACATACCAGTGATGAATATAAGAAATTTAACAATAAAACACGTTTTTCCACAAGAACTTGCTCAATATTTTCCTGTAGAGGCAAACGACTAAGCACATCGGCATTTACAATTTGATTTGCAGGCTTATGTACGAAAGTCTACTCGAATGCTGCCAGAATAAAGCCTTATTTGTGTTCCTGTGTCTCTTTCGATCGGCCTTCTTCTTTCTAACACTGACTTTAATCTCGGCCGTCTTTTCAACTTCCATATTGGCCAGACTACTCTCTCAGATGTAAGCTCGACTTGAGTGAACTCAGTGGTTGAGTCTCCCAGAATTTCATCATTTGTCTGCTTCTGAGAAAATTCTGCGACTTTTGCTTCCAAAGCCTCTTTGGCTTCATGTAGCTGATTCTTTAGCTTTTCCATCTCTTTTTTTGTATTTGTTTGCTGCCTCCTGGAAAATTAAGCATTGTGGTGTCTTCTCTGCCAACTCATCCTTCAGTTTATTCAGAGAAGTGTGGAATTCTTTGTTTCTTTTCATACTTTTCCAGTGGTACAAACTTAGACCTGAGGGAATCGTGTAGTACGTGTAGGTCTTTCAGCAGATTTTCATTTTCCTTTCGAAGGTTGCTCATCTCGTCTGGAACCTGCCCTCAAGCATGGTCTCTTCAAGTTCCTTTTGCTGTTCCACCATGTTTTGACTTAAGACATCCTGCATTTCTTCAGGTTGTTGAGTCTTTACACACTCCTTTTTCAAGACAGGGACGCTTCCAGCTTCCTTTTGGAAACTCAGTGGCCGATCAATGTTGATTTCCCTCAGCCAGTTTTGCCCTAGAAGTCTTAGTGCTCCGCCTCTCAATACCAACACTGGTAACTTTGATGACTGGCTTCCGTAATGGACAGTAACTCTGCTTATGCCTTTGACTTGGATGTCTTTACCCTTATAAGTTTTTTTAATTTGGCATCAGTTTCTTCCAAATTTAATTGATATTCCCCATAATTCAGATATTTAAAGGTGTGTTCACCAATTACTGTAGATAAAGCTCCTGTGTTCACTTCCATTCTAACAGGTCTGCCATTCACTTTCACTGTTACATATATTGATTCTGTCTTTCCAACCTTCACATTAAATAATTAATAAATATCTGAATTTATTGCTCCAGGCTCTTCTACATTGTAGATCTCACGGGGATTTTTTCTTTTGTTTGAAAGTCTGCTTAATTCTTTCCTTGCACTGACTCATTATGTGTCCATTTCGATGACAATTAAAACATTTGTGTTTTTTTTAAACTGCCAATTGTTATAAGATTGCTTGTTTCACCTCTACTGCAATTATTCCTTGTTTTCACTGCTAAGTCATTTCTTCTTATTTTTCTGCTAGCGGTGACTGTTTCCTACTTCTCGGCAGAGTCTTGCATCCTTGTGCCCTTTTTGACTGGGACTTCCTGCCCAACGTGGAGGATGGTGCCATTTTGCACTCCCTGCATGGCTTTGAAGTCCCTTACTGCGCTTTCCATGGCCAGTCCTATCACTAGCGCCTTCTTAAAATCCAAATTTGTTTCAGGCAGTAATCTCTTCTGAATCATGTGCTCATCACACTACATACTAAATGATCTCTGAGCATGTTGTTTAAAGATGTGCCAAACTCACAATGTTCTGTTACCTGTTTCAAACTTGCCGCATAACAAGCAACTGTCTCCCCCGGGGCTCTATTTCTCGAGTTAAACTTGAACTTTTACATCGTTACTGAGGACTTTGGTTGATAATGACCCTTCATGAGGTCCACCAATTCATCAAAAGTTTTCGAATCTGGGGCACTGGATGTCATCAAACTTCAAATGAAGCATAGGCTTTATTCCCACATGTAGATAAAAGGATCGCTCGCCTCTTCTCTTCCCCCATAATCTCGCTCGCTTGGAAAAAGAACACGAGGCATTCAGTATAATGAGACCAATCATCCATGGCTGGATCAAAAGGATCAATTCTTCCGAATTGCAGAATTCTGTGAGGGGATTGCTTCAATTATTTGAACAGAACTTCTACTTACAATTACTGTGCGAGGTACAGCCCAATTTCATTTCTATTAATTTCTTCCATTAACTTACTTTATTCTCGACACCAGTTTGTTGTATCTTTGCTTTATCCTCCCTTTCTTCCCACCTTATCCTTGCTTTTTCCTCATCGTCAGTCTGTTGGGTCTTCGCTTTATCTTCGTCATCAGTTTGTTGGAATTTGCGAATCCCAGTTGTACGTTTGTTGTGGGATGGTTGAGTTGGTACTATAGATAGACTCCAGACACTTCTTAGGTGGAACGCCTTCTGTTTATTTACAAAGGTACTCAGCAGCTACACATGTGTCCTTTCACATCAAACCCTATCTTCATACCTCTGACTACTAACTACAGAGGTAACCCACACTACTCTTCTATTGGTTACACAAGATCATGTGATCTTCCTTTATAACATTCTTCTTAAGGGTATATTACACATTTAGATAAAACCATAATTACCACACTGACATATGAAGCCTGACTGTTTTTTGAGGAAAAGCAGGGTGTTGTACATGCCTGAGATGTACTTTGAGATGTACCGAGGCCATGAAAGGATTATATAAATGCAAATTTGCTCTTTGGTGCCCTGTTGGTTCCTTTTTCTGTTTCAAAACAGCATTGCAAGGCTCTGACTGTGGTTGGGCCTAGATACACATCCAGACTAATATAATCTTTAACTTTTTGAACTTCAGCAACAACAAGCACTTGCATCATCCTAGATTCTCCATTTGTGTCGTAGCATGTGCACTCAGCATATATCGTTTCATTTGGTAAGGTTTAGCTGGAGAATGAAGGCCTCCGCAGTGATTCTAATTCTAACTAACTGGAGGATTTTACTCCTATTATCTAAAGGCCACATGGCCTTCAATCTACTCACCTGTATGGTGACAGGCTTTATTTATCTTAAGGCCCCTTTGGCTATAGCCAGATGTTCGAAGAATGCCTTAAGAGTCTGAATTTACACTGCAGTAATTCTGTTGGTTTCCCTCTAAACCAACAGCAAAGTATCTCCTGGGAGTTTTCACATATGCCGTCCGATGATAAGAAATTGGCCATCGCACATGTGCAACATAACTGTGCCACGATGTAATGACCCACAAAAATTTCTTCAACATATTGGGGGAATTTTAACCCCCATAAATGGTTTGGATTGTGGGTGATGTTAAAAATCTCAAATTTGAACCCACCTGCTTCCAGTATTAATAGAGACGGGATGGGGAGGGTGTTGGGAGGGGGGGTGGCGGGCAATCAGCCCATTTCCCGGAGGCAGATTTTTCTCTAAGTATTTTACTAAGGTCAGGTGTTTCATGATTTTTTTCACTCTGGCTTACTGGGCTTCCCAAATCTCAGAAAGCCCAATGGCTAAAGGGATCAGGGGTGGGAAGTCCCTGTATGTTGCCCTGCAGCAAAAATTAACCATACTTAACTATGAGCGTCTGTAGCTAATACAGCAGCAAGCAACATTATTGCAGTAATTTGAAAGTGAAGAGGACACTTTTTACCACAAGGTGGTGCACTCAGACCAGAATGTGACAAGCAAATCAAGACTTTTTCTTGGTTCAGTGAAAATCAACAGGCCAAGAAATATGCACACAAATACGTGTGATGAAACCCATAGGAACAGTTATAAGAACATCAGAAATAGGAGCAGGAGTAGGCCATATGACCCTTCAAGCCTGCTCTGCCTTGCAATAAGGTCAGGGTTGAAATTCTACACCATTTTCTTTCAATCTCCCCACATCGCTTGATTCCCTTAATGCCCAAAAATGAATCAATCTCAGCCATCAATAAACTCAACAACTCAACATTCACAGCTCAGACAGAGAATTCCAAAGTTTCACAACCCTCTGAGTGAAGACATTTCTCCCCATTCCAGGAATATATGGCCAACCTCTTCTCCTGAGACTATGGCCTCAGGCTCTGGACTCTTCAGCCAGGAAAAAACACCCTCTCAGCTATTATCCTCTGAAGCCCTCTAAGAATTTTATATGTTTCAATCAGGTCATCTCTCATTTTTTTTCTCAACTATAGGCCCTTTTTACTTAACAACCCTCTTATCTCTGCAGGAATCAGTCCAGCGAACCTTCATTGCACCCTCTCTAAAGGCAAGTATATCCTTCCATAGAGGAGACTTAAACTGTACACAGTACTCCAAGTGTGGCCTCACCAAAGCCCTATCTAATTACAGCAATTATCTTTACTCTTGTATTGCAACCCATTTGCTATAAAGGTTAATGTCTAGTTTGCCTTCTTAATTGCTTGCTGTACCTGTACACGCACCTGTACTTCACCTTGAGGTGACCAAGCCAGGTGGGCTCCAGTGTACAGTCCGTTCATGCTTCCAGCAGTGTGTTCCAGCAGGGTGTCAATGACTCCTTTTCTTTGGCCACAATACATCACTGACAAATGGAACAATGGGATCTTCAGCTTCCGGAATACTCTGCAAAATGAAACTGTCTGCAATTCAATGCATAAAAATAGCAATGATCAACAACAGTATTTTCAAAATACCTCGGCTAAAGCCCAATCTGTCCTCCGAGAGACTGCAAGACAGGATTGAAAATTGAGCAGATTATTAACAATCCTCCAGGTGTAGCTCATAATCACTGGTTCAATACAATCACACAGAGCTAATGAAAAAATAAATTCACCAACAAAGTGAATAAAATGCTGTCCTAAAATATATTTTTGCACTGTTTGTTTTGTGCATGTTCAGCTGATTCTAAACTGCACAACAATAACAACTTGCATTCACATCGCATCTTTAATGTAGTAGAGCATCCCAAGGAGCTTCACAGGAGGCGAGATATGGCACTGAGCCACGTAATGAGATAATAGGACATCTGACCAAAAACTAGGCTGAAGATGTAGGTTTTAAGGAGCATCTTAAAGGTTAGAAAAATGGAGAGGTTCAGGGAAGAAATTCCAGAGTTTAGGGCCCAGTCAGCTGAAGACAATGGTGGAGTGATTAAAATCAGGAGTGCTCCAGAAGCTGGAAGTCGAGTCACATAGAGATGTTGGAGGGTTGTAGGATTGTAGCAGGTTACAGAGGTAGAGGGGCGAGGCCATAAAGGGCTTTGAAAGCCAGGATAAAAATTTTAAAACGGTGGCGATATGGGACTGGGAGCCAATGTAGGTCAATGACCACCGTGGTGATGGGTGAACAGGATTTGGTGCAAATTAGGATACAAAACAGTGTTTTGACCATTGGAATGGTCAAGTCTAAAGGTAACAATGGAATGAACGAGGGTTTCAGCGCCAGGTGAGCTGAGGCAGGGATGGAGCCAGGTGATCTTACAGAGGTGGAGGTTAGCGGTCCCAGTGATGACACAGACATGTAGCTGGAAGCTCATCTCATGGTCAAATACAACACCAAGGTTGCAAACAGTCTGGTTCAGCCTCAGACAGTTGCCAGGGAGAGAGTTAAAAGTTCTGATGAGAGGTCATTGACCTCAGTATTTTGAGCATTTTCGGAGGGTTGGAGTCCATGGCTAGGGAATGGTCATTTGGGGTGGGGACTGGAGACAAAAGCTTCAGTATTTCCTGTTTTTAATTGGAGGAAATTTCTACTCATCCAGAACTGGATATCCAACAAGCAGTGTGACAAACTAGAGACAGTGGAAAGGGCAGGAGAGATCATATAATGCAGTTATATGATGCAGTAAGGCTCAAATTCAAGAACAATTAATAAGTTAAGTAACTGTACATTGGACTGTAAATGCCATTAGGTCTCTTGTGCAAGATCAACAGAATCCCCAGGGTAACAGAGCAAATACCTGAAAATAAACCACTTCTTTCTTTTCCCCAGGTTTTCTTCCAGTCTCCTGTTAGAGTTACGGTGAGAAACTGAGAGAGCTCGTATGAAATTTCAGGGTCAACATTCTATTTGAAATGTTTTCATGAATTACTGAGGGCGGAAAACAATGACAGTCATGGTTGAATAGCTGAAAGTGTGCCTGTGAGATGTGGGTTGAAGTTTTCAATAGTGCTGTAAATGTGAGAATGAGGTGGAGTATGATGTACTGATTGTTGCAGAGATCAGGGTATTGAGGGAGGGGAGTCTTGTGGGTGCTGAAAGTGCTGCACTGTAATGAGGCTGTGAGCACCTATAATAAGAAAGTATTTGAGCAATGCTCTTATATTAACAACTCTAGTCAAACCCTGTTGCTGGCATTGACTTTGTGAGCAATTAACTCCTACGGCCTCCTTATCAGATGACTGGAAGGCTTCCTGACAGATAAAGGCTATCCCATTTTTTCTCTCCGTTTCCTGCACCAAGACTTTCAACACAGTATTAGAAATCTTTAGTTCCTGTGCCGTCCCTCTTCAGTCATTCCAATTATATATAGTAGTGCACAGGCCTTTCATCCAGAACCCTTTAAAGGGTGCCGGCTTTCTTTGCTTAGTGTTGCTCTTTCAGATATTGCCTACCCGCGCTCCGCCCACCCCCACCCCACGCATCCCTGGCCGCGAAAGCCTATGCGCAGTGGGGATAACAGTGGCTGTGTGCGTGAATTATTATAGTAAGCAGGCAGCATGGATTTTCCATGTGCCCTACATTGCTTTGAACTGGTGCAGGTAATCTGGGCACCACTGACCTTGTGCACGTTCCCAATCCTCCCAAATTTTGAGGTCATTGTTTCCTGCCCTCAGTAATTCATGAAAACATTTCAAATAGAATGTTGACCCTGAAATTTCATACGAGCTCTCTCAGTTTCTCACCATAACTCTGACAGGAGACTGGAAGAAAACCTGGGAAAAAGAAAGAAGTGGTTTATTTTCAGGCATTTGCTCTGTTACCCTGGGGATTCTGTTGATCTTGCACAAGAGACCTAATGGAATTTAAGGTCCAATGTACAGTTACTTAACTTATCACACATATCACAACGCTGTCACTAACACACTTTCCCATTTTTCATGTAGAAGAAGATGACACATAATATACAAAATCAAAAGGCAGAGAAAGCTCAACCAGTCCTTTAAGTCTGACACACATCTCATGATGGCTAAATACTTCACAACCCCCTCCATGCACACACACACACACATGTGCGCACACACACACACACACACACATGCACACACGCACACATACATGCACACACACACACACACATGCACACACACACACACATACATGCACACACACACACACACATGCGCGCACACACACATGCGCGCACACACACACACATACATGCACGCACACACACACACACATGCACACACACATGCGCACACACACACACATGCACACATACACACACACATGCACACACACACACATACATGCACGCACACACATACACACATGCACACACACATGCACACATACACACACACATGCACGCACACACATGCACACACATGCACACACACACACATACATGCCCTCACAACCATGTAATCTTCTTAGAGAAGCAAAAATACCAGGAAAGATCAGAACCAATAAAGGGAAACGTTCTCTTGGAAATTCCTCTCCAACCTCCAGGCAATTGAAACCAGCCTCCCCCCCCACAATGTGCTAAACCACAATAATCTATCCATTGACAGACTACCCAGCCTCTTAGTAATTCTACAGATCTCTGTTAGGTGGCCTTTAAATCTAAACTGCTCTTAAGGAAATAGGCCAAGGTTCTCACCTATCTAGCAGCTGAGGGTCTATAAAGCTAAAAATCATTCACCTCTGGAACTTTTCTCATGCCACCTGTCGCCCACCAGGTGACTGGTGCCAGCAGAGGAGGAATAGTGTGGCTGAAGACCCTTTGCCCCCTTGAAGAGATGGTTCTGGAAATTATGGGAAGGAGCAGAGAGTTGGCCCTGGCCACTGATAATGCCGGAGGAAACACTGCAGGGTTTCTTTTCGGTTGGGATTTTATGGCCCCGTCTCTGCGGGGAAGGGGCGGGTCCATAAAATGCGGCGAGTCATTCAAAAGTCCATTGAATTCCGTGGGACCATAAAATCCCAGCAGCGTAAAATTCCGCCCTGTATGTAGTTTTTCTGAAAAGGGACAACCTCATCTCACACACATTGCATGTCAAGCTGCAAGCGTTTTAAAAACCTACTTCTTTCTCTGTGCTCTGGCACACACCACCATCTAACCCTTGTTGCTTTTTCCATTCTAGCTGCTGATCATGCCGATAGCTCTCAGTAGAGGAAAATGAACACTGTGTTCATGTAAATAGACTATCAAGTAATCTAAGTTGCACAGCCACCAGCTCAGATACTGACTCCACACAAACCTTTGAAGTTAGGTTCCAGGAGGGATCGACACGTGGTAACTCAACAGGCAGTACGTGCAAGAGCTAGGACAGGGGGTGGGAAGGCAAAGGTGCTGGCTCATCAGAGGGAAGGGTTGCAGATCAGTTCTGTTGCAGAGGATGCAAATGCTAACATTGATGGACTGGGCTACAGAAGAAGGCTAATGGACATTGTCACAAACATAGAGGGCAGGATTCTCCCCCCATCGGGGGCAAAGTTGAATTGTGGGCGCGCCTCCGATTGGTGCCCCCGATTGGGGGCGCGGCGCCATTTAACGTGGGCAGGCCAATTAAGGCCTGCCCAGCACAACGTCCTCACGGAAGCGCTATGTGCTCCCTGTGCGGGCTGGTCGGGGGGGGGGGATCCCTAAATCGAGAGTGCGCTCTTTCACGCAAGAGCGCATTCATCTCCCTGAGGCTAAATGCTGCCTCAGGGAGATCGGCTCTATTGTCAAAATCATTAAAAATAGAAAAAAAATATTCCCTGACATGTCCCCTCATGTGACACTGTCACATGAGTTGGGACATGTCCATAACATTCTTAAAAAATTTAATTAAGTTAATTAAGCATTAATTAAGCTTTTTCTGAAGCCCACCAAGGCTCCTGGCCTGCCCGCCAACCTTAAGGTTGGACGGGCATGTCTGTTAATTGCTTCAATGACTCTGTCAATGGTCTCAATTGGCCATTGACAGGTCAGTGGGCACACAGCTGATTTTGCTGTGCCCCCGCCTACCTGAAAATTTAAATTGGCCGCCCCCCACTCGCCGAAGGGAAAATCCTGCCCATAGTTATGATATTATAGATTTTGTAACAACCTTTCTTTTAAATGCACACAAGGAACCTAAAACATTTCTGCCAAAAGTTAGCTGGCCTTTTACAATTGTAATGTTTGCCAAGCTTCTAGAAAGCTCCAAGTGGATTGCAAATAGAAACACCCAAACATGTGAAGACATTTGAAATTCAATGCGCATTTCCACAAGGGTAAACAAAAACCCATTGACAATGGCTTCCCTGGATGCGTGAATAACTTCTTCCTATCTCACCAAACCTGTAAAAATGGGAGTCATTCAAGTTAATGGCTAAGACATTTCAAAGGTTAATTACCTTGCTAAAAGACAATGGATAGGATTGTGTCCAGGCCTGGGCTAACTCAATACCTAATGTGGAAGTATCATTCAACAATTTGGGATAGTAGCCATTTTGAGTTTTGAACCGTATCAAGTCAGGCTGAGAACAGCCATTTTGTGAAGAACCCCAGGAAGAACTGGGAGAGACATTATTTGAGAAGGTTCTTGGCCAAGGGAAGGCAAAAAAGAATGTATTCAGAAATCGCCTGCTGTTCTTGTTGACAGTGTTCATGCAATCTGCAAGTGATTTCCTCATTAGTGAGGAACAAGAAGCCTTCTCTCTCTCTCAAAACTCTGCTGAGTCCACTTACAAAGGCAACTTCCAACTATTCAACTACAGAGGCCATCAAAGCTGCTGAACACAAATTTTCAACTTCAACCCTTCACTCCAGGCAACCAACACTTCAATTGCAAGCTACTGGCCTGCAACGATAGCTTAAAGGACTGAACTAAATTTCACCTTTACAAGTATCTTTTATACTTGCCTGCATGTAATCTTTGTATGTATTTAGTCAGTGACTTTATTACTTCTAACTAAATAACTTACAGCCGTAGTTTTGTAATGAATGAACCTTTATTTTGTTTAAGACTAAAGCTCAACTGTTGGTTATTTTTAAATTGAATTGCTCGTGAATCAAAAGGGGAGCTAGAAACACACACACACATACACACACACATAAACATATACACACACACACACATACACATATACACACACACACACACACATTCACACACACATACACACACACACACATACACACACACATATACACACACACACACACACACATACACACTCTTAGCTCACAGACCACTTTGACAAAATGCCTTTTACGTGGTCATGACAACATACACCAGTGCGCTGGCGCACTGTTCAGCTGTCAGAAAGCTTGCACATAATGTTATGTACAACAACAACTTTACACAAACTTTGTGCAGAGAATGGAGCCTCATCCTTTCTAACATGGATAAAATGGTCAGTTCCATCAACACAGCAGTGGAACTCACCATGATGGAAGGTCCCATGAAAAATCTGGCAGTTCCATTACAGTGCTAACTGCCAGAATAGAAGCCCAGACGACTGAGGGTTGGCTTTTAGAGCCACTTTTGAAAGGGGTTTCACTCCAGCAGTCTATTCCCTAGCAGACCTCCCCAGTATTGAGGCACTGCCACAGGAGAATGGCCTCAGTTAGAGAGGAGAGAAACCTACTGTCCTCTGTGTGGATGCCAGCTCCTCCATCAGCTCCTCTGCCACTGCCCCTGCTGGTACTCTTTACCCAGTCAGTACAGAGGGCTCAAAGTCATCCTCCAAGGACACCTGAACTGTCTTCAATGGACGCTTCTACCTTCCAAGCTGCAATTATTGGACAAACATCTTGTAGGAGCACTTTGTAGAGAAAGGAAAACACAAGACAGGCACTAAGGGCTTAGAAAAGGGTAAACACTAATTTATTTTATAATTGGGAAACGGTGATATCTTGGTATTGTCACTGGACTGGTAAACCATGGGCCTAGGCTAATGTTCTGGGGACATGGGTTCAAATCCACCACAGCAGCTGTTGGATTTTAAATTCAATTAATAAATCTGGAATTGAAGGCTAGTCTCAGTAATGGTGACCATGACAACTATCATCAACTTACATGTTGTAAAAACCGATCTGGCTCACTAATGTTCTTCAGAGCTGGCAATCTGCCATCCTTACCCGGTCTGGCCTACATGTGACTCCAGGCCCACAGCAATGTGGTTGACTCTTAACTGCCCTCTGAAATGGTCTAGTAACCCATTCAGTTCATGTGCAATTAGGGATGGGCAACAAATGTTGGCCTTGCTAACAATGCTCACATCCCTTGAAAGAATAAAGCAAGAAAATGATGACATAATATGTTTGAATTGTTTGTGGCACTTCAGTTATGTGAGTAGATTGGAAAAGGCAGTGTTGTTGTTCTTAGAGAAGGAAAGGCTGAGAGGAGGTTTGATAGATGTTTTCAAAATCATGAGGGCTCTGGACAGAGTAGTTAGGGTAAAACTGTTTCCATTGGCAGAATGGTCAAGAACCAGAGGGCACCAATTTAAAGCAATCAGCAAAAGCACCAAAGGCAATATGAGGAAAATCTTTTTTTACTCAGTGAGTGTTTAAGATCTGGAATACACTGCCGAGAGTGTGGTGGAGGCAGATTAATTTGTGGCTTTTAAAAGAAGAGAAAACATTTTCAGGGCCACAGGGAGTGGGAGGGGGCATTGGGATATCTAAATTGCTGTAGGAAAGAGCCAGCAAGGGCACGACAGGACAAATAACTCTGCTGTAACAATTCTACTCCATTGGCTGAATTATACTTCCCGTGAGTTGCACGATCAGAGGCAGGGGATGATAATACAGCAGGGAGCCATGATGAACAGTCAATTTAAACATTAATGGTCTCAACTAGGGGTTATTAAGCAGGACCATTTCACTATTGACAGGGCGGACTCCTGCCACTGGGGGAGGTCACCAACTTAATAGAGCCTGGGAGGCCAAAGGAGCCAAAGGCTCCATGGTCCACAGAAGCAGTTGTGTGCAGGAAAGATAGCCCCTGCTGTACCAACAATCCCACCGGAGGGGTTTCCCCTCCACCCAGCGGGGCCTTTTTCCCTCAACCATCATGAACTTATTATTTCTACTTAACCTCCAAGGCTCAAGGTCTCCTATCAGTGCCCACCTCTCCTGTTGGGGTGCTGAGGCTTGAGAGTGCCAGCCTTTTGACTGAGCCGGCAGCATCAGAGGACAACCCGCCATCTTTAATTCAACGGATGCCCACAGGCAGCCAATTAGGCTGTGGTAAAATCACTGAGCCAGTCCTGCTGCAGGTAAGTCCAGGCTTGGGACCCACTTTTCAGCCTGACTTTTGGGTCCTGAAGCTCTCAGGAAAATTTAGCCTTTTGATTCTATGGTACCTTCGTGTTTTCTCTGAATTTGGAGCCATTGTTCTTTGTACTGAGTGAAGGCAAAACCCATAACTGCAGTGAAGAAAGGCGCTCTGATGGTGGCTGTACGAGATGAGATAATGATTGTGTGATTTGTTGAATAGGGAATTGGAAATTGACTTAGTTGAAATAGCCTTCAATGAGCTGGTCTCCGAGTGCTCAGGCAAATTGGAGCTCTGTTGCTCATTGTCTCTCTACCTCCCCTTGTTCCTTTTTACATTGTATTTCTGAAATTAAGGACTGCAGAACATTGTGACTCATTTTTGGAACTTTAGGGGCAGAATTTTACGAGTTGGCGAGTGGGGGCGGGGCCCGCTCGCCGACACGTAAAATGACGCACGGTGATGTCGGGGGGAACTCCCGACGTCACCGCGCCCGATTTAAATTTTCAGGAAGGCAGGAGCGCAGCCAAATCAGCTGTGTACCCGCCAACCTGTCAATGGCCAATTGAGGCCATTGACAGGGTCAATTAAGTAATTAAAGGACCTGCCCGTCCAACCTTAAGGTTGATAGGCAGGCCAGGAGCCCCGGCGGCAAATAGAGAAAACATGAAACCTCATCCACGGGCGGGATGAGGTTTCAGATAGGCTTTAAAAAAGTTAAATAAAGATTTTGTAAAAATTATGGACATGTCCCAACTCATGTGACATTGTCACATGAGGGGACATGTAAGGGAAATTTTATTTTTCTATTTTTGTCTTTTTTACATGTACAGCCGATCTCCCTGAGGCAGCACTTAGCCTCAGGGAGATGAGTGCGCTCTTTCTTGCGCATGCACGAAAGAGCACACTCTCGATTTTGGGAATCCCCCTGTCCGCACAGGGAGTGCATTGTGCTTCTGTCCGGACGTCACGCTGGGCGGGCCTTAATTGGCCCGCATATGTAAAATGGCGACGTACCTCCGATCGGGAGTACCGATCGGAAGCAAGCCCATACGTACCCGCCCATCAACTTCCCCCCAACGGGGGGATAATTCAGCCCCAGAAGTTGAATTTGAGGAAATTTGAACAATTTGAAAGATTGCTCCATGTGCACATCTTATTCAGGTATAGAGTGAGCCAGCATGCTACATATTTGAAAAATGGCACTGAAAGCATATTTGGGGATAGTGGGGGAATTCAGCCCTAACAAAGAGGATTGGCGCAATTATGAACAAAGGTTACTCACTTGGATGAAAGTGAATAAAATAGAAAAGAAGGACAAAG
Organism: Cetorhinus maximus; assembly: GCF_964194155.1. Lineage (NCBI taxonomy): Eukaryota > Metazoa > Chordata > Chondrichthyes > Lamniformes > Cetorhinidae > Cetorhinus > Cetorhinus maximus. The sequence goes on along the minus strand of NC_135879.1, from coordinate 36,511,284 downwards.
TAAATATTTCCACCAAAATGATGGGGGCAGATGCTTTTGAGGCGTTGTCTAACCAATGTAGCCCCTAAGACCCCAGTACGATAGAGTATCATGAAATTAATGAGATTCTGGACTTATATTATGGCCCAGCTAAGAACGAGATTGCATTGAGAGTTGAATTCCGTGAAAGGAAACAGTTCCAAGTGAGGCTGCAGTATAGACCTCAGAAGGTATTTAATGGAGGCGACAGGGTCTTGCCTGCCGGGCGTAGAGCCGACAAGAGCTCTGCATCGCTTCTTTCTAGGAAGACCTGCAGAATGATGTGCCACTCAGTGCTTAAGAGGCCAGCAATGGGCCAAGGCTCCCAGGGCATAAGTTGCGCTCACCAAGAGTGGCCAGCCAATCGGGGTCAGCAGCTCTTCATTGCTCACCAGTGTCACTGGGAAGGCAGAGGCTGCTGCCAATAATGCACCCGCCCAAAGCCCAGGATCACCAAGGAACCCAGACCACAGGCGAATGATGGTGGGGACATCATGGGGTGGGGATCGTGGAGGAGGGGTTCGGCAGCCAAGGCAGGATGGGCTCTTGTTGGGTCCCCCCTTCCCAATGCCAGGTCCCTCAAGCTGACACTGAATTCCTTTGAACAATGGACCCACCCCCAGGAAGCCTGCGAGCAGCCTCAACAGGATTTGCTCTTTGGGTTCCAGCATAGCAAGGCCCCTGCCCATCGCCGAGTGAGCACCAGCAGTGGCAGAGTGAGGCCCTTGCGTCGGTATTAATAGCGGCGTGGGGAGGGCCATCCATTGGCCTTCCTGCCACTGGCTTAATCAGGATAGAGGCAGGAAAGCGGCGGGCTCCCCAACTGTCACCCTCTCACCTGAATAAATGCTCCCCACCACCAAACTCACCACAGGAGGGAGGGCACTCCTTGTCCTTTCTAGAAAGAGCTTGTGGTGTTTCAATGTAAAAATTCACTGACCTAACCTCATTAAAAGTGCCACCACATTTTCTGCTGGCGATGCTGTTGAATTGTGATCAGTAGTCCTTTGCAATCATAGAGTTTTCAGACCTGTAGCATCAGATACTAAACTTGAGTCAAACATCTTGGCATTGCTCTGTTCAAGGCCGAATGTTTCCTTCTTAACTGCATTGGCATGCTTGTAGATGCATGGAATGTCTAACCCATACAGTGTCCCTGGCCGTAATCACTTGACAATTCTGTTAAAGTATCCTGTTGCCTCCTATAACTTCTTCTGACAGGGTTACAGTACTAACTGGCTCCACATCCATCAACATTGAATTTCCCTATATGGTCATGCCACACACTAAAACTTTTCTTGCCCTCAAATTATGCAAAAGTCGAGTGGTGGAAATGTTCTCAAATATGTTTTATTGGCCATACACAGCAATATTTCAAGTCCCATCTGTCGGTCTATGTTAGTTCTGCCAAAACCAAAAAACCTCCAGTTATTTACTGCTGGAAAGGTCATTAGTCTTGGAACCCTTAGTTTACCTTTTGTTTCATCGGACCAATCAGTCAGAGACGTGAAATGTCAATTTTTATTTTAGTTTTATTTCACCATACCCAATATTTAACATCTTTAAACATAGAAATATCCTTGTGTGAGGTGAAGGAAGGAAACTATGAATTTGAAAATAATATCAAACAGTGGGCGGAATCTTCCAGTCCTGGCAGCAGCAGGAAGCTTGGTGGGCAGGAGGCCAAAAAACCAGTTTCCCGTCGTCGGGATGGGCTGTAGGAATTCTGTTTTCGGGGCTTTAAAGGCAGGTTAAAGGCGGGTCAAGCTTATCGACCAACAACGTCGGGAAGCCCTTTTGCAGGAATCAGCATCTCGTGCGTGGTCATTTAAAGGCCACCTTGCCAGAACTAAGTTCCTCTGCCAAATGAAGCTCCCCGCCAGTCACAAATCTGAACGTTCACTTTTATGACTGTATATAAGTGACGCGCACCTGGCAACCTTAACCGCTTCCATGACTTTGAGGTGAGTACACGTCGCTTTCACCTTCTTGGGGACGCTTACATCTTGACTCATATCGGGTGCTGATGGCACTATCTGCGTGAAGGCTGGAAGGGGGGAGGGTGGCGGGATAGGGTGGAAGGGTGGAGCGGACGCCGGACCTGGAAGGCAGGCTATAGGGGGAAGGGAGAGAGGCAGTCCGGGTGCCCTTTAAATATGACATCCAGACCTTTGACCCCCATGAGATGGGAGACCAATCCAATCTTTTAAGAAGCCCGGCTCTGTGGCACCGTTTTAGCAATTTTTTTAAACCAATTTCAGTCAGGTATTCCAGCCCCCAGGAAACCCAACACAAAAAGAGGTGAGATGGGACGCATCCATAAGTTAAATTCCTTTACAGCACTGTGTGTATGTCTGGAGAAACATGGGTGTTTCCTCCAGGCCCAGCAAACTAGCCTGTAAACACTCCACAATCAGTCTACACCCTCCATAATCTCATTTCCACGTGAGAGCCATCTATCTCACCACCTCCCAGCTACTATCTCACCCCCCTGACCACCATCCATACCCTGTTAAACATGCTCTCCTCCCTTGCCATATTGCCACCCCCTTCCCCAACTGCATTCGCCCCCCTGCCTCCCTACCTGCCCCTCTCCTGCATCCTTCTGCTGCAGGCTTTCCAACCCCACAGATAGCCTGCCTGTCAATCAATTGAGCTTGCTGTTGAGTGGGAAACAGGGAGAAAAGATTTAAAAGACATCCTGCAATAAGGTTGGACGGGCAGCTCATTTTTAATTCGTTCTTAACAGGCCTTAATTGGCGTTTGACAGTTTGGCGGGTGCACAGCCGACTTGACTGCACGCCCGCCGAGCTGAAAATCTAAATGACGCGCGGTGACATCGGAACGCAGGCCCGACGTCGCCACGCATCATTTTACGCATTGGCAAGCGGACCCCACCCCCTGCTCACCGACCAGAAAATTCTTCCCCATGTAAGTTGTTGTTACAAGTTTATAATCAGTGAAGCATGTATACGAAACGAAGAGTGCAAAAAATATATTTCAAGACAGCATTTTATTCACTTATCTGTGATTTTTTTTCATTAGTTTTGTGTAATTTAATTGAGCCAGTGATTAAGAGCTACTCCTGAAGGATTGTTATCATTTTTCACTCCTGTTTTGAAGTTTCTGGAGGAAGCTGAGATATTTTGAAAATATTGTTGTTGATCATTGCTATTTTTATGCAGTGAATTGGAGCCAGTTTCCTTTCGCTGATTATTCGGGAAGCTGAATTTCCCATTTTTCCATGAGTTGTCAGTGATACACTGTGAACAAAAGAAAGGAGTCATCGCCACACTGCTGGAAACATGATTGGGCTGTGCCTTGGCCCCACGTGGCTTGGTCACCTCAAGGTGAAGTACAGCACACTTGCAGAAGGTTACGACAACCTGCAGAAGAGTATAAAACATGCAGAAGAGTATACAACATGCAGAAGAGTACGACAACATGCAGAAGAGTATGACAACATGCAGAAGAGTACAAAACATGCAGAAGAGTATAAAACATGCAGAAGAGTATACAACATGCAGAAGAGTATACAACATGCAGAAGAGTACAACAACATGCAGAAGAGTACGACAACATGCAGAAGAGTGTACAACATGCAGAAGAGTATACAACATGCAGAAGAGTGTACAACATGCAGAAGAGTACGACAACATGTAGAAGAGTATACAACATGCAGAAGAGTATACAACATGCAGAAGAGTACAACAACATGCAGAAGAGTACGACAACATGCAGAAGAGTGTACAACATGCAGAAGAGTATACAACATGCAGAAGAGTGTACAACATACAGAAGAGTACGACAACATGTAGAAGAGTATACAACATGCAGAAGAGTATACAACATGCAGAAGAGTGTACAACATACAGAAGAGTACGACAACATGCAGAAGAGTACGACAACATGCAGAAGAGTATACAACATGCAGAAGAGTGTACAACATGCAGAAGAGTGTACAACATGACCTCAGGAGGGAGGATCACATTGAAACCCCAGGATCATTTTTCAGTCCAACAAAACTCCAAGGTATCTGTGCTCATCTACTTCTGCTCTCTTGAGCATCCCGATTTTAGTCACTCCACCATAAGTGGCTGTGCCTTCAGCAGGCAAGACCCCACTCTGGAATTCCCTCCATCCCTCCATTAAACCTGGATTTCTGCCGAGTCAGGATGACTCAGGAGCCCTTTAAAAATGGCAGGCGCATCCCAATTCCAGGATTCCCGACCCCATTCTTGGGCTCTCCAGTTTTCACCAGGGTCTTCTAAGGGTGCAGGCCTTTTCAGGTCGCGAGTCTGCTCCCTGCAGTCCCGACCTGGCTGATTCCATTGCAGAGATAGGCATGTCCTACTCCTCCACAATTTTCATGGAGTTGGGACAGCTTTTTATGAGTTGTGGTTCACGGCATCCCAGAGGTGTCACCAACCATACTCTGCATGATGGAACCTTTTTGAAAGGTAAGTTCAAAATGTCCTCCTCATGCTGCCTAAACCAGGCTATGCCCCTCCACCCACCCCCCCATGCCCCTATTCTCCTCATGCCAAGCCCTGCCCCTTCATCTAGCCCCATGGCCCCTCATGCCACCCTCATGCCACATATGCCAAGCTGTGGCATTTCCATGCTCATTGGTTTTACAGTGTATAGTGAGTCAAAGAACCCTATGGTGACAACAGAATGTGTAAAAAAAAGCATTAAAACAATTATTCATAAGTTTCCACTATGTTAAAAAAGGTCCTTTTACAGTGGAGCAATAAAAGTGTCAATCATTCAGACCATTTAAAGTATCAATAGCAGAAACTGCAAGCACTTGAAACCTCTTAACCTTATGTAAATAAACATTGTGCAATTGACAGCAGAGCTCAGGGCGCCAGCACTGTCAATCAAGCAATCTTTCCCCTGAGACTCAGTTGTTTCAACAGACTAATTGATTTTGGACATGGAGGTGCCACAGCTTGGCATTGTGGGCATGAGGGGCCATGTAGGTGAGTGGAGGGGCATAACCTGGCATGGGGGCATGAAGGGCCATGGGAGGTGGCTGGAGGGGCATGAGGTGGCATGGATGAGGCATGGCATGTGTGTGTGGGTAAGGGGACATGAGGGGTGAGGACTAGAGGGCCTTACGTTTTTCATTATAACTAGTCCCACAGCACTGAGTCAGACGTTTCAAACAACCCATCTTGGCACCTGGCAGCCCCTGTGTCTGCCTCTAATCTCTTTCCAGGGTTAGCTGGCCTGATTACAGTCCATACCCACCTCCTGGCATTGAAGATCCCATCAATGTGGGCACTTTCTCCTGGGGCAGGTACGTGAAGCCACTAATTTTCCCAACCCCCAGAACCCACCTCAAAGATGAAAATGCAAGCCTAAATCTCTGTCTCTCCAGCTCTCTTTCCTCCTTAAATAATTTCCTCACAGCTGTTCCTACTTTGCTATTGTAACTTTGCCAAAAGTGTGGTGAAAACCTCGCCTGCAACTCTTCCAGCAGAGTTACGATGGCAGAGTGGGAACAACTGAAGAAATTCTTAGCTTTGCTAAGGCTTTCTGTGTAAGTGACTTCTTTTTGCACAAAATCTAACAGATTCCTTCCAATAAGACAAAGAAACATCCTTAAAACATTGATAGAAATATCTCTTCTTTCCAAAAGTAACATCAATAGGAGATTTAATATTTTTGAGTAGAAAGCAATCAGTACAGAAAGATGGGATATCATGTTTAGAAGAATAGGCTGCTCCCCACACATTGAGGTCCTTATGTGATGTGTTCAAGCGGCAGGATGGTTCCAACACCATTGACTGTGGCTGAGGTTCTGTGACAGGTACTGTGGGGTATTAGAAACCTTTTCTATTCTATCACCTTTGTCGCTTACATTGGATTTAATATGTTGCTTTTTAATCCCTACATGATGACCAACTTCTTTTTGCTGTTTAATGAAGTTTATTTTCTGGCAGCACTTACAAATTGAGATATCAAGTTAGCTACTCATCTTGATCTGTGTTGAGTTCATCACAATATTCTGCATTTTTATTCCAAAGTTGAGTTGGCTGGTAATGGTAAGAAGGAAAAATGAGACATTACGGTTGAGGAGGAAGCTGCATTTAAGACCAAACAACAGTAAAGACATCCAGGGTAAAATACACCAGGAGTGGGGAGGGTTGGGCAAGGTAATCTTCAGTGGGAGTGGAAAGCTGGTAGTAATGATTTGGCTGCTTATTATTTTCCTTTGCATTTAATTCAATTGAAAATCATCCCATGTACCTCTGAAATTGAAAAAGATAAATGGGTTTCTGCAGGGAGCCACTTGAAAAAGCAGAGAGCAGTTGGCAGGGAAATTTTAGACATCAGCTCGTGAACAATTAGATGTGTCAGAAAAGGGACATCAGGAAACTAGCCTGCAGAGAAATGCACCAGTAAAGGCTCAGAAGACCAGCTATGGAGGATGAGTTTAGCTAATAAAGGAATTCGGGAAGCCAGACAATAGAGGAAATGGACTTCAAAAAGACATAGTAATGCCAACTTTTTTATTTTTAAATATCTTCATCTATCAAGAAATCCCTAAAGTTTGGTGACAAATGAATCTCTACATATCTCACATTAACGTGCAACTTGTGCTTTGATAGACAGCCGAGTGTTGATAAAGTTTCTAATCTGGGTTGACCAGAGAGCTAGTCTTTAATAAAATGAAATCCTCCTTAGATACAAGAAGTAACATTATTTTTGCCAGTGTTGTGCCGTTGTCAAGTCTGTAAAGTAACAGAATCATGAGTCTTGGCTGACTTGAATCTATGAGCTCATGCAAACATTGACATATGTACCTGTAAACAAAAGTTTTGGAACTTCTTTTCAAAATCTGATGCACAATGCCATTAACTAGAATCATGGAATCATAGAACTTTACAGCACAAAGAGTCATTGTGACCATGCCAACACTCCAAAGAGCTATCCACTTAGTCCCTTTTCACTTTTCCCTGCATAATATTTTACGTTTTTCATTTTAAAATATTTATCCACATCCTTTTAAAATATATGATAGATTTGGCTGCCACCATTGCTCTATTCAATAATCCCATGTCTTAACAAGCCTATGTGTAAAATCAAATCCCCTGCACCTCTTTCTGATCTTTTGGTGATGATCTTAAACGTATGTCATCTGCTTACCAAGTCACTGATGAGCGGAAGTAGTTTCTGCTGATTTATCTTCTTATAATTTTGAATGCCCAAAAAGGGAAGAGCTCCAATTTCTCTATTATCTCCTTAGAACTAAAGTCACTTTATTGATTATGGCTTATTAGTTCTTATTCATATCTTCTCCAACACTATTATATGTATTCTAAAATAAAACGTTCAAAATTGGATACACTATTAATTCTAAGCTCCATCTATATGTTTGAGTCAATTGTAATTCAGATATCTACTTCAGTGTCACAAGGATAAAAAAGAGGGGAAAAAGCTATCATTCCAAGCTTTTTTTCTCTTGGCCTGAAGCTGGAAACTTACAAGTATTTGTCAATCTACAAATCTGCCACAGCAACAGAAGTTAGTCTCCAGTCGGGCTATTCATGGTAATTAGAATATGTGGCCTTATAAAGACAGGTCTTATGAAGTACAGATGCATCTTGGAAACGGAACATTGCATTGTGCAGTAAGTCATATAGTGCTCCGATCATTATGAAACAATGTTATCATCTGAGTTATGAGCAATGTCATAGGAAATCTGTAGGTATTAAGCCTAAATGATGACATAAGTGAACATGACATCACAGGCCTACTTTCTGAATCCTGCACAAGGAGTGGAGAGCTTTCCCTATCTGGCCACACATATCAGGATTTTACAGGTGTGCTATCTACAAATCTGACACCATTAAAATTAGCAGCAGCCTTGATTTCCTGGTTATACATGCAAGGTTCACAAGTCTTTCCCTCTGCCTCCGGTGGCACATGTTTAACATTTTTACTCCAGGTATTTATTGTTCCATAGGGCTGAACTTTGCCCTTGACGGGCGGGCAGGCCCGACCGACTTGGCGGTGGGTGGGCAGCCGATCGCCGACGCCCAACCGGGCCCCGCCACCATTTTATGTGGGCGGGCCAATTAAGGCCTGCCCAGCGTAACACCCGACAGGAAGTGCTATGTGCTCCCTGTGCGGGCGGGAGGGGATTCCCCAACTGCGAGAGTGCGCTCTTTCACGCATGCGCGCGAAAGAGCGCACATTTCCCTGAGGTTAAGTGGTGCCTCAGGGAGATCGCTGAAAGGTTGTGAAAGATTAAAAATAGAACCATTAAAAAATCATTAACATGCCCCCCTCATGTGAAAATGTCACGCGAGATGGGACATGTTAATGAGTACACAAAAACATCACTAAACTTTTTAAAATCCAAAATCAAACCTCATCCCGTCAGTGGATGAGGTTTGTTAAAAAATCACTTACCCGCCTGCCCGTTGGGCCCGTGCACCGAGGTGAAGATCACACGGGCTCCTCAAAATCATCGTCAGTTGCTGACGTAATGGCCTTAACAAAGGCCTTTAATTAATGCCGGGCGCACCCGCCGCCCTAAACATCGCGATGCCGCATGCTGATGTTGGGACGCTTGCATGACGTCAGCGCGCGACATTTTAAGCGCTGACAAACGTGCTCCGCCACCCACACATCAGCCAGAAAATTCAGCCCATAGTTTGAGCTGTTTTCAGTGGTATGTTCCCTTGAGCATTAATTTGCCACGATATCTATATAAGTGCCACAGCATGATCAAGGAAATGAATAGAGTCCAGTGTAGATTTTCAACTTGGCACCAAGGAGTAAAATTGGCATTACACGCCTGCCACCTGTCATTAAAATCGGGCAGCTAGTCCACAATGTCAGCTTTGTATCTAGGCAGCACGTTGAAAAATGTGCCTATGCCCTGTCTTTCTCATTGCTTCAGATATTGGTTCGTTACTATGTCTCCTTGTGACAGATTGACTCTATGTTTGATGTACTTTTAGGTTTTTATCGACAAATTTATAATATACTGAATGAAGAAGCAAATGGCAGCAATAACTTACTTGTGGTTGACATTGTTAATTAATTACAGCAACTGCAATTGAAAACAAATGACTTAAAACTTCTATACTCAGCAAAATTTATTTTGGCTTTTAAACCTATAGAGGAAGATTTTTAGTTTTACCATCTGGCTGTAAGCAGCAACACAGATGTGATGTACATTACCGAGAACACCTCACTTTCATTTCTGTCTTAGATCTGAACTTTTGAGCAGTTTCTATGATGAGTGGCCATCTGCAATATCTGTTTTATACCCTTGTAGCAAATTGAAAACGTGCCCTATCCCTTTAATATCATCATGCCACCTATGGATGCACCAGGCTAGCTAAGATTGCTTGGAAGATTTAGGGAGAAATTTTCCATGCCTGCTGGTGTCAGGTGTCATGGTGGGCCTGAGCGGACAATATGGTGGCAAGGTCAAAAATCGGTTTCACGATGTTGTGAAATCAGTTTGCAACCGTCTGTTCTACCCGTCAATGGCGGTCTGTGTTTCCCACTTTCGGACGTGGGGAGCTTCAAAGTAATACATCTGCATATCATTATGAGCCCAGCTTGCTAGAATCATTCCCCCCACTCTTGATCATCCAAGCACACTGGCATGATTGCACGCCAAAGTGTTTCACAACAACACATATAAGGTGTGCAACTGGTGAGCTGTACACCAAGGGGAACCTGGAAGTAAGTGCACAATAATTATGCGCAGCGCTCGCCGGGGTCACCTGTTGGACCTCAAGGTTGAGGTGCCGTGCATTCAGGCGAGGTCACAGACAAGTCGCTTTTTCCCAACTGGCTGATAGTGCGGTGCCAGGGCAAGGGCTGCCCTGTGGTTGGGACCATTGGGGTGCAAAGGACTGCCTTGCGGTTGAGGCGAGTTGGGGAGGGGATGCAAGGGCTGCCCTGCAGTTGATGGTAGTGCTCAAGCATGTGTGGGAGTGGGAGTGGGAGTGGAGGGAAGCAGCCATGCACTAGGGGAGCCTTGTATAAAGTGACCATTCTTCTGCAGCTGAGACAGTTCAGGCACAGCCATATTGACATGTTTGGAGTGAGGCCTCTAGCTTCTCTGCCCACCCAAGCAACGCAGAGGCATGAAAGCGCCACCAAACGCTCCCCTCAGGCACAGACTGAAAATTAATGAGCGTTTTAGTGGACTACAGAACAATTGGATGCCTGCGCAAATTATACAATCTCCTTGTGAAAGCTGGCTGTGGAGCAGTCACTGGTGGAGGTGCTCAAAGCCCCTTGCGATGTAATCAGTTAGGTTTGGACCAGTCTCTTCCTTGGTTCAAGCTAACAGTGCGGGTTGGGAGAATGCCTGCGCCTGAGCTGAGAGCTCAGTGTGCAGTGCAATGGTTGAAGCTGCTGCCAATCAATCAGGTGGAGTGGAGCGGAGGTGGGTGGGGTCTCGGGCAGCCATGCAGCGCACAAAACTCTGGCCTTCCAAATTGTGGCCAGCACTCTCTGGAATGCATTAAGGGGCCTTCAGACTTAACCAAGCGAAGTTCTCAGAACACCCATGCTAACCCACACATCTTTTTCTTTCTTCCTGCAAGAGGTGTATATCAGGAGCATGGAGCCTGGTGACCGAGCTGTTTGTCTCATAGCTTACAGAGAGCAGAGCTGACGGAGAAGAGAGCAACGGAGCCACCTGGCTGGGCAGAGGGAGGGGCAGTACCCTCAGGAAAAAGGCTGGGACTCCCACCATTGAAGAGCCGCAGCGAGCCATCGCTAGTTGCCGCCTAGATAGACCCAGGGTCTATAGACGCCGCCTTTCATTCCTGCAGTTGACCAAGTTTAACTGAAGTCTGCGCATGTCCATGGAACTGATCAGTCGCATCTGCCACCTGCTGCAGGATTTGGTGCCATTGAAACATGGAGGGCATCCACTGCCCATGGCCCTGCAAGTGACTGCGACGATCAATTTCTATGCCTGTGGCTCCTTTCAGAGCTCCACAGGTGACCTCTGTGGAATATCACAAGCCTCTTCCCACAAATGCATCCATGAGGTCACGGATGACACCTTCCCGAGGGCACAGAACTTTATGCATTTCAGGACAGCCAGGCTGCAAGAGCACTGGGATTTGGCCAGATCTCAGGTTTTCCACAGGTGCAGGGTGCCATTGACTGCACTGACGTGGTGCTCAGATCTCCATGGCAACAAGCAGACAACAATGCCAACCACAAGGGCTTCCACTAGCTGAATGTTCAGCTGGTGTGCGACCAACACAAATACATCCTGCTGGTGTGCTCATGGTTCCCAGAGATGTCCATGACTCCTCCATTCTCAGTCGGACTCAGATCTCTGAAGTCTTCCAGGGTCCACAGAAGCTGCAGGGTTGGCTCCTCAGTGACAAGGGCTACCAGCAGAGGACGTGGCTGATGACACCCGTGCAGCGGCCTCAGACTGCACCAGAGTGAAGGTACAATGAAACTCATGCTGTAACACTCAGCTTGGTGGAGCAAACCATGGGGATGCTGAAATTGAGGTTCCGGTGCTTGGAACGGTCTGGTAGAGCCCTGCAATATACTCCAAAGTGGGTGTCACGCATCGTCGCCGCCTGCTGCGCCCTGGAACTGCAACGGGGAGAGGAGCTGGATGAGGAGGAAATGGAGTAGCTGGACGTCTCCGCTGATGAGGAGGATGTCATCGGGGTTGAGCATGAGGAGATCCTCGAAGGTGAGGGTGATGGCGATGAGGCCATCGCATTGGCCAGATGAGGCAGGCGCTCTTGGGAGGCCCTCATAGATGCTTGATGCGTAGAGGATGATGACGGTATCAGTGAGGAGACCCCATAGATCCTCACATTGCATCTGTGAACGTTTGACTCCAGTCTGGCTGATGGTAGCACACATGCCCTCTGTGATAATGCTCCTGTCATGGAGACACAGTGGAGGCTCTAATAGTTGCTCAATTCGAGGAGAATGATGATGACATGCAGTGAGGACACTCCATAGATCTTCACATAGCCTCTGTGAATGTCTGACTCCTGTCTGGCCAAGGGCAGCTTGCTTGCACCCTGTGATCAGGATCATATCATAGAGACGTAGATGTCAAACTTTAAATGGACCTGATCCTTTGTCAGCCTTCAGCAGCTAACCTCTTCAGGAGCACAGCATCATCGGTCACAGATGCTGAAGAGCTGGTGGGCCAGCCTCACCTCAAAGGTGCTGAGAGCACACAAAGAGAATGACGGAACTCTGTGATGCCTGCCCACTACATTCTGGCAGCAAAGACAAACACCATTGAGGTGCAGACAAATGTAATGTGCCAAGGAAGTGTGAAGCCAGACCATCACTTTGCTCTGAAGGTTACACATTGCAAGGCAAGAGGCCCTGGACTGAGACACCTGCCTTTATCTTGTGCAGGAACCAAGGTTTCACATCTGAGTGACACAAACACTGCCCATCTGAACGAGGAGCCATAGGCAGGGAGATATTCTTGGGAGTTTACTTACAATAGTGAACAGTACGTACAAGAGATTAACACCCATACCCAGTCTGTGTAGCTACATCTTCTTAATCTTCCTAACCATGCTGCTACATCTTGGTGCTCCCCCGACATCCACAGCTGAGGTGGAGGCAGCCTGCTGACTGCTACGCTCTGTCTGTGATGACCTTGACGGGAGTCCTCTGGAGGGCCAAGACCTGGAGGGCCCCGGCCTGTGTTAGGGGTTCTGCTGTGTGGCAGAATCTCTCTCCTCAGCCTGTGGAGTTGGAGCAGCTTGGGGTCACAGGAAGAAGGGATTTGGATGGGCCGGTCACTCCCAGAGTCACCTGGATGGATGGCCCAGTGGGGTACACCTGCTGGTTCTCCCCACTATGGATGCCTGAGGGGCCCTGGCTGACTCCTTGAGGAGAACAGGAAGCTGGAGTGAGATCGAGCTACCCCACACCCCTCTCGCATTGTCACTGTTGGAGGTCAACTATGGCATCAGCAATGGAATGCAGCCCACCCAGTGCAGGACCGATGTCCTGGACCAATGTCTCCATGGTGGCCGTTATCCTGCCAGTGTTGACCTCGGTGTTTTGGCATGCCAGCGCATTCACCTCAGACTGAAGGCAGACGGAGTCCTCCATCTTGCTTTATAATCTGAGGAGTGCAGCGGACATCCCTTCCTGATGTTCTCGAGCTTGCCTTTGCAGCTCTAGCAACTGTGACATGATCGAGTCCAGAGGCTCATCACCTGACTCGGGATCAGCAAATCTCTGGCCTCCAGCAATCCTCTGAATGCCGGAAACCTGAGAAGTCCCTGCCTCTGCCTGCTATGGATCAGACAGTGCAATGTGCTCACCAGGTTGTGATTCTGAAACTACTCTAAAGCTAGGTCCCACTGAGGTGTGTGTCTCTGCGCTAGTGGAGGGTGTGGGTGAGCGCTGTATCAGGTCTTCAATTAGGGTGTCATCAGATTCTTCTTCCAAGGTGTCTTTGGGACTTGATTAGAGGCCCTGGGTCATCAACTCAATTGGCTGTTTCCCACATGTCCCTGAGGAAGCAGGGAGAGATAATCAGTGCATGGCAGTGGCCTGTGAAACAGGAGACTTTGCTCACAGCATGGTTTTCTGATGGATATTGCACTGCTGGATCCTCACTTGATAGAGCACGGCCGACTTACCATTGGCACAGAACCGGTAATGATCCTTGCCGGCCAGCTGGACGACTAGATTTTCAAAGTCTGTCAGGACCTTGATTTCAGACATTCCTCCACCGGTTTGCAACCTCTCCCTCTTGTTGTGTGCCAGCTTGTCCTGCAAGAATAGAGACGGCGAGAATGACCTGTCAGGCCAGATGATAAGTGTACCTGGCATGTGTGAGTGCTGAGTGGCTCCATGGATGGGATGAGGACAATGAAGGTGTTTGTGAGAGAGTGAATGGTGATGTCCCTTGAACTGGCAGTGAGTGAGGGCCCTCTGGATGTGTGATGGGCTTTTGATTGTGTGAGTTGAGAGTGATGAGAAAAGTGACTTACCCTGGCTGAACGGAGGAGATCATTCATCCTCTTGTGGAACTGGATGGTGGAGTTTTCCTGGCCTGGGGAGAGTATTGTAGCCTTGCTAGAAGCAGGCAGCTAATCCAACAGCTCTGTAAATAAAGTTTGTTGTTCAACTAAAGAAGCCTCTCGGTAGTATATCTCTGCATCTGGCGATAAGGATAAATGATCCTGGTGCTACCTCTCACCCTACAACTGTGAGCATCTCACTTGAAAGAAGGAAAGAAAGAAAAAATATATATATACTCACCAAGATGCCTCTCTTTGGGACAGTCGACTCATTTGACTCCTCCACGGAGGACTGGAATCAATACATCGAGCACCTCAGCATTTATTTCCAGGCCAATGAAATGGGGAGGAGGCAAAGTGCATAGCAGTTCTCTTGAGCATCTGTGAGAGTCAAACCTGCAACTTATTCACAGTCTCACTGCCCCAAGCCTGCACGACTCTAAATTGTTCAGTGAGCTCGAGGATTAAGTGAAGGGCCATTTTCAGCCCGAACCATTGGTCATTATGCAAAGATTCAAATTTAATACGAGGGTGAGGGCCCCAGGCAAATCGATCACGACTTATATTGCTCACTTGAAACAATTGTCAGAGCATTGTGATTTTGGAGCGAACTTGAACGACATGCTATGGGATCGGTTAGTTCGTGGCATTCACAACGACGCCATTCAGCGTTGATTGCTTGCAGAAGTCGACATAACTTTTAAACGAGCAATGGAGATAGCGCTGGCCATGGAAGGCGCTGAAAAAGATTTGCAGGAGCTACAGAGCTTGCAAAATGGCACCGTTAACCAGTTAGGGCGGGAACCTGCTGCCAGACGAGGCGCCAAAACCACTGAAGCAGCTGCGAAGCGGGAATCATTCCTAATCACCCAGAAATCAAAGAAATATACTGGAGGCAATCAGAAGCAGAGGCGATCCTGAAATTAAAATGTTATCGATGTGGGGTAACCACAGTCCTGAAACATGTAGGTTTATGGAGGCCGAGTGCTATTACTGTGGCAAAAGAGGACGTTTGATAAAGCAATGCGGAGCTAAGTCCAGACTGGCAAGTAACCAGCCAGCAGAAATGTTAGAAGTACATAATGTGAAAGAGTCTAAAGTAACTGATTGTGACATTCACTCTCTTTTTAATCTTAAAGCAGTCAAAGCAAACCCTAATACTGTCACTCTCCATGTAAATGAGAAGCCTTTAGTTACGGAGGTGGGTACAGGGGCATCAGCCACAGTGATTGGTGAGCACACATTTCAGTACCTGAGAGAAGGTACCCAATCCTTGAGCCTGGAGAGAGCTTCTGCCCATCTGTAGACTTACATGGGAGAAACCATAAAAGTAAAAGGCTCCGCCATGGAACCTGTGAACTATGGGCACCAGTCAGCCCAGCTCCCAGTAATAATAGTGACTGCGGAAGGACCAAGCCTTCGGGGCCGTGATTGGCTAAAAGAAATCAAGTTAAATTGGTCCGAGATTTTTCAAGTGCGGGCAGCAGGACTGCTAGATTTGTTGAACAAATACAACAACGTCTTTCACAACAGATTAGGAAAAATCAAAGGCTTGCAAGCCAAGATTTATGTTGATCCAGAGGTAACTCCTGATTTTTTAAGGCAAGACCGGTACCATATGCCTTAAGAGAGAAAGTGGATGCCGAGTTAAACAGGTTGGAGGACCTAGGCATCAAACAGCTGGTTTAATTTTCGGAATGTGCAGCACCTATCGCCCCCATACTGAAACTGGATGAGACCATTCGCATTCGCGGTGATTATAAGCCAACAGTTAATCAGGCCGCCAAGTGGATAAATCTCCAATTCTAAGAATTGTAGACTTGTACACAAAGCTGGCGGGAGGCCAATCCTACACTAAGTTGGATGTGAACCACGTGTATCAGCAATTCGAGTTAGATAACACATTCTGGGCGTATGTCACAATAAACACACACAAAGGCCTATTCCAGTATACATGTCTCCCTTTTGGCATGTATCCGGCACGGCAGTATTTCAAAGGACAATGGAGAAGCTGCTACAGGAACTACCATGGGTTGTAGTATACCTTGACGATGTCCTCATAACTGGATCAACAGAGAGTGAGCATTTAGCAAATTTAGAGGAGATATTAAAAAGATTTCTGGAAGTGGGAGTTTGCCTAAAAAAGGAGGAATGTACTTTCCAAGCCACCGAGGTTACCTATCTGGGGCACCATGTAGATGCACAAGCAGTAAAACCTTGGAAGAAAAGGTTAAGGCAATAAAGAAGGTGCCTTCCCCCACAAATATAACCGAACTCAAATCATTTTTAGGGATGGTAAACTATTACTGACGATTTTAACCTATCTTATTGACTGTACTGGACCCCTTGCACATACTGTTGAAGAAACACCATTGCTGGTCCTGGAAGGCTCCACAAGAGGAAGCCTTCAACAGAGTAAAGCAACTGCTGCATTCCTCAGCCTTGTTAGTGCACTTTGATCCATCTAAAGAATTGATATTGACCTGAGATGCCTCTCCATATGGCGTTGACACAGTGTTGTCCCATGAAATGGATGACGGCTTTGAGAGGCTAATAGGTTACATATCAAGAGCCCTCTCAGTGGCTGAAAAAGGATTACTCGCAGATTGAGAAGGAAGAACTGTCAATAATCTTCGGAGTTAGAAAATTCCACCAGTACTTACATGGTAGGCACTTTGCTATTGTCTCCGATCATAAACTGCTTTTAAGCCTTTTCAAATAAGACAAGGCTATCCCGCTGATAGCCTCAGCAAGAATTCAGCAATGGGCATTAATTCTGTCCGCCTACAAATACACTTTCAAGCGCCAACCTGAGATACACATCGCGAACGTGGACGCTTTTGGCTGCCTACCTTTGCAAGAAAGCATCGTGTGTACTCCTGCACCCAAAGAAATCGTCCTTGCATTGAATTTCTTAGACACATCGCCCATCTGCATGAAATAGATCAGGAATCGGACCAATCGAGATCCACTTCTGTTCAAATGAGAGATCAGATGCTTACAGGATGGTTAAAAGAGCCAGTCTCCAAGGGAATGAAACCATTTTTTACCCACAAATACAAATCAAGTTGTCAGGATGGCATGGCATCATACTCTGGGGAGCAAGAATAGTCATTCCTGTACCAGGCAGGGAATTGCTCCTAACTGAATTACAGAGCACTCATCCTGGCATTTCTAAGATGAAAATACTCACCAGGAGTTGTGTGCGGTGGCCTGGTATAGCTGCAGATATTGAGAAGCTACTCAAGCACTGTCAACAGTGCCAACTGAAGCAAAGGTTGTCAGCCACAGCCCCCCTACACCCTTGGGAATGGCCTGGCTGACCATGGGTGCGGATCCATATAGACTACATGGGTCCGTTCCTAGGCGCAATGTTTTTGCTTATAATTGATGCACATTCCGAATGGATGGAAATTTTTGAGGTGAAATCACCTATGTTGCATGCTACCATCGAAAGGCTATGCATCGAAAGAGCTTTTCAACTCATGGATTGCCCAAAGTTATTGTATCAAGTTTACAGGTGCTGAATTTCAGAGCTTCACCAGTTTAAATGGCATTAAACACATCCAAACTGAGCCTTACCACCCAGCATAAAAATGGACTAGCTAAGAGGGCCATCCAAACTTTCAAGTCAGGGCTAAAAAAAGTGTCGGGAAGAACCTTGGAAACCAAAATCTCACGCTTCCTTATTAGCTACTGCCAACTGCGTGCAACGACGAGAGTTCCGCCAGCAGACCTGCATATGAAGCATCGTCTCAGAACGAGACTGAGCCTCGTATTTCCAAATTTGCCAGGGAGGGTAGAGAAGAACCAAGGTAATCAGTAAACAAGCCACGATTTGCATAGTTGAGCCCGGAAATTTATGGCAGATGAAGACTTTTATGTAAAGAACTTTGGTCGCGGTCCAAGTTGGATCCCAGGGACGGTCTGTGAGACCGGACCCCTTTCATACCAAATAGATGTGGAAGGCAGGATTGTTCGTAAACACACGGATCAACTTCAGGAGCAGGGAGACACTTCCACAGTCAATGTTGCCACCAAGGAATGTTATCGGCCCCATAAGCACTTGATCAACCTATTATAGGCATAACTGATGCTTCTGAATCAAATAGTAATGAACCGCCTGTGCCAAAAGAAGTACCTGTCATCGCAGTTCCTGTTAGTGTCGATCCTGTAGGAGGGCCTCAGGCTATAGAATTACACCGCTCTACCCAAAACAGAAAACCCCTTCAAAGACTTGGTTTGTAATTGCTGGGCCTATGTATATAAATGTATAATCTAAATTCATGACAAAGTGCAAGTGTGATTATTTCTAAGATTTTTGATATTGTTTTCTATTCACCTGTATAAAGTAATTTGTGTGAGGAATGTAAAACAAGGAATTAAAGGGGGAGAGTTGTGGTGATTGTTGCTTTAAGGCCAGCCTTACTGAGTAAGGGTCACGTGGTCAGAACAGCCAATCAGCACCAAGTGTGGGGAATCTCATAAGGATGTGGAAATTTCCTGGACTGGGGAAGTGTATTGCAGCCTTGCAGGAAGCAGGCAGCCAACCCAACAGCTCCGTAAATAAAAACAAAAATAGCTGGAAAAACTCAGCAGGTTTGACAGCATCTGCGGAGAGGAACACAGTTAATGTTTCGAGTCCGTATGACTCTTCATCAGTTCTGATGAAGAAACGTTAACTATGTTCCTCTTCACAGATGCTGTCAGACCTGCTGAGTTTTTCCAGCTATTTTTGTTTTTGTTTCAGATTTCCAGCATCCGCAGTATTTTGCTTTTAGCTCTGTAAATAAAGTTCGTTGTTCAACCAAAGAAACCCCTCGGTAGTACACCTCTTTATCTTGGGAATGCATAATTAATGAGGCAGGATTGGGATGATATGGTGTGAATAGTCGCCATTATGGCCAGCAGGTCAAACGTTCTTTTTCCCATCTGCTACCGCACCTAGTGCAAATCTGGGACGATTCTGCCTTTAGACTCGAATACGGAACCCTCCTGACTTTAGTGTCAACCTCTGCTCAGTTGGTATCTGTCTTGCCTTGGCTGCCGAAAGCTGGAAGTTCAAGCTGACTCCTGGACTTGCATTTGCAATCTAGGTTGACACTCTAGTGAGGGAATGCTCTATTGTCAGTACTGCTGTCTTTGGGATGGGACACTATACCGAGGCCCTCTCTGTCCCCTTGTAACAGGGTCAATGTTAATTATGCCTACTAAGTAGCAGTGGGTTGGCTTCCCATTTCATAATCTGCTTAACAGGAGAATCAGGTAACATGTGAACAGAAAAGGGTGATTTGAAAAGGGCAAGTTGATAAATGACTGAAACAATACCCAACACCAAGGAGAATTTAAATAGCTATTAGATGCCCATTAGACATATGACTGGACAAATCACACAGAGTGTTTTATTTAAATTAAGTAGGTTGCCTCCACACTCAAGCAGCCGCCTAGTAACAACCAACAATCATTACAATTATATAGAGATTTAAACTGGGCATCTAGTCCCTTCAGTACTTAAGAAAACAAGGAAAAGCTTAACATAGACAAAATTGGTTATGCTTTTTTGCAGTGAGCATTTGGAAAATCAGTCATTGCAGAGGATTGAGGCCAATGTGATCTCATTTGCTGTAACCAATATTGTGTTTTTTTTCCCAGAAATGAGGCAGGCATGCCAGGAATTTGGTTTCTATTATGTGAACCAAAATTTGAAAATTGGGGCACACATATAAACAGCTGCTTAATTGTATTTTTATTTTTAAAATTACATTATTTATTAGAGAAGAATAACAAAATAAGGCCCAGCCCAACCCGACCCTTCCCCACCCCCGACAAAGGCCCTCCCCTCCCCTTCACATCCATCGAAGCCCGGCCCAACCACCCCCGCGTAAAAATTGGCGGGGGGGTGGCTTACTTTTGACTCTACAGCCCTCAACCCTATGCCCCAGGGATACGCTGCACTGCCCAGATCTCGCCTGGCCTTGAAGTTCGGGCGTGATAGGATCGGCTGGATTTTTAGGTAAGAGCTTTCAAGCCAAGTGGCAATCTGAGTTAATTGCCACTGCTTTGGAAGTTACGGCCCAATGTGCTCTGTCAACCCTGACCAGCCTCCATGGTCACCCCAGGTCTTTTACTGATCAGGTGTAACATAAAAACATGAATGTTCATGTGCTACGAGCTCCTTTTCATAAATTAGAGATCCTGCGAGGTCACCTGACTGGATCAACAACTCCCAGCCCAATCCAAGGCCCTGACTCCTGGGTTCATATTGTTCCATTGTGCCCTCAAACCGGTCCCAACTCCTGCATCTATCACCTTTGGCCATTGTTTGTGTTGGAGCAGGCTGGTATTTCACTAGTCTTCTCTAGTGGACTGTTGTGCCAGGCTGGCTCCATTTTTATGAGGTCCGGGGCCCCATATCAGGGCGTCTTGGACCTTACCATTCAGGCATGGGGGTTGATCCCAAATTTCTAGGCACGACTGTTCTTTGCAAAGTTTTTTTTCAATAGAGCTGATAACAACTGAAAATATTTTGCTAAAAATGGCCCTTTTTACATTATCATTGATAAGGGGGGGGTAGGGGAAGAAATTGGTCACTGTAGCACCCCTTCTTTAGGCACTACGCTGCCTTCTAATAGTGAAACAGGAAGTGAGCCAAACACCTTTTTGGTAAAGAAATTTGCATACATGTACCAAATGTCTGTGGCAGCTTGCAGAACAGGCAGATCATGGTGTCAATCATGATTGTGTAATGCTGATTCTACACCAGCACTGCCATTTTCAAATGCCACACCTTGATTTAATATTGCAGAGCTCAACGCAACAGTAACAACATGAAGAACCCCCAGCAGCACTACATAAAGGGGTCATGAACTACCTCCCCCTCCCCCCATCCCACTGACCACCCAAACCCCCCTACTGGCCTCCCAACCCCAGCCCCCTAATGCTACCCACTTACCTTATAAACATACCTTCTCCCTGGCTGCTTAGGGGCTGGACCTTTAAACTTACCTGCTTTATGGGCAGCTGGTGCCATTAAAAAGGGTGCATGTGCATCCTCCCCTCCAATGCTGCAGCCCTGGACAGAAGACTGTGGGAACCCACTGCGCTACACAGATCTCACCCGGCCTGAGCCGGAAGGTCGGGCGAGATAGGAACGGCTGGATTTCCAGGTAAGTAAC
This sequence comes from Cetorhinus maximus, assembly GCF_964194155.1. Classification (NCBI taxonomy): domain Eukaryota; kingdom Metazoa; phylum Chordata; class Chondrichthyes; order Lamniformes; family Cetorhinidae; genus Cetorhinus; species Cetorhinus maximus. Next base: position 36,490,058 of record NC_135879.1, on the reverse strand, counting down.
TATGAGCAGAGCAGCAATCCAACTCAGTTGCCAGTCCACCAGGTGTTATGGTCCGTTTGATGGCAGGCAACACATTTCTAGCTCACATTGAGTGTGCTTTTCCTGCCTATCATGATGAAAGCTTAGGAAACTGTTTAGCACTCAAAAAACATGTGTTGCATTGCTGACTTTCTAAGCCATTCTGTTTCAGTGGTCTAGGTTGAAGGATGAGCAACCAGAAAAACTCCCTTACTCTTCTTTGAGGAATACCACAAACTCTTTTATATCAACCTGAACAAATAGACAAGGCCTCAGCTAACATCTCGTTCACAGGATCCAGCAGCTTGTACAATGCAGTAATTCCTCGAGACTGCACTAAATTGTCAACATAAATAATGTGCTTGAGTTCTGGACTGGGACTTGAACACATAAGTTCCAAACATAAAGTTAAGAGTGTTATCATTGTGGCATGCTGCCTTTATGGCTCAGGAAGAAGATCTTTAACACCAGAGCTCTCCTGGTTGCTGCTCATGGAGAGTAACAGAAGGCCCTGCAGTCGGCAGCCATTAACACTGCTGCAGGCCTTTGAGATCTGAACCTTGAGGCCTGCAACAGTAGCTGTACCTCTGGGTCTGGGTGAAGATTCTGCCTGCGGTGGGGTGGGGGCTTGGTCGGTGGGGTAGGGGTGGGGGTCATAGCCTCACTAATATTTTGAATTTGATAATACAATTGAATAGTTGAAGAGTTCTCCATTTTAAGACTGAGATGAGGAGATTTATTTTTCTCTCACAGGGTTGTTAGTATGTGGAATTCTCTTCCCCAGAGAGCAGTGCAACTGGGTCATTGAATTGATTCAAGACAGAGTTAGACAGATTTTTGAGGAGTCAATGGTTTCATGGGGCAGACGGAAAAGTGAAATTGAGACCACAACAGGATCAGCCATGATCTTACTGAATGGCAGAGCAGGCTCAAGGGGGTAAATGTCCTACTCCTGCTCCTAAGTCTTATGTTCTTATGTTCTCATGTTCTTATGCTGCTGTCAAGCTGGGGTTCAACCCTGGTTCAATGAAGAAAGCAGGAGTGCATGCCAGGAGCAGCACCTAAAAATGAGGTGTCAACCTATTGAACCTACAACACAGGACTACATGAATGCCAAACAGTGTAAACAGCATATGATAGAGATAAGAAATCCAACAACTGACAGATCAGGTATAAGCTCTGCAGCCCTGTTACATCCAGCTGTGAATGGTGGTGGACAATTAAATAACTAACTGGAGGAGGAGGCTCCACAAATATCCCCATCCTCAATGGTGAGAGAGCCCAGCACATCAGTGCAAAAGGTAAGGCTGAAGAATTTGCAACAACCTTCAGCCAGAAGTGTCGAGTGAATGATTCATATCGACCTACACCTGAGGTCCCCAGTATCACAGATGCAAGTTTCCAGCCAATTCAAATCACTCCACGTGATATCAAGAAATGGCTGAAGGCACTGTACACCATTCTGGCAATAATATTGAAGACTTGTGCTCCTGAATTAGTTGTACCCCTAACCAAGCTGTTTCTATACAGCTACAACATTGGCATCTACCTGACAATGTGGAAAATTGCCCAGGTGTAGTAATTATGGTTTTATTTAGTGTGTAACATAGCTTTAAGAATAAAACATGTTAAGGAAGATCACATGATCTGTAGTAACCAATAGGAGAGTAGCATGGGCTACCTCAGCAGTTAGTGTAGAGATAGAGTTGCAGTTGAAAGCACACATGTAGTTGCTGCTGTGTATATTGTAAATAAACTTAATGTTTCCAGCCAAGGAGTGTCTGCAGATCAACTCTATCATTAACAGCACAACTTGGTCACCCTACAACAAACTGGTGATGAGGATAAAACAGGGCTGAACAGAAGAAATCAAGTTAGAAAGAAATCGGCTCTGTACCTCGCTCAGTGATTATAAGTAGCAAGCTCCGTTAGAATTGAAGAATCATCCCCTCTCAAAATACCATGATTTGGGAGAATTGATCCTTTTGAACCTGCCACAGATGATTAGTGTCAATACACATTCTTTCTTCAAGTGAATGAGATTACGGGGGAAGAGAAGAGGTGAGCGATCCTCTTCAGTACTTGTGGGAGCAAAACCTAAAGTCTGATTTGAAGTTTGACGGCATCCAGTGTCCCATATTTGAAGAATTTTGATGAATTAGTGGGCCTCATGAAGGGTCACTTTCAACCCAAGCCCTCAGTCATGATACAGAGATTCAGGATTCACGAAACAGAACCCCGAGTGAGACAATTGTGTGCTACGTGGCAAATTTGAAGCACCTAACAGAACATTGTGAATTCGGTATGACTCTGAACGACATGCTCAGAGATTTAGTATGTGGTGTGGAAGACGATACTATTCAGAAAAGATTATTGTCCGAAGTGAATCTGGATTTCAAGAAGGTGCTAGAGATAGCGCTGGCCATGGAAAATGCAGTAAGAGATTCAAAAGCAATACAGGGTGTGCAAAATGGCACTGTCCTCCACACTGGTTAGGAAACCTCAGCTGAAAGAGGCGCGAAAAAGCAAGACTCTGCCGAGAAGCATGAAACAACCCCCATTAGCCGAAGAATAAAGAAAAATAACTTAGCAGTGAAACCAAAGAATAATTTTAGTAGAGGTGGAAACAATAAGTCTTTTAGCAACTGACAGTTTAAAAAAATGGAATGCTACTTTTGTCACAGAAAAGGACATATAATGAGGCAATGCAAGGAAAGGTTCGAGCAGGCTTGTAAACAAAAGAAGATGCCCAATGAAATCTACAATGTAGAAGAGACTGAAACAACAAATTCAGACATTTACTCGTTGTTTAATCTGAAAGTTGGAAAGACAAAACCAATATTTGTCACAGTGAAAGTAAATGGCAAACCTGTTAGAATGAAAGTGGACATGGGAACTTCCATTACAGTAATTGGGGAACATACCTTCAGATATTTGAATAATGGTGGACATCAATTAAGTTTAGAAGAAACAGCCACCAAGATAAAAACATATATGGGTGAAGACATTCAAGTAAAAGGTATAAGCAGAGTACTTGCCCATTATGGAAGCCACTCGGCAAAGCTACCCTTGATGGTGGTAGCAGGTGAAGGGCCAAGCCTGCTGGGGTGAAATTGGTTAAAGGAGATTAAGTTAGAATGGTCTGAAATTTTCCAGCTGAGAGCAAGTGGGCTACCAGAGCCACTTAGAAAGTACGCCATCGTCTTCAAGGATGAATTGGGGAAAATCCAGGGCCTGTGGGCCAAGATTGATGTGGATCTGGAAGCAACGCCTCGTTTCATGAAGGCGAGATCGGTGATGTATGCCCTGCAAGAAAAAAATCGACATTGAACTGAACAGACTCGAGAAAAACCGTGCATTATACAAACTGTTCAGTTCTGAGAATGGGTAGCATACATATCCCTCGTCCTTAAACTGACCAAAGGGTCCAAATTTGTGGAGACTATAAACTGATGGTTAATATATTGGCTAAACTAGACAGGCACCCCATTCAAAAATCAAAGACCTGTTTGCCAAGCTGGCAGGAGGGACAACGTACACAAAGCTTGACATGAGTCATGCTTATCAACAACTACAGTTGGATAATGCCTCCCAGGAATTTGTCACAATTAATACCCAGAAAGGATTGTACCAATATACACAACTACCTTTCGGTGTCTCCTCCGCTTGTGCCATCTTTCAGAGAACAACGGAAAGCCTTAAAAAAAGCCTTAAAATGTTTCTTAAAGCTGAAGTGCGTTTAAAAAAAGACAAGTGCACATTCCAAGTGAGGGATGTAATCCATTTGGGTCACCGGGTAGATTCACAGGGCCTCACAGGGCCTCCACCTGGTTGAGGAGAAAGTGAGAACCATAAGAGAGGCACCTGCACCAAAGAATACCTCAGAGCTCAAACCATTCCTAGGAATGATCAACTATTATGGGTGGTTCTTACCTAATTTGTCTACAGTGCTGGCCCCCCTGCATTCTCTAGTCAAACTGATACAGCGCTGGTCTTGGGATGCACCCCAGAAAGAAGCTTTCATAAAGGTGAAATAATTGTTGCACTCGTCCAATCTATTAGTGCATTATGACCAGACAAAAGAATTGGTGCTGACATGTGATGCATCTCCCTACAGAATGGGAGCAGTGCTCTCTCATCGGATGGACGGTGGCACGGAACAGCCAATAGGTTATGTATCAAGAACACTCACCACTGCGGAAAAGAGATACTCGTTGATAGAAAAAGGTCTGTCCATCTTCTTTCATGTCAAGAAATTTCACCAGTACGTACATGGCCACCATTTTACAATCATTTCAGAACACTAACCATTGCTAGGATTGTTTAGTGAGGACAGTGCTATACTACCCATAGCCTCAGTAAGAATACAACAATGGGCTTTAATTCCGGAAATATCTGAACAGTTACGTACATGGTCCTGGCAATCAAATCACAAATGCCGATGCCCTTAGTCATTTGCCTTTACAAGAAAATGATGAGCACGTCCCAGTTCCACAGGAGCTTGTTTTACTGTTAAATTTTTTAGATTTCTCACCAGTATGTGCTCGACAGGTCAGAGACTGGACAAGTCGGGACCCAGTGTTATCTCAAGTATGAGAACAAGTGCTACATGGTTGATCACAGGAGCCTATATCTGACGAAATGAAACCGTACTTCAACAGAAGGCATGAAATAACCAATCAGGATGGCATCTTATTGTGGGGAGTAATAGTTCCTCCAAGGGGAGGGAGCCACTTTTAATTGAACTGCACTGTGCCCACCCAGGAATCTCCCGAATGAAGACCATAGCATGCAGCTATCTATGATGGCCTGGGATGGATGGCGAAATAGAGAGTTTAGTAAAGCACTGTGTGCAATGTCAGCAACTGCATAAGTTGTCAGTGATAGCTCCGTTACACCCATGGGAGTAACCAGGTAGACCCTGGGTGCAGTTACATATTGACTATGTTGGACCTGTCCTGGGAAAAATGTTTCTGCTCATTTTCGATGCCCATTCAAAATGGTTGGGCGCATATGAGGTGAAGTCACCACTACAATTGAGAAACTATGTCAGAGTTTTGCCGTTCACGGATTACCAGAAGCAGTCATTTACGATAACAACACGGCATTTATGAGTGCTGAGTTTCAATGGTTTATCAGCCTTAACAGTATCACTCATGTGAAAACTGCACCATTCCACCCTTCCTCAAACGGATTGGCCAAAAGCGAGATTCGAACATTCACGGCAGGCATGAAAAAGCTAATTGGTGATTCCTTGGCAAACAAGCTAGCACGCTTTCTTTTTCATTACAGGACTACCCCTCACACAACAACAGGTGTCACACCTATGGAGTTATTGTTGAAACATCGTCCCAGGATGAGATTGAGCTTAATAATGCCGAATTTAGAGGGGAAGGTGGAAAGGAGTCAGGAAAGCCAGAAAACTAGACACCACTGGCATAGTCGTAAGAGGAAATTTACCATGGAGAGCCAATATACGTGAAAAAGTGGTTGCCGGGTGAAATAAGTGTGGTGACTGGACCTCTATTTTACCATGTGGAAGTGGAAGGCCAGATCATCCATAAACATTTGGACCATTTAAGGAAGAGAGAGATAAATCATCAAGACATGGTTCCACCAGTGACCATGACCGGGTCTGCGTTTCCTGTTGAAGATACTCAACCCAGGACTGACATGTCTGAAGTTCCTGTAAGAGTTGAGGAGACAGAACTGCTAGTGCCTACCGAAGCACCTGATGTTCACGCAATTCCAGAAAAGGAGGTTCCTGACAACGATTCTGAAGTTGTGGAGCTGCAACGTTCCACACACACTAGGAAACCCCTGAAAGACTGAACTTGTAAATTCCTTACCCAATGTAAATATTATGCTGTCTTGAAAAATATGTACTTGTTAAAATAATATGTATAGCTGAGTTAAAGGGGGAGGAATGTACTAATTATGGTTTTATTTAGTGTGTAATGTACCTTTAAGAATAATACTTGTTGAGGAAGATCACACAATCTGTAGTAGCATGGGCTCTCAGCAATCAGTGTAGAGATAAAAGTTGGAGTTGAAAACACATGTGTAGTTACTGCTGAGTATTTTGTAAATAAACTTAATGTTTTCATCCCCGAACAATGCTCACCCCCTGCCTCATCCCCGGCAATGCTCAGCCCCTCCCTTACACCCGACAATGCTCAACCCCTCCCTTACACCCGACAATGCTCAACCCCTCCTTCACCCCCGACAATGTTCATCACCCCCACCCCTGACAATGCTCACTCCCAACAATTCTCACCCCCTCCCTCACCCCGAACAATGCACACCCCTTCCATCACCCAGGCAATGCTCACCCCCGACAATGCTCACCCCCCCCACCCCTGACAATGCTCACTCCCAACAATTCTCACCCCCTCCCTCACCCCAACAATGCTCACCCCCCTGCCTCATCCCTGACAATGCTCACTCCCTCTCTTACACCCGACAATTCTCACCCCCCCTCACCCCAACAATGCTCACCCCCCGCCTCATCCCCGACAATGCTCGCCCCCTCTCTTACACCCGACAATTCTCACCCCCCCTCACCCCAAGAATGCTCACCCCACTGCCTCATCCCCGACAATGCTCACCCCCTCTTACACCCGACAATGCTCACCCCCTGCCTCATCCCCGACAATGCTCGGCCCCTCCCTTACACCCGACAATGCTCACCCCCTCTCTTACACCCGACAATGCTCAGCCCCTGCCTCATCCCCGACAATGCTCAGCCCCTCTCTTACACCCGACAATGCTCAGCCCCTGCCTCATCCCCGACAATGCTCACCCCCTCTCTTACACCCAACAATGCTCAGCCCCTGCCTCATCCCCGAACAATGCTCACCCCGTGTCTCATCCCCGACAATGCTCACCCCCTCTCTTACACCCGACAATGCTCACCCCCTGCCTCATCCCTGGCTATGCTCAACCCCTCCCTCACCCCAAACAATTCTCACCCCTTCCCTCACCCCCGACAATGTTCATCACCCCTACCCCTGACAATGCCCACCCCTCCCTCACCCTGAACAATGCTCACCCTCTCCCTCACCCCTGACAGTGCTCACCCCACTCCCTCAACGCACGATAATACTGACACTTCCAACATTGGCTGGACAAGAGCCAGGAGCCCGGAAGGTGAGCCAGGAGGGGACTAGACTTCAGCAGGATCTTGATAAGCAACAGCAGCGAATGTCTTAGCATTCGCTGCTCATGCAATCAGAAGATTCTGCCAGATATATCCATGGCACCAGGCAAACTGGAATATAGTTTACCATGCTGTAATTGACTGGCCACCATTACTAAAGCATTATAGTATATATACACAGAAAGTGCTGGAAATACTCAGCAAGCCAGGCAGCATATGCAGTATTATCAGTAGTGTAGTATTAGTATCATCAGTATTTTGCCTTTGTAATAGCATTATAATCCTCAAGAGTTTTTTTTTAATTAATAAACATAGATCACAAAATTTGACTCCATTGTGACATTGGTGTCGCAGGAGCTGGGTGATGAAGAACATAGCTTGGCATCTACTCCTGGTGACTTCCAGCATGACCCATGTCGATTACTGTGATTTGAAGTGTGATAGAACGGGTATCACATGCGTGAGCCAGAGGTATGCAAGTGGGCCGTTCATAACATCAGTCAGCGTCTAACGCTGATTTGGTACATGACTGTCATTTTGGACTTTGCAACTCCTGTTAACACCCTTGCTGAAACATGCACTGCTGTACATGCAATCAGCTGACTGCCCCCTCCCCCCCCCTCCGCCCCCCGCCACCCGCCTCCACCACCTGCCATTAGCACAAATTAAATGCACCATCACTCAACTTTCAGGTGAGGTGCTTTTGATTCTCCTTTTGTTGCTGCAGAGTTAGTGAAAGTTTTGTGCTGTTGGAGGAGTTGACAGAAGTTCTCTCAGTCGGGAGAGAGAGAGAGGTGTGGGTCTTTGGAAGGAGTGGCGTGGATTTGAAAGGCCTCTGAGCACAGTAACAAGAGGGTGGGGCCTATAATAGCAGCTCCTCTTGGATTGCGGCATCACAAGGAAATGGAGCAGAGGCAGCAGAGAGGAGAAGCTGTTCACAGTTGCCAGAAGAGGAAGGTGGAGGGGTGGGTGGGGGAAGTATCAGAGAATCATAGAATTTTCATGGCACAGAAGGAGGCCATTCAGCCCATTGTGTCTGCCCCGGCTCTCCAAAGGAGCATTATGACCTAGTGCCATTGCCCTGCCTTTTTCCCACACCTCTGCACATTGTTTCTATTCAAATAATCATCTAATGCCTCGATTGAACGTGCCTCCACCACACTTCCAGGCAGTGCACTCCAGACCCAAACCACTCGTTGTGTGAAAAAGTTTTTTCTCACGTCACATTTGCTTCTTTTGCAAATCGCTTTATATCTGTGCCCACTTGTTCTTGATCCTTTTACAAGTAGGAACAGCTTCTCCCTACCCACTCTGTCCAACCGCCTTATGATTTTAAAGCTATCTTCTCTCCAAGGAGAATAGTCCCAACCTCTCCAATCTATCTTCATAACTGAAGTCTCTCATCCCTGAAACCATTCTTGTAAACCTCTCCTGCACACTCTCCAACATGTTCACATCCTTCCTATAATCTGGCGCCCAGAAATCTATACAATACTCCCGCTGAGGTCAAAGGAGCATCTTATATAAATTCAGCATAACCGCCTTGCTCTTGTACTCTATGCCGCTATTAATAAAGCCCAGGATATTACCCAGCAAATCATCACTCCAAATGCCTGTGAGTGTCTCATCAGATTCCGCTTCCACTGAAAAAACCCCCAGATCACCCTCGCTCCATACTTCCTCATCTTTCCATCCCTTTGATATGGAACACTTCAGCACCTTGATCAAAATCCTGAGATAAAAGCCGCCAAAAAAGAACCATTCCATAGCATGGAATGTCCATAACATTTTTAGCTACTTTTATTTCCAAAACTGATCTGCCTTTTTCTTAATTTTCTTCCTTCCTTTCCTGAAGCTGGTGATTCATTTTAGTGTCTTGGTCCTTGGGCATCAGCAGTCCACTGCTATGTAATAACAATCAATGTGATATATGGTTATTTTACTCCACGAAGATAGTGTCTCATTCATCTTTTCATCTTTGATGCAGCAGAAGGAAGTATCAACCAAAAGGAGGTCAGAGAACCCAATGGAGCAAAACATAATTGCCAGACCAACTAAAAAATCCATGATTACACCTGCCCGGGGAACTGATTGAGAGGGAAAAAGCTGCTACATCACCAAATAAATCCTCTGACATCTGCTTCATTTAACAGCATTACAATGGGAATCATTGCTTCCATTTCCATTGCAATCCATTCGCCCCTACAATCACAAAGAACCTCCCCTGTCTGAACTAAATTTATCATAATTTTTAATGTCCCAAGTTGCATTTATAAGGATGCAAAATCGTGTTTTATTGGACTCAAAGCTGGACTGCTGACGAGCTGTCAAGCTGTGCACAACACCTAATGTTTAAATCATGGTTTTTTTTTGCTCGATGATCAATGGGCAGTAAAGAAACAGAGTTGCTGCTCGAAATGTCATGCGCTGCAAGATCTGAAAAATATGCACATTTCGTATTGACATAATCTTGCCACAACAAAACCAATCAGCCTCCCAGAGGACACAAAACTGAAACTCCTGCTTTCTACTGAAAGAACAAAAACATTGACATTTAAGAAATGGCCAGAACCTGGTGTACTTAGATAACAAACAATTATCTAAAACAAATTCAACTGTACAAGAGAAATCAACAAGCTGGAACAATAGGTCAATTAACTCAGGGCTGACAGGTCTGAATAGGTAAAGGTACAACTTATCCTAAAGCGGGGGAATTGGATGTTTAAAGGCATATTTCCTAAAGAATGTCCTCTTTTGCATGATCCTATTTTGCTTTTACAGCAATTCACATTCTTACATAGAACATTTAACATAGCAAAATGTCCCAGGGAATTTCACAGTGCTGTAATAAGAAAACCTTCCTACTTTTATTTATTGCTACCTTTTCGCCCACAAGTAGCACCTTGAAGTGAAGGAAGTAGGAATCAAATTCCCATGCTGCGTTCATACAGTGCAGCTTGAATAATGAATAACCGTGATTTTCCATTTTCCAAACATTACATGCTAAAAATTAACTTAGGTCCATTTTCATTGCTGGCTTGCTCCCATCATGCTACAGAAACCCTAGGCCCAGAGTTTGCCTGAATTTCAGCCTTGGGCTTGATTTTAATATGACTGTTAAACTCCAGGTGCCTGTCGTGTTTGTGGAGGCAGCTTGCCATTGGGTGCAGGGCCAAATTGATTGGGCTGCTTTGCCAACAACAGCCCTCTCCTAAGTTCCATGAGGCGAGGGAGAAGGAGAATGGGATGTGGAAGTGCTAAGCCCATGCCAGCAGAGGCCCACCATGGTGCTGCGGAGCTAGCTGGGAGAATTCATTTTAGAAAATACATTTTTATTGGTGCCCTCTGTGGTCACATTGATTAGGCTGCATGTGGAATCCTGGGCCTGCCTGCTCCTCATTTGCTTAAGCAAGAGGCCTACCAGTTTCTTGTGGATGCCAGTAACAAACACATGGATAGCTGCCTGGTATGCAGCCACAGATTTGGAGTGGGACCTTGCACCCTGAAATTGATCCTTTTCCCCATGATCTTCACCCAGAAAAATAAGTGAAACAAAGACCAATTTCTACTTTTTTTACACACCAAATATATCTGCCGTGCATTATTGCACACACAAGTGTTCTGTTTTGTTTTGTTTGGATTGAAAATAACATTTTAATTGAGAGTTAAGCAGTAAACCATGATGGCATGAATATGTGTCAACCTTGGGTGAGGATTGAGCTTGGCCGTGATTCCCCCTTTAGTGTAACAGCCGGCCAACATACAATCCTGGTTGGATTGTATGTTGGCAGGCTGTTACACTAAAGAGGGTAGCCGGCTGATGTAGAACTGCACCACACATTTTCATGAGAAGCAACAGAGAAGTTTGAAAGAGAATAAACAAAACATGTGGTTTTAAAAAAGGTATATGAACAAGGATGTTGCACACTTTTCATTTTACCAGAATGTGCAGGCCTTTGAAATTGGATCTTGACTTTTTTTTATCTATTTCTAAGTATAAAGATGGAAACAAAATGCAGAAAGGTATTTGCCCCAAGGTCATTTTAATGCGTTGATACTAATTTGCATTGCCAGGAAAAACACAGCAAACTTGAGACAACACTCAATGCACTGCTCTCAAAATGGAGTAGCCCTGGTCATGGTTTTACTTTAGCAGGGTGGGGAAGCTTCTAAACAATTAGTGAAGGAGAAATACAAGCTTCATTTTCTCTTTAAAAATGGAACGGATCTGTAAGACTCCTTTACTGAGGTTATGTTTTGCTTGAGCACTGGAGAACATGTGGTAAGAATTAAAGATTGATGGCAGAAACCAGCATAGTCTGCAGTATTAATGATAGCCCCAGGCTATTCTCTGGGTAACATTAGTAAACTAAACCAGTCAAGGTCAAAGATCACCTGAGGTGTTTGTCTACTTTATGGTGCTACAGTGAAGACCTTAGTAAGTCTTGCTTTTTTTCTATTTTAGTCACCAACGTTTTTTCCCCCATAAACTCCGATTTTCAGAGGGTTCTTGATCACATTTCTTCTCTGTGATACTCTACTGTTTCTTGTTCACTAAAGTTCAGTTGAAGGAAAATTTTCTCCTGAGTAACATTAAGAAGCGGTTGTATACACGTTCATTTCTTCCTACTGAGGTGTGTGACTGATAGGATTTTGGTTGTTTTACTTTGCCCAGGACATGTGTGGATTGACAGGTACGAGCTATGTATGAATGATTAAAACTCAATTGATTTAAGGAACACAGGAAAAGGCTTCATTTTAACATCTACAGTTCGCAGTTGTACTGTGAGCATGGGCATATTGGAACAGGGAAAGAGAAACGTTTTGCCTCAAGGTAATTCTTTGTTAACAGCTGTTTGCTTGGATATAGAATAATAACATTCCACAAATGCACAGAATGCATTCACCAGTTGTTGGCCGGTCTTCAGAGCTAAATTTTGTAAACTACATGACAGTACTGTCTTCCTGTCTTAAGACTGTCATTATACGAGGGTTAATGGAAATCAAAGTCATAGAATCATAAGGAGGCCATTTGACCCATAGTGTCTCTGCAGGCTCTTTAAAAGCACCATACAATTTGTTCCACTTCTCTGCTCTTTCCCCACAACCCTACAATTTCTTCCCCTGCAAGTATTTATCCTATTCACTTTTCAATGTTAACATTGAATCTGTCTTCACAACCCTTTCAGATCGTAACAAATCACTGCACAAAAAGAATTCTGCTCAGCAGCTCCCCTCCGGTTCTTTTGCCAATTACCTTTTGGCCAGAATTTTACGTTGGGCATGCGGGCGGGCGCCCAACTCACCTGAGCGTACTATGACACACGATAATGTCAGGCCTGCGTCCTGACGTCATCACGTACTCTCGCAATACTTCGCTAGGTGGGCACGCGATGAAAACGGAGTCACCCACCATTAATTAACAGGCCCTTGAGGCACCAATTGTCTGGAGTTTACATAGCCTGTGAGACGGGCAGGCCGGCAGGACACATTTTCAAAAACCTCATCCATGAGCGGGATAAGAAGGGTGAGTGGGCTCGCTAATGCGAGTTGTTTGTAGTTTAGCTTATAACTTGCTGCTGCTTGCTTGTGTGAACAGGACATCTTCATTTCACTTCAGAGCTGCTTTGACAGAAATAAGGGGCTACAGTTCACGACTCCGGAGGAGTTATACCACTTGGGTCCTTCCAGGTATCAGACAGCCTTCCCTTACTCTGGGAATGGGGATTGTGGTCTCCACTGGAGGCACCTCCTCTGAGGAGGAAGAGAGGGCCAGGAGGGGGAGGAGGCCAGGTGTCCCTATTCAGCCCCCAGGAGAGTGACCTGTTGGAGGACAGGCGCAGGCACAAGGGGCGCAGGGCCAAAAGGAAGTCCAAGGCAGAAGGGGCCGCAGAAGACTCTACTATCCTGCTGCCAGGGTTTACAGGCAGCAATGCAGCTACCTCAATATATCTGAGGTGCAATACCGAAGGAAGCTCCGCCTCTCAAAGAAGACAGTGACTTCCATTTGTCAGATGATCGGCCCTGAGATCAGCTCCGGCTGTGTGGGTGGACACCCCATGCCAGTGGCGCTGTAGGTCACAGTGGCCCTCAACTTCTATGCATCCAGCTCTTTCCAGGGGTCGGTGGGTGATCTTTGCGATGTCTCCCAATTAGCTGTCTACAGTTGTGTCAAGCTGGTGACAGAAGCTCTGTTCAGGGGTGCATTGACTTTCATTCACTACCGCATGGACGAGGCCAGCCAGGCAGAGTGAGCCAGAGGCTTTGCAGTGATTGCTGGGTTCCCCCGCATCCAGAGTGCAATCGACTGCACACATGTGGCCATCAAGGCACCAGTGGGTGAGCCCGGTACCTTCATCAACAGGAAGGGCTTCCACTCCATGAACGTGCAGATAGTGTATGACCACAGGATGCAGATTCTGCAAGTCTGTACAAGGCAGCTCCCATGATGCTTACATCCTGAGACACTCCCAGGTGCCAGGGCTCTTCAGTGCTCCAACCTGACTGGATGGTTGGCTGCTGGGTGACAAAGGCTATCCCCTCAAAAGGTGGCTCATGACACCTCTCCACCATCCAAGAACAGAGGCCGAGCAGTGGCACAATAGGAGCCACGCCTCCACAAGGGCTGTGGTAGAGAGAGCCATAGGTCTTCTCAAGATGCGCTTCCGATGCCTGGACCATTCAGGTAGTGCACTCCAGTACCCCCCAGATCATGTGTCACTGATAGCTGATGCTGCACTCTCCACAATCTTGCACTGGAAAGGTGGGATGCAGTGGAGGAAGAAGATGTTGATGCATCTGCTCTGGCAACAGACGATGAGTCCAGTAGTGAGTCCGAGGACGAGCACGGTCATGAGAACGCTGAGGAGTTAGACACTGACCTTGGCAACCTCCAGGGAGGCAGGGACACCCGGAGGCTTTGATCCAATGCTCCTTCAGGTAACCTACCAAAGATGAACCACCACCACATGTCAGGGCTGCAGGCTCCGTACCGATACCTGACAGTTGCTTGGTGAACAACATGCACTATGTGCCATTTCAATAAAGTTCAGAGACAAACAAGTCACTCATAACATCATGGGTTACCCTGCACCTGCAGAACTAATGAAGCACCCAGAGGCTTTTTGAACACAAACACATTTAAAGCTGTGGTGCCTAGCATACATAATACAAATTAAATTGAAAGGTGTTATTCATTACACCAAATAATATTTAACATAAAACTGGGGGGAAAAAGTATCACCATTGATAAGTCCGTGTTGTGCTTAAGGTGCTTTAAGTTTTCGTTTGCGGGTGCTACGTGTAGGTTCTCCCCCCTCGCTGGCACTGGCATGGGAGACAGCCTACTCACTCTGCTGTCCTGTTGGCCTTGATGATATTGGTGGGCATCCTCTGGCCCGTGGAGCCTGTGCTGGCCCTGCCTGGGATAGAGCGGCCAGTTCCACAGATGGCATCTCCCCAGTCGTCGCAGCCTCACCGGATGCCACAGTCACTGGCAGAGGGGTGGAGCAGCTACTGCCATCATCCAGAGCGCCCTGAGAGGAACCCACAGATACAACAAGCAGCTCATGCGTCAATGTGAGGTCACTTTGGGCCTCCCTGTTCACCATTGATGGATGGGCACCCAGCTGGGATACTGGGTGCCCAATCCATCTCCCACACTGACAGTGACCACCTCAGGTCAATGCTACTGTGAGGGCTTGCAGGTCTGAGCGCATCCCCAGGAACCCCAGATTCAGCTCCTGGAGCAGCCTCTCCATGAGAGTCACCGCTCTCTCCATGGAGGAGGCAGTGCGCTCGGCCATGAGGGTCATTGCATTGCTCATGCTCCGCATGGACTCCTCCACAACGAAGACCATGGCATGCATTCCCTCATGCATCTCCGCCAGATCCTCCCGCACACCCTGCTGGACTTCCAGCGTCTGCTGCCTCAGGGACAACTCCAGAGGCACATTATCAGCCACCAACTGAGTATGTTCCTG
Organism: Cetorhinus maximus; assembly: GCF_964194155.1. NCBI lineage: Eukaryota > Metazoa > Chordata > Chondrichthyes > Lamniformes > Cetorhinidae > Cetorhinus > Cetorhinus maximus. Next base: position 36,474,899 of record NC_135879.1, on the reverse strand, counting down.
GCCTCCAGCAGTCCTCCGACTGCTGGTGCCCTGGGCACTTTCTGCCTCTGCCTGCACCTCAAGTGAGTGTGAAGTGCCCTCACCGCTGTGCACCGAGATACTATCTGCCAATCTAATGCTCACTGAGGTGTTGGTGTCTGCACTGGTGCCTGCTTGGCTGAGAGGGTGTGACGCTGGTGCGTTTCGATTGTTGCTGTCCTCTGGGGTCAGTGGTGGGCCTTCAGGCTCCTCACCTTGTTGGGCTGCTGGTGAGCCTGAAAGGAAGAACAAGAACATGTCGTTAGTTGAAGTCATTACACTGTTACTGTGCATGCCTGGCACCCGGATCAGGGTGCCCTTGTCTTTCCATTACCAATGGGGATTCCATGTTCGAGGCTCACATCAATATACAGGCTACAGTGGAATGGTTGCTCTTACAGATGTTCTGAGCTCAGTGCACTGCACTCTTACCTCCCTGTGGCACCCCAACCTCATCGCGGCCGGTTGACATGGCGCATGGTGCCTTTCCAGCGCCAGGTCCTCCTGCTCATATCGAGTTAGGATTAGAAGGTGGGGTGATCCTCCGCCAGTCTGCAACCTCTCAGCATTGTCATGGGATGTCTTCTGCAGAAAGGACAGAGGAGCATTGATGAGTCCACCCTGTATGTGCATTGCCATTGCAGCCTGGCCAACCGCACCTGAGGAAAACCTTCATGACCCTGGAGCCTCAAGACATTCATTCCAAGCAGCCAGGGCTCACCCCCTTGCCCAGATGCTGCCTCATTGACATTTGCCACTCATACTCTCAGAACCCTGAGGCCCAAAGGGGCGGTGGGTGGGGATGGGGGTTGGGGCAGCTCCTAACTGCTGTGCTAAGTGACCCATGCCAACACGGTACTCACCCTTCCCGATCGCAGGAGATCATTGAACCACTATGGCACTGCATCCATGTGCGCCTCACCAAATCATGGGAGCTGACCCTGGATGCCACCTCCTCCCCGGCATTTTTGGTGAGGGGGGGGGCCTCCTCCTCCCGTCCCTGGGGACAAGGGTTTCTCTCCGGGCTGCCACCTCCTCCAGGAGGGCAGCGAGACACTCATCAGAAAATCGCGGGGCCAATTGCCGCGCCGACCTGCCCTCCCGCCTGCCGTGTTCAGCAGTATTGAGCTCCATGACGAGGTGCGTCTGCTTCACTGGCAGCCTTCCCATGGCTGCTGTAGCCGCTTTTGAATCGGCCGCCCGGTCGCCATTGAGCTCCCACCTCCGCCCACCCCTTCTACTGTTGCTACTGTCACATCTTACACTGGGCAGGCCTTAATTGGCCCGCCCGCGTAAAATCGCGGTGCGGAGCCGATCGCGGGCGGCGGTTGGCTTCCAGACCCCCCCCTCCCATTCCTGCCAAGCCCGCACGGTGACCGTAAAATTCTGGCCTATATCCGTGTCCCCGATATCTGACCCCATTGCCACTGGGAACAGTTTCTCTCTGTTTACTCCATCAAAACCTCTTATAACTTTGAACATCACTATTAAATCTCCCTTTAGCTTACTCAACCTGAAAGACAGTAATCACAGTTTCTCTCATCTCTCCAGATAACTGAATTTCCTCAGGCCCTGTTAACCTAGAACTGGACACAATACTCAATTGATTTCGGATTTTAAACTCTATGAGCAGAATAGTCCCAGATTTGCACCAAATGCAGTATCAGATTGGAAAAAGGATGTTTTATCTACCAGCCGCAATGGCAGCTTTTCACGACATATCATTTGATTCCTGGCACGTCCTGCCTCATTAATAGTTCATTCCCAGGAAACACGCTGGATCACTGGTGGGGCAGCCTCTCATTCACCTGCCCTGCCATCACCTCAGGCAGTAATCCGTAAAATCAGTAATCCTGGCGCTATATTTAATGGGTGCCCCTGCACAGAGCTAGCTCTCTCTAAGGCATATGAAGCTGCTGGAAAGCCATGGCTGCCAAAAGAAGGAAACATGCTGCCCCAAAATTTAGTGACACCTCCCTCGGGTGCCTACTGGATGCTGTGAAGTCTCACTATGAAGTTCTCTACCCAGCCTCTGGGCAAAAACCAGCAAGCAAGGTCACCAATCCAGCATGAAAGGCAGTGGCAGCGGTGATCAGCACCAACACCCTACAAAAATGGACAGTCACCCAGTGCCAAAAGTGGATGAATGAACTCCTCTGTTCCACTAGGGTAAGTCACTCTTCTCATCACTCTCAACTCAGACACTCAGAAGTGTCACATCCATAGGGATCACACATCCATAGGGATCTCACTCACTGCCAGTTCAAGGGACATTACCATTCACTCTCTCAAACTGTTATGGCCAATGCAGCTGGTAAAGCGGAGTTATTTAAAAAGTCCCAGAAGGAAACTTTAAACAACTGTCATAACCTATAATTTTAAGTGTTATGTTTGGGGTGCGACTCTAAATTCAGGAATTAGGCCACCAGTTCTTGAGGTTTTACGTTAAGCTAATTGAAACATTTTATTAATTTACACAGGTTAAAATATATGTACACATGGCTACAAATTATTACTATCATAGCTTTTAACAAATTCCCAAACTAATCTCCATTAAGGCAACAGCAACCCATAGACTTAACCAAACACCAGGCAAAGTATTTTCACCTTACGAGTTCAGAATGAGGTTCTTTATCAGAATTCCTGCAGTCGAGGGAAGATTTGACTGTGCTGTTAATAAGGCAGGCAGAAGTGAGAAAGCAAAATCAGATTTTTATTCAAGATGAAAAAGAAATCTCATGGAGAAAAAAAGCTGATACAGTGCAGTTGGTCACACATAGAAGTAACAGCACACCAAATCCAAAACAGGGAAAGAGTGAAGGGGGTGCAGTAGCCGCCATTAGTCAATGCTCTTATTGTGGTGGGATAGGGCTGCATCATGGTGAAGTATGCCCCAACTAAAATGCAGAGTGCCATTCCTGCAAGAAGAGTGGCCATTTTAAATCTGTGTATAAAGCTCCTGACACAAAATTAAATGAGAAACAAATAAGATCAGGTATCATCCAAGCAGTTGAAGAAGAAAAAGATGATGAAGTGTCATTCTTGGGAGAAATTACAGGATCAAATGGGAACTATTGGAGCGCAGACATTATGGTCAACAAAACAGACACAAAACAACCTTCAAATTAGGCACTGGAGCAGGAGTTTCAATTCTTTCAGATATAGAACAATGGTTAAAACCAGGCTTCCTCCAGCCAACGGCCATAAGACTCCACTGTCCAGGAAACATTCAACTGTAGATCAACAGATGGTTGACTGCCAAACTCCAGTACACTCACTCACTTTTCTAGAACCACTTCATCCAATTCAGGGTCGTTGGGAGTCGGAGCCTATTCCAACAGGGAATGGGTGCTAGGTGGGGCAAACTAAAGTGCAAAGGAAGAGAAATCACACAAACTTTGTATATGATCCATAATCAAGGATGTTCACTGTTAAGTCAAAAATGCAGATCTACAACTCATCTACAAAGTCGATGAATCAGGAAGCCCAGAAAAGTCAACAGAATTCAGGGCAGAATTCCCAAAACGATTCAGAGATCTGGGGAAGCTGAAAACAGCCTATCACATCACATTGAGACCAGATGCAAAACTAGTGTGCTTGTTTATCTCAAGGAAGGTTCCACATCCACTTTTACAGAAAGTGAAACAAGAAATTGAGTCAATGCTGCATCACAGAGTCATCTTACCAGTAACCAAACCTACAAGCTGCTGTTCAGGCATTGTTCCTGCACCAAATGAAACCAAATGGCTCAATACAAATTTGTGTTGACCTCACACAGTTAAACAAGGTAGTGGAATGGGAGATTCGCCCAATGACATCTGTAGATGAGAGTCTGGCAAAGCTAGCAAAAAGTACCATTTTTACAGAGCTGGATGCAAACAGTTGCTTCTGGCAACTACCTTTGGATGATGAATCCAAGCTATTGACCACATTTATCACACCCTTTGGGGCATATTGCTTCAATTGCCTACCCTTTGGAATCACATCGGCTCCAGGGATTTTTCAGAGAGTAATGACAGGCATTTTAGACGGATTAGAAGGGGTAATTTGCCACATGGATGACATCCTGATCCATGGGTCCATCTCACTGGAGCATGATACAAGAGTGAGAGCAATGTCACAACGCTTGGAAGAAGCAGGGCTAACTCTTGAGTGGGAACAGTTTCTTACTATTTACCCTGTCCATACCCCTCTGGACCTTGAATACCTCTATCAAGTCTCCTTTCAGCTTTCTTTTCTCCAAGGAACAGGTCCAACTTCTCCAATCTATCCTCATAGCTACAGTTCTTTAGCCCTGGAATCATTCTTGTGAATCTCCTCTGTACTACCTCCAATGCCTTCACATCCTTCCTCAAGTATTGCGCCCAGAACTGGACGCAATACTCCAAATGAGGCCGAGCTAATGTCTGAAACTCTTGTACTCAATGCCCCTATCAATAAAACCTAAGATATTATGTGTTTTATTAACTGCTCTCTCAACATTCCTTGCCACCTTCAATGACTTATGTACATATAGCCGAGGTCACTTTGTTCCTGCACCTCCTTTAGAGTTTCTTTCTTTATTTTATATTGCCTCTCCACATTCTTCCTGCCAAAATGAATCACACTTCTCTGCATTGATCTTCATTTGCCATTTGTCTGCCCAATCCACCAAAATGTCTATGTCCTTTTGAAGTTCAAGACTATTCTCATCACAGTTGACAATGCTTCAATCTTTGTATTATCCACAAATTTGCACACCACAGTCTAGGTCATTAATATATATCAAGAAGAGCAAGTGTCCCAACACTGACCCCTGTGGAACTCCACTACAGACCTTCCTCCAATCTGAAAAACAACCATTTATCACTAGTCTGTTCCCTGTCACTCAGCCAATTTCTAATCCAAGTGCCTACTTTCCTTTTAACTTTGTTCACAAGTCTGTTGTGTGACACTGTATCAAATGCCTTTTGAAAATCCGTATACACCACATCAACAGCATTGCCCTTATCAAACTTCTCTGTTACCTCCTCAAAAAATTCCAGTAAGTTAGTTAAACATGATTTACCCTTAATGAATCCATGCTGGCTTTCCTTAATTATCCTGCACTTGTCTAAGTGACTATTGCTTTTATCCTGAACTATAGTTTCCAGAAGTTTCCCTACCATGGAAGTCAAACTGACTTGTCTGTAGTTGCCAGCTTTATCCTTGCATCCCTTTTTGAACAAGGGTGTAACATTCTCAATTCTCCAGTCCTCCAGCACCACCTCTGCGTCTAAGAAAGACTGGAAGATTATCACCAGCGCCTCTAAAATTTCCACTCTCGCCTCCCTCAGAATCCTCGGATGCATCTCATCTGGAACTAGTACCTTATCAATTTTAAATTAAGATAGCCTTTCTAATACTTCCTCCTTCTCAATTCTAAATTCCTCAAGTGTACCAGTTATCTCCTCTCACCTCGGCCTGGATAGCTTCCTCTTCCTTTGTAAAGACAGATGCAAAGTATTAATTTAATACCTCTGCTATTTCTCCTGTCTCAACGTATACATCCCCTTTTTATTTCTAAACGGCCCTACTGTGTCTTTCACGACCCTTTTATTCTTTACATGCTTATAGAAGACCTCGGGATTCCCTTTTATATCAGCTTCTAATCTCTTTTCATGCTCCCTCCTTGCTTTTCTGATCAGTTTTTTCACTCCCCCTCTGGCCCTTCCATTATCAGCCTGATTTTCCATTGTATTTTCTACCTGACATCTATCATGCGCGCACTTCTTCCTTTTCATCTTCACCTCTATCTCTCTCGTCATCCAGGGTGTTCTAGAGTTATTTGTCCTATCTTTCCCCTTCAAGGGAATATGCCTTGACATTGCTTCCAATACTATCTCTTAGAAGATTGCCCATTGTCCATCCACTGTCTATTCCCATAACATTTGTTCCAACTCACTTGACTCAGATGTATTCTCATCCCATCGAAGTTGGCTTTCTCCCAATTAATTATCCCTGTGCTGGATTGCTCCTTGTTCTTCTCCATGGCCAACTTAAACTTTATGATACAATGGTCACTGTCTCCTAAATGGTCTCCCACTGATATTTGATCCATTTGGGCCAACTCATTCCCCAGAACCAGGTCCAACAGTGCATGTCCTCTTGTTGGACCGGAAACATACTGCTGCAGAAAATTATCTTGAACACACTCCAGAAACGCTTGCCTTTCTTGTCCCTTTGCACTATTCCTATCCCAGTCTATATTTGGATAATTGAAGTCCCCCATTATAATTGTCCTATAATTCTTGCACCTCTTTGTAATTTCTTTGCAAATTTGTTTCTCTACATCCCTTCCGCTAGTTGGTGGTCTATATGCTACACCGATCCAGCCAGAGTGATTCCGTCCTTGACCCTTCTGGAACATTCTCTCTCTCCAGTACTGTAATGCCATCTTTAATCAATACTGCCACTCTCCCTAAACCAACACCCACCACCACTTTTTCTTCCTTTCCTGTCTCTCCTAAACACTTTGTACCCAGGAATATTTAACGCTCAGTCCTGCCCTTCTTTGAGCCAGGTCTCTGTTATAGCAATAATATCATAATTCCACTTGTCAGCCTGTGCCTGCACTTCACCAATCTTATTAACCACACTCTGTGCATTCACATACATACACATTAATCCTGATTTAGGCTTTTTAGATTCCCCCCCTTGCTTTGACCCCCATCTAATGACTTACTATAGGCTACTTTAGTTCAATCAAACTCTCCAGGTATTCTATTTATCTTGATACTATTCTCTGATATCATTTAATACTTCTCTATTTCCCACTACCAGTTTTTCTCCTCTCCTCTCTGAATTTCCCCTCAGGTTCCCATCCCCCTGCCAATCTAGTTTAAACCCTCCCAAACTGCACTAGCAAACCTCACCGCAAAAACGTTAGTCCCAGTCCTGCCAAGGTGTAACCTGTCCTCCTTATACAGATCCCACCTTATACAGGAACCCAGAACCGGTTCCAATGTCTCAGAAATCTAAAGCCCTCCCTCTTACTCCTTTTCTCCTATCACGTATTGAACTGCTCAATCTTCCTATTCTTATGCTCACTAGCACGTGGCACTGGGAGTAATCCTGAGATTGCTGCTCTTGAGGTCCTGCTTTTCAATTTCCTTCCTAACTCCCTAAAATTTGCTTTCAGAACCTCGTCCCTTTTCCTACCTAAGTCATTGGTCCCAGTGTGGACATGACCTCTGACTGCTTGTCCTTCCCCAAAAGAATGTCCTGCAGCCACTCTGTGACATCCTTGACTCTGGCACCAGAGAGGCAACATAGCATGGAATCACATCTACGGCTGCAGAAACGCCTGTCTACTCCCCTAACTATGGAATCCCCTACTACTATAGCACTTCCACTTTTCCTCCTCTTTCCTGTGCAGCTGCGACACCTGTGTTGCCACGAACTTGGCTTTTGCTACAGTCCTCTGAGGAACCACCTTGCTCACCAGTATCCAAAATGGAAAAGCGGTTAGAGAGCAAGATAGTCTCGGGGGATTCCTGCACTACCTGCTTGTTTCTCTTAGATACTCTGGCATTCACCCATTCCCTCTCTGCCTGTGTACTTCTTATCTGTGGTGTGACAACTTCTGTAAACGTGCTATCCATGTAATCTTCAGCCTTGTGAATGCACCACAGTGAATCAAACCGCCGCTCAAGTTCCACAGCCCAAAGCTTAACTTTCTGCAGCTGGTGACACTTCCTGCAGATGTAGTCATTGGGGACTCTTTGTGCCTGCATGACTTCCCACATCCTGCAGGATGCACATTCCACATGGCTGAGCTGCACTGACACACCTTAAACTTTATACAGTGTTTACTCACCTGTCACTCACCAATCATCTCCTCCTCTCCCTCTCACACTCTTTATGAAGTCTCACTGCTGTCTCCCTCTCGTGCATCCTTATGAAGTTTTGCTGCTCTCTTCCTCTCACACCTCTTTACAAAGTCTTCAAACACACCAGCTGGAATTTTCCAACCCCATTGGCATCGGGTATCATGGCTTTCAGGGGGGTACGATAAGGCGAGAAGGCCAAAAATCGATTTTTCGCCTGAAACCAGTTTGCGATCATCTGCTTCACCTATCATTGGCGGGCCACATTTCCCACCGCCACACATCGGGAACCCAATTTCAATACTTTAGCATATCATTATAAGCCCTGCTCGTCGAGATCATCCCCCCACGTTGGATCATCCAGGCATGTCGGTGTGATTGCACGCCGTCATGTTTCACATGCACTTGGTGAGCTGCACTTCCCTCGGGACTTCGAGGTTTGTTTGCTTATCTTGCCTCGGGCAGCACTCATGGTCATCAGCACCAGGCTTCACAGGCAGCACCATATCACTTTTAGGGGGGCTCGCAGCAAGTCTCTACCTACCAGACCATCCATAAGGCAGGGGTGGCTTTTCCATGGCTGCAGGGCTAGGGCTTGTTTGGGGAATGGGGAGAAGTGGCCTCAGGCAAGAGAAGAGGCTGCAGGGTGAGGGCTGTACTGGGGATAGGGTCGTTTCCCAGGCTGTGTGTTGGGGTACATGGTGATCTGTGCAAGTGGCCCCAAGATGGTGAGGGTTGAGGAGGCAGTCTCCAGAGGAGATGAGGCCAGATAGAGATGTGAGGATGTGTGTGAGAGAGTGAGTGGTGGTGTCCCATGAGCTGGCAGTGAGTGAAATGCCAGTCAATGTGTGATGGCCTTGTCAGTGTGTGAGTTTAGAGTGATATGATGGTTGCCTTACCCTGGCAGCACCGATGAGATCATTCATCCATTTTCTGCCCTGGATGGCCGACCTCTCATGTGCAGTGTTGGCACTGACCACCTCTGCCACCACCTCCCAAGCTGGAGTGGTGAGACTGATGGGCCTCCTGAGGCCAGAGCAGTGATAGAGGACATCACAGTGGACCTCCACAGCATCAGAAGGTGTCCCAGGGATGTGTCACTGAATCAGGGGGGGCTGCATTCTTCTTGGCTTTTGGGGCCATGTCTTCACCGGATCAGTCCTGGGCTGCAAGCATTGAGAAGTGAGCGCTTGGCTGCAGTTTGAATATGGTGCCTTGCGTGACGAAGCAGTGAGGTAATGGCATGACAGGCAAATCAGAGGCAGCCCACCAGCAAGACAATGCATTTCCTGTGGCTGCATAATTAATGAGGCGGAAATGGGACGATGCAGCGCGAAAACCTGCCATTGTGCCGGCAGGTAAAACAGCTTTTCTTCCGCCCGCTACTGCACTTTATGAAAAGCTGGGACGATTCTGCCCATCATGTCTTACCAGGTTTGTAACATTATCTATCACCTCTTCTCCTTTATTTCATTCCTTATTCCTCCTGAATACACTGTAGTCAGAAATGTTAAGTTCACATTCCTGCCCTTGTTTGAGCCAATGGATTATGTGATTAATGCAGCCACTGTTGTTCCTATGAACCATTCAGTGAAATCAAATTCATTGTCATTGAGTAAAGGCACATCAGTACAGATCACCCTTATGGGCCTTGTTACCATCATGACATTTGTTGGTGGTGAAAACAGAACTGAATAAAATCAGAATAACATGGCTGGCGCTAAATTCACCTACAATTGTAGACAGCAGTACGTGATGTAGTGTGTTTCAAACAACACACCTTTGGGAGAACAACTAATAAAGACAAAATGCTCTCCATGGCTTTGCTCTTCCAGCCTGCGATGCCACCTGAATTCTGCAATAAACTACCTTTATGGTACGTTCAGATCTGTGTATTATGAAATATATACGGAAATGTTACACCTGTAAAAACATATTATTATTAGTAAAATCATTTCTAATGACTGTTATAACACTGTTCTAGCATCCTGCACTGGAATCATTCTGACTGCAACCATTTAGGACTATGCAAAGAGAAAGCGAACCTACTTTTACTATTCAAGTGCTAACATGCTTTATTGATTTTGACACCTTAATTTACCACTCCAAAATTTAAGCAATCAAATTAATGGTACATACAATCCTTTAATGAAATAGTTAAACCAACATTGCACCTTCAAATTGGAGTTTATTTCTGCTGGTGGGAAGCAAAATGGATGCAGAACACAAGCATAAAACACCTGCTAGTAAGCAATAACTTCACAGTTCAGAAATGGCAGACTTTCTTGGGGCAGAATTGCGGTGCAGAAGCAGCAGAGAGAGAGTGGAAGTTTTGAGTAGAACATGATTGTACTGGGCTTCCTCTACTTTGGAGAAATATCAAATTCTGATGGGTGTGGAAATGGACATAACCTTCTGCCGTAGCTCCCTCCCTACCAGCCCTGTGTCCTGAATACTGTTTGGGGGAGTATCTGCATATGTCCTCAGGCTCCCCAAAGAATTCTATGAGACACACTACCATAAGACCCGAGGATACCTGATAAAGCTGGCAAAGATGCCATTCTGGACTGCAAGTGGATCCCACCAAGAACAAATCAAATGGCAATCGATCTCAGAGAGATCACCTATCTTTGGAATCTTGGTCTACCAGCATGGCAGAAAACTAATTGTTAAAAAACTGCCTGAAATTTCCTGATTGACAGGCCTGCGGCTATCCCTTTCAGAATGATCGGGTGGTATTCCTAGATCCCATGAATATTCCTGTTTTGCCACAACTGGCACAGACACACAATTATGACAATGACTCCCTGAGGGCCTTGAGATGCGGTCATATTAGGACCAAAGCAACAAGGGAAGTTTCACCCTCCGCACCTCCAGTGGTGCCAATGTACTCCTGGATTTTCTACTCTTACAATATAGTGAAAGCAATTAGAAAGAAAGGAGAAGGCAGCAAGTGCGACAATAAATGTGTACATCAAACTTTCATCTCCAAGATTTGAAAGGATGAAAATCTTCCTTCTCCTGTGGCTCTAAGGAGCCATGTGAAATCATCTTGAGTCTCAACCAAGTTCCTATAGGCAAATGGTTCAGCACAAACTTATTATTAAATTTGCATTTCATTAATAAAAATCCAACAAGGTGAATGTTGTAAACAATGGATAGAAACAATGGAACTGAGGCATTAAGAGTGATTTATTCAGTTAGATAAGGTAGCGATCATCGCTGTGGAACACTTGACGTGTTAATTAGACAACCCTCTGTCTGCTATATTAATTGACACTTTAATCAATTAACTAAATGGATTAATACCGCCATTAAAATGGACCTGGAAACATCATATGAAGGTGTAAAGTATTTGTGAACCATTATTACCTACAATAACTTTCAACCAATGTCAGGGCAGAGTAGTGGGAGCTTTGTTCTGTGGTTAGCTGTGAAACCCTCGCTCCTGGGGTCCTTGAAAAAGACATTAGGAGCTGGGATTCCCTCTGATTGTGGGATTTTTGATATAGGGAGAGACTTCAAACCATCCGTGTGACTGTCACTAACTGGCTGTTTTCTCTTGGGGTGTCTTTTATAACCTATGTGGAATAGGCATAGAGAAATACATCAGCATGTCATTGTTCTGCAGAGATCAAAATGTTGCAGCTGATTAAACAGCCACACACCTTTCATCAGTTCAAGGAGCCGTACTTCAGGGAGTGAAAGACTGCACAAAGGATTGAAGGAAGAGCAGCTTCTAGGGGTTGAGCTGCAGCAATGGCCCAGAGGTTTTCTGATTCATCCATGGATGTTCTACTTGCTGAACTGAAGGCTGGAGGGATGAAATCATGGTGACTGAGAACAGGAAGCCCCACATTATGGAGAGAGATGGCAGAGGCATTCAGTGCAACCTCTACCACCTTGTAAATTGCAACACACTCCAGAAAGAGGTTTAAAAGACCTGCCAGGTCCCTGAAGGTAAGTAAAGGCACCATGTAAAAAAATAATAGAGGCATGACTGTTCAACTTTAGCTATCGTGGCCTCTTAATGTCATTAATTTGGTGAAAGAAAGTCATAAGTACCCTCTGAAACCTCATGAACTCCACTGGCTAAACACTTGAGGAAATTGTGCCAGGCCTGAAGGAGAGTTGCTTAAAGGGACCCTGAACCAGCAAGCATTATAATCACAAGCCGGATGTAAACAACTAGGTGAAGATAAATCTAACTACCACTCACTTGAGAAGGAAAAGGTTGCTTATAATTAGAGCCAAAGAAATTCAATTGGAGGAGGAGCACCCAGTTTCCCAAGTTTTGGTGCAGAAAGAAGAGGCTATAGGAGGTGAGCACCAAGAGCTAAAGGCAGGGCAAGGATGAGTATAAAAGCAAAATACTGCGGATGCTGGAAACCTGCACAAAGACAAAAAATGCTGGAAAAACTCAGCAGGTCTAGCAGCATCCGCGGAGAGAGAAACAGAGTTAACATTTCGAGTCTGTATGACCCTTCTTCAGAAGGGAGAAGGGTCATATGGTCTCCAAATGTTAACTCTGTTTCTCTCTCCAAGGATGAGTATAGTTAGTTTCAATTTTATGTAGCATACCAAAGTACTTAAGTGGGTTTTGACTCAGCCACTGTTTCCTTCGAGAGATATGTGATCATTTAAACAATGCAGGAAGCTGTGCTTTTAACATCCTACGGCATGACTTGGAGGAAGAAGAGAACCGCTTAGAACCACAGTAATTCAGAAACCTTAATCTCATGTGCAAGCAATAGAGATGATTGTCAGGCAAATAATTGGATTAATGGTTTGTGGAAGAGGTTCACCAGATGTTCCTGCAAAACAATGCAGGAAAGTTGTTGTTTCTTAAAGAACCTTCTGCAGAGTGTGACAAACCAGGAAAAGAAAAAAAGGAAGACTTGCATTGATATAGCTCCTTTCATAAGAACTGGATATCCCAAAGTGCTTTACGGCAAATTAAATACTTTTGAGTGCAGTCACAGCTGTAATAAGGTAAACATGGCAAAATTTGTGCACAACAAACTCCCAGAAACTGCAATGTGATAATGACCAGATAATCTGTTTTTGTGAAGTTGATTTAAGGATAAATATTGGCCATGGGATCTCTTACATCCACCTGAGAAGGCAGTCAGGGCAGAGCCTTGGCTTAACACCTCATCGAAAAGACAGCACCTCTGACTATGCAGCACTCCCTCAGTACTTTCTGTGTTGCGGCACCACGGAATACGCAGAAAGCTATAATAATTCTGGACACTTGCAGTGATCTACCAGATTTGCCCAGGCACCTAAAACAAGGCACTGGAGTGTTGGCCTAGACTTTTGTGCTCAAGTCCTGGAGTGGGACTTAAATCAACAATGTTGTGACTCAGAGGCAAGAGTGCTACCATCAGGGAATAGCGGTAACACATAAACGAGGCACTAAGACCATAATTGGCTTCTGGAGAAGTAGTGATCATTGGTCCTGATATTTGGGGGGAGGGAGAGGGGGAACATCATTACAATCTGAAACCTGGAAAACCCAGGAACACAGAGGTCCTGCCGAGTACAATGGCAGGACCTGATTAGTATTATTTCACTCTGTTTCCCACACATCAGCCAGCCAATTTGAGAAGCTGGCCAACTGCCAGGCAGGAAAGCCAAGAGTAAAAGGCAGCAGTTGCAGTTCCTGACCACTGAAGAAGACTGGAGCATGGCGGGGGTCTCAGAGGGCAGCAGCAAGGAGGGAGAGAGGGAGCATTCTGTCAGAGAACTCCTTATGGAAGTAGGAGATTAGGGGTAATGTAAGTTTGTTGGCAGAATGGGTAAATATAATGGTGGGAAAATTATTGGGGCCACTTGGAAAATGTTATGCTGCAATGTTTAAGGTAATTGACTATATAGATCTCAGCATTCACTTTTATAGTTAATTGGAATTTAATAGAATAAATTGGTGAAATGTGAGAATATGGCATTCCTATTGTTGAGGCAAAGTATAGCTGTCTTTGGGAATGCTTAATCAGACAGTGATGGGGGTTGAGGGTTGGGAGAAACCAGCCATGACAGAAAGATTTTAATTTGCCTTCTTAGTTGTAATTGAAAGCAATCAACATTATGTTGCTCTCTCCTTTCTCTTGCTGCAGGCTGATAGATTCTTCTGTTAACTCTTCTCCCTCCAGTATACCTTTGTCCTGATGTAGTGATGGAGAGCCAGGCCCTCCTTCTTCATCATCATAGTCTTCAGTATTAGGAAATAACAATCCTTTCTGCGTAACACCGCAGAGCACGCGGAAAGCTACAATAAGTCTCGACACTTGCTACAGTACAGGACTCCACCAAATTTGCCCAGGCACCTAAAAAAAGGCTTCAGAGTACTAATGCGCTCTCACACTTTTTGCAGTCCCACAGGCCTCATTCTATTTGTTAGGGTTATTAGAAGATATCTCTGATCACCAATCAACCAACGTCATACATGGTTTTGAGGTGTCAAGACTAACACAGTGGATTGATGTGTGATAGAAGTTTCATAACCGCTTTCCACATGGGAAGTAAGTATTAACGTGCAAGATAAGGTGAATGGCATCATATACTAGCTAGAGAAAAACATCCTTTTCTATTAATGAAATTCAGGGACTGGTTACATGAGGCTATCAAGACCACAAAGGTTTTGTGAAGAGCTCTCTGAACCTTCGGGTACCCTGACAGTCTATTGATTTAGCCAACTTTTTCCCTTTGTTTATCATGTTCATTGAAATGGTATTAAACAATCCTTCTGAGTTGATCATTGATTTTTTTACAGTGAAGAGCTGCTGCCTGACTAATGCAACCAGGGCCACCAAAGGATGCCTGGAAAGACCCAACACCAAAAAAAAATCATGACAATGGTCATGTTAACTGCAACAGATAATGCTGAACTCTTCAGTGCATTGGACTGTAAGTCTCCAACCAGCAGTTGAAGTAACTTCCCAATTAGCTTCTTGGGAAAGTACAACCTCCTGAGGCCTTGACAAGCAGATAATTGAAGTAAGAATCTCTAGGGCTGTAAATCCAATGGAGTGGGTAGCAGTGTGCTGGAAACAAATGTCCTCTGTGATTCCTCACTCTAAGTTCTTCCAATATTACCTCTTCTATTTCATGCTTCTCCTTCTGTTCATAACACAGGAATAAGGATTCCCATTGGGAAATCCATTTCCACATTCCATGATTTAAATTATCCAGCAATCATGTTAAATAACAAGGGGATCCCTCCTTAAAGTTCCAGAGGCTAATGCATCAATAATTATCCCAGTAAAAATCTACAAATGGGCAAAATGTTCTGCAGCAAAGGCTGCAAAATAGGCCTTACACTTTCTGCACTCTTCCTGCAACTGCATCAATATCCTTTAGTTTTCATTTCATTAAAGAGGAGGATAGTTCAGGAGAAGAATTTTTGATTCACACTATTTAACTACCTTAACAGAAGAAAATAATCTAACCTCAAATTTATTTTATTTTGCTTGCAAACCGAGGAGCTCCAGATCAGAAGGGGGATTGATTATTTTTTAAATAAATTACTGGTTAAAATGTTTGGTTATGTCTATAGAAAGGGTATGCATTTTAAATCAGGCTTTCCTTAGTCTTTAATGTGTTCATGCAGAAGATAGTCTGTCTTGTACCAGATAATCAAATCAACAGAAAAAAATTTCCTATATGCAATAATTGCTACATAGTATAATGGAACATGCAGTTACAGGGTAGAAGAGTGCTAATTGTAATTCAGATATTTCTATCACTTTTTATGTAGCCTGCTGTTCATTTTATTTAGTTCATTCTTCGGGCAGTGACATTTTGCACTTTCAGCGCTAAGTTTGAATTAGCTGTTGGTATTTCCTAATTAATGCACTATTGGTATTAATGCACTATTGCAAGCAAGATTATTCTTTCCATAATGTTATTAAATAAACCTCTTTATGTCATCTGCTGCATGACCTGATAGTCTAACATCCCTGCAGTCCAAATCACGTGGCACAAGCACTAACATTCCAATTTCTTGATTAGGTTCTGGCAGCCTGCCTCTCAACATTGTCCACCATTTATCTGATCAATTTCTGGCCAAAAGAAACAAACTTGATGAAACCCATGAAGTGAGCTATACTCCTATGTTTTATCCGGAGTAAGGCAGTTTGTATGATGCTCCAATAACCCACCAACTGTCAAGAATGAGATGTGTTGATCCCTTCTCACATAGTTGATGATACTATCTCAAGCCTTTATGCTACTGTTTTGTGAGACACTGTTATATATTATTGTGTAACTGGTCAATTGTACTACTCTGCATTGCTGCAAATTGGTTATAACTTTGCTCAAGTTTGGGTTATGTGTGAGATTACACTCAAGTAGCAATCTCACAACACCAGAACCTCACACCAAACAGCATGGTGTGTTTAAAAAAAAGTAAGTTGTAAATATTCCCAGGTCCTCTTATATTTAACAATAGTTCACCTGCATACAGATAGATCAATAAATTTATAGATATTAAAGATATCAAGGGATACGGGGATAGTGTAGGAAAATGGCGTTAAAATGGAAGATCGGCCATGATCTAGTTGAATGATGGAGCAGGCTTGAGGGGACTAATAGCCTACTCCTGCTCCTATTTCCTATGTTCCGATGGCATTTAGCAGAGAGTGAGCAAGCATTTCATCCACACAGTCACCAGTTTACCAGTGCTGTTAAGCCAGCAATATAACTCAGTGGGCAGGATATTGAGGTTGGCGAGCGGGGGGCAGGGCCCACTCGCCGACGGGTAAAATGACACGGGATGATGTCGGGCGGAACTCCCGACGTCACCCCGCGTCATTTCAATTTTCAGGTCGGCGTGGGCACAGTCGAAAGCTGTGCGCCCGCCCACCTGTCAATGGCCAATTGAGGCCATTTAAAAACTAATTGAACTAGTTAAAGGACCTGCCCACCAACCTTAAGGTTGGCGGGCAGGCTGGGATCTGTGGCGGGATAAGGTTTCATGAAGGTTTTTAAATATTTAATAAAAGTTTAACTAAAAGTGATGGACATGTCCCAACTCATGTGACAGTGACATGAGGGGACATGTCAGGGAAATTTTATTTTTCTATATTTAACATTTTTAAATTTGGCGCCGATCTCCCTGAGGCAGCTCTTAGCCTCAGGGAGATGAGTGCGTTCTTTCGTGCGCATGCGTGAAAGAGCGCACTCCCGGCTGAGGGAATCCGCCCCCCCACCTCCCCCCCCAACACAGGGAGCACATTGTGCTTCCTGGCGGATGTCACGCTGGGCGGGCCTTAATTGGCGCTGATCAGAGGTGCGCCCGCACTCGTCCGCTCCTGAACATCCCCCCCGACGGGGGGAAAATTCTGCCCAGTGTTGCCAGTTCAGACTACAGCCTGAGGAGCAGGCTCTTTAAATGTTGTTACATATACACTTAAGTATTTAGTGAAATTCCTTTGCCTGCCATTCCTAAAAGAGACACCTATCCTTTTTTAAGCAACTGTGCATAATACATAGCGATTTTGGTAGGCAGGCTTACTCCTGTTCATTCCCATCAATGTTCGAAGACTTCTGAAGGTTACACTTGCTTTGGCAATCCTTGCATGTGTCTCGTCATCAATATAGACAGCACAAAATAGTGTGCTGCCAAGATAAGTGAATTTATCCACTGCTGACAGGTTCTGTCAGGGATGGAACCTTGGGCTTGAGATAGGGCTTTCCTGGAGCAGGCTGGTACATTACATCAACTTTCTCCATGTTGATGTAAGGCTGAGGTTGTTGCATTGTTGCTGCTGCATTGGAGAACAAGTCCAGGCTACATTGCATGTCCAGCTCTGAACTGGCAGCTGATACACCGTCATCGGCAAACAGGAAATCGCAGAGTATGTCCCTGGAGACCTTAGTCTTTGCCCGGAGTCACCTCAGATTGAGCAGCTTCCTTTCCATGCGATACCTGATTTCAATGCCAGGATCACCATCATGGAAGGCATTGGAGACTATGGCGGAGAAAAACATGCTGACAAGTGTTGGAGTTAGCACGCAGCCCTGTTCAACTCATTTGTGACTGGGACAGGGTCAGAAGACTCACCATCATCCAGGACATGCGCAAGCATGCCTTCGTAGAATGGTCAAACCATTGTGATGAATATCTCAGGGCAGCCGAATTTCTCCATTACCTTAAGGCCCTTGTGGCTGACTATTTCAAAGGCCTTGGTCAGGTCAATAAGCATGGTGCAGCGGTCCATGTTCTGTCCTTGGCATTTCTCCTGGAGCTGTCTAACTACAAACTCCATATCAGTCCCTAATCAAGGATCGATACAAGTTTAGCAGAACTTACCTACTTTTTAATTCTATTCCTGAAGAAATAATCACTATTGTTTGGTTTGCTTTAGATGCATTTGTCTCACTCCTTTTAGTAATGTCTGTATTTGTACTCTGAGATCAATTTGTTCCACTGCCTCGTATAGATTCTTAGTATCCAAGTGATATGTAACTTCCTAATTTTCTTAGCAGAATGTAATACCTCTTTACCTATGTTAAAATTCATTTGCCAATTATATGCCAATTTTGCAAGTTTATTAATATCTTCTTGTTATTTTTTGCAGTCCTTTTTAGTATTGACTATCCCTCCCAAGTTTGTTTTGTCCGTAGTTAGAAATTCTGTTTTTGATTCAGAAATCTAATTTGTTAATATAAATTGTAAAGAACAATAATCCCAGTACTGATCCTTGAGGGGCCCCTCTTCCCACCTTATGCCCTTCTGACTAGCTCCCCTTTACCCATACTTTCTGCTTTCTGTCTCACAACAACTAGCTATCCATTCTGCTATTTGTCCCCTTACTCTGCATGCTCTTACCTCACTCATTAGTCTATTAAGTGGTACCTTATCAAAGGCCTTTTGAGATATAATATACATATATAAACTACAACTATATTACATTTACTACATTGCCCTAGTTTCCACTCTCTACTATCTCTTCAAATAAAACAATGAAGCTGGTCAAACAAGGGCCTGGATTTTTGCTCCCGTGTCGGGAGCACAGAGATGGGACATTTCTCGGTCCCATGTTCCAATTGGGAGAAAGAGGCCCCAACCTGCTGCCCCTATAACAATTGCAGAGGCTGCTGAGTCCAGAGGCTGGCTGGGCGGAAAGCCTGCCTCTGTGCACCAGAACTTTGTTGAATTTATTTTTAAAATGATTAGAAGAGAAAACAGCCCTCCAGCCCTCACCCAATACCTCTCTTACCTCACCCCACGCCCCTCTTACCACCCCCCCACAACACACTCCCCATGTATCATCCATTTCAACATATGCCATCTTATTCTCCCCACTCTCCCCCATGGTCTCTCATGACTCTATGCCACCCTATGCCCTTCTACCCACCCCCATGGTCCCTGGATACCTCCTATGCCCCACTATGCCTCTCTACCCACCCCTATACCCCCTATGCCAACCCATGCCCCCCCACTCATCCCCATGGTCCTTTATAACCCCCAATGCCAACTTAGTCTGAACTCTTGCCGATCCATGCCTCCCCATCCACCACACTTTGCCCTTACCTCCACCATGCCAAATCACCTAATATCCACCATGAGCAAACCTCAGGAACCATGCAGACATAAAATAAAGTTGTATATCTATTGATGACGTCACTATTCAAAAATACACTCTCATTGATTTAAAAAAATACATTGAAATTCCTTTGACTAATCTGTTATGAAACCAAATATTTCTATTCTATAACCACTTGGAGCTGTCTACTTTTAACAGTTCCAGAGGACACCTGCCTCAAAGGGTGCCTTACCAATCCTAAAGGGTGCCTTCCCTATCCCAAAGATTTCCCAGGACCATATATCCAAAGAGGTACCTTACCTCTCCAAAAGAGTACCCTGGCTATCCAATGAATCCACAAGATTCATACCTGCTCCTACCAGGTCTAAATTGCACACTTTAGGTTTCAGACACCTACCTCATAAAATCACACATGAGTGGAGGCAGCAGCTGATTTATATGAACAGCTGCCTCCGTGAACAAGGAATGTAGAATTTAGGCACCACCACCAACTCCCCCCCTCCCCACCCCATCCCCCAACCCCAGGACCCCAAATTCTCAACACCCTGCATAAATGGTGGAGGCCAGGTTTGGGGGCAGGACATCTGGATTCAGGCCTCTGCCGACATTTTCGCACAGACGGAGAAAATTCAAGCCAAGATTATCCCTTTTGAAATCCAAGCTGACTATTCGTTTTCCTACTTTTGACTTTTATATTTTTTTTAATTTTCTCCCTTAGTAGGAATTCCATTATCTTTCTTAGCATACTCTCTCTAGCAGATTCTATTTAAATGCTTGGATGCAATTCATCTGGATCAGGGGTTTTATCCTCTCTGTACTTGATTACCTTATTTATTACTTCTCTTTATAGTGAATACGGTTATGTCATTTTTAATCTCATCTTCCACTGTCATGCCAGCTGATCCTTCATCCTGGTAAACAATGAAGCAAAATCGTATTTAATATTTTTGTCGTTCCGCTCTCACTGCCTGTGATTTTATCTTGTTTGTCCTTTAATGGACCTATTCACATCACTGCATTCCTTTTTTGTTTAAGTGTCTGTAGAATATTTTACTATTTTGTTTTATGCTCCTTGATAATTTAATTTCATAGTTTCTCTTTGCCTTCCTAATTATTTATCTTAACTTTTCTCATAGTCTCTACATATTCTCCCTAATCATGCTGTCTCTTGCTGTCTATGTTCTTAGTGTATGACTCTTTCCTTGCCCTCATTTTTATGCGTTTTTAAAATCCATGATAGCTTATTAGTAGTTATAACTTTTTCTTGTTTTTGAGTGCAATATATTTTTTCTGTACTCGGAATACCACTTTAAGTATTTGACATTGTCATTTTAGATTATTGTTTGCCAATGTTATTGCCCATATTATTTTCCCAAGTTCTACTCTCAGTCCCGCAAAACCAGCTTTTCTTTAATCTGTTGCCCTGGTCTTTGTCATGCTTATGTCCTTCTCAATTATTGGCTTGAATTTTACAGACAAGTGAGGTGACAGCATTCGCTGCTGAACTTGAAGAAAGCTGTATGCTAAGATCTAGTGAGGTCTGTAGTATGGGTTTCACCTTTCCCAACATGAACTTGATCCTGGCATCAATTATAGGGATCTCTGCCACCATCAACAGCACTTACATCAAGCAGGCTAATCAGCCAATCGCATTGAATAATTCTCATAGGTGGCAAACCAGGAAGTACCAAACAGGTTTTATCATTCATAAATAGTTTTGCAGAAATGAGATAAGGATTGAGACATTAGGTTAAGTTAGAAGCTTAAAAATCATATGTTTATTTTTTAAAACTTCTCATTTTTTATTTAAAAATATACATTTTTTCATCATGAAATGGAGGAATTTGGCATTCCACAAATTCAAAATTAATTTTCAAGGCCAGAGAGGCTGTTCAGAAGTAATTGTGGCTTAATGTGACATTGAAAGCCCAATCACACCTCATTCAACGAGACATATCAATTTCAAAGGATTTTACAGTCACAATAATAACATAGAGAAATTGGAAATTCACATCAATTAATGAATTATAGATGACTTATATCTGAGAGGACTTCAACAGAACACCCTGTGGTGCAGGAGTGGGGAATCATTGACACAAACGTATTGATTTCTCATTTAATTGCAGGCACCAGAAGTTGCTGCCACTTTTGCAAAGTGATAGTGGCAAATGCTGCCAGTTTCATCATCCTTACCACCATAAAATCCATTATCATAAATCACATTATATAATGGTCACTTGGGATAGTATTTTCCTTGTTTTTACTTCTGTTATCTGGTCTGATTCATTCCACATTACTAAATTCAGTAATAAATCATCATTTGTTTAGCTTCTTATGCACGGGGTTATAAAAGAATTCTGTACACATTGCAGGAACTCCAAAAGACTGCAAAGGGGCCACAGAGAGCAGTTATAGTCAGCGATGGATGTAATCTGAGACTTTTGGTCAGTGCCATGACCAAGGTGAAGATCAAATTGGAGAGATTCAAACATGGAACTGTGAGAAAGATAGGCACAGATTTGGGAGGTGGCGCTACCTTTAAAGGCTTGAAGAGGAGGCTGGGCCTGTGTATTGCAATAACAAAAAGCACTAAGGGTAGATTTTTGCAGAGGGGAGTGATCATGGTGATTTTGAAGGGGGCAACCTCTGAGGTGGGGGAGTTTATTTGTAATGTTACGTGGCATGAGGGCAAGCAGGTAAATCAGGTAGTCAGTTACTTGGCAGAAATGGAGTCAAAGGATCAGGTGATGAGCCCCCTGAATGAGATGAACTTGGAGATGACATGAGAGGAGATAGGAGACAAACTAGAGCAAGGTGGAATTTCAGGAATTGGGCAGTGGGTGCCTGGAGGAGCTTTGGTTTGGTAAGCAAGGAAAAAGGCAAAAAGCAACAAAGGCAGCTGAATGGATGGACTCAATCTTGGTGATTAAAGAAGTCTATGAGCCACTTTGACATTAAGGTGACTGTGCAAGGGGAAAGTGAGAGGGCTTTAAGGAGTTTGGTGATAAGTGGATTTTGGTCTCCGGAATGATCCAGGAGTAGTAGGTTCGGCAGAACTGAGTGGGACTCGATAACATTTGATG
Source organism: Cetorhinus maximus (assembly GCF_964194155.1). NCBI lineage: Eukaryota > Metazoa > Chordata > Chondrichthyes > Lamniformes > Cetorhinidae > Cetorhinus > Cetorhinus maximus. Next base: position 36,452,399 of record NC_135879.1, on the reverse strand, counting down.
TAGTTCAGCCAGATCTGTTAGTGGCTAAACCAGTTCTGCATCACATATTCTCAAGTCTGCATCTCATGGACTATGTAGGTGAGTGATTAGAGAATGTTGAATAAGGTCTGGTTGGGCTTGCTGTTCAAATATTTTTGTTTAGTTCAAATAAAGTGAACTAAACCTTCACCCCAAATCTAAATTGCTTCTATATATTGAGTTATTAATATAGTACAGTTGATGAAAGTGCCCTGTTAAATACTGCACAGTACATCATTGAATTTACTGCTCTACTACTGCATTTTAATATCTATGATGTGCTTTCAGCACCTATTGATATTAAGTGAAACATTGCTGAGTGAGTCTAGATTAATGCATAAACTACGGAAAGGATTTTTTAAGTGATGTTTTAATGCATTCACATGAAGGGATAATTAAGATGTGTAGACAAGATGACCTAGTGGACTGCATCAAGTTATTTGTGTGCCAGTTAAGGTCAAGCACCTGTTCATATAAAGGATAGTTTATTCAAGTTAGTGACAAATGTATTTGATATTAAATTATCTTCCACATCTAAATATGGGAAATCACTTCATGTGCAGCTTGAAGGTGTAATGTGCTAGAAAGTCCAGAAGGTGGTACTGTCTGAGTTGTACTGATAGAAACTCCATTCTGCAATCCTGCACATCTCAATTATAGAGCAGTCTGAATGAGATCCCCATTATACATTTATAATTTTGGAAATTCATGCTGGAGTGCAAATATCTTTGAGGGTAGAGAGTATCCCATGGCAATTTCTTTTTTTTAATGAACTTGGAAGATATGACAACAATAGCTAAAGTAAGATAATTGCAAAAATAAAGCAAAAGCAATTTGATATAGGTCAAATGTTCCTCCAGGGGATCTAATGATACATGTAGCGCAACTCAGCACTAAGTAACCTTTTTTCTCACTTTTTCAAATTCTTTCATTTGGTCGGGGGTTGGGGGGGAGGGTGCGGGGAGGGGAAGGTTATTTTTCTGAAATTAAATATAGGTCAGAAGGGATTCCACATTTGTCATAGGTGGATTCCAAGTATAGCATCACTCAAATGAGAATTGTAATCTAAGTGCACCACTTCCCCCCCACCCATCCCAATTTTTGTATCATTTGGAATTAAGTGGAGACCCAGTGGTAACTCATGAGGAGCACAAGAATTAAGGGTCTCTGAGATTGTTGGGTTTCTGAAAGCCTCTTGCTTTACAGAGTGAAAGATCACCGCTCTCCTGCTGCCGATGGCACTCCTTCACTATAGAAATCTAAAAGTTACTGGTTCACCATCTCTCTGAAATAAACCCAACAGCAAATAACCCCATACTAGGCAGTACTTTGACCAGCCTTATTACACTTTTCCCATTCTGTTCTTTCAATATTTACACACAGCCTATGTCCTTCAGAATCTGAAACTTGGCCAAGTTCCCTGTTGGATATGAAACAGTAAATTCTGGGATTTGGTAATCAAGCCTGCATTCAGCTTCAATCTGTTTCAGATTAAGAGGTATTTATTAGGAGTATTTTTAAATTAACATTGTCACATCAAATGTACAAATCTGCTTGTCATCCCCATATAAAATACACTTGACCTCCACAATAAAATCATCTTTCTTTTCTTTGTTTCTCCTTTTCAATTTTTGACACCCTCTAAGTATAACAGTCTCACAGGGGTGAGCTGGCGAAATGGATTGAAACTACACAAAAGGACATCATTCTCTTGGGATGCTTTGACTCAGGGAAATTATGATAAGAATTTAGGGCAACCTACTATTGTCACAGTGGCATAAGCATCTAAGCCTTATTCAGGGCACCAGTAGAGACTGCCATTGTCTTCAGGTAAACCAGTGGGTTAACTCAACTCTTCTTTCACCTCTAGAGCCTGACCTTCAACACTACGCCACCGGAATGATGTCCATTCTCTATTACTTATATTATAATTAATGTGAATTTGGATATTTTGACCTGGGGTTTCCTGTTCATGCCTGGAACAAGGTTCAGAGTGGGCTTCTTGCAAACACGAGGAAGCTCACCGCTGCAAAACAAGAAAATTCATCTTGTGCTACAGCACAACCGGCACTATAGATCCTGAGGAGGAGGAAGCCACTTTCAGGGGGTAAAATAACCCAAGGATTGATAAGGGAATATTTTTAGGCTTCTGGCTGGAAGACCTAAAAAGGTGATTGAGGCCTGTGAGGGGGGAGTGGTGTCTACTATTGGGTCGCTGTCTCTTTAAAAGGAAAAACAGCAGGTCTTTCATTTCTGCCATGGGGACTACTGCCACCCCTCTTTAGGTGGTCATTGTGCCAGTAGCGAAGCAAGAAGGTGGGACAGTTTGTTAGACCACCAGTCACCTGTGACAGAAAAAAGGCAGCCAATCACATTCATGCTTAGGGCAAGGAATGGAAGTTGAGATTTTGGCAGGAATGTAATGGTCGACCCCAGAACCCAATTTTCCCACCTTTTGCACGACTATCTTACTGATTTGACCATTATCTAATTCCTAATGAGGATATATGTAACATAAGACAAAACTCCATAATGTGATCAAGCAATATCTTGACTGTGAGCTGACTTATTTGCAACCCTATATTCACTCCATCACAGAGTGCTTAATTCCAACCTTATAACACCGCCCACCTCCCCTTCACAATCTGCTGCTGAAATCATCATTCATGACTTTGTCACCTCCAAATTTGCCTGCTCCAATACTCCCAACCTACATCCTCCATAAAATTCAGCTCATCCAAGCTCCACTTTACGTATTGTATCCCATGCCAAATTCCGCTTTTTCATAACCTGCCAATACTAACTTATATTAGCTCCTGTTCTCCCAACACCATAATTTTAAAATTCTCATCCTTATGTATAAATTCCCCTCCTTGACTTCACCCTTCCCTCTATATGTTCACTTCATTAGAGGAATAGCCTAATTCCACCGCCCACTTCCACCCCACCATCTGCTGCTGAGGATGAACATATTGAAATTGTGGTGTTGGCAGAACAGGAGCCAATGTAAGTCGGTGTGCTCAGGGCGATGAGCAAGGGATTTTGGCATGGGATACAATATGGGAAAGTGAAGTTTGGATGAACTGAATTTTGTGGAGGATATGGGAGGCTGCTCAGGAGAACATTGGAATAATCAAGCTTGGAGGTGACAAGATCATGAATTTTCTACTCCTACAACCTTTTCCCCTGACAAATTCTCTATTCTTGACTTTGGATCCTTTATTTCACCCCTTCCATTAGCCCTACCAATAGGCAGCCATACTTACAGCTGTCTCACCCCCAGCTCTTGAATTTCCTCCTTAAACACAAGATAGATTAAAGAACAGCACAGAGACCTTGGTTAGATCACACTTAGAATACTGTCCAGAAGCTCTGCTCTCCATATTACAACAAGAATATAGAAGGACTAATTAAAGTGCAATAAAGGTTTACAAAGATGAGACAGCACATCTATCAGAAAAAACTGAACAATTTGGTGCTGTTTTCCCTGGAGAAGAGATTACTGAAGTGATCCAATAAATGTCTTTAAAATTATGAAGGGTTTTGATTGGTTAGATGTTTCCACTTGTGGAGGAATCTAGATCTCAAGGCATTCAAAAGAAGATGTTCACCAATAAATCCAATAGGGAATTCAAGAGAAACTTTTTTACTCACAATGTGGAAAGAATGTATAAACTGCTACCATATGGAGTGGTTCAAACAAATAACATAGATGCATTTAAGGGGAAACTGGATAAGGAGAAAGGAATAAAAGAATATATTAATAAGGTGAATTAAAGTGGAATAGGCTTGCGTGGAGCATATACACCAGCACAGACCAACTGGGCCAAGTGGCCTGTTTCTGTGCTGTAACATTCTATGTAAGATAGTGAGCAGAGGTAGGTGCAGTGGTAGTAGGAAATACTTGCTATCTAAGTGCTCAGTAAAACTACTTAGCAGGAAGTTCAATGCTCTGAAGTTAGTTTGTTCTTTGCCTTTTGCTTTTGAGATGTTTGAAGGAAAGTTTGCACAGGGAGACAGAAATTCCTTCCATACTTCTTTAAAAAAAAACCTCTTCTGAGATGTCATTGCGAGTTGAATGATTTTTTTTCTGGTAGAAAAGTACATTCAAGCTGATTTTTTCCTCCTTCATGTAGGCTTATCCTATTCTCCCTATTGCTCCCATTTGACATCCATCATAAGGGCATACATGGGGCTGGCCATTATGGGGCTCCATGGTCAGGACTCTGTGACAGAGAGATGAGCAGAACAAGATTTCCCATGCTTGAAACTGAAAGGTAATTTGCTGAATCCTTTCTTAGCTGCAGAAAAAGATATTTCAAATCACTTCTTTCAAAGCTGATGGGATGAATTTCCACAGGGATTCCCCCACTTGCAGAAGAGCCACAGAAACCTTGGATGAAACAGCATCTATGCAATTTTTCCCAGGTTTTGGCAGCTCTTTGCCCAAGTTACAAGAAAACAAGGTTTGTTTACAAACTCCACCATGGTCTCACCCCTCCCTAACTCCGCAGCCTACCTTTCTCGGTAATCTCCTCCAGCCCTACAAACCATTGTGATCTATGTTTCTCTAATCCCCCAATACTGGCCACTCGTGCATCCTGATTTTTCATTGCTCAGCCATTGCGCCTTCAGTTGCCAATAGGCCCTAAATCCTGGAAGCACCTCCTTAAACCTCTCTGCCTCTCTACCTCGCTTTTCCCCTTTTAAGACGTTCCTTGAACCCTAGCTCTTTGTCTGAGCTCTTGGTCACCTGTCCAAATATTTTAAATAGCTTGCTTTAAATTCTGTCAGACAATGTTTCTGCGAAGCACCTTGAAATATTTTACTACCTAATATAAATGCAAGTTCTTGTTGTTATGGTGGATTAGTGTGAGAATCCCTTTGGAGATTCACCCCTGATGTTTCAGATAAAATCTGTGGACTTTGAAATCTTGTGAACTCAACCACTTCCTGATTTGCCAAGTCATACAGCTGACTTAGCTCTCTTTCCTACAAGCTTAATTTAAGTCGCCTGCAATTATTGGGACAGCAGCTTTTGTCCTCATTGTCCTGCCATTTACAGACTTGCACTACTTTGGCATGGATACATCTTCTGCCAGTAGCAATTAGATCAGAATTTGAGAGATATTTTTTGAACCAGACTTACATCCCCAAATCTGGTCCCCTTATAACATGACACTACCTTTGAACCAAACAAATCTCAGAATTTCAGGCCTTGTAATTTTTTTAACCAAGGCATCTGTTACTGCTTCTCATGATTACAGTCAATAACACACCAGAACACTGCGTCCTTTACAATATCCGTATTTCAGTTTTTGCATGCTCTAACAGCTGTTGTGAGACCAACAAATCTGCAAGCTGTGCCATTAACAATAGGTCAAGATTTTCATTCCTATGATAGGACTTTGGGATTTTGTCAGTATTGGATTTTTAAAAAGCCACAAAAAAGATGCAGGAAATCTCACAAAGCTGCTGTGTCCCTCTGTGCCACATGAAGAGGCCTGTAAACAGGGATTCTTTGTTAATTCTCACTCCTTACTCCATGGTTTCTTCCTCTGGGATTGCCTGAGGTAAATTGCATATATATTGCAAACTGGTTATCCATAAGCAACTTAAGGTCTGGAGGAAGCATAAAACTAAGGAAATCCCCTTAGGTGTAATTGTAGGAAATTTGGATATCTTCGGGATTCAGCCAGCTAGTGATTTCAGCACATTCTACAGAAGCAACTGTGCCTGATGAGCTTTTCCTTGAGTGTATTTACAGGCAAATTATAGTGCAGCCAGATTGCAAATGCCAAGTAAAGCACTATAGGGAAAGAGTGAGGAAGTGGGACAAAATGCATGGATTTTTCATAGAGCCAACACAGAGACTAGGGGCTGAATGACATCCTGTGTTTTACGTCCTTCAACACCATTACTTAACTGCAAACAGGCAACCTCGCTGCACTTTCCACACCAATCAGTTAATGTCATTTGAATTAAATTATCAGTATAGAATGGCTTTGCACAATTTATGACTGAGCTGATTCTTACCCGAAGGGAGAAAGGTTTCGGCACGACAGTGCAGGTTAAGTTCAAACCCAAGTCCAGAGGTGAAGGCAAACCATTTTAACGCACTGTCACACAGCCGGGGGACTTTATATCCATTCTATTATTTCAGCAGCAAGGGAATGTCATCTCAAGGCACTTTGTCCTTCAGCTGCTGACAAGAAATGTAAAAGAAACCGGTAGAGCTGTCTACTTGCTTTTCTCATAGGCAAATGGGGCACTCAGCCTGCGGCTTTGAACATTGCTGACACATTCAAACCTTTCCCAGCCTGGGCTAAAGTTGTGACTGGGACTAATAAACACCTGCAGATGTACAATCTTGTATGTACATAATACTTCTCTGTTGTCACTATGTGCTCTGGGAATCTGCCCTAGAGACTAGAAGGAGCAAAATCCAGAACATGATGAGCCCCAGTACATGGCAGATGGGCTTCAAATAGAAACACATCTGCAATATAACAGAGGCATTAAATGAAATGTAGTTTTATTGGTTTTGGAACACAAATTTATTTTTAGTTTCACAATCTAAAACAAATTGCCTTGAGCTGCAGCCTTCATAAGAATATTTTAGAATTCAAAGATAAATAGAAGTTACACTTCATACCTTTGCTGCCATTGCAGTTACAGTGACATGTTAGTTCTCACTATCATCCCTCACACCAAAGGATTTGAACGATTCAGAGTTTGTTTATTGATAACAATTAAGAGTGCATATGTCAACTTTTTATATGCCTCTTTCAACACAAGACCAATGTAAGAATTTTACACCTGGACTCTAAAATTCCATTGTCACTATTACAAGGTCAACGCCATCAAAGCAACAATTTCAGGCGGCCAGGGTTTTTTGATTAATACGTTGACAATCAGTCTGTCAATAGTGAAATTCCCATTTTGTACCCACAGTAAAAATGCCAGAAGATGACCTGCTTGCTTCTTAACCTGAGTTATGTGTGTGAGTCTCGGTTTAGAAATTCCCATTGGAGAACTTTGGACTTGGGAGAGCCTATATTAACCTATCAGGCTCTCCAATTATATCCAACCTTGATTCATTCACCCGAGCCATCTATCTTACCAAAGTTCAGACCCTGCTTGCATATTTAACAAGCCACAATTGTTAAGGGTGCTCTTGTTTCATTAACTGTAAGGCTTTCATGCTATAAATTCAGTTCCATAAAGTGTCAAAAGGACAATTTAATTTTGAAATTGAAATTTTATTTTGTCTAAACTGTTGAGTTGAGTTAGACAGGTTTAGACACGCAAGAATGAGCAAGGTAAGATTCCCCAATAATAACTGCTACAACTATAGCCTCACCGGGTAAATCAGAGTACAGGAGCTAGCAGTAAAAAGCATTGATCACAACTATGAGCTCTTTTGCTTTAGATTAATCAGTTCTTGCTGTCAATCATTGTTCAATGAATGACTGACCAGCCAAAAACGAAAGTGAAATTTGCTAGAGACTACATAGGATTACATGTTTAGCACAGAAACAGGCCATTCATCACAACCAGTCTATGCCAATATTAATGCTTCATCTGAGCCTCCTCCCATCTTTTATCACCTGAATCTACCATCTTGGCCATCTATTCCTTTCTCCCTCAAACACTTGCCTATTAAATGTTTCTTTACTATTCACTTCAACCACTCCCTGTGGTAGCAAGTTCCACATTTTTAGCATTCTTTGGATTATGAAGGGTGGAATTGTCCCAGATTTGCATTAAGTGGGGTAAAAGATTTACCCACCAGCCGCGATGGCAGGTTTTCACACCGTATTGTCCCGAACCTGCTGCATTACTTATGCATTCCCGGGAAACATGCCATTTCCATGGTAGGCAGGCTCTCATTCGCCCGCCAAACGATCACCTTGCCGCTTCATCCCACTGGGTGCCATATTTAAAGTCCAGCCATGCACACACATCTCAGTATTTCCAGAACACGACTATTTCAGGGAAGGTGTCCACTGAAGGCAAATACACTGCAGTCCCCAGGTTTAGCGACACTTCACTGGAATGCCTTTTGGATGCCTTGGAGGCCTGCTAGTGTGTGCTCCACCCCCGCTCTGGCCGCAGGGTGGGCAGCGGCTTGACGAACAATGCTTGCGAGGCAGTGGCAGCTGTGGTCAGCACCAACGCCCTTCAAAAGAGGAAATCCTCCTAGTGCCGCAAGAGGATGAATGATCTCCTCCATTCTGCCGTAGTAGGTCACTATTCTCACACACTCAACTCACACACATCAACTCACAAACCGATCACACATCAACAGGGCCCTCACTCACTGCCAGTTCAAGGGACATCACCATTCACTCTCTCATACTCAGCGTCATTGTCCTCATCCCATCCATGGGGCTACTCACCAGCCACACATGCCAGGCATACTTATCATCTGGACCGGCAGGCATCCTGCTTACACTCTCTCCATCTCTATTCATGCAGGACCAGCTGGCACACAACAACGGGGAGAATTCGCAGACTGGTGGAGGAATGCCTGAAATCAAGATGCTCACAGACTTTGAAAACAGCCGTTCAGCTGGCCAGTGACGATCTAGACTTCACCGGTGCACTAAGCTGACGGCGAGGTCGGTGGTTCTCTACCAAGTTAGGGTCATGCAGTGCAACATCCATGAGACAACCTTGCTGTGAGTGATGTGCCATGTTCCACAGGCCACTGCCATGCACTAATTATCTCCCCTTGCTTCTGCAGGCACATCTGGGAAAGAGCTGATGGAGTCTATGAGCCAGGGCCTCCAATCAAGCCCTGAAGAAACCTCTGAAGAGGAATCTGAAGACACCCTCCTCAAGGTCCCATCACAGCGCTCACCCACACCCTCCACCAGCGCAGTGACACACACCTTGGTAGGACCTAGCTTTATAATCTTTATAATTGCCTCCGGATCACAATCTGATGAGCACATCGTACTGTCTGATCCACAGCAGGTGACGGCAGGGACTTCCCAGGTTTCCGGCACTCGGAGGACTGCTGGAGGCCAGATATGTACTGAGTCCGAGTCAGATGATGAGCCTCTGGACTTCACCATGTCACAGTTGCTGGAGCTGCAAAGGCAAGCTCGGGAACATCAGGAAGGGATGTCCGCTGCACTCCTCAGATTGCAAGGCACGATGGAGGAGCCCATCCACCTTCAGGCTGAGGTGAGAGCACCGGCATGCCAATGCACTGAGGTCAATACTAGTAGGATGGCAGCCGCCATGGAGACCTTGGTCCAGGATGTCGCTCCTGCACTGCTGTGCGGGCTGAACTCCATCGCTGATGCCATAGTTGACCTCCAACACTGTGTACACGAGAGGGGTACGGGGCAGCTTGATCTCACTCCAGCTACCCCTTCTCCTCACAGAATCCACCTGGGGCCCTTGGGCACCCATAGGGAGGTGAATCAGGTGTCCCTCCCGGTGCCATCCATCCAGCTGACCCCGGGAGTGTCTGGCCCATCCGAATCCCATCTTCCTGTGACCTCAGCAGCCCCAGCGCCACAGACCGAGGAGGGTGCCACTGCCACACAGCAGGACCCTGAAAGCAGGCCGAGGCCCTTCAGAGGACGCCCATCAAGGTCATCGCAGACAGAGTGTTGCAGTCAGCAGGCTGCCTCTATCTCTGTTGTGGATGTCCAGGGAGCACCAAGACGTAGCAGCAGGGTTAGAAAAGTTAAGAAGATGTAATTGCACAGCCTGGGCACAGGTGTTAATGGCTTGTACATACTGTTCACTATTGTCAATAAACTCCCAAGAATGTCTCCCTGCCTATGGCTCCTTGTTCTGATGATCAATGTTCTTGTCATTTCGATGTGAAGCCTTTCTGCACAAGATAAAGGCAGGTGTCTCAGTCCAGGGCCTCTTCCCTGTGCTTTGTGCAGCCTTCAGACCAACGTGATGGTCTAGCCTCACACTCCCTGGAAACATTACTGATGTCTGCACCTCGATGGTGCTTGTCATTGCTGCCAGAATGTCATGGGTAGGTGTCACAGAGTTCCATCATTCTCTCTCTGTGCTCTCAGCACCTTTAATGTGGGGCTGGCCCCCATCTCTTCAGCATCTGTGATCAGTGACACTGTGCTCCTGAAGGGCTCAGGTGCTGAAGGCGGACAAAGGGTCAGATGCTTCTAAAATTTCATTGCTGCATATCTATGATACGACTCTGATCACAGAACACAAGTGAATTGCCCTCAGCCTGACAGGAGTCAGACATTCTCAGGGGCTGTGTGAAGATCTATGGAGTGTCCTTACTGCATGTCATCATCATCCTCCTCCTGCAAGCGAGCGACTATTAGGGCCTCCACTGCGTCTCCATGGCAGGAGCATTATCACAGAGGGTATGTGCGCTGCCATAAGCCAGGCTAGAGTCAGATGTTCACAGTTGCAATGTGAGGGTCTATGGGGTCTCCTCACTGCATGTTGTCATCATCTGCCACAAATCTAGTAGCTATGAGGGCCTCCTGAGCGGCCTGCCTTGTCTGGCCGGTGCAAGGGCCTCATCCCCGTCATCGCTGCCTTCGAGGACATCCTCACCCTCATCCCTGTCAACGTCTTCCTCATTGGAGGAGACGTGCAGCTCCTCCATCTCCTCTTCAGCCAGCTCCACTCCCCGTTGCAGCGCCAGGTTGTAAAGGGCACAGCAGATGACGACAATGCGTGGCACCCTCTGTGGACTATATTGCAGGGCTCCATCAGACCGGTCCGGGCACTGAAACATCATTTTCAGCATCACAATTGTCTACTCCACCAAGTTGCGAGTTGCAGCATAAGCCTCATTATACCTTCGCTCTGCTGCAGCCTGAGGCCACCACACGGGATCAGCCATGTCCTCTGTGGGTGGCCCTTGTCCCCGAGGAGCCATCCCTGCAGTTTCGGTGGACCCTGGAATACATCAGGGATCTGTGACCGAGTGGGAATGTAGGAGTCGTGCACACTCCCTGGACCTGCACGGACCTGCAGGATGCATTTGTGATTGTCGCACACCAGCTGCACATTCAGCAAATGGAAGCCCTTGCTGGTTGATCTAGTTGACTGCGTTTTGTGACTGAGATCTGAGCGCCACATGAGTGCAGTCAATCGTACCCTGCACCTGTGGGAAAGCCAAGATCTGGGCAAATCCAATCTCTCTTGCATCCTGGCCATTCTGGTCCCAGGCGAAATGCACAAAGTTGTGTGCCTTCACGAAGATGGGATCGGTGACCTCATAGATCTATTTGTGGGTGGAGGCTTGTGATATCCCACAGAGGTCACCAGTGGAGCCCTGAAAGGAGCCACTGGTGTAGACATTGGGCGCTGCAGTCACTTTCACAACCACTGGCAGTGGATGCCCTCCATGTTCCCATGGCGCCAAATCCTGCAGCAGGTGGAAGATCTGAGCAACTAGTTCCCCAGACATGCGCAGTCTTCAACAACACTGGTTCACGGTTATCTGCAGGAATGAAAGGCGGCATCGATAGTCTCTGGCTGTCACTAGGCGCTGACCAGTGCTCACTGTGGGGCTGCGGCAGTGTGTGCGGAAGCCCCCGCTGCCCTTTCTTCCTGAGGATGTTGCTTCTCCCTCTGCGCACCCAAGAGCCTCAGTTGCTCTCTCCTCTGTCGTCTTTGCTCTCTGTACGCCATGAGGCATACAGCTAGTTCTCCAGGCTCCATGATCCTGATGTACTCCTCCTGCAGAATGAAAGAGACACCTGGGTTAGCATGGGTGCACTAAGAACCTGTCCTGGTTAAGTGTGAAGGCCCCTTAATGCATCGCAGAGAGTGCTGGCCACCACTTGGATGGCCTGAGTTTAGCGTGCTGCATGGCTGCCCGAAACCTCATCCACCTCCGTCCCACTCCACCCGACCAACTGGTGGCAGCTTTGCCCATTGGACTGCATGCTGTGCTCTCAGCTCAGGCGTAGGCATTCTCCTAACCCGCACTGCAAGTCTGCACTGTTAGTTTGAACCTTGGGGGAGACTGGTCCAAACCGGGATGTTGATGTTGTAAGGGGCTGTAAGCACCTCCAGCAGTGATTGCTCCATGGTCAGCTTTAGCGAGGAGGTTGTACAACGTGCGCAGTCGTCCAACTGTTCTGCAGTCCACTGAAATGCTCATGACTTTTCAGATCTGCGACTGAGGGGTGAAAAGCTCTGGAACACTTGGTGGCACTTTGATGCCTCTGTGTTGATTGAGTGGGCAGATAAGATAGAAACCCGATTCCAATCATCTCAATGTGGCTGCGCCTGAACTGTCTCAGCTGCAGAGGAATGGTTACATTATATCAGGTGTCCCTAATGTGTGGCAGCTTCCCTTGCCCGCCCTACTGCCCCCACCCCGAATGCTTGTGCGCTACAGTCAACCTACAGGGCAGCCCTAGCCCCTCCCCCCAAGTCACCCCAACCGCAGGGCTGCCCTTGCCCCCCCACTCCACCCATCCCCCACAACCCACCTCAAGCTTGAAGCCCAATAGGTGATCCTGGTGAGCACTACGCAGCATTACCATGCACTTACCTCCGAGTTCCCCTCAAAGTGCAGCCCGGCAAGTGCACGCCTTTTATATGCTGTTGTGAAACATGTTGACGTGCTTTCCCGCCGACATGGGCAGACGATCCAGCGGGCGGGGGGTGATTCCGGTGGGCAGGCCTAATAATGATATGCAGATGTATTACAATAAGGTTGCCGATGTCTGATGGCGGGAAATGCAGCCCGCTGAGCGGACGATCGCAAACTGGTTTCACACGGTCGTGAAACCGGTTGCGCTATATTGTCCGCTCACGCCATCAAACAGGCCCAATGCCGGCGGGCACAAAAAATCCCGGCAGAAGTTTCTACTGAATTCCCCGTTGGATTTCTTGCTGACTATTTTATACTATAACTATAAAGTTATGCTTTTCCCCACAAGAGCAAACGTTCTCTCTCTAGCCACTCTATCAACGCCTTTCACAATTTTAAAGACCTTTTAGGTCACTCCTAATAATAATAATACCCTAAATGAAGATGGTTAACTAATATGTGTGCTCCGTCCCGTGCCTCAAACCTGGACAGTTCAAATGAAATCCCTGTCAATCGTATCCATCACAGGTAAGGCTATCTCTGATCACTTCCTCCTATTAGTCATCACCATCAGCCCCTTCCATTCCCCAACTCTACGCCTTCTGTATCTTCCCTTGGAAAAAAAAACTCCCCCCATTTCATTACAACTGCACTTTCAAAATCCTAACTCTCTATTCTTTGGCCCAGCATTCGCCACAATATAAAAATGGAATTACCTGGAAAAACTCAGCAGGTCTGGCATCTTCTCCGCCGATGCTGCCAGACCTGCTGAGTTTTTCCAGGTAATTCTGTTTTTGTTTTGGATTTCCAGCATCTGCAGTAGTTTTTTGTTTTCGCCACAATATTGCTGTGGCTAATGATTTACTTGACTGCAACATCACCCCCAGTTTTGATGTCATAGTCCCAATAAAACCATTACTCTGTCTCTCCCTAGCTGTTCACCATACAGCAGCTGTGGCTCAGTACATAGCACCCTCGCCTTTGAATCAGAGGGTTGTGGGTTCATGTCCCACTCCTGGAAAACCAAGAACTGTGATTGTACTCAAAGAGTTGCAATTTGTGACTGTCAATAACTTGAAAGAGTATACAGCCCTCATTTCTGCTCCTTTAAGTTCAAAGAACTCAGACTTGACAGGATATTATGGGAAACGGGTTTAGCCATCCACTGCCAGATCTGGCTGAATCACATGCAATACTATAGGGTCCTGCTCTCATCTGCTAAAACTGCTTACTTTTTCAGTATCATCCTGGAACGCAAATATAACCCTTCAACCCAAGCTCAATAGCTTTCTAATTAATAATCCCAAAATGGCAGTCAGGCTTTCAATTTCCGTGCCTGCTCACCTTCTGCAGTTTCGGAGACTGGCGCGATGACATCGCATTGCCGACTCGACATCATCACGCCCTATTTTACACTCACGCAGGGGAGGGACGGTCTGCCCAATTTGCAGCCATGAGGTCCAGCCCCTTGAACTTTCACAGCTATCCTCCTAATAACCAGCCAAAAGCTTGACATAAGATAGGTGGAACACGTGGGGGAAGAGGTGAATGCCTAAAAAATTCCTGTTCATTCAGTGTGCCGACAATCTTCTGCTGTAGCGACCGGGGTGTGGAGAAGAGGAGGGATCAAAACTACTCAGTTAAGTTCTCCCCCATAATATCTAAGCTGTGGCCACTCCCCAGCCATAGCATGTATATGTTCAAAAGAACCCAGGGATCTGAAATTAATGAAGGTAGCACTATTTCATATTCCTCCAACGTGAAAGTAATTTTTTTTAAAAATCATGCTGATTTTGCAAAGGAACATGCTAGATGTCAACTGAGAATATAGGTTCATGCCTCACTGCCCTACGTTCATCTTGGATTTAACTATTTCTTTTACCTATGTAGAAAGTAGCCATTAGTACCATGAAGGCAGGGGATAGGAAGAGGTTGCAGCCTTCTGCCATTTTGTCTCAAGTTGTTTTCAGCAGTGATGGAGGTCAGCAAGCATCCAATGATTGCACTCACAATGCTGTTGCTCACCCAAGGGTTCTGGATCTATGCCTGCCAGAAACCTGGGAATAATGCCTCCAAATAGACAAGTAATCATTCGCAAAATCTCCACAGTGAGAAAACAAATGGATGTGGTGAGAAGAACAGGATGTAATTAAGATAGAACTGTGGTCAAAGCTCTGCTTTAAAACAGAATGTGAAAGCTGCCACAATGACTAACAGTAATGGTGAAGAAATCAAATATCCAGCACAGAGAGTTTGCATGGGGTCCACAGCATGCCAGGATGAGGAAACCAGCCACATTTTTGCAGAACAGACAAACCAGCCAAATAACTCAGGAAATATTGAACAATTTATTTCCTGACAGTTTCAAAGCAACTTAGTTAACATTTGCAAATGACAATGTAATGAATGTTCAATACACGGGGGATTGGTATTAAAGGTGTGAAATTTGGATTGGCAGTGCCAGTGCTATGGACGCTGGAGCCCACTTGCAGTGCTGTGGGAACAGTGGCCTGTGCTGAGAAGGTCACGTGCACGGACGTGCCATGGATCCACTGTGAGCTTCCCTATTGGCCAGGTCATGATGTCAAGCAAACTTAAAGGCTGAGTTGACGTATAATTTACAATTTGAACCACATAGGTCCATTCAACATATTCGCTTGTCACGGAGCAATGAAAACAGGTACTTCTTCAAGACGGACCTCCCACTTGTGTGATTTAAAGGGCCAGGCACCCAACCTGCAGGAATTGTGAGTTACCCTAACTCTTGTTTTAGAAAAGTGTCTGGATCTTTTTGGAGATGTTATGGTGAGTTCCTGGATATGGCAGGGAGCGTTGTCGTAACCTTACTGACAGGGCTAAAGAGGAGGTGAAATATTAATCGTTAGTTTCACCAGCTGGCGTAATACCTTGCATTGTTTTTAAAAAAGAAAATAAACTGCTAGAACTGCAAAGACACTGGGTGGAATAGTCCCAGATTTGCACTAAGTGCGGTAGAGGAAAAAGGACATTTATCCGCTGGCCGCAATGGCGGGTTTTCTCATTGTATCATCCCAATCCTGCCTCATTAGTCATGCATTCCCAGGAAAAAAGCTATTTTTCAGGTGGGCAGCCTCCAAGTAACCTGCCACACCATCACCTCACTGCTTCCTCACGTCATATTTAAAGTGCAGCCCCATGCACATCTCTAAGTGCTTCCAACCCAGGACTGCTGCTCAGAAGACACGGCCCTGAAGGGCAAGAAGACTGCAGCCCCTGACTCAGTGACTTATCCCTGGGACACCTTCTGGACACTGTTGGAGCCCGCCGTGATGTCCTCTACCCTCGCTCTGCCACAGGAGGCCCATCAGCCTTACCACTCTGGCTTGGGAGGCGTTAGCAGTGGTGGTCAATGCCAATGCTGCAGACAAGAGGTTCACCGTCCAGTACAGAAAGAGGATGAATGATCTCATCCATGCCACCAGGGTAAGGCAACCATCTCATCACTTTAAACTCACACACTCAAGCCCATCACACATTTACTGGCATCCCACTCACTGCCAGCTCAAGGGACAACACCACTCACTCTCTCACACACACCTTCACATCTCCACCTGGTCTTGTCTCCTCTGGAGACTGCCTCCTCAGCCGTCACCCTCTCAAGGCACGGATCAACATGTGTCCCCACACACATTCTGGGATACCCCCCTTCTCCAGTAATGCCCTAGCCCTGCAGCTTCTTCCCTTGCCTGATACCTCTTCTCCCCCTTCCCCAAGCAAGCCAAAGCCCTGCAGCTGATGAAAGACATCTGGTCTCGTATGTAGAAACTTGCCCATGAGCCCTGCTAGAAGTGATGTGGTGCTACCTGTGAAGCCTGGCGCTGATGACCATGAGTGCTACCTGAAGCAAGGTAGGCAAACAGACCTTAAAGTCCCAAGTGAAGTGCAGCTCGCCAGGTGCATGTTGCTAATGCTCAATTGTGAAATACGTCAGCATGCAATCATGCTGACGTGCTTGGATGATCCAGCATGGGGAGCTGATTCTGGCAAGCTGGGCTTGTAATGATATGCAGATGTATTACAACGAAGTTCCCGATGTATGGCAGTGGGAAACGCGGCCCGCCATTGACTGGTTTCTGGCCTTCCCGCCATATTTTCTGCTTACACCCGTCATGACGCCCAATGCCAGTAGGCTCAGAAAATTCTGCCCATTGTATTTTAAAATAGCTGCAGAAGCCAACTGACTTATAAATTGGCCAAGTTTCTAAAAAAAAAACCCTGAATGTGGATTGCCAGGCGATATGTCTAGGCAGTTCTCTGGATGGACTTCACACCTGCCATTGACTGAACTCTCTACAAAACATAAGGATAAGATCACTGACCCAAGAAACTACCAGGAACAAAGAAGGACTAATGAAACTCATTAAGCAAGGAGGGTGCTAAGGACTCCTATCTATTTCAATGGTATCTTGATAGCTTTGACAATGGGAGATTGAAGCTCCTTCATTAATATGGATTGGCCTCAATTGTGTGCCAATAGCCAGCTGTCACATGGTCGAAACCATACATGTGGAAAGCTACGATTATAAGCATATCTGTTTGTTACAGCAAAAAAAAGAAGTCTGCGGAATGGTCCAGTAACATCATCTCTCTTTCCCTTGTTGGCCAGAAGCTGCAGCTGAATTGCTGATACAGGCAAAAGCAACTTTTGACCTGAAGTAACCTGAGTCCAGTTGCTGGCCTGAGCAACTTTTGAAACCTGACTCCAGTCACTGGGTCCAAATTGGCTAGAACCGGTTTTAAAGTAGCTGAGTGTCTTGAAGACAAAGGAAATGTGATGAGTCCTTATTTAGAAAAGGAGGAACGAGGTGATCCTGCCAGAGCCAATGAGAATGTGCCACAGATCAGGCAAGCAGGCCTAAAACAACGGGAAAGAGACAGCACAGCTTGAAGAGATGAGATTCAATATAAGACTGAAAGGATTTTGGGCGTGGAGCAGCGAGACTCCAGAGACCAACCATCGCAGAAGCAGAAGAACCTACGTCAGCAACGTAGAGACGCAAGAGAGAGAGAACGGAATGCCTGGCCAGCATCAGCTCTCCTTTTCAGGTATTAGCTTTTATATTCTGTGACCACTCAGGGAATGTCAGAGAAACCTAGTGGGTGTGCGTTTAGATCCTAGTTTTGGGTATAAAACTGTATAACCTGCTGTAAACTACATGTCTATATTTAACCAGATGTATAAGCTATATGTAGATGATCTAACGACGTGAATAAAACGAATTTAGAGTTAAGAGAGAATTGACTCTTCTCCTCTGTGTACTAAGCCAATAACCATTACCGGTGACCTCCGGCAACACCCTGCTATTCCCAAGTTCAGATCTTATCTCTGTTATGTTTTAGAATACATCACAGAGACCTCTCTCTCTCTCCACAGGTACCATGTACTAAGATGGCATTGGCGACCATTGACACCCATGTTAATCTTGCTCTGGAGGCGTAGATCATCTTTATTGGTGGTACATTCATTCATTCTGCGAGGTCCTTTAGAAAGATCATTCTTTGTCGACCTCGATCTCTCCTACCATCAATCTTTCCCATTAGCATCAGACTTTTTAAATCATGATTTCTTATTATGCGTCCAAAAAATTCCAACTGTCTCTTCCTGACCTTGGCCAGCAGAATTCTTTTGGTATCTGATTTTACTGAGTGTCAACAAGTTGTTCAGCCACAAAGGCATCATCACTCACCCCAATGTTCACACATCCATATTTCCACCAGAGATCATTGGATAGCAATCAGGATTGGGATTTTCCTCTTCTAACTCAAGGTGCTCAGGCAAGCTGTAGTACCCCACAATGATTCCTGGTTGGGGTCAGCTGATACAGCACATGCCAGAGATGAAAGGTCTGTCTGTTTCTGTGTGATGCAGCAACTCATTACCTTAATTACTTGAAACATCTCAGAAGTTGAGCCTCATAGATACTGAACAGGGCAAGGTACAAAGCTGAATATTAATATCCTCCTCACACATCACTGTCCAATTTCCTGTCACTATTTCATAGGAGAAGATATGAAAAGCCCCAATTCACGACCTTTCATCCAGTGATTCTGCCAAGAATTGACAAAATTCAAAAAACTGATGCAATTGAAGTCGAGTGAAAGGGGCTTGAATTTGTGATTTTGTTTAAGATTCAGATGCTCAATCACTTGCTGTGCAAGTGATACAGCCTAGATACAGGTCATGTTAATGTCAGTCTAGTTTATTTGGAAAATAGTTTATCTGTGAAAAGATTTCTGATGAACCATTCATACTATCAGAGCTAAAAGTTGGCTATGATCTATTTTTGGGCACTGGAAGTTATGGTTCAAGACCTGCCCACACCCATCGCCATTGAAGGAGTCAGTATGCAAACCTGCTTCGTTGAAATAACTGTAGCGTTAGTCAAAGCAGAGCCTGAACTGCCTGTTGCCTGAATGCTCTGCAGTGGGCCACGCAAGATGCATTGATAGCATATGGTGCAGCCAGCCTGCTCCTCTTAAAGATAGTCTTCCCCTCTTGGATGACCAACCTCTTCTGTGCAGCATTGGCACTGATCACCACTGCCATCGCCTACCAAGCCAGAGTAGTAATGTTGCTGGCCCTCCTACGGCCAAAGCGGGGGTAGAGGACATCATGGCGGGCCTGCACAGCACCAAAAGACCCTTGAAAGACGCCTCAAGAAATCTGGGGGCTGCAGTCGTCTTGCCTTTCATGGCCATGTCTTCTTTGCAGTAGTCCTGGGCTGGAAGCATTGAGAGGTGTGCACCCGGCTGAGCATTAAACGTAACACCCGGCGTGATAAAACGGTGAGGTGTCCAGCGTGATGGGCAAATCAGAGCCCGCCCATTGAAACGGCTTGTACCCGGGAATACATAATTGACGAGGCGGGGTTGGGACAATACGGTGTGAAATGCCGCCATTGTGGCTGGTGGGCAAAATGCCCTTTTTCCTGCCCGCTACTGCACTTAGTACAAATCTGGGACAATTCCGCCATAATTGTGTTAGAAGCAGTTCAGAGCAGGTTCACGCGACTCATTTCTGGGGTGAAGGGCTTATCTTATGAAGAAAGGTTGAACAGGTTAGGCCTATACCCATTAGAGTTTAGAAGAATGAGAGGTGATCTTATTGAAATGTATAAGATCCTGAGGGGACTTGATAGAGTGGATACCTGGAGGATGTTTCCTCTTGTGGGGGAGACTAGAACAAGGGGGCACAGTTTAAGAATAAGAGGTCTCCCTTTTAAGACAGAGATGAGGAGAATTTTTTTTTTCTCAGAGAGTCATTAGTATGTGGAATTCTCGTCACCAGAGCGCAGTGGAAACCGGGTCACTGAATTTATTTAAGGCTGAGTTAGATCATTTTTGATAGACAAGGGAGTCAAGAGTTATGTGGTTTCAGACAGGAAGGTGGGGTTGTGAACACAATCTGATCAGGCACGTATTTATCGAATAGCGGGGCAGGCTCGAAGGGCCAAATAGCCTAATCCTGCTTATAAAGCCCATTTTCCTATGAAATAGTGACAAGAAATTGGACAGTAAGGCCTACCATTGAATTCCCACCCCAAACTCAGATTCTCTCTCCTTGACCACTGGGATACCACCCAACTCCTTCTTGCTCAATGATGTATATAAATGCCAGGAGGAGGTGGGGCCTGACAAGTTGCTGGATCTTTCTGCCCATTCCCATTGTTTCTGATGAACCTAATGACCACTAGGAGAAGGGCAGTAGTAACCCCTGGAGTATTAGCAGCAAGTCTCATACGTCATTGGATGGAGGCAGAGGGCAGAGAGCATCTCTACCTCCACATAGGCCCAAGATCACAAACCGATCCCACCACCATCTAAAATAAAATTTTCTTCCTTCTTCTTCAGAGGTCTTCCGCCTCCTAATAATTCCCTTCGCCTCTTCAGGTGTCTCCCTGCAGCATTCCAATGTCCTTGTAGCAGTGGGATTCCTCTTGAGGGTGGGGTTTCTGCCAGGAACCCATCCTGCACCACATAATGCAGAAACTGACCATTCGGCCAGAGCAGTCCATTTATGCTGTCCTCAAGCCTCCTCCCATCATTCCTCATCTATCAGCCTAACTCCCTCTTGCCTTTACCCTCATATGCCTATCTAGTTTCCCCGGTGGCTGTTAAATAGCTCTGGAATGAGCTGGCCAAGTAAAAGCAGACTTGCCCTGGACTTTTACATCTGGGCTGGGGAACCTTCCCCCCAGCATAAAATTCAGCCACAATTGTGGTCTGGTTTCAAAATAAATTTAAGATAACTTCCCTACTTTTCTACTCTTATCACTCCAGAAATGAACCCTAGTTTTTGGTTTGCTTTTGGTTTAATTGACCTGCATGGCAACTTTTGGTGATTTTTATAATTGCACGCCCAAATCCCTTGCTCCCCTATCCCATTCATCTTCTTATCTTCCAAATTAGAACTTAGTATCCAAGTATTTCTTACCAAAATGTAATGTCATAAATATTAATGTAAGTGTTGAGATTCTGAGAAGAGAGAAGACTGTAGGCCTGCAATTCCCTGGGTTTTCATCAAGTCAGCATTGGAGTTATGGCAGAAAACTGAGGAGAGGCGATGGTGTAGTGGTATCGTCACTGGACTAATATTCCAGACACCCAGGGTAATGCCCTGGGGACCTGGGTTTGAATCCTGCAATGGCAGATGGTGAAATTTGAATTCAATAAAAACCTGGAATTAAAAGTCTATTGATGACCATGAAACCATTGTCGATTGGTGTAAAAACCC
This sequence comes from Cetorhinus maximus, assembly GCF_964194155.1. Taxonomy (NCBI): domain Eukaryota; kingdom Metazoa; phylum Chordata; class Chondrichthyes; order Lamniformes; family Cetorhinidae; genus Cetorhinus; species Cetorhinus maximus. The sequence continues at coordinate 36,431,043 of NC_135879.1, read as the reverse complement.
ATCTGGTTCACTCATGTCCTTTAGGGAAGGAAATCTGCCATCCTCACCTGTTCTGGCCTACATGTGACTCCAGACCCACTATAATGTGGTTGATTCTTAAATGCCCTCTGAATAAGGGCAGTTAGGGATGGGCAATAAATGCTGGTTGACCCAGTGATGCCTACATCCCATGAATGAATAAAAAAAACCTAGTGGAACCCCTCCATCCCACGAGGGAAATGGCATAGTGCCATTTTTGCCAAACCCAAGAGGGTTCCTGTCACGAGTGTCCAAGCTGGAGCTATGGTAAGAGACCAGTGAAATTTCAGTGTCTGAGTTTTTATTTTAATCATATGTGTAAGGAATTTAGATAGAGGAGATCATCCAAAATACAGACTACTAAGAGACAGTACTATAAAAGACAATGCTATAAGAGCCATCAATCAGATGCATTTGAGGAGCAGAATGAAATGTAAATAATAAAGGCTAAAAATAAATGAATGAGGCACCCATTGTCAGAAGACCATATAGATTATGAAGGTATGTACATTTTTTCAAAGGTCCTTGACAATGTTTGGCGGTGTGAGCGAACAATATAGCGAGAAGGCCAAAAATCGGTTTTACGCCGTGGTGAAACCAGTTTGCGATCGTCTGCTCCACCCGTCTAAGGTGGGCCGTGATTCCCACCACCGTACATTGGGAACCTAGGGCAGAATTTTGCCCTTGTCAGGCGGGTTTGGCGGGGGCGGGCGGGGCTGGTTGGGAAGCTGACCGCGGCCCGCGGTCAGGGCCAGACCGCGATTTCACGCTGGCAGGCCAATTAAGGCCCACCCAGCGTGAAATGTAAGCGGCAGCGCTCAGCGCTGTCTGTGTCGGTGGAGGAGAGGGCGAGTGGGGAACTGCGCACGTGCCTGCAAGTGAGTGCGTGAAAATCTTTAAAAATTTTAAAAATTAGAAATAAAGATTTTTAAAAATGTTATAAAACAGTTACCCTCATATGGCTCTGTCACATGAGTAGGGACACGTTATATATGAAATTTAAAAATGGCGCCTGACGTCATCACGCATCATTTCATGCTCAAGCGGGTTGGGTGTGCGCCCGCCAGCTGAGAGGAAAATTCTGCCTCTAATTTCAATACTTAACCTCTCATTATGAGCCCTACACAGTGGAATCATTCCCCCACGATGGATCATCCGGGCACATGATTGCATATCGACGTGTTTCATAACTGTACATAAGCGACTTGCACCTGGTGAGCTGCAATCCACTTGGGACTTCCAGGTTTGTTTTCTCACTTTGCTTCGGGTAGCACTGGTGGTCATCAGCTCCAGGCTTCACAGGCAGCACCACATCACTTTTAGGGGACTCACGGGCAGGTCTCTACCTACCAGGCCAGCCATAAGGCGGGGGTGGCTTTTCAACAGCTGCAGGGCTAGGGTTTGTTTGGGGAAGGGGGAGAAGTGGCCTCAGGCAAGAGAAGAGACTGCAGGGCGAGAGCTGTACTAGGGAAGCAGGGTATCCCAGGGCGCGTGTGGGGGCACAAGTTGATCTGTGCGAGTGGCCTCAAGATGGTGAGGGCTGAGGAGGCAGTCTCCAAAGGAGATGAGGCCAGATGGAGATGTGAGGGTGTGTGTGACAGTGAGTGACAATAACCCTTGAGCTGGCAGTAAATGCGATGCCAGTCAATGTGTGATGGTCTTGTGAATGTGTGAGTTTATAGTGATGAGATGGTTGGCTTACCATGGTGGCACCAATGAGATCATTCATCTTCTTTCTGCATTGGATGGCCTGAATTTTTCCTGAATTTTTTAGTATCAATTTTTATTTGAAAATTATCCCCTTGCTGGTCAGGACAATGACTGCTAATCGTACAGTAATATCGAAGGAATTCGCAAGGCTGTTCGAAAAATGGGCCTTTTACCCTGTCAACGGAAAGAAAATTTGAGTATTGCTGAAAAAAGAGACATTTTTGTTGTAGCTTTTAGTCTTGCACTCATCAGGACAATTCACAAGAAAATACCGATGCCAGGGAAACAACATATTTATACTGTATGAGAAGAGAATGCTGATTGGTTGGCAGTGGACTCTGGTAGAGGCATTGATGGTGACTGACAGTTAACTACCAAGAATGTTTGAAATCTAAACCAGGCAGTTTGACTCTGATTGGTCAAGACATTGCCCTGGGAGCTGAGCCAGCGAATAGCTGTCACTTAGTTTGTTTAGCTGAAACAGGTGTAACCCGTGTACATGGTCTTTCTGTCTGCAAAGAACAGAGCCCTTTGTTATTAATATTTGTAGCTTCCAGTACACACAAATGTGCCACATTGTGAGCCTGACTAATGATCCTAAATTGGTTGTCAGCGTAATTCTTAGCACACTGAGGATTATTTAGCAAATGTTGTCCAATCACGGAATCCTATCTAATGTTGGAGACTGCGTTTTGAGTTTTGCAAGCATGGGCAGGTTGGGTATGGTCCGCACCTTGCTCGTTGCAAACAGCAGAAGGAACATGCTATTTGATGCGATCCACCAATCTTTGGGTGTATGATCTCTATAGCTAGCATCACACTGGCACTGAAATTCAAATACCACATTACTCATTTGTGTGATAGGCAGAACGTCTTTTTGGCTTGACGGTAGCATCCTGTTAGTGGCAAATACCACTCGTGTTGCTACTGCATAGAAGCAGTGTAAAACAGCTTCACCTGTTGCTCAACTTATTGAGATACCTTGCCCTTCCAGAGTAATCTGCGGTAGACTGGGCACTTTCCAGGGCCGAAAGTGACGGCCTTGGGCCTGTTCATTTCAGTGCCAGTGCGATGCTGGGTATGTAGGCTATACGAAGACTGGCGGATCGCATCAAACAGCATTTCCCTTCCGCTGTTTGCAACAGGCAAGGTACAGACGGTACCCAACCAGCCCATGCTGGCAAAGCTCAAAATACAGTCTCCGTCTTTAGATGTGATTCTGCGATTGGACAACATTTGCTAAATAATCTTCAGTGTGCGAAGAATTATGCTGACAACCAATTTAAGATTGTCATTCGGGCTCACAGTGTGGGGCATTTATGTGTACTGGAAGCTACATATATTAATATATAGGGTTGTATTCTTTGCAGACAGAAAGAACATATACACACATTGCACCTGTTTCAGCTAAACAAAATAAGTGACAGCCATTCACTGGTTCATTCCCCAGGGCAATGTCTTAACCAATCAGAGTCAAGCAACCTGGGTTAAATTTCAAACAATGCTTGGTAGTTAACTGTCAGTCACCATCCACTCGTGCATTCTCCATGGCAATGCCTCCGCCAATCAGAGTCCACTGCCAACCAACCAGCACTCTCTTCTCATGCAGTATAAATATGTTGTTTCCCCTGACATTGGTATATTCTTGCAAATTGCCCTGAAAAGTGTAAGACGAAATGCTTCAAGAAAAAATATCTTTCTTCAGCAATACTCAAAACAACAATTTGAAGGAAGATTTGTGACATTAAAAAGCCTGAAGGAAAGAATACAATAAACATTACAATTCAGTAATAATCTAGGCCTCTGTCTATATTGCACTGTCTCTAGGCGATTATTGGTAATCTAGAATGTCACTTAATGGAATTTGACTTCTCCCCAAATTGGAATTTGAACAGTTCTCATTGATTGAGTTTGTATCTCAAGGCCAGCAAAAAGAATGCTGGGTTTCCTGTTTTTTTTTCTCTCATCCTATTCTCTTCCAGGTTTTTCATGATGACCTCATTTATTTGGACATGGGTGGTCCAGAATATGCAGTCTTTAATGACCACAGGCAATGCCACATCCTGATGAAGAGATATTCGATCAGCAGAATGGAGCCGGTAGTGTCCATTTCTTTTCCTCTTCTGAGGAACATCACTCCTGGCAACTTGGCTGAGAACTGCCAAACTGTAATGAAGCAAAGAGAAGAGCTATGTGATAAACAGCCCTGGAAACTTAGAAAACTGTTCCCATCTGTTCAGGAAGCCAGTGATGTTATTGCTCTCCGGCCATACTGAGATGCCATCTGAACAGCGTCATTGAATTTTTGGCCACATTAAAGGTTTATTAAACCCTGCCTGCACAATCACAGCTGCAAAGAGGATGGGCTTCAGAAGTGAATAACTTTTCAAGTTGCTTACTAAACAAATTTCACTAACCTGTTGTATTTGTTTACAATATTAGCTGTTTTAGCCATAAAACATTTTTTCTTAAAGTAAGCATCTAAAATGTCACATATCAGAATGATGTATCTCTGTCAGTCAGAGCAGTGTATACCTTTAGATAACATCTTCTATTACTGTGAGATGGCAATCAGCTAATAAATCTTGCACGCATACATATTAGATCATTAAATAATCCTTATGGAATGATAAAGGAGGAGGAGTGATCCCCAATACCCATGAGCCAGAAAATGTAATGTAAAGCAAAAAATTGCAAGTTTACTGAAAAATGCTTGAATGCTTGGGCGGTCCAGGAGCCTGAGCAGCAAGGCTTGTACCCCCATTTATTCAGAGGATTTCAATTTCCAAGCCACGACCAGGCATGTTGAACTATGTAACAAGGATAGCAGAGCACGAGCTGTATAAAGCTATGTTTTCACTGCACAGAGCTCAGTCCTTGTGAACTATCATTCACATTTCCCTATCTTCCTCAGAAGAGCTTTCCCTTGTTCTCATTCAAGCCATTAAAAAGAGTGTCTCACTGCAGCCAACCATCCCGGAGATGAGGAAAAAAAATTCACAGGCTTTTACTTTTTGAGAGGTTACTTCCTAATATTAACAGCAATGGTGGTTGTAGGCTGCCAGATTGCCTAGGTTTATGCAAATAAAAAAATACAGACTCCAAAATTCTGAATAAGAGGAGTGAGCGTGGTGGTTTCCACACATGGAAATAGCCATTTTTAGCCATTTCTACTGTTTCTTTGGGGATTCTGCCCAATCAGAGTTATAGTATTAACCAGGGAGAATGCCTGTGGAATATCTGGAACCACATCTTTTTATTTTAGAAAGACACTAGCCTTATTTAATGATATAGAAAATGCTTGTTGTCAAAAAGCCAACAATATATTGTGAAGGAAAATGTAAGCTGATACTTTATTATACAATGGCGATAGGTGTTAAAACTGTTGACATTCTAGAACAACTGCATCTTCCTATGAAGTTTCCCTTGGAAATAGTAGTTTCAAAGTGTAATTTTTGTTGACAGTCGTCTTGTGGTGGTATCTCTATAAACTAGCATTTGCTTTCTGTCGCCCAGTGTGGTGAGCTTTAGCCCTGCATCTATTTCTCATGGTTAGCCTATTTAATTTATGCAAATAAGTCTACAACCCAAATTCAGCCTGGCGCTGGGAGCTAGGCACTAGGAAAAGAAAAATCTGTATCAGCAGTTCTTAAAGGGCAATGTGGAAAAATTCAAAGGGATGTTGTCATTTAAAAAGTTGCCTAGCTGCATATATAGGATCAAAAATTGGGAAACAGAGCATCTTGTTGCCCAGACACTGCAAAGCCTTTATACGAGTGGTTTGAAAACAAACAATGGGTGCCAAAATATATGTGGCGACAGCCATGGAGTGTCATGGAGTATTTGGCAGTGTGGAATGTGACCATCTGCTCAATGGCTGGTTAGGTGAAGGAGCAGCAGCATGAGGTGCTCAGCACTGCAGAATGTTCTCCCCAAAAAACAGGACTGCAGTACAGTCAGAGGTGGTGGATAGGTTTGATATTGTACATATCCCCACTATTTATATAATTACATAGAAACTACAGCACAGAAATGTGCCTATCAGTCCAACCAGCCCACTCTGGATTATGCCCCATTCCAGCCTCCTTCATTCCTAACTCCATCAGCATAATCCTCTATTCCCTTCTCCCTGATATATGTATCCAGCTTCCCCTTAAATGCATCTATAACATTTGCTTCAACCACTCCTTTAATGGAGCAAGTTACACATTCTCACCCCTCTCTGCGTTCCTGAATTCCCTATTTGATTTTGTGGTTTCTATCTTATATTGAGGACCTCTAGTTTTGCTCTTTCCCACAGGTGGAAACAGTGTTTTTGTGTCTACTCTATCAAAGCCCTTCATAATCTTTAAAGACATTACTCCTTAGCCTTCTATATTCAAGGGAAAAGAGACTCAGTGTATTCATCCTTTCCTGATAGGTATAACCTTACAGTTCTGGTTTCATCCTTGTAAATACTTTTGCAGCTGCCCCCGTGCCTCCATATCCTTTTCATAGTATGGAGACCAGAAAATTACACAGCACTCTTGTTGTCTAACCAGGGTTCAATATAAGTGCAGAGATGAGGAAGAAACTTCACAGGAGACTTTTCACATTTTGTGAAATTAATTCCTAATATAACTGCGATGGTGGCTGTATATAACCAGATTATCCAGGATTATGCAGATAAAAAAAAACATAGGCCCCAAAATTCTGGGAGTTGTGTGATGGGGTTCACTCAGGGTTCAGCCATTTTCCTATTGCTTCTTTGGGGATTCCACTAGGCTCCTGTCTTTCTCTACTTTTCAATTCTATCATTCTAGAAATAAATCTGAGTGGTTGGTCTGCTTTTGTTATGGCCTTACGGACTGGCATTTCAGTGATTTGTCTATTTGAATCAAATATTACATACTTAAGGAAGCAATAAAAGTAAGTCTCCCCAACCATTTCCCAAGTGTATGGCCCAAGTAGACAGGCCAACAACAACAACTTGTACTTATACAGTGCCTTCGATGTGGTGCAATATCCCAAGGTTCTTCACAGGCGCATTACCAGACAAAAGTTTGGCTCCAAGCCACATAAAGTGAGGTGACCAAAACCTTGGTCAAAAGGATAGATTATAAAAAGCAACATCAAGCTGGAGGGAGATGGGTAGAGAGCTAGAGAGCTTTAAGGGGGGAACTCCAGAGCTTAGGGCCAAAGCAGGCACAGTTACCAATGATGGACCAAAGCAAATTACATATGCGCAAGAGGGCAGAATTGGAGAAGAGCAGGAATCTCAGGGGGTGGGGTTTATAGTGCTGGAGGAGGTTACAGGGGTAAGGAGGGGTGAGACCCATGGAGGGATTTGAATGAAAGGATGAGAATTTTAATATTAAGGTTGGCCAGATGAGGCAAGCCAACATAGGCCAGTAAGCAATGGTAAGATGGGTGATTGAGACTTGGTGCGAGTTGGGATATGGGCAGCAGAGTTTTGGATGAGCTTAGGTTTGTTGCAGGATGTTGCCCAGCAACCTGCCGCTCATTTAATACTGGCCTCCCTTGAACTTTGGGAGATGAAGTAGTGCAGTGATATTTTAATTTGCCTAGGCCAGGATTTTCGGGTGGTCAGGCGGGCTCAGCGGGCAGGCCCGGGAGTGGTAGCGAAGCTGCCTGCCACCCGCGATCGGGATCCAACTGTGATTTCACACTGGCTGGCCAATTGGCGGCCAGCCAGCGTGGAACGCGCGCTGAGAGCCTCAGCGTTGCTGGGGTGGGGGCGGGAGAAGCACGAGCGCGGAAGTTCGCACAGGTGTGCGCAGTAAAAGCTCCCTAAGGCATAGAGCTGCCTCAGGGAGCTTAAGATTTTTAAAATAAAAAATGAAGCTACTAAAAGTGTGACTCTGTCGGATGTGTAGGGACATGTTAAATATGAGTGTTAAAAGGTTTTCTTTTAATCACTGGTTGAAACCTCATCCCGCCCATGGATGAGGCTTTGCTAAACATGCAAAGGCTGCTTGGCATTTTCGCACGCCCGCCAACTGAACGGTTGGATGGGCAGCAAAAAATTTGAATCAATTACTTCATTAAGGGCCTTAATAGGCTGCTTAATTGTTGGCAGGCACGCTGCCAACTCCCGTGCGTGCCCGCTGACCAAAATATTGCGTGAGTGCGCGATGACGTCGGGACGCTAGGCCGATGTCATCGCACGTCATTCTACGTTCGTTCAGTTGGGCGCACACCCTCCTGATGAATGCAATATTCTGTCCCTAGTGCTAGTCAGTACCAACGGAGATAAAAAATTTAGCTGTATTGACCAATGCACCAATGCAATGTATCTCAGTAGGCAGCATACTTTGACAGAGCAGATAATCCCTAAATTAGACTCGAAGGAGGCAAAAAGGTTGAGAGCCACAGAGGGGTATATGCTTGTTGCAGGTGACCTTGCAGCCTATGGAGCAAACCTTTAAGTGATTTCATGTTGACTCAAAGCTTGCAGAATTAATTCTCCAAAATCATTGTGAGGTAGGTGTGCCAGAGCCTGCAGATATGCTTATTGACTTGATGATGGGTGTGGCCAAACTTAGCTATGATGTCTGCTTATTCTTCTGGCAATTGTTTCATTTATCTGAATTTACAACAGCATCAAAATAAAGCTTTTTTCCAATTCCAATCATTCAAAGACTGCTATTCGGGTGTTTTTAAAGAGATAACAGTGAATTAATGGCATCAAATGTAATCATGCCTGAAAACAGACACACAGGGGGCAGGTCATGTAACACACCCACCAGTCTGTGGGCACAGAGAAAATGGGAAATTCGTGCTGGCAGCTCATTATAATGAATTAAGCGTTCGGCTCATGCTATTTATTGGCTTCATGTCTGTTTAGGGATACACAAAATCAAACATCATTGATGACACTCAAAGGCAGCCAGCCCCTCTTATTAGGGAGATGCACTTCATAACCTCAGGTGCTTTACAGCCAACGAATGAAATATTTTCAAAGCGTCATCTCTGTTATAATGCCAGAATGGAAGCACACTGAGACAAACATCAACTGCAGCCGGAGGACCATCAACTCCATGAAAGACAGTCTTTGGTCTGCCCGAAACTTGTTGGTCTGCCCGAGACTTGTTGGCCTTCCAAAGAGTTGCCACCAAACCGAGTGTTGCAGACTGGCACATTCCAAGGTCCAGGACTATGTGCTGAGGGATGCACTAAAACTTGGGGCAGCCACCGCAAAGATGTAGTGGGGGAAGGTTGCTGTCTAAGGCCTTTCTGCCATAGTGCACCGAGGGGCTGGGAATTGTACAGACCCCTCGGGCTGTATGACTCACAAGGAATGTATGCAGTGAATACTAAATGTATCATAATTGTATTGAAGCACCTCAGAGTGCAACATGATCTATGTTGATAACTTGAATACCATTGCACTGTCTGACTCTCTGTAATGACCATATTGAAATGTCTGTAATGTCCATTGATTGTATTGAAGTACTTCATGATCTATGTGGAAAAATTGAGTATGATTGCACTTTTTGTGATGGCCATTTTGAAATGTTTTGTGATGTTCTTTTGAATATTTTATGAATAAAGTATATTTTTCCAAATAAAAACCAAAATGGCAACAGTCAGTTTGCATACAGCAGGGTCCTACAAACAGCAGTGAGATGATGACCAGATAATCTGTTTTTAGTGAGATTGGCTGCGCTATCAGCATTGGCCATGACACCAGGGAGAAGTTCCATCCTCTGCTCTTCTTCAAAATAGTTTCACGGCATCTTTTATGGCCACTTGAGAGGGTAGACAGTGTCTTTGATTAATATTTAATCTGAAAGACACAGCATTCCCTCAGCACTGCACTGGAGTATCAGCCTGGATTAAGTGCTCACATCTCTGGAATGGAATTTGAATCGACTATTTTTTGACTCTTTGAGATATGAGCACCACCATTAAGCCATGATGTTAAATGTAGGCCTTGCACCATTCAGGAGCAAAATCAGGATGCACGTTTACGCGTAAACTGTAGTAGAAATCTGTATTCTCTCCCTGTATTGTGCTGATGCTAGGATAATTGGAGTTTACAGAATAGATAGATTTTCATTAGGTGGGTAAATGGAGTTGACGTACAGATCAGCCATGATCTAGTTGAATGGTGGAGTAGGCTGACAAGGTTGAATGGACTGCATCCATCCCTGATGTTTCTATGTTCCTAATCAGAATTGAACAAAGGTTTTAAATGATAGATTGCGGCCCCAAAGTTCTGGTGTCACTGCTCCAATGCTGGGAGTTTAGCAGCGTGAGACTTCCATGTAACATCATGCAATAACATTGATGCTATCATAAGTCCTAGGGGCTGAGTTTTACGTCCCATGGGTGGGCGTGCACCCGATCCGATCGGGCGAAATATCACACGAGAAGACGTCGGGGGAGCATCCTGACATCATCGCACACTCGCTCAATATTCCGCTTGGCAGGTGCGCGCAAAAGTCAGAAGTGTGCCCGTCGACAATTAAGAGGGCAGTTAAGCACATTAACAGCACAATTGTCTCCGATTTTTCATGGCCCATCCAAACTTTACGGTTGATGAACGGGTGAATCGGCCAGGTGCCCTTTGCATTTTTCATCAAACCTCATCCAAGAGCAGGGTGAAATTTCCGTTATGAAATAAAATAAACATAAATATTTGTGGACAGCATTCTTATCAGCTATATTTCCAGGTGGTTGATTGTGATGCATGGAGATTTTTTTTTGCAGTTTTTAAAACATTTATCTTAGCTTTTTCAGTTCTGCAGCTCCTTGAGGCAGCTGTCTGCCTTCAGGGGGCTCTCTCACAGCGCTCACCCGCACCCATGGAAATGTCATCGCCCGCCCTGTTCCCGCCCCCACGGCAGCAGCGCTGAGCATTTCAGCGTGCGTTTCTCGCTGGCTGGCCGTTAATTGGCCAGCCAGTATGAAATCGCAGTTGGGGGCCAAATGCGTTCGGGGGCCCGTTTCCCTACTGCTCACTGGCCTGCCAATCGCACGCACCCGCCAAGGTAAAATTCAGGCCTAAGTGTTTCATCTTGTGCTCAGGGTCCAGATGGGGTTCTTTAAAGTTTGACTGTTTCCCTGAGAAAGCTACTTAAGAATGTAGTTTGTAAACCATTATTATTTATTTACAGTCCTATGTACATCTAAGTAACTCTACACAAGGTTGTACTTTTTTTCCCTCCAGATTGCTGTTACTTAGTCATGTGACATTGCATCATAGTTGCATCATAGCATCAGGTGCTTCTGATGTTAACCCTTTACTCTTCACTAGGATGAGCTAATTTTCACAGTTCTGGGTGGGACAATGATATGAGTTCCACCAGCAATAGGTTGGAAACAGAAGGGGCCTGAAAACTCAAAGTTGTTGGGAGAGAGATTTTAGCATCTTTCACATATGGCAGGGATAAAACAATAGAGCTTGGAAAATGGGGGAGAATGATTTCTCATCTTATTCCTGGTGTCATTGTGGTCTCTAAATGTTCTCTGCTGAATGAGACAGTGGGCCCTATTATATGCAAATCAGATGCATAAGTTTGTACACGGTATCCTGTTTGCCATTTTAAAACCTTGCTGGGTGAATGTGCTTCCCTGGGCTCCGCAAAACCAGCCTCAGTCATTAGAATCCAGGACCCCACTCAAGATCACACAGGCCCCCTCCCAGTGACCTACCTTCTTCCTGTCCAGAGGCTGATTGGAAATAGCCTCCAGCAGTCGATTTAAGGTCTGCTGTTTTGATTCACAAGCACCTGAGAGTATTAATGACTTATGCTGCAGTCAGTTGCAAGAAATTGCAAAGGGGACCTCCACACATTTATTTCAAGAAGTGGAAACTTACAAAATATCATCCCCAGCTACAAAGTCTGTGGTCAATGATTTTCAGGAGTATGATTAGACAGGAATAGACCATTTGGCCCCTTAAACCTGCTTCATCATTCATTAAGATCATGGCGGATCTGATCTTGGCTTCAGTTCCACTTTCCTGCCTGTTCTCCATAACCCTCGAGTCCTCTGTATTTCAAAAATCTGTCTAACTCAGCCTTGGATATATTCAATGACTTCTTCTTTGAAATAGTGCCATGGGTTATTTTATGTTCACTAGAGTGAGTTGATCAGGCCTTGGTTTAACAGCTTATTTGAAAGATGGCAACTCTGACAGTGCAGCACTCTCTCAGTATTGCACTGGAGTGTCAGCCTAGATTTTGTACTCAAGTCCTTGAGTGGGTCTTGAACCTACAGCCTCCTGACTCAAAGTGGAGGGTGCTACAAATTGAACCACAGGTATGCACAAGAGGGCAAAGTCAAAGGAATGTAGGAGCCTCAGGAACTTATAGGGCTAGAGGAGGAAGTTAGGGAAGGGAAAGGCCATGAAAGGTTTTAAGCAAGAGGGTGAAAATTTTATACTGGAGGCACCGAGGAACTAGCTGGCAATAGAGTCACTGAGGGTGGTTTGTTGATGAGCAAGGTTGATGCAAATGGGGTACAGAGCAGTTGAGTTTATGAAGCATGGATGATAAGAGACCAGCCAGGAAAGCATTGGAATTGTCAAGTCCGGAGGTGACAAAGGCATGAATATCATTTTCAGCAGCTAGTAATTTGACATCAAGTGGAGATGGGCGATGTTATAGGCCATGGTATTTCAGATGGTGGAGTTTCCCTTCCCGTCATCCAAGGAGTTGACAGAAAACACATCCCCGCCCATACTGGCTGCCCTGCAGCCATTTGACGCCCCAATGAGCATTAATTGGCTGGAGGTGGGACTTCTGTCACCCAGTCAGGAGGAAGCCCTAACTCAGAGAGCTGCTTGCCAGGGTAGCTGAGTCTAAGGGTAGGTGAGGCCCAGAGGGGTGGGCAGAAGGGGGCTGGAGTGTTGGTGAAGAGGTTGGGATGGGGGGGGGGGGGGGGGGGTTGCAGAGGGGATGGCCCCCCGCGAGGGTCAGACATTTTGTGGAGGTGGGGTGGTGCCAATCTTAAAAGGAGGCAACTGATGGAAATGCCACACCCTCCCACCTCCCTGCCCAAGGCCTGAGCAGGGTTAAATTTCAGGCTTCCCCCACCCCTGAAATCTTCCTGCCAGCCTGAAAATTGAGGCTGGGTGGGAAATATTTCTTAAGTGGTGAATAATTGGCCAATGGAGGCAAGGGGGGGTGGGGGGGGGCAGCCTAGGCCTTACTCAACCAAGCGTAAAATTGCAGAGAGGTTGGGTAGGGAAGGCCCTCCGAAAGGTTTTACTGTCACCACACCCGCATCCCCTGCCTACAAACCCGCTGGTGGGGGAATGTAAAATTTTGGCCATAGAGATGGCAGTAGGCAGTATTTGTGATGGATGCTCAGTTGAGGGTTGAAAAGGATACTGAACTGACAAAATGTTTGATTCAAAGACAGTGGTCAACAGATAAAGATGGAATCGATACAGGATACAAGAAAAGCAGGCTGTTCAGTGCCCACCCCAGGACTTAACAATCCTGAGAGGAAGGTTACCTGTGCCCCAAGAATGTACACAATGTAGCATCTCTTTTTATCTTCGATCCCCAAATCCTCAGGTGACACTGATAAAAAAAAATGCTAGAATAGGCCAGAGAATGTGTTGCATGGGCGCAGGGGAGATGAATATTGAAGATGGCATGTTGTTGTCAATAGCTGGAATAATTCAGTATAATAATTGCTGGCTTGATTGCTTGGTATTTGGTTTGATTTTAGGAGACTGATAAATGGATAGTGAGGTTCTTACATTGTGACAATGATTTTTTGTGTAAAAGTTTGATGCAAAGATCAATAGTTTGACTTTGCAGAGACTGGTGAAATGAGACTGATTTGTTGTGAGCAAAGACCCCAGACAAGAGGCTGTATAGGCATTTGTGGAGGTGTCCTGGCTGAATTTGTTCTCTAGCTACCATTACATGTGAGATTGCTGCATTGCCTTCTTGGTTCTAGTCTTCTGCATCAACTGTATTGGCATCTAATTCCACAGCATCCTGTGGGGTTCCTGGAAGCAAAACTATGAACGATACAAGCATGTTGCCAGAATTCAAGAAACTGTATTTGGTGCTTACTATCGAACACAGAATGACATATCTGAGTCTCCTTTTCATTATCCCAATTTTTTGCTCAATGTCAATTTTGCTTTAATGTGTGGCTCAAAGTTGGGCTAGTCTGCAACACTGGTGATCATGAGCACTGACATCAAAACATTTCCCTTGTTATCCCTCACAGTCACACATCATCCAGAATTCAATTTATTTTGTCCTTCTTTCATCGTCATTGGGTCATGATCTTAGAACTCCTTATTGAGCATCATTGTGGGAGCCCCTTCACCACATGGGTTGCAAGGTTCTAGAAGAAGGCCCATCAACATCTTCTCAAGGGCAACTGAGGATGTGCAATAACAGCAGTCTTTGTGTTGAGACACACAACTCCCAGATCAATTAAAAAATTGTTAGCCTCTAAAACCCTGGAGAATCTTGCAATTCTTCAGCAGTTAATTGCCCTCTCATTTACCACTATAGAGCTGTATAAACTTAGCTGTCCTAGTAAAGAATGCATTTGCATTTTGTCAGTTGCAATAATGGAGAGTAAATTGACTAATCTGAACTTTCAGCAATTGGGACTTTTAGGAAATCACTTCTTCCTTGATCAATTGGCTCACTTGCCAAAGTCAACTCAAAAAGAAACGTGGGAAGATGAAAGTGACTAAAATAGGTCAGATGGTAGCATCACATCCTAAAGCCAGTATTTATATAGTTCCTCCATCAAGATGGTGGGTGCTTCTTAAACCCCCCCTCAAAACTACCATGGGCAGGATTTTTCCGTCGGCATGAGGGGGCAGGTCTGACACGCCACTGCATAAAATGACGCGCGATGACATCAGGCGTGCGTCCCGACGTCATCGCGCAGTCCTACGATATTTTGTTCGGTGGGCACGCGTTGGAGTCAGATACGCGCCCACCCCACCCGCACCCACCGAGCCTGCCCGACATAAGAAAAATTTTGACCCATGATTTATGTTGGAGTGTAAATTAGCAAGAGTTAAATCAGTTGGATCTAAGGCTTGTTCCAATCCAGCTGGTATAACTGCCATTTGCAGCCTTCCCCCAGCCAGGAATTTGAAGCCCTCTGTTTAGATTTTTTGGGATAAAAACAGGATTAAATTCCATGTACAATCCAATTATCAACCTTTCATCTGAAAAAGACTAACATAAACAACACCATTGCTTCCAGTGATAGTTACTGCTACTGCTATGCTGCTCTTTGTCAGTGTTAACTATAGCCACAGACTCAGCTGGTTTAACCAAGCTAAAATTATAACAATGGATTCTTAGGCAAGCTTCAGCAATTGTTATACTCCAATTATCTGTATGGCAATTCATCCTCCTCTTACAACTATCCTATATTTAACAAAGAATGCATGTCCCCAAAAGGCCACAGCTTTCATGAAAAGGTAGTCAGTGCTTAGCATGTAATCTTCTACCATAGAGAAGGTAAAAGACCAGCACTTTGGTCAGGATAGCTAAATATACAAGTAGCGAGATGATGCATTTCAACAAAGTTGTATGTGTGGCCAACCAAAGCAATCAAAGTAACACTTTTCAACTACTTTCATGTGAACATACATATTAGGAGCAGGAATAGGCTATTCAGTCTCTGAAGCCTGATCCACCATTACATAAGATCATGGCTGATCTGATTGTAACCTCAACTCCACATCCTGCCTACCCTCAAAACCTTTGACTACCATGTTAGCCAAGAATCTATCTACCTCTGCCTCGAAAATACCCTGCCTCCACCACGCTCTGGTGAAGAGAGTTCCAAAGACTCAGGACCCTCTGAAAGAAACAAAATTCTTCTCATCCCCATCTTAAATGGGAGACCCCTTATTTTAAACTGTGTCTCCTAGTTCTAGTCTCTCCCACAAGGGGAAACATCCTTTCTGCATCTACCCTGTCAAGACCCATCAGGATCTTATATATTTCAACAAAATCACCTCTCATTCTTCTAAAATCCAATGGATACAGGCCCAGCCTGTCCAAACTTTCCTCTTAAGATAACCCCTCTATCCCAGGTATCTGTTGCATGAACCTCCTCTGAACTGCTTCTAATGCATTTATATCCTTTCTTAAATAAGGAGACCAAAACTGTAAATAGTACTCCAGGTGTGGTCTCACCAATGCCCTGTACAACTAGAGCAAAATATCCTTACTTTTATATTCCATTCCCTAACAATAATTGACAACATTCTATTTGCCTTCCTAATCACTTGCTGTACCTGTACACTAACTTTTTGTGATTCATTTATCAATGCACCCGGATCCCTCTGTACCTCAGATTTCTGCAATTTCTCTCCATTTAAATAATTTGCCTCTTTTCTATTCTTCCTGCCAAAGTGGACAAGTTCACATTTTCCCACATCATACTCTGTCTGCTAAATTTTTGCCTATTCACTTAACCTATCTATGCCCCTTTGCAGGCTCCTCATGTCCTCTTCACCACTTACTTTCCTACCTATCTTTGTGTCATCTGCAAATTTAGCAACCATACATTCAGCCCCTTCATCGAAGTCATTGATATATATTGTAAATAGCTGAGGCCCCAGCACTGATCTTTGTGGCGCCCCACTCGTCACATCTTGCCAACCCAAAAATGACCCATTAATGCTTACTGTCTGTTTCCTGTTACCTAACCAATCCTCTATCCATGCTAATATGTTATCCTCCTACACCACAAGCTCTTATTTTGCATAGTAACCTTAGTTGTGGCACATGGTCAACTGCCTTCTGGAAATCTAAGTACCGCACATCCACAGGTTCCCCTTTATCCATGTTGCTTGTTTCTTCCTCAAAAGACTCCAATAAGTTGGTCAAAAGTGATTTCCCTTTCACAAAACCATGTTGACCCTGCCTGATTGCATTGAGATTTTCTAAGTGCCTCACTATAACCTCCTTAATAATGGTTTCCAGAAATTTCCCTTTGACAGATATTAAACGAACAAGCCTGTACTTTCCTGTTTTCTGTCTCCCTCCTTCCTTGAATAGAGGAGTCCACAATTCACTATTTTCCAAACTGATGGGACCTGTCCAGAACCTAGGGAATCTTGGGAAATTAAAACAAATGCGTCAACTTCTTTTAAGATGAAGTCGATCAGGACCTGGGGACTTGTCAGCTTTTAGTTCTAATAATTTTCTGAGTACCCTTTCCCTGGTGATTGTAATTGTTTTTAAGTCCATCCCTCCTTTTCACCTTCTGATTTACAATTATTTCTGAGATGTTATTTGTATCCTCTACAGTGTAGACTGATGCAAAATATCGGTCCAATTCATTTGCCATTTCCTTATTTTCCATTATTAATTCCCCAGACTCATTTGCTAGGGGACCAATACTCACTTTGCTTACACTTTTCCTCTTTAAATGCTATCTGTTTCTATATTTCTAGCTAGTTTTCTCTCATACTCTAATTTCCCCCTCCTTATTGCTCTTATAGCCACTCTTTGCTGTTCTTTATATTCTGTCCAATCTTCTGACCTGCCACTCATCTTTGTGGAATTATACGCTTTTTTTCAATTTTATATTATCTGTAACTTCCTTAGTTAGCAACCAATGGTGTACCCTTCCCTTAGAGTCTTTCTTTCTCACTGGAATGTAT
Organism: Cetorhinus maximus; assembly: GCF_964194155.1. Taxonomy (NCBI): domain Eukaryota; kingdom Metazoa; phylum Chordata; class Chondrichthyes; order Lamniformes; family Cetorhinidae; genus Cetorhinus; species Cetorhinus maximus. Next base: position 36,413,690 of record NC_135879.1, on the reverse strand, counting down.
GTTCTCCGAGTATTCTGAAATGCCTCCTTAAATGTCTGCCACTGCATCTCTACTGACACAGTTCTCAACCTAATTTCACAGTTCACTTTAGCCAGCTTGGTCTTCATGACCTCATAATTGCCCTTATTTAAGTTTAAAATGCTAGTCTTAGTAGATCCACTTCTCTCTCCCTTAAACTGAATGTGAAATGCAATTGTGTTATGACCACTGCTACCTAGGGACACCTTCACTATAATGTCACTGAAAATGAAAATCTTTTTAAAGGAAATGGCAGAATTTAATGCCACCCCAGTGGTGAGTTTGGAGGTGGGGGGGGGCATTTAATCAGGCAGGAGGGTGCAGGGTGGGGAACACCCACCTTGCCAACTCTTCCCAATTATCTCCAGGGGAGGAAGGCTTGTGCCTGAGGGGCACTCAATTCAGTTGTGTCTTTCCCAACGGAGGCAATGGGGGGCTCCCACTGGTTCTCCAGCAGGCTGGCAAGACCCCCGTGCCAAATTTAAATTCCGCCAATGTATGTAAAGTAGAAAAGAATAAAAAGTCCTTTATAACTGCCAAATTGTGTGCAACACAAATCAGTACAAAAATTCCGAAATATGCAAATAACTAGAAAGAAAAACTTGAATTTATAAAGTAGCATAGCCAACAAAGTGCTTCTGAAGTGTAACCACAGTTGTAAATGTAAAGTAGGGAAACAAAATAGCCAATTTGCTCACAGCTACGTCCCACAAATATGAATGCAATGATTTGTTCTGGTGGTGTTTTTTGAGAGATAAATGATGACTGAGATATTGGGAAAACTCCTCTGCTCTCCTTTAATCATTGACAAGGAATTGTTTTCTGTCTATCTGGGAGGGCAGACATGCCTTAATATGACATCTCTTGCATGACACCTCTGACGGCGCATTACTCTTTTAGTGTTAAGCTGAAAAGTCGGCCTAGGTTATGTATTCAAATGTTTGGCATAGTGGTAATGTTCCTGGATTAGTGCTCCAGAACCCCAGCCTAATATCCTAAGGACATGGGTTCAAATCCAACCACAGCAGCTAATGGAATTTAAATTAAACTGAATCAAATCTCTCCAATGGGACTTGAACTCAGAATCTTCTCGCTCAGTGGTGAGAGTGCTACTATCACAAGCAAAGGCCAACACCTATATGTTAGCACAAAAGCGTTGTGTTCATATTAGAACAAGATACAGCAGAATTAGGTGTATTTTCAGTTTTTTCACCAATTATTTAATATCTAAGGTTATAAAACATCAGAACAATTTGTTACTAATTGAAACATTACATCTTATCCAAGAAAGGGACGCTGAGCCTATAGCCTGGCTGCTATCTCACAGCATAAATATTTAATGCTTAGATAAGTGTAAGGAAAACGTGTGATAAATGCAAGCAATCCCAGCAGAAGATATTGGAAATGAATGTGACAAGAAGATACATCTGTTACACAGTCATTCTGCCTCTTTTTATGACACACTGAAGAAAAGTAATTGCAGACTTTCTTTACCATTTTATCATGTTGTCAATATACAAATTCCATTAAAAAGTTTGCCTTTCTCCACAGGGGACATTGTTCAGCTCTGAATAGAAAAAAACTTAGGTTCAGTATCGCCCACACTTTTTATTTCACTGTCATAAAGTTTAATTGTTTAATTGTCTAGCTTTGTATATCCAGCTGTGTGGACAGATGTGGATCCCATTTAAACTAAGCAGCACTAAAAAGGCTTTAAAAGCCTGTGGGAAGGGGGAGGGGGGACTGTCAAACATGCATAAAAAGTCTTAATGTGGGGCGCTCCAAAAAAAAATGCCAGGAGTTCCTCAGTCAGTTTGCAACAAGTGTCAGAGTGAAACGCTGCTGATATAAAATTCAATTTATAGACGGTATTTCACTAAAAGTCCCATAATTTTGATCCAACACCCCTCAAAATTGAGATAATGGGTGTTATTTTGACTTTCTTCAATAGCGAAAAGCAGGCAATAGTGAATGGGAAGTCCATTCTCTTGGCAGGATTTTCCGCACCCGCCCACCGCCACGATCTTCTGGCCCCACACAAGTCAATGGACTTCTGGCTGGGTCACCACCTCGCCCGCGGCGGGTCCCACCCATGACGGGACCGGAAAATCCCGGGCCTATATCTTACTCGATTTTCATTTCCATTGAAGCCAATAAAAGTAAACTGAGGAAAGCCTTAAACCCCTCATCCTACCCCTCACCAAAAATGCTGATTCCCACCTCCATAATGTTGTCTGCCTCCTTTCAGTTTACTCCCTTCACTACCAAAGTCTCTGCATAAAACTTCAGTAATCTCCAGACCAAACTACAACAACCTACATTTATATGGTGCCTTTAACATAATAAAACATCCCAAAGCACACAAATTTTGGTAGCAAATCACATAAAGAGATATTAGTACAGGTGAAAGAGGCAGGTTCTTAAAGAATGCCTCGGAGGAGCAATTGAGGTAGAGAGGCAGAGCGATTTAAAGAAGGAATTCCAGAGCTTAGAGCCTTAGGAGGCTGAGACATGGTTACCAATGGTGTAGCAATGAAAACTAGGGATACACAAAAGGCCAGAATTGAACGAGCACAGAGACCTTGGAGGTTATGCCGCTGGAGGAGGTTATAGAGACAGGGAAGGAGTGAGTCAAGGAAGGATTTGAAGACAAGGGTGAGAATTTTAAAATAGAAGCATTTCCAGACCAGGAGCCAAGGTAGGAATGGAAGCAGGCAAGGGCAATCCCACTCAATTGGATAACAGAGAAGAGATATTGGTGGAGGATGGCATGGTCAACTGTGGCAAAGGCTGCAGAAGAGTCAAAAAGTGTGAGAAGGGTTATTTTACAATGGTCATAATCTCATAGGATGTAATTTGTTACATTGATAAGGGCCACCTCAGTGCTGTGGCAGGAGAGAAAACCTGATTGGACGTGTTCAAACATGCAGTTTGGACACAGATTTGGAAGGTGACAACATCTTCAAGGACTTTGGAGATGAAAGGGAGGCTGGAGATGGGGCTGTAGTTTACAAGGACAAAGGGGTTAAGGTTTTTTAAAGGTTGGTGGTGTTGAATGTAATCTTGATGGGGATGGGGATAATTTTTTTGCTGGCCTCTTTTTTTATCACTCTCCATTGATACTCAGTCACCCAAAATTAAAACCCCTTTAAAGCCCTCTTCTTTAAAACTCTCAATGTTCTTGAAGACTGAGAAGAAACTGTTTCCTCTGGCAAGTGGATCGTAACCAGGGGTTCTGGATTTTTAAAGAATTGGAAGAGAAATGAGGAGAACGTTTTTTCTTCGGAAGCTTGCAATGATCTGGAAAGCATTATCTGATAGGGCAACGGAACAGATTCTATGGGAATTTTCAAAATGCAACAGAACATGTATTTTTAACAGGCTTATGGGGATAAAGCTGGTCTGCGGAACCCACAAAGACCCGGCACAGGTATGATAGGCTGAAAGGCCCCCTTCTATGTTGTAAAATTTTATAATTTTATGGTTCTAATACTTCAAATCCAAGATGGTAAATACCAAAATGTACCCCATTTTATAGTTTCCAAACTGTGTCCTCAGGCTTAATTGCCCCTTCTTGTTTTGGTATTGTCTATGAATTTGTCCAGTTTGTATTCTGAATCCAAATTGTTAATGTAAATTAGGAACAGCAAGGATCCCAACCCCAATCTCGGAGACTTCCCATTCATCACTTTCCCAAATTGGGATAATTCCACAAGCAAGTATCTGATGTTCCTTTGCCTTCAAACAGTGTCCCAGTTGTCTATATTGAGTCCCTATCACTTTAAGTTTTAAATAGTTTCTTTTGTACAGATCTTTGGCAATGGTTCCTCAAAGTTTTGGCACACTATGTACCATTCTGCACAGTCCTCTTGGGAAGGCATTTTCTTAAACAAAATCAAATATATTAATCATCTGATGAAAGATGAGTGACCTGAAGCATTAACTTTGCATGACTTGGTGGGGGAGGGGTAGTGGTTGCTCCATATTGGGGAGTTATAAAAGGAAAAAAACTGCTGGAATGTCAGAAACCTAAAATGACCCTGCTGACTTTCAGATTTAACCAATGTACAGTTTGAGGTATGTAGGTAAAACTCGTGGGACAGAAGTGTCAATGATTATCATGTGTAAAGTGTCAATTGATTGAATATTGAAGACGACATTCTGCTTTAACAGCCAGCACATGGGTTTCCTGAGCAGTCTGAAACTCGAAGGGTCAACAAATAAGAGCACAGAGGAGGTTGACAGGACTGTGAAATTCACGTGCTTGAAAGCTATTAAATATGGAACTACGACAGCTGTTTCCTTGCCTAGGTGAAAGGCTTTTGATCACAGGATTTGTTCTGAGAGTGTTTGCTTTTCCAACACTTTGGAGGTAATTTCTGCTACCTTGGGTTTTTTGACTTTGGCCGGCACTTCCCTGCTGTCAGTTTCTCAGGGCAGCATGGGAGCAGTTTAAGTGCCCCAACATTGCCAACAGCAGCGCCATGCATCAGGAGAAGCAGGAGCAACACAGCAGCAGCTTTTTCCTCAGCCACCTGCCACTCCTCAGGACAGTGGGGTTGGACACAGTGGTCCAGCTTGAAGTAGCTATCTGTTGCCCACAAGCACATCTCCCAGGTGACTGATGCCATGTTTGCAACATGGCCATCACCACTTGCGTCTGTTTTGATACTGATGAGACCAATCAGAAACAAAGGGCTCTCAACTTTGCCTCAATGGCTAGATTCCCACAGGTAAAGGGAGTCACCGGTTGTACCCATGTAGCGATCAAGGCAACCTCAGATCAACCCGCAGTGTTCATCAATCAAAAAGGATTCCACTTCATCAATTTACAGTTAGTATGTAACTATCAGAAGGCTATCATGCATGTCTGTGCAAGATATCCTGGAAGCTGCCATGTTGCCTTCATTCTGCATCAGTCATTCATCAGTCATTTCTTCCACAGGTCTTCACACCTCCAAACAGAGTCAGTGGATGGCTCCTTGGGGATATGGGCAGATCTCTCAGGACCTGGCTGATGATATCTAAGAGAAGCCCTAGGACTGTACAACTGGAACCACATGAGCACAAGAATACTCATACAGCAAACGAGTGGATTGCTGAAGGATGCAGTTTAGGTGCCTGGAGAGTTCTGAAGGTGTCTTTAAGTATGCACCATCAAGTTGGCCTGAATGGTAGTGGTCTGCTCTACCTTGCACAATATAGAACAGCAGAAAGAACTTCAGCTGAAGGAGGAGGAAGGTGTTGACCACCCTGGGTCTTTGGAGGAGGAAGAGGAGAAGCAGCGGGAGGAAGAGCAGGAGGAGGAACAGCCTGATGAGGTCTGCTTTCCTGCAGCCATTCACCCAGCTACCAGAGAGCTAACCTGAGGCTGTAGAATCATATGATACCAATGCTGAACTCACTGACCGTGTCAAACTCCATACCAAACATAAAGCATTCCCACTCTCAATCATCCTTCCATTCACACCCATTGTTTGTTTTCTACTCTGGTCACATAATTTTCCACAAAGCCACCTGGCACACAAGAGGCAACAATGGAAATGACTGGGTAACAGAGATTATGAGAAATAAGGGGCAGAATTCTCCATTCTGGGTGGGAATGGGGACCCTTTTCCATCGCAGAGGTTGGTGGGAATTTGTGCCGAATCGCGCGAAGCCAGCCTCATTACTTATGCAGTCAGGGGTTCCCTGACGTTTTGCATGGCAAGGCGGGCTCGATGGTGTGCACCCCACGATCATATCTGGGCGCCATATTTAAAAGGTGTGTGGACATCAACCTACCCGCCATTCAAGGAGATGGCCTGCAGATCACAGGGAGCTCTGGCCTCCCCACCCCACCCCACCGCCAGATTTAGTGACGCCTCCCTGGAACTCCTGCTGAATGAAATAGAAGCCAGGAGGTGCTTCCTCCCAGAGGATCGGGAGGAGAAGGCCGAACTGGCAGACCAACCTGGCATGGGAGGAAGTCTCAAGGGTAGCCAGTGCCTAAGCCCTCCAACAGAGGATGATTCTGGAGTGCAGGAAATGCATGAATGACTTCATCTGCTCCACCAGGGTAATTGAAACCTCAACTGCTCACACTCACCTCACTGAATGGCGTAGGGAACATGGGTTCAGTTGAATGTGATAAGGTGACGCCTCATAGCCCCACTGCAGTCATCTAGTCTGCAGGTGGAGAGGCCACTGTGGGTCCCTGACCCTTCCACACAGGGAGCTCAGATGCTGTCTAGGATGGTGGGATAGGGGAAGGGAGTTAGGTGTTGAGGGCACCAGCAACCACCCCTCTAGTGACATGCCTCTGTGAGCCTTATCCTTCTATCTGCATGGGCTCATCGCTCTGGAGGCTGTTGCCCCAGAATCCTTCAGGACAACCTGAAGTGCATCAATCACAGGGCACACAATCCAGTCAGTTATCTGTAAGACTGGGATGACGAGGAAGATACATGAAACCCAATTGCTCTCAACCTCTTCTTCTTTCTTTGAGCAGGAAAAGTTAAGGCACAACAGGAGAGAGAGAGAGAGAAGACGGGAGGGGGCTGGCCTGACTTCAAGAACCTTGCTGAATTCGAGGAGCGGGCAGCCCAGCTAGCTGGGGAGGATCCGGACTGAGCCTGCAGAGATGGAGGGATCAGCTTGCGGCCTCCAATAAGTGAGGATCCGTGCAGGTCACATAGAAACATGTAGGTTATACATTCCTCGTGTTGGAGGTAGCTCCTGCAGTCACTCACTCTCCCCTCTCTCACTTACAGGGGTCAGCAGGAAGAGGGCGAGGGAAGAAGCCCTTTCCAAAAGTCACAGCATTCCACAGAGCACCGAGGACACTGGGGAGGAGGAAAAAAGTGCACCTGTAGAGGCATCACAGCAGTCACCTTCACCCTCCACCAGCGCAGATACACACACCTCGGTGGGTAATAGATGTAGCTCAGTAACGATATCACGTTCTGGTGGTCACTGTACGCTGTGTCTGCAGCAGGAGGAGGCAGGGGTAGCCAAAGTCACCAGTACTTGGAGGACTGCTGGGGAAAAGGCGTCTGTGAGGTTCGAGTCTGATGATGAGCCTCTGGAATCGGCCATCCATGAGATGCTGGAGAGACAGCAAGAGGTGGGGGAACATCAGGCAGACATGGTGGAGGCCCTCAAAAGAGTCGCAAGTGAGGTGGGGGAATCCGTCTGGTTGCTCTCTGATGAACTGGTTCCAACCTGTGCATGTATGGAGGTCTCTTTGGGGAGGGTGGAGGATGCCATGGAGAACCTGGTCCAGCAGATTCTGCCGGAGATGTGCGTAGACCTATACTCCATCACTGTAGCCATGGGTGAGCATAAGCAGTAGCTATATGAGAGGGGTGCAGGGACCTCCCTCCAGTGCCCCTTCTCCTCAAGGAGTCAGGCTGGGGCCCTCAGGCACCCAAAGTGAGGAGGAACAGCTGCTGGACACCCTGGGGTCTCGGTTCAGAACTCTCTGATGGTGTCTGGCCCTTCCAAATCCCCCCTTGCCTGTCACCCCTTCAACTTCATCTTCTGTGCCAAAGAGAAAGCATCTACCCCACAACAGGACAGCCAAAGTAAGCCGGGGTCCTCTAGACCTCTGGTCTCCAGAGGACAACCGTAAGGTCATCCAAGGCAACAGGGCAAACTGGTCAGCAGGCTGCCTCCACCCCTGCTACAGTTGTTGGAGGAGCACCTAGAAGAAGTGGTAGGGAGTGCAAAATTAAGAAGTTTTGATTTCAAATGTGGTTGTATGCGGCACAATGATTAACAATTAACATTTTTGTTAATATAGTTCACTTGCACTTTAATGAGGTCAGATGTGGTTTATTTGCGATTTGTAGTCCTTAAGCCTGTGCATGCCTCCACCCCCAAGCATCTTCAGAGGGACACCGCAGGCTGGGTCTATGCCCCCCATGTATGCATGTGCAGGGAGACAAAGGTATTTATCGGGGCCCTTACGAGCATGTGCAAGAAGTCTCCTGTGCACACTGAGCCTTTACCTTTCACACACTTATTTGTCCCTATATCCCGGTATTGTAAGTGCTACATGCTGGGGTTCCCCTTCAGTTGTCCAGTTACGATCACCTGCATCTCCGCCCACCCCCGATGACCTAACTCCCATGCAGCATATCAAAATCTCCTGGAGGCTCTGCATAGTTTGGAGCAGTCATATTTATTGGGACCTTCAGTGTCAGATCGAATATTTTTACCCCTCCTCCATCACCCACATCCTCCCCTTCCCTAACTCTTGATGTCACCAGATGCAACATTTGACCTCCCCACCGTTACCCTTCAACGCTTCCCCATCACCTTCCATCCTGTGTGGTGAATGTTGATGCCCCTACCTTCTCAAAAAGCCCACCCCACGACAGTAGATCTTTTTAATTTCCCCACGGAGATTTCATCCCGCTCTGGATCAAGGTTTGAGCAAAAATGTAAAGGCCGCCTGGCCAGTTAGCCTGTCCATCAAACTTAAAAGTGGACAGGCCATGTAAAATGGCTTTCAATTGCCTTCTTAATGGGCTTAATTGCTCGCTTAATTGTCGGCGGTTGTGCTCCCAACTGCAACACCGAGCGAGATATCGCGCGAGTGCGCTATAACATCGGGATGTTCACCCAACGTCATCTCACGCTATTTCACAGCTGGACGGGTATCTGGGAGACTCCCATCTCTCCATCTTCAATGGCCATGCCATTCTGCTGATCTCCATCACCTCCTCCTCCACAGCAGTCAAGGTGGCTACCACTGAAGAGCCACCCCTGGTTCTCTGCCTCTCCCTAGAGTCCTGCACTCTCTTCCCCTGCAAGGAGTAAAAACAGAGTTATGAATGTGAGAAATGGAATGTCTTGACAGGGTGAAAGAACAATATTTGTGGAATGTAACTGTGACAGTAAACATTGGTCTTAAGTTCTTTCCTATGTTTTAATCAACTCTGCAGATATTTCACCTATTCTGGCCACTTTTCTAGTTTTTTAATCTCCTTTATTGTTGCTTTTATCTCACTCTTTAGTATTTCTAGTCCAATGAAATCAATGTTAACTTTACTCTCTTGTTCTAGCTCAATCATTTCAGGTTTTTCATTTTTTGCATATAGTTCTTCAATTCTCCTTCCATCTTTTTTCTTATTTCATCATGGTTTGTTAATAAAACACCTTCCGTATTCTCTATTGCTGTTTTTTTAAGTCCTTTATGCTGCTTGTAACTAATCTCCTTTGCATTTGTCTTTCTCTACCCTTCCTTGTCGATCCAATTCTTTGACTATGTCACACTGGTCTTCCAACCATTGTTCTTGTGCCTTTTCAGTTTCCCTTCTAAACTTGTTATTCAAGTGTCCCTATTTCAGCTTTCCTTCAGCAGCATTGATATTCCTCCATTTTTTCCTTTCTTCCATCTTTTGCAACATTTCTTGATCATATCGCCTCTCAAAAATCCTATGCTATCTGCCCCTCCTTCCTTGACAGATTCTTTAATCTGTTTCCATTCTCATTCATGTTTATTGTATCCTTGTCTTTTCTAGCTAGTTCTTTGTTTACCTCATTTGCAAGTTCTTCATTTACTTCTTTCAGCCTCTTTAGTTTCCACTCTTTTCTGTATTCCATCTTGGAGCTACATACAAACATACAAATTAGGAGCAGGAATAAGCCATTTAGCCCCACGAGCCTGCTTCGCCTTTTGATAAGATCATGGCTGACCTGATTGTGGCCTCTACTTCCTGGCCTAGCCACCATACCTTTGACTCTCTCAGTCAAGAATCTATCTAACTCAGCCTTAAACATATTCAATCATCCTGCTTCCATTGCTCTCTGGGGAAGAGAATTCCACAGACTAACAACCCTCTGAGAGAAAAAAATTCTCCTAATCTCCATCTTAAATGGGAGGCCCCTTATTTTTAAACTGTGTCCCCTAATTCTAGTATCTCCCATAAAGGGAAACATCCTTTCAGCATCTACCTTGTCAAGTCCCCTCAGGATCTTATATTTTCAATAAGATCACCTCTCATTCCTCTAAATGGATGCAGGCCCAACATGTCCAACCTTTCATCATAAGTCAACCTCTTCATCGCAGAAATTAATTGAGTGAACCTTCTCTCACTGCTTCTAATGCAATTATATCCTTTCTTAAATAAGGAGACCAAAACTGTATGCAGTCTTCCAAATGTGGTCTCACCAACACCTGTACAACTATAGTAAAACTTCCCTACTTTTATATTCCGTTCTCCTTGCAATAAACAACAACATCCCATTTGCCTTTATAATGACTTGGAACTGCACATTATTTTTTTGCGATTCATGTACCAGGGCACCTAGATCCCTCTGTACTAGAGTTCTGCAATCTCTCTCCATTTAAACAATGCGCTGCTTTTCTATTCTTCCTGCCAAAGCGGACAAGTTCATATTTTCCCACTTCTTCTTCAGATGGAGTACTATTTCTATTTTCACAAAATTATGATCTGAGTCCACATTGGCTCCTGGCTGAGCTTTCGAGTTCTTAACAATCTTTGTCTCACCTTATATCATTGAAATCTTCTTATCTAGTTGAAATCTCCCTGTATTATCAAACATTTTTCTTGTATATCGTATTCTTTCACGATGTCAAAACCACGTGTTTGTTATCATGAGTCCCTGTGCTACTGCAAAAATCTACCAAATTTTGGCCTTGCTCATTTATTTTTACAAAACTATATCGTCCTACTTCTTTGTCATCTATTCCTTCTCCGACAGTACTGTTCCAATCTCCCATAAGAATCACTTAGCTCTTTCCACTCTCCTGTTTGATCAGTTTTTAAATTCTATCATACATTTAATCAGTCTCCTTGTCTGGATGTTCACTTGTTGGCATACATGCCTGAATGGTAGTAATGTCCCCTAGTTGCCCCTTTAGTTTCACTAGCATCTGTCTATCTGACTCTCACCTCACTTCACTAACATTTGGCAGCTTCCTTGTCTAGCATTACTGCTACTCCCTGTTCCTTTTCATTCCCTTGAGTATATCATTCTCACTTCATCACTCATGAAGTTGCCTTCTCCTGTCCACCATTGATCACATAGCCCTAGGATATTTAATTTCTCCTTTTTCATTTCTTGCTTTAGGTTCTCTATCTTTCCTTTCCTGTTCATTGTTCTTACAGGCAGCTAGAATAGATGAAATGCCTGTAGAGTTGATTAAAAACATGAGAAAGAATTTAACATCAGTGTTTACTAAGCTGTGCAAAGAGATTTACTTATCAGGAGAATGACCAGGGGACTTCATGTAGACAATAATGATCACCATAAGAAAGAAGTCAAAGGCATGCCAATGTTCTGACTTTCATACAATTAGTCTGATTGTCCATGCATCGAAGGTTGTATTGAGAATTGTAACAAAGACAGTGGGTGGGGAGTTGTAGGTCTACATTGGAGATGACCAGTTTGGATTTCAGGGAGGAAGACAGGTGAGAAAAGGAATATTAGGTTAATGAGTGAACGCAGTTTAGAGTTTGGATAGGAATTATATGCTTGTTTTGTAGATTTTGAAACAGCATTCGAAAAGGGTTGACTGGATTAAGCTCTTGACAATACTGAAAGACATTGGAGTAGACTGGAGATAGGTGACTCATAAAGAAATCTGTACATGGGACAAACAGGAACAGTGAGAGTAGCCAATGGGGAGTTCAACAAGGGTGTTTACTACCAGTCCTCTTCAATGTCTATGCAGAAGGAATGATAAAAGAAGTGCTTGAAGACACATAGGGGGGGGGGGGGGGGGGGGGGGTGAATTATAACATCAATTAGACTTGCAGACAACAAAGCACTTGTAGCAAGCACAGAAGGAGGATTAGAGGAATTAGTAGATAAACTAGCAACAGCAGACATGGACTTTGGAATGAAAGTGAACATTGGCAAAACCAAAGTGATGCATATCTCAAAATCACAAAGAAATATTCATATATTCAAAGAAGGAAGAAAACTAGAACAGGTGCAAGAATTCAAGTGTTTAGGAAACATCTGCAGATGGAAGTGGCAACCAAGAAATAAGAACAAGGATAGAGAAAGACTGTATTTAGTAAAAAGAGGCAATTACTAACCAGGAAGCTGAATAAACAACTCAAGAAGCGACTTGTAAAGAGCTTGATTTGGAGTGTTGTTTTGTATGGATGTGAGACTTGGAAAGAGGAGATCAACTTGCTAAATAGCTTTGAAATGTGGGTTTGGAGGAGAATGGAAAGGTCAGCTGGACAGGCGATGAAGTGTTGAGCAGATTAAATGAGCAAAGAAATTTGTTAAACATAATCAGGAAGAGACAGAGAGTCTGGGTAAGGTGCATCAGAGAATCCGGATTTGTAAGAGATATTATAGAGAGATTTCAAGGAAACAGAGGAAGTAGAAGGAAGAGAATATCAAAGCTGGATGGCAAATAAAAGACTAGCTCAGAATAGAGAGACATGGAAAGACTACAATGAGCTAAGGGCCTGCCTTTGAGAAGAGCAAACATGATGATGATGAACTGTGAAGGATGAGCATGTGATGACTGTAGGATGAGGATGTGTGTCAGTATTGGCTGTGCAGGTGGGGATGCGAGGAGCTGCCTCATGAGAGAAGAATGACTGTAACTGCAATATAGGTCTGAAGGATGCTGGGCAGAAGAATGCAGGAGGGGAAATCAGAGTGTAGGGGTTGGCAATTCAAATGTGGCATGCTAATCACCTTTCATGCTCTGATAAGGTCTTTGACCCTATTTCAACCCTGTATCCATGTAGCACACTCCTTCTGCCAACTTCCTGAGACACCTGGTCTCTTCCTCCTGTCCATTGGGAAGAGGGTTTCTCTGCAGGTTCTTACAGACCACAGCAAAACCTGCAGGATGCCTCCAAGAACCAGGGGGCAGCATTCCAGGGTGAACTTCCATCATTGAAATCACTCTCTCAGTCCGGGTAAATCTATGATGGATTAATTCTGACTCTTGCTCGAGTCCTTTTAAATAGTGAGGCTTGAACAGTCAGGTGTGGGCCCGTAATTATACCCAACTGCTCCAATTGGATGGGAAATCTGGAATTGAAATGCTAATGTCATGGCTGAGTTGTAAAGCCGGCAAAGCCCACACCACTAACTTTTGGGTTTCCAACCCATTGCCAGCCTTCCCCACTGCAAGCAGGTCTAAGTGTTAAAATTCTGCCCCTTATTTCTCTCTCCAAAGATGCTGTAAACCAGCTGCACCATTCCAGCATTTTCTGTGTTTATTTCAAATTTCCAGCATTCACAATATATATTATATTGCTTTTGTCTCAAAGGCTTTACTCTGCACATGCCACGAATGCTGCTCCCTAGCCGCTGACTTCATCCTTCTCCCTGGCAACTGTCTGAGGCTGGAACAGATTGTTCGCAACCCTCAGCATCATATTTGTCCCTGAAAGGAGCTTCTAATCATATATCTGTGCCAACACTGAACCACCTATTTCAACCTCTGTAACATTACCTGACTTCATCCCTGCCTTAGCTCATCTGCTGCTGAAACCCTCATCCACGCCTTTGTTACCTCTAGGCTTGAGTATTCTAATCCACTCCTAGCCAAGTTCTACCATGCATAAACTTGAAGTCATTCAAACCTCTGCTGCCCATGTCTTAACTCACCTCAAGTCCCATCCAACTCGCCGGATGTTGGAAGAGATAGAAAATAAGGTGAAGCAGAAAAAAGGTGCATATGACAGGTGTCAGGTGAATAATACAATTGAGAACCAGGAGATTCAGAGGCAAAGTGAGAAAACAAATAAGAAAAGTAAAGGGAGAGAAGAGGCTGGCAGCCAAAATAAAAGGGAATTCCAAAGACTTCTATAGACATATATGTAGTAAAGGAGTGGTAAAAGGAGTGGGGCCCATACAGAACATGAGGAAACACTTGTTTACACAGCGAGTTGTTAAGATCTGGAATGCATAGAAAATAATTTTCCCTGATAATGACAAGGACTCTGATGCCAACAAGGTAAATGCCTGATCGGCACTAAATTGGGTCCAGGGGCACAGAATGGCCGAGGCGAGTTTGCTACTGGTCAGGCCTACCACTGCTACCATTAAATGCCACCCATATAATGATTTGTTCAGCATTTAATTGAAGTTAATTACATCAAGTGGAATGACCTCATCAAGAATTCCCAGAGTTACAAAAGTCATGTAACTCATTGAAGTACATTTTTGGCCTGTCATAGTATCTGGAAATATCCTATTAGTTTCTTTTAAGTAAAATGGTGTTTGTATGGACTATTAATTTTCCAAATATTCTTATACTAATGTTAAAGAGGGGAAAAGAAGCTTGTTTCTCAGCACAAGAGGTCACATACTCATTGGAAGAAATAGGAAAGAGAGGCCAGGTAAAGTGCACATGGCAGAACGCTCCAGAAATAGCATTTTGGGGATGAGAAGCTATCTGTTCGATGTTGGAAAGTCCAATCTGCCTGTGAATGAACTGCAAACAAATGATAAGTATTACAACTCCAGTGTTTTTAACAGTGCAAAGTGGACACACTTTAAGGGAATCCTACATAATTGCAACATCTCAGCTCCATGGATGAAAATGGAAACCAGGTTCCCCTGTGCAACCTGATAAATAAGTTGATTTTAAAGCCAATTAAGAAGAAAAAGACTGGCGGAGGTGTAATGGGCAGGTAAGTCAACATTATTATATATCGCACTTACCCTTGGACTAATGTTTCGCAATTAAATGAAACAACGTTCATGATAAAATAATGAACAAGTCCAAAGCTTTGAATGCAGGTGGATAAAGGAGGGTTTTATTGGGGAGTCATAAGAACAGTATAAAGTTGCATTTATTGCCCACCAATGTACTGGTCAGCACGCATTTTATGGCTGGGATTTAGGTTTTGATCCACCTCTGACTGATACGAAGGCCTCTTTTCTCCTCTGGCTGTAAGTGTTCTACATCAAAAAACTTTGAGCATCCTTAATTCTAATTCCAATGAGTGTAAAGCTGTAATACAAAACTGCCCAGCAAAATTCACAACAATTTTGTTATATATTAATGACTTAGGCATACATATACAAAACTCAGAAATTTAGTAAACAATGAGAAGAATAGTAGTGAATTTCAGGAGGACATGGACATACTGGTAAAATAGGTAGACACAAGGGACATAAAATTTAATGCAGTAAAGCAAGAAGTGATACACATTGGTAAGAAAGTGAGAAGTAACATAAACTAAATGATATCATTTTAAAGGGGTTGCAGGAGAAAAGGGACATGTTAAGGCATGTACACAAGGGGCCAGATTTTCGGTTGGTGATGGTGATGGGGATGAGGTTGGGGATGACAGGAGCTTAGTACCTTTTGTAGTAATTTAAAATTTGCAGTGCCTTCCCAATCTGGTGCTATTTTCCGTTGCCTATTTTTGAGTCAGAAAGGTCAGGACCCCGTATGCATCTCTTCTAAGGTCAGAGTTGCCATTGTCAGCACTATGGGAAATTTGAATTTCCTCCCCAATCCCACTGCCCCAACCACCCCCCACCCCCACACCACAATGCTCCCCACTATTTTTGTGTGCTGGTGCAGGTTTTGTAAGCTTAAAAAATACCCACTTTGCTCAACAGCTTGTGACCATTGGGGGAAGCCTTCTGCAGAGTCAGGATCATTCTGACAGGTAAGGGTTAAATATTATGGCAACTTCAAATGTCACTAATAGATGCTGTATTATAATGTAGATGTGTTTTAAATGCAGTGAGTCATCATAGACCCCTGTCCTGAAAAGTTAGCCATTACATTGGCCAGCATTGTTTAAGTATTGAGATGCATTAGAGTACTTTTTCCTTTGAATAAAGTGCAATAGTGCATTAGAAACTGTAGAAAAAATATGCTGGGAAACTCTCCTGTAAGGTTTTTGAACAGTGGGGGTTGCATCATTTAATATACTCAAGGCTGGGTTAGACAGATTTAAGACCATGATAAGGTCAGCCATGACCTTATTGAATGGTGGAGCAGGCTTGATGGGCTACATGGCCTACTGCTGCTCCTATTTTATTCCCCTGCCTGACAGCCTACTCCTAAGGGAGGGGGTGGAGCTTAAAATTCTAGCCATTAACTCTATTTCTCTCTCCACAGATGCTACCTAAGTTTCTGAACTTTTCCAGCATTTTCTGTTTCTTATTATGTTAATCCCAGGCCGCCCTCTGGTAGACGTAAAAGACTGCATGGCATTATTTCAAAGAAGAGCAGAACAGTTCTCCCCAGTGTCCTAGTGAATATTTATTCCACAACCAATAACACTGAAAAAACAGATTCCCGGTCATTATTTCATTGCTGTATCTGAGTCTTTGCTTTGTGTAAATTAGCTTTAGTGTCCCTGACATTACAACAGTGACTACACTTTGAAAGTACTTAATTGGTTGTAAAGCACTTTGTGGTGCACTGAGGTTGTGAAAGATATTATACATAAAAGTAAGTTCCTTCTTTTCTTTCTTATATTAAGAGCATTGCCTCTATGTTTATGTTAAATTTATATTATGTGTCTTTTGCCAAAGGCAGTGTTGGTGAAGTAAGTCAATGGAAATGGCAAAATGAAGGAAAATGCTGCCTCTGCAGCTCATACATCACCTAAAGTGTCATCGTCACTTTAATGAGCAGAAGCTCATTAAAGACGGGCAAGTTCTTTCCCCATTGTCAATCTAAGTGTCTCAACCTGTCCATACAGGGTAGCAGAAGGGCTGTCTGCTTGCTGGTTTGTACAGATCTTTTCAGCGACAGGAGCAAAAATAGTAAACAAATAAGAGTAAGCAAATATGTAACCACAACCCAAATTTTAGAACAACTGTACAGGCTGTGTGTGTAATTATTTTAAACTGGATGTCTCTGAGGTAGACGTCCCTTTTCCCCACAAATTAATCTGAGAACCCTGAACTAGTACAATATTAGAAAATCTTTCTAGGATGTGGCTCTGGATTATGTGCGTTTGTATACCCTGTTGATAATAAATAAAAAATGAATTATGGAGCTATGTAGCCTTGGAGAAAGAAGTAGGAGAAAAGGAGAACAAATAATGTAACCCAGAACGCATCAAAAATCATTTGAGAACAATATAACGAAAGATTAAAAAGAAAAATGATAGTAAATAATTCTTTTAATGGCTGATGCTGAGCAAAATTCAGATGCAATCAATCAAATATGATGATTTGGGGAAGAAAAAGAATTTTAATAAGAATGCCACTTTCACTGTCACCTACATAGCAATCAAAATGAGGTAATTTAAATATTTATGTGCACAGGGCTGCCTTCCTGCTGGTTTTGTAGGTTAGCTCGATGGGGTTTCTGTAAAGCTTATGATGCTGGTTTGTATGTGTTCATATAGAGATGTCTATTTTTGATTATGTTAATGTACTTGATCAACGTAACATTAACTATTTTCACCGGAGTTTGTTCGATAGATCCAGCACTGATAGGGAAAAAAGTATGTAATTTAGCCATGAAAATGATCTCCAGAGAGATATTATAATTGCTCCATCCTAAAATAGGTAAAGGAAATTAAAAAGGATAGTTAAAGGCTTATTTAGGGATCTTACCTTCACACTGAACACAAGGTTTCTTTAGACAGAATAGTGGCAAAGCTTCAAAGCGTTAAGATTTCTAGATATTTCAACATCATTTAAAAAAAATATATTCAGGGTTTTGTGCCTATGATGAGTTACAGAGGCACAAGCAGCTGTTGCTGGAGCTCTAAACCTCCAATCAATGGAACCATCGGTGGCTTATGGTGTATACCCATGCTTTGTTGAGGAGGATGATGACAATGCATTCACATTTTTTATAGTGGGTTGCACTGCTCACTGTGTCACTCATGAGTGCCTCCTGGTATCTACTGCCTGTCTAGTAATGAATTAAATTGGTGCTTGTCAGTTGCTGGATGATCAACTGATGATCATCCTCCTTGAAAGGAGATGTACTATCCCTCGTGGTGTTGAATGAACTCCAACATGATATACTTGGTGACACAAGATTGCAACCAAGTTAATCAAGGCGGCAGGCTTGGTAATTCAGCACTTAGGAGAGTCAGGGTTGAAATGCTCCAGGACTATTTACTTTCCAACATGTCTCATTATTGGACCCTGAAGACATACAGCTGCTCCTGGGTCGCTGGGATTATTTCCACTTGTTTCCAGATATTCCTGTAAAACAATGCCCCAATGGGTAGGGACGTTCTAGCATGACATGAAACAGGAAGCTTCATAATGTTTTATACTGTTAAGCTAAGTACTTTAGCCAGTTAAACTCCAAAAGTCCATGTAACACATTAGGGGATTTAAATGCCAAGTTCAACTTAAGCCAAATAAGATTTGTCACTATGAGGTCAAAATAGAGAGACAAAAGTGAATCAGGCTGAAATTCCATAACTCAGATGAATCACTCATAGAACTCCCACAGCATTCAGTCCCCTTGCCTTTGCACTTGATTACATCTCTTAGAAACACATACAATTTATTATCCTGAAGTGGTTTCTGTTGTGTAGTTGAATAAAGCAGCTGCTTTGAGCACAATAAAATTCCACAAACTCTTGCGAGATTAATAACTAGTTAACCCTGTTCTCATTTGTGCTGGTTGAGGGATGAATGCTGCCAAGGGTCCCAGAAAACTCCAATGCTCCTCCTTCAAGTAGTGTTATAGGATTTTAAACATCCACCTGAAGAAACCAGCTGGGCTTTGTTTTAATGACTCACCTGCAGAATGGCATTCTAACAATGCAGTACACCCACATTACTATGCGAGAATGTTAGCCTATTTTACGTCCTGGAGTGAAGCCCAAACCCACAATCTTCTGATCCAAGAGGAGAATACTATCAACTGAGGCAAATTACCATCACTTGGTCCTAAGAAAATATTGCTCTGATTGCCCGAGTCTGCGAATGTATGCTTTCGGGTAGTACCTTTATCCCAGTCAGGTTTATACCACCAATCTTCTGTTAGTACAACTTCAATGCCCTCCATCCTCACATCTGCCCTCAGGTCTTTCTCATTTCCAAATTTGAAACCAAACACTTTGCTACCTCAGCCTCTTCCTCCTCCAGCAATGCTCCATGATTCCATTGCACTGTGTAGTTTCTTCACTATCTTTCCACCCTCCACCAGACTCATCTCTTTTAAAGAGTGCTTTTCCACTGCTCCCTCAAATCCTATCTAAGCTAACTTTTAGGCACTTAACACTCTCTCTGCTAATTAACAACCTTATCCTCCACTGTTCCATAGGCGTGTTTAACTTTCTTCAAAACTACTCACATTATCCTCTCCTTAAAAATCATTTTCTTGATCACCACCATCTTAAACTTCTTTGCCAGAGGCTCCTTCCAGGGCCCACTGAGGACCTGTGCAGCATCTCCCTGTCAGCAACACTCAAGAGCATCCAGGACGTGACAGATGCCATGTTCAGGAGTGCACACCATTTTGTCCAATTCTGCCTGGATCGTGCAAGAGCATTGGGATCTGCAGAATCTCAGGTTTCTCGCAAGTGCTATTGACTGCACAAATGTGGCCTTGAGAGCTCCCTGGCAACAACCAGTCACATTCATGAATAGAAAAGGATTCCACTCCTTGAATGTGCAGCTCATATGTGATCACAGAGGCAAATCCTGCATGTTTGCGCTTGGTTCCCAGGGATCTCTCATGATACTTACATTCTGACCCGCTCCCAGGTGCTACAGGTTTTTGAAGAACTTTGGCGATTGCAGGGTTGGCTCTTCGGGGACAAAGGGTACCCCCAAAAATCCTGGCTGATGACACCATTCATCATCTGCTACAATGATGTACACGCTTCCACCAGGTCCGTGATTGAGCAGGCGATAGGCCTCTTAAAGATGAGGTTCAGATGTTTGGACTGTTCAGATGAGGCTCTCCAATACTCACCACATAGGTTATCTTGGATCATCGTTGTCTGCTGCGCCCTGCACAACCTTGTGCTACAAAGGGAAGATGTCTTGCCTGAGGGAGTGGAGGACCAAGATATCTCCTCTGATGATGAGGATGGTGAAGGGGATGGAGCTGATGAGGGTCAGGCTGTCAATGAGGCATATGCAGAGGCCATAGCAGGGGTATGATAGCTACTAGATTCCAGGGAAATTCAGCTGCAGATACATTTCTTTAACTTTTTGGTTTTCAATCCTCTGCTGGCTGGAAAGCCCCAGCTCCTTTTTGGTTACAGACATTATACTTTGCTCTAATAAACCTTGATTTATGAGAGCTGAATTAAATTGCACTAATTGCCATCCGCCCTGCTGGTGGTTTGATACTTTGCATGTGTCAGACTATGCAGACCCTTGATGCTAAATGCATGCATTGGAACCTGAATCTCCCTTGTTCGTTCTCCTGTGACCTCGGGAGCCTGGAAGTGGAATTATGATTTTACCCATGCCCTCAGAAAGTCCATGCGTATGGCAACTTGGAAGCAATCTCAAATCTTTCTTTTTATTCTTTCACGGGATATGGGCTTCACTGGCTAGGCCAGCATTTTTATTGCCCATCCCCAGCTGCCCTTGAGAAGTTGGCGGTGAGCTGCCATCTTGAACCACTGCAGTCCTCACAACTGTTGCCAAAGCGGGGGGCTGACCTGGCACAGAGTTCCTTAAGGCAGTACCAGCTAGATGGGTCTACAGGAAGAGCAGCATGAGAACAGCATTTGGGCCCTCGGGATCATTCCTCCATGCAGGTTGATGAAGGATGATCGTGCCCCCCGATCACCACTCACGATCCATATCCCTTGACATCTTCAACATGCCAAGAAGTTTCGAGGTTGCTTTAGAATCCACTCACTGGGGGTGCCTCACCCACACTATGGGTTACTGAAGTGCAACCATTCCGGACCCTCCAATCGCAGAGACCTCTACAGGTTTCAGTCCTAGATGGCCTTAGCATTAGTGCAAGACAGTGAACTATCATTGCGGACACTCCAGCCAAGGCAAACTTCTTTCTCTGTATGGACCCTGCAGAGGCCTATTAGAGCTGCTGATGCTTTACATGGTTAGCTTCAAAATCCTCAGCACAGTCCAGCACACAGGCCATTCTAATCTCCCTCTCCCCTCATGCACTAAAACCCCGGTCCTTCAATGATGTCCAATGCACTTTGGTTGCAAAACCTTTATGCGAGATCTACTGCCACCTTTGATAAGGAGATGAGCAGGCCACACAAACCTTCATGTGAGGTCTGACAAAGGCTTCTGGCAACTGCACATACACCTCTCAAATTTTTCACTCAAATTCCCCTTGCAGTCGAGGCTAATGTTCCCGTTGCCTTTTTATTTGCACCTTCACCTGCATGTTAGCTCAAAATGACAAATTACCAGGGAAGGACATTCACGAATGACTGTGCCCACTGCAGTTTCCTCCAGACATTTAGGGCAGCCTCTGGTTTTCTACTGTTAAGAAGACAGTGTATAACTTCTGTGTCTCAGCCCTGAAACTGGATCTACAGTAATACTTGCTACTCACATAGCAGATTTAACTTCCCTTGGGTACTCGTGACATCCACCTATATCTGGCATCAGGGCAACTGGAGCAGGGGATGCAATGACCTCGATGAGCACATTTTCGAAAGTCAGAACATGGTGAGCTGCAAGTGATGGCTTGCATTAGAAGTGACCAGGCAGAACACTCACAACTGATGGTCAATGCTTAACCATGCACATGTGGGATTATTGAGGAATCACTATGTTGACAATGTGGGAGAAATGAATCTATGGGAGTTCACGATTGGACTTTGATGGGGGCTCACATTCCAGACCCTTAAGTGTCCCTGACCATTGAAGCAAGATAGAATCCAGGAGACTTCCAAACAGTGCAAGTGAACATATATTTACAAGTGCCAAAACTATCCACAATGAGCGTACAGCCATGCCACCTGTGTGCCTTCAATACTTCTTAACCTTTTGTTGCCTACTGCTATGTCTAGGTGCAGTCCCAACATCCACAGCTGAGGTGGAGGCAACCTGCTGACTGCTATGCCCTGTTGACTGTGAGGACTTTGGTGGGTATCCTTTGTTGGCAAGAGGCCTAAAGGGCCTCAGACTGCTAAGGGCCTCCTCTCCAGTGCGGCTGCGCTCCCCTCAGCTGGAGGTGAATGGGTCACTGGCAGAGGGGAGGTGGATCAGCAGGCTACCCGGACTGCCCTGGGATGAAGCCCCTCGGGTACCTGGCTGGCACTCCTCCTCCCTGTTGGTGCTCGATGGCATCTCTCTGACTCCATAAGGAGAAGGGTCACCTGGAAGGAGACTAAGGTGCCCCGTTGCCCTCTCACCTAGCCACTGCTGGACTGCACCAATGCCTAGGGCGATGGAGTGCAGGTCCGAGTACATATCTGGCAACCACTGTACATCCTGCTGGACCTGAGTCTCCAAGGCGGTTGCCATCCTTTCCTTGGAGACAGCCAAGCACTCGCATGCCAGAGCCACAACAGCAGATAGAATGGACAGACTCCTCCAGTCTTCGGTCCAGTCTGCACATGGCCTCTGGCAACTCTGCCCGATGTTCCCCCTGCCTGTCTCTGCATCTCCATCAGGTCTCTGAGGGCTGAGTCCAGAGGCTCGTCATCTGCATGGGGCTGAACAGGGGTCTGGTCTCCAGCAGTCCTCCGAGTGTCAGAGACCTTGGCTGTCATTTTCACCACTGGCTGTGGACCTGTGTCAGTGATGTGTTCATCAGATTGTAACCCTCCAGCCTACCCTAGAAATTGGACCTAAGAGATGCTTGGATCTGCACTGGTGGAGGGTGCAGGTGAATGCTGTGATGGTGCATCCTCTGAGGATTCTGAGGCACCCTCCTCACAGGTGGGTCTGGGGCCATGGCTGGTCCAGGTTACTGGCCTCCCCCGTTTCTTGCTGGTATCTGGGATGGAGCAGGCTCCTTAATTAAATGAACCTCTCACTCAGTGGGTGCGGCTGACAGCTGCAGACTAGAGGCATCCTCACTGGCTTCTGGGGGAGTCCTATCTCACCCTCAGCACAGACATGGTCCTGCTCCCCACCCAGTTCTTTATGTGGCCAACTCTTCAAAAGGGGTGAGGACTTGAATGTCTGGAATTCCACCTCCGGCCTGGTAGCACTCGCACTTGTTGTGGGAGTTTTTGTCCTGCAGAAAGATGGAAGGATTGATTGTCATTCCAATGGGTGCATAAGCAGTTCAGGAGCATGCATGCCTATGACTGAGTCCTGCCCAGTAAGTGATTAAGAAGCAGGATGTCCTGAAACTGATATGAGATTGAGAGCATAAAGTGCCTGGCACACATTCAGTGCGGATGCCCTATCTGCTGGTGAGTGCTGTAACCCAAAGTCCTGTGTGACATTCCTGTGCACTCGTACACTTACACTCCCTGATGCCCCTGTGTGTCGGTTTGCTGTGAGTAGGCGGTGCACTTACCCTGGCAAAGTGCAGCAGATCATTCATCCTCTTCATGCACTGCTGGACATCTCTGCTTTGGACACCATGGGCGCTAACCTCCACTGCAGCCTCTGCCCAGGCTGCTGTGGTCAGACAGGAGGGCCACCTGCTCTCATCCCTGGGAAAAAGCACCTCCCGCCTTTCCTGGATGTCCTGGAGAGAGTCTCCAGGGAGGCTTCACTGAACCATGGGGCCACACATTGCTTTCTTTGCTGGGACATCCTGGTCTTGCCAGACCCGAGTGCTCCTGGCCTGCCATGAGTGAATGGCTGTCCAGGTGCCTTTTAAATATAGCGCTTTGACCTTTGACCCCATGAGGTAACAGTGAGGATGGTGACTTCCTACCTGCGCCCGCCATGAGATTCACCATGCTCCATATGAATGCATAGATAATGAGCTGACCAGCGCAAGGTTGCTAGTGGTCAGCCAGGGCCCCCCAGTGGAAATCACTCTGAACTTGTACTCCAGAACCAAAGATTCCACCCTACCTTCTGAAGATAGCCAGCTCCTGTTGCCAACAAAATAACAATGCCGACACTTCAAATGTACATAATTGACTGTAAATGCGTTGGATCATGAAAGGCACTGAAAATTTGAGTCTTTCTTGTTTGTTTCTCCTCTTGTGCCTATTTAGTGACTATATATGCCCTAAGTCCTCGGCCCAACCATCTTCAGCTGCTTCATCAACAACCTTCCTTCCATCATAAGGTCAGACGTGGGGATGTTTGCTGATGATTGCACAATGTTCAGCACCATTTGTGATTCCTCAGATACTGAAGCAGCCCATGCCCAAATGCACAAGACCTGGACAATATCCAGGCTTGGGCTGACAAGTGGCAAGTAACATTCGCACCACACAAGTGTCAGTCAATGACCATCTCCAACAAGAGAGAATCCAACCATCACCACTTGATGTTCAATGACATTACCATCACTGAATGTCCCACAATTAACATCCCGGGGGTTACCATTGACCAGAAACTGAACTGGACTAGCCATATAAATACTGTGGCTACAAGAGCAGGTCAGAGGCTAGGAATCATGCGAGGAGTAATTCACCTCCTGACTCCCCAAAGCCTGTCCACCATCTACCAGGTGCAAGTCAGGAGTGTGATGGAATACTCCCCACTTGCCTGGATGAGTGCAGCTCCCACAACACTCAAGAAGCTTGGCATCATCCAGGACAAAGCAGCCCACTTGACTGGAACCACTTCCACAAACATTCACTCCCTCCACCACCGATGCACATTAGCAGCAGTGTGTACCATTTACAAGATGCACTGCAGGAATTCACCAAGGCTCCTTCAACAGCACCTTCCAAACCCATGACCACTACCATCTAGAAGGACAAGGGCAGCAGATGGATGGGAATACCACCACCTGGAAGTTCCCCTCCAAGTGACTCACCATCCTGATTTGGAAATATATCGCCGTTCCTTCACTATTGCTGGATCAAAATCTTGGAACTCCCTCCCTAACAGCACTGTGGGTGTACCTACACCACATGGACTGCAGCGGTTCAAGAAGGCAGCTCACCACCACTTTCTCAAGGGTAACTAGAGATGGGTAAAATAAATGCTGGCCCAGCTAGTGAAGCCCACATCCTGTAAATAAATATAAAAAGTGTGGTAGCAGGCGTGAAAAAAGAGGCTTTACCCGCCAGCCGCAATGACAGATTTTTGCGCCATATATTATCATTCCCGGCGCGTCTCGCTTTTTAATAATGCATTCACGGGAAACACACTGGGACACTGGTGGGCGGGCTTGGGTTTGCCCGCCACGCTGTAGCCTCAGCACTTCCTCACTCTGGGCGGCATATTTAAAGTGCACCAGAGCGCAGCTTAATTCACATCTACAGACCAGGGCTGCTCCAGGCGACAGGTGGCCCAAAAGCAAATGTGACAGTGGCCCTCAAATTTAGTGACGTCTCTCTGGAGTGCCTGCTGGATGTGGTGGAAGACCACTGCAATGTCCTCTAAACCCACTTTAGCTGCAGGGCTTCACCAGAGTCATCAATCTGGCCTGGGAGGCGGTGGCAGCTGTGGTCAGTGCCACTGGAGCACAGAGGAGGTCAGTCATCCAGTGCAGCAAGAGGATGAATGCTCTCATCCATTCTGCCAGGGGAAGTCAACAACCTCATCACTCTCAACTCACACACTCACAAACCCATCACACATTCACACCTCGAGGGACAACACCACTAATTCACCCACACACCCTCACATCTCCATCAGGCTCATATCCTCTGGAGCTCACGTCCTCATCTCGTCCATGGGTCCACGCACCACACAGACATTCCATGCCGTGTCATGTGTCCTGCTTACACACTCTCTCCATCTGTTTTCATGCAGGAGAAGCTGGCTCACAACAGTAGGGTGAGGTCCCAGAGCGGGGATGGTGCGGCCGACATTAGGCCCCTCACTCACTTTGAGGAGCATGACAATGTGCTGACTGGTCAGGATGTGGATCATGCCGGCGGTGATGGTGGGGTCGGTAACGAACACCCACGTGAGGATCCTGCACCACATCATCCCTCTCTCAATGCAACTGTAAGTGTTCTCTCTCCTGCTTTTGACTCTGCTGCCATGCATTAATTATCTCTACTTTGGTTCACAGGGAGCTCTGCCAAGCAGCATACACCCTCAGCCAGCCAGTCCCTCAGCTCCAACCAGTTACCATCTCCAGCCAAGGGGACACCTCTTCCATTGAAGAGCTGGAAATAAGCAGCCTGGAAGACCCTTCACAGCGCTTACCCACACCCTCCACCAGCACAGAGACACACACCTCGGTGGGACCTAGATCTAGAGCAGGCTCGGGTTCACAATCTGGTGGTCACCACATGGACACGTGTCCACAGGAGGAGGAGGCAGGTTCAGCTGAGCTCGCCAGCTCTCGGAGGACTGCTGGGGAAGAGGCATCTGTGAGGTCCTAGTCAGATGATGAGTCCCTGGATTCAGCCTTCCAACTCATCGTGGAGAGTCAGCAGAAGAGAGGGGAACATCACGCAGAGCTGTTGGAAGCCCTCAACAGAGTGGCATGAGTGCCAGAGAAGTGCATGCTCGCCGATGAGGTGGTGCCCAAGTGTGCGTATGGATGTCTCCATGGGAAGGATGGCAGTTGCCATGGTGACCCTGGTCCAGCAGAACATGGAGATGCGCGCAGACATGCGCTCTATCGCAGAAGCCATGAGTAAGTTCCTGGAGTGGCAGTGCAAGGGGGAAATGGGGCATCTCAACATCTGTCCAAATGCTCCTTCCCCTCGAGGAGTCAGGCCGGGACCCTCAGCCACCCAAAAGGAAGAGGAGCAGCAGCTAGATACCCCTGGGTCATCCACTTAGGAATCTCAGATACTGTCCACGCCCTCTGAGTCCCCTTTGCCTGTGACCCCCTCAGCCTCATCCTCAGTCCCTCTGTCAAGGGAGCAGCTGGCCATCAGGAGGACAGCCAAAACAAGCCAGGGCCCTCAAGGCTTCAGCTCTCCAGAGGATCCATGCCAAAGTCATCAGAGGCAACAAGGCCAACCACTGCACAGGCTGTCTCCATCCCTGCTGCGGATGTCAGGGCAGCACCTAGATGTTGTAGGCCTAGGAAAGTTAAGAAATTCTGATTATAAGTGGTTGCACAAGTGAACACATTTTGTCACTTTATAATCTGAAAATATATTCACTTACACAGAATAATGTGTAATGTTGCCTTTCAGTTTCATTTATAGGCTTGACACTCCCAATGATTGTGCCCATCCAAAACGAGGCTCCACTCACTTTCGATTTCAAAAATATGGTCATAGTCAAGTTTTTGATTAGCTCCCTCATCATTTCCCCCATCACAGTCCACCCCCCGGCATCACCTTCCACCTCCCCACCATTACCCTACAGCCTGGACACTTGTCATTCCAGGATGTCCAGGTGGACATGCATGTTCCCTACCTTCCTGAAAGTCCCACCTTCATCCATATTGACCTCCCTGGCCTCCTCCTTCCCACTCCCAGTGTCCGTGTTTGCCCCCATGTCCTCGCCAACCACCCTCACTGCCCCTTCTACTGGTACCAACGCACCTTCATTCTGCCACCCTACCAGGTCCCTCTGCCCTCTCTCACATTCACCGTTCCCTCCTACCATGCCCACCCTGAGTTCAGTCCCCAGGAGGCAGCTGTTGACGCCACAGACCCCTCCCTTGCACCTTCACATGGACATTCCGCACCCTCCATTACTCCTTCCTCCACCCTTACTCCCTCCTCTCCCCCACCCAGACACCTTCCCCCTCTGAATTCCCTCCTCCGCCCCGGACACCCTCCTTCCCACTCCCAACCTCACCCCCCCTCAACACCTTTGTCCCCTGTATTGATTATAGTTTTGGGAAATGTTGGACTGGAGCTTTAGGAATAACCTTGTGTTGTAAGATCACATCATCTGTGTAAACCAATGTGTTAGCAGCGTGAGGAACCTCTACAGGGGAATTCTTCTTTAGTTTTGGAGTTTGATGCACGCGTGTCGTTGCTGTCTAGTAAATAGAGTTAAATGTTTCCTCTAAGAAAAGTTGACTGAAGATCAACTCTATAACATCCCCCTCCAACCTCACCCCCCGCAACACCCCCAGCCCAACCTCACCCCCTGACCCCGGTACAACTCCTTTTCCACTCTCATCTAGATCTTCTTCTCCTCCCGCCTTCGCCAATCATCCGTATCAGCCCATGGTGAAGTACATCAAATTCGGAAGCAGGCCCGAAGCATCAACAGAGACCATGGAAGATGGTGCAAGCCCACGGTGAAGTCCGTGAAGGTCTGAAGCCTCAGTGAAGCCCAAGCTGCTGCGTGGAGGCCTCCCACCTTCCAAGAGCTGCTTCGCGGCGGAGCCATGTGCATGAGGATCCACCCAGCATGCGATGCACGAGTTCCTCCAGGGTCCAGTAGCTGCAGGGCTCCACCATCTTCTGCTCCTCGGATATCCATGATCTGAGCAAGGCCGTAAAGGTAAGTCCTGCCTTCTGCACGTCACGCTTCTCCAGATGTGTTCTGGGCTGGTGTGTTTTTTTTAATTCATTCATGGGATGTGGGCGTCGCTGGCTAGGCCAGTATTTAATGCCCATCCCTAAATTGCCCTTTTTTTTTCAAAGGGCATTTAAGAATCAACCACATTGCTGTGGGTCTGGAGTCACATGTAGGCCAGACCAGGTAAGGACAGCAGATTTCCTTCCCTAAAAGACATCAGTGAACCAGGTGGGTTTTTACAGCAATTGGCAATAGTTTCATGGTCATCATGAGATTTTTAATTCCAGATTTTTATTGAATTTAAATGTCACCTTCTGTCTTGTTGGAATTCGAACCTGAGTCCCCAGAGCATTACCCTACGTCTCTGGAATACCAGTGCAGTGAAAATACCACTATGCCACAACCTCCCCCTTTTCCTGCCGGCGTAACGGTAAATCGGGCGTGGGGGAACGATTCCAGTTGGGCCTTACTTTGCATCCCATTAGCGGAATGTGAATCGGATTCACGCGGCCTCCAGTGGGATTTGCAATCTGCCATGGCAGACACCATCGGATGATCCCGCTGTGATTTCAAGCCAGTGTGAAACTGATTTCTGCCCCTCCCTCCGAATTCTCCCCCCTGACCGCCATGAAGCCCAGCGCCAACGTGAGCGGAAAATTCCGGCCATAGATGAACTATTCCCCAACACATCAACTTCAAAATACCTGTCATTCTAGATAAACCTCTTGTTTCACCTGAAGTATGTAGTACAGTCCCACACTATGTTACCTTCTGGTTTATAACTTGTACCTCTTCAACCCTCCAAACCTCTTATTCTGATCTACAACATGTACACCTCCCAACCTTGACAAGGACTTCATTAATTTTGCTGTGGACCTCTCATCCTACTCCCTCCACCACCCGCCACCCCCCTGCCCACCCTCCACCCCTTCCACTTTACTACCTCTCTCTTTACCTTCAAAACTCTCCCCAAAATTATCTCTGATTTAAACCTGTGATCATCTCTCCTAACAACTGCTCTCTTCCTGCCCAGCTTCATTGTACCAACTATAAAGTGCCTTGGGTCATCTTGCTACCAGGGAATGATAATAAAACTACAAGTTGTTAGTGAGTCAAGCTTGCCTTCAAATAGCTCCCTAAATTATCCTTCTAACTCTTGTTTATTGTCCTGAATCCCCCTTGCAAAATACGTTCTTCTGTTCTGATATGTTAAAAGTGCAGTGTGGTTATCATAGCCAACAATAAAGGGGGAATCATAAACTGGCTAGTGCTGGTTTTAAATTAAATCTTTGGATTGAAATTCTGCTCCGCTCTATTTTTGGATTGCTGCTTAACACACTAGGCATACCATTTTATCAAAGTCATTAATCTGATCAAGATAACAAGTTAAGAACTTTATTAAAATAGCACACATAGAAATGTTACAAGAACACATTAACCATTGCAGTAAAAATACTTAATTGAATTTCAGCCTCCTTCATGGTGCATTTTGGTAAGAATGGGAAGCCTGTTTCTCTCCTCTTACAATATGCCTCAACAGTAGTTCCTTTGTTCCTTTTATCTTTCTTCTCTCTGCTATGTGAGGTTCCTTGGGACATTTTCTCTGTTAAATGTGCTAAATACATGCATGTTGGTGTTCTTGACCCAAGTGAGTAACTATTTAAATCCCTAACTGTATAAGCAAAGGCAGGTTACTGAATGCGTCTCTGCTCTTACTGTTTACAGACAGCTGTTCCTTTCAGAAGCTGGAATCTGCCAGATAATTCCATCAGTTATCCTTACCTTCTCCACTGTGTTCCCAAGTAATTGTCAGGAGAATGAAGCATGGAAACTAAAAAGGGTTTTTTTTTGGGGGGGTGGGTGGATGGCATAAACTGGGAACCAAGGAACATCTGTCACTTAAATCCAAGGCCTTTTATGTGCTTGGGTTGTGGTAATTGGTGTCTTTGGGGGAAGTATATTGGGCATGCCCAGAAACTCATCACAGCAGTCAGAATCTGGTATTGATTCCACTCCTCAGTAAATACATGCATATGGATGGCAGTTCAGTAATCGACACCCCTGCTTCCTGCATTATTCTTACTGTGACAGTGGGTTTTTAAATGGTAATTTCTCTTTCTACCCCACCTACAATGAAAGGCCTGGAATTTAGTGTAACAGTTGTTCTTTAAAGGTCCTGGCGTGTTTATGAACAAGTGACAGATTGAAGAGATTTAAGGTTGAATAATGGCCCTTGCATTTCTTGCCTTTCTTAAAAAAATCTTTTGTATTATTTCGGTTTGGCCACTATCCAATAAGAGGACATATAGAGTAAATCCTAAAGTCATTTAACTGCCACGAGGCACTTTTCATCAGCCAAGGCACATCCGCATGGCTGCTCCAGACCCTCCAGTCCCTTTGCTAACAAAATACTTCAGGAAAATTATAATTTCAACTTCTCTAATTGGACATCTTGAACACTGATATTTTTAATTGGTTGTGCCTGTTAGCTTATGGTTTTGAGGTTATGGAGAGACAAATGGCGAATGACAAATCAGCAAGTAGTAGTAGTAGTAGTAAACAGACATTTGTCTGATTGTCAGGATTTGGCTAATGGAATTCTTGCATCTTTGTTGGAACCTCCTTGCCCGTATCCATAAATTTTATGGACATATTTTTTGAGGTAAGGCTTATGACATTTTTTTTAAACAGAAAATTGGATAAATATGTGAAACCG
The DNA here is from genome assembly GCF_964194155.1 of Cetorhinus maximus. Lineage (NCBI taxonomy): Eukaryota > Metazoa > Chordata > Chondrichthyes > Lamniformes > Cetorhinidae > Cetorhinus > Cetorhinus maximus. Next base: position 36,382,585 of record NC_135879.1, on the reverse strand, counting down.
AGATAGATAGAAGGCTGTGGGAAGAGGGGGACAGTGGAATTAATTTTGAATTGCTCTAGCAAATAGCAGATATATAAGAACATAAGAACACAAGAAATAAGAGCAGGAGTAGGCCATTCAGCCCCTTAAGCCTGCCCTGCCATTCAATAAGATCAGGGCTGACCTGCCCCAGGCCTCAACTCTTCTTTCATGCCAGCTCCTCATAGCCCTCAACTCCCCGATATTTCAAAAATCTACTTACCTCCTCTTTAAATACGTTCAGCGATCTAGCCTCCACAACTCTCTGGGATAGAGAACTCCAGACATTTATTACTCTCTGAGAGAAGAAATTCCTTCGCATGTCAGTTTTAAATGAGTGTCCCCTTATTCTATAACTATGTCCTCTAGTTCGAGATTCCCCCACTAGTGGAAACATCTTATCAACATCTACCCTGTCAAGCCCCCTCAGAACCATGTACATTTCAATAAGATCACCCCTCATTCTTCTAAACTCTAATAAATAAATGCTTAACCTGTTTAGCTGTTCTTGATAAGTCACCGCTTTCATCACAGGAGTCAGCCTAGTGAATCTCTTTTGAACTGCCCCCAATGCCAGTATATCCTTTCTTAAATATGAGGCCCAAAACTGTACACAGCACTCCAGGTGCAGCCTCACGAACAGTTGTGACTTCCCTATTTTTAAACTCCAATCCCCTAGCAATACAGGCCAAAATTCCATTTGCCTTCTTAATTACTTGTTGCACCTGCATGGTAACTTCTTGTGTTTCATGCACTAGAACACCCAGATCCCTCTGTGTTGCACTTTTTTGGAGTCTCTCTCCATTTAAGTAATAGTCTGCCTTTTTATTCTTCCTACCAAAGTGCATGACCTCACACTTTCCTACATTAAGCTCCATCTGCCAAGTTTTTGCCCACTCACTCAATCTGTCTATATCCCATTGCAGATTCTTTATGTCATCATCACAACATGCCCTCCCATGCATTTTTGTATCATCAGCAAATTTGGTTACATTACACTCTGCCCTCTCCTCCAAGTTATTAATATAGATAGTAAATAATTGAGACCTTGGACTTATCCTTGTGGCACTCTACTAGTTACATCTTCTTATACGTCTAGTTATGACCTCAATAAAACTTTAAAGAGATCTCATTAACCCATGCTAATCATTAAAGCAACTTGCCAAGGCAAAGGTCTTTACCACCTTAAGTGTGAGGGATGGATACTGGCAAGAGAATTTGGATGAAAGCAGCTGTTTCCTAACTATGTCTGGACACCATTTGGGTATTACAGATGGTTGCGCATGCCATTTGGTATTTCCACTTCTCTGCAAGAGTATCAATACAGACAGCATGAGATAGTCAATGGCCTTCCAGGAAGCAATCGTGGATGACCTGCTTGCCTATGGATGTGGAGGTACACTGGGAGAAGCCATCGCAGACCATGATCAGAATTTAGTAAGACTGCTGGACAGAGCTCGCCAGATGAACCTGAAGCTGAACAAGGGAAAACTGCAGCTAATTGTAGCTGAAGCCAAGTACATGTACATAGTACATGTGCTGACAGCAAAAGGACTTTGCCCTGATCCTGATAAGGCGAGAGCTGTAGCAGAGATGCAGAAACCAACTGATGTGAAGGCGGTTCATTGATTTATTAACTACCTACCCAAGTTCTTGCCCAATTTGTCATCAGAGTGTGAACCTCTGCACAATCTCACTGTAAAAGATATTCACTGGTATTGGGGCACAGAACAAGAAGCAGCTTTCACTTGCATCAAACAACTAGTGACGACAACGTCAATGCTGAGGTGTGGTGATGTCAATGACAAAGTCACCCTGCAGCATGATGCCAACAAAACAGGGCTTGGAGCAATCCTCATTAAGCAAGAACCACCAGTTGCACTTGCATCCAGAGTGTTAACACAAACTGAACGACCTTGCACCCAGATTGAGCAAAATCAATAGCCTGGCTATTGTCTTTGCTTGTGAGCATTTTAATCAGTAGCTGTTTGGGAGAGACAAAATGACAGTGGAGTCTGACCACAAGCCGCTTCAAAGCATCTTTCTCAAATTGCTTCTAAGCATCTGCAAAGGACATTACTTCATTTGCATATATATTATTTGGAAGTGAAGTACAAACAATGGATCAGCAGCACACTGGATGAATAACCAATAACAACCCACATGCATGCCATTAGAACGCCTGAACACTTTAAAAATTGTGTACAATGCATGTGTAGAGACAGATGAAAGTGAGACAGACTAGAATGATCAGTTTATGTTCACACATGAACTATAGGCTATATTTGGCAACTTGCAACTGCAAATTATAATGCATGCAATATGTGTTTTTTTCCTTTTAATGAAAAGGGGGATGTTTGGAGAAAAGCCTTTGTGCCAGGTTGCCTGTTGGAAACTGTGGTTTGCGATAGCCATGTGACCTCTGAGTCTGTCATTCCTTTGAGAGTGAAGAATTGAGGCAGAAGCAATTTTACCCACCACATGAAACAGGTGCTAAGCCAAGGCAGACTCAAAAGGTTTCAACCCTAAATCGAATTCTAAGACATCATTCAACAGGCAGAGTATAACACTGGCTCTAAGACTGCAAATTGTGTTTCTGCCAAAGACTCCATTTGAAAGAACTAGATAGACCTGGCTGGAGGAGGTATAATATTTCTGGATCAGTGAGGGAGAAGTACATTTTGGTAACTGATGTTCATGCTTACTAACCTTAAGGCTTTGTTACACATGTTAGTATTGACAGCCATATTGCTGTTCAAGGATTTGAAGACCATCAGGGTGATTAGATTATCTAACAATTGATTTGGTTTGAGAATGTCCTGTTTTCTAATTAATGGAATCTCTGTTCTCAAAAATACTTATGCAACTGTAGTCTAACTCCATTAAAAGTAGTATGATTCAATTAAAATTGAACAAATTCCATTCAAGAACTCTATTTAACAACTCCAGACTTAACATCTGTTTTAACTTTTATCAAAGTGTGTGCACAAAAGGAAACATACATTTTAACACAAGGTAGTGAAAAATGGCACACATGTCATAGTTTTCAGCTCAGTTCCAGAAAGCTCACTGAGGACATTCACAGCTTTAATTGACTTCTGCCTGCTCACTTTTTCCCCTCACTTCCCCCACCCCCAGTATGCCATTAAACACTGCTTTATTGTGGACTGTCAACACAATCTCTTTGATTTTCTTCACAGTTAACTGACTCTGCTACCACTCTGCTCCACCTCCTCACAGTGTCAATTTTATGAAGGAAATGCCGCAATAATCACTGTAGCTTGTCATTTGGTTTCAACTTGTGTTTTCGATCACTATTCTGGAGTGAATGTGAAAAGAAGGGACAGCTTTCTTCACACAATACCTGGTGTGCAACAGCCCAGTCATTGTCATGTAAGGAAGGACAGAGGAATTTCTCAAGTAGGAATTCAATTTGGAAAAGTGGCCCAGCTTGTTCACAAAAATTCAAAAAGAAAAGAAAGCTGAGGTCTGGATTCAGACCGAATTAATTATGGCTTTTGACAGACTAATAGGAGAAAAGTCTCCCCATTCCAGTAACTATAATAATGTTCAGCAGAATTTGCACTGGAGACGTTACTGTGTACATTTGCTGCTTTGTAATCCTGGTGCACCTTTCCCTATGTTGGGGCAATAGCAATGCTAAAACCACAATAACTGGCCTGCTCACAGGCCAAATAAAATGGTGACTCTCACACCCAGTGACATCCAGTGGCTGGATTAAGCTCACTAACTGGGGTGATGTTCCCTGCCCAGATATAAATGGTGCCTCATAATGGGGTATTAATCACAGTCATACTGAGAAAAGCCATAATAATGGCTGAAAAAGTCATACTGGAGGCTTTGGTCTACTCTTCAGAAGCCAGAGTTATGGTTACCATTTTCCTGGAGATTTATTTGCCAGTTTTCTACCCTTTGCTCTTTATAAAAACTGTCATGTTGTGGTAATGATCACCTTCTGATACTTTACCCAAGTGGCCTTTATTCAAGTGCAACCTTTGACAGTGAATATCACAAAGTTTTCTGACAAGGGAGGGTATCAGATCAGTGCCCAATCTTTCTTTACTCGATAGTTGTACATGTGCACTTACAGGAATTCAATCCAGAGTGTGATGGCGACTAATTTTCCTTTTCCTAACTTAAACGCATTGAAGCCGATTGCAGGGCCTGTACCACCAGCTCTTCTGAGATCAGCTAACCTCTCAGATATACAGGATCAAATCTGAAAATATTAAAATTTGTGTAGCACAACCGCAACATCTTGTATTTATACATCTTTTTAATACTTCAAACCAGCTCAAGGTGCTTCACAGCAGGGTTAAAGTATGACACCCAGCCACATATGGCAATCTTAGGACAGGTGACGAAAAGTTTGGTGAAAGTGGTCAGTTTTAAGGAGTGCTCTAAAGGAGGAAAGCAAGGTAGAGAGACTGAGAAGTGTATAAAACAAATTCCAGAGTTTAAGGCCGGAAGAATAAAGAAAAAAAAAACCCACCGTGAGCATTAATTTCCACCCAATGGCTTCGGTCTTCTCAATATTTAATTGGAGAAGGAAATTTCTACTCATCCAGAACTGGATGTCCGGCAACTCTTATCAGTTGTTGAATGTTAGCTAAGCTATTCATTTAAAGTGTATTGTTGAGAAAGAATTCAGACAGCACTACTTTTGAAACCATCCCACGCTTTGACTGATCTTGGAGTTCTCGCTGGTGACACAACAAAAATGATACCATTTCCCAACCCTGACACCTTGAACAACACAAAAAGTCAGCAGAAATATAAATTAGTATCGCTCAAAATATGGCCTATATTAGTCAATTATACCTTCTAAATTGAACAATGAACTCACAGCAGAACATGGTTCTAAATTTGCAATGTAAGATGCATGATTCCTGTTGAAATGCATAACCTTTATTACTTAAGTCAAAATATTGAGAAGAGAAACCGGGAGAGACCTAGGGGGTTGGAGTTTAAAAATAGGGAAGTCTTGTTAGAGCTGTACAGGGTGTTGGTGAAGCTGCACCTGGAGTACCGTGTACAGTTTTGGTCCCGTATTTATGAAAGGATATACTGGCTTTGGAGGCAGTTCAAAAGAGATTCACTAGGCTGATTCCTGGGATGAAGGGGTTGATTTATCAAAAACGGTTAAACAGGTTTGGCATTTATTTATTAGAGTTTAGAAGAATGAGGGGTGATCTTAACGAAACGTACAAGGTTCTGAGGGGGCTTGACAGGCTAGATGTTGAGAAGATGTTTCCACTCGTGCGGGAATCTCGAAATAGGGGACATAGTTACAGAATAAGGGGACACTCATTTAAAATTGAGATGCGAAGGAATTTCTTCTCTCAGAGGGTAGTGAATGTCTGGAATTTTCTATCCCGGAGAGTTATGGAGGCTAGATCACTGAAAGTATTTAAAGAGGAGGTAGATAGATTTTTGAAATATCGGGGAATTGAGGGCTATGAGGAGTTGGCACGAAAGAGGAGTTGAGGCCTGGGGCAGATCAGCCATGATCTTATTGATTGGCGGGGCAGGCTTGAGGGGCTGAATGGCCTATCCTGCTCCTATTTCTTATGTTCTTATGTTCTGACAACGCTAGACAATGCTAAAAGTAAACTATCAGACATAAACTCAAATGGTTTATAAAGCCTTTGGACACTATTGCACACATCTCAAATTTTATAATATATAGGGGTGAACCGCTTTGCAGGTTCTACAGCAATAACATAAATGCAGCCTCACAGAAATCTGTCTGCAATTCTGACGAACTATTAGACAAGACGGCAACAGAGCCCTCCCACTACTTTGGCTGCCATTGCCTTACATCTGAGGGCTGGATGTTCATTCCAAGCCTGTTTCATTCACTAAATGAATTTTACTGGGTTTCACTCAGTCAAGAAACTGGTATTAACTCTTTCTTGCTTCTCCCTGCCCCCACACAACAGGGACAGGTCCAGCAACAAAGTGACTCGCAAATCTAGTTGCCTCTGTGTCGTAGCATTTCAATTTGCAGTGCAGGAAATTACTTTGTGTCAAAGTGAGTGAGGTCAACATGGGGTGAGTAATGCTGACACCATCATATCACCTCAAGTATATAATTATGTGCCCAGCTGACTTCTGTATAAAGGCAAAATCAAAAGCAAAATGAAAGCATTGCAAAAAGGGTCTGGGTGTTATACATTATGCTGTATGTACATTGTGCTAATGTCCCAAATTGCCCGTAGAACATCAGTGATCCCTTACTTAAACTAGATTACCATCTGTTAAAGAATATAATGCAGACACGCAGGGTGGAAAAGCCCTAGGTAGATGCCCCCTTCCCCTGTGACCTTCACAGGCCACGGGAATCAGCAGGAACTGATTTAGTGTGAAGCCTAACAAGTTATGCTTCGGTTTCATTGCCATTTCCTGCTATCTGGGGATCCTGAGATACAGCTTGGAAACAACACAGGAAGTCAAGCAACCTTATGCACTGTCTGTATATAAAGCAGACTGACGTTCATGAAATATTTATTTGATCAATGTGTGACGGCCGGGGAGTGGGGGTGGTTGGTTGTGTGGATGCACTGATTCTCATTTCCTACCTCTCTGACAATCACTGCGATACACCACTGGGACATCCTGGGTTGATTGATGCTAATGAAGCTGCACGCTGTTTGCGTGTGCAGAGTATTTCCTATTCTATAACAATACGAAAATACAGTTTCATTAAACTTCCTAGCAGTCCTGTTCATATGAAGTGCTCAATGCTGTCATATGGAAATGAAGAGCTCAAACACTCTGTGCTCAGGTTTATGGGAAGGTACCGAGTGTGCCTTGGGATTCTGAGGGGACTTTTGTGAGTCTGTGTTGCTGTTGGGGAAATGGTTGGAAAATCATGGACACTGCACATCCAGATTTATGCTGTGTGCTGCCAGCAACTGGGATTGTCAGCTTATAATGCAGACTCGTAAATATAATCCGTCTGTTTCTTATTTGGCTTTAGATGTTTTTAAACCTGATCCCAGTCCTGCCAACTTGGCCAGCACTCTGGTGTAAATCATTGCCCAGGCAGAGGGTACGGGGCAAATTGGGGTCACGCATCTGCGATGGAGCCCACCTGATTTTTCACCCATTTAAATTAATGAACAGCATATCAGTCAGGATCCATAATGGACAAGTTGGTGTGTGAACGTCGAGAAGTTCCAGGTTTAGTTCCAGGCATGTGGCAAGTAAACTAACATCAGCTGGAGCAGCCATTAGGATCCTGCAATTGACTTCAATGTTCCTGGCTTAAGGAGTAGGGGAAAATCAGCCAGGTACCCATCAATAACTCCGCAGGAAAAGACACATGTGTATTTGAGTGGGTCAGGGCTTGAATCAATGAACCCCCTAACAGTCAAATGTTCTGCTAATATTCACAGTCTACACTCATTCATAAAGACTGAACATATGGGCAAGGTGTCAGAGGACAGCTGAGGAGCTACATGAGGCAGGTATATCACAAGTTGTCTTGTCTGGTGACCTGATTTGTCCTTTCCTGCATTTGAAGGAAAGGCTCCAGTTATAAGTGACAGAATTCATTTTTGAAAAAAAAACCTCTCTTGGGTATGGCCGGTTAAAGCTCTTTTGTTTTCCAATATGTCATTGCAAAAGCTTGTAAAACAAAACTCAAGTGGCTGGCATTGGCTGTCAACCTGCCAATGGTTACATTAAACAGCCACAATAACAGAAAGCATTTTGAGCTGGTCTGAGCACTCCCAGCTAAAACGTTTGTCCCAAGATGTTCCAAATTAAGTATTCCCATAATTCAAATATGTCTTATTTTGACCACTTTTGCCAATTTAGATTTGTGTTCTTTAACATCAATACTCAGAAATGTCTGGTTTGCATTTTTGGATTCTGACCTAGATTTAATCAAAAAGTAAGTCATTTTGTTGAAAAGATCAAATTGCCAGAAGGCACTTCAGTGTCTGTAGCCACTGGAATATAATAATCCACAATGATAAGAAACAAAGACATTAAATTCATGCAGTCTGAAATTTTCAATCTTTAACTTCAATATGACCAGTTGGCAAATAGAGAAATCTTTCCACTTGTCTGTACAAAGGCACCAGCCTTCAGTGGCTTGGCAGCACACTGTCATTTTATCTGTACAAGTTCAAGCTACTGTTAGACCCCAGAAATTGGTGCACACCACTAGTACACTTCCAGCCGTTGATGCAAACTATTCCAAAATCCCAGGAGGTGGTACAGACTACTACTAGATCCCAGGGCAATGAAAGGATAAGAAATAAATTGAGAGTATTAAGCTGGACTGAAATAGATATATTTACGGACAGGAATATTCAAAGATGTACTTAGTATGATACAAAAGCAGTACATACCCCTGAAAGGCAGAGGCTCCACTTGTTTAATTAAGCAACCATTGTCATAAATGAAGAAAGGGGCATTATTAAACTAAAAAAAAATGCAACAAAAATATGCAAAGTGGAAATCCAGCAAACTGAGAGAGCTATTAAAAACATTAAAGGCCTACAAGGAAAGTATTAAGAGGTGCAGAAAGAAAATATGAAAAAAAAACGTGCAAACAATATAAAATCTTATAGCAGGGAGCATTCTCTGATTGACAGAAGGCAACATGCTATTCCTCAGGAATGTGTACTGGGGATTCATGAGCTTTTCACCATCAATTATTTTGATGAAGTAATAGAGGGTTGCGAAACCAAATTTATAGATGACTCTAAGTAAATTGTGTAGATGAGAATAAGAAATTATAAAGGGACAAAGGCAGACTGATTTGACAAAACTATGGCAAATAGCATCCAACGTGGAAAATTGTGAGGCTATCCACTTTGGATCTGATAAAACAGACACTTTTTTTAAAGGGAAGTAACGAAATGTGGAGGAGCACAGCAGTTTAGGTGTCCATGGAAATGTGCACAGGATAAATAAAAATAATCAAATGATCTATGACCCTTTATCTCCAAGGGGTTAGAGGGCAAAAGTGAAGAAGTGATACTTCATAGGAATTGGATTAGACTATTTGGAGAGTATTCCACCATTCAATAGATGAATATCTGATCTGTGACCTAACTCCATATACCTCATAGACTCATAGACGTTTACAGCACAGAAGGAGGCCATTTGGCCCATCGTGTCCACACCATTCAGCAAACATCTGATTGCACTAATCCCATTTTCCAGCGCTTGGCCCATAGCCCTGGAGGCCACGACAATGCAAATGAATATCTAAATACTTCTTAAATGTTACGAGAGTTTCTGACTCAACCACCCTTTCAGGCAGTGAGTTCCAGACTCCCACCCCACTCTGGGTGAAAAAATTTCTCCTCAACTCCCCTCTTAGCCTTCTACCTCTCACCTGTCTTTGTCATATATCCCTTGAGACCTTTGGTTATCAAAAATCTATTAGTCTGAGATTTAAAGTTAACAATGACCAAGCATCAATTGCCATTTACAGAAGAGAGTTCCAAACTGCTGCTGAACATAGTTCTCCAATTTTACATAGCCTGGGCCAGGCCCCAACTGAATTCAGTTTTGTGGCACCGGACTTCAAGAACATTATGTTAGCTTTGGGAGGGGTCTAACATTGATTCACTAGAATTATACTGGGACTTAAACAGTTAAATCACAAGGACAGATTGCACAAATGTGATTTCTATTCCCCTGCGTTTAGAAGTTTGCAGGTGATTTAATAAAGAGGTTTAAAATGATAAAGGGTAAATAAGAAAAAATCTATTACCCCTGGTGGAGGAATCCAGAATAAGGTGGATTAATTTTAAAATTACAGTTAGGCCAGGAACCAGTTATTCCCACAAACTGTAGATGAAATCTTTCCCAAAAACAGACTGGGGAGCCTGCGGGTCAATTGAATCTTCAAGTCTGAAATCGATAGAGTTTTAATCAGTGAGGATATCAAGGAACAGAATCATAGATCCATAGAAATGTACAGTACAGAAGAAGGCCATCTGGCCCATAATATCCGCGCTGGCCAAAAGGGAATTATTTAACCTTGTAGGTTAATTCCAGAGCTTGGGGCCTAGATAACTTATAGCGCAGCCATCAACAGCAGAGCAATTGTGATAGGGGATGCACAAGAAAGCAGAATTAGAGAAGCACAGATATCTTGATGATTTTGAGGTTGGAGGGGATTTCAAATAGGATGGGGAAAGACCATGGAAGGGCTTAAAAACAAGGATGAGAATTTTAAAATCAAGATGTCACTTGACTGGGAGCCAATGTAGTTCATCAAGCACAGGGGTGCTAGGGGAATGGGACTTGCTGAGAGTTAAGACATAGGCAGCAGAACTTTGGAGGACCTCAAGGTTACAGAGGGTAGAATGCATGAGACTAGCCAGTAATTCATTGGAATAGTTGAGTCTAGCGAAAATGAAGAAAAAGAGATGAGGGTTTCAGCAGCAGATGAGCTGAGACACGAGCGAAGTCAGACAATGTCACAGAGATTGAAATAGGCGGCGTTAGTGACAGCATGAATATAAGATTGGAAACACAACTCAGTATCAAAAATGACACCAAGTTGTGAACAGAGTGGCTTAATCTCACTCTGTTGCTAAGGAGAGGGACTGAAAACAACAGCTTCAGCCTTTCCAGTATTTAATTGGGGGAGCTTTCTGCTTATCTAGCGCTGAATGTTGGTTAGGCAACCTGATCATTTAGAAACAGTGGATGAATCGAGAGAGGTGGTGGTTAGGTAGAGCTGGGTGACATCAGTGTACATGTGAAAACTAAAGCTGTACCTTTGGATGATGTCGCCAAAGGGCTTCAAATAGATGAGAAATAGTGAGGGTCCATCACACCCGCAACACAGCACCTTGTGCCCATTGCCTTAAGCATATCATGGTTCTGACGTGGGACTGTCGGATTAAGGATCCAGTTCCTGTCTGTTGCCACTTCCTTTCTTTAAGATGACTATATTGGTCTCTTGCAGATTAGGTGGCTCTGCAAAGGTTTTTACTCTAGTGTGCCTTTTGCCCGCCACGCCATCACCTCACTGCTTCATCACACTGGGCACCATATTTAAAGCCCAACCATGCACATAGATCTCAGTTTTTCCAGCCCACGACTGCTGCAAAGAAGACATGGCCCTGAAAAGCATAAAGACTGCAGGCCTCCAGGTCCAATGACACGTCCCTCAAGAACCTTTTGGACAGAGTGGAGGCTCACTGTGATGTCCCCTACCCCCACTCTGGCCACAGGATGAGCAGCAACATCACTAATCCGGTTTGGGAGGCAGTGGCAGCACTGGTCAGCGCCAACGCCCTTCAAAAGAGGACAGCCACCCAGTGCCACAAGAGGATTAATGATCTCCTCTGTTCCATCAGAGTAAGTCACTCTTCTCATCACTCTCAACTCACACACTCACAAACCCATCACACATCCACAGGGCCCTCACTCACTGCCAGTTCAAAGGACATCACCATTCACTCTCTCGTACACACCTTCATTGTCCTCATCCCATCCATGGGACCACTCACCACACACACATACCAGGCCTGGCTGGCATCCTGCTTACACTCTCTGCATCTCTATTCATGCAGGACATGCTGGCTCACAACAAAGGAGAGAGGTCACAGACTGGTGGAGGAATGCCTGAAATCAAGGTCCCCACGGACTTTGAAAACAGAGCCGGCGAGGATCTGGACCGGTCCTGTGCTGACGGTGAGGTCGGCAGTGCTCTACCAAGTGAGCAACATCCATCAGACAATCGTGCTGTGAGTGATGTGTCCTGTTTCACAGGCCACTGCCATGCACTAATTATCTCTCCTTGTTTCCACCGGCACAACTGGGAACCAGCCGAGGGAGTCCACGACCCAGCGCCTCCAATCAAGCCCCGAAGAAACCTCTGAAGAGGAATCTGCAGGCACCCTCCTTGAAGTCCCGTCACAGCGCTCACCCACTGCTGGGGTGAGCCTCCACCAGTGCAGAGACACACACCTTGGTGGGACCTAGATTTAGATTAGACTCGGGATCGCACTGTCTGATCCACAGCAGGCGGCAGCAGGGACTTCCTAGGTGTCCAGCACTTTGGAGAACTGCTGGAGGCCAGAAATTTGCTGAGTCCAAGTCAGATGATGAGCTTCTGGACTCGGTCTTGTCACAGTTGCTGGAGCTGCAAAGGCAAGCTCAGGAACATCAGGAAGGGATGTCCGCTGCGCTCCTCAGGTGGCAAGGCACGATAGAGGAGTCCATCCATCTTCAGACTGAGGTGATAACGTCAGCATGTCAATGCACCGAGGCGAACACTGGTAGGAGGGCAGCCGCCATGGAGAGCATGGTCCTGGACGTGGCTCCTGCACTGCTGCACGGACTAGAATCCATCATTGATGTCATAGCTTGATCTCATTCCAGTTAGCCCTCCTCCTCAAGGAGTCAGCCAGGATTCCTTGGGCACCCATAGGGAGGAGGATCAGCAGGTGTAACCTCCGGGGCCATCCATCCAGGTGACTCTGGGAGTGTCCATCCCATCCGAGTCTCTTCTTCCTGTGACCTCAGCAGCTCCAGCTCCACAGGCCAATGAAGTTGCCACTGCCACACAGCAGGACCCTGAAAGCAGACTATTAGGGCTTCCACCGTGTCTCCATGACAGGAGCATTATTACAGAGGGTATGACCATTGCCATAAGCTTGACTGGAGTCAAACATTCAAAGATGCAATGTGAGGATCAATGGTGTCTCCTCACTGCATGTCGTCATCATTCTCCACAAATCTAGCAGCTATGAGAACCTTTTGAGCACGCCTGCCTCATCTGGCCAGTGCGAGGGTCTCATCCCCATCATCGCCGCCTTCGAGGACCTCCTCACCCTCTTTCCCATCGGCGTCCTCCTCAGCGGAAGAGACCTCCAGCTCCTCCATCTCCTCCTCAGCCAGCTCCTTTCCTCGTTGCAGCGCCAGGTTGTAAAGTGCACAGCAGATGACGATGATGCGTGGCACCCACTGTGGACTGTATTGCAGGGCTCCACCAGACCGGTCCAGGCACCGGGAACCCAATTTTCGGCATCCTGATGGTTTGCTCCACCAAGCTGTGAGTTTCAGCATAAGCTTTGTTATACCTTCACTCTGCCGCAGTCATCAGCCACGTCCTCTGCGGGTAGCCCTTGTCCCCGAGGAGCCATCCCTGCAGCTTTTGTGGACCCTGGAAGATGTCAGGGATCTGTGACCAACTGAGAATGTAGGAGTCATGCACTCTCCTGGAAACCGTGCGCAGACCTGCAGGATGCGTTTGTGGTGGTCGCACACCAGCTGCACGTTCAGCAAATGGAATCCCTTGTGGTTGACATAGTTGACTGCTTTTTGCGATGGAGATCTGAGCACCACATGAGTGTAGTTGATGGCACCTATGGGAAACCTGAGATCTGGGCAAATCCAATCATATCCTGGCTGTCCTGGTCCCAGGCAAAATACACAAAGTTATGTGCCCTCGCAAAGGTGGCATCCGTGACTTCATGGATGCATTTGTGGGTGGAGGCTTGTGAGATCCCACAGAGGTCACTTGTGGAGCCCTGAAAGGAGCCGCTGGTGTAGAAATTGAGCACAGCTGTCACTTTCATGGCCACTGACAGAGGGTACCCTCCATGTCCCCATGGCGCCAAATCCTGCAGTAGCTGGCAAATGTGACCGACCAGTTCCCTAGGCCTGCGTAGTCTTCGGCAACACTGGTTCTCAGTCATCTGCAGGAATGAAAGGCGGCGTCTATAGACCCTGGGTCTTGCTAGGTGACGACCAGCGACAGTTCACTGTGGCTTGTCAGTGGCGTGTGCGGGAGCCCCAGCTGCCCCTTCTTCCTGAGGGTGCTGCTCCTCCCTCTGTGTAGCCAGGTGCCTCAGTCGACCTCTCCTCCATCGTCTTTGCTCTCTGTACGCCACGGGGCGTATGATCCTGATCCATGATCCTGATGTACTCCTCCGGAAGGATGAAAGGTAGAGACGCGTGGGTTAGCTTAGGTGTACCAAGAACCTCTCTAGGTTAAGTGTGAGGGCCCCTTAACGCATCCTGGAGAGTTCTGGCCACCACTTGGATGGCCAGAGATTAGTGCGCTGCATGGCTGCCCAAAACCCCACCCACCTCCACCTGAAAGATTGGCAGCAGCCTTGCCCATTGGACTGCATGTTGTGCTCTCAGCTCAGCATGGACATTCTTCTAACCCACACTGCAAGGCTGTACTGTTAGCTTGGTCCAAACCGGGGTGATGACATTGTGAGCGCCTGCACCAGTGACTGCTCCATAGCCAGCTTTAGCAAGGAGATTGTACAACATGCCCAGTCGTTCAACTGTTCTGCAGTCCACTAAAACGCTCATTACTTTGCCCAAGGGGTGAAAAGCTCTGGAGTACTTGGTGACACTTTGATGCCTCTGCATTGCTTGAGTGGGCAGAGAAGCTAGAGGCCTGACTCCAATCACATCAATGTGGCTATGCCTGAACTGTCCCAGCTGCAGAGGAATGTTTGATTTGTACAAGGTTTCCTTAATGCGTGGCCGCTTCCCTTGCCCACCGGCCCCCACCCCGCATGTGCTTGGGCATTACTTTCAACCGCAGTGCAGGGCGCCCCTTGCTGCCCGCTCCCCCGCAAATTGCCTTAACCACAGTGCAGACTTTGCCCCCCCCACCCCCCCCCCCCCACCCCACAACTCGACTCAACTTTTGAGCTCCAACAGGTGAACAGGTGATCAGGGTAAGCACTCCGCAACGTTACTGTGTACTCCCCTCAAAGTGCATCCAGCCAAGTGCACGCCTTTTATATGCTATTGTGAAACACTTAGGCGCGCAATCATGCCAACGTGGGCGGACAATCCAGCATGGGTTTACAATTCCAGTGGGCTGGGCTTATAATAATATGCGGATATATTACAATGAGGTTCCCGACCTCCGAAGCTGGGAAATGCAGCCCACCGTCAGCAGGCGGAGTGGACAATTGCAAACTGGTTTCACGGTATCATGAAACCAATTTTTGTCCTTCTCACCATATTGTCCGCTCACGCCACCAAACACGCTTGATGCCAGCAGGCACGGAAAATCCCAGGCCAAGCTTTTTGGTCATCTGCCCCAATATCATTTTATGTAGCTTAGTGTCTAATTGTGCTTTATAATGCTCCAGTGAAATATTTTCCGACATTTTATTACTTTAAATGCACTAAGTATAAGTCTTAAAAACAAAAAAAAACAAAAAAATAAAATTTTTAAAAAAAAACAAAAAAAACAAAAAAAACAAAAAAAAAACCTTGTCCTCACTTATCACCCCACCAGCCTCCGCATTCAAAGGATCATCCTCCGCCATTTCTGCCAACTCCAGCATGATGCCACCATCAAACACATCTTCCCTTCACCACCCCTGGCGGCATTCCGTAGGGATCATTCCCTCCGGGACACCCTGGTCCACTCCTCCATCACCCCCTACTCCTCAACCCCCACCTTTGGCACCTCCCCATGCCCACGCAGAAGGTGCAACACCTGCCCCTTCATTTCCTCTCTCCTCACCGTCCAAGGGCCCAAACACTCCTTTCAAGTGAAGCAGCATTTCACTTGCATTTCCCCTAACTTACTCTACTGCATTCGTTGCTCCCAATGCGGTCTCTTCTACATTGGAGAGACCAAACGCAAACTGGGCGACTGCTTTACAGAACACCCGCGGTCTGTCCGCAGGAAAGACCCAAACCTCCCTGTCGCTTGCCATTTTAACACGCCACCCTGCTCTCTTGCCCACATGTCTGTCCTTGGCTTGCTGCATTGTTCCAGTGAAGCCCAACGCAAACTGGAGGAACAGCACCTCATCTTCCGACTAGGCATTTTACAGCCTTCCGGGCTGAATATTGAATTCAACAACTTTAGATCTTAAACTCCCTCCCCCATCCCACCCCCTTCCCGTTTCTTCCCCCTCCCTTTTGTTTTTTCCAATAATTTATATAGTTTTTTCTTTTCCCACCTATTTCCATTATTTTTAAATCTATAACTCTAATACCCTGTCGTCAGTCTTTCCACCCCACCCCCACTAGAGCTGTACCTTGAGTGTCCTGCCATCCATTCTTAATTAGCACATTTTCTTAGATAATATCACCACCTTTAACACCCCTTTGTTCTTTTTGTCTGTGACATCTTTTGATTATCTGCTCCTATCACTGCTTGTTTGTCCCTACAACCACCACCCCCACCAACTTCTCTCCCCCCACCCTACACCCCACACCCACAACCCCCCCCCCCCAACAACCTTAAACCAGCTTATATTTCACCCCTCTCCTAACTTTACTCAGTTCTGCCGATGGGTCATGAGGACTCGAAATGTCAACTCTTTTCTTCTCCGCCGATGCTGCCAGACCTGCTGAGTTTTTCCAGGTAATTCTGTTTTTGTTAAGTATAAGTTGTTGCTGTTTATCTACTGGTTTGCCACCATCAGGATCCAATGTGCACTAAAACCAGCAGAAATCAGTGGGGAATAGAGCCACTCCATTTTAACTCCTATCTCTCTCTTATCCTGCTGATCAGAGAAGAGTTAAAATTCCCCTGATAGATCTGTTGATTATACTTACCATTGAGAAAACCTTGCACTAAGGATAACCCTACTTTCCAATTGTAAATGTGCAAATGATGGTGGGGAAGATGTATCTCAAGTCATAGATCCTGCTATCACTAACTACTCAATGAGAACACATGTTAACTAACACCTGTGGAACTGGACAGCAGTAAAGAGCCTATACTCTCAAGAAAGGAAACAAATGAAAATAGATTGAGAAACTGCAGGCCAAAAAAATATATCTTTCCAGTAAAGTAAATATTTTACCAATATTGACACCTAACAGCTGAAAATTGTTTTCTGGAGCAAGATGAAAAAGATTTGGACCATCTTCCCTAAGTACGTGGATCTGTGTATAAACCTTGGTGACTCTAAAATGCCATGAAAAACCACTCATGCTATTAAGAAATACAAATACGAACCACAGCAGCAGTGCTTGAGGTCAGTGATGGAAGACTGATACAACGACCTGCAGGTGATTGCATTTCTCAATACTTTAGTTTATTACCTCTTGAAATAATTGTGTTTAGGGCAATACTTTCCTGGTGCCAATAAAGAATGTTTGAATTATATGTGTTATTTCACTAAAACAAACACTTCTAAAATATAACCTCCTAGTTAATTCCAAAAAGACCAGAACCAAAATTGAAGATTAATTCTGTTGCATGGTTCTGTGCCATAATGTCATTGAACTAGAGGGGCATGAGTCAGAACTCTGACTGCCAGATACCAATTAGCTTGATGAAGGCTTGTTGCAACACTTCCTTTTTCTAGTGCTAGTTTATTGAGGACATGAGGCTGTAAATCCCAATTGCATCCAAGGCTCTTCGTGATGATTGATTAGTCTTATAACAGGATTTGGCATGTCTTTGCTAGTGCTCAGTTCACCATTAGGACACTGACCTGAACTTGTTATAAAGGTTTTTCCTGCTCATTAGTCTTTTTGTTGTAAGACTTATTTCTTAGTTCCTAATTCATAACCTTGAGAAATGTCATTTAAACTTAGCAAGGAGGCTCCATTTGTATTGATTTTCTCCTAGCACTGCGTGTACAGCTGCAATGTCAGTGTTTCAGTTTTACAGAAGTCGAGGACTAACTGTTTGTTTCATTGAATGTCTGTGGTGTGTTTTAGAATGGCTGGCCAATTATCCTACCAAAGCATTCTAAACATCCTTAACCTTTTCAACTGTGGTATCTCACTTGAGAGATTATTACAAACTATATGTTGGGATAAAGAAATTAACTGTGTCCTCTGGTCCTACTTTTCAGTCTTAATTTGAAGTAAATTAGTGACCTTATCTATCAAAAGAATTACAACTCTTACAATTTGTTGCATATCCATAGTGTCAAATCTTTCCAAGTGATTATAGGAATTAGAACAGAGTAAACTATTGATATTCCTGTTTCATCAGGATTATGAGGGAAGATGGCACAAATCTTAAGATAGAGAAAATATAATCATTTTACAGCGAATAAGGCTTCGTGGATAAGAAGCTTTGTTTGTTTTTCGAGTGAGTTTTACGCTAGCATTACAAATATTTACACTGATATTCCAATCGCTTGGTAAAGCCAGCCCAGCAAATCCACCTGGACACTGAGGGTAGAGTTGAGGGTGCAGAAAAAATCTGCTGGTTTTATCTCCCAATTAGGTGCTTTCTGAAATTCTTCTGAAAGAAGGAATTACGTAGAAATTATGAAACAGAAGTGAGTGTGTAAGCTTCCCCATCCCAGCAAAGGTGTAGACATGCAAACGATGGGTTTAAGATGACATCATCAATCCCAAATTTCATCCTTTCCAGCCTGGCACCTATTGATCTAACTCAGACCACTATAAAACAGGGGGAACTTAGAATCACAACTCATGAAAGATAATGCAGGGGTCTTAAAGTTGAATTTGAGTGCTTTGTTGTGCTGTTTGAAATGAAAATTATAACTTTGCTCTGAACTGAGCTTGTCATTTTTAATTTTCAGGCTCATTTCATTTAGAAGTTTCTCTCAAAATAGTTACATGTTTGGGAAAATGTTCCTAAAATAAAAGAAAAAGGCTGAAAAATAATCCATGATATAATGAAAATGTAATAACTTTCATAATGTTATTAGGATTTATTGTAAAGTAGAAATAGTGGGGTCTGGATAGTCTGCATGTGTGTGTGTGTGTGTGTGTGTGTGTGAGTGTGTGATTTAATTGAATTAAAGACAGCTGGTCTGAAGGCTTTCATGTATCAGAAGAGAAGCTAGGTTTGAAATGCTAAATAAGTAAACATGGCTGAAGTTTTAGAATGTGAAGTGTAAAGGAAAGTTTGCATTTTTAGATAAACCAGAGTAGGTTGAATTTCAAAGGAGAGAGTGAAATATTACACTTACCCAGAAGAAGCCAAACAGTGTGTTTATTTTTCCCAAAGCTTACTGATAAAATTGGTACTATGAAAGATTTTTATTATTAGAAAGGTAAAGTTGCAAAGACAAATTGGGACAATGGAATTTACATTAAAAACAGAGAAACATGTATAAAGGAGATGAGGTTATGTGTAGGAAGAAGGAATTCTAAGATCTAACGTGTGAAAAACCTCCGGTCTCTATGTACCAAGCTGCTGTCTATAGGAACCGAAGCTAAGAGAATTCACTGTGAATAACCCTGCCCAGGGTATCGTGTGCTTTGCCTGGGTCTGTTAAAATCTATTTTGTTTTTACTGTTGCCTTAATAGGGGTGTAACTGGGAGTCAGATTAATTAGGGGAGCTAGGAGTTATCGTAGCAGTAATTTGTAGACCTATGTGTGTGTTTAAAATTATTTATTTTGTTAATAAATGTTTAATTTAGTTTTGTAAAAAAAAAACCTCTAAGACTTGGTGGACTTATTACTACTGAATTCAAGGCATGCATCTTGAAATAAAAATACAAATTGCAAAACAGTTGTGGCAGTTGTTTCCAAGTTTCCTCTGGGATTTGAGCAGCTTAGCATTTACCATCCACTGTGCCATAACAATGAGTCTCCCCTTCTTTATTACTTTTTTTTCTGAGAGGAGGCACAACAGCAGTCTGGGAAGCTAGCTGTCAAAAGCAGGATCACAGAAGATACATACCCTCCTGTAGCTATGGAACCTTCATGAAGTACAACCCTAGGATATTCTTCAATATATCCCTGGTGCTATGCGACAAGAGCCTCCCTGCGCTTAACTTACCGACTCTTACTCAAGGTTGCTTTAAAGTAGAAAAAAATCACTGAATTGTTTCAGAGAAGTGAAATGAGGTATAAATTAGCACAATACCAAAGGAGAAAGGAGACATGAAATAAAGCTTGGTCAAAGAGATGTATTTGGTGATGTATTTGAAAGAGGTTGTTGAAGTTGGAGAGGGAGTGGACTTTAAGAATGCAATTGCGGAAATTAGACCCCTTTACAGCTCAGTGCAGGTTGTCAATTTTGGGGGGAGGCAAACAGAATTGGGGGTAGGGGGAAATGCACAAAAGTGCAGTTCTAAGGTATCACAGAATTCGTGGAGCATTGTAGTTCCTGCAGAGCTTACGGAGAATGGGAATGAAAAGGTAATGGAGCGATTTGAACACAAGGATGAGGATTTTAATGTTCTAACATTGGTGGGCAAGAAGCTATTTAGGTCAGTAAACACTGGTTTAAATACAGGTGATAGGTAAGTCATAATTAGTGTGGAATAAGATCATAATAGCAAAGGAACTATAAGCAGGAACACCTTGAACCTGTTCTGCTATTCAGTAAGATTATGGATGATCTTCTATCTTAGCTGCACCTTTCTGCACTATCCTCTTTTCCCTTAATTCCCATAGTGTCCAAAAATCTGTTCATCTCCATCTTGAATAGACTCAATGATTGGGCATCCACAGATCTCTGTGGTAGAGACTTCCAAAGATTCACAAGCTTTTGAGTGATGAAATTTCTCCTCATCTCAGTCCTAAATAGCTATCTCCTTAGTCTGAGACTGTGACCTCTAGTTCTAGACCCCAGAGCCCAGGAAAACATCTTTCCAACATCTACTCTGTCAAGTCCCTTAACAATCATATGTTTTAATGAGATCACCTCTCATTCTTTTAAACTGTAAGGAATATAGGTGTAGTTGACTCAATCTTTGCCTTTAAGACAATCCCTTCATCCCAGGAACCAGTATAGTGAACCTGTGTTGCACTCCCTCCAAGGTAAGTATATTCTTCCTTAGCTAAGGAGACCAAAACTGTATACAGTATTCAAGATGTGGTCTCACCAAGGCCCTGTACAACTACACTTATGCTTCAGTCCCTTTGTAATAAGGGCTAAGGTACCATTTGCTGTCCTAATAGCTTGCTAAACTGGCGTGTTCAAAATCTTAAAAGATACAGGTAGCAGGGTTTTGAAATTGATGGAGGGTGGGAAGCCAGCAACATTGGGATATTCCAGCCTGGGACATGACATATGTGTAGATGAGGGTTCCAGCAGCAGATGGCTTGATGCATTGATGGAGGTGGATAATATTATGGAGGTTGAAATAGGCAGTCTTTCTAATGGAAAGGATATGGGGTTAGAAGCTCAGCTCAGGCCCAAATATGACGCTGGAGGTTGAAAACAGCCTGGTTCAACCCTAGGCAATCACTGTGGAGGGGGATTGAATCGACAGTGAAGACATGGTTCTGTGGCAGGGACTGAGGAAGATGGGTCTTGCCTTTGTTTAACTGGAAGAAATTATGCCTCATCCAGGTCTAGGTATCAGTCAGCAATCTGATAACACAGGGACAATGGAGGTGCCAAGAGTCAAAGGTAGTGGACAGCCACAGCTGAATAGCCTCAGTGTACATGTGGAACCTGACCCTTGTGCCTTTGATAATGTTACAAAGGGGCAGCATGTCAAAGAGGAAGAGGCGGGGGTCTAGGATAGATCCTTGAGCGTCTCCAGGGTTAAAGTATGAGCTGGGAAAACAGGCCATGGTTGCAAATGCTCTGGGTATGATTGCTTTAAGCAAGGGCAGTCCCACAATGGAGGAGAGGCATTGTAAGATGATGATGTGGTTGATTGCGTCAAAAACTGAAGGACGCTAATAAAGGATGAGAAGGTTTAGTGAACCTTGGTGCTAGTCAAAGTGGATATCATTTGTGACTTCTGATTAAGACAATTTCAGTGCAGAATCCAGATTGTAGAAATTCAAAATGGAGTTGTTCTCAGTGCCACAAGAGATATGGCATTGGACTACACTGTCAGTCCTGCCAGCTGCCACATACTTTCAGAAAGCCTTTGCTATACTTTCATATGGTTTAATGCACTGCAACTATTTGCCTTCTCATTTCAGTGAATTGACTTCAGTAATGCAACAATTGTAGCAATTTTCAAGAAGGGCGATAAATCGCACTGTGGAAACTATCAATTTATTTCCCTCTTGTCCACAGCAGGAAAAATCCTGACACACATTTTCCTCAATCACCTACTTCCTCTGGCTGAGGAAATCCTCCCAGAGATGCAGAGTGGCTTTAAGCCTTACAGAGGAGCCCTCGGCATGGTCTTTAGTGCCAGACAAATCCAAGAGAAATGTCGAGGAACTCTTCATTGCATTCATCGACCTGTCCAAAGCTTTTGAATCTGTAAATCGTGAGACGCTGTGGATTCTACTCCAAAGATTTGGATGTCCAAGAAACTTCATCATGATCCTGTAGTTGCTTCATGATGATATGACTGCAACTGTCTTCAGAATCTGGACTGGAGTAAAGCAAGGCCATGTGATAACCCCATACTATTTACAATCTACCTGACGTTGGTTACTCACTTCATCAAAGATCAACTTGCCCTCTGGTAAATACCACTTAGATGGAAAACTCTTTAACCTCAGTCACCTCCATGCCAAAGATGAACTGACCACCATAGATGTACATGATATGCAGTTTGCAGGTGACTGCAGTGTTGTTGCACACTCTACACAAGGGTTGCAAGTCAGTCTTGATCTTTTCAGTTCTGCATACAAGAAACTCAGCCTCTCCTTGAATGTTGCCAAAACAAAGCTCATATATCAACCCACAACTGATCAACCAAATATTTCCTTTCCCATTAATTTAGTGATGTGGGCGTCGCTAGGCTAGCATTTATTGCCCATCCCTAATTGCCCTTAAGAAGGTGGTTGTGAGCTAGCTTCTTGAACCGCTGCACCCCCTGTGGTCTAGTTACACCACAGTGCTGTTAGGGAGGGAGTTCCAGGAGCTTGGCCCAGTGACAGTGAAGGAATGGCGATATATTTCCAAGTCAGGATGGTGAGTGGCTTGGAGGGGAACTTCCAGGTGGTGGTGTTCCCATGCACCTTCTGCCCTTGTCCTTCTAGATGGTAGTGGTCGTGGGTTTGGAAGGTGCTGCCTAAAAAAACTAGTCTGTGAGACGGCTCTCCCAATTTTGGCACTGGCCCCCAGATGTTAGTAAGGAGGACTTTGTAGGGTTGACAGAGCTGGGTTTGCCATTGTTGTTTCTGGCTGGTGCCAGCTGGTCCATCCGGTTTTATTCCTTTTTATTGACGTTTTAGCAGTTTGACACAACTGAGTGGCTTGCTAGGCCATTTCAGAGGGAATTTAAGAGTTAACCACAATACTGCGGATCTGAAGTCACATGTAGGTGAGGCCAGGTGAAGATGGCAAATTTCTTCAATAGTGAACCAATAGACAAACAGTTTGCAGATGACTGCAGTGTTGTTGCACACTTTGCACAAGATTTGTAAGCCAGATGGGTTTTTATGACAATCCACAACGGTTTCATGGTTTTTATTGAATTCAAATTCTACTGTTGTGGTGGGATTCGAACCTGGGTCCCAGAGCATTACTTTGGGTCTCTAGATTACCAGGCCAGTGACAATACTGCTATGCTACTGCCTGTTGAAGAAGAGCCTCTGGAATATGTTGAGTTTGGCACCCACCTCTCTGATAAGGCCACATTGATGAGGCGGTCCAACATCAGATTAGCTGAGTCTTCTACAAACTGTGGCAGTGGGTGTTTGACAATAAAGACCTCCGCATGTCAACAAAAGCCCTAATGTACAGAGCAGTTGTCGTCACCACACTCCTGTACTGCAATGAGACCTGGACTGTGTATCAGCGATACATAAGAGTGCTAGAGAAATTCCAACAGCAATGCCTCCATTGCATCTTCTGGATTCAATGGGATAACTGCCAGACAAATGCTAATGTCCTTCTTGAAGGCAGCTCCACAAACATTCAGACAAAACTCCTGCAAAATCAACTTCAATGGATGAGACATTGTGTCTGGATGACCTGCTAGGTTCTATTTTCTCAAGCATTTAACTGGTCACTCAGGCAATTAACTGGATAATGACAGGACTTCCCCAGGATCAAGAACCTTGGGACAGAAGCCTACGCCCCTTAAAGCTGTCAGCCAATCAAGGGGCCAACAGCTCTATTGAACAGCAGCACCACCAAGGAGGCAATGGCTGCTGCTGGTACCACAGCAACCCGATGCCTTGGATCGTCACTGGATCCCAAGCCACAGGTTAGTGATGGTGGGACGGAGGTCACGGGGGAGGAGGAGAGAGTGGGAGGGAGCTCGCATGGAAGGGGGGAGCAGGGGCAGCAGCATGGACAGGGGATGCCACATTCCTTGATCAGGCACAAAGGAACCCCGTTGGGAGCCTGCAAGCAACTTTGCTAGGGATTGCTTGTGGTGCTTCCCACATTGTGAGCCTCCTGCCCACTGTTGGGTTAATACTAGCAGTGATGGGATGAAGCCCTTAAATGGGCACTAACTGCCCATTTAAGGGCTTCAATTGGTGACAGGGTGGGAAGGCTGTCCACAAGCCTTCCCACCATGGACTTAATTGGGTGGAGGCAGGAAGGGGCAGGGTCCCCATCCACTACCCTCCTACTCAATTAAATGCCCGCCACCACCAAACTCGCCACGAGGGAGGGCATTAAATTCTATGGAATGTTTCTGCGAATTCTATTTCTCTAGAAATGAACTCGTGTTTTAATGGCGTCTTATGCCTTTTTAAATCTGCATTGCTACTTTTAATGATTTGCGAATCTGAACCCAGATCCCTTTCAATTATTTTAATGTTACCTGGGCTGGAAAATTGCAGCTATGAGGAGAGATTGGATAGGCTAGAGCTGTTTTCCTTCGAACAGAGGGGGCTGAGAAGTGACTTAATTGAGGTGTACAGAATTATGAGGGGCCTAGATAGGGTAGACAGGAAAGACCTGTTTCCCCTAGCTGAGGGGTCAATTACCAGGGGGCATAGCTTTAAGGTTGCGTAGTAGGAGAATTAGAAGGGACATGAGGAAAAGCCTTTTCACCCAGAGGGTTTTGGGCGTCTGGAATTTACGGCATAAATTGGCGGTTGAGGCTGAAACGCTCAACCCATTTAAAAGCTACCTGGGCCTGCACCTGAAGTGCTGAAACCTGCAAGGCTACAGACCAAGTGCTGGAAGGTGGGATTAAAAATGAGCAGCTAGTTTCTTTTTTTCTCTTTCTTTTGGCCAGCGCAGATACAATGGGCTGAATGGCCTCTTTCTGTCCCACAACTTTTCTGTGGTTCTGTTTACCCATTGGGCTCTTATTTTCCTAGCCGTAAGTGACTCCTTAGTCCTCTTACTAAAATGCACCATCTCACACTTATCTATATTGAGATTAATTTCCCATTTACAAGCAGGTTCTGCAAGTGTTTTTTTGTCTTCCTGTATTTTCACATTCTTTCTTGGCATTAAGTACATACCCCCGCCCCACAATCTGGTGTTGTTGCGTAATTTTGATATTGTACTTCTGATTTCCAAGTCCAAATCATTTATAAAAATTGTGAACCACAGTGGTCTCAGCACTGATACCTATGAGACATCACTTCCTACTTTCTGTCAGTCTGAGTAACTAACTTTAAAACCTACTCACTGTTTTATAGCCAGTTTGTTATCCATTTTGTGAATGGTCCCATCATTTCACATGTTCTGACCTTGGTCATGAACCTATTATGTCGTGCCTTGTTAAAGGCTTTTTGAAAATCCAAGTATACAAGTTGTTAATTCTGCACCCATTCCTTCGGCCAGGAGAAAGATGGGTGACAGGGGAGAGTGCAACAGGTGCAGACCCAATGAAGTCATGGCCCTCCCACCTCAATTTCCTGATCCTGCAGACTCTGGGTACCGAGAGACAAGGGAGCCACATACCCCCTCAACTGCAAGGTCACATGGGTCATAGAAGAAAAGAAAGAAACACTTGTATTTATATAGTGCTTTTCAAGACCTCAAAAGGTTCCAAAGCACTTTACAACCAATGAAGTACTTTTGAAGTATAGACACTGTTATAATGTAATTAAGTGCAGTAGCTAATTTACACACAGCAAGTGTCCATAAACAACAATGCGATAATAAGCAGATAATGTTTTTAGTGATGTTAATGTAAGCAAGCCGAAGAGGTATCCTATCTACACTGAAGTTGATTTTTACATTCCAAAGTCGACCTTGTGACCTACCCCTGAGGTCAGCAGCCAAAAACAGACCCTTTTCTGTTTCCTGCCCTATTTTCTGTTAGGAATACTCAGGAGGCAAGTACACATTATGAGTTCCCTGAGCTATGTCAATGACCCAGGACACAAATTTTGGATGCCCCAGATAAGAACAGTGTACTTTGGAAGCGCTGCTGCTGGCCAGCACTAGGAAGGAGGCAGGGGACCAAGAAAACCTGTCCTTCAATGTGAATCAACAACTGAGGTAAGGCTAATTGGCCTATGATTTCCCAGGTTAACTTTCTCCAACAGATTATAACATTTGCTAGCCTCCAAACATTTTCCTAAAATTATGACTAGTGTATCTGCTAGTCCCCCACCAAAACCCCTAAACTTTACTTCTCATTTCCCTTCTAGTTTCCTTTGAGGTTACCCTTCACCTCCTTACTGATAACATGCTTCTTTTGAAACCTCACTTTTGTTCTAGCCTCTAACGTATCAGTGAAACCCACCAGTTTTTGACAAGCTGCCTTTACCCTTACTCTGAATATATTTTATCTATAATTTAACCATTCTGTATTAAGTACAGAAATACCTGCCATTTTCCTAACCAATTAATCTAGGTAAAGTTACCTTTCATCACTGATTTCTGGTTCAACACCTTTACCTGCGATGTTGCTTTCTCTTTTGTTGTTTTTAAATGTGAAGCTAATTAGTTGTGGTCACTATTTCTGAAGTGTTCTTCCATCTTCAGGTCACTGTTGCCCTGCTTCATTGCCCAAATCCAATCTAGCACTGCATTCCTCACTACTAGTCAAGCAGCATACTGATTAAGGAAACACTCCTAAAAACGTTCTAAGAATCCCTCCCGATATCAACCACAGACTTGTGCCTTACCCCATTACACCCCTTGCTTTGAATATTAAAAATTCCAAACTATTACAACTCTTACTGCTCCAAACCTTGAACAAATCCATTCTCAATTTCCTTTCCACTATTCAACATCTATAAGATGTTGCAAATATAATAATAAAGAATTCCAAATTATTTCTTAATTCAAGACATGCAGTCTCTGTCTGATCACAATCATCATTAAATGTTCCCTTCTATGGCTTTAATGGTGGCTTAATTAATTCAATCACTCTTCCCTTTTTATTTCCTTCTCTTAGTTGCCTGACATTTTGTATCTGGGAATATTTAGTTCCCAGTTTAACCATAGTTGAAGTCAGATTTCTGTCAAGGTTCCAACATCACATCCCTCAATTCTAGTCAGTACTACCAATGCTTTGCAAATTCATATGTTTACATTGCAACTAACAAATTAATCATGTTTTTCTCCTTTCTCTATACTCACTCTGGAGATTATTATTTTAGATTGTGTTTATTCCTCTCTCACTGCATGCAGAAACTGAACTGAACTAGCCATATAAATACTATAGCTACAAGAGCAGGTGAGAGGCTAGGAATAGTGCGACGAGTAACCCACCTTCTGACTCCTCAAAGTCTGTCCACCATCTACAAGGCACAAGTCAGGAGTGTGATGGAATACTCTCCACTTGCCTGGATGAGTACAGCTCCCACAACACTCAAGGAGCTTGATAACATCCAGGACAAAGCAGCCCGCTTGATTGGTACCACATCTACAAACATTCACTCTCTCCACCACCAACACACAGTAACAGCAGTGTGTACTATCTACAAGATGCACTGCAGGAATTCACCAAGACTCCTTCGACAGCACCTTCCAAACCCACGATCACTACCATCTAGAGGAACAAGGGCAGCAGATAGATGGGAAAACCACCACCTGGAAGTTCCCCTCCAAGTTACTCACCATCCTGACTTGGAAATTTTTTGCCATTCCTTCATTGTCACTGAGTCAAAATCCTGCAACTCCCTTCCTAACAACACTCTGGGTGTACCCACATCACATGGACTGCAGCGGCTCAAGAAGGCAGCTCACCACCACCTTCTCAAGGGCAACTAGGGATGGGCAATAAATGCTGGCCCAGCCAGCGAAGCCCACATCCCATGAATGAATAATAAAAAGCACATTTCCCATGTAATAAAAATATGCTCCTTCTCTTCCATGTTAGTTTAAATTATCGTGGAGCTAAGCCTCACTCTATATTTTTATAATGTATATATAAATATGTATCATCCTGGCTAATTTATGATTTTAATTTTTGGAACTGGACAAAGGTTTTAAAATGACTAAAGCCATGACTGGCTATGACTCACACAAAAGGAATCTCTGGCCTTCAGATTAGCAGCAACCCTGTTATCCCAAAAGAGATGCTAATGCCCCCTGTGACTACAGTGATCAAATACCAAGGAATTATACAAAGACCATTTATATTTCTAAGGTCAGGCCCTGGCCAATGAAGACAAAGTGAGCACCAAAGGACCCTGAAACCCCCGTTGAACTTATTAATGGTTGCAATGATAACCATCTCAAGAATCCATACCTGGAATAAACATCCTTTGTCCAAACAAAGGTGAAGAAGTGGGAGTCATGTCACATGACACCTCCTATTACAAGCTAGAACCTGTAATATTGCAATGTAGAGCTGAAAAAGGCTCAGACTGCCATTTTACATCTAGCAGGCTGCAGCACAAAAAGGACCCTGTCCAAGTTTTTGAACACTTAGCTCCCAATCTACACTGTTTTCTACCAGAACTTTTGAACTTCTGTACCAGCACCTACAAGACTAATTCCGCCCTACGGCACCTTCTCATTATGAAAATCATCTCTACGGAAAAGGTGAATTATCCAGCATCAGTCTTCAACCTGTCAACTCTGAAAGAATACACCATTGCACTTTGATTCTGTACTCTGGACCTAGATGAAACAATAATTCTTATCTTCTCCATGGTCTTTGCCCTGTACCTCTTTCTTCCCCTTATCCCTCTTTTATTGTATGAATGAAAAGGAGGCCACATTGCAACTCTTGCATTTGAGTGCGTGCAAATAAATTAACTATTTTAGTTCATCATGTCTCGAGTTTTCTGTGGGGTTATTAATAGAGAATTGGACCACACCAAACCTGAGAGTTTGGGAAAATACACCACCACATTTAAAGGGGGGAAATCAAAAATCAAAAACACCTTGCTGTTTAGGGACAAGTGTTGAGAGGAGAAATCAGGGATGTTTAAATTAAACCCCCTCCTGTCCATAACAGAAATTGAGAGTTTAAATCCAGGAAAACTCAATTGGAATTTGACCAGAGTCCAAGTTAAGAGAT
This sequence comes from Cetorhinus maximus, assembly GCF_964194155.1. Classification (NCBI taxonomy): domain Eukaryota; kingdom Metazoa; phylum Chordata; class Chondrichthyes; order Lamniformes; family Cetorhinidae; genus Cetorhinus; species Cetorhinus maximus. The sequence goes on along the minus strand of NC_135879.1, from coordinate 36,353,361 downwards.
GCTCCAAATCTGAGATAAAAGAGCCAATTGGAAGCTAAGAGGAAAACTCAATGGCTGGAATGAATTCTAAACACAAGTAACTTACCGCAACAAATTCCTTTTGTTCCTAACATTAAGAAAATGGCAACTTTTGATGCCCAGACATTTGTCCAGGAAGGGAATTTAAATGGTGAAACTTTGGCAACCCTTAACACAGAACAATTAAAAGCTATAGCTAGGGAGGTACAGTTGAAGTTGACCAGTAAAATGAAAAGAAATGAACTGATCCAGTCATTGGTGAAACATTTGGATCTCACGTTACCAGTTGAGCAGTTAGGTGTAGAGCACAATCATGACTCCGAATCCCCTCCCTAGCCGATTCCAAGCAGGAGAAGCCCAGGTTACAGTTTGAATTTCAGGAGAGGGAAAGAGACAGAGAGAGAGAAAGAGAGGAGCTCAGGAGAGGGAAAAAGAAAAAGAAAGGGAAAATCAGGAATGAGAGAGAGGAAGAGTGAACAAGGCAACAGGAAAGGGAAAGAGAATTCCAGCTCCGAAAATTGGAAATGCAACTCAAAGGGAGAGAGAGAGACCAGACAATTGGAAGCTGCGAGGGAAAATCTCCCTCTATCCAGTCACACCTCCTATCCCTCTAACCTGGAACCATTCTCTGAGGCGCTCAGGTATGTGAGATTCATTACCAAATTTGAAGATGGTGATGTGGAGTCATTTTTTGCCACGTCTGAGAAAATAGCAGGACAGCTTAACTTGTTCTCAGATATCCGGACATTTTTCATTCAAGGGCAGCTGTCTGGGAGAGCCCAAGATGCCTACCCCATGCTGCCTCCTGATGTGTCCCTGAATTATGAGCAGACCAAGGCTGCCATCCTAAGTGCCTACGAGTTAGTCCTAGAGACAGACCGCCAGCAATTCCTTCATGCTCATAAGAAGCTCACACAAACCTACAATGTGTTTGAACAGCTGAAGCAAATCACATTTGACCGATGGATAAGATCCCTAAGAATCCCGCGCACTTATGAGGAGTTGCGTGATCTCCTATTGTTAGAGGAATTCAAAAATTGCCTACCCTCCAACCTGCAAATACACTGAGATGAGCAGCGAATTCTCACAGCCAGGGATGCAGCCGCCAGAGCAGAAAGCTATGATCTCACCCATAAGCCTGTAAACTCAGGCAGACTCTTTCCAAACCATACCCATGAGCATTGGATAGATAAGCAGGTGACCTAGATAGGAAAGGTCCCCAGCCCAGAAAAGGAAACACAAAAGAGTTGCGAGAAGCCCCTCCCCTGCAGCCTGAAAGGAGAACTCCTGAAGGTCAGTGTAACAAAAGAAGCCATTCCAGACCTGAATGCTGACATTACGAAATGAGCCAGTTGGCCTAGCAAGGCCTCACATGAGTAGTCCACCGAAGGACGCACTAATGGGTAGGGTAGCTGAGCAGGCAGAGCCTCTCACTACAGCAACTTACCCTATGGAGGGCATGACACTAAGTGTGTCTGAGCTGGACAAACTCCCAGAGAGATTCCAGAGTTTTGTCCCGTCAGGAACAGTGTCCCCCTATCCATTCCAAAAGTTCGTGGTACTGCTCAGGGACACAAGGGCCACTCAATCCTTAAAGTTGGAGGGAAACTTAACCCTACCCCCTACCCCCACCCCCACCAAGTCCTCCCTGAAGGCCACAGCCCTGATCAGTGGAGTGAGAGGAGGATCTGTGTTTGCGCCCCACCATAAGGTCCACCTAGATTGTAGCCTTGTTTCAGGTTACAGTAGGAATTGTCCCTTAACTACCAGTAACAGGAATCGATTTCCTGGCAGCAAGGTGCTAGCCAGCGAAAGGACGCCAGTACCAAGCAACAGAAAATTGCAGAAGGGTAGAAACCGGGCAAGGTCCCGAGGCCCAAAAAGATGAAATAGCAAACATAGACATCGAGCAAGAATGGCTTGAAGGTAGCAAGTTCGAAGCCAGGCCAGTAAAATGAAAAGAGGTCCAGAGAAGGCCCCATGAATCTGAAATAGATTCCCCAAGTATCCCAGAATTAAATAGGGACCAGAGAAGTCCTAGAGCCGGGAAAGAAATAGTGAGGAAAATGTCCCATGTGGTCAAAGAGCATGAGGGAAGGCAGATTGTTAAGCCCAAAAAGAAAAGGGTAAAGATTTGCCTGAAGTATGGCTAGCAGAAACCTTCTTTCCAATATTAAATAGGGACAAAAGGAGTTCCCAAACTAATGACCAGTTAGGGAGTGAGATGCCAACCCCAGTCAAAAAGCCACAAGGGAGTGCAGCTGTAACTACACCTCCACTTGATGGCAGAAGAGTTCCAAGGGATATGGAACAAGTTAGGAGAACGTTTTCTCCAAATCCAAACACCCCAGCGAGGAAGCTATTGATTGGCTTGTTTGGTAGCTTTATGGCGAATTTAAATGTGGACCATAAAAGTTCCCAAATTGGCTCAGAAAGAGTGAGGGTGATGCGGGTAGGCCATCTTCCTATCGTTGGGGCCCAGGCAGGCTGGCCCAAATTCATGAGCCAACTGCCCACCCATTGCAGTGTCAACCCAAATCACCGAGCAACAGAAGCTGGAACACTCCAGTTATTCTAGGGCTCAAGCCAGATCCTGAACCAAAATTCCTGAAAGAGGCCAAAGCCCTTTAAAACACACCAATCTCCTGACAATCAGCTTAACCACAGTCCCTGGGTCTGAACCCATATGTAACTGAAATAGACAGGAGCAGCTCAGTCCTATGATCCCAGGACCTGGCACCCACAAAATGAGATGCCCAGCATTCCCCTGCAGATTGCCCAGAGCACTTGACCATAACACGCCCCCTGAGTGCTAACCACCTGGAAAAAATCCCCAGACCCTTTTGAGGATATTGAACCAGGAGGTTGGAATGCCTGATCCCAAACAGAGGGAATTCAGAGTTCTAGCCCTGAATAGACTTCCCCAAGCAGATGAATTTCAAATCCTCCCAAGTAACCTGAACCTTCCAAATCCCAGGACCGGACAATGTCCTTCCTGATGCATTGTCCCGGGGTTAAACCTCAAAACGAAAATGCAGTAGGGAACTGCCTTTGCTCCTGCTATCTTTTTGTTTAAAAAGCCAGTCCGAATGAGAGAGTGTATGTATACTTCTTCACTTCCTATTCTCCCTTCTTAAAACCACATAAAATAATAAATAAAATTATTTTTTTTCCCCTGAGAGACAAGGGATATCCCGGAGCTAAGACCTCACTCGATGTTTTCATTCCTGGCTAATTTATGAAATTATTTTTTAAAAACTGGACAAAGGCTTTAAAATGACTAAAGCCATGACTGGCCATGACTCACATAAAAGGAATTTCGGGCCTTCAGAATAGCAGCAACCTCATTACCTCTAAAGAGTCGCTAATGCCCCCTGTGACTGCAGAGATCAAATCCCAAGCAACTATGCAAAAACCATTTACATTTCTAAGGCCAGAACCTAGCCAATGGAGACAATCAGTCTGCAAGGACAAAAGGACCCTCAAACCCCTGTTGAACTTATTAATTGTTGAAACATTACATTACAAGAATCCAAACAAGGAATATACATCCTTTTCCCAAACCAAGGTGGAGAAGTGGGAGTTATGTCACATGATACCACCCATACACTTGCACATCCACCCCCTAAACTCCCAAGCTGCTAGAACTTGTAATATTCCCTTATTGAGCTGAAAAAGGTTCAGACTACCATTTTACATCTAGCAGGCAGCAGCAGAAAAAGGACTTTGTCCAGATTTTTGAATACCTGACTCATCCCATCTACACTGTTTTCCACTGGAACATTTGAACCCCTGTACCAGCGCCTACAAGGCTAATTCTTCCCTATGGGCCCATCTCATTGTGAAAGTCATCTCTACGGTAAAGGTGAATTATCCAGCATCCGTCTTCAGCCTGTTGACTCTGAAAGAATACACCATTGCACTTTGATTCTTTACTCTGGACTCAGATGAAACAATAATTCTTATCTTCTCCGTGGTCTTTGCCCTGTACCTCTTTCTTCCCCTTATTTTTATTATATGAATGAAAAGGAGGCCACGTTGCGACCCTCCTCTTGATTTGAGTGTATACAAATAAATGAACTCTTTTAGTTCACCCTATCTCGAGTTTTCTGTGGGTTATCAATTGAGAATTGGACCACACCAAACCTGAGGATTTGGGAAAATACGCCACCACATTTAAAGGGGAAATTCAAAAACACCTTTCTGTTTACAGACGGGTGTTGAGCAGAGAAATTTGGGCTGTTTAAATTAAACCCCCTCCTGTCCATAAAAAAATCCTCTCCTGTTAATTCATTTTGCTTCTCCACAAGGACACAGGTACCAGTTAGCTGAAGAGCAACCCAACTGTGGAGTTTGTACTTGCCATGACCCCATCTTATTACCCTAGAAATCTGAAAACATTGTTTCTATATCATCTGCCAAACATGTACGGAGATGTCGATTCTCCTTGTTCCTAACTGACCCAGCACATGCACTGGAAGCCATCATGAGGTTAGTACCCTTGCAGTCCATCTAATCCAAAATGTTAACTGTTCAAGGTTCCTTTTCAATGTTTTTTTCTTATGTCATTGGTTCCAACACGAATCATTCAGGCTGCTCACTTACTCCCATTTGTTTTGTCATGTCCCTTACCTTGAAACTTGAGAGGCAACGGACCATTTGGCACATCTGCTCTTGCTTGTGGAAAAAGGTACAGTCAAGTGAATTATAGAATCATCTTTAGCTACCACTTGCCTTTTCTCAATGCGATCACTTCTTTACCCAGGTGATTTAATGCCCTGCAATGCCCTGGTGTTTCTCATGGCTCTCTGTGTCTAGTTCACCGTATGTCTATTGGGCACCAACAAACCCACAAAAATCATTGCACTGCCTCTACCTGAGTCTTCCTCTGCCTCCAAATATCTGATGGATGGTTACCCACTTGCCTTCTCATTATTGCTACAAGCTATATGGTGGCCATCCTCTTTAATGTATGTTTGAGGATTGCCTCTAAATGTGCCTCAAGCACTGTAACTTTGACCTGGGAGACACTTCTTTCACCCGTGATTGTCCAGGGTATCCATGATTTTCAGAACTCAAATATTGTTGGCTTACCTTTGCTGTTTTCTTCAGGCTTTGTATCTTTTCTCAAATAACCTACCAACTCCTGAGCACAGCATTTATGCTTTCAGCTGTCACTTCCCAATAGCCTGCCACACTGGACATTTCTGGGAGAAGAAGGATGAGAATTGATTCTGATGTGCTATCCTCTCCTTCACATCTTCTAATCAGTAAATTTGGCTCTTGTCTGTCAGCAACAATTCATTCTTCATGAAAATTGCTGACCTAAGAGTAGGCATGTGCTATTACAGCTGTTGAAATGGTTCATTATTGCAGTTGACTGCTGGTTAATCCATATTATTGATTCTCCCATCTGCTTGGATGACCTGCAATGAAGGATATCGAACATGCCTAATAATCTCGAAAACATTAAGCAACATTCACCCACCCCCACCAAACACTACAACATTAACTTCAAGGGTACTTGTGCCCTGAATTTCCTTGTATTTTTCTTGGCATGTTAATAGCATATTGTACGTGGGCAAGAACAGGACTTGTTTACACTCAGTTCTTGCCCTTTCTAACACATCAACATTTCTGAACTATTGGGGGTGGATGCGTAATGTGCCCATTCACAAATGACCAAATATGACATAATTCCCAAACTTGTCTCCTCAGCAATGTTGGGTTCAAGAGAAACCTGTGCATCCCTGCTTAAAGCACTGATATGGCAGTGGAGTCAGATAAAATGTTGGAGACTGGGAGTTCTCTGCTGTAATCAATTGTAGTGCTCTTTCCCACTCAGATGGATAACATTGGCCTGAATATTAATGGGGAACTGTGAAGGGTGCAAGGTAAGTCCAAAACAGCCAAGGAACCCAGAAAGGCTGGGAACATAAATGTTTTGTCAATCAGGATCAATCTCCTTTCCAAAATTGGCAGAAAACTTTGACCAACTGAAAGGTAGCAACAGAAATTTGGGCAGCAGGGCCCCATTGCCAGAGACCCATGGGAATGTTCCTTGGCTGTAAGGTGAATCTTGGGGAGGGTAAGGAAGGAGGCACAAGCTTCCTTGGTTGGGCCAGAGGATTTGTCCAGGAGAAGCCCTACAAAGAGTTTTTTTTGAATATAAACATGTGTTGATCCTGATTCCGATCAGTTTTGGCCTAGTAGGGAAGCTACCACCGGTCCCACACTGAGCTCTCAAGTTAAATTTAGAGATCAAGCCCAAAGATTTCAAAGGAGCCCAATATGAATATTTAAAGGAGACCCAGCAATTTTTGGTGGATCTCCTTTCTATCAGCTACTTACGATTGCAGTTCGTCAGATGAGGGCAAGAAAGGAATGGGTAGGGTCCCTGCAACCATACAAAGATAATGAAAATTGAGGCCAGTGTTAAAAGGACTGGTTTCTCTTCAGTTTTAAGCAGAATATAGTTCTACACATAACATTTGAAACGAGGACTGGAAAACAGCCACAAGAGGAGAGGAAAAATAAATCTAGCTGAATACATATGACCAAAGAGTTTGCTATGAAAACATTATTAGTGATGCTGCATTGGATACAAATTGGCCCTGATATTTACAGAGAGACAGGGATGGTGAGAGGGAAAACAAAAATGGCTCAAGACCCTGGCTGGAACTCATAATTTTTAATCTGTTTCCTGCCCAGCAACTGACCAAATTTGATCAATATGGAACGGGAATGCTCAGCCATCTGGGATGAAAGGAGAGGGAGGCCATTCGGGCTAGAAGATGGGAAGTTGGCATGCAGAGAGTGAAATCAGAAAAGGGGAGACTGAAGGCTTCCTTGGCGAGCCGGGGAGTCCTGCTCGAAAAGGTACCTGCCTTGTCCAGATAGCACCTCCCTTACACCGACTGACCCTTAGGTAAGTTACACAACAGGAGTGAAATATAAATTGAGCTCCCAATTGCACTCTGGGAACTCAATTTAAATATGTTGTAACGGACGGACTGTATGGGCAGAATTTAATGCCTCGCGGGTGGGTGCGTGCCCGACATGAGCGGGTGTGAAATCGGGTGAGATCATGTCGGGCGAGCATCTTGACGTCATCCCGCATGCGAGCAATCTTCAGGTCGGCGGGCGCGCACGGGTGTTGGAGCCACACATGCCATCAATTAAAAGGCCACTTAAGGCCATTAAAAAAGGCAATTGTTCACGATTTTACGTTACCCGTGCGATTTCGTGCTTGTTGCATGTGCAAAAAAGGCAGGCAGGCAGCCCACTTTTTGCAAAAAGCCCATCCAAGGGTGGTTCAAAAAGGGTCAGCAGCATTGCCAGTGTGAGTAGTGAGGAGTTTAGGAGATAGTTTGCTGCTGGTTGCTTATTTGACCTTGACAGCTTCACCTGAGCTTCAGTCTTAGCATTTCTAGGCTTCATTTTGGGACGCATTGGTGTCTCCAAGGCCCCTGGAGAATTTTGACCATGAGGACCCTTCCAGGTACCAGACAGCCATCTGTTATCCTCGTAATGGGGATTGTGCTCTCCGCTGGTGGCACCTCCTCTGAGGAGGAAGAGAGGGGCAGAAGGGAGAGGCAGCCAGGTGTCCCAATGCAGGTTCTAGGGGAGGGACCTGTGGGAGAGATTTCAGGTGATTGACAAAAGAACCAATGGGGACATGGGGAAAATCATTCTTTTTACACAGCAAGTGGTTAGGAGCTGGTATGCACTGCCTGAGATTCAATCGTGGCTTTCAAAATGGAATTGGATAAGCACCTAAAGAGAGAAAATTTGCAGGGCTACATGGACATGGCAGGATTGTAGGACTAGCTGAGATGCTCTTGCAGAGAGTTGGTATGTGCACGATGGGCTGAATGGCCACCTTCTGTACTGTAACCATTCTATGATAATGCAACCCATTTTGCTGGAATTCATTATGGAACGGGGAGACAAACTGACAAAATAAGAAGCAGGAATGAGGTAAAGTTTTTGATAGGTGACATTGGCATTGATATGATTTGTAATTCTCGATTTGCATTTGTCTATGTAGACTTTATACATTGTCACTTAGGTCTCAGGAGTGGAATTGACTTCAGTAAATTTGTTTAAATGTGCTAGAGCTAAGCAAGTGTAGATATACAAGATAAAAAAAAAACACTTCTCTAAATGGGTTTAAGTTGGTTAGCATGACTCAGTAGGTAGCACTCTCACCTCCGAGTCAAAAGATCATGAAAACACTGAAATTCTTTTTATTGCAGGAAGGCGACTTACTGATTAACTCTGCAGTAAATTTGATTTCTGAGATGAATACACATAGCGAACGGATGCGGTTCTAAACTCAGTGCATTACTCATTTCTCCAACTATCTTATCTTTACTTTCCATTCAAATGCCCATCTTATCAAGTCCTATCATGTCTCTACGCCAGTAGAGCAGCTAGTGTCTGGTTCTCCCTTTCCCTTTTCTTCCAGAGAGAGCCTTTACCTATTTCAAATAGAAGTACCAATCTCTGACTGCAGCTAACATTTGAACTAATTTAAGCCCAAATTCTGTCTACATCAAAGAATTAGGATAATGTACTTGAAATATACTTTTCACTTATTAGTTTAATTTATCATCATTTCAAATATTCAATTCCCAAGGAGAGTTACAAACATTTATTGGCAATTTTGCATTAATGTTCCCTGGGATTTAGGACCCTGGGGGCAAAAATCCTACCCCCCGAGAGCTGACGGCCAATCAGAGACCTGCAGCTCTCCATTACTCATCAGCTACCGGGTAATACACCCACCAGAGGCCGAGAATGAAGAGGGACCCAGGTCACAGGTGAGCAGGGGCAGAATGGGGTTCACTGGCTGAGTGGGAACTGGTGAGTCGGAGGCAAGTGCAGGAGGATGGCTTTTAATGACCCCACCAGATGCCGGAGCCCTTATAAGAGGGACCCCACCTGGAAACCCCTCAAGCAAACCTGACAGAGTTTGCATTTCAGGCTCCCCACATGGCGATTCTGTTGGTTGGATACCAGTGGTGGCGGCATGACGCCCTTAAGCAGGCATTAATTGCCCACTTAAAGTCCTCAATTAGCATCCAGACTGATGGCCGTCACGAGCCTTCTCACCTTGGACTTAATAGGGCAGAGTTGGCTCCCACCCTGCATCTTCCTGCCTGATTAAATACCCATTCATCGCAACTCACCACCAGAGTGGGGGTGGGGGGTGGTGCATTAAATCCTGCCTTTGGTCTCCATTCAAACAAGCTTTTTATGCTCTGTTTTAGTTCTGCTAGATAATTGTGATCAGGAATAAAATGCAAAAGCTTTCACAGTCCTTCCTCGTCTTGGGCTGCATGCTTGATCAGTTGGGCAATTTGTGGGAATGATGCTCCAAGCCAATCCAGGCTGCCATAGATCACAATGTATATTCAGATGTCAGATTGTTTTTTGAAGATAAAGGACAGGTTCATGATCTCATTGGTAAAATAACAGAGGATGGTGAAATTATGAGATAATCTGCCAAGGCAGGCAGTGAAGATGATTGTATCAGCAAATTCATAAAGAACACGTTGGTTAAGAACCTGGTAAAAAGATATGATAGAGGAGTATGGGAGATATTCTGGGAAATGATACTTTCCAGAAACTGGGAAGTGAACAAGTGCAGCAATGGTCTTTGTAGTGATTGTGAGTAAAACCTTTCCTACTGTTTTAGGGATCACGTGATTGTCCTGATGAATCAGCCCTAAGTGTGGGTAACCTGAGGGGTGGAGCTTTATAGCCGTGGACCTGGTTCAAGCAAGTAGCTTCTTCAGGAGCTCTGTGAATAAAATTATCTGTTTCAAGTAAGAAACCTGTCTTGTAAACAAATTTATTACAATTGGTGACGAGGATAAATAGCTCTGATGCTGCACCTTGCCTTGTGAATGTGAGTACATCAATTCTTAAGGAAAGAAAGAAAAGTATACTCATCAGTCATGTCACTCTTCGGCAGAATAGACCCATATGACTCGTCCATGGAAGACTGGAGCCAGTACATAGAGCGCCTAGGTTTTTGTTCCCATGGCGAATGAAATAACAGCGGAGGAGAAGCAGAAAGCAACTTTTTTAAATACCTGTGGGAGCAAGACGTATGACCACATCGTAGTCTGATGGCCCTGAACGCGCCCAATTCTAAATCTTTTAACGAGCTGGTAGACCTCGTGAAGACACATTTTCAGCCAAAGCCATTGGAAATGATGCAGAGATTTAAGTTCAACTCCAGATTAAGGGCCCCAGGTGAGTCAATTACAATTTATAGCATGAAGCTAAACCAGTTGACTGAGCAGTGTGACTTCGGAGATACACTCAATGATATGTTGTAAGGTCGTTTGGTTTGTGGCGTACATGACAATGCCATTCAGCGCCGTTTACTTACAGAAATTAATATTGATCTGAAGCGCACCATGGAAATAGCAATGGAGAGTGCTGAGAAGGACTCACAGGCTTTGCAGAGTGTGCAACATGATGCCGTTCTTCAGCTGGGGCGGGAACTGACTGCCAGGCGTGGCGTGAAAACCAAGAAAGCCGCGGAGCGGAGACAGTCTCTACTGCTCGAAAAATGAAAAGGCATGCTGAAAGCATCTCAGCAGCGATTCAGAAATTAATTTGTTGCCAATGTGGGGGTAACCATGTACCGGAAGCCTACAGATTTAAAGAGGCAGAATGCCAGTACTGTCACAAAAAAGGGCAAATAATAAAGCAATGCAGGGCGAATTTTAGACAACCAATCAGATAGCAAGCCATGATTGAAGCACACAATATAACTGAACCAGATAAAGCAAAATACTGTGGGTGCTGGAAATCTGAAACAAGAACAGAAAGGGGGCACAACGGCACTTCTGACATGTCTTCCTTCTTTGACCGAGGTTCTCCCCCACTGTGGTTGACAGGGCCCTCAACCATGTCCAACCTATCTCCTGTGCCTCTGCCCTCACACCTTCCTCTCCCTCCCTGAACCATGATGGCGTCCCCCTTGTCCTCACTTATCACCCCACCAGCCTCTGCATTCAAAGGATCATCCTCCACCATTTCCGCCAACTCCAGCATGATGCCACCACGAAACACATCTTCCCCTCATCCCCCTGTTAGCTTTCCATAGGGACTGTTTCCTCTGGGACACACTAGTCCACACCTCCATCACCCCCAACACCTCATCCCTTTCCCACAGCACCTTCCCGTGCAATCATAGGAGGTGCAACACCTGCCCTTTACCTCCTACCTCCTCACCGTCCAAGGGCCCAAACATTCCTTTCAGTTGAAGCAGCACTTCACTTGCACCTCCTCCAATTTGGTCTACTGCATTCGCCGCTCCCAATGCGGTCTGCTCTACATTGGGGAGACCAAATGCAGACTGGGTGACTGCTTTGCAGAACATCTCCAGTCTGTCTGCAAGCATGACCCAGACCTTCCTGTCGCTTGCCATTTTAACACACCATCCTGCGCTCATGCCCACATGTCTGTCCTTGGCCTGCTGCAATGTTCCTGTGAAGCCCAACACAAACTGGAGGAACAGCACCTCATCTTCCGATTACGTACTTTACAACCTTCCGCACTTAACATTGAGTTCAACAGCTTCAAACCATGAACTCTCTCCTCTATCCTCATCACTTTTTTAATCCCCTTTTTTTCTACATTTATTTTTATTTTTATTCACTTATTTTTATTTTTATTTATTTATTTTTATTTTTATTCATTTATCCATGGTTTTATCCCCTTTTTTATTCCCCCCTCTATCCCATTTTCTATCCTTTGTCATGGAGGTTGACACAGGAGCATCGACCACAGTGGTGGGAGAACACATTTTTAAGTACCTAAGCGAAGGTACCCTGCCACTTAATCTGGAGCAAACCACAGCTCAGTTGAAGACGTACAGTGGAGAGGCAATACAGGTAAAAGGCATCGCCACTGTACCTGTGCAATATAGGCAACAAACAGCCCAGCTCCCAGTGATCATTGTAATAGGTGAAGGACCGAGTCTTCTGGGCTGCGATTGGTTACAAAAAATTAAGTTCAACTGGTCAGAAATTTTTCAAGTTAGAACAGGAGGAATTCCTGGATTGTTATGGAAGTATGACAGCATATTTCGTGATGAATTGGGAAAGATAAAAGGCCTACAAGCAAAAATATATGTGAACTCGGAGGAAATACCCAGGTTCTTTAAGGCCAGACCTGCGCCATATGCCCTTAAGGAGAAGGCAGATGCAGAATTGTGTCACCTAGAGAAGTTAGGAATAATCCAGCCAGTCCAATTTTCAGAATGGATAGCGCGCATAGTCCCTGAGATGAAACCAGATCAAACTATTCGCATTTGCAGAGACCACAAATTAACTGTGAACATGGCTGCTAAACTAGACAAATATCCTATCCCAAGGATTGAAGATTTGTAAGCTATGCTTGCTGGAGGAAAATCCTGCACTAAACTGGACATGAGCTGTGCATACCAACAGCTAGGGCTGGACAGCGCGTCTAGAGGGTATGTAACCATCAACATGCACAAGGGCCTGTACCATTATACACACCTACCCTTTGGTGTATCATCTGCCTGTGCAATCTTCCAAGGGACCATGGAAAGCCTATTGCAAGGACCTCCCCGAGTAGTAGTGTACCTGGATGATGTCCTGATCACAGGATCAACGGAAGTCAAACATTTGGCTAATCTAAAAGAGGTTTTAAGGAAATTTTTGGAAGCTGGTGTATTATTTCCAAGCAACTGAAGTCACTTACTTGGGTCATCAAGTGGATGCCCAGTGGGTGCATCCAGCAGAGGAGAAAGTCAGGGCAATCAAGGAGATGCCATCTCTTACCAGTGCCACTGAACTCAAGTCTTTTTTTGGGCATGATAAATTATTATGGTGGCTTCTTGCCAAACTTGTCACACTATTCGCTCCTTTACACTTATTATTGAAAAAGAACCATCGGTGGTCATGAAAGACACAAGAAGAAGAAGCCTTCATAAAATCAAGAAGCTATTACACTCATCATGTTTGCTAGTACATTATGACCCATCAAAAGAATTAATATTAACCTGTGATGCATCTCCCTACAGTGTGGGAATGGTGTTGTCACACAGGATGGAAGCCGGTTCTGAAAGGCCAATAGGCTACATCTCCAGAACTCTCTCTGCAGCCGAGAAGGGTTACTCACAACTTGAGAAAGACTTACCCATAATATTTGGAGTAAAGAAATTCCATCAATATCTGCATGGTCAACATTTCACCATAGTGTCAGATCACAAGCCACTTATGGGTTTATTTAGTGAAGATAAAGTAATTCCACCGATAGCCTCTGCCAGAATTCAATGATGGGCTTTGATTTTGTCAGCATATGAGTGCACCTTTATGCACCGCCTGGGTGTGAATATAGCAAATGCAATGCTCTCAGTCGTCTTTCTTTGCCAGATAGCATTATACATGCCCCAGTGCCACAAGAAGTTGTACTTGTGTTGAATTTCCTGGACTCCTCGCTGGTCTGTGTGAAGCAAATAAAGAATTGGACAAACCTGGATCCAATTTTATCAAAAGTGCGAGACCAGGTATTGCAATGACGGTCGAATGCACCAGCCTCTGAAGAGATAAGACCATTCTATGTCCGTAAAACTGAATTAAGTTGTCAAGATGGAATCTTGTTGTGGGGAGCAGGAGTTGTCGTCCCTTCGCAAGGAAGAGAACCTCTCAACAGAGGTTCACAGTGTGCATCCAGGCATTTCAAAGATGAAGATGCTGGCGCGAAGCTATATCCAGTGGCCAGGTATAGGCAGTGATATAGAACACTATCTCAAGTGTCAACAACAGAAGTTGCCCGTTTCAGCTGCACTGCATCTGTGGGAGTGGCCTGGTCAACCCTGGGTTAGACTACACGTAGACTATGTAGGTCCATATTTAGGTACCATGTTTTTAGTGATCATCGATGCGCATTCTCAGGGGGTGGGTGTGTATGAAGTTAGATCACCGACATTGTGTGCAACTATTGAAAAGCTGTGTCAATATTTAGTGTACATGGCCTACCACAAGTCAATGTTGCAGACAATGGTGCTGCCTTCACTAGTACGGAATTCCAGAGATTCATGAACTGAAATGGAATTAAACTTATTAAAACAGCACAATATCATCCCTCAACCAAAGGGTTAACAGAAAGAGCAGTGCAAACCTTCAAAACAGGAATGAAGAAGTTATCTGAAGGAATGTTAGAAACTAGAATTTCACGTTTTCTTCTCAATTATCAAGTGACTCCTCACGCAACTACGGGTTCAATACCGTCTGAATTACTGATAAAACGCCACCAACATACAAGGTTAAGTCTGGTGTTTAGAGGGGGAGGTGGAAAAGAACCAGAGTAGTCAGAAATTGAATCATGATATTCAGAGCAAAGCTCAAAAACTTGCTGTGGGAGAGACAGTTTTCATGCAAAATTTTGGAAATGGACCTAATTGGGTTCCTGGTATAATTGTCTCTGAAACCGGACTTTGTTATTCCAAGTGGAAGTGGAAGACTGGGTTGTTTGAAAACATGTGGATCATCTAAGGCGTAGAGAGATATCCCAACGACCAGTTATTCCACCTGTAATTGATGTCCTACCTTTAGTCCCTGAGATGACGGATCGACCTAGAATAGACATACCTGGGGCAGAATTTTGCCCTTAGTGGGCGGGCAGGCCCCACCGGCTCGGTGGCGGGCGGGCAGTCGAATTCCGCTGCTGAAACAGGGCCCGCCGCCATTTTGAGTGGACGGGCCAATTAAGGCCCGCCCAGCAGCCTGCCCAACAGGAAGCTCTATGCGCTTCCTGTGCAGGGACGGGGGAGGGAATCCCCAACTGTCAAAGTGCGCTCTTTCGTGCATGCGCGTGGAAGAGCGCACTGCTCCCTGAGACCAAGTGCTGTCTCAGGGAGATCACTGACAGGTAAAAAAACTCCAAAAATAAAAAATATATAAAAGTTATTAACATGTCCCCCTCATGTGACAATGTCACACGAGATGGGACATGTTAATAAGAAACACATAAACTTCATAAAACATTTTAAAAACGGACATGAAACCTCATCCCGCCAGTGAATGAAGTTTCCTGTATTATCAGAAGCCCGCTGGGGCTCCTGGCCTGCCCGTCAACCTTAAGGTTGGACAGGCAGGGTCTTTAACAATCGTAATTAGCCTGTCAATGGCCTTAATTGGCCATTGACAGGCCGGCGGGCGGACAGCTGATTTCACTGTCCGCCCGCCTTCCTGAAAATTTAAAGGGACCGGGATGACGTCAGGGGTTCCTCCCATCGGTGAGCAGGCCCCACCCCCAAATCGCCGACGGGAAAATCCTGGCCCTGATGTCTCTGTTGAATTAAATGATTTTGAACTGCCATTGTCTAAGGATGTCCCTGATGCTGCAGCTCCTGATCATATCGATCCAGTGGGAGAATCTCAAGTTGTAGAGCTACGTCACTCTAACCGAATTAGAAAACCACCTCAGAGACTTAATCTATAACCACATGACCTGTGTATATATGTATATGTTGCGGATTAAGATATCCTTGTAAATAAGAAATGTAAAACAATTAAAGGAGCAGGAATGTAGTGATTGTGGGTACAACCTTTCCTATGTTTTAGGGGTCACATGATTGTACTGACGAACCAACCCTAAGTGCGGGTAATCTTAGGGGCGGAGCTTTCTAATAGTGGACAAGGTTCAAGGATGCATCTTCTTCAAGAGCTCTGTAAATAAACGTATCTGCTTCAAGTAAGAAACCTGTCCGGTACACTTAGTTTATTGCAGGCTTGTCCTGCCCTTCTGCCATATATGTGTAACTCATGCAGGGACATGATTGGTGATATGATTTTTCAATTTATATCTGTTAAAAAAGTAAATCCAAATGTCCATCACGCAACACAACACTCTGGCTGCTCAATATGACTATTGAATTGGAGTTTTGTAAACTGGTGCATAATTTAAACTTGCCCAAAACCTCAACAAAAATGCAGCCAAATCCCTGTCTAAATGGGTGGAATGATTACAAATAGTTATCCAATCCCTGGCCTGAGTGATAACATTGCAGTCAGCACAATCGTTCTTTCATTCATTATGTTATACTTTTTCCTGACTTGGTCTACTGAACCTTATTGGTGGAGTGGGAGTTGGGGTCATTAAAAATAAAGGAAGTTTCCAGTCAATTGCTGCTGGGATTTGACAACAATCAGCTCTCCTGCCATTCAGTCTCACTAAGTGTCTGCAGTGAAGTAGAACAGCTGCAATAGGAGCATCTGCATCATTAGGACCCATAAAGCTTTAGACAGAGCTGACATAGAAACACAGAATGATATGGCTCCGAAATCTCTTCTGCACCCTCTTTATCTCAATCCAGGGCGTGACTTTCCTTGGAGCTGCTTCTTCTCTGTTGCCTTAATTTTGCCCTGAATGCGGTGAAAATCCAGTTTATGTTCATAAACAGGGCTTCCTCTGCAGTTGGCAAAATTATGGCAGTGGGGCAGGAGCAGTTATGAGGAAACCTTGCAACATTTCATTTTCATGCAAAGATTTTAGATTACAGACAGACTTTGCAAATGATTTGATTACTTTGCATGTTGTATGTTACTGGAGAAGATTAATGGTGTAGCAGCTGTATGCCATATACACCAACACCCCAACAAACTTAGTCATCTTTTGTAACAATGGGCAGGATCTTCCCTCCGTCGGGGGGGTTGTGTGGGAATGGGCACGGGCGGGCGGGTTCCCAATCGGCAACCCCAGTCAGAGGCGCACCGCCATTTTACATGGGCGGGCCAATTTAATTACAATGAAAACACCTAAAATTTCAAATGTCACTCCTACCCTCAGCACTTTCCTTTTTATTCTGAGAAAAAACTTCCTGGGAATTTCCGGCTATTCCTGCTCTTCCCTGACTACCCACCTTCCATTCATCTTTACACTTCCTATCCTTTTCCAATGGGAAAGTGTGACGAAAGAAAGGTTTAGCTCTATGAACTAACTCATAACTATCAGCTATCTCTGCTGCTTGTCTTACCGTTTGAACCCTCTGTTCCTCCACATGAGTTCTCACTACTGAAGGAATTGAACCTTTAAATTCTTCCAAAAGGATTACTACTCTAAGAGCTGCAAAGGTTGTCTCTATTTTTAATGCCCGTATCCACCGGTCAAAGTTACTTTGTTTAACTCTCTCAAATTCAATATAAATTTGCCCAGGCTGTTTCCTCATATTCCTAAATTTCTGCCTGTATGCTTCAGGAACCAACTCATATGCACTCAAAATAGTCTTTTTCACCATATCATAATCCACCGACATTTCCTCTGATAGCAAAGCATATACCTCATGTGCTCTACCCATCAACTTGGATTGTAACAATAATGTCCAGTTTTCCTGTGGCCATCTCATCTATTTAGCTATCTTCGCAAATGAAATAGAGATTGCTTCAATACCTTTTTCCTCAAACTTTGGAAGAGCTTGTACAAATTTAAACATCTCCCCACTGGGTTTTAGGTTAGAGGTTTTTCCCTCATCAGAACTTTCCTCAGAATCTGAGGTCTCTTTTTTAACTTCCAGCCTTTTAAGCCGACATTCTCTGTCTCTTTCCTTAGTTCACTCTTTTTGAAATAATCTTTCTTTTTCCCTTTCTTTTTCTGTTGCCCCTAGTTTTTTTTCATTTCCTTTGCTTGTTCAAGTTCAAACTTTTTCATCTCAAACTGAAGTCGCACTATCTCCAGCTGTGACTCACTAGTGTCAGGTATCACTTCCAACTTCAAATGCTGTGTTAGCACAGCAATTATATCTGCTTTCCTAGCTCCAGTAGGTAACCCCAATTGCAACTTATCTGCCAACTCTTTAACTTACTCTTGGATACTTTTTGTAACCCAATCAGAGTTATATATTCTACTCCCAGACAAATCTTAGCTATTAGCAAAGCCGTGTTGCAGTCTCACCACTTCAAAAATACCTCACGCCCACTTCTGAATTCAAAGTGCTTCTCATACTCATAGCCTTAAGATTCACCAACCCAAAAAATCAAGGAATTACAAATATATCCTGGACGAGCCCCCAATTATTATGACACAGCCAATGGTAAAGGATGAGTTGTTTAAGTCCCAGAGGAAAACTTGAAACAACTGTCATAACCCGTTTTGCAATATATATATATATGTTTCGAGATGCAGGCTTTGAATTCAGTAGTAATAAGACTACTGAGTCTCAAGAGGTTTTTTGAAAAACTAAATTAAACATTTATTAATACAAGAAAAACTGTAAGCAGATACATATGACTACAAAATTACTACTATAATAATGACAAAACTCCCCTAATTAATCTGACTCTCAGTTACACACCCATTAAGGCAACAGTAAATCTCATAAGTTTAAACAAACACCTGGCAAAGCACACCCTGGAAAGTCACATTCAAAATGAGCTTCTTTCAGCTTTGGGCCCTTGCAGACAGCAGCTTGACGTTTACAGGCTGGAGGCTTCTCACACTTGCTGGATCTTAAAATGCATCTTCCTTACACACAATCTCCTTTCTCTTTTATACATACCTTTCTCCTTGAATGTGAAGCTTCCATTGTATCACTAGGCTTTTAACTTTACATCTTCTAACAATAACATTCTTTCATCCCACCAATTTTATTAGTAAGCTGTAAAAAAAAAATAAACACATTGCTTGGCGTCTTCTAGTTAGGTGCAAGATTTCACCTACAGCCTTGAATGGTTTCTTTTAACAAATGCAAACTTGCACTTTACCTTCTACCCTCCTCCCATTTACTTAATTAACATCTTAAATCTAGTACACATCAAAGCACCCAGACTAGCTGGCTTTAATCCAATTAAAACACACATAGACATACACATAGACACAGACCCCACTAGAATTCTATGCTAAAATAATTTCCAATAACATTATTATATCTTCTTGCCATGTGTGCTACCTTATCCTGCAAGAGAGAGAGAAGAATGTTAGTAACTGCATTGTACTGTGTTTGAGTGATGTGCCTACCATAGCTGAATAGCTGTAGCTATGTGGAGGCAGCGAGAGGTGGGTGTGAGCCTGACAGCATTGATTAGTGTGGGAAGGGTAGGTGAAGCACCTGGTTGTTAGGCGTGAGGCTTAAGTGCCAAGGAGTGATGCAAAGTGAACAATGCAGGTTTTAGTGCATTGAGAAGAGTAAGAGGCTGGAGATGTGGTGGATATGAGATGTCATGGAAAGGTGGACTTTGTTATGATCCCAGCTGATGTTACTACTGGATGAGCCAGGTCCCAGGGTGGATCTCCGCTTGATAGATCCTAACTTTTAATTTTTGTTTAGATACGTGGAGAGTGGCTACTGAACAGCATCTTAGGAGTCAGCTGATGAAGTTTTAACAAAAGAATAAAACATTTATTAAACAAGAAAAGATTAACTATATTACAATACTCCCTTACCCACAACTATACCTTTACAGATATATACAGATTTGTAAGAACAACACAAGTTACAAAAGCCATCCTATACTCTAATATTCACAGTAAATACACAGTCCGTGTAAACCAATGGGTGATCTGTGGTCAGCCACACCACACTCTCAGACCAAGTGATAGATGCCACCTCAAACAGTTACTATAGATCTCCCATCAACACCCCCAGATGCTTGTCACATCATGAGCCAACTGGTCTCATTGAACTCTGTTTTTCACACAGGGGTTTCCAATCTCCACTTTCGAAGAACACGCTTTGGAATCTTCTCCCAAACAGACGCTTTCTCTCTTTTGCCTTCTGCAAGGGTCCACCTCCAGGGTTTCAAACTCTCCTTCCAATATTCCTCTCCCTGGATCACCATGTTCATTCAAGCTTTCTTTCACACACTCTGTCCCACTGACTCAGCCATGCCAACAGAACACCACTGCTTCAAATGCCCATAGTAAAGAGTTACAGGCCTTCAGCTGTCCCCTTGATCTTCCAGCTTCTTGCACGCCTATTGCTTTAAATCTGCGTCCTGCAGCTTTCTTCTCTTTAAGCTTGAAGCCTTCACCTCTGCTCCTTACTTTCACTTCCACAGACCAGGACCTTTTCCAGACTACTGTCCTTGTCCTTTGACTAGACTGCCCTCTTGGGACCTTTCCTGTTCCACCCCCCTGGATTTGGGGACTTTCTCCTTTAGTTTCTGGAATCTGGTCCTGCAGTTCCCTCTCGTGCCCAGCTTCTGCTGGCAGCTGGCTTCAACTTTAATTTGGGACTTGCTATCTGTCCCTCTGCTGTCCAGCCTCTCTGGAATCATGGCTTCAACTGAACTGGAAGTACTTCTCTTGTTCTGTGGGACATCCTGTTGTTAGGCAACAACACAATTTTTTTCAACCTTGTGTTTTAACTCCCCTTCAACAGTCTTAAAATCTTCATTAAAATGCAGGCATATTTTAAAGTGAAACTAAAACTCAAAACTTCCCCTTTTTCTTAATGCACAAATACAGAAATACAAGTTAAACTTAAACATTAAAGCTCAAACTCATTCCTAACACACCCAAGTACACATATAACTTACTTAAACTATCCACTTCCTAAGAATTTAATTACCTTGAGCATCCATGTGAGGCCATTAGGCTTCATGTGGCATTGCTGCCAGGTCCTCGGGTCCAGACACCAGAAATTGACCTCCCTGCCCATCAACTCCCACTCTGTTCTTAGGATGATCCGTCAGGACCTCCAGATTCCCTGTGAAAGCATGGAATCTCTCCTCTTGCTCACCTTCACCACTAATGCCGCCAGCGCCACATCCTCCGAACCCTCTCTCTGCCCTGGTGTTCTATTTTTCATGTTTTGAATTGCAGCAATATTTTTCAGTGCAGCTTTGCTTTAAGAGGGACAGACTATTTAAGTACAGAAGGCTGGCTGCACACAAGCTTCGTCACAATGCTGCTTGCCCTCCTGCAGAGCGCAGAGGCAGCCAGCAGCCTTGCGCACATACGCCAGCCCTATGCTAAATCAAGATAATGAGGTGGCAGTCCCAAATTTACATGCTGCACACCTCCATCAGAACCATTGCAGACAGGTCACGAATCGTGACCCCCCTCCCCCCCCCCCCAAACCCAGGCACCGGAAGAATGGGGCTGCCAATTTTTAGCCCATGGGTTGTCAGGCAAGGAATAACAAATTTATATGCATCTTAAGCAATTTGCTTTACATGAGTAGCAAAATAGTATTAGAAACACTTAATCTATGCAGCAATGAAATGTCATTATCCTTGAATTAGTTCATCATCTGGGGTGTTTGGTAAGGTTCCAGTGGGTACTTAGGTGACTGCTAAGACTGATCTGCACCCAGACAGTTCTGTTGCAAGCAGGACAGGATACTGTAGATGACTGAGTTTTGGACGAGTTGCTGGCTCGGGATTCTCTCTCGTTGTATTTTCTTTCGGCCTCTGATGTGTACTTTCTTATGAGGGAGGCCGTACTGTTTTTTTATTTGGTTGGACCAGGTGCAGCGGTCCTGGGCGAGCTTCTTCCAGGGCTCAACGTCGATATCAAACCACCAAAGTGAAGCCTTTAAAGTGTCCTTGTAGTGATTCCTTTGACCACAATGAGAGCGCATCCCAGATTCAAGCTCTCCATAGAAGATTCGCTTTGGTAAGTGAGCGTAAGGTATTCTGGCTACATGAGCCACCCAACTCAGTTGTGACTGTCTTATGAATATGGTGTGGATACTTGGCACGTCAGCTGGAATGAAAACTGCAGTGCCTGGCACTTTGTCCTGCCACCTGATCTTCAAAGCTTCTGATGGCAGCTGAAGTGAAAGTGGTTGAACTTATTGGCTTGACACTAATACACAGTTCAAATCTTGCATGCCGAGAGCAGAGTGGGCAGGACTATTGCTCTATAGACTTTGCTTGTAGGCAAGCTTACTCTTCTTCATTCCCAGACTGATGTTTGAAGTTTGCTGGAGGCTACACTTGCTTTGGCAATTCTTGCATGTGTCTTGTCAACATAGACTGCTCGAGAGAATGTGCTACCTGGGATAAGTAGACTTATCCACTGCTGACAGGTTCTGATAATGGACTGAAACCTTGGGCCGAAATAGGGCTTTCCTGGAGTAGGTTGGTATATTGCTTAAGTTTTCTTCTTGCTGATCATAAAGTCGCAGTTGTTGCTTGCATTGGGGAACAAGTCTATGCTACATTGAACGTCCAGCTCTGAACCGGCAGTTCATCAGTCATCGGCAAACAGGAAATTGTGAAATATGTCCTTGGAGACTTTGGTCTTTGCCATGGGTTATCTCAGATTGAGCAACTTCTCGTCCATGCAATATCTGATTCTGATGCCAGGATCACCATCAGGAAAGCATCAGACAGCATTGTGGAGAAAAACCTGCTGAAGAGGTTTGGCCCGAGCGCGCAGCCCTGATTAACTCCATTAGTGACTGGATATGGGTCAGAAAACTTACCATCACCCAGGACACGCCCCAGCGTGATGCCGTGGAACTGTTGAGCCATTGTGATGAATTTCTCAGGGCAGCTGAATTCCTCCATAACTTTCCAAAGGCCCTCAAAGGCTGACTGTGCTCAAAGGCCTTGTCAGCTCAACAAATGTGGTATAGAGGTCCAGTTTCCAAATGGAGATACCTGCACCAGGATTATGGGGGGAATTTTCTCCCCATCGGGGAGGGTGCGTAGCCGATCGCCACCCGCATTCGGCTGCGCGCTGCCATTTTACGTGGGTGGACCAATTAAGGCCCACCCCCCCAGCGTGATGCACACCCGGAAGCGCTGAGTGCTCCCTGTGCGGGCGGGGGGAGGAGTGAGAGTTGGGGCCTGCGCTCTTTCGCACATGCGCGCGAAAGAACCCAGAAATCTCCCTGAAGCACAGAGCTGCCTAAGGAAGATTAGTTTGATTTTTTAAAATTTAAATAAAGAAACAAAAAAATTTTTAAGACATGTCCCCTCATGTGACAGTGTATTAAAATATTTTACTGAAGTTTAAAAACCTTCATGAAACCTCAGCCCACCCGTGGATGAGGTTTCATGATAAATGCGAAGGCCGCCAGGTCTCTTCGCCTGCCCGCCAACCTTAGAGTTTGGACGGGCAGCTACGTTAATTATTTAAATTGCTATTTAACTGGACTTAATAGGCCTTTGACAGTTCAGCGGGTGTGCAGCCGACTCCGGTGCGCACCCGCCTAACTGAAGATCTGAATGACGCGCAGTGACATCGGGACGCGTGCCTGACATCACCGCGCGTCATTTTACGCGTCAGCGAGAGGGACCCGCCCCCACATGCCGACCCAAAGATTCTGGCCTTTGTGTTTCTGTAGAGAACTGTGTCGAGTTGAATCCCTCAGTCAGCAGCTTTGAGATGTGTTTCTGCTTAATAAGCAGATCTCCCAACACCAGCACTTTGTAAACTTCTGTGTTTTCAAACAGGGTCCATTCTTGAAATGGGGGGATTCTTTGCTTTAAAAATATGGGGGGGTGCGCTTTTTTTTGTATATATGTTTTATGCCTCAGGTCAAAGTACAATGGGGGCAGAGACCATAGAATTATATTGCTCCACCCACCTGCAGTTATGCAGTACTTGGCAGGAGATATATTTTATAGTATCTGCTCATTTACCAGTTTCTAGGTAATAGTCTAGAATGGCCTCTGATCTGGCAGAACTGTATCTTGCTTCAATATTGGAATTAATGCTAGCTATTGGTTTACATTGCAGTCAGTTGGTAGGGGCCCAAAGCATTTCTGTCAAATTCAGCTATGCAATGTGTAATGGTCCAAAAGGCCCCAAGTACAGCCCCCAGTTTTTAGTGAGATAGATGATTCCAGCCAAGCAACTGTCTGTTGAGTCGCTACCCCAGGATGAGGAAGAGAGAATGTCAGCCAGGTTGTCCTCTCATGTTTGTTATCTATTGGTCTCTGTTGGAAAATGTGAATGATAAACATTTCAGGATTGCACTTAAGGCTTTGCTGCTGTACTTGATTTGCTTAATTCCTCCACTCATTGGGAGCAACTTTTAACTGCCGTTCACCCTATCCGTAAGTGTGACTGAAAGTGGCAGAGAAACAGCAATTACCCCCTTGGATGCCCAAGGCCCACCTCATTCAATTTTCTGGCAGGCCGATAATTGGGTGCGCAAATCAATAAACGGAAGGCTGCTGCATATGCAGATCAGGTTCCGAGGACAATCTTCAAGCACAAATGGCTGGAATATATGGTGAGTGGTTCACCAGCAATTCTTCATAGGGCCACCAGATGCCATTTCAAAGGTGGAGTATTTTTGGAATGAACTTTGTGAGGACAGAAGGAGCAGAAATAGTCCTACAGGCCCCACAAAAATAGTGCGGCCTGTTGTTGGGCCAATACCCCTTCCGTTTAATCCCTTTCATTGCTGCCCTCTGGTGTAGGTTGCCCACGGGCATGGAGCCAGCAGATTTTCTGTGGTGCCCTCCATGAGGGCATACCAGGTTCCCAGAGGCAGCACAGGAGATTCTGGGGGAAGTCCAGAGAGGGAGAAAGGAAGTCTTGTAAAAGTAGGGAGGAAGGAAGCCCTGTATCAGCGGGGAGGAGGGAAAGAGGCCACAAAGGCAACTAATGTTGCAGATGTGAGAGATCACCCCGGATCCATGGGATCATCCAGCTCCAGACATGGCTCCAGTGTCACAAAAAATTTAACAATTGACATCAGTGGACCAATAACTGCACCACCACTGACATCACATCTTCAACACACTTCATTGGCCATCCAACTATATCTTAACATTCACACAAACCACACTACTGCATCCTTTACAAGCGCTGCTTACATTTCAGGCACTTCGCACAGCTCTTCACCATGAAAGGCATCACATAAACACAAACACACACACTCGCAAACACACACATACAAATACACTCACTCGTAAACACACACAAACGAACATACAAACACAAACAAACAAACATAAACACACACTGTTACACACAGGAGAGAAATGATAGGGATGGTTTCCCCTTTTCCACATCTTGACTGACCAAAAACAGCATGTTTTAAAAAAGAAAAGGAAACGTTTTAACCCCTGAGTGCTGTAAATGTCAGGAACAGACAAATGACAGGTTTTCTCGTACATTTTAAAAGAAAGGTAAATGTTTATTACTCAACACCCAAATATATTCTCAACCACACCCACTCTCCCATTCATACAGACACACACACACAAGAAAAGTTTGTAATTACAAAATATATCATGCATTTAGTTTTTAAGAGTTTGAGAATTCTTTGTCATACTTGCTTTTTCCTCGAGTGAAGGCTTGAAATGATGCAGGCCTCTACTTTTTTTTACTATAGTGAAGAGCCTGGAGGTTTTAGGAAGATGGATTCACTGTTTTTTATTGCTTGCAGAAGCTGATTTCTCACGTTCCACCCCAGTTGAGGTGCAATACCAAAGCCTTGTAGTGAAACCATGGTTCAGTTCTACAGGTAGAGAGGTTAAGGCCAACCTGATGTCTCTGCCGACCGGTGTCTCTTAAACAGGGTCTTGTTCATTTGCTGGTCTAGGTATTTCACTCTCTCTGTTCCCAAAATGTGCCTTATTAAACCTCCATGTCAGAAACCCAGTTTCAGTCATGTGACCAGAGTATTGCTTTCCATTGTCTACACAAATGGTTTCTGATGGCTAGGCCATTGTCAAATTATGGGGTCCGAGTATCATCAATTCAGAAAGTAAGGTCTTTTCACACCCATTCTCTGCATTCTGTGGAGTTGAAAAGTCTACAAACAGCATTGTGAAACCAGTGTCTTTAATTATCTGGGGAAAGATCTTTTAATGACTTTAAATTTAATGATGTTTTAGTGACTTCTCAAGGATATGCCCAGAAAGGTCATATGCATTTTAATGACTTTGTAAAGACTTGTCCAGGCATGAAGATTAGCTCATGGGTCTTGTAGTTCCATGTGTATCGGCAGGAAAGAAAAGGTCACCTAACCTTATAACCCCATTTTGTTTTGAACGAAAGTGCCCATTTCAAGTTTATACTTCAAAGTCTATATTGCATGAATGTGACAACATTTGCAAACACACACAAACACAGAGAAAAACACAAATATACATGCACACATATACATACACACATACACGCACACACACAAACACACACAGTCTTACACACACAGACACACAGACACATACGTACATACATCTGCCAATGCATTCATTTACAATACTTTATTCTGGACAAGGGCACATAACAGTTGCCAGCAGAACCTGACTGTAGAGTGGGGAAGCATCATTCCATGTGATTAATCTCCTTAAGGAACCAGTGCTGCCTGTAATTGAGAGAATAGTGGCACAGACACCATGGCTACTTCTGGAGCTGGAGACATATCACCACGAGATACATGACCACTCCAGCATCTTTACATATCCACAATGATTCCAGATCCCTAATCCCTCAAACCCATCCTTACCTCCATGCTCCATCTGATCTCATCACACACATCCTCCTACAGTGATTACCTGTACCACAGCTTAACCATTCTACATTCACCATTGCAAACAACCATGGATAAAATCTATTTTTCCCACAGAGGAAGTCGAAGAGGTGGAAGAGTTACCTTATCCCTGGAGAAAAGAGAAGAGGAGGAGTAGATTCAGTGCAAGGAAGAAGACAATGTGTGAATTACTACCACTGCCACAGGCATTAACTAGCACAGTGGCTGACATGCTTTGTTACATAAAAGCTAGGATACAACAGGGATCCATACCATGGGATGCATTGGATATCAGTGGGCAGCAGCCATCTTACCAGGTGGGAAGTTGGTTACTAGTTCTGTTGTAGAATACCTCACAAGGTCAAGTTTCAGTGAAGGGGTAACCTGTGTTTAATTAATAAACTCAGGATTGGAAGTGAGAAAACTTAAACAATGGATGACCCATCTCTGAGGAGGTCTACAGAAATTTCAATAGGGATTTAAATTATTCATTTACTTCCCAAATCAAAGAAGCTAGAAGCATCTTTGTAAACAAGATGGTTCCTTGGTGGAATCAGCAAGTCTTGAAAGAGGGACGTTAACTCAATTAGAAATATAAATTATTCATGTGGGTCCCAGAATCAAAGGGTTATTTGGAAGGTAAAAAATAATTAGTTTAAATTTCTATTTGGAACATCCCGGGTATGCCACGATACCATGGGGATGGGTTGCAGGGAACTGCCCTTCTGTGTGGGTTTATCTGTGTGTTTTTGCTCACAGAAAGCAAGCAGTTCAGCTTGGGAGCAGGCAGAGCAAAAGAGGGTCTGCCAGGAGCTGCAAAACAGCTGTGGGAGCGGACTGTGAGAAAGAAGCCTGTGTTGATCATAAACCAGGACAAGGAGCATAGAGGCTATTAGGAACCTGGGGTGTTGCTCATTTTTATGTCACTGAGCACAAATGCATTGAGGCACAAACTTGAGCTAAGAAGACCACAGTCTTGAAAGAAAGTTAGAGGGTTGCTTTGCTACAAAGTAATGGAAGGATCCTGACGACACCTCATACCTTGGAGAATAACTGGAACACTAAAGAGAAATGAAAATGAATTCCAGAGAGCTGTGGCATACTCAGTTTGATTCCAAAAGGAGTAGCGAATGAACCCATAAGAACTTGTAAAGTATAAGGTCTACATAAATTTCAATAGGGATTTAAGTTATTCATTTACTTCCCAAATCAAAGAAGCTAGAAGCATTTTTGTAAACAAGATGGTTCCTTGGTGGAATCAGCAAGTCTTGAAAGAGGGACGTTAACTCATTTAGAAATTAGGAGGTAAAACAGAGGGCTGGATTTATACTCTCAGGGTAGAATTTTAACCATGGCACGCATTCCCAACAATGGAACAGGAAATGGGCACCACTTCAGCTTTCTTGCTTTTTGCTGGTTCCCACTCAATTTCAATTAAAATTGAAAGTACCAGCAGTGTACATGGGAGATACATGTAATCACGTGGCAGGGGAAGCTTTTCAGTGTTGAAAGCTGCCATCAGCTGACAATGCAGCAGGTACAGGCGGGCTATAAAACAGCTTCCAGAACCAACAGGGAGGCTCTTCGTCATGGCCACAGCTTTCCTGCCCAATTCTATTACCATTACAAAAGACTTATTGAGAGCGAAAAGGTGGCACAAATGTTTTTCAAATTTAAATTTCACTTGTAAATATTTCACATTGCATAGATTTCACAATTCATGTGTGCATTACATTTATTTATTGAGACTAGTTTAGTCAGAGAGCTAAATGTGCTGGCACTCCTTGTGACTGGCACACATTGATGGTTACATTGGAGCTTAGGATATTTCTTTATTCTGTAAGAAACAGCCATGTTTTTATGCATTCATTCTTTATTGAATGCTCGTGTTAGTGTCTAGTCCTGTACTCGCAACTCTGTGGGCCACGGCTGAACTTGTAGGCTCAGTTCGCCTTCCCTTCTACTCATTGTATTGGATATTTTCCGAGATCACTCTCAGCGGGGATAATTGAAATGTTGTAGGTGAACTCAAAGCCCTGTGCTACGATGAGGTGAAGAGGGATAGAATCACTCTCCTCTTTTCCCACTTCTTGTTTGACTACAAAAGGATGTGCTTGCCAGTTCACTGAGTGTTTAACTGTTTATGTGCTGTGAATGTAAAGGACAGGTTTCCTTGTACATTTTTAAAAAGAGAAGAGTATTTATTGTACTTAACACACAGTCTAAATGAAAGTAATAAAAACACTGACACACGCAAACATATACACACACACACACAAACACACGTAAGTTCCAAAGTGGGAGGACAGATAGAGCTGTTTTTTTAAGTCCAATAAAAGTCAGCAGCATACAGATCTTGTAGATTGATGACTTGGATGGTTTCAGGCTGGGCTCGATGGTTCCTCTGGATTTGGCGCCAAGACAATTTAAAGATGTTGACGGATGATTTTATATCTTTACTTCAGCGCAGCAGCTGCTGGGTTGATTCTTAAAACAATACCTGCAGCAAGTGGATTGTCAAACAACATGGGAGGGCTCGAGCTTGCATGCTGGATGGAAAGGGGCAGAGGTAATACCCACTCAGGATCCTGCTTCTTGTGTTCTGGCTTGGAGGGAAAACAGTTCCATAAAAGCACAAAAGAGGGTTAGTTGGCTCATCACGTGATCCCCTCTCACCAATTGACCAGTTACCCAAACATAGTCATAGCAAATTGATTCCAGGTCCATGGTTTAAACATGATTAGTTTATAGCTGGACAACTTCCTTTCTTGGCCAGGGTCTATTGTCCAAAGTGATTTCATCTAATGACTTGTTTCCCACCTAGTTAAATACATAGGTGATTGTCTGATTGTTTTGTGAATGGGTCCGGATATTTACATTCCTCTAAGGTGAGTGTCTTTGATGGGTTCTTCCAGACAGCCTGACTCAGTTGTTAATGACTTTGGAATTTGTAAGATACAGTCATGCAAATGTTTGACCATCTTAGGAGCTGTTGCTTTAAGTCACTGAAATAACCTATAAGGACTCTGCCAATCAACATCCTGAGATGGACCCAAACATGGACAGTACAGACACTGCCCTTTAAGCTCCTCATTTTCTTACCTTGGCTGACTATTCCTACCACCTCCTGCCACACCCAGAACACCAGGCTCTTCCCTCTTCCACTCCTCCATATCCCCAATCCCCCTCCACACCCCTTCCCCCTCACAGCTGATTCACCCTTACCTGTCCCGAGCCTCCAGGTAAGCTACCATTCTTCTCCTGCTCCCCTCCCTTGTGTCGCAGAGCTTAATAAGGAAAACCATTGACCTCAGACACAATTGCACAAAGCTGACTGTTGCATGTCACCTTCAAATGAATGTGAACTGGGTGCCACAAGTATCTTGTGCACCACTGACTTTACCTTAAATGCAGAACGTAATTTTAAAGATTTTATGCTAATGCATATTCATGGCATTCAAATGTATTATGAATGGGAACCCACCACAGGGCAACGTGAGGCCTGACATGTCATAAACATACCTCTGACTTAATCTCTGCACCTCAACCCACGGCAAGGAAATCAAATTTTGGCTCCTGCCTAATTCAGTCATCGCATAAGCTACGTTTCCCACTATTGCAGGCTCCATAAAGTTCCACCCCAACACACCACCCGCAACAACCCCCCCCCCCACCCCCGCCAAGTCTTGACAAACTAAAGTGTTAAGCTGGTCGTGCTTGTTTTGTTCCTAGGTGTTCAAATTTCTCTTTAAAGGTAATAGTTGTTATGAGCATTGTGATGGGGAGGTGATGGTGTAGTGGTATTGTTGGTGGATTAGTAATCTAGCAGACCCAGGGTAATGCTCTGGATTCAAATCCTGCCATAGTAGATGGTGGAATTTGAATCCAGTAAAAATTTGGAATTAAAGTCTAATGATGACTATTGTTGATTGTTGTAAAAATCCATCTGGTTCACTAATGTCCTTTAGGGAAGGAAATCTGTCATCCTTACCTGGCTTACATGTGACTCCAGACCCACAGCAGTGTGGTTGACCCTTAACTGCCCTAGGGCAGCTAGGGATGGATAATAAATGCTGGCCAAGCCAGCGATGCCCACATCCCATGAACGAATATAAAAAAAAACAGGATCCTAATTAGGCTCTGGATAAGAAAGCTTTTCCTCATGTCAGGCTGATTCTTTTGCCAATTGCCTGAAATCAGTGCCCTCTGGCTCATGACCCTTCCGCAATGGGAACAGTTTCTCTCTATCTACTCTGTCTAGATCCCTCATGATTTTGAACACCCCTTCTGCTTTCAGCCTTCCCTTCTTTGAGGAGAATAGCCACAGCTTCACCAATCCATCCTTCATCCCTGGAACCATTCTTGTATATCTTTTCAGCATCTCTAAATCCTTCACATTCTTCCTAAAGCACATTGCGCAGAATTGGACTCAATACTCCAGCTGAGGCTGACCCAATGTTTTATAAAGGTTCATCATGACTTCCTTACTTTTGTACTCTATGCCTCTATTTAAAAGTCCCAGGATCCCAACCTTTTTAACCTTTGGCCATTTCCAACTTGACGCCACTACTAAACACATCTTCCCCTCCCCTCTCCTTTCAGCATTCCAAAGGGACTATTCCTTCTGCAACACCTTGTTCCACTCCTCAATTGCCCCAACATCCCTTCCCCTTCCCACGGTGCCTTTCCATTCAAGTGTAGGAGATGTAACACCTGCCCTTTTACCTCCTGGCTCCTCATTGTCCAAAGCCAAAGTTACTATTTCTAAAACAAAAATAAAAATACCTGGAAAAACTCAGCAGGTCTGGCAGCATCTGCGGAGAGGAACACAGTTAACGTTTCGAGTCCGTATGACTCTTCAACAGAACTAAGTAAAAATAGAAAAGAGGTTAAATATAAGCTGGTTTAAGGGGGTGGGGGTGGTGGGGTGGGGTGGGGGGGTGGGGGGGTGGTGGTGGGACAGGTAGAGCTGGATAGAGGGCCAGTGATAGGTGGAGATAGCCAAAAGATGCCATAGACAAAAGGACAAAGAGATGTTGAAGGTGGTGATATTATCTAAGGAATGTGATTATTATAATTATGAGCTATTTCTAGTTGAAACAGCAACTTGCATGTACTTCTTTCAATTTAGTATACTATATTCACTGCTCACAATGTGGTCTGCTCTACATTGGGGAGACCAGATTGGGTGACTGCTTTGCAGTACACCTTTATTCAGTCTTCAGGCATGAGCCCCAGCTTCTGGTGGCCTGCAGTTTGAATCTTCCACCTTGCTCTCATGCTGACATCCTTCTCCTCAGCCTACTGCAGTGTTCCCAATGAAACTCTACGCAAGCTTAAGGAACAGCACCTCTTTTTTTCAATTTAGCACGTTACAGCCTACTGGACTCAACATTGAGCTCAACAACTTCAGACTGCAAACCCTGCCCCTCTATCTTGTTTCCTTTTCTTTGCATGTGTAGATCCTTAATCTGGTTTTTCTCTTTCTTGATATAAGATGGTAGCTGTTATCATTCTGCCATTCACACTTCCCCTGGACATATCTTTTGTTTCTTTACTTGCCCTTTTACCACTCCCTTTGGCTCTGCCCACCTCCCCACCCCCACAACTCTTGCATTTAATGTTTCCCGGCTTCCGCCCTATCACAGACCTGCTCTTCTGTTCTTTTTCCACCCTCCCACATTTGACCTACGTGAAAACTTATTGTATTTCTAATGTTTCCTAGTTCTGATGACAGGTCATCAATCTGAAACGTTAACTGCTTCTCTCTCGATAGATTAGATGCTGCTAGTATTGCTGAGTATTTCTAGTATCTCCAGTTTTCATTTCAGTTGCCCACTATCTGCAGTATTTTTGCTTTTGTCCTTTTACAGAGGTTGTGCATTCTGGCTGCAGAAAATGGGCATCTTCTGACGAGGAAATTGGTAGCACCCTGTTAGTGGAAAATATCACTCATGTTGCTACTGCATAGTAGCAGGGTGAAATGGCTATGTTCGCCTGTTGCTCAAATGTATCTCAAACATAGAAAGATAGGAATGTAGAAAATAGGAGCGGGTATAGGTCATTCGGCCTGTCGAGCCTGCTCCGCTGTTCAATATGATCATGGCTGATCCTCTATCTCAACACCGTGCTACTGCGCACTGCCCATACCTCTTGGCACCTTTAGAGTCCAGAAATCAATTTCCTTCTTAAATATATTCAGTGACTTGGCCTTCACAACCTTCTGTGGTAGAGAATTCCATAGGTTCACCAGCCTCTGAGTGAAGAAGTATCCTGAGACTGTGACCAGCTGTTCTAGACCCCCCAGCCAGAGGAAACATCATCCCTGCATCCAGTCTGTCCATCCCTGTCAGAATTTTATATACTGCAAAGAGACCTCCTCTCATTCTTCTAAACTTTAGTGAATACAGGCCTAGTCAGACCAATCCCTCCTCACACGACAATTCTGCCATCCCAGTCTGGTGAACCTTCACTGCACTCCCTCTATGGCAAGTATATCCTTTCTTAGGTAAGGAGACCAAAACTGCACACAATACTCCAGGTGTGGTCTCACCAGGGCTCTGTACAGCTGCAGTAAGACATCCTTGCTCCTGTACTCAAGTCCTCTCGCAGTGAAGGCCAACAGACCATTTGCCTTTTTAACTGCTTGCTGCACTGTCATGCTTGCTTTCAGTGATTGGTATACAAGGAGATCCAGGTCCCTTTGCACATCAACATTTCCCAAACTATCACCATTTAAATAATACTCTGCCATTCTGTTTTTCCTACCAAAGTGGATAACTTCACATTTATCCACATTATATTGCATCAGCCATGTATTTGCCCAATCTCTCAACCTGTCTAAATCGCCTTGAAGCATTTGAGCAACAGGTGAAGCTAATCATTTCACACTGGTACTATACAGTATCAACATGAGTGTTTTTTTTCCTCTAACAAGATGCTGCCATCTGATGTTCTGCATTCCACACAAATGAGTAATGGGCTATATGGATTTCAGTGCCATTGCAATGCCAAGTATATAGGCCATATACTCAAATGACTGGCAGATCATATCAAACAGCATGTTCCTTCAGCTGTTCGCTAAATATACAGAGTACTGGCTGTACTCAACCAGCCCATGCTTGCAAAACTCAGAATATAATATCTAACATTAGATGTGATTCCACGATTGGACATCCCCTGCTGAACAATTCTGAGTGTGCTAAGAATTGTGGTTACTACCGATTTAAGATTATCAGCTGGGTTTGCAATATGGCTCACTTATGCTTGCTAGAAGGAACATATGTTCATATGCAAGGACCAGTCCTCTGCAGGCAAACAAACATGTCTAATCATTCTGCCTTTTACTGAATTAAACAAAAGCATGGGGGCAATACTTACTTGGTACATTCTCTATGGCAATGCCTCAACCAATCAGAGTCAACTTGCCAACCAATCAGCACCCTCTTCTCATGTAGTATAAATTGTTGCTCCCTTTGAAATTTGGCATCCTTGCATCTTTCCTGATGAGAACAAGACAAAAAGCTTTAACAGCATGGCCCAAATTTTAGCTCCCAAATTAGACACGTAGTGCTGGGAAATTTCCTGACTCCACAAACTTGACTCAAGAGAAACTTCCCAAACAGCCGGATTTTTGTTCCAGTCCGGAAGGGTAAGTGCTAAATGGAGCCGGGCTCACGGCCCTCAGAAAACACTGTGGAGGCAGCCACAGAGTGCCATGGAAGGCTGTTTAAAAGGCTCTCCTTGGTGCTCTGGGACTTCACCTTAGATATAATAAAAGCAGTAGGCCCTCTGGTCCACAACCCTCACATCCCCTCACCACCCCCCCCCCCCACACAATCCCTATGCCCCATCTATGCCAACGCCCTACCCACTCCCATGGCCCCTTATCCTGCATGTCAACCTATGCC
This sequence comes from Cetorhinus maximus, assembly GCF_964194155.1. Classification (NCBI taxonomy): domain Eukaryota; kingdom Metazoa; phylum Chordata; class Chondrichthyes; order Lamniformes; family Cetorhinidae; genus Cetorhinus; species Cetorhinus maximus. Next base: position 36,318,996 of record NC_135879.1, on the reverse strand, counting down.
CCTCTATTCACTGCTATAGCCCCTCATACTCTCCAGGCCAATTTATGCCCTTCTACTTACTCCAATGGCCCTTTATAATCATTTTGCCAATGGGAATCAGGGGGAAAACTTTACGCCAGTTGGAGTCATACCTAGCACAAAGGAAGATGGTTGTGGTTGTTGGAGGTCAGTCATTTCAGTTCTAGGACATCACTGCAAGAGTTCCTCAGGGTAGTGTCCTAGGCCCAACCATCTTCAGCTGCTTCATCAATGGCCTTGCTTCCATCATAAGGTCAGAAGTGGGGATGTTCACAGATGATTGCACAATGTTCAGCACCATTCACGACACCTCAAATACTGAAGCAGTCCATGTCCAAATGCAGCAAGACCTGGAAAATATCCAGGCTTGGGCTGACAAGTGGCAAGTAATATTCGTGCTACACAAGTGCCAGGCAATGTCCATCTCCAACAAGAGAGAACCTAACCATTGCCTCTTGACATTCAACAGCATTACCTTCACTGAATCCCCCATTATCAACATCCTGAATGTTACCATTGACCAGAAACTGAACTGGATTAGTACTTGAATACTGTGGCTACAGAGCAGGTCAGAGGCTAGGAATCCTGTGGTGAGTAACTCACCTCCTGACTCCCCAAAGCCTGTCTACCATCTACAAGGCGGAAGTCAGGAATGTGATGGAATACTGTCTGCTTTCCTTGATGAGTGTAGCTCCAACAACACTCAAGAAGCTTGACACCAACCAGGACAAAGCAGCTCACTTGATTGACACCCCTTCCACAAACACTCACTCCTCCACTACCGACAAACAGTGGCAGCAATGTGTACACCATCTACAAGATACACTTCTGCAACTCACCAAGGCTCATAAGCTGCACCTTCCAAACCCACAACTACTCCCATCTAGAAGGGCAAGAGCAGCAGATACATGGGAACATCGCTACCTCGAAGCTCCCCTCCAAGCCAGTCACCATCCTGACTTGGAAATATATCGCCGTTCCTTCACTGTCACTGGGTCAAAACCCTGGAACGCCCTCCATAACAGCACTGTGGATGTACCTACATGACAGGAACTGCAGCAGTTCGAGAGGACAGTTCACAACCACCTTCTCAAAAGCAATTAGGATTGGGCAATAAATGCTGGCCAGTCAGTGATGCCCACATCCTGTAAATGAATGAAAAGAAGACCTCAGGAGCTATGAGATGAAATAAAATAAAGTCCTAAGTGTCTATTGCAGACCACTATACATAAAAATAATTTCATTGATTAAGTCCCACTCAATACACTTAAACTCCTTCAAGTACTTAATCCCTTGTAAAAATAAACACTTGTACTCATAGCCTCACATCAAAGGCAGCTAGTCCTTTCATAACCACTTGGAGCTGTCAATCAAATTGTGAACTTACAATCCCCCCACTGTGATAATGGTAGGTTGTAGAAGCAGTCAAGCAGTACTAATACTATAATGATAGCTTCAGACTTATGTCAGCAAACAGCTGTTAAAATTGCAAGCACCATTTCTTTTCAGCTGAGAGGCACAGCAGGATGTTTTTTTGAAATTTAAAGAGCAGGGGATTTAAATGACTTGACAATTTGCTGGTTCTACAGACCTTATTGGTCTTTTATGCACATTCATGCCGAATCTTAAGAACCCCAAAAGAGTGCCTGACCCCTCCAAAAAAAATCTCTGGTAGGTTTAAACTTTTTTCTTCAAATTTGTAATTCCAAGTCATGTTTCCAAAATCTTGGTGAGGAAAATGCTTTTGAGTGAAGGTAGCTGCGCTTTTAAATGTGCTGCTGCCTCCATGAACTGCAGATGTGTGAAATACATCTCACCTCCATTCCCTTCCTCTGGTGAAAATGGTGGTGCTGTTTACAGGGCTGGATTCGAGGCTCCAGTGCCAACTTAACAAAGGCATCTCTGTGGAAATTCGGGCCCATGTCTCTTTTTTCATCAATATTCAAATCTGGAGGAATTGACATTTTTACTCATTACTGTTAATTTTTTTTAAAACCATACGATCAACACCCTAATTTCTAAAGCAGAAAATATCTCCTACGCTATATATTTGTAAATTATTAAGAGCAGGCTCTAGAGGAAATAGGCAACATCAGGTGAAAACTTTGTCATAATCCAGGTGAAACAACATAAAACAGGGGATTTTTAAAAATCAGTTAAGGAATATTTATTTAGTGACATTAAATTCCCCTTTTGGAATTATGTTTAGTACTGGCATTAACCAGTGTAGACATCATATAAAATATTGACCTTTATCTATAATAAATCCTGTGGATGTGTTTTCTTGTCATATCAAGTACTGCCTGTAAAATATAAAATATATCATAGTTTCTGGATACAGCTGAGCGCTGCAGGAAACTGCTTTACCTCAAGCAATTAGTGCATAGAGATTTTAAAATGTGAATTGTAGAAGTAATTTCTGACCATTTACACATTACATGACTAAAGCATTAAAGCACCCTATTGATGAAACATGAGGACACAAAAGTCAACAACACATTTGGATCCCAGGATGTGAATTGTGGAGTAATTAGAGTGACCAATTTCATTCCTGCAAAACACACAGATCAATGCCAACATGATGACTCCATATCTGTGCCAGAGCTTGCTAACAGCTCCATCATTCTGTACAAGGCAACCCCAGGGATCTGGAGAGTATTGGAGATTATGTGCTGTACTGCTGCCATGGAAACACAGAGGGACCAAAACAAATTAGAGGATATATACTGGTGTGATGGGCTGGTGGGACAAGAGACGGCTTAAGACCCAAGAAATCAATGATTGTCTAAAATTCCAGACTATATCCTACCATATTTTAGAGAACTCTCTTCTATGTGTTGATTTGTTGTTAGGGTAAGTGTTGCACCTACTATTGTGACATGATACTTCAAAGGGTATTGGAACAGACATGCAAATGAAAGCCATTACAAGCACCTAGTGTATGTCACCAATGCCCTTGGCCTCACTATTCTTACAGATGGAAATTTAACTAAACACTGATCTAATGGTCCCCTCCTCTGTGTAATCAACAAGAAAATAACAGCTGTCAAGCAGTGAGCTGCAAGGCTGTGGGCTTCAGCTGATGTCACTGTAGATAGAAACTATCCATCAGCATTACTGAAAAATTAACAGATTTCAATGCATCCAGCGTGACACATTACTATTCTAAGAACACTTATGATTCAAATTTTAACCTGTGAGGAATACAATTCTTCATAATTGCTGTGGAGGAGTTAAATTTTATTTTCTATTCTCAGTACAGAGAATGCCATGAGAATGTAGGCTGCTAAGTCATAGGGTCTTGTCTAATCTAGTTTATATTTGGCAAATGACAGCAAATTAGGTTGTGGCCTGATTCAGAGAAGTAACGATAACAGCATGGGTGCTTATGAAATTCTCTTTTACCACTTCGCTGAATTACCTTCGAGCTCTAATCAGTGGGTCTGGCCACAAATCAATTTGCTCATAAAATATGGATTACGAGGAATTTCCATGAATTGAGCCCAGATGCAAACTCAGTGAAAATGGTATCATAAAGAAGTGAAGAAAGATGGAAGGAAAGAAAATAATAAAACCTTTCATGCCTTTACAACATCCCGAAATGCTTCAAAGCCAATTAATTACTTATAAAATTTAATTACTATAGTGAGCAATTTTGTACGCTGCAAGGTTCCACAAATGGCAATAAGATAAATGATAAGTTAATCTGTTGGTGCAACGTTAGCTTAGAGCATCAGGAACTCAATTAATCATAAGATTACAAAAATATGTTTGTTGAAACCCCCTCAGCTGTTGGGACAAATCTTGGACCTCAAATGTGTACCTGCTGACTGGAAATCAGATGCATTTCTGCTATTCCACAAGAGGCTATACTAATCCCTGACTGAGCAGACCTTCATCATTTCATTTTGTATGGGAAACCTGTCTGAAGGGCGAAGGATCCCATCAAAGTTGAAAAACAAATGACATAAAACAATAAGTAATGGCTGGCTGATAGCGAATTTTCACTTTGAGAGTGGGAAACAGGAGCCAGGACTGTTTTTGGGACTCAAATTCACCTCCAGGTATAAACGGTCACTCTTTGGGTTTTTGACCAAGATACCCACTTAACTGGCATGAGGATAGGTTTCCTGTCTAATTAAAAGCAGTGGGTGGACTCTTGAACCTGGAGTACCAATCAAAGGAGCTCCAGAGAAGTAGCAACAATCAATGGTAACACAGAGGGCACTTCAGCATGGAGGTGTCCCTTCAATAATTTTTCAGAAAACTTAAATTAAAAAGCAGAAAAATCAGTCTGGCCATCCATTTTTTTGGCAGGAGCAGGGGAAATCCCCTTTATAAGGCAGCCTTTGGGTGCACCCAGACCGAGACAGGCAAGGAGGGCCTGTAAGCCTGCCTGGAGTGCTGGAGTACTCACCTAGAACTGCCACTGTCGCATCAGGAAACTGGAGGTCAACTAGGAAATCCCAGTCGGCCTCCATTTCTAACCTTTAACAAGACTAACAAGAACTGTTTTTGAAGGACCATTAGCTCGGTAAAAGACATTCTTTGGTCTGCCTGAAACTTGCTGGTCTCCCAGTGCAAAGAGCTGTCCACAACCGAATGTTGTAGACTGACACATTCCAACGTCTAGGACTAAAGCTTGGCACAGCCACAGAAAGGCTCAATGTGGAAAGGCCTGTTTCTCAGGCCCTCCTGCTATAGTACACCAAATGGCTGTAAACTATGTAAAACCCTTTGGGCTGTATGAACCAGACAACATTTGATGTGAAAATTAAATGTACATTGCAAATATAATCTGTAATGGCAAGTGTAATGAGGCATCTCATGTACTGTAGTGAAAGAAACCAATCTGTATCGCAATGTAATGTCAAATTTAAATTGTTATCTAATGTACCTTTACAAATTTTATGAATAAAGTACATTTTTGGAAGAAGAAATCTGGAGAGAGGTGTCTAGGACCCACAGTACTGAGACAGAGGACTGGATCCTAGTTGTACTGGAGACCGAGGGTTGGGTCCTGGCTGTACTGGAGACAGAGGGCTGGATCCTGGTTCTACTGGAAACAGGACTGGATCCTGACTGTACTAGAGACAGAGGGCTGGGTCTTGGGTCTACTGGAAACAGGACTGGGTCCTGACTGTACTGGAGACAGAGGGCTGGGTCCTGACAGTACTGGAGACAGAGGGCTGGGTCCTGACAGTACTGGAGACAAAGGGCTGGGTCCTGACAGTACTGGAGACAGAGGGCTGGGTCCTGACAGTACTGGAGACAAAGGGCTGGGTCCTGGTTCTACTGGAAACAGGACTGGGTCCTGACTGCACTGGAGACAGAGGGCTGGGTCCTGACTGTACTGGAGACAGAGGGCTGGGTCCTGACTGTACTGGAGATGGGGGGCTGGGTCCTGGTTCTACTAGAAACAGGACTGAGTCCTGGCTCGACTGGGGACAGAGGGCAGGGTCCTGGTTCTACTGGAAACTGGACTGGATCCTGACTGTACTGGAGACAGAGGGCAGGGTCTTGGGTCTACTGGAAACAGGACTGGGTCCTGACTGTACTGGAGACAGAGGACTGGGTCCTGACTGTACTGGAGACAGAGGACTGGGTCCTGACTGTACTGGAGACAGAGGGCTGGGTCCTGACTGTACTGGAGACAGAGGGCTGGGTCCTGACTGTACTGGAGATAGGGGGTTGGGTCCTGGTTCTACTAGAAACAGGACTGAGTCCTGGCTCGACTGGGGACAGAGGGCTGGGTCCTGGTTCTACTGGAGACAGAGGACTGTGTCCTGGTTCTACTGGAGACAGAGGGCTATGTCCTGGTTCCACTGGATACAGAGAGCTGAGTCTTGGTTCTACTGGAGACAGAGAGCTGAGTCTCAGTTCTACTGGATATAGAAAGCTGGGTCCTGTTTCTACTGGAGACAGAGGGCTGAGTCCAGGTTCTACTGGAGACAGAGGGCTGGATCTTGGTTCTACTGGAGACAGAGAGCTGAGTCTCAGTTCTACTGGATATAGAGAGTTGCGCCCTGGCTGTACTGAGAGATAGGAGTGAGAACAGTGCTTTGTCTCACCATCTGTGCACACTGGTTGGGAACATTGCTGAAATAATTAAATAAACTGAACCCTCATTTTTTCACCTTCACCCAAATTAAAAATCCACAACAGGAATTAGGCTGAAATGGAACATGGGTTTTACTGCACGTGTATCAACATTAAATCAGTTTTACTCTCAGGAGAAAATGAATACTGAAATACAGAAACCTGTGCAACTTGCAGCAGTAATAGATTCAGAAATTACTGAAGGCATGACTGAAGGCTTATGTTCTAGGGAAGATCTGCACCTTCTCCCTAGTAATTTTGATTGTGGCCATGTTATTTGGTGTATATACTTTCATTGGACCCCAGCCATAATTCTACCTTATATGCAAAAAGTAAGTTCTGGAAGTGCTACACATATGTTAAACATGATAATAAAAGTAGCTAAGATAAAAGCAAAATACTGCAGATGCTGGAAATCTGAAACAAAAACAAAAATAACTGGAAAAACTCAGCAGGTCCGACAGCATCTGCGGAGAGGAATACAGTTAACGTTCAAGTCCGTAGGACTCTTCATCAGAACTAAAGAAAAATAGAAATGTGATGAAATATAAGCTGTTTGAGGGGGTTGGGACAGGTACAGCTGGATAGAGGGCCAGTGATAGGTGGAGGCAAAGAAGAGATTGCCAAAGATGTCATAGACAAAAGGACAAAGGGGTGTTGACGGTGGTGATATTAGCTAAGGAATGTGCTAATGGTGACATTAAGGGTAGAAAGCAGGACGAGCAAGTGACAGATGGCCCTAGTAGGGGGAAGGGATTGAAATAGGCTAAAAGGTGGAGATAAAACAATGGATGGAAATTAATTAAAAAATAATAATTGAAATAAGTGGGAAAAGAAAAATATATTAATTTTTTTTTAATTATTAGAAAAAAGGGGGATCGGGAAGGAGGTGGGGATGGAGGAAAAAGTTCATGATCTGAAGTTGTTGAACTCAATGTTAAGTCAGGAAGGCTGTAAAGTAAACAGACCCAAGCATGACCCAGACCTCTCTTTCGCTTGCCATTTCAACACACCACCCTGCTCTCATGCCCACATGTCCGTCCTTGGCCTGCTGCAATGTTCCAGTGAAGCTCAACAGAAACTGGAGGAACAGCACCTCATCTTCCGATTAGGCACTTTACAGCCTTCCGGACTTAACATTGAGTTCAACAATTTCAGATCATGAATTCTCTCCTCCATCCCCACCCCCTTTCCGATCCCCCTTTTTTCTAATAATTAAAACATTTTTTTAAATATATTTTTCTTTCCCCACCTATTTCTATTATTTTTAAATTCATTTCCATCCATTGTTTTATCTCTACCTTTTAGCCCATTTCAATCCCTTCCCCCTACCTCACCCCCACTAGGGCTGTCTGACCTGCTTTCTACCCTTAATGTCACCATTAACACATTCCTTAGCTAATATCACCACCGTCAACACCCCTTTGTCCTTTTGTCTATGACATCTTTGGCAATCTCTTCTTTGCCTCCACCTATCACTGGCCCTCTATCCAGCTGTACCTGTCCCAACCCCCTCAAACAGCTTATATTTCATCACATTTCTATTTTTCTTTAGTTCTGATGAAGAGTCCTACAGACTCGAAATGTTAACCGTGTTCCTCTCCACAGATGCTGTCAGACCTGCTGAGTTTTTCCAGCTATTTTTGTTTTTGTTTGTAATAAAAGTAACTATCCTGATTTCAACGTTATTTACAGCCCAGCTCCTTTGATTTGAAATCTAACTTCAGATCCATTATCCTAGCATTTTGGATCATAACACAAATAATAACTTCGTAAAATGAATAGATTACTATCAGTACTATAAGCAGCCAGTCTAGGCCATCATGTTAATTTGTGGACATTTGACAACACTCACCAATACTAACCCAACCAACAAGTCTTTCTGTACTCACAAGACAAACACCCCTGGACCCCAAGTCAACCCAGAGACAGAAAAAAAGATTCTCTAGATTTAATTTTTACTTTTCCTACTTTACAATAGTGACTACACTTCAAAAGTACTTCAGTGGGTGTAAGGAACTTGCTTTCTAAGTCCTATCTTCTTTCTTAACTGTTAAAACAATTAGTTACTTTTATGTTAGCTTGTGTTGAGGGATATAATTTGAAATAAGAACTTAGAACCTAGTTCTGTTGAAGGACCACATGCAAATGCAATTGATTTGTTCATCTTTCAGATGCTGTGCACTTCGGATATTTTGAGGTTAAATTGGATAACCCCAAAACACATGCACAGGGATTGTTTTGCACAATTAACTCGAGCCCATTGATTAAAATGCAGGCAGGATGCCAACTTCATGCTGCCTGTCTATTACCAGAATTTCAGTGTACAGCCAGCTCTAGCCACACTGTTCATTTACAGTTCACATGCGTAAGGAGCCTAAAGCATGAGTATCTAACAATGCTTCCAGTTAACCTGCACTGAAAACTAGCCTCCATCTCAAGAGTATTCTGGCTGCTGGAGGTGATGAAATCTTTGGGAATAGAGTGCTGAGAGCAATTAGCAATGGCCGACCATAGATGAGATTGGGCACCAAGATTTTTAAATACTGCACTGGAGGTGCACTGGAAAGCTTGCCAGAAAGCCTGTATTCAATGTCAAGGAGTATTGGCACAGGATTTTGTGCAAAACTTGGAGCCCATCTTTTCAACATGGAAATGTGTGGCTACCTCCAGGAGCCCACATGTGGAACCAATCATTTTGCAGCGTGTGATGGTCGATGTCTCAGCTTGCATTACAGCACAAGCAGCATCCACCAAAAATCTGAATACTTTAGAGGATGCTCAGATTGGAACCATTTCGTTTCAATTTGTTGGCTTGGAAGCTCAGACAACTGCCATCCTGCCTCTGGTATGACTGTGAAAGGGGACTTCCAGGACGCCACAGCCCTCCAGCCATTTACTCTCCAATTAGGGTTGTTGAGACACCACCCCAGGAAAGTGGCAGTGGCTGCATGTTGCCCGATCCTACTGTCCTCTCTCATGACGACAGCATTTGTGTTCCCACCCCTGCAATGACAGAAAAATGCTAGGCAGTGTAGAACTGTTGGTGAATGGGGAATTGGGGGTGAAGTTATTGGCATTGTTCATTAATTATTTGTTCATATATAGCCGAGGGAGAGAGTGACTGTCTAGGTTGCAGCTTTCATTTCTTTACCTCCTCTTCTGTCTCCTGCTCATGCTCTTTCTCCTCAGTTTCTCGACTGATAGGTGGTGGCAAGGGCTGTTCCCTCATGATGGCAAGTTTGTGCAGCATGCAGCCTGTAATTGTCTTATTAAGCTTAAGGATTTTTGTGTGGAGGGCATTGATTGATTAAATATCTTGTCACATGGAGGTAGTATAGCACAAGACAATACCTTCAGAAGCAGGAGGAAGAATAAGAAGAGAAAGCAAAGACTGCTTTTCTTCAAGAGCTACAAATCTAACATCTAAGTGCTATCCTCATTTCACCCAATGAAGCCAATGAATATTGCTTGGGTCCAACTGCATTAGTGAAATATGCAGTGATCTCTGGGCACCAGAGTTATAATAAAACAAAACCTCATGACTTTCATAAGCACTGGGAGTCTGGTATTGGTACATTGTGTATGCGGGCTCAAAGGGACATATGTGACCACCACCGGATGACTACTTATCAGGGTCAATTTTAGTTTTAGGCACATTACAGGTGAAAACACCCACCACCCACCCATTGTTTCCGCCGTAACAACCAAGCCATTTTGATGCTGGGTTTCTGAGGCAATTCATCTACTGCAGAGGGTGAAAAATTAACCGACTCTTGTGTAAAGTCAGATGATGCTCCTGCCCCCCCACCCCACCCGGCCCATAAAAATAAAAATGTAGCTGTTTCTAAGCAATTTCCATGAGCCACTTTAAGAACCATTGGCTAAGCCGCTCAAGGCTCATCCTACTGGACAAGAGTGTGCTGAGCATGCTCCATTCATTTTCCACTCATTTGGAATCTTATGTATAGACAAGGACCCTGATTTTCTTATTGCTAGTGGCATCTTGCATGAAACAAGCAGAAGCTCCAGGTGTCTTTTTCAGGACTCTATCCAAGATGACAGTGGTCAAAATACCTGTGTAAATGGGACCTTAAGTGGCCCTTCACCATAGTCAGGCCACCACTGTGTCATTTGCGCCAGGCATAGGACTGTAAAATCAATGCCATCATCAGGTAACATGTCTGTTGCACTGATGTGTCACCACATTGTAGTCATCCTGTGTATAAACCCAAATGTATTTTTCACATTGCCATCCCACTGCTTCACAAGTTTGGCAACATCAGACCCATCGCAACAAGTGACTAAGAATGATCTGCTTCAAAAACCGTTCCAGGTGGAAAGCTGGCATTTCAACTCTAGCACAAGAAGCCTTGAGCGTAAAGATCAGGAAGGCCACAATCATTCAATCCCAATCATTGTTGAGTTAGTTACTTTCAGTGAGGTGGCAGTAGGTGTGTTGTCAGGTAGAGATAGTGGGATGATGGGAGTGAAGGGGGTTGCAGAAAGAGGCAAGGGTTGGGGAAAGACCAATGTTTGCTTTCTTGATAACAACCCAGTGATCGCTGCTACAATTGTGCGTATTAGGTTTTAGGTGAGGATAGGATTGGGCTCAGCTGTGAAGACCCCTGGGGTCAAAGACACTGTTACCATTTATTGTCCAGATTCATATATAGAGTCACTTGGTCAAAGTATCAGAGGATAGCTGATGTCTGTGGCGCAGTACCCAACAAGGTACAAGTCTTCAGGACAGAAGTGGGGAGAGCATAAATTGATGGATGGAAGAAAATTCAAAACCCAGAATTTTACTGCCAGTTCCAAAATCATCATACAAACCCAATGCAGTTGAATTAATTGTTTTTTGACTCTAACAGCCCTTTTGTATTTGTCAGAAGGAAATATTATTGTCAGTTACAGCATCCCAGAATTCCCCCACTGAATGTCACATTTAAAGATTTGTCTTCACTTTTCAAGCATTAGGAATTATGTAGCTCATTAGTGTACAACATAGTTCTGTTTATGCAGGTACCTCTCCAGCTTGGCTGCATGAAGATCGATCATTACAATACCCTATAAGTATTTGTGGAGGCTGGAGGTGGGATGTTGAAATGTTGTGTCCGATTCTAATGTGGTCAAGTCAGAAGTTCTTAATGATTCTGAAGCACATTTTCATGTTCAATAGCACAAAGCCTATTCTACATACAGGTTTCAGTTGATTTCTTTTTCCCACTAAACCTGGATTATTTGCCTTTTTATAATAGCTGAAATAGTTATTCAGTATTAATTATTAGTATTCTGCTGTTGGCTCTTCTGTTACACACTTGATCAGCCCTATCTCCTGGGGGAAATCTCCCAATATAAAGTATGTTTCTTTACTTCAAGCTCAGGCAGTAGTAATCAGGTCCAGGTTTGTGCTATCAATGCATAACATCAATGTTCTTCATTCATTAAATCAGCCTATATATCACCTACTAATCCCTTTACATCAGCCTCAGATCAGTTTTTAAACCACTCTGCCACCTGAATAGTTTTGTACTTTAAGCAAATATGAAAATTACAATTATATTTACCCTGAGGAGAGGGGTAGCTGGTAAATAATTAGTTTAACACATAGGTTAAACAAAGGCAGTTTGACAGCATTTTATGTTATGCTTTTGCAGGATGAGTTTACATCCTAGCAATGATACACAGATGAAAATATCATAACTTTAGTATTGTGCTATCTGGGGTCTATGTTAGGTTGCTTGTTTTATACCATGATGGCTATGTACTGTGCCAGTTTTTGACTGCCAGTGTTATTTAGTAATCATTGGTTTTCAGTTTGCTTGTACCACTCAAAATCTTATTACATGACTCTACCATCCTGTTCTTTTACATTTTGGAAAAGTATTGTTTATTAGTCATTTCCAAAGCCAAACAGAATTTTCCAGAAAACAAAGACACTCATTTATATAGGACCTATCACAACCTCTGGATATCCCAAAATGTTTCATAGCTAAGACAGCAAAAACAATGTGTATGCATTTAGTGCCTTTAATGTAATAAAATGCCCCAAGGCACTTTGCAGAAACATATCAAACAAAATTTGCCACTGAGCCACATTAGGAAATGTTGGGACAGTTGACTAAAAGTTTGAGGAAAAAAAAACCATTTTTGGGAGTGCTTCAAAAGAGGAGAAAGAGGTAGAGAGGTAGAGATGTTTAGGGAGAGAATTCCAAAGTTTAGGGCTGAGGCAGCTGAACGCATGGCCGCCATGATGGAGCCAGAATTGGAGGAGCACAGAGATCATGGGGCTGGTGGAGGTGACATGGGCACAGATAGTTCAATGAAGTACTTTTGAAATGTTGATGAGGGCTGATCCACTGGCAGTGTCCTCAGGGTCAGCAGGGTGAGGGGTGAGTCAGGCAGGAAGAAGATTGGCAAGGCTAGACCCAGCAGGCACACTTGGCAGGAAAGTCAATGAGGAAGTGGGAAGGGTTAATTCGGGTTGGTGCTTGTAATCTGCTCGCACCGAATACCTTGATGAGCCCATCAAAGGATGCCAAGAAAGACAGAGAGGGAAGCTGTGCACTTAGCTGAGAGGGAGTCAAGCTTGGGAGGGCGGCAAGAGCTGGCAGGTCGAAGAGTACTGTAGGGTTGGGGTAGGGATTTGGGAAGGCTGAGTACCTAAGAGAGGAGAAGTGAAAGGAGGCATGACAATAGAAGAGTCTAGGAGGGGTAAGGAGAAAAGAAGATAAAAGAAAGAGCAAAAGTGGAAATAGATTGAATAATAACAAAAGGCCTAAAATTTCAGGAGGCCCATTGTTCTGGTATAAATGTGACAGAGCAGGACTTCCGTCTTCCTAAAATGAAGGATGAATATTCCATCCCAAACTGATGGGACAGAGAAAGCGAGCATTGATAGCAACCATCCTGAATGTTGTAGGGCTTCATTACCTAAATCATGTTTTCGGGGACTTTCCAATGATCTCAACAGCACACCTGCCAGCCCCAGCTGCCAAGGGTTATATTGAGGTTCAAGGGATAGAATTCCCATCACCTTTACCGGGGGCGGGGAAGTGGATGCTTCACCTGTGACCATCGACTGGAATTTAGGGTGGAAATTAAACAAGGCAGAAACCTGAAGAACCTGCCAAATTCCAGCATCCTGGTGTATGCTCTGCATTACTTGCCTTGCTCACAGTAATCCAAATGATATACTGTTTTATACTGAAGGGAAAATTACACCAATAAATGCACAATGAAAGACCAATGTGCTTGCTCTCTGACCTTCTGCCCTCTCCAACCCTAGGAAATTAAGGGCCAAAAGTTGTAAAATATTATAAGTTTTCTTGCTTGAGCA